>NC_055987.1:39000990-40492650 GCF_018446385.1 Zingiber officinale
AAAAAAAAAGGTTTTTCGAAAAGTTTTGTTTACGAATCTTTGCACGAGATCCATGGCTTTGGGTGACTCGGGGTTTCCGCGACGCGAAAAAGCGGTTTTCGTGGCCTGACGAACCCAACAGAACCCTCCACTACACCGAACCAAGAGAAATCTAAAGAGAACAACTCATTGGAGCAAGACCAAAAGGAGGACACCGAGATTGAGAGATGTTCAACATCGGAAGAAGAAGAAGCTTCATCCTCAACGGAGTGTAATGAGAAGGGCAAAGAGGGAGCATTCTCTTTATTCAATGTAGAGGATGAAGATGAAGAGGCCTCCACCTCAAGGATTGAGGGGGAGCAACCTTCGTTGACACTGGATCAAGGAGAAGGAGAAGCTTCTATCTCCGGATCAAGAAGGGATGAAGATGAAGAAGCTTCCACCTCCAAAAGTCAAGTCAAATCAATTGGAGGATCATCATTGTTGGATCAAGAGGAAGGCTCTACATCCGGATCAAAAGGAGAAGATGCCACCCCAACAAGCAAAGGTATAACAATTTCAATTAATAATAAAAATCATATTATATGTTTTGAGTGTAGGGAACATGGGCACTACAAGAGTAAGTGCCCTAAATTAGCCAAGAAAAAGAGCCAAGTGGCACCAAAGGGCAATGAGAAGCCTAAGGAGACCACCCCCACAACAAAGAATAGCAAGGAACACATTGTGTGTTTCTTGTGTCATCAAAAAGGACATTATCGAAGCCAATGTCCAAAGGGGAAGAAGTCGGTCAAAGTCAAAGGAGGAAGCACACGTAAAGGGGGAGCTTCCAAGATAAAGCACAAAGTATCATTTATTAAGCCTATCCTTTTAAATCATGGTAAAAATCATGCTAGTTTAAATTTATATCATTTCAATGCTATTTATCATAAAAATAGAAAGTATGATAGCATTAAGGAAAAACATGTAGCTTTTCATGCTAAGACTACCTCACCTAAGGTTAGGAAGGTAGATAACTAATTGGGCAAAAACACTAAAGATAGTAGATACAAGCCCAAAAATAGAAATGCTCAAGGATCTAAAGAAAAATCAAAATCTAAGGACTTAAGGTTGGAAAACCAAGCCTTGAGGTCAAGGCTTAATAAAATTGAAAGGACCCTAAAAAGAATGAAAAATATTCTTAAGGGGCAAAATGAGCATAACCTAGGGATGAGAATGTTGGTTGCTACTTGGAAAGCATAGAGGTTCCACTGTACAAAAATTTTGTACAAAGGTCTGAACCTTTTCCTAGCTACCATGTGTTCTTTTAAATTAAATTTTGGATCGCCTGCGGAACTTAACACGTTTGATCCAAAACTTAATCTATTTGTTCTTTTAGGTTTTGACTTGGATCTCCTGCGAAACTTAACACATTCGATCCAAATCACCTAAGTTATTAATTCCATTAAATATTAATTTCCATAATTGGTTCCCAGTACTGACGTGGCGAGGCACATAGCCTTCTTGGATATGGGAGCAACCACCACCGACTAGACAAAACCTTTTATAGAAAGATAATATTTAATTTCCTAAAATAACTTTAGGTTAACCAAAAGGAACAATTAAATCACAAGGAAAAGAAGAAAACATAAGAACACTACATCGAAAATAAATTCGAAATACTAGAATCGTAAGCCTCTTGTATTTGGTATTATTTTCATAAATAACTAGCATGATGCGGAAAGAAAAATTACTAGTTATACCTTTTAGAAAGACCTCTTGATCTTCTACCGTATTCCTCTTCTAACCTCGGACGTTGTGTGGGCAACGATCTTCCGAGATGAGAAACCACCAAGCACCTTCTTCTCCTCCTAGCTAGGTTCGGCCAACACAAAGAAGCTTCACCAAGGACGAAGAACAAAACACCAACCAAGCTCCAAGGGATACAAGCTTTCTCTCCTTCTTCTTCTTCTTCTCCAAGTAGTATCCGGCCACCACAAGAGCTCCAAGCCAATAGAGAAGGTTCGGCCACCACCAAGAGGAAGAGAGGTTGGCCGGCCACAACACCAAGGAAAAGAGGGAGAGAAATAATAGAGGTTGTTCACCATGAAGCCTTCTCTACCCCCTCTTTTATAATCCTTGGTCTTGGCAAATAAGGAAATTTAATTAAAAACTTCCTTAATTCTTTTGCCATGAAAAGGAAAAATTTATTTAATTAAAACAATTTTCCTTTTCTCAATTTACATGGTCGACACCAAAGCTACAAACAAGGAGAGTTTTAATTAATTAAAACTTCCTAATTTGTCTCCAGAAATTTATAAAATTTCTTCAATAATTTAATCCTTCATGATTGGTTTATAAAAAGGAAATTTAATAAATTAAAATCTTTCTTTTAAACATGTGGATAAAAAAAGTTATCTCTAAAATTAAAATCTCTTTTAATCTACAAATAAGGAAAGATATCAAATCTTTTCTCAATCTTTTGTAGAAACTAATAAAAGAGAATTATTAATTTTAAACTTTCTTTAAATTATGAACATGGTTAAAAAGGAAAGTTTTCTTAAAATTTAAAATCCTCCTTTAATCAACAAATAAGGAAAGATTTCAAATTTTAAACTCTCTTTTAAACATGTAGATGATTTACAAATAAGGAAAGTTTTTACCAACAATTAAAACCATCCTTTTAATCTACAAATAAGGAAAGAGATTAATCTCTTCTCTTAATCTTTTGTAGAAAGTTATAAAAGGAAATTTTTAATTTTAAACTCTCTTTTAAAATCATGATATCCACATAAGAAATAATTTTAATAAAAATCCTTTTAATATTCTAGTGGTCGGCCACCTAAGCTTGGGACCCAAGCTTTGGCCGGCCACCTACTTGACTCATCCACTTGGTCTTGGCCGGCCCTAGCTTGGGTTCCAAGCTAGCTTGGCCGGCCCCATTGGATGGGTAAGAAGGTGGGTATGCGGTGGGTATAAATCTCTATATACTAGAGGCTACGATAGGGACCGAGAGGAGGAATTGGTTTTGGTCTCCCGATGAAATTAAGCATCCCGTGTTCGCCCCGAACACACAACTTAATTTCATCAATAATAATTCATTCCACTAAAGAACTATTATTGAACTACCGCACCAATCCCAAATTACATTTTTGGGCTCCTTCTTATTATGAGTGTGTTAGTCTCACTGAGCTTACGACCGCCAATGTCCAGTAATTCAATAAGTTAATGACAACTCACTTAATTAATATCTAGCTACAAGAGTAGTACCACTCACCTTCATCGTCATGTCGGACTAAGTCCACCTGCAGGGTTTAACATGACAATCCTTATGAGCTCCTCTTGGGGACATTCCCAACCTAGATCACTAGGACACGGTTCCTTCTATAATCAACAACACACACTATAAGTAATATCATTTCCCAACTTATCGGGCTTATTGATTCATCGAACTAAATCTCACCCATTGATAAATTAAAGAAATAAATATCAAATATATGTGCTTGTTATTATATTAGGATTAAGAGCACACACTTCCATAATAACTGAGGTCTTTGTTTCTTTATAAAGTCAGTATAAAAGAAACGACCTCTAATGGTCCTACTCAATACACTCTAAGTATACTAGTGTAATTATATAGTTAAGATAAACTAATACCTAATTACACTACGACCTTCCAATGGTTTGTTCCTTTCCATTATGGTCGTGAGCTACTGTTTATAATTTATAAGGTACTAATAACATGATCTTCTGTGTGTGACACCACACACCATGTTATCTACAATATAAATTAATTGAACAACTACATTTATCATAAATGTAGACATTTGACCAATGTGATTCTTATTTCTAGATAAATGTTTATACCAAAAGATAGGCTTTTAGTATACACTCTAACAATCTCCCACTTATACTAAAAGACTAAGCTGCCATATCTGCTGCCATACATCTGATTCCTAGCTCTTCAACATGTCCATCAAAAGCTCTTGCCTTAAGGACCTTAGTGAAAGGATCTATAGGTCATCACCTGATGCAATCTAGGCGGCAACAACTTCTCTTCGTTTATACGATTTCTCGTATTGGGTGGTACTTGCGCTCTATTGTGTTTACTTGCCTTATAGACTTATGGTTTCTTCGAGTTTGCTACTGCACCAACATTATTACAATAAATTGTAATAATCTTTGGACAAACCAGAAATCATATCTAAGTCTATCTTGAGGTTATTGAGTCATTCAGCTTTTATGGCTACCTCAGAGGCTTGCCATATACTAAGCTTCTATGGCGGAGTCCAGAAAAACACCTATGCTTATCACTCTTCCATAATTATGACTTTACCTCCTAAAGTAAACACAAAACCCCGAGGTTGACTTATTATTGTCCCTATCCGATTGGAAGTTAAAATCCATGCAACCCACAAGGACTAAATTAACTGCCTTGTAAGCTAGCATATAATCTCTAGTGCTTCTAAGGTACTATATGCTTTACTGCAGTCTACTATCCTTGTCCAGGGTTACTTTGATATCTGCTAACTATGCCCTTGGCAAAACAGATTTCTGATCTCGTGCATAGCATATATTAGGCTTCCGACAGCCGAAGTACAAAGAACTGTCTTTATTTCCTTTATCTCCTTTGATGTTTACAGAGACATATCTTTAGATAAAGTTACTCCATCCTAAAAAGGTAAGAAACCTTTCTTGGAGTTTTGCATGCTTAAAACGAGCAAGGATTTTTCCGATGTATGAAGCTTGGGATAAGTAAAATATTCTTTTCTTGCGATCCCTTATTATTTTGATCTCAAGAATATATACATTCTCCCAAGTCCTTCATATCGAATTGTTTGGACAACCATACCCTTACTACTGACAACACTTTGATATTGTTTCCAACTACCAAAAATGTTATCTATGTATAGTACAAGAAATACCACCACGTTTCCATCACGCCTTTTGTATACACAAGACTTATCCGGTTACTAAATAAATCCATAGGTCTGGATTACTTTGATAAACCGGATGTTCCAAGACCTTGAAGCTTTGCCTCAGTCCATAGACTGATTGAGCTTACACAAGATGCTCTTAGCCCTCTGCAATGAACCCTTCTGGTTGCTTTATATGGATGCTTTCTTCAAGACTTCCATTAAGGAATGCTGTCTTGACATCCACTTGCCAAATAGATAAAAGAATCCAGATAGATTTTAGCATGGCTACCAGTGAAAAAGTTTCCTTTTTCATCAAGCCTTGTTTTGAAGATTTCTACCTTCCTATCTATCCTTCTTTTCCTATTATAGACCTTTTACACCCAAAGGCTTTTACACCACTTGGTGGTTTTACAAGCTTCCAAATTTTATTAGAATACATATATTCTAATTCTATTATTCATTACTCTTTGCCAAGATGCTGCATATTTATCTTGGAGTGCATCGTCATATGTCCGGAGATCAGGTTCATGTCCTTCAGGGATCGAGTCCAAAAACTCTCCCAAAACATGAATCTTTTAAGGTTGCTTTACAACCCTCCCACTACGACAAGGCATTTTCTGCAATTGTGTATCATTTGTGATACGTGTTGCAGTTTTTCTTGTGGTATCTCATCTTGTACAGTTGGTACTAGATTAGACATGTCTTTTATTATTTCCTTAAGAACAAATTTACTTATGAGCATGTGGTTCATTATATAGTCCTTTTTTAAAAAACAATCATTGATGACCTTCTGATTTTTAAGACTATAAACCTACTTTTGTTTATCTAGGATAACTTACAAACAAGTGAACTCCTATCCAACTTATCATTATCTCTCATATGTGCTGGATTACCCGAATCCGAATATGCTTCAAAATAGGCTTACGCCTATTCAGCAACTCTATATGAGTAGAGAATTATGACTTTGGAAGGTACTACGTTCACTTCCGTTTCCAGAGCATATCCTTAAAACAAATTTGGTAATTTTTTGAATAACTCATCATCTATCTAATTATTCCATAAGAGTCCTATACCTTCTTTCTACCATGCCATTCTGTTGGGGTGTACCAGATGCAGTTAGTTGGGATTGAAATCCAACTTCTGATAAGTGACTCCTAAATTCTCCCAAGAGGTACTTGCCACTACAATCTTACCATAGTGGCTTTTACTTTAACATTTCTCCGCATCAGCCTTGTACTCTTTGAACTAATCAAAGTACTTAGTCTTGCGGCACATTAAGTAAATTTATTTGTATCTTGAATAGTTGTCTATAAAATAGACAAAATATTCAATACTACCTCTTGTCTGGATAGTCATAGGATCACACAAATCAGAATGAACCAATTTCAACATATCTTTGACTCCATACCCCTTGGACTTAAAAGCTTCTTGGTTATTTTCCTTCTAAGTAAGACTCGCAGGTTGGAAAGATTTCCACTACCAATGAACTCAAAAGTTCATCAGCTACCAATGAATCCTACTCAAGTATAACCTAGCTTTTAGATGCCAAAGATATAATTGGTTCTTTTCTGAAGGTTGCTTTCTCTTAAAATTAGAAGATGTGTTACTAATTTCCATTTGTTGCATCGTGGGAGTTATTGGATTATAAATTGTCAACAATCATACCAGAATAGATAACTTCCCTATTTTTCTTGATAACAACTTTGTTATCAAAATAGACACAATATCTATAATAGTTTAGAAATTGAAATCAGGTTCTTTCTAAACTTGGTACATAAAGACAATTACTTAAAATCCATATTTTATTCTTATCAAAGGATAAACATCTCCCACTGCAACAACTATCACTTTTACAGTAGTGCCCATGTGGACGGTGATTTACCTTTCATTTAGTTGTCGGGTTTCCTGGAACCCTGAATTGCAGACATGATTAATGGCATCTTGTATCTACACTCCAGGTTCTAGTAGATAACACCACTAGACATGTTTCAACTAATGAATTAAATACACCTAAATTGTTCTTAGTTCTAAGAAGACAGTCTACTTTAATGTCCAAGTCCTATTTCCAATCATTACAATTGGGACTACTAAGTCTTTTTCTATAGTATGACTACTAGGGATTGACAAACATCCTAAGAATCACAAAAATATTTGATCAAGATCAACTCCTTAAAATCTCCATGAATTTTGTATATACAAAATCGAAGAGGAGATTTTATTCATTAATTTTATTATCTCGTCAACTTTACTTTATGACGAATAAAATTAATTGTTGATCTGTCTTTGATCAAATATTTGGTCAAAACTCTTCGAATTTAAAATAACATTGATTCCTCAAACAATATTATTTAACTTCACCAACACCTCAAACACCGTGAATTTTGCATGCCACGTTAGTGTGGACGTATACAAAATTTAAACATTTGTAAGAGGAGGGTTTTACCCATTAATTATCTTGTCAATAAATCTTTATGACAAATAAAATTATCTCAAACACCGTGAATTTTGTATGTCACGTTAGTGTGGACGTATACAAAATCAAACATTTGTAAGAGGGGTTTTTAATTTTATTATCTTGTCAACCTATTTATTTGACAAATTAATAGTTGGTTTTCTTCAGTCACACAAATAATAGCAATGACCCCGATGGGGAGGATACTATTAGACGTGCCTAAGTGTATACCATTACTTGACACTAAGTCCATTAATAAGATTATGCCCCTTCCGTTGGGGAAGATCACACGCTCTTAATTAACTTCCTATAGTCATCCAAAATTGGAAGTCTGTTCTAGTGATCCACAAACAAGCTCATCCGTTATGGAGGAAGGCACTCAGAGCCAACGCGCAAGCTTGTTTGCATCACTTACAAACCAGTAATGGAGACCATGGGATTTAAAAATCCCTCTCTCACTTAGTTATTTATAAACGAGGAATTTTTAACTATACTAGTCTATGTATACTAACATACACACACAACACAATATAAAAGCAATAAATAGAAAATCTAATTTTCAACTATTATGGCTTTTATCTATTGCTGTCCTCCGTGTGTCACCAACCCTAGCTGCTGCCATCTTTGGCCACTGCCACCGGGTCTAGTTGTCGCATCCATCTTGCTCCTTGTTCCACTGCGCCTCTGGTCCTCAAAAAGTTCCACGCCTTGCAAGATTCGATTTGCGACATATATAGAATTTTATATTTTTCGATCCTATATTCCTCGAAGGAATGTACATGTATCTAGATCAAAAAATAAAATCCTAATAAAACTAAATACAGCTCCTGCTGTATTTTATAATACAATCATGCACACACAATAAAATGCCCTTGACATGTCCAAGGGTCCAATCACACACATAATAACTATAAGCCATAATAGTTGGATCCTGCATCCACAAAGTTAGCACATCCTACTATTAACCTGCCTAAATTATGTATGACATGTGCATAATTAAACTAATACCAAATACACAGAGGCAAATCCCTAGCTCTGATACCAATTGTTGGTTGCTACTCGGAAAGCATAGAGGTTCCACTGTACAAAAATTTTGTACAAAGGTCTGAACCTTTTCCTAGCTATCATGTGTTCTTTTAAATTAAATTTTGGATCGCCTGCGGAACTTAACACGTTTGATCCAAAACTTAATCTATTTGTTCTTTTAGGTTTTGACTTGGATCTCCTGCGGAACTTAACACATTCGATCCAAATCACCTAAGTTATTAATTCCATTAAATATTAATTTCCATAATTGGTTCCCAGTACTGACGTGGCGAGGCACATAGCCTTCTTGGATATGGGAGCAACCACCACCGACTAGACAAAACCTTTTATAGAAAGATAATATTTAATTTCCTAAAATAACTTTAGGTTAACCAAAAGGAACAAT
Organism: Zingiber officinale; assembly: GCF_018446385.1. Lineage (NCBI taxonomy): Eukaryota > Viridiplantae > Streptophyta > Magnoliopsida > Zingiberales > Zingiberaceae > Zingiber > Zingiber officinale. Next base: position 39,009,749 of record NC_055987.1, read on the forward strand.
CAAATCACAAGGAAAAGAAGAAAACATAAGAACACTACATCGAAAATAAATTCGAAATACTAGAATCGTAAGCCTCTTGTATTTGGTATTATTTCCATAAATAACTAGCATGATGCGGAAAGAAAAATTACTAGTTATACCTTTTAGAAAGACCTCTTGATCTTCTACCGTATTCCTCTTCTAACCTCGGACGTTGTGTGGGCAACGATCTTCCGAGATGAGAAACCACCAAGCACCTTCTTCTCCTCCTAGCTATGTTCGGCCAACACAAAGAAGCTTCACCAAGGATGAAGAACAAAACACCAACCAAGCTCCAAGGGATACAAGCTTTCTCTCCTTCTTCTTCTTCTTCTCCAAGTAGTATCCGGCCACCACAAGAGCTCCAAGCCAATAGAGAAGGTTCGGCCACCACCAAGAGGAAGAGAGGTTGGCCACAACACCAAGGAAAAGAGGGAGAGAAATAATAGAGGTTGTTCACCATGAAGCCTTCTCTACCCCCTCTTTTATAATCCTTGGTCTTGGCAAATAAGGAAATTTAATTAAAAACTTCCTTAATTCTTTTTCCATGAAAAGGAAAAATTTATTTAATTAAAACAATTTTCCTTTTCTCAATTTACATGGCTGGCCACACCAAAGCTACAAACAAGGAGAGTTTTAATTAATTAAAACTTCCTAATTTGTCTCCAGAAATTTATAAAATTTCTTCAATAATTTAATCCCTTCATGATTGGTTTATAAAAAGGAAATTTAATAAATTAAAATCTTTCTTTTAAACATGTGGATAAAAAGAAAGTTATCTCTAAAAATTAAAATCTCTTTTAATCTACAAATAAGGAAAGATATCAAATCTTTTCTCAATCTTTTGTAGAAACTAATAAAAGAGAATTATTAATTTTTAAACTTTCTTTTAAATTATGAACATGGTTAAAATGGAAAGTTTTCTTAAAATTTAAAATCCTCCTTTAATCAACAAATAAGGAAAGATTTCAAATTTTAAACTCTCTTTTAAACATGTAGATGATTTACAAATAAGGAAAGTTTTTACCAAAAATTAAAACCATCCTTTTAATCTACAAATAAGGAAAGAGATTAATCTCTTCTCTTAATCTTTGTAGAAAGTTATAAAAGGAAATTTTTAATTTTAAACTCTCTTTAAAATCATGATATCCACATAAGAAATAATTTTAATAAAAATCCTTTTAATATTCTAGTGGTCGGCCACCTAAGCTTGGGACCCAAGCTTTGGCCGGCCACCTACATGACTCATCCACTTGGTCTTGGCCGGCCCTAGCTTGGGTTCCAAGCTAGCTTGGCCGGCCCCATTGGATGGGTAAGAAGGTGGGTATGCGGTGGGTATAAATCTCTATATACTAGAGGCTACGATAGGGACCGAGAGGAGGAATTGGTTTTGGTCTCCCGATGAAATTAAGCATCCCGTGTTCGCCCTGAACACACAACTTAATTTCATCAATAATAATTCATTCCACTAAAGAACTATTATTGAACTACCGCACCAATCCCAAATTACATTTTGGGCTCCTTCTTATTATGAGTGTGTTAGTCTCCCTGTGTTTAAGATAACAAATGTCCACTAATTAAGTAAGTTACTGACAACTCACTTAATTAATATCTAGCTCCAAGAGTAGTACCACTCAACTTCATCGTCATGTCGGACTAAGTCCACCTGCAGGGTTTAACATGACAATCCTTATGAGCTCCTCTTGGGGACATTCTCAACCTAGATCACTAGGACACGTTTCCTTCTATAATCAACAACACACACTATAAGTAATATCATTTCCCAACTTATCGGGCTTATTGATTCATCGAACTAAATCTCACCCATTGATAAATTAAAGAAATAAATATCAAATATATGTGCTTGTTATTATATTAGGATTAAGAGCACACACTTCCATAATAACTGAGGTCTTTATTTCTTTATAAAGTCAGTATAAAAGAAACGACCTCTAATGGTCCTACTCAATACACTCTAAGTGTACTAGTGTAATTATATAGTTAAGATAAACTAATACCTAATTACACTACGACCTTCCAATGGTTTGTCCCTTTCCATTATGGTCGTGAGCTACTGTTTATAATTTATAAGGTACTGATAACATGATCTTCTGTGTGTGACACCACACACCATGTTATCTACAATATAAATTAATTGAACAACTACATTTATCATAAATGTAGACATTTGACCAATGTGATTCTTATTTCTAGATAAATGTTTATACCAAAAGCTAGGCTTTTAGTATACACTCTAACAGAGAACACAAAAGTCATCCTATGGCCATAGAGGTTTAGGATACAATCACAAAGCCAAGAAGGATGCCCCTTCTTATCATAGGGTTCCATATAGTTATGGAACCAACCTTAGGTCTAAGGGTCAAGTCAGGGATACAATGAAAGTTATCCCTAGGAGTATCTTTGCAACAACAAATGTGACTAAGACTTCTAAGAAGTCTAAGAAAGTCACTAAGAAGGCCGTAAAGAAAGTTGTCCCTAGAGTTGACCTAGAGGAAGTGACCAAGGCTTCTAAGAAGCCTAGAAAGGTCATTAGGAAGGTATCTAGGAAAATTATCCCTAGTGAATACCTTGAACATCCAAGGATCACCAATAGGTGTTGGGTTCCTACGATCATCTTCTCTACCCCTTAGATGGGTTTAGAGAGTGTCAACTCAAATTGGAAGGGTAGTTAACCCAACCTTGATGAAGTTGACACTCGGAGAGCATTTTCAAGGTTATTGTTAACTTTTGAAAATAAAATGGATTATTGTTTACTCTTTGGAAGAGTAAAATGTGCCAAAATTTGAGAAATTGAACCTAATTTAAATTGGCACAATCAATCAAGAGTAAAAGAAATGTCAAGTTGGGTTTTGGCATTTTCTTGAAGGAAGTAGGGGCAATCTAAGTTTAATTTTAGGTTTAGCTAAGGGTTAAGGATACTTAGATAGGTAATCTAGGTATATTTTATTTATGCTAATTTGTCATGATTGTTTGCCCATTATATGTCATGACGTCATTTTTTTTGCATTCATGATTATTATAAAAAATAATAAAAATACCATGACATGTCATACATACATCATGTAGCTATAGTATATTTTCTTTTGAAAATTATTTCTATTCTAATGTAGGCCATAAATCATCATGCATTATTTTAATTTCCTTGCAACTAAGGACAAATGACATCTACTAACGAGTGGTGAATCCCCTAATAAGTAGGATCCTAACAAGTAACATCCTAGGTGGATGATCATAACTCTTAAAATGCGATAGATATGCATGATCCCTAGTTTAGGGCAAAACCAAATCTATATCTCACAAAGGACCATAAGGTGACTTGTATGTGTTTTAGTACACATTAGATACAAGTGAGATGTTAGGATGATGAAAAAGACTCAAGATGTTGATTTAGTGCATCTACTTAAGTCTTGAGTTCATCAAAACACATAGTTATGTGTACTCCAATCATTGGGAAAGCTAATGTACAAGTCATGTGCAATGAGCCCAAGTAACATGGTTGGAAATTGGTTTTGAAGAACATTTTAAATATACTTTGGAAAACCTTGGTGAAGACTATCTTCTGATAGCAATCATCATTGAAGAGTTAAACACAAACTTGGAAGAAACATTGAAGTTTTTACAAGTTCCAATTTTGTGTCAATATTTAAAAATAAGATGTATTTTCTTAGAAAACTATTTTTCTATGATAGTATATATCTTAAATAGTGTCTACAAGAGTTTTCATGATTTTTAGAATTTTGTAAAATTTTTAGAGCATTTTTGAAATTCAACCGAAATTGAATTTCAGAATTTCACAAACCTAATCAATCAGCCGTCGATTGTGAAGCTTCAATCGATCAGCAGATCGATTAAGCTGCGTTTCCTCACGAGCAGAGCCTCACTGGATCGATCAATCGATCGATTCAACCTTCCTAGATCGATCAGTGAATCGATTCAGAGGTAATTTCCGCGAACAGAAGCTCGCGGAATCGATCAGGCGATCGATTGAAATGATTTCAATCGATTGAGACCCAACTTCAATTGATTGGGGATGCTGAATGTGGCTAAGAAAGCCTGATTTCAGTATTTTACACCATTTTTGGTCTAGGTAAACATTCCTAACCCCTTGACACACATTTGTATATATTTAGGGGGAGTTTTCATGATGAAAACAAGGATGAATTGGTTAAGGAAGACTAAGTTGAAGTTTAGGTTGTGGTTTGGTTTCAATATTGAATTTTGAACCTCAAAACTTCAAATTTTGGGTTTCCTAAAGGTTTAGGGATTCCAAGTCATTGTTGGTACAATGACAGAAGTTACTCATATGTCTTTAGGGGGAGTTACTTTTTAAGGACATGAAAATTAATTTTTCATACACCTTAGAAGGTGGTTAACCTTCCTTAGCGTAAATGCTCAAGGTATATCTTCATTGTTGCATTATGGATGCTCTAGGATGAGCATTATAACGTGAATTAATGCTCAAGGGTGAGCATTGAAGATAATGAAGGGTATAAGACTTTCATTGTAGTGTTGTGAACAACGAGTGAAGTTGTGAACAACGGTGAGTAACTCTTCAGGGGGAGAGCCTTTTTTATGTGTGCCAATAGGGGAGAATGTAGGGTTTAAGTTAGACCATCATTACTTTAAGAGGGACTTTGCCCTCTATGAAAGGGGGAGAATGAAGGAAACCCTCATTTATACTTTGGCATGAAAGAAAGTTGAAGCTATGGGATTAGCCTAACTTAAAGGTATTGTCAAACATCAAAAAGAGAGAGATTGTTGGTGTAATATCCCCTGGGTCAAGGTTGACTAGGTTGACTTGGCTTGAGTTGGCTCAAGCCTGAGTTTTGATGTTTTAGGTTTCGATTTTTGACAATACATGGAGATTGCGGATGCAATCGTCCGATTGGGGAGATTGTTGATACAATTCCTCTCTGATCAAGGTTGACCAGTTAGATGTAAAGAAGAGTCAAGTAGGTCAAAGGGTTGATCCGATACTTAACTGAGAAAGTCCTAACTAGAGGTTAGGCAGTTGAAAGTCCTGGTGAGTTAAGCTAGGCAGTTTGGAAATCCTGTTGAGTGAAGCCAGGTGAAAGACCTAGTGAGCAAAACTAGGCAGTGGGAAAATCCTAGTGAGTGAAGCTAGGTGAAAGTCCTGGTGAGTGAAGACAGATAGGTGAAAGTCCTGGTGAATGAAGCCAAGTAGATGGGAAGTCCTAGTGAGTGAAGCTAGGCAGATGGAAAGACCTAGTGAGTGAAGTCAGGCACGTGAAAATCTAGGTGGGTCAAGGTTGACCAGACCCCTGGTGTTGGAAAGTCCATGTATGTCAAAGGATTGATCGGATATTTGGCACGAGGAAATCCAGATGGGTCAAGGGTGATCGGACATCTGGTGGAAGTCTAAGTGGGTCATGGAGGACCGGACACTTGGCACGAGATGGTAAGTCCAAGTGGGTCAAGGTTGACCGGGCATTTGGCACAAGAAGAAAAGCCCTAACAGGTCAAGGATGACCGGATACTAGGTATGATGTCCCAATAGGTCATGGTTGACAGGATGTTGGATTTGGGAACCTTAGACTTGATTTAGGCAAGTCAAAGGTGGGTCAATCGATCAACCAATCGATTGAACCGTAGTTCAATCGATTAGTTGATCGATTGGATGTGTGTCGCGAAGAAGGTTTGGCCCAATCGATTGAGAGTAATTGTTGCAAGTACAGAAGCTTTCCCAATCGATCAGCTGATCGATTGGGTATCTCCAATCGATCGGCCGATCGATTGGAAACTGGATTTCTCGGGCCCAAACGCGAGAAAGGCTGGATCGATTGGTCAATCAATTCAGCCATTTCTAGTAGAGCACAGAGGCACTTTGAATCGATCAACCGATCGATTCAAAGTCTCTCCAATCGATTGAGAGTCATTCAATCGATTGGGATCCGACCGTTGGGCAGGTTTAAAGTTGTTGCGAGCGATTTCTTCGACACAGCTTCGAGGGCTTCTTCCTCGATCTTCACGATCTATTCTCTATTGAGCTCACCGACACACACCAGATCTTGGAGGCTTAGAGAGGAGTGTTGTTGCACTTCTAAGGAAGTCAAGAGGTGTATTCAAGCAAGAAAAAAAGCAAGCTAGGGTTTTTGCCGTGTAAATCTTGTAAGATTTGATATTGTATTAGCTTGTAGTTTGTTCTTCTTGTATATCTTTGTGTGTGAGCTTGTGCAAGGCTTCTCTGCCTTCGGTAGTTACCGTAAAGGAGTGTTTTCATAGCGGATGAGCGAGTGAGAGTCGGATCCTTGGATTAGTCACCTCTTCTTAAGGTGGATACCAAGTAAATCCTTAGTGTTAGCATTGTGAGTGTGTTTCTTGTTGTTTATTCCGCTGCATATCATCGAAGAAGCACATCAACAAGTGTGAAGAGCTATTCACATCCCCCCTCTAGCATATTTCGACCCTAACACAAATGAACAAGTACAAGACTTTAAAGGCGACGTGTCACGAAATGTCGCCCGAATCGAAAGTTGAGGCTTTCTGCGGACTTGCATTAATGGCAAGTCATCAAGAAGATGAATACGAAGCAAGCTCGTTCGAAATGAGCATCGAGAGCATCGATGAAGGGGGGGCTACATCGGAAGATTGCATCAGTTCAGGGGGAGCTACGGACAACGAGATCGACAAGCTAAGTCAGGTACGATCTCTTCCTCCCGATAAGTTATTTAAATTTGTTAAATTGTTAAATAAAGATTGTTGCAAATTACAAAAAAAATTAAAGAATTAAAAGTAATTTTAGCAAAATCTTTCCCATTAGAAGATTTTGATAAATTAAAGCTAGAAAATGACAATTTATAAAAAGAAATAAAAAACTTGAAAAATCATACATATACACATACTGTACAAGTATTGGAAGATATAATTTGAACTGGTATTTTAATTATCACAAAGGACAAATTAAAAAAATTTCTCAGAAATACATTCCAAAGAAATTCCTAATTAACCCAGTTGGAAGGAACCATATTGGATTCCAAAGACTTGTCTTAATTAAAATTGGACTTAGGGCTTCAGAGAGAACATTAAATGTTTAATTTCTTTATGAGGCTTTGTCTAGAAAGTGGTTGTTGCTCCAATAACCAAGAAGGGCTAGTACCTCACCATAGCCTGGAAGCCAAGTATTGAAATAAAATATTTAATTGACGAACTGATAAATCATTTAAATAAAATAATACTTTAATAGTTACTTAAATATTTTACAGTATCCTTAATTTAGAAAATTTATTTTTCTTAGATTTTTTTTTTACTTAGAATTTTTTTTTAAGACTTAAATTTTTTTTCAAAAAATTGTTTAAATGAAGAAATTATTGATTATTTCTTAAAAAAAAATTACTTAGAAAATTATTCTAAAATTCTTGCATTTTTAGTGCTCTCAAAATTATTTTCAATTGATCCTGTCTGATAGTGGAGGTGACGGATGATGGGGATGTGGCGCTCCGGTTGACCATGTGTTGACTCCTTGAGACCCGACGGTCTGTGGAGGCAAAGCAAAGTAGCGAACAATAGCAGCAACAGTAGATTCACATACCTCGATTGAAGCTCGGACCCCCTTTATATAGGGCTCCTGTAGCGCGCGTGCACGCTTCCCTAGTCATGCACACTTCCTGAAGCTTTCCCTGAAAAGATGTATCAATAAAGTATTTCTGACACAATACATTAACGAGCCAAGCATATCTCTGAAGTGACAGTGGAAGCTTCTGTCGTACGATCTTCTTTCTGAATCGGTCGCTGACCATGCCGCTTGTCAACGGCGCATGCTCCCAAAAAGATAATGTCCAGCTAGCAGTATCTTTTACTGGGCCGAGCGGGATAGCCGCTGGAAGGACAATCGCTCGGCTCGGGTTCTTACTTTCTACTCGGATGAGTGTATTATCTGGCCAAGCGGGAAAGCCGCTCGGCCACCCTTCTGTTTGTGTAGCTTGGTTGTAAATCCACTCCGTTCTTATAGCTCTATATAAGGCCGAGCGGGGAAGCTGCTCAGCGTGCTTTTGCAGATACCTGACAGTCTTTCTGAGTGTCAGAAGCTCAGAATCTCGCCGAGCTGTTATGATGTCGGATCGGGTCTTCCTTATCCCGATCGGACGAGCGTGCTATCCGATCGACCAGTGGTATAGGGGCATTTGACCACCTTGGCTCTGACCTCCACCATGGCAGCGGGGTGGGGCCTTCCCCCCTTATCACCACATCATAAGCCTCCCCTTCAAGTCTCATCGAAGGAGGATGTAGTCCAACTGACTGGACAAGTGTGCGCTGCTTTCTTCCCAATCGACCTTCATCATTGTATAGACTCTGGTCCGGATGTACCTGATCCTCGTTGATCGACCTTCTGAAAGTAGTCGCTCGGTCAAGCATGCTCCTTTGACCCGGTCGGGAAAGCAAAGGCTTACACTTAGAAGACTTCTTCCTCCGTTTATCCTGGGCGAACACAGATGGGACTGATGTCACCCCAATTTCTCGGGAAGCATGCAAATCCTTTTTCATTAAGGCAGAGCGAGTTCCCATGTTACTCTTAATTGTTGCCAAGTGATAGCGCGCCATGTGTCAAACTCGCAGCCGTCGCACGCCTAACGTGACAGGCATTGATGGCGATGTTTGGCGGTTTAAATTCATTGGTCAGATCTTTTCATAGGTTTTTGCAACCTAGATCGGACGTCTCCAATCAACCGAGCCCGGGGTATATGAGCTCGCCGCCTCACTGCCTTCTTCCCCTTCGTGCTCTTGCATTTGTGTTCTCCAACAATTTTGTGCGTGCTCTCCGGCGACCTTCTACGCGTTGTCGGCCACTTCTCCTTTTCTGCTCCGATGATACTCGTCCCGTAAGCTTCCTTGTCTTATTCACTTTCGGTCTCCGGCCTCTCATTGTTCCTAGTGTCTTTCTAATGATCTTTTTACTTCTTCATTCGCATTTCCTCCACTATTTTTGCTTTCTATCGCAATGGCGAGCTCTTCTCAACCGTTGAACCCCCCTCCTGGGCTTTGGTACACCACCATGGAGATTAGGTTCGACTCGGGCGACGCCGAGAGTCTCAAGAACGTTTTTGAGATTCCCCCTGATCATGAGATCATTTTAGCTTCCCCATCCGATCGGCCAAATGAACCGTCGACCGACACCATCTGTCTGTTTAAGGACCAACTTGTGGTTGGTCTCCGCTTCCCTATCCATCCCTTTATTGTTGAAGTCTGTAATTATTTCCGTGTGCCCATTCCACAACTTGTGTCAAATTCCTTTCGCCTTCTGTGCGACATCATTATGTTGTTTCGACTGCATGACATCCCTCTGACTCCTCGAGCTTTCCACTACTTCTATTACCCCAGACAGTCCAAACTAGATACCTTTCTGTTTCAATCTCAGATTAGGCTGGTGTTTTTTAACAAAATGTTGACTTCCAATAAACATTGGAAGAAATATTTCTTTTTTGTACGCCTCCCCGAACGACCGAGCTTCCGGACTCGCTGGCAAGTCGGCCTACCACCTCAACCCGATCTAAAGAACTACAAGAGCCGCTCATACTACCTTCATGCCACATCTATGCTGGTCGGCAAGAAGTATGACATCCACAAGTTGCTGCTTAAGGGTGTGTTGTACATCTTTGGCCTTAGTTCGATCCGCACTGGGCTCCCAACCAGCTTAGGTAAGAGGTTTCATGTACGTTTTTCCTTTGATTCTAACTGATTTTTCTACTTCTTTTGTAGCTGAAGTCATGTTGCGTGCTCGGATGTCCGGCCTTGCGAAGCTTCAGAACACCAAGATTGAGGTAGTTGCTGTTGAGGAATTGGTGAACCATGACCTACAGCCGATCGACTCTCAAGATGAGAGCGCAGCGACTCCTGCCCTGGCTAGTGGAGGGGTAGCTAGCAGAGCCCCCAATGTTGAGGTTGTGAGCAGCTCGAAGCAACCAGCAGGGCAAGTGCCTATCTTCCGATCGAAGAGTTCAGGCTCCTCTGGCGAGCCGTTGTTAAGGCGCAAGAGTCGGTGAACAAAGTCTTCGTGCTCTGCTGCTTCAGCGGTGGGATTTGTCAAAAGGGTCGAGGTCGGCACCTCGAATCCTTCTGCAGTTCCTGAGACCACGCTCGAGATATCCTCCAACCGAACTCCTTCGGTGGTTGAGTTGTCGCAGGAGCCTATCGCCGTGGAGCCCCTAGCTTCCATGCCGCCATCGCAGCCATCGAGGGTTCGACGATCGGCCATCCTCTCGGCATCTGCATCCCGGTCAATCGCTCTAGAAGCCTCAGCCCACTCGACCCCGAGCGGCCAACGATAAATCACGGCGATTCTTCATCTGCCAACGGAGGAGTACAATGAGTCAAGCGCCTGATCACTCACTCCTGAGCATCAAGTCATCATACGGGGTCCGCTCGCCCAAGTCTGGGAAGAAGCCCGAGCTCGAGCGGCGGTGATGCCCCCGGGCGTGCTCGCCAATAGTCATACCCAAATGACAACTGGGGTAAGCTTTTTGTAATTACCTTTCTCCGATCGACTCTAATCCTTTTACTTGTTTGTAGTATTGGGTGGAGAGCCTGACCATGTGCCACAGGCTAGCTCATCTGGAAGATGAGTTCAGGAAGCTCCAAGTCTCAAGCACCCAACCCGTCGCCGACTCGAAGGAGATGGCCAAGATGAAGGCCGACTTGGAGAAGGCGACCAAGCTCCTTGATGCCGAACAGGCTAAATCCTCCGGCCTGGAGGAGATGCTGGGCCAACTCAAGAAGCAGGTCAGCACTTTTGACAAGAAGATCAAGTTAGCCACTGCTAAGAAAAATCGAGCCATCAAGAACCTAGAGCTAAAAAATAAGGAGGCTCGAGATCTCGCCAGCAAGCTCAAAGAGGCTGAAGATTTTATGGTGATCGAGCGGGCGAGCCAATCGGCACGAGAAACTGAGGTCCAGGGACAACTCTCCATTAAGGACGCAGCACTGAAGCTGGCCCAGGATGAGCTAGAGAAGATGAAGACCGAGCTGGAGGGCTCCCGAGCAACGATGAAGATTTATCAGGACGCCGAGCCGAGCTAATTTGTAACAATGAGACAGAACTACATTCGCTCGGACGCGTTCAATGATAAAGTCATCGCCCGTTATCTTCGGCTCTGCAACCTCACAATAGACGAGATGTTCAACCAGCTTAAGGTGGGCAACCACCTTCCCATGACCTTGAAGGACAAAGTTATCAATCGAGACAAGATGACTGAGTCACTACCCGACGACATTCTGGATTACTTTGAGTGAGGTTGAGCGCTGTAAATTTTTGAGGTCTTAATGTAAGCTCGCCCGTTTGGCGAAGCTCTTATCTTTATCCTGCAATTGTAATCTTCAAATGTAATCTTGAAAATTTTGGTTTTAATATATGCGCGCCGCTTGGTGAAGCATTTCCTTTCACAGTGTTTCTTATCTTTGACTATAAATGCCCATGATCTTGTATCTACAACCACCTGCTTGACCGTAAAAGCAAGTTCAGATTTAAGATCGTCGCTCGGCCGTTAGTGAGGACATGCGTTTAACGTCGCCGCTCGACGATTCGGTGAAGACTCGCGTTTAAGGTCATCGCTCGACCGCTGATGTAAACTAGGATTTAAGGTCGCCGCTCGACCGTTGATGTAAACTGGGGTTTAACGTCGCCGCTCGACGATCTGGTGAAGACTCAGGTTTAAGGTCACCGCTCGACCATTGATGGAGACTGGGGTTTAACGTCGCCACTCGATGATTTAGTGAAGATTCGGGTTTAAGGTCGTCGCTCGACCATTGATGGAGACTGGGGTTTAACGTCGTCACTCGACGGTTTGGTGAAGATACGCGCCTTGGTCGAGCGAGAGAGGGGGTGAATAGCGATTAAAAAAACTATCGTATCGAGAGTAAGCAGCGGAAGAGAAAAAGAACAACGCTAACACAAACCAATTTACTAGGTTTGGAGTCTTGGTCGACTCCTACTCCAAAGCTCGCACTCGTCGAGTGCTTTTGCTGGGCAATTCACTAATAGTTCGTAAAATCGGATTACAATTTTGAGTACAGGAACTATTAAGAACAATATTGACAACAAAATAAAGGAAAGAAAAATTCTTTAGCAATACATTGTCGGAGTAGCATCGCAGCGTCGTAGGAGCACAGTGCAGTAGAGCAAATATCGTTGTTGTGTTCTGAAGCTCGGGAGAAGACCTTCTTATAGGAAGCTCCGGGCGCTCGTATCCCTTCCGAGCGCCCAGATCCCTTTCGGGTGCCTGAATCCCTTTCGGGCGCCTGGACTGTGGCGTAACCCAGCCAACCAGAGCGCTATATGTTGCGACGTCGCTTGGGGATAACTTTTGCATTTCGGGCGCCAGGATCCCTTCCGGGCGCCCGGACCTCCGAGCGCCAGGATCCCTTCCAGGCACCCGGACCTCCGGGCACCCGGATCCCTTCCGAGCGCCCGAACCCCATTTTCCAGCAAGCTTCTTGTTGGTTAGTCCTAGGAAGATCATACCGGTTCCACTGTACAAAAATTTTATACAAGTGTCGAACCTATCCTAATAACCTATTGTGTTCTTTAGAAATTAAATTCGGAATCGCAAACGGAACTTAACATTATTGATTCCAAATTTAACTTATATGTTCGTAATGATTTAGATTTGGATCACAAACGATGCTTAACATTATTGATCCAAATTCACCTATGTTATAAATTTAATTAAATATTAATTTCAGAAATCGGCTTCCAGGTTAAACATGGCGAGGCACTAGGCCTTCATGGATATGGGAGCAACCACCACTTCCTAAACAAAGCCTTTCAATGAAATCTAATATTTAATTTCCTTATATAACCATAGGTTTAACCAAAAGGAACAATCGAATCACAAATTCGAAAAACAAAAAAAAACACAAACTCGAATCACAAATTCAAAACCTAGAATTATAAGTCTCTTGTGTTTGGAATTCATACAAAGAAAAACTAGTATGATGCGGAAAACAATTACTAGTTATACCTTTCTTTGTAAGCAACAACCTCTTGATCTTCTACCGTATTCCTCTTCTTATCTCGGACGTTGTGTAGGCAATGATCAACCGAGATGAGAACCACCCAAACCCTTCTTCTTCCACCTTGCAAGTTTCGACCAAGCACTCCTCCTTGAGATGAAGAGTTTCGGCCACCACTACCAAGCTCCAAGGGATGCTAGAAACAAAGCTTCCTTTCTCTCTTTCTCCAAGCTAGAATCGGCCACCAACAAGAACTCCAAGAGATGGATGAAACCGGCCACTAAAGAAGAAGAGAAGAGGAGAAGAGCAAGGTCTAGGGTTGGCCACCACAAAGGAAGAGAGAGAGAGGAAAATATAATAGAGTTGTATCTCATGAAGGCACCCCTACCCCCTCTTTTATAATCCTTGGTCTTGGCAATTAAGGAAATTTTAAACAAAACCTTCCTTATTTCCTTTTCCATGAAAAGAAAATTTTAATTAATTAAAATCAATTTCTTTTTCTTAAATCCACATGGCTGGCCACCTCATTGCTCCAAGCAAGGAAAGTTTTAACACAAAATTAAAACTTCCTAATTTGTTTCCGAAAATTTTAAAATAAAAATTTCTCTAATAATTTTTCCCTTCATGGTTGGTTATAAAAGAAAATTTTATAAATTAAAATCTCTCTATTAAAACATATGGATGATTTCCAAAAAGGAAAGATTTCCAAAAAGGAAAGTTTTCTCTAAAATTAAAATCATCATTTCAATCTACAAATAAGGAAAGATATCAAATCTTTTCTTAATCTTTTAAAGAAACTTATAAAAGAAAATATTTAATTTTAAAACTCTCTTTTTAAATCATGAACATGGTTATAAACGGAAAGTTTTCTCAAAATTAAAATTTTCCTTTCAATCTACAAATAAGGAAAGATATCAAATCTTTTCTTAATCTTTTTGTAGAAAGCTATAAAAGGAAAATTTTAAATTTTAAACTCTCTTTTAAAACCATGGAATCCATATAAGAAAAATTTTTTAAAAAAATTAAAATCCTTTTAATTTGATGTGGCCGGCCACACCAAGCTTGAGTTCAAGCTAGGGCCGGCCACACAACTTGGCTAATCCTATTTGCTTGGTCAGCCCAAGCTTGGGTTCCAAGCTTGCTTGGACGACCACCTTAGGATGGGTATAAAGGTGGATATAGGTGGGTATAATACTTTATAAGTAAGAGGCTATGATAGGGACCGAGAGGAGGAATTGGTTTTGGTCTTCCGATGAAACTAAGCTTCCCGTGTTCGCCCCGAACACCCAACTTAATTTCATCAATAATAATTCATACCACTAAAGAATTGTTATTGAACTACCACACCAATCTCAAATTACATTTTGGGCTCCTTCTTATTATGAGTTTGTTAATCTCCCTGTGTTTAAGATGTCGAATGTCCACTAATTAAATGAGTTACTGACAACTCACTTCAATTAATATCTTAGTCCAAGAGTAGTGCCACTCAACCTTATCATCATGTCGGATTAAGTCCACCAGCAGGGTTTAACATGACAATCCTTATGAGCTCCTCTTGGGGACATTATCAACCTACATTACTAGGATACTTCCTTCTATAATTAACAACACACACTATAAGTAATATCATTTCTCAACTTATCGGACCTTTTGATTTATCGAGCTAAATCTCACCCTTTGATAAGTTAAAGAAATAAATACTATGTTGGGTTTTTCGGGCCGCGAAAACTGCTTTTTCGCGTCGCGGAAACCCCGAAACCCCTTAGCCACTGGATCTCGTGTGAAGAAAAACATTCGAAAAATACGAGTACGAGTTTAAACGTTGATCTACAGTAGATCTACATAAGGATAAACCTTTTATACCTTTGTAGCGAAGCCCTTCGCAATCTCGCTTGTCCTCGGTTCGCCGGATCTCGAAAGTGTCAAAGTAGACACTTCTCTATGTGTATCCACACAAGCAAGAGATGGAGAAGAAACCTTTAGAGTGTGCTAGCACTCAAGCAAGGTCTCGGCAAGAAGGAGGAGAGGGAGAGAAGAATTGTGAGCAAGAGGAAGAAGATAAAATCAATTAGCCTTGAATGAAAATAAAATTTTCATTCACACTAAAAGTGGCCGGCCACATTAAGACTAGTAACCCCCATGGAATATCAAGAGTCACAACTCTTGGTAACTCCCATGAGGTGGCATTTGGTCAAGTCAAACTTGACCAAATAAAGAAGCCTTGATGATGTGGCATTGGTCAAGTCAAAGTCAAGTCAAAACTTGACTCTTCATCTTCCTACTTAAGTCAAGTCAAACTTGACCACTTCTATCCCTTGGTTGATCTAATCTAACCATTGGTCCAAGCCAATTTTAATTTAATGAATCTCTATTCATTGAATTAAATTAGTTAAATGAGTCTAAGTCTAAATTAGACTCACTTAACACATGAACCAACTTGAGTCCAACTCAATTAACCTACTTTGGATTACTCTTAATCCAATTTGGTTCATCATATGAACCAAATCATTTAGGTTCATCAAATGAACCTAGTCTCCATCTAATTGCCCTTAGTGTGTGACCCTATAGGTTCTTGTAACGTTGGCAATGCCCCTAAACCCATTTAGGAGCATAAGTAATGAGCGGTATCTAGCAACACATCATTACTACCCAAGTTACAAGAATGTTGAGATCCAACATCACCTTATGACTACTAATTGTGACTCCTCACAATATATGACAAGTGCCCTTCTATCCTAGACATCTAGATTGGTCAATGTGAGGCATAGACCGTGTCATCCTCTGACCAATCTAAATCTTGAACTCCAAGTAGACTCACTAAATCAAATGAGCTCAATATCCTATATTGACTCATTTGGGCATGGCCATGCACTTCGTGGTCTCACTCTATCAAGAATACCGATGTCTCTCCCATCATATAGGAGGGATAGATCCCATCTACATCACTCACATCCCTCTGCATAATTTGTTATATACCCAGTAATCACCTTTATAGTCCACCCAGTTACGGGTGACGTTTGACGAAACCAAAGTACATAACTCCTTATGTAGGGATCTATGGTGACTTCAGGTCTAAGGACTAGTAGTCATACTAATAGTCACATGAGAAAGTATATGACACTCATATAACGATCCATGATACTTTCTCATGGCGGGTCATTCAGTATACATTCTCTAATGTATACCCATGTGTCAACTTGATATCTCTATATCCATGACTTGTGAGATCAAGTCATCGAGTTGACCTACATGCTAGTCTTATTGCATTAACATTGTCCCTGAATGTTAATACTCGACTAGGAATGATTAAGAGTAGCGTTCCCTATATCATCTCACTATCGGTTCAACTAACCGATTGATATAGGTGAGAACCATCTACTCAAGCACATTATTATACTTAGTTTATTTGGCACCAATACAGGTAAGTATAATAACCAAAATCCAAATGCCTTTATTTATATAGAATATGATACAATAAGTCCAAAATACAATCATCAAATGATTGGCTCTAGGGCTCTAGCTAACAATCTCCCACTAGCACTAGTGCCAATCAGTGTAGGCTCTAAGCCCAAATGACCTAGTGTGACCATCATGCTTCTTCTGTGCCAAAGCCTTGGTCAAGGGATCTGCGATGTTAGCCTCTGTAGGTACTCTGCAAATCTTCACATCTCCTCTCTCGATGATCTCTCGAATGAGATGGAAGCGCCGTAGTATGTGTTTGGTCCGCTGGTGTAAGCGAGGTTCCTTCGCCTGTGCTATAGCTCCATTGTTGTCACAATAGAGCTCAATGGGGTCAGCAATGCTAGGAACCACCCCAAGTTCAGTGATGAACTTGCGGATCCAAACTGCCTCCTTTGCTGCCTCTGATGCAGCAATGTACTCGGCTTCTGTTGTAGAATCAGCTACTGTTTCCTGCTTCGAACTCTTCCAGTTGACAGCACCACCATTAATGCAAAATACGAACCCCGACTGCGATCTATAGTCATCCTGGTCGGTTTGGAAGCTAGCATCACGGTAACCCTTTATAGCTAGCTCATCATTCCTTCCATATATCAAGAAATATTCTTTAGTCCTTCTTAAGTACTTAAGAATATTCTTGACCGCTATCGAGTGACTATCACCTGGATCTGACTGGTATCTGCTCGTCATGCTCAAAACATACGAGATATCAGGTTGAGTACATAGCATGGCGTACATGATCGATCCTATGGCTGAGACATAAGGGATCTGATCCATGTGGTCTCTCTCCTCTCTAGAAGAGGGACCTTGAGTCTTCGAAAGACTCACACCATGTGACATCGGAAGAAATCCCTTCTTGGAGTTCTGCATGGCAAACCGTAGGAGTACCTTGTCAATGTATGTACTCTGACTTAGGCCAAGCAATCTCTTAGATCTATCTCTATAGATCTGAATCCCTAGAATGCGGAATGTCTCACCTAAGTCCTTCATTGAGAAGCAACTCCCTAGCCAGGTCTTGAAAGACTGAAGCATAGGGATGCCCTTCCCAATGAGTAATATGTCATCCACATACAATATGAGGAAGACAACTATATCCCCTACAACCTTCTTGCAGACACAAGGCTCATCTTCGTTCTTGATGAAACCAAACTGTTTGATTGCATCATCGAATCGAAGATTCCAGCTCCGAGAAGCTTGCTTTAGTCCATAAATGGACCTATGCAGCTTGCATACTCTGCTAGTATGTTGTGGATCTACAAAACCCTCAGGTTGTGTCATGTACACATCCTTGAGTAGGTTTCCATTCAGAAACGCGGTTTTGACATCCATCTGCCATATCTCATAGTCATGGTAGGCTGCAATAGCAAGTATGATCCGAATGGATTTAAACATCGCTACTTGAGAAAAGGTTTCATTATAGTCAATACCATGAATCTGCTTGAAACCTTTAGCTACCAAGCGACCCTTATAGATAAGTCCATCCATGTCAGTCTTTCTCTTAAAGACCCACTTGCACCCAATGGATTTTACCCCTTCAGGTGGATAAACCAAAGTCCATACTTGGTTGGTGTACATGGATTCTATTTCGGATCTCATGGCCTCTAGCCATTTCTCGGAATCTGGTCTCATCACAGCTTCCTGATAGGTGGTAGGCTCATCCTCTATGAGCACAATGTCATCATGGTCAGACAAGAGAAATGAGTATCTCTCAGGCTGACGACGTACCCTATCAGACCTGCGAAGAGGTATGTCTACTTGAACTGGTTGTTGTTCCTCAACTCCTTGTGGAACAACATCATCCACAACATTTTGTGGTTCCAGTTCAATTTCCATCGAGGCATCAGTGCTATTGTTCGCATCTTGAACTTCTTTAAGATCGAACGCGCTCCCACTAGTCTTTCTAGAAACAAAGTCCCTTTCTAGAAAGATCCCAGTCTTTGCCACAACTACTTTATGCTGACTGGGAATGTAGAAGTAATATCCCTTAGTTTCCTTGGGATATCCAATAAAATAGCACTTGTCAGATTTGGGTCCTAACTTGTCTGAGACTTGACGTCGAACGTAAGCCTCACAACCCCATATCCTCATGAAAGACACCTGGGCGTCTCTCCCAGTCCATATCCTATATGGTGTCTTTATCACGGCCTTGGATGGAACTCGGTTGAGAATGAAAACTGCCGTGTCTAGAGCATATCCCCATAGATATGTCCGAAGATCTGTGTGACTCATCATAGATCGTACCATATCTAATAAGGTACGATTCCTCCGTTCGGATACACCACTCCACTGTGGTGTTCCAGGAGGAGTGAGTTGGGATAGAATCCCACACTCAGCTAGATAGTCACGGAACTCATGGCTAAGGTATTCTCCACCTCGATCGGATCGAAGTATCTTAATACTCTTGCCAAGCTGGTTCTGTACTTCATTCTTGAATTCTTTGAACTTTTCAAAGGATTCAGACTTATGTGTCATCAAGTACACATAACCATATCTACTGAAGTCATCAGTAAATGTGATGAAGTATCTATAACCGCCTCTAGCAGCGACATTGAAAGGGCCACATACATCACTATGTATGAGTCCTAACAAATCAGTTGCTCTCTCGCTATGCCCACTAAAGGGAGTCTTGGTCATCTTGCCTTGTAGGCATGACTCGCATATCTCATATGATTCAAAATCAAATGAGTCCAGCAAACCATCCTTATGGAGTTGGGATAAGCGCTTGTCATTTATATGACCTAAGCGACAGTGCCAGAGATAGGTTTGGTTCAGGTCATTTGACTTGAACCTCTTAGTATTTATGTTATAGATAGGGCTCTCAAGGTCTAGAATATAGAGTCCGTTTATCAGAGGTGCACTACAATAGAACATTTCGTTTAAATAGACGGAACAACATTTGTTCTTTATTATAAACGAAAAACCTTTCTTGTCCAAACAAGAAACAAATATAATGTTCTTAGTTAAAGCAGGCACATAACAACAATCATCTAATTCTAGTACAAGCCCAGAGGGCAGAGATAGATGGTAAGTTCTTACAGCAATAGCAGCAACCCGTGCTCCATTGCCTACTCGTAGGTCTATCTCACCCTTCGTCAATGCCCTGCTATTTCTCAGCGCTTGTACATTAGTACAAATGTGCAAAGCACATCCGGTATCTAATACCCACGATGAAGAAATAGAGAGGTTGACTTCTATAACATGTATACCTGAAGTAGAAATCTTATTTCTCTTCTTCGTAAGATCTTCCAGGTATTCTTTGGAGTTCCTCTTCCAGTGCCTTGCTTGTCCTTGATATAGGTGACAAAGATGTTCAACCATATCGTAAGCGCCCATCAACTCATGTTGCTTCTGAAGCTCAGAGTTCATGGTCGCGAGCATAAGACAGGACACATCTAAGCATCTCGGTCTGCTCGCGTGGCAGTGGCAGGAGGAGCCTCCGGAATGGGCTGCTCCAGAACGTACAGTTTACGTTCTTGGGTGAGAACTATTCTCAGGTTCCTGTATCAATCCAGGAAATTTGCTCTGTTGAGCTTGTCCTTCTTAAGGACAGATCACAGAGAGAAGGTGTTCGTATTCGACGTCATGGTAATCTACAACAGAAATGCAGAAATAAATATCATATTCTTAATCATTTAATTAGGCCTTTAACTAAATGATGCTCCCACTGAATTCTATAATTCATGTGGGACAAGATCCACATCATACTAACCCTTGAGTTAGCATTGGCTAATATGCCCAAGACTTAGTATGATCGGTAGGTAACGATTACCAATTACATCTCTATGCAACTCTTGTTTATAGGATCAATATCCGCATTTATATTAAAACTCGAGTTAGCTTTGGCTAATACGCCCGAGAGTTAATATATATGTGATTTTGACCTATCTTTCCAACCGTTGGAAGAATACCTATAGTTATACTCGATCCAACCGAGTTAACTAGGAATACTCAATCTAATTGAGTTGTACTCACCCATGCGTTGATAGGCGGGACCAAGATTGTCCCTCCGTACCCTACCAAGATAGTATGTGTTACTCTGCTTTGGCAGATTCAACAACTACATGCGATCGAGGTAGTGGTAGGTATCACGGCATGGTAGGCATTACGAGTTGGCGTGATTTAGATCTAATCTAAACGATGATGCGTATCATATACTCGATAGATCTAATCTAATCGAAGGGTGCATCATGTGCACGACTTAGATCTAATCTAATCGTAAGGCACTAATTAATTACTTAATTAACTAGCATGCATCACATACACACAAAACAATTAATTAAATAATTAATCAAATAATTTTGTGATTATGTCATGGCCCTACTACGATCTTCTCAAGCCAATAAGAAGATCGGATGGTCAACCTAAGGTCAACAGCTTCTCAAGCTCCTTCCAGTGACCACCTCGTGTTGCTCGCGCCCTCCTCGTAACTCCGTCTCGAGTGGACCTTCCACAGCTCCAATTTTGTACATTACAATTTTGAAACTCGAGTTACATTCGAGTCTAAATCTAATTTACAACCAGAATATATGAGAAAGGCACGACGCGCAGGTCGCGAAAATAAAATAAAATAAAAAATAAAAATACAAGCACGCACATCACATAACGGCACGCAGGCCGTATTATGAATTACAACACATATTGTCCAATCAAATTGGGTCTTTGAGCCATGACTATCACAAAATTAATATATAATTCAAAATTATATATTTCTGTAATTTTTCATAATTTTACAGATTTTATGAGTAAATTTTTCCCGGCGGTCCCGATTAGCGATTTCGGGCGCAATCGCGGAGCAAATCCCCTTGCGGGGTTAGGGGCAGTACCCCTACCCGCGATCTAACCATCGCGAGTTGCTCCTAAGCGATTCAAGAGCACCTTATCCCGCTGTCCCAAAAAGATTTGGGTCGAAACGATGCCGTTTCGGAAAAAACTTCTCGGTAGTCGAAGCCTACAAGTGTATAAACACTTGTGCTTCGCTTCTACGAGAAATATTACTCTTAAAACTATAAAAACCATAAATTTACAGAAATGTACAGAAGCTTTAATTTTTCATAAAAATCAAATTAAACTCGTACAAGCTTCGCACGTGGCTCAGATACCACTGTTGGATTTTTCGGGCCGCGAAAACCGCTTTTTCGCGTCGCAGAAACCCCGAAACCCCTTAGCCACTGGATCTCGTGCGAAGAAAAACATTTGAAAAATATGAGTATGAGTTTAAACATTGATCTATAGTAGATATACATAAGGATAAACCTTTTATACCTTTGTAGCGAAGCCCTTCGCAATCCCGCTTGTCCTCGGTTCGCCGGATCTCGAAAGTGTCAAAGTAGACACTTCTCTATGTGTATCCACACAAGCAAGAGATGGAGAAGAAACCTTTAGAGTGTGCTAGCACTCAAGCAAGGTCTCGGCAAGAAGGAGGAGAGGGAGAGAAGAATTGTGAGCAAGAGGAAGAAGATAAAATCAATTAGCCTTGAATGAAAATAAAATTTTCATTCACACTAAAAGTGGCCGGCCACATTAAGACTAGTAACCCCCATGGAATATCAAGAGTCACAACTCTTGGTAACTCCCATGAGGTGGCATTTGGTCAAGTCAAACTTGACCAAATAAAGAAGCCTTGATGATGTGGCATTGGTCAAGTCAAAGTCAAGTCAAAACTTGACTCTTCATCTTCCTACTTAAGTCAAGTCAAACTTGACCACTTCTATCCCTTGGTTGATCTAATCTAACCATTGGTCCAAGCCAATTTTAATTTAATGAATCTCTATTCATTGAATTAAATTAGTTAAATGAGTCTAAGTCTAAATTAGACTCACTTAACACATGAACCAACTTGAGTCCAACTCAATTAACCTACTTTGGATTACTCTTAATCCAATTTGGTTCATCATATGAACCTAATCATTTAGGTTCATCAAATGAACCTAGTCTCCATCTAATTGCCCTTAGTGTGTGACCCTATAGGTTCTTGTAACGTTGGCAATGCCCCTAAACCCATTTAGGAGCATAAGTAATGAGCGGTATCTAGCGACACATCATTACTACCCAAGTTACAAGAATGTTGAGATCCAACATCACCTTATGACTACTAATTGTGACTCCTCACAATATATGACAAGTGCCCTTCTATCCTAGACATCTAGATTGGTCAATGTGAGGCATAGACCGTGTCATCCTCTGACCAATCTAAATCTTGAACTCCAAGTAGACTCACTAAATCAAATGAGCTCAATATCCTATATTGACTCATTTGGGCATGGCCATGCACTTCGTGGTCTCACTCTATCAAGAATACCGATGTCTCTCCCATTATATAGGAGGGATAGATCCCATCTACATCACTCACATCCCTCTGCATAATTTGTTATATACCCAGTAATCGCCTTTATAGTCCACCCAGTTACGGGTGACGTTTGACGAAACCAAAGTACATAACTCCTTATGTAGGGATCTATGGTGACTTCAGGTCTAAGAACTAGTAGTCATACTAATAGTCACATGAGAAAGTATATGACACTCATATAACGATCCATGATACTTTCTCATGGCGGGTCATTCAGTATACATTCTCTAATGTATACCCATGTGTCAACTTGATATCTCTATATCCATGACTTGTGAGATCAAGTCATCGAGTTGACCTACATGCTAGTCTTATTGCATTAACATTGTCCCTGAATGTTAATACTCGACTAGGAATGATTAAGAGTAGCGTTCCCTATATCATCTCACTATCGGTTCAACTAACCGATTGATATAGGTGAGAACCATCTACTCAAGGACATTATTATACTTAGTTTATTTGGCACCAATACAAGTAAGTATAATAACCAAAATTCAAATGCCTTTATTTATATAGAATATGATACAATAAGTCCAAAATACAATCATCAAATGATTGGCTCTAGGGCTCTAGCTAACATACTAAATATATGTGCTTGTTATTATATTAGGATTAAGAGCACATACTTCCATAATAACTAAGGTCTTGTTCTTTTATTAAGTCAATATAAAAAGAACTTACCTCAAATGGTCCTGCTCAATACACTTAGAGTGTACTAGTGTAATTTATTAGTCAGGATAAACTAATACCTAATTACACTACGACTATTCCAATGGTTTGTTCCTTTCCATTTTAGTTACGAGCTACTGTTTATAATTTATAAAGAACCGATAACATGATCTTCTGTGTGTGACACCACACACCATGTTATCTACAATATAAATTAATTGAACAACTACACTTAGCATAAATGTAGACATTTTTTACCAATGGGATTCTTTATTTCAAAACAAATATTTACAAAAGCTAGGCTTTTAGTATACACTCTAACAATCTCCCACTTATATTAAAAGACTAAGCTGCCATATCTGCTGCTGATACGGGTTATGAAGAATGGATCTATTTTTCTAGTAAAGAGGGAAAAAGGACTAGACGAACAGCGATGCTCGTATAGGCATAGCGGGCAAGGACCGACCGAGCGAAAAAGGCCGACCGAGTTTCTAATTTCGGCCGGCCGAGACAGGCCGAGCAAGAACAGTCGGTCGAGCAAAAGAAGCATATGACCCCATAGTAGACAAGGCACAGTTTGCTCGACAGGGGAAGACCGACCGAGCGGAAAAGGCCGACCGAGTATCTAAGTTCGGCCGGTCGAGACGGGCCGAGCAAGAACATCCGGTCGAGCAGAAGAAGCATATGGCCCCATAGTAGACAAGGCACAGTGTGCTCGACAGGTGAACACCGACCGAGCGGAAAAGGCCGACCAAGTATCTAAGTTCGGCCGGCCGAGACAGGCCAAGCAAGAACAGTCGATCGAGCAGAAGGAGCATATGACCCCATAGTAGACAAGGCACAGTGTGCTCGACAGGTGAAGACCGACCGAGCGGAAAAGGCTGACCAAGTATCTAAGTTCCGTCGGCCGAGACTGGCCGAGCAAGAACAGTCGGTCGAGCAGAAGAAGCATATGGCCCCATAGTAGATAAGGTACAGTATGCTCGATAGGGGAAGACCGACCGAGCGGAAAAGGTCGACCGAGTATCTAAGTTCGGCCGGCCGAGACAGGCCAAGCAAGAACAGCCGATCGAGCAGAAGGAGCATATGTCCCCATAGCAGACAAGGCACAGTGTGCTCGACAGGTGAAGACCGACCGAGCGAAAGAGGCCGACCGAGTCTCGCACCATTTGACTTCTCACAGACTCTGGCATATATAAATCATACGGAAATACTTTGTGATTATATGAGGACTTAACTAATTTGGCAGGAAATGTCTTCTAGAAGATTGTACAGGTTTGCTAACGACAAAGAAGGTACATCTGGGGTACGATAAAGATTCCTTAAACTATTTTCACAATGGGTGCTTACGTCATCTCATAACCAACTTCAACAAACCAGGGTCCACCTCATGACTGTGGAGGTCAAGTGAGGTGGTATAAAAAGGGGAATCCTCTCCACTGGCAAGGTAAGTAATCATTCTTACACAACTCAAACCCTAATTTTTCATCTTCTTCCACATCATTTCCTCTTCTCGCCGGAAACTAACTTGAGCATCGGAGGGCCTAGCCAGGGATTCCCACCCCGATCTTAGGTCACTAACGCTTTGTCGGTTAGTCTCATTGTGTGCAGGATCACGGGATCACTTCATTCACTGGACCGCCGAACCTCTGCTGATCTTTGGAGTCATCTCACCGGCGTTCTCTTTTGTAAGGTATTATTCATAAGATCCGCTTTGATTTTCTCGGATTGGTGCTCTTGTCTTCAAGCGCAAGTGAGGTCCGCTGTGGTTTTCTCGGATCCTCTCTTGTTCATCAGTATCAGAGTACGCCATCACCCATCGTCGACATTACCCATCGCCGCCCAGTGCTTCATCTCGCAAGCTTTTAGACAGGATCAGCTGCCATACATCTGATTCCCATCCCCCCACATGTCGATCAAAAGCTTTCGCCAGAAGGGCCTTAGTGAAAGGATCTGCCAGGTTATCTGCTGATGCAATCTTGGTGACAACAACTTCTCCTCGCTTGATGATGTCTCGTATCAGTTGATACTTGCGCTCTATATGTTTACTTGCCTTATGGGCTCGTGGTTCCTTCGAGTTTGCAACTGCACCACTGTTATCACAATAAATTGTGATGATTTTGGGCAAACCAGGAATTACATCTAAGTCAATTAGGAAGTTCCTAAGCCATACAACTTATTTGGCTGCCTCAGAGGCTGTCACATACTCAGCTTCTATGGCTGAGTCTGAAACACATTTCTGCTTAACACTCCTCCATGTAATTGCTCCACCTCCTCAAGTAAACACATACCCTGATGTAGACTTACTATTGTCCCTATCTGATTGGAAATCTGAATTCGTGTAACCCACAGGGAGCAAATCATCTGCTTGGTAAACTAGCATATAATCTCTAGTCCTTCTCAAGTACTTTAATATATGTTTTACAGTAGTCTAATATCCTTGTCCAGGGTTACTTTGATATCTGCTAACCATGCCCACGGAAAAATAGATATCCGGTCTCGTACACATCATTGCATACATTAGGCTTCCCACAGCCGAAGCATAAGGAACTGCCTTCATGTCCTCTATTTCCTTTGATGTCTTCGAAGACATCTCTTTAGATAAAGCTACTCCATGCCTAAATGGTAAAAAACCTTTCTTGGAGTTTTGCATGCTAAAATGAGCAAGGATTGTATCTATATATGAAGCTTGAGATAGGCACAACATCCTTTTCTTGCGATCCCTTATGACTTTGATCCCAAGAATGTGTGCACATTCTCCTAAGTCCTTCATATCAAATAGTTTGGGCAACCATACCCTTACGTCCGATAATACTTTGACATTGTTTCCAATTAACAAAATATCATCTACGTATAGTACAAGAAATACCACCATATTTTCGTTACACTTCTTGTATACACAAGACTCATCCGGACACTGAATAAATCCATATGACTGGATTACTTCATTAAACCGGATGTTCCAAGATCTTGAAGCTTGCTTCAGTCCATAAATGGACCAATTGAGCTTGCACACTAGATGCTCTTTGCCTTTTTCAATGAACTCCTCTGGTTGCTTCATATGGATGTTTTCTTCAAGACCTCCATTAAGGAAAGCTACCTTGACATCCATTCGCCAAACTTCATAATCCATATGAGTGGCAATGGATAAGAGTATCTGAATAGACTTAAGCATAGTTACCGGTGAAAAGGTCTCCTCATAATCGATTCCCTCTTTTTGAGTATACCCTTTCGCAACAAGTCTTGCTTTGAAGGTTTCTACATTCCCGTCTGTCCCTCTTTTCCTTTTGTAGATCCACTTGCATCCAATGACTTTTACACCATTTGGTGATTCTACAAGATCCCAGACCTTATTAGAATACATAGATTCTATTTCAGAATTCATTACTTTTTGGCAAGATGCTGCATCTTTATCTTGGAGTGCTTCGTCATACGTCCGGGGATCAAGTTCATGTTTACTCGGGATCAAGTCCGAAGACTCTCCCAAAAATATGAATCTCTCAGGTTGCCTCACAACCCTCCCACTACGACGAGACACTGTCTGTAACTGTGCATCATTTGTGACACGTGTTGCAGTTTCTTGTGGTCCTTCATCTTGTACTGTTGGTACTAAAGTAGACGTGTCCTCTCTCATTTCTTCTAGAACAATTTTACTTCTGGGCTTGTGATCCATTATATAGTCTTCTTCTAAAAACTGGACATTGGTGCTAACAATGACCTTTTGATCTTTAGGGCTATAAAATAAATCACCTTTCGTTCCTCTAGGATAACCCACAAACACGCGAACTTCTGTACGAGATCCTAACTTATCAGCATCTGCTTTCAGCACATGTGTTGGACTCCCCCAAATCCGAATATGTCTCAGACTGGGCTTTCACCCATTCCACAATTCTATGGGAGTAGAGGGTACTGATTTAGAAGGTATCAAGTTCAGAATGTGCACTGTTGTTTCCAGAGCATATCCCCAAAATGAATTTGGTAATTTTGAATAACTCATCATCGATCTAACCATCTCCATAAGAGTCCTATTCCTTCGTTTTGCCACACCATTATGTTGGGGTGTACCAGGTGCGGACAATTGGCATTGAATCCCGGCCTCTGATAAGTAATTCCTAAACTCTCCTAAGAGGTATTCGCCACCACGATCAGACCGTA
Source organism: Zingiber officinale (assembly GCF_018446385.1). Classification (NCBI taxonomy): domain Eukaryota; kingdom Viridiplantae; phylum Streptophyta; class Magnoliopsida; order Zingiberales; family Zingiberaceae; genus Zingiber; species Zingiber officinale. The sequence continues at coordinate 39,037,380 of NC_055987.1, forward strand.
GTGTCTTGATACTTTTACCATGACGTTTCTCCACATCAGCCTTGTACTCTTTGAACTTATCAAAGCACTCAGACTTGCGGCGCATCAAGTAAATGTATCCGTATCTTGAATAATCGTCTATGAAAGAGACAAAGTATTCGAAGCCACCTCTTACCTGGATAGTCATAGGACCACACAAATCAGAATGAACCAGTTCTAACACATCTTTGGCTCTATATCCCTTGGCCTTAAAAGGTCTCTTGGTCATTTTACCTTCCAAGCAAGATTCACAGGTTGGAAAATTTTCCACCACTAATGAACCCAAGAATCCATCAGCTATAAGCCTTTGAATCCTACTTAATTTAATATGTCCAAGCCTTAGATGCCAAAGATATGTTTGGTTCATTTCCGAAGGTTCCTTTCTCTTATTGGAATTAGAAGATGTGTTATTAATTTTCATTTATTGTTTTGTAGGAGAAATTGGATTTAAAGTATATAAATTGTCAACCAATGCACCAGAACAGATAATAACCCTATTTCTCTTTATAACCACATTGTTATTAAAAAAAAAAAATATCCATCCAAATACAGTTTAGAAACTAAAATTAAATTCTTTCTGAAACTAGGTATATAAAGATAATTTCTTAAAACCAAACTTCTATTTCTTTCAAAAGATAAGTAGATGTCTCCCACTGCAATAGCTGCCACCTTAGTAGCATTGCCCATGTAGATGGTTATCTCTCCTTCAAATAGTCATCGGGTTTCCTGAAACCCCTGCAAAGAGTTGTAGACATGATCAGTGGCTCCCGTATCTACACACTAGGTACTGGTAGATAACACCGCTAAATATATTTCAACTACTAGAGAATGAGATATACCTTTATTGTTCTCTTTCCTACGAGGACAGTCAGCCTTCCAATGTCCAGCTTGCTTGTAGATGAAGCACTTGACCTTCGGCTTCTTCATTCCAGCTTTTGGTCCTGTACCTAGAGGTTTATTCACCTTCTTTACTGAAACAACCCGTTTCTTCTTTTTCTTGCCTTTCGACTTAGAAGTAGAACCATTTTCAGCATAGTGAATCTGAGAACTGTGACGAAATATACCTTCTGCTGCCTGTAGTTCTGTCAAAAGTTCTGCCAACGTATACTCCCTTTTGTTCTTATAGTTCAAGTGGAACTGCTCAAAACTTCGGGGTAGCGTTTGAAGAATAATATCGACCTGGATTTTCCTATAAATTTCACCTCCAAGGATATGTATTTTGTTCACATAAGCCATCATCTTGAGGATATGATCCCTTACGGGTGCCCCCTCTGACATGGTGACTGTCATTAACTTTCTCATTGCCTCTTGCCTAGCAGTCCGACTCTAGTGTCCGAAGAGTTCTTTAAGATTGTTGATTATATCGTAAGCCGTTGGTTAGTCCTGATGCTGATGTTGCAATACATTTGACATCGAAGCCAAAATGTAACACCGCGCCATCTCATCTGCCTTTACCCATTTCTTATGATACTCAATCTCCCCTTCACTAGAATCACTATTAGGTGCATTAGGACAGACCTCTATCAGTACAAACTTATAGCTTTCAGCAGTTACAATAATATCCAGGTTTCTTTTCCAATCTATGTAGTTTAGACCAGTAAGTTTGTTCTCTTTCAGTATAATGGAAAGTGGGTTGAAAGTCATCCTAAGAATCAGAAAATAAACTTTGGTCAAGACTCTAAATTTAAAATAATATTGATTCCTCAAACAATACTATTTAAATTTACCAACACCTCAAATCACCATGAATTTTGTATGCCACTATAGTGTGGACGTATACAAAATCAAACATTTGTAAGAGGAGGTTTTACCCATTAATTTTATTCTTGTTAACCTAACTTTATGACAAATAAAATTAATAGTTGGTTTTCCTTCAGTCACACATATAATAACAGTGACTCCGATGGGGATGATGCTATTAAATGTGTCTAAGTGTATACCATTACTTGATACTTAGTCCATTAAATAAGATTGTGCCCCTTCCGATGGGGAAGATCACACGCTCCTAATTAATTTCCTATAACCATCCATATGGAAGTTTGATCTAGTGATCCGCAAACAAACTCATCCGATATGGAGGAAGACACTCAGAGCTAACGCGTAAGTTTGTTTGCATCACTTACAAACTGGTAATGGAGACCATGGAATTTATTTAAAAATCCCTCTCCCACTTAGTTATTTAAGGTGAGGAATTTTAACCTAGCAAGCACACATCACACACATTACAGTAAATAAAAGTAATAAATATGCAAATTAATTTTCCAACTATTATGGCCTTTTCCATCACTGTCCTTCGCGTGCTGCCAGCCCTAGGGTTTATGCCGTCGGGTCCATCGAGCTTCCTTTTCCGCTGCGCTTCTGGTCCTCCAAGAGCACCATGCCTTGCAAGGATACGATCTGCGACAGAAAAAAAAAAAATTTTACATACATTGATCCTATATTCCTCAAGGGAATATACATCAAGTCTAGATCGAACATAAATGTAAAATCCTAGGGCTAATATAGCTCCAACTATATTAGTTAAATACAATCATGCACATATAATAAAATGCCCTTGACATGTCCAAGGGTCCAATCACACACAATATCTATAAGCCATAATAGTTTGAACCTGCAACCACAGAGTTAGCACATCCTGCTATTATCCTGCCTAAATTATGTATGACATGTGCATAATTAAACTAAAAACCAAACACACAGAGGCAAACCCTAGTTCTGATACCAATTGTTGGTTAGTCCTAGGAAGATCATACCGGTTCCACTGTACAAAAAATTTTGTACAAGTGTCGAACCTATCCTAATAACATATTGTGTTCTTTAGAAATTAAATTCGGAATCGCAAACGGAACTTAATATTATTGATTCCAAATTTAACTTATCTAGTCTTAATGGTTTAGACTTGAATCGCAAATGATGCTTAACATTAATGATCCAAATCCACCTATGTTATAAATTCAATTAAATATTAATTTCAGAAATTGGCTTCCAGGTTAAACATGGCGAGGCACTAGGCCTTCTTGGATATGGGAGCAACCACCACTTCCTAGACAAAGCCTTTCAATGAAATCTAATATTTAATTTCCTTATATAACCCTAGGTTTAACCAAAAGGAATAATCGAATCACAAATTCGAAAAAAAAAAAAACATAAACTTGAATCACAAATTCGAAACCTAGAATTATATGCCTCTTATGTTTGGAATTCATACAAAGAAAAACTAATATGATGCGAAAAACAATTACTAGTTATACCTTTCTTTGTAAGTAACAACCTCTTGATCTTCTACCGTATTCCTCTTCTTATCTTGGACGTTGTGTGGGCAACGATCTACCAAGATGAGAACCACCCAAACCCTTATTCTTCATCCTTGCAAGTTTCGGCCAAGCACTCCTCCTTGAGATGAAGAGTTTTGCCCACCACCACTAAACTCCAAGGGATGTTAGAAACAAAGTTTCCTTTCTCTCCTTCTTCTCCAAGCTAGAACCAACCACCAACAAGATCTCCCAAGAGGGATGAAATTGACCACTAAAGAAGAAGAGAAGAGGAGAAGAGCAAGGTCTACGACCGGCCACCACCAAGGAAGAGAGGGAGGAAAATAGAATAGAGTTGTGTCTCATAAAGGCACCCCTACCTCCTCTTTTATAATCCTTGGTCTTGGCAATTAAGGAAAATTTAAATAAAACCTTCTTTATTTCCTTTGCCATGAAAAGGAAAATTTAATTAATTAAAACCAATTTCCTTTTCTTAAATCCACATAGCTGGCCACCTCATTGCTCCAAGGAAGGAAAGTTTTAACATAAAATTAAAACTTCCTAATTTGTGTCCGGAAATTTTAAAATAAAAATTTCTCTAATAATTTTTTCCTTCATGGTTGGTTATAAAAGGAAATTTTATAAATTAAAATCTCTCTATTAAAACATGTGGATGATTTCCAAAAAGAAAAATTTTCTCTAAAATTAAAATCATCATTTCAATCTACAAATAAGGAAAATAAAGAAAGATATCAAATCTTTTGTAGAAACTTATAAAAGGAAATATTTAATTTTAAAACTCTCTTTCTAAATCATGAACATGGTTAAAAAGAAAAGTTTTCTCAAAATTAAATCTTCCTTTCAATCTACAAATAAGGAAAGATATCAAATGTTTTCTTAATCTTTTGTAAAAAGCTATAAAAGGAAAAATTTAAATTTTAAACTCTCTTTTAAAACCATGGAATCCACATAAGAATTTTTTTAAAAAAAAATAAAATCCTTTTAATTTGATGTGGTCGGCCACACCAAGCTTGAGTTCAAGCTAGGGCCAGCCACACAACTTGGCTCATCCTATTTGCTTGGTCGACCCAAGCTTGGGTTCCAAGCTTGCTTGGCCGACCACCTTAGGATGGGTATAAAGGTGGGTATTGTTGGAGCAATCTAGGTGCCCTAAGTTTTGATATTTGGGCAAAGGTTTAAGTTAAGTTTATTGTTGTATTTTATATGCATTGTGAGTGTGCAGGATATAGGTACAACAAGGAAAGTCCAAGGGTGAGTCTTGGCGGTGTAAGTCCAATCATGTAGTCTTGACAACGTAAGTCCAAGTGTGATCTTGGCAAAGGAGGAAAGTCCAAGGATGAGTCTTGGCGGTGTAAGTCCAAGTGTGTAGTCTTGGCAATGTAAGTCCATTCGGCGGTTGCCAAGTGTGTAGCCTTGGCAATGTAAGTCCATTCGGCGGAGTAAGTCCAAGTGTGTAGCCTTGGCATCGTAAGTCCATTGTTTTTAGCATGTTTATTTGCTATATATTTTCCCTAACTTAAACATATTGCCAAACACCAAAAAGGGGGAGATTGTTGGAGCAATCCCAATGGTCCACGGGACCATGTGTTTTGGTGTTTGGGCAAAGGGTTTAAGTTAGGATTACCCTCGTTATTTGATATGTGTACTTGAGTTGTGCAGGACTGCAGGTGACACATGTGACTCAGGTTGACGGCTTCGGGTTCGGTGAAGGATGGAGCATCCGAGGGACTGTGGACAAGGCAGCGAGGACAAGGGCCGAGGGAAGCGACTTCGAGGCATACGCGAAGGATGGCATTGGGGACAAGCCGTGGGCTTGGATGCATCCGAGGGACGAGAGCCAAAGGAAGTAGGCTTGAAGGAAAGAGGTCAAAGCTGCAAAGAAAGCGTCAAATGAGTCATAAGGGTGAGGGTACGAGTGCATGAGAGATTGTACTCGGAGTAAAATCCTAGTTTTAGGATTTTACTGTAGTGGCACTGTAGCGGGGGCACTGTAGTGTACTGTAGCAGTTACTGTAGCGCACTGTAGCAGTCGACTGATGCACTGTAGCATAGCCGTTGAGAGAGCCGTTGGGCTGGCACCAGTCGACTGGTGGAAGGACCAGTCGACTGGTAACGGGCAAATCAGGTTCTGATTTGTTCCAAGCTCTATAAGAAGGAGCTTGGTATGGCCGGCCAAGGCGACGAAATTAGACTTGGTTAAAGCCTAATTAGTAGTCACCAAAGTGCTCAAGGATCTCTTGTGTCCAAGTGTTCTTGGTTGAAGTTGTGGTGAGGTTTCTCCACCCACAAGGAGCGGTTTGAGCTAGCCGGAGTTTCCGGGGACTAATCCACCGACGGATTGAGGGATCGTCCACCTTACGAATAGCCGTGGAGTAGGAGCATCATCTCCGAACCACGTTACATCGATGTGCATTGGTTTGCTTGTTCTTTTCTTTATCTTTAGCTTTCGTATTCGTAATTTGTATTGTATTATTCCGCTTACGCACTAACGAATACGTAGGAAGCCATCAATTTGGGTGAGACGCTATTCACCCCCCCCCCTCTAGCGGCCACCGATCCTCCAACAGGTATAAGTGGGTATAATACTTTATAAGTAAGAGGCTATGATAGGGACCGAGATGAGGAATTGGTTTTGGTCTCCCGATGAAATTAAACTTCCCGTGTTCGCCCCGAACACTCAACTTAATTTCATCAATAATAATTCATACCACTAAAAAATTATTATTGAACTACCGCACCAATATCAAATTATATTTTGGGCTCCTTTTTATTATGAGTGTGTTAATCTCCCTGTGTTTAAGATGTCGAATGCCCACTAATTAAATGAGTTACTGACAACTCACTTCAATTAATATCTTAGTCCAAGAGTAGTACCACTCAACCTTATCGTCATGTCGGACTAAGTCCACCTGCAGGGTTTAACATGTCAATCCTTATGAGCTCCTCTTGGGGACATTATCAACCTAGATTACTACGACACAGTTTCCTTCTATAATCAACAACGCGCACTATAAGTAATATCATTTCCCAACTTATCGGGCCTTTTGATTTATCGAGCTAAATCTCACCCTTTGATAAGTTAAAGAAATAAATACTAAATATATGTGCTTGTTATTATATTAGGATTAAGAGCACATACTTCCATAATAACTAAGGTCTTGTTCTTTTATTAAGTCAATATAAAAAGAACTTACCTTAAATGGTCCTACTCAATACACTTAGAGTGTACTAGTGTAATTTATTAGTCAAGATAAACTAATACCTAATTACACTACGACTATTCTAATGGTTTGTTCCTTTCCATCTTAGTTACGAGCTACTATTTATAATTTATAAAGAACCGATAACATGATCTTGTGTGTGTGACACCACACACCATGTTATCTACAATATAAATTAATTGAACAACTACACTTAGAATAAATGTAGACATTTTTTATCAATGTGATTCTTTATTTCAAAACAAATGTTTACAAAAGCTAGGCTTTTAGTATACACTCTGTAACGCCCGCCCTCCCTGCTACTAAAGGGACGGGGCTACTTACTTACTTAATTATTCCAGGATACACATACATATTTAAAATTTCTTTCTAGTAACATAAAGCAGTGGAAATGTCATGAAGCTATACTGGAATGTAACATAATACACTTGGTTCATGTCAGACATAACAAAAATAATATAGCAGGTCTTTATTTGTCTTAGCCGAGCCACTGCCACACACATCTCCTTGCCTCTCCTGCAGCTCCCTTAGATCATCCATTCCTTGTCTTTATCTGTGGTACAAGGAAAGTAAGCTATGAGCACACAGGCTCAGTAAGATCCTTTTCCTATTCACAAAAACCGTATCTCATAGCATAGTCATATAAGCATATAATCAATGGAGACATAATCATCTAACATTATATCATGTGAACATAGCATCCTATCATATCATATTATTAAGAAACATCATACTCTAATATATCATAAATAAAGGAATCATGTGATGTGAATCATAGCAGCATAACATATCATCAGGTCATATGAATCATAAACAAAACATCTCATAACATCATGTCCTATAAGTCATAAGAGTATGACATAACATCATGTCATATAATTCATAAAAAAAAAACATATCATATCATGAATGGGTGCATTATGCAGAATGTCTTTTTTTAAAACATATGCCATGTCAAGTGCAAGATGTCTTTAAACATATCTTTTGATACTTAAACATAATATCATCATCATGAGGGTCCGGCTTGTACCACATACATACATAAATGCGAGCAATCCCTAGGACAGGGTAGCTAGCCCCGAACCTACTAGGGATCTAAACCCGTTCATAGTCCGTCGACCTAGGGGCGTACTAAGGAGCCCATCCCTTTTTACTAGACCCGTTCATAGTCTGTCGGCCTAGGGGCGCTTATGGAGCCCACCCTTGGTACAAGCCATACAAAGTAAAATACATGTCATGCATATCATACCATAATAACTATCATATCATATCAACATAAATGTCATGCTCTTGTCTTAACATGAAGAGTGCTCTTAATCCCAACTTAAGGGAAGCAACTCTTAGCCATTTTCTTATCATATCATAAGGCATGCATACTTGGGCACATAGCCATCATAAAAATCATTTTTCATGCCTGGTTCATAAGCTTACATAAATGAGCATGCAACATATTTGAAATCATACATACTTGGGTACATAGCCATCATAAGAATCATTTCATGCATGGTTCATAAGCATACATAAATAGGCATGTTACTTGTCTTATCATAAAGCATGCATACTTAAGCATAAAACACATCATAAAAGTCATCATCATACATAGTTCATAAGCATACTTAAATGAGCATATAATGCATCATAGAAAACATAATCATACATGGAAAAACATTTACTAGCATCTCCTAATTCATATCCTAGTATGTGAGACACCTAGCAAAATCATAATTGGGTCTCTAACCCTAATTCCATATAGTGGCCGAAAGTCACCATGCTTGGTTCTAGATTACAACATCATATAAGCTTGTGAACCTTAGATAAATTTCAGATCATAAACTACAACATATCATGAACATAAGAAGTTTAGGTTCTAAGCTTCCTAGGCCTTTTAACTTAGATGTGGCCGAACCTTTTAAGAACATGAACTAAGTTCTATACAAGCATAAGAATACCAAACTAACTTCATATCATATCATAAGGGGATCCATGAGCTTTCTAAGTTTAAATTTAAACTTCCTTGAACCCTAGAATATAGTTATGGCCGAAAGTTCATGAAAGGGAAAAGTAAGCTCTAACAACATACATGCATGAATATTGAATTGCATTCATATCATATCATGAGAAGATTCATGTGCATGCTAGGCTTTAAATTTAAACTTCTTGAAACCCTAAAATCTATCATGGCTGAAACTTCAAGAAAAAGAAATAAACTTCTAAGCAACATACAAACATGAATACCTAGCCAAGTGCATATCATATCATAAAGAAGTCTATGAGCATGTTACATTAGGTTTTAAGCCTCTTGAAACCCTAAAATCTATCATGGCCGAAACTTCAAGGAAAGGAAAGTGAATTCCAAGCACATACCAACATGAATACCTAGCCAAGTTCTTATCATATCATAAGGGAGTCTATAAGCATGTTAGGTTAGGTTTTAAGCTTCTTGAAACCCTATGCCCTATCATGGCCGAAACTTCAAGGAAAGGAAATTAAATTCCAAGCAACATACAAACATGAATACCTAGCCAAGTTCTTATCATATCATAAAGGAATCTATAAGCAAGTTAAATTAGGTTTTGAGCTTCTTGAAACCCTAGATCCATCATGGCCGAACCTTTACAATAAAGGAAATAAAATTTCCAAGCAACATACAAACATGAATACTTAGTCAAGTTCATATTTTATCATAAAGAAATCTATAAGCATGTTAAATTAGGTTTTGAGCTTCTTGAAACCCTAGATCCATCATGGCCGAACCTTTACAATAAAGGAAATAAAATTTCCAAGCAACATACAAACATGAATACTTAGTCAAGTTCATATCTTATCATAAAGGAGTCTATAAGCATGTTAAATTAGGTTTTGAGCTTCTTGAAACCCTAGATCCATCATGGCCGAAACTTCAAGGATAGGAAATTAAATTCCAAGCAACATACAAACATGAATACCTAACCAAGTTCTTATCATATCATAAGGGAGCCTATAATCATGTTAGGTTAGATTTTACGCTTCTTAAAGCCCTAGAATATTCATGGCCGAAACATATAAAGAAGAAGATCAAGCTTTAAACAACATCCAACCTAAATCTTTAACTAAGTTCATATCATAACATAATGAGATCCATGAGCATGGTTTTCTTTTCTTTTATTTTTATTTTAAAGCATTTTAACCTTACGGAAATTTCGTAAACGACTTGTACCACAGGTGAGGGGATGCTTACATCCTTGTGTTTGATTTCTTTAGGGAAGTAATCTTGATTGTGGAGCCTTCCTAAAGATGAGTCCTCCTTTGTTTGGGTTTCGGAAATGGAGGTGGGGAGAAAGCTTGGTCACGGTGAAGAGAAGGAGGGAGGAGGAAGAGAGAAAAATGAAGATTTTCCTTCATTTCTCCTTTTATTCCAAATGAGAAGAAGAAGGAAAAATGGGTTTTTTCCTTCTCTTTTCCTTTACTTCTCCTTTAATGAAAAGAGGAGGTAAGAATCCTCTTTTCTTTTGAGAGGAAGAAGGCAACTCTAACTTCTCCTTCTAAATGAAAGAACCTCTTTTCTTATTCTTAACTATATTGTCACTTCTCTTTCTAACAATATCTTCTCTTTGTCTATTGGTTAACACATACATGCATCTAGTAAGAGATCCAAGGTTCAAACCTTGGTCATCTCTTTTTGGTTCTCTTATTTTTACTGTTTTTGAAATTTTACATATAAGGCATATTTTTTATTCATGATAAAAAAATATCTAAAATCTTGCTAAGTACCCTATGGGTGTTACAGTCCCCCATACCTCATAAAAGTTCATCCTCAAACTTAAAATGATTCCAGGTGCTACGGTGGCCTACGACTTCCTGCTGAGTGCATCAGCCACTTTGTTCGCTTTTCCCGGATGATAAAAGATCTCACAGTCATAGTCCTTGACTAGCTCAAGCCATCTTCGTTGTCTCATGTTCAGGTCCTTCTGTGTGAAGAAGTATTTCAGACTCTGGTGATCTGTATAAATCTTACACTATGCTCCATATAGATAATGTCTCCATATCTTAAGAGCAAAGACCACGGCTGCTAGCTCTAAATCGTGTATGGGATAATTTTTCTCGTGTTCCTTGAATTGCCTGGAGGCATAGGCAATGACTTTGCCATTCTGCATGAGTACAGCTCCGAGTCCTGATTTAGAAGTGTCACTGTACATATCAAATCCTTCATTGCCCTCCGGAAGAGTAAGAATTAGAGCACTGGTCAGTCTCCTTTTTAGTTCTGTGAAACTCTTCTCGCAGTCATCTGTCCATTCGTACTTCTTATTTTTCCGAGTGAGGGCTGTCATCGGTGCTGCGATTCTGGAGAAACCCTCTACAAACTTCCGGTAATAACCTGCTAGTCCGAGGAAACTCCTGATTTCGCTGGCATTCCTTGGCCTATTCCAGTTACTGACGGCTTCAATCTTGATTGGGTCTACCATTACTCCATCCCTAGAGATAACATGACCCAAAAATGATACTTGGTCGAGCCAAATTCGCATTTGGAGAATTTTGCATACAGTTGCTTTTCCCGAAGGATTTGTAATACAATTTCCAGGTGTTTGGCATGCTCTTCCTGGGTTCTCGAATAAATGAGAATATCATCGATAAAAACGATCACAAATTTGTTGAGATATGTTGAGAACACCCGGTTCATCAGATCCATGAATAGAGCAGGAGCATTTGTCACTCTAAAGGGCATTACTACGAACTCATAATGTCCGTATCTTGTCCGAAAAGCCGTTTTCGGTATATTATCTTGTTTCATCTTTACTTGATGATAGCCAGATCTCAAATCAATCTTAGAGAAAACAGTGGCCCCCTTCAACTGGTCGAACAGATCGTCAATCTGTGGTAAGGGATATCTGTTCTTGATTGTAACTTTATTTAGCGCTCGATAGTCTATGCACATTCGCATAGACCCATCATTCTTTTTAACAAACAGTACTGGAGCTCCCCATCGTGAGTGACTAGGGCGGATAAGTCCCTTGTCGAGTAACTCCCGTAGCTGTTTTTGAAGTTCCTCCAATTCAGCCGGCGCCATACGGTAAGGTGCTTTAAAGATCAGCTTTATACCAGGAATTAATTCGATCTCAAACTCGATTTCCCGGTCAGATGCTAATCCTGGTAATTCTTCCGGAAATACCTCCGGGTAATTGCATACAATTCTGACATCTTCCGGCTTCAGTTTTTCTGTCTGGCTTGTATCAACCACATGAGCTAGAAACCCGGTGCATCCGTTGTTTAACATCTTCCGTGCCTTTAAAACTGATAGAAACATTTTAACTTCTTTCTTGGTTTCCCCAATAAATTCGAAGGTCGGTTCTGCTTCAAGCCGGAAAATTACTTTTCTTTTTCGGCACTCTATTGAAGCCCCGTACTTACTCAGAAAGTCCATGCCCAATATAATATCATAATCCTGCATGTCAAGCACTATCAGATTACAGTAGAGCTCTCTGTCTGCGATTCTGACGGGTGCGGCTCGCAGTATATGGGTGGATGACATCACATCTCCTGAAGGTAAAGTCGTTAAAAATTTGCAATCCAAGGCTTGCGGTGGCATGTCTATCTTTCCCGTGAAAGGTGTAGAAATAAACGAGTGTGTTGCCCCAATGTCAAATAATACAGTAGTAGCATACTGATTGAAAACAAATATCTGACCTGTGACGACCGTAGAAGCATTGGCCGCATCCTCATTGGTGATGGAGAAAATTCTGGCATTCATCGCTACTGGCGGAGCTTCCAGTCTCCCTTGGCTTATCTGCGGGTCTTCTATCGCAGCTTGCATCAGGTGTAGCTGTGGGGGAGCACCTCTGTTCTGAACCTGCGGAGGGGTAGGGTCTGGATCTGTGTAGGACAGTTTCTGGCCATATGTCCTTCCATTCCACAGCTGTAGCATCTATTTGTACCTATACGGCATATTCCCGGGTGTTTCTTCCCGCAGGTGGTACACTGAGGAAACGTGAGTTGCTTGCTTGCTGGACCACTCTTGGAATCGTTCCATTGCTTCCTCTTGCCACTGTGATTTCCTTTCCAGCTAGTTTGGGTACTTTAAGATTTCTGTCCCCCCGACTGAGTATGATTCTTGCCCTCATTCATCGCCTTTTGATAGTGTTCCGTGATCAGAGCACTGCTGATTAATTCTTTGGCGGTCTGCGGTCTATTAACTCCGCCAGCCAGGTTCAGGGCTATCTCAGGTCTGAGCATCTTCAGCATAAGTCTAACCTTTTCTCTCTCCGTGCTGACCAACTCTGGGCACAGACGCGCTAGGCGGTTGAATTTCTTAACAGCTTCATTGACCGATAGATCACCTTGCCGGAACTCGGTGAACTCATCATAGTGTTTATTTGTGACTCGCATATGGAAAAATTCTTCAAAAAATTCCATCTCGAAGTCTGTCCATGTCATCTGGTTTATTTGTCTTTTTGCTTTCACTCTATCCCACCACATCCTGGCATCTCCGGTAAGGCAGAACGATGCGCATTTGACTTTCTCGTGCTCAGGCCAATCCAGTAACTCCACTATGCTCTCCACCGTCTTGAACCAGGCCTGTGCATCCCATGGTTCACAGTTACCGAAGAAAGCTTCCGGCTTCAGTCTCTGCCACTGAATCAGATATGCCTCCTGACGAACCACTAGAGCTGGGTCTACCGGTGGTGCAGGTGCAGGTGGAACTGGTACAGCTGTAGGTATTACTGGTACTATGTTCTGGTGTCCTGGCGGGGTGGCAGGATTCCCCTGTTAATTCAGCAGAGCAGTGATCATCTGCTGCTGCTCCGTCACCTAACGCTGGAGCTCAGTAACTACATGCATCGGATCAGGTGGAGGTGCTGTCTCATCTGCTCTGGTATTACGTCTCCTAGCCATCCTTATCTTCATTAATGACAATAGAGCTAGCGTAAGTTATTATCATTTCTAACCAGGCTAACGAAAGGTTATCATCATTTCTAACTATTTGTAAGTTTGTTGTGTTATCATCCCTAACCTACCATCATGCAACCTAAACTAAAACTGTGACTTAAAAGAATAAAGTAAGCATGCATACTACTAAAGCATCATAAATAAAATAAATAAAAAAATAACTAGGCATAAGCATCATAAAAAGAAACATACTAAGCATAGAAATTCATACTTGGAGCGGCAGGATGTAGGCTTGATGTGTGTGTAGTGGAAGGCTAACTTGGCTCTGATACCAAACTGTAACGCCCGCCCTCCCTGCTACTAAAGGGACGGGGCTACTTACTTACTTAATTATTCCAGGATACACATGCATATTTAAAATTTCTTTCTAGTAACATAAAGCAGCGGAAATGTCATGAAGTTATACTGGAATGTAACATAATACACTTGGTTCATGTCAGACATAACAAAAATAACATAGCAGGTCTTTATTTGTCTTAGCCGAGCCACTGCCACACACATCTCCTTGCCTCTCCTGTAGCTCCCTTAGATCATCCATTCCTTGCATTTATCTGTGGTACAAGGAAAGTAAGCTATGAGCACACAGGCTCAGTAAGATCCTTTTCCTACTCACAAAAACCGTATCTCATAGTATAGTCATATAAGAATATAATCAATGGAGACATAATCATCTAACATTATATCATGTGAACATAGCCTCCTATCATATCATATTATTAAGAAACATCATACTCTAACATATCATAAATAAAGGAATCATGTGATGTGAATCATAGCAGCATAACATATCATCAGGTCATATGAATCATAAACAAAACATCTCATAACATCATGTCCTATAAGTCATAAGAGTATGGCATAACATCATGTCATATAATTCATAAAAAAAACATATCATATCATGAATGGGTGCATTATGCAGAATGTCTTTTTTTAAAACATATGTCATGTCAAGTGCAAGATGTCTTTAAATATATCTTTTGATACTTAAACATAATATCATCATCATGAGGGCCGGGCTTGTACCACATATATACATAAATGCGCGCAATCCCTAGGACAAGGTAGCTAGCCCCGAACCTACTAGGGATCTAGACCCGTTCATAGTCCATCGGCCTAGGGGCGTACTAAGGAGCCCATCCCTTTTTACTAGACCCGTTTATAGCCCGTCGGCCTAGGGGCGCTTATGGAGCCCACCCTTGGTACAAGCCATACAAAGTAAAATACATGTCATGCATATCATACCATAATAACTGTCATATCATATCAACATAAATGTCATGCTCTTGTCTTAACATGAAGAGTGCTCTTAATCCCAACTTAAGGGAAGCAACTCTTAGCCATTTTCTTATCATATCATAAGGCATGCATACTTGGGCACATAGCCATCATAAAAATCATTTTTCATGTCTGGTTCATAAGCTTACATAATTGAGCATGCAACATATTTGAAATCATCCATACTTGGGTACATAGCCATCATAAGAATCATTTCATGCATGGTTCATAAGCATACATAAATAGGCATGTTACTTGTCTTATCATAAAGCATGCATACTTAAGCATAAAACACATCATAAAAGTCATCATCATACATAGTTCATAAGCATACTTAAATGAGCATATAATGCATCATAGAAAATATAATCATACATGGAAAAACATTTACTAGCATCTCCTAATTCATATCCTAGTATGTGAGACACCTAGCAAAATCATAATTGGGTCTCTAACCCTAATTCCATATAGTGGCCGAAAGTCACCATGCTTGGTTCTAGATTACAACATCATATAAGCTTGTGAACCTTAGATAAATTTCAGATCATAAACTACAACATATCATGAACATAAGAAGTTTAGGTTCTAAGCTTCCTAGGCCTTTTAACTTCGATGTGGCCGAACCTTTTAAGAACATGAACTAAGTTCTATACAAGCATAAGAATACCAAACTAACTTCATTTCATATCATAAGGGGATCCATGAGCTTTCTAAGTTTAAATTTAAACTTCCTTGAACCCTAGAATATAGTCATGGCCGAAAGTTCATGAAAGGGAAAAGTAAGCTCTAACAACATACAAGCATGAATATTGAATTGCATTCATATCATATCATGAGAAGATTCATGTGCATGCTAGGCTTTAAATTTAAATTTCTTGAAACCCTAAAATCTATCATGGCCGAAACTTCAAGAAAAAGAAATAAACTTCTAAGCAACATACAAATATGAATACCTAGCCAAGTGCATATCATATCATAAAGAAGTCTATGAGCATGTTACATTAGGTTTTAAGCCTCTTGAAACCCTAAAATCTGTCATGGCCGAAACTTCAAGGAAAGGAAAGTGAATTCCAAGCACATACCAACTTGAATACCTAGTCAAGTTCTTATCATATCATAAGGGAGTCTATAAGCATGTTAGGTTAGGTTTTAAGCTTCTTGAAACCCTATACCCTATCATGGCCAAAACTTCAAGGAAAGGAAATTAAATTCCAAGCAACATACAAACATGAATACCTCGCCAAGTTCTTATCATATCATAAAGGAATCTATAAGCAAGTTAAATTAGGTTTTGAGCTTCTTGAAACCCTAGATCCATCATGGCCGAACCTTTACAATAAAGGAAATAAAATTTCCAAGCAACATACAAACATGAATACTTAGTCAAGTTCATATCTTATCATAAAGAAGTCTATAAGCATGTTAAATTAGGTTTTGAGCTTCTTGAAACCCTAGATCCATCATGGCCGAACCTTTACAATAAAGGAAATAAAATTTCCAAGCAACATACAAACATGAATACTTAGTCAAGTTCATATCTTATCATAAAGGAGTCTATAAGCATGTTAAATTAGGTTTTGAGCTTCTTGAAACCCTAGATCCATCATGGCCGAAACTTCAAGGAAAGGAAATTAAATTCCAAGCAACATACAACCATGAATACCTAACCAAGTTCTTAACAAATCATAAGGGAGTCTATAAGCATGTTAGGTTAGATTTTACGCTTCTTAAAGCCCTAGAATATTCATGGCCGAAACATATAAAGAAGAAGATCAAGCTTTAAACAACATCCAACCTAAATCTTTAACTAAGTTCATATCATAACATAATGAGATCCATGAGTATGGGTTTTCTTTTCTTTTATTTTTATTTTAAAGCATTCTAACCTTACGGAAATTTCGTAAACGACTTGTACCACAGGTGAGGGGATACTTACATCCTTGTGTTTGATTTCCTTAGGGAAGTAATCTTGATTGTGGAGCCTTCCTAAAGATGAGTCCTCCTTTGTTTGGGTTTCGGCAATGGAGGTGGGGAGAAAGCTTGGTCACGATGAAGAGAAGGAGGGAGGAGGAAGAGAGAAAAATGAAGATTTTCCTTCATTTCTCCTTTTATTCCAAATGAGAAGAAGAAGGAAAAATGGGTTTTTTCCTTCTCTTTTCCTTTACTTCTCCTTTAATGAAAAGAGGAGGTAAGAATCCTCTTTTCTTTTGAGAGGAAGAAGGCAACTCTAATTTCTCCTTCTAAATGAAAGAACCTCTTTTCTTACTCTTAACTATATTGTCACTTCTCTTTCTAACAATATCTTCTCTTGGTCTATTGGTTAACACATACATGCATCTAGTAAGAGATCCAAGGTTCAAACCTTGGTCATCTCTTTTTGGTTCTCTTATTTTTATTGTTTTTGAAATTTTACATATAAGGCCTATTTTTTATTCATGATAAAAAAATATCTAAAATCTTGCTAAGTACCCTATGAGTGTTACACACTCTAACACTTCTCTCCCTGCAAGAAAATATTAGTCTGAAGCACAATGCAAATTATATTACCCTGCAAAATAAAGTGTTAGCATAGTTATAATAAACAAACAGAGTATTAATTAGATTCCGTCTCACCGAAACCAGAATTTAGTCAAGATCTCAACTTAGAGTTCCGAAATGACTCTAAGTTGGATTGGCGCCTAAGTTCCCTTCCCAGGAACGCGTCCTCACCATCATTCCCCTCGAGTGCCTAACCTTAACTTACCTGCCAGACGTCCGATCAACCCTTTGACCCGTATGAACTTCGTGACAGACGTCTGGTCAACCCTTCGACCCATCTAGACTTCGTGCCAGACGTCCAGTCAGCCATTTGACCCGTCTGGACTTCATGCTAGCTATCCGATCGGCCCATCAACCTAGCTAGGCTTCATGCCAGACATCCGGTCAGCCTGTTGACCTGTCTGGACTTCATATCAGTTATCTGGTCGGCCCGTCGACCTAGCAGGGCTTCTCCTACACACTTGGTCACAATGTTAGATCACAATGAAACTAACTTAACCTACTTTATCATTCATCAAAACCTGAGTTAGATCGTTAGTGCTATCCATACCAACAGAGAGGACGTACAATAATGTATAAATACACTTCTTACACTTGCACACCTCTCATCCGACCCGATAGGGTTGGAGATGCTTTGTGCTCCATGGTCGTTCGAGCTGCCTTCCCATCTCATCCTCTAGATAATAAACACCCGAGCAGAGTTTTTCCACGACCTTAAAAGGCCCTTCCCAGGGGGCTTCAAGCTTGGTGACGTCTCCGACTGGCTTGACATTCTTCCAAACGAGGTCGCCGACCTGAAAGGTCCTTGGGATCACCCTCCGGTTGTAGGTTTGTTTCATTCGCTGTCGATACGCCGTTAGTCGGACGGCTGCTTTGACACGTGCTTCGTCCACCAAGTCCAGCTCCAAAAACCTCCGCTTGGTGTTGCCTTCATCATAGTGCTACACCCGATTAGACTCTAATCTGACTTCGACGGGGACGGCCGCTTCGCAGCCATACACCAAGTGAAATGGGGTCAGATCGGTCCCCTCCTTTGCCGTCATGCGGAGGGTCCACAATACGCTCAGGAGCTCATCGACCCAGCTGCCTCCCATATGGTCGAGCCGTGCGTGCAAAACTCGGAGAATTTCTTGATTGGTGACTTCTGCTTACCCGTTACTCTACGGATAGGCCACAGAAGTGAAGGCCTAATGAATATCATATCCTTCGCACCACTCCCTGAGCCTCTAACCGGTGAAGTATCTGCCATTATCTGAGATGACCCAGCGAGGGATGCCGAATTGACATATGATTTATTGCCAGATGAACTTTATGACCATCTGTTCAGTTATCTTTGCAAGCGGCTCGGCCTCCACCCATTTTGAAAAGTAATCTACGACCATGAACTGAAACTTTCGTTGGTCGGTCGTCATAGGGAAAGGTCCGACGATGTCCATGCCCCATTGGTCAAAAGAACAAGAGACTGTGGATGCCTTCATCTTCTCGGTGGGTCGTGCGAGATGTTGTTATACTTTTGACAGGACAAGCACTTGACCACTATCCGAGCAGCATCCTGCTGGAGGGTTGGCCAAAAATATCCGGCCAGTAGTATCTTCCTTGCATATGATCGACCGCTCAAATGTCCTCCACAGGATCCCTGGTGCACTTCTTGTAGTATGTAGTCGGCGTCTTCTTACTTGACGCACTTCAACAAATGTCGGGAGAAGGCTTTCTTATACAACTAATCTCCGATCAGAGTGAACCACCCGAACCTTTTTCTCAACAACCGAGCCTCCTCCCGATCGGACGGTGTCGTTCCTAATCACAAGAATTCTATCAGTGCTGTCCTCCAGTCGTTTGGAAAGGTGATTCCTTCCATACGATCGATGTGGGCCACCAGTGATAGTTGCTCGATCGGCTGACCTATGACGATCGTTGATAGTGAACTAGCTAACTTGGCCAACTCATCTACAGCCTAATTTTCCGCTCGAGGGATCTTCTGTATGACAACCTCTTGAAAGTTGGACTTCAGTTTTTCAAAGGCCTCTGCGTAGAACTTGAGTCGGACGTTGCTTATCTTGAACGCACTGGACAACTATTGTGTGGCCAACTGAGAATCTGAATTGATCAAGACTTTGACTGTTTCAACATGCCGAGCGACATGTAAGCCGGCTATTAGCGCCTCGTACTCAACTTCGTTGTTGGTGGCCCTGTAGTCTAGCCGAACGACGAACTGCATCCGATCTTCTTACGGGGACATGAGTAATGTGTCGATGCCGCTCCCATGTCGGGTGGATGAACCATCCACATATATCCTCCACACGACTTCTAGCTCCGGGCTCTGTACCTCGGTGACAAAATCCGCTAATGACTATACATTGATGGCAGTTTGGGGTGATACTAGATGTTGAACTCGCTAAGCTCCGTTCTCCATTTGATCAGCTATCTGGATGCCTCGAGATTGAGAAGTACTCTCCCCAAGGGACTGTTGGTCATCATGATTATAGAGTGGGCGAGAAAGTACAGGCGAAGCCTCCGAGCGACGAGCACTAAAGCATAAGCTAACTTCTCAAGACTAGTGTAGCGAGACTCAACATCTTTTAATATGTGGCTTAAAAAGTATACTGGTTGTTCCTCGTCGCTCTGCCTAACTAATGTCTAACTGACCGCATGCTTTGTAGAGGACAAGTAGATCCGGAGCGACTCGCCAACACATGGCTTGGCTAGGACAGGTAGGGAGTTGAGGTATTCTTTGAGCTCCTCGAATGCCTTGTCGCATTCCTCATCCCATTGAAATTTTATCTCCCAGCACAGTATTTTGAAGAATGGCAAGCTCCGATCGGATGACTTGGAGATGAATCTGGATAGCGTTGTGATCCGACCGATCAATCGCTGAGCCTCCTTCAGGTTATGGGGGTGGGGGCATGTCTTGCAATGCTTTTACTTTAACTAGGTTCGCCTGGATGCCCCGCTTGGTTACGATGTAGCCGAGGAAACACCCACTCTTTGCGTCGAACAGACACTTGCTTGTGTTTAGCTTTATGTCATAAGTCCTGAGTGTCCGACAAGTCTCCTCAATATCTGCACATAGGTCAGCCGCTCGGAGGGATTTTATCAAGACTCCATGTTACGACCGATCTGGAAGGTCCTTGGGATCACCCTCCGGTTGTAGGTTTATTTCATTCACTGTCGATACGCCGTTAGCCGGATGACTGCTTTGGCGCGCGCTTCGTCCACCAGGTCCAGCTCCAAAAACCTCCGCTTGGTGTTGCCTTCATCATAATGTTGCACCCGATCGGACTCTAATCCGACTTCGACGAGGACGACCGCTTCGCCGCCATGCACCAAGTGAAATGGGGTCAGATCGGTCCCCTCCTTTGGCGTCATGCGAAGGGTCCACAATACGCTCGGGAGCTCAACGACCCAGCTGCCTCCCATATGGTCGAGCCGTGTGTGCAAAACTCAGAGGATTTCCCGATTGGTGACTTCTGCTTACCCGTTGCTCTACGGATAGGCCACGGAAGTGAAGGCCTGATGAATACCATATCCTTCGCACCACTCCCTGAGCCTCTGACCGGTAAAGTATCTGCCATTATCTGAGATGAGCCAGCAAGGGATGCCGAACTGACATATGATTTGTTGCCAGATGAACTTTATGACCATCTGTTCAGTTATCCTTGCAAGCGGCTCGGCCTCCACCCATTTTGAAAAGTAATCTACGACCATGAACTGAAACTTCCGTTGGTCGGTCGTCATAGGGAAAGGTCCGACGATGTCCATGCCCCATTGGTCAAAAGAACAAGAGACTGTGGATGCCTTCATCTTCTCGGTGGGTCGTGCGAGATGTTGTTATACTTTTGACAGGACAAGCACTTGACCACTATCCGAGCAGCATCCTGCTGGAGGGTTGGCCAAAAATATCCGGCCAGTAGTATCTTCCTTGCATATGATCGACCGCTCAAATGTCCTCCACAGGATCCCTGGTGCACTTCTTGTAGTATGTAGTCGGCGTCTTCTTACTTGACGCACTTCAACAAATGTCGGGAGAAGGCTTTCTTATACAACTAATCTCCGATCAGAGTGAACCACCCGAACCTTTTTCTCAACAACCGAGCCTCCTCCCGATCGGACGGTGTCGTTCCTAATCACAAGAATTCTATCAGTGCTGTCCTCCAGTCGTTTGGAAAGGTGATTCCTTCCATACGATCGATGTGGGCCACCAGTGATAGTTGCTCGATCGGCTGACCTATGACGATCGTTGATAGTGAACTAGCTAACTTGGCCAACTCATCTACAGCCTAATTTTCCGCTCGAGGGATCTTCTGTATGACAACCTCTTGAAAGTTGGACTTCAGTTTTTCAAAGGCCTCTGCGTAGAACTTGAG
This sequence comes from Zingiber officinale, assembly GCF_018446385.1. NCBI lineage: Eukaryota > Viridiplantae > Streptophyta > Magnoliopsida > Zingiberales > Zingiberaceae > Zingiber > Zingiber officinale. The sequence goes on from NC_055987.1 coordinate 39,058,992, forward strand.
TCGGACGTTGCTTATCTTGAACGCACTGGACAACTATTGTGTGGCCAACTGAGAATCTGAATTGATCAAGACTTTGACTGTTTCAACATGCCGAGCGACATGTAAGCCGGCTATTAGCGCCTCGTACTCAACTTCGTTGTTGGTGGCCCTGTAGTCTAGCCGAACGACCAACTACATCCGATCTTCTTACGGGGACATGAGTAATGTGTCGATGCCGCTCCCATGTCGGGTGGATGAACCATCCACATATATCCTCCACACGACTTCTAGCTCCGGGCTCTGTACCTCGGTGACAAAATCCGCTAATGACTATACATTGATGGCAGTTTGGGGTGATACTAGATGTTGAACTCGCTAAGCTCCGTTCTCCATTTGATCAGCTATCTGGATGCCTCGAGATTGAGAAGTACTCTCCCCAAGGGACTGTTGGTCATCATGATTATAGAGTGGGCGAGAAAGTACAGGCGAAGCCTCCGAGCGACAAGCACTAAAGCATAAGCTAACTTCTCAAGACTAGTGTAGCGAGACTCAACATCTTTTAATATGTGGCTTAAAAAGTATACTGGTTGTTCCTCGTCGCTCTGCCTAACTAATGTCTAACTGACCGCATGCTTTATAGAGGACAAGTAGATCCAGAGCGGCTCGCCAACACATGGCTTGGCTAGGACAGGTAGGGAGTTGAGGTATTCTTTGAGCTCCTCGAATGCCTTGTCGCATTCCTCATCACATTGAAATTTTATCTCCCAGCACAGTATTTTGAAGAATGGCAAGCTCCGATCGGATGACTTGGAGATGAATCTGGATAGCGTTGTGATCCGATCGATCAATCGCTGAGCCTCCTTCAGGTTATGGGGGTGGGGGCATGTCTTGCAATGCTTTTACTTTAACTAGGTTCGCCTGGATGCCCCACTTGGTTACGATGTAGCCGAGGAAACACCCACTCTTTGCGTCGAACAGACACTTGCTTGTGTTTAGCTTTATGTCATAAGTCCTGAGTGTCTGACAAGTCTCCTCAATATCTGCACATAGGTCAGCCGCTCGGAGGGATTTTATCAGGACTCCATGTTACGACCGATCTGGAAGGTCCTTGGGATCACCCTCTGGTTGTAGGTTTATTTCATTCACTGTCGATACGTCGTTAGCCGGATGACTGCTTTGGCGCGCGCTTCGTCCACCAGGTCCAGCTCCAAAAACCTCCGCTTGGTGTTGCCTTCATCATAATGTTGCACCCGATCAGACTCTAATCCGACTTCGACGAGGACGACCGATTCGCCGCCATACACCAAGTGAAATGGGGTCAGATCGGTCCCCTCCTTTGGTGTCATGCGAAGGGTCCACAATACACTCGGGAGCTCAACGACCCAGCTGCCTCCCATATGGTCGAGCCCTGTGTGCAAAACTCAGAGGATTTCCCGATTGGTGACTTCTGCTTACCCGTTGCTCTACGGATAGGCCACAGAAGTGAAGGCCTGCTGGATACCATATCCTTTGTACCACTCCCTGAGCCTCTGACCGGTGAATTATGTGTCATTATCTGAGATGAGCCGGTGAGGGATACCGAACCGACATATGATTTGTTGTCAGATGAACTTTATGACCATCTGTTCGGTTATCCTTGCAAGCGGCTCGACCTCCACCCATTTTGAAAAGAAATCTACGACCATGAGCAGAAACTTCTGTTGGTCGGTCGCCATAGGGAAAAGTCGAACGATGTCCATGCCCCTTTGGTCGAACGAACAAGAGACTGTGGACGCCTTCATCTTCTCGGTGGGTCGGTGCGAATGTTGTTATACTTTTGACAGGACAGGCACCTGGCCACCATCCGAGCAGCATCCTGCTGGAGGGTTGGCAAAAAATATTCAGCCAGTAGTATCTTCTTGCCAATGATCGACCGCCCAGATGTCCTCCGCAGGATCCCTGGTGCACTTCTTGCAGTATGTAGTCGGCGTCTTCTTACCTGACGCACTTTAGGAAAGGTCGGGAGAAGGCTTTCTTATACAACTGATCTCCGATCAAAGTGAACTACCCGGACCTTTTTCTCAACAACCGAGCCTCCTCCCGATCGAACGGTGTCATTCCTGACCACAAGAATTCTATCAGCTTTGTCCTCCAGTCATTTGGAAAGGTGATTCCTTCCAAACAATCGATGTGGGCCACCAGCGATAGTTGCTCGATTGGTTGACCTATGATGATCAGCGACAGTGAACTAGCTAACTTGGCCAACTCATCTGTAGCCTAATTTTCCGCTTGAGGGATCTTTTGTATGACAACCTCTTGAAAGTTGGACTTCATGTTTTCAAAGGCCTCTGCGTAGAACTTGAGTCGGACGTTGCTTATCTCGAATCCTATGGACAACTGTTGTGCGGCCAACTGAGAATCCGAGTTAATCAAGACTTTGACTGCTCCAACGTGCCGAGCGGCCTATAAGCCAGCTATTAGCACCTCGTACTCAACTTCGTTATTGATGGCCCTATAGTCTAGCTGAACGACCAACTACATCCGATCTTCTTACGGGGACATGAGTAATGTGTTGATGCCGCTCCCGTGTCGGGTGGATGAACCATCCACATATATCCTTCACACAACTTCTAGCTCTTGGATCTATACCTCGGTGACAAAATCCACCAAGGACTGTGCTTTGATGGCAGTTTGGGGTGATACTAGATGTTGAACTCGCTAAGCTCCGTCGTCCATTTAATCAGCTATCTGGATGCCTCGAGATTGAGAAGTACTCTCCCCAAGAGACTGTTGGTCATCATGATTATAGAGTGGGTGAGGAAGTACAGGCGAAGCCTCTGAGCAGCGAGCACTAAAGCATAAGCTAACTTCTCAAGACTAGTATAGCGAGACTCAACATCTTTTAATATGTGGCTTAAAAAGTACACTGGTTGTTCCTCACCGCTCTGCCTAACTAATGCCCAACCGACCGCATGCTTTGTAGAGGACAAGTAGATCCAGAGCGGCTCGCCAACACATGGCTTGGCTAGGACAGGTAGGGAGTTGAGGTATTCTTTGAGCTCCTCGAATGCCTTGTCGCATTCCTCATCCCATTGAAATTTTGTCTCCCGACACAGTATTTTGAAGAATGGCAAGCTTCGATCGGATGACTTGGAGATGAATCTGGATAGCGCTGTGATCCGACCAGTCAATCGCTGAGCCTCCTTCAGGTTACGGGGTGGGGGCATGTCTTGCAATGCTTTTACTTTAACTGGGTTCGCCTCGATGCCCCGCTCGGTTACGATGTAGCCGAGGAAGCACCCACTCTTTGCGTCGAACAGACACTTGCTTGGGTTTAGCTTTATGTCATAAGTCCTGAGTCTCCAGTAGGTCTCCTCAATATCTGCACATAGGTCAGCCGCTCGAAGGGATTTTATCAAGACTCCATGTTATGGCTGATCTGCGATCGGAACACTTTATTCATCAATCTTTGATAAGTGGCTCTGACATTCTTGAGTCCGAACGGCATAACGTTGTAGCAATATATATCGTCGACTGTAATGAAGCTAACCTTTTCTTGATCTTCGCGAGCAAGCGACACTTGATGATAAGTTTAGTAGGCATCCAGCATGCAGATCAGCTCGCATCCCATCCACCATCTGGTTGATCTGAGATAGCGGGTAGAAGTCCTTTGGGCATGCCTTGTTCAGGTCACAGAAGTCGAGGTAGTGAATGATCAGGTTCTGCTCGACGCTGAAATTCCTTTTGTGTTGCTTTACAGGACGAGCGTCCGGTCGGACATGTAGCTCATGCTGGGCTATGCTCGGGGGGATGCCGGGCAACTCATGTGTTGACCATGCAAACACATCATGGTTTTGTTGGAGACAGGTGATCAACTCCGCCTTCTGCTCGATTCCTAGATCCACAGCTATGAAAGTGGTCACCTCCACTTGGCAAGGATAGATTTGGACTTCCTTTTTCTCTTCATAGACTAGGGCAGGAGGTTTTTCAGTAATAGTATTTACCTCTAGCCATGGAGTCTTCCAGGCAGACCTAGCTTCAATTTTGACCATCTCGACGTAGCAGCGCTGAGCGGCTAGTTGATCGCCCTTGACCTCCTCTACCCGGTCGTCTACCGGGAACTTAATCTTTTGGCAGTAGGTAGAGATTACTGCCCGAAACTCATTAAGGGTTGGTCGGCCCAAGATGACGTTGCAGGCTGAGGGGCGTCTACCACGATGAAATTCGTGGTTCGAGTCCTCTTGAGCGTCTTCTCTCCGAGTGATATGGCCAACTTGATTTGGCTGATTGGCAGAATCTCATTGTCGGTGAACCCATACAGTGGGTCATTATTGGTAGCAACTCTCCTCGGTCGATCTACAGTTGATCGAACGCCTTCTTAAAAATTATGTTCACCGAACTCCCTATGTTGACAAAGATATGGTGAATGGTATAATTAGAGATCACTGTAAAATATCGGAAATAGGTGAATATTAATAAGGGAATTTTTCGGAAATTTTTCGGAGCTCGTATGGACGAGTTAACGGGGATGAAAACGGAGGCCGGAAAAGCCTGTTTAGGCTACCCCAGTTTAACGAGGAAAAGTTTTCTTTTCCTTTTTATTTCTTTTTCTTCTTTTCTTTATTTCTTTTCTTTCTCTTCCTCGCCGAAACCGTGTGTGCCCGATCCTTCCTCTCCGCGCGCCCGATGATCGCCGATCCCTTGCCCTAACTGCCACAAGCGGCGGTTTCCTCCTTCCCCTCACGATTTAACCTATCGGACAAGCCCGATATTCTCTTCTTCTTCTCCTCTTTCAAGTGCCGGTAGCCGACCTTACCTCTACCCTAGCGCCGATGCTCCACTCCCGACGCCGTCGCCTAGCACCGACCGTGATTTCCTCTCCTCCGACACCCTCTGCCCTAGCCTCCAGCCGCGTGCCCTAGCCGGAAACTGACGACCACCATCTCTCTCCAGTGGCCACAGCTTTGCACTCCACAGCCCTAGCGTCGGCCATCGCGAGCCCTAGCCATCTTCACTGCTGTTTTCTCCACTTTCCCGAGCCGCATCAGGCGTCGCCACCACCTGAGGCTGAACGGAGCAGAGCTGATCCATCGCCGGCGCACCAGGTGCCCTAGCACCCTCTGTCTATCACAGCGACGCCACCTTTGGCCCTAGCAGTGATCCTTAAGGTAGGCGATCTAACTTGCTGTTGAATTAGGGATCGTGTGATTGATTTCCCTTGTGATCTTCTTCCTGTTCTGGACCAGGAGGAGGATCTCGGATCAGTTCTTACTGTGTTTCTAGATCAGAGCTTGGATATTTTTTCTCTGTTCTTGATCATTCCTTCCTTGCGGTGGATTTAGGTCACGGTTGAGGAAAGTTGAATTTCGGATAATAGTGCATTTCAGGGATAATTTGGCTAATTATGGATGTTGGTGTTGAGCTGATGAAGGAACAGTGAACTCTTTCTTCACAGATCACAAGGGAGTGTTTTGCTGCCCTGCCTCTATATTAGAGGTAAACACTAACTTTAGCAATTGATTTTGGTACTTTGGTTGTTGGATTATTGATGTGGGCGAGTTGGGTTTAATTGATCAATGAAGGTATTGGAATTAGTGTTAGAATATGTTGGTATGTAGTAGTTTGGTTATAGAAAGGATGATGGTGATATGATTAGGGTTTTACCCTAATTTAGGGTTAGAGATTTTATTTGGCTATTTATGAGAATTTTGGCTAAATAAAAATATATATATTGGTGACACAGGATTTTGACGCGAGACGAGTATCTCGATTATCGGATTGGACTTTTTCGATTGGAGGCGAGTACTTCTGACTTTATGTCGTTTGATATGCATAGTAGTGAATTTAACAAATTGCAATAATTATGTTTCTTATCTGTTTCGATTAGTCACTACCCGATACTTGTTACATGCTTGGTTGATACTTGTTTTGCATCTCATGTTATTTCTTACCTGCTTATACATGCTTATAGGGGGTAGTGATATATCATGCTTCACCATGTTCAGGACCTAGGTTTTATACCTTATCTTATTTGTGTACCTTTGATTTGATTCGTTGACCTAAGGTGCACCTTCTATATATATATATGGATTAGCTCAGGATATTTCCATGGTTAGTGTCATGCACCATTCGTATGATTGCATGCTGTGCGATAGTCCACTCCATTATTATTGAGCACATCGCCAGTTACATGGATCTACACACACCACCACTCATGGATTAGTGGTCGATTCAGGCAGAGTGTGTTGCAGCAGGGACTCTGTTTGGCTTCGTTGGTCCGCTCATGGGTAGTATGACGCAGCGTGGTAGCCGGCAGAGATTCCTCCCCGTCATCGTGTACCGGGAGATGAGAGCATTGCGCTCCCCTATTTATGATTTGGGGTAGGAGGATAGGTGTACTCCGACAGCATCCCGTCCACTCGGTCACTCATCAGGAGCAGTGACAACAGAGTGCACGGTTGTCACAACCCTACCCGCTCTATCTCACTATTGTGTGTGAGATGGTTGACTGGTGTCAGAGGTGACCAGGACGCATCATTGGCATCATACGCATTGATGCATTTATTTCTTGTGATTATGCTTGCTGCATTTATTTGCTACATATTGGTTGGATGCCATGCTTGACATGCATACAGGATTTCTATACCTCTTGGACTGTTTATCCTTGTATCAGGTCCTGGTTAATACAGTTTTCTCCTGTTTACTACAGTAGCATTTTATCCTTCTTATATCAGGAGACTGTACTCATGATTAGTGCTAGATGTTATTTCTCTACTATGTATATCAGTTGTTACCCGCTGAGGAGTTGACTCACCCCGTGGATATTTACTATTTTCAGGTTGATGCTGTCAGGAGAGAGTTCCAGTTGCTAGTCCCCTGCAGTCCACGAGGACGATCGTTGATCTTGTGGTTTTCTTTATTAGACTGTATTTAGACTTATTACGTTTTGATACTTGGATCTTGTGTATGGATTTGTTTTTTTTACTTAACGATGGGTTTGGATTTGTATTTGTTTTACTACATGCCGGCCTAGAGGGCAGAAGAGGTAAGTTTGTTGTGATTGGTATTTTACGAGTGTAGTGGAGTAGGATATCGGTTTTGAGCTTTATGAGTATAGTTGAGTAGGGTGGATTTTGAGTCCTATTATCATTGCTTATTAATCTGCGTGGATGTCTATATGTTGTGGTTTGTTTATTATTGTTATCATTCCAGCCGTATGTGGCTGAGGTATATGGTGATGTAGTAAGTTTAAGATTGTCCGCCGTACAGGGGAGATGCTGCCGAAATTTCTTCGGACAGGTACTCCTCCAGGGCGTGACTAGTGGTATCAGAGCAGGTATACGATACTTGCTATGTGTTCTGGATTTTTGAGATTTATCTGATACCAATTTAGTGGTATCAGAGCGCAGTTTTACGATCTTTGTTTTCATATTTTGGATATTTGGGTCAGCCCAAGTTTACAAGGCAAATTGGGTATTTGTTTCGGATTTATAAGGCTTTCCGGTGATTTTCTCATACGGAATTCCGAGGTCAATTTGGGGACTAGACAGCGACGGAACATCTCCAGACGGCAAATAGGTATGATGTTTATTTTATGATTGTTATACTTGTAGTAATATCTGTTATATAACTTAACAGATATGAGGAGATATACACGTGTTGCTGCAAGACGTGGTGCAAGACAACCACGTACGAGGACTTTGGGATCTCTGGATTCCCCAGAGATGCCTACTGGGCTGAGCCTGTCAGTCAGGGACAGACTCAGCATATCGCGGGCGCGTCGGGCTCTCAGACCCCGATGACTCCTATAGAGGTACCTACCTCGGCTATGCCGAGTGTACCTATCCCTACCATATTTCCGGTACCACCAGGGGTACCATTGGCATACCCGACACCTGCTCCAGAGCAGCCTACGGCGTACTCGGCACCACCGCCATCTGGACCTACAGTGTACCCGACACCAGTGGCACCTGTGCCCCCAGTACCTACAGTATACCCAGCAGCACCTGCACCAACGATACCGGCTGCCGCTGCCGCCTATGCTCACCCTGCAGTGCCACCGACGGCTTATGCTCCAGTTTATACAGCAGCACCGGGAGTACCTCCTCCGGTTTATTCAGTGGTACCACCTGTAGCACCAGCTCCAGTAGTTCCGTCAGTTCCTGCAGCCGTTCCGACACACCTCACTTACATTGTCGCAGCACGAGCTAGGATTCCAGTATTAGCGGAGTCGATGAAGAGTTGATTCACACTCTTCTGAGGAGACCTTGATCCGAGTATGGCTCTATCATGGATAGAGACTATGGAGCAGACCTTCTTCTATATGGCTTGCTCCGAGTGGGAGAAAGCAGAGCTGGCTACTTTTCATTTACGGGATGAGGCTAACGCCTGGTGGATTACTCAGCGTTCCATTATCGGTGAGCGGAGCATTACTTGGACCAGGTTCAGAGAGGCTTTTGAGAGCCATTTCTTTCCACTAGCATATCAGATGGCTCGCCGGCAGGATTTCATGAGTCTGCGACAGAACAATCGCTCGGTGACAGAGTATAATACTGAATTCAAACGGTTGGCTAGGTTTTGTCCAGAGTTAGTTGCAGAAGACAGATCCCGCATGATGCAATTTATTCAGGGACTAGACGGTCATCTGCAGTTAAGGCTTGCCGGTTTAGGGATCGCATCTTACTCAGATGCATTGGATCGAGCCTTGATGATAGAGTTAGCTCAGCAGAGAGCATTTCCGGACAGGAAGAGGAAGCATACGGGTCAGACATCTAGATAGATCCAGCAGCCACCGGCTACACAGCAGTAGAACTGGAAACGACCCGACAGTGACATTCGCTGTTTCAGATGTGGATCCAGAGATCACATCACCCCAGCCTGCTCTCTGGGACAGCCAGTTTGCTTTTATTGCAAACTGCCTGGGCACCAGAGCCGAGATTGTCAGCTGAAGGCTCAGCACACGGCTTCCGGAGGGTCGGGTCAGAGGGGACAGTCTAGTCAGACGGGGGCATATCAAGGAGGGCAAAAAGCTCAATCTTCACATCGTCAGCAGGGGATAGCTTCACCTGCAGCAGCGGCATTTGGCATGCTTGGACAGGAGTACTCCAGTGCTTCCATAGCACCCTAGAGTTCTGTTCCAGGACCTTATTATCCGATGCAGGGGCAGTATCAGATGCAACCTCAGCCTCTAGGCCAGTACCAGACTCAGTCCCAACCATCGGTACAGTATCAGTCGCCACCCTCTCAAACTTCTCTGTCGCAGTATCCAGTACCACCTCAGTGGCAGGCTTCTGCCCAACCGCAGCAGCCGCAGCAGCGTTACCACCTCCTCCTCCGCTAGAGTCTGGACGTATTCATGCGATTACCAGAGAGGATGCGCAGCGAGCCGACGGATCCATTTTCCCCGGTACGATTTCTATTTATGCCTTATCTGCAGATATACTGATAGATACTAGTAGCTCGCATTCTTTTATATCTCGTACTTTTATACGAGAGATTGATAGATTACCCACTTTCAGACCCCAACGAATGATCGTCTCTCTACCGTCCGGTGATACATTGGACGTCACTAGAAGGTCAGAGTTGTCGTTAGATTTTGGCAACATGATACTTACGGTAGATCTATTAGTATTGGAAATGGTCGATTTTGTTATTATACTTGGCATGGACAGTTTGACAGCATATCATGCCACAGTTGATTGCCAAACGATGGTGGTCACATTCCGGCCAATATGAGTTTTTGGTAATATCATTTGGGCTTACCAATGCTTTAGCGATATTTATGGATTGTTGTGGTGGAGCATTGCTCCCACATGTTATGGATGGTTGTGGTGGAGCGTTGCTCCCACATATTGAGGATTTCTTGTGGTAGAGTGTTGCTCCCACATATGTGGTATTTCCTATGATGGAGCGTTGCTCTCACACTGGAGGATTTATTCTTTGGTGATTTATATTGTTGGTGATTAGATTTCAGACTTGTTGTCGGGGATCTTATAGTTGAGTATGCCTGTTGTACGGGCATTATGAGTTCTAGGTTTTACCATTTAGGCTTACAAAGCCCTAGATGTTTTCATGGACTCGATGATTTCGGTATTCCTAGGTTGTTTGGATCGGTTTCCATTGTCTTTGTTGACAATGGTGTAATCTATTTCTTTTTGATCCAAGCTCGATACCCCCATCTTTTCACTTGAGGTATGTAATTTAATTTACCGTTCAGCATTTATACTTTCTATCTGTTGTTAGTACTTGCTGATAGTAGATAACGAAATTTGGGGACCAAATTTTTATTAGTGGGGGAGAATGTAAAATACCGAAAATAGGTGAATATTAATAAGGGAATTTTCCCAAATTTTTGGAAATTTTTCGGGAATTTTTCGGAGCTCGTATGGAGGAGTTAACGGGGATGAAAACGGGGGCCGGAAAAACCTATTTAGGCTACCCCAGTTTAACGAGGAAAAGTTTTCTTTTCCTTTTTATTTCTTTTTCTTCTTTTCTTTATTTCTATTCTTTCTCTTCCTCGCCGAAACCGTGCGTGTCCGATCCTTCCTCTCCGCGTGCCCGATGATCGCCGATCCCTTGCCCTAACCGCCACAAGCGGCGGTTTTCTCCTTCCCCTCACGATTTAACCTATCGGCCAAGCCTGATATTCTCTTCTTCTTCTCCTCTTTCAAGTGCCGGTAGCCAACCTTACCTCTGCCCTAGCGCCAATGCTCCACTCCCGACGCCGTCGCCTAGCACCGACCGCGATTTCCTCTCCTCCGACACCCTCTGCCCTCGCCTCCAGCCGCGTGCCCTAGCCGGAAGCCGACGGCCACCATCTCTCTCCAGTGGCCACAGCTTTGCACTCCACAGCCCTAGCGTCGGCCATCGCGAGCCCTAGCCATCTTCACTGCTGTTTTCTCCACTTTCCCGAGCCGCATCAGGCGTCGCCACCACCTGAGGCTGAACGGAGCAGAGCTGATCCATCGCCGGCGCACCAGGTGCCCTAGCACCCTCTGTCTATCACAGCGACGCCACCTTTGGCCCTAGCAGTGATCCTTAAGGTAGGCGATCTAACTTGCTGTGGAATTAGGGATCGTGTGATTGATTTCCCTTGTGATCTTCTTCCTGTTCTGGACCAGGAGGAGGATCTCGGATCAGTTCTTACTGTGTTTCCAGATCAGAGCTTGGATATTTTTTCTCTGTTCTTGATCATTCCTTCCTTGCGGTGGATTTAGGTCACGGTTGAGGTAAGTTGAATTTCAGATAATAGTGCATTTCAAGGATAATTTGGCTAATTATGGATGTTGGTGTTGAGCTGATGAAGGAACAGTGAACTCTTTCTTCACAGATCACAAGGGAGTGTTTTGCTGCCCTGCCTCTATATTAGAGGTAAACACTAACTTTAACAACTGATTTTGGTACTTTGGCTGTTGGATTATTGATGTGGGCGAGTTGGGTTTAATTGATCAATGAAGGTATTGGAATTAGTGTTAGAATATGTTGGTATGTAGTAGTTTGGTTATAGAAAGGATAATGGTGATATGATTAGGGTTTTACCCTAATTTAGGGTTAGAGATTTTATTTGGCTATTTATGAGAATTTTGGCTAAATAAAAATATATATATTGGTGACACAGGATTTTGACGCGAGACGAGTATCTCGATTATCGGATTGGACTTTTTCGATTGGAGGCGAGTACTTCTGACTTTATGTCGTTTGATATGCATAGTAGTGAATTTAACAAATTGCAATAATTATATTTCTTATCTGTTTCGGTTAGTCACTACCCGATACTTGTTACATGCTTGGTTGATACTTGTTTTGCATCTCATGTTATTTCTTACCTGCTTATACATGCTTATAAGGGGTAGTGATATATCATGCTTCACCATGTTCAGGACCTAGGTTTTATACCTTATCTTATTTGTGTACCTTTGATTTGATTCGTTGACCTAAGGTGCACCTTCTATATATATATATGGATTAGCTCAGGATATTTCCATGGTTAGTGCCATGCACCATTCGCATGATTGCATGCTATGCGATAGTCCGCTCCATTATTGTTGAGCACATCGCCAGTTACATGGATCTGCACACACCACCACTCATGGGTTAGTGGTCGATTCAGGCAGAGTGTGTTGCAGCAGGGACTCTGTTTGGCTTCGTTGGTCCGCTCATGGGTAGTGTGACGCAGCGTGGTAGCTGGCAGAGATTCCTCACCGTCATCGTGTACCGGGAGATGAGAGCATTGCGCTCCCCCATTTATGATTTGGGGTAGGAGGATAGGTGTACTCCGACAGCATCCCATCGACTCGGTCACTCATCAGGAGCAGTTACGACAGAGTGCACGGTTGTCACAGCCCTACCCACTCTGTCTCACTATTGTATGTGAGATGGTTGACTGGTGTCAGAGGTGACCAGGATGCATCATTGGCATCATACGCATTGATGCATTTATTTCTTGTGATTGTGTTTGCTACATTTATTTGCTGCATATTGGTTGGATGCCATGATTAACATGCATACAGGATTTCTATACCTCTCGGACTGTTTATTCTTGGACCAAGTCCTGGTTAGTACAATTTTCTCCTGTTTACTACAGTAGCATTTTATCCTTCTTATATCAGGAGACTGTACGCATGATTAGTGCTAGATGTTATTTCTCTACTATGTATATCAGTTGTTACCCACTGAGAAGTTGACTCACCCCGTGGATATTTACTATTTTTAGGTTGATGCTGTCAGGAGAGAGTTCCAGTTGCTAGTCCCCTGTAGTCCACGAGGACGAGCGTTGATCTTGTGGTTTTCTTTATTAGACTGTATTTAGACTTGTTACGTTTTGATACTTGGATCTTTTGTATGAATTTGTTTTTTTTACTTAACGATGGGTTTGGATTTGTATTTGTTTTACTACATGCCTGCCTAGAGGGCAGTAGAGGTAAGTTCGTTGTGATTTGTGTTTTACGAGTGTAGGGAGTAGGATATCGGTTTTGAGCTTTATGAGTGTAGTTGAGTAGGGTGGATTTTGAGTCCTATTATCATTGCTTATTAAACTGCGTGGATGTCTATATGTTGTGGTTTGTTTATTATTGTTATTATTCTAGCCGCATGTGGCTGAGGTATATGGTGATGTAGTAAGTTTCAGATTGTCTGCCGTACAGGGGAGATGCTGACGAAATTTCTTCGAACAAGGACTCCTCCAGGGCGTGACAATCACTGCCCAGATGATCAGGGCGTCGTCGTGAGGGATCTCGATTCCCTTCAAGTCCCGAGGTCCGAAGCTGATTTCGGGCCCGTTCGCCTGCTCCTGGCTACATCCTACTACATAGACCTCCAATCATCGCACGTACGACTTTCGTGCTCGATTAGAGTCACCGCTAGTCAGACCGCAGGTGATGATGGTTATTTCTCCCCGGGCAACATTGCTTCGATTTTCTTCTTCCCGAGCGGAGGGCTTGCTTTGGTCGTCCCGGCCTCGGGTGGGCTCAACATGCTCTCTTCGTTGGTGCTATCGCTCAGACGATCTTCCCACGTCTCATTGCCCAGCGGATTGATGTCTATGCTGCCGATCGAAAGAGAGGGATTGACGGCGGTAATTTCACTGAGCCGGTCAACTGACGATGGGCGTCAATCCTCAGCAATCGTGTTCGTTGTACGACGCGTACTGGTGGAAAGAGCAAAACATAGGTGTTCATACCTTTCCCTTTAACGCTTTTGGTCGGTCGGAAGCTACATGTTGTACGACATGCGTCCTTGTCTCATGTGGCCGCCCTCCTTCAGCTCTTGGCCCCTTAGGCGACTGGCGGTTGCTCATCGGTTGGCGTTTGGTCGGCACCGAGGGCTCGACTAGTGTCTCCTTCTTTCTGGTTGCTTAGGCTTCTTCCACGTTGATATACTCATTGGCATTTTTGAGCATGTGATCATAATCCCTGGGCGGCTTCTTTATGAGCGATCGGAAGAATTCTCCCTCAGCGAGCACTTGAGTGAATGCATTCATCATGGTCTCGGATGAAACTGAAGGGATATCCATGGTCACCTGATTAAAGCGATGAATATAGACTCATAGAGCTTCTCTCGGTCCCTGCTTTAAGGAAAATAGGTTGACTCTTGTCTTTTGGTAGCGTCTGCTGCTTGTAAAATAGTGTAAGAAGGTCATTCGGAAGTCTTTGAAGCTTTGTATTGATTCGTCCGGTAATCTTTTGAACCAGCGTTGTGCTGAGCCGGAAAGTGTGGTGAGGAAGACTCAGCATTTCACTCCATCCGTATATTGGTGGAGTGTGGCTTCATTATCGAACCTATTTAGATGATCATCTGGATCAGTCGACCCATTGTAGGACCCGATCGCCAGCGGGATGTAGTGCTTAGGGAGAGGATCTCGCAAGATGTCTTCGGAGAACTGGCGATTGATCCGCTCGGGAGATGTGTTGCCCCGAGGCACCTTGCCCTTCTGTGCGTCCCGAACGGGTGCTTCGTCTGAAGAAGATCCCCGCTCTTGATTAGCTTAGGCTATCTCCGAGGGCATTTGGAACAATGCCCGATGAAAAGGTATGGGCGCGGGTGGCGCCTCTCCATGCGTGCCAGTTGGCACTTGCTTCTACCCCCAGATGGAAAGGTGCTTCAGGTAGTCCTCCTGTGCTGCTTGACCTCCTGCTGCGGACGTTGCTTGCTGCGCTTGTCGATCGGCCAACACCTTCTGTTGTTGTTGCTCGACTATTTTCTGCACTCGGGCTTGCACGAGCAGGTCGAGCTATTCTTGGGTGAGCGTCACTGTGTGAAGTCGTCCAGCGTCTTCCATCCTCACGACTCGGATGCAGGTTATGTTCCCACAGACGACACCAAATTTGATCTTGTCCGATAGTCGAGGTGACGAAAGCTGGGGATGTGGCGCTCCGATTGACCGTGTGTTGACTCCTCACGACCCGGCGGTGTGTGTAGGCAAAGCAAAGTAGCGAACAATAGCAACAACTGTAGATTCGCATACCTTCATGGAAGCTCGGACCCCCTTTATATAGGGCTCCTGTAGCTCGCGTGCATGCTTCCCCAGGCGTGCACGCTTCCTGAAGCTTTCCCTGAAAAGATGTATTAGTAAAGTGTCCCTGAAACAATACCTTAATGAGCCAAGCATATCTCTGAAGTGACAGTGAAACCTTTTGGCATACGATCTTCTGTCAGAACCGATTGCTGACCATGCCATCTGTCAGCGACGCGTGCTCCCAAAAAGATAATGTCCAGCTAGCGGTGTCTTTTATTGCATCGAGCGGGATAGCCACTCGAAGGACAACCGCTCGGCTCGACTTCTTACTTTCTGCTCGGATGAGTGTATTATCTGGTCGAGCGGGAAAGCCGTTCAACCGCCCTTCTGTTTGTGTAGCTTGATCATAAATCCACTCCGTTCTTATAGCTCTATATAAGGCTGAGCGGGGAAGCTGCACTGCGTGCCTTTACAGATACATGGCAGTCTTTCTGAGCGTCGGAAGCTCAGAATCTCGCCAAGCTGTTATGATGTCGAATCGGGTCTTCCTTATCCTGATCGAGTGAGCATGCTACCCGATCAGCTTGTGGTATAAGGGTGTTTGACCACCTTGACTCTGACCCCCCCCCCCCCCCCCCCCCTTATCACCGCATCATCAATATTTTCAAAATCTTGATAAATTTTTTAAAATTATTTGAAAATCAGAGTTTTATAAAAGTTACCCTTAGATTTTTTTTTGTACCCCATTTTTTTTATGTGATCAAAGGAGGAGAAAGGAAGATTAAGTGTAGGGGGAGGTAGATTATTATTATTATTATTATTATTATTGCACTTAAATTGCAAATTTATTGCTTTTGTTATATATTTGTTTACCCTAACTTAACCTGGGTTGCTCACATCAAAAAGGGAGAGATTGTTGGTACCCCAAGGTTGTTTTGATGTGATCAAACAAGTTAAGTTAGATCCTGTTGTGTTTAACCTTGTGTCTAAGTGTGCAGGAGCTTAGGAGCACAGGAAGTCGATCAAAAGACCCAGCTAGCAAGAAGGATGGCACAGGAGAGAGCCGACGGGCTCGGTGCATCTGAGAGATGAGGTGCTATGGAAGAGTACGCGGGCGGACGAGAAGGAAGCACACGACTTTTTCGAGGGACGAGAAGCCAAAGCGGAAGGTTACTCGAGAATGTCGGAAGTTGGGTTTGGGTGAGCCCTATTCCGGATAGCCAAAATCACTTAAGCGAGCAGAGCTGAAGCAGAAGTCCCGGATCGAGGGGAGCAGAATCAGAGCAGAAGACCCAGATCAAAAAAAGTCAACCATGTTGACTTTGTGAGTCTGGGTGCCCGGACCCATTCCGGGCGCTCGGAACCCAAATTTTATCATAATCGACGTGGACTTTGACCGACACGTCGGGGATAGAATTCTATCCCACTCCAGGCGCTTGGAACCCTTCCAAGCGCCCCAACTAAGGCTATAAATACAGTCTTGGTCCCAAAAGCTAAATAGAACAAGCAATTACTAAAACAACACTTGTGTGCTTCTCTTTATTAGTTTAGCTTCTCATTTTCTGTGATTACATTGTTGTAAAGAGACTTCTCCGCCTGAAAGAGAATTTAGTGTTACTCTATTCCTTGGATTAACATCCTCCCCAGTTGTAACCAAGTAAATCCTTTAAGCATATGCTTTTTCAGTTTATTTAATTGTTTTATGCAAGTGTTCTTTTAAGTACGAGAAGGGTTTATTTTGATTTTGTGCAGGGCTATTCAACCTCCCATTTATCCGACCAACAGTCCTAACATTATGTTGCTTAACTGCTTCTTTAGCAGATCCCATCTAGTGAGTTTGGCTTCAGACATCCCTTCGTGTAGCTCAAGGAACTTCTCCCAAAGCTCCTTTGTTGAGTCGTAGGCGCCGATTCGGTTGACTTCTTGTAGTGGTAGGACGCTCAATAGATGGAACTCTGCTTTGCCATTTGCCACGAAGTCGGCTTGCTCCTTCTTCACCCACTGGTATTCTTCCTTACCTTCGGGTGCTACAAAACCGAATTTCATTATTAAAAGCAATTCAAAGTCGATTTTTAAAAAATACCTCCATTTTTTTTCCAGCTCGCGAACTCCCCTTCGAACTTTGGTGGGTAGATGCTCGATCCGAACATCTCGTGTGCTACGTTCGACGGTTAGTCATCCTAAAACGTCCTTGCTCTGATACCACTTGTTAGGACCCTCTGAGGTCGACTAGAAGGGGGGTGAATAGTTCAGATTTACTTGGTTACAACCGGGGAAGTTGTTAATCAAAAGAAGTTAAAGCACAATAAAATTCTCTTTCAGGCAGAGAAGCCTCTTTACAGCAATGGAAGCGCAGAAATAGAAAACTAAAATAGAACAATGGATGTGTACAAGTGTTGTTTCATAATTTCTTGTTGTATTTTAGCTTTGGGAGCAAAGCTGCTTATATAGCCCTGCTCGGGGCACTTGGAAGGGTTTCAGGCGCCTGGAGGGGGATAAACTTTATCCCCTTCGCAACGAATCGCAGTCAAATGTGATCCGGATAAAATCCTGTTTCGGGCACCCAAACCAGGAAAGTCAACCAAACTGACTTATTCCAGTCCGGGGCCTTCCACTCCGATTTCGCTCGCCTCAGTCCGGGTCTTCCACTCCGATTCCTCTTGCTTGGGTGATCTCGGCCATCCAAAATAGGGCTCACCCGAACCTAACTTCTGGCCTTCTCGAGCAAGCTTTCGCTCCTGGCTTTTCATCCCTCGGAAACGCCGCGCGTCTCCTTTTCGTCCGCCCGCGTGCTCTTCCGCAGCACCTTATCCCTCAAACGCACTGAGCCCATCGGCTCTCTCCCGTGCCATCCTTCTCACTAGCTGCGTCTTTTGCTCGACATCCTATGCTCTTAAGTTCCTGCACACTTAGACACAGGATTAAACACAACAAGAATTAACCTAACATGTTTGATCACATCAAAACAACCTTGGAGTACCAACAATAACTACATTTAAACCACAACTAACTAAATTAATTAGATGTTAACCAGTTCTCACGGGTTGACATAGTTAATATCTATATAGATATTTACTCTAATAGATTTTAAAGTTAATTTCTAACGAGTATAAAATGTCTTGGTAGATGTCTAACTTTCCTATGCAAAGAGTCATTGTATTAGAATAAAATATCCCTATAATTTATCTGTCTGTATCTGATCGTGGGATCGATGATCCTGAATTATTTGAGATAAATAATATTATCTTTTATTCCAAGGTGATGCTAACGAAAAGGAGGTTACTTTTCAGAACTGTATTGAAGACACGAAAGGGAAGAGTACAATGGGAAGAAATATGTGAAGGAATTTACAGTTGAAGTTGGAGCTCAAGATCTAATTAAATAGGATAATATATATAATTAAACCTTGAAACCCATCTTTGCAAACTAGATGAACCATCGCAGTCGATTAAATTAATCCAGCTGGGAATCAATTAAATAGGATTAACTGCTAAATCTATCATGAACTTTTGAAGTTCTAACAAATCTATCATCAACTTTTTTTCTTAACAAACATATGACATACTTTTAGCTTGATAAAAAAAATCTATTTATATTTCCAACTTAACAAATTAAATGTCACTTTTTTTCGGAATTTTATGTCACATCATAGATTATTTAACAATTTTACATACTTTTATTTTTTATTTTTAAAAAGAGAGTCAAATTTGATATAATTTGAATAGTTTGCATTGATAAAAATATCAATACATGAGATATTTGATCATCAAAGAATCCAATAAGGTGTCAAAATGGTATGCCATGTAAAAATAATTCTACAAATTAATTATACATTCGATCAATTTTTTTTTTAAATAGATTTGTTACAATATTGAATGTATGTAATACATTGTTGAAAATAAAAATTGAATAAAATTACTATGAAACAATCTAATCCGAGTAAGCATCAAAGTTAACATGATCTCATAGCTAACTAATAAAAGATTCAGTTTATACATTATTTTGATATATAATTCCTACGAAAAGCAACAAACAATAAAGTGGATAGAAGGAAAGGCAAAAAAAATGATCATTGAGGCTATCTCACAAGGTTGAAAAGAAAAAAAAAAGCTACTAAGAGATGTTTTTGGAGATTCTCCAAGTGGTGTACATCTGTGTCTCTTTCAAAGGGGGAATAAGGTTTTGATTTAGAGGCTTGACAGTGAAGAAAGGAAGAGCATGTATGACCACAGAGAGAAGGAATAGTGGAATTGAGGAGTTATGACAAAAGAACATTTCTACTACTCTTATTTCTTTCTGTATTGTCTTTTCTTTTGAGTAAATTCTTTTTTGTTGTTCTTAGGACCACAAGAAAAGGCAAGCTTTGACGTTCACAGCTAACATGCATCTTGCGCTCAGATCAAATCAAGGAATAATATTCCTGGAAAATGGCATCAATTAGAATTATAAAGGACAATGGTTGCGGGTGTTACCTCTACAAAAGCACCAAAATTAAAGCAAAAGGAAAGACGCCCATACATTTTTCAAAAGCTTACCTCCACAGACCACAGCAAAGCAAACTACTGCCAGGTAATCTTGTGTAAACATATAACTGAATATCAAAATGGTATAAACAATAGTAGCAAACAAATTAAACAAATATTAGGACTAAACAAGCCTAAATTAAATTTTATGCACGTAGATATGTCCATATCAACCACATGTGAAACATTTCAGCTAAAAAAAGGTGCATGGCAGGACAAATATTGTATCAAACGCATGAGTTTACTACCACTGGCTTTCTTCACCAAATACTAATTAGTGTGCAGAACAATTATGAAGTGGAAAAGGACTAAAGGACTCAATAATTATTCCAGCCTTATGCTCGTTTAACTACTCATGACCACATCTCACCCGTCTAATTTGTCCAGGCTAGTGGTGGTCAAACGCCAGACTTTGGCTTTTACATGATATCTCACTGTCAAACTCATTGCACCACGTACGGCTCGGGGTAGAAATGATGTATGAACGATAAAAAAAAAAAGAAAAGAAGACAAAACAAAATAGAAGAGAAAATTATTGAAACGAAAATGTTAAAAAGGGAAAAAAAAATTAAAAGGGGGTTTTCTTCTTTATGATCTCTTTTTTTTAAAGATGGCTCAGATAAGGTGCAGCTAAGAGTTACTATGCGTTTCGTACTCTGAAGCCTGAACTCTTCCTCAGTATTTGAAGTACAGTAACCAGAAACCACTCACTTTGCCTCGTGTCCTCCCCAAGACAAAAAGAACAAAGGACTTTGAGCTACCTATTGTTAAAATTGCTAAGCAAAATCAAGCGCAACGTACATGCGACTATAGATTCAACCTTGTGCTTGTTTCACTTGCATTAATAACTGAAAATATCATCTACTATACTAAGCCAATGAAATAAGTTTAAAATCATAATTCAAAATAGCTACTGAGGATAGAACATCAAATATCTTCTTTCATTCCAGCTGTTCTACAGTTCAACAATAGTACTCCATCAAGTGTATACGTTACGGTTTCCATCATTATCAAACAACCTGCAAGAAACTAGCTCATTTGGACGTATGTCATGAATAGAATCACTGTTCATTACTGAACAGTAGTGGAGCAATGCCAACTGACCAAAGGAAATAGCTAGCCTCTGATTAGTACTAGTTGTATGTCTTCTTTTGCCTTGTTGGTACCTGTGATTTAATGCTTTCATTTGCTTACCTGATTTTTGTATTGATTAAATTGACTGTGACAATAATACTTAGCTGACATGAAGAATGAAATTGCACTCATTGTCACAAGATCCTAAGATTTATTAGTTCATTACTGGGAGTGTAAAAATACCGAAAATAGGCGAATATTAATAAGGGAATTTTCCGAAATTTTTGGAAATTTTTTAGGAATTTTTCGGAGCTCGTATGGACGAGTTAACGGGGATAAAAATGGAGCCGGGAAAAGTCTGTTTAGGCTACCTATTTAAGCGAGGAAAAATTGAATTTATTTATTTCCTTGCTTTTCCTTTTCTTTTTATTTATTTTCTTTTTCTCCTCGTTACTGTGTCGTTCCCTTCTTCCTTCCCCGCGCGCCCGACGCCCTCCTCCTTGCCCTAACCGCCGGCCGCGGCGATTTCTCCTCTCCTCCTATTTCATCTCCTTCTCCTTCTCCACACCAGCGCCGCCGTTTGTGCCCTAGCCAGCCCGACGCCACTGCCGGCACCGATTCCCCAGCGCCGGCCGCCGTCCCTCTGTGGCCTAGCATCTCCACCGCCGCCGACGCCCTTTTTGCTCTAGCACTGGCCGTGATTTCCTCTGCCCGACGCTGACCCTCATCTCCTTTGCTCGGTGTC
This sequence comes from Zingiber officinale, assembly GCF_018446385.1. NCBI lineage: Eukaryota > Viridiplantae > Streptophyta > Magnoliopsida > Zingiberales > Zingiberaceae > Zingiber > Zingiber officinale. The sequence goes on from NC_055987.1 coordinate 39,080,245, forward strand.
GTCGGCGCAGAGCCGGTCTCTTTTGTTCCGTCGGCAGCAGCCATTCACCTTGCCCTAGATCGCCGGAATATGGAAGCTTGGGTAGGTCTTCGGTTAGGAGCAGCAACCCAAGCCTTGGTGTCCCCTTCCATGCCCTAATTTCACTGTGGGGTCTTCGTTTGGTTCCGGCAGCACTCCAGTCAGTAGCTCCCCTTGTTCCAGCATCAAGAGGGGCTGTGAATTGAGGTAAGGTTCGAGTATCAGAAGTTTACTTGCTGTAATTCAGTTGTTTGGACTGATTCTAAGAGTAATGTATGTTTTGTTGTTCTTTAGGTAGTTGTCGACGGAAGCTTTAGGGCAGTGAGGTGGATTTCCAGCAGCCCACATTGTTATAGCTGTGAATCTAGGTAAGGAACATGATTATGATACATGTTGATTTAGTAAGGAATTGGTACATACATAATTGTTTATGTATTTGAATTAGGTGTGATGTAGTTTTCATGATTTGTATAAATGGAATTAGGTGATTGATTATATAGATGATTAATCATGTGTAAATGAAATTAAGTTTGGATTCTTGATCTAATGGTGGATTAGGGATTAGGTAACCAACCCTAATTTATCGTTAGACTTTGTTTAGGTAGGTTGAGGTTTATAGTTTAGGGTTTTGCCCTAAATTGTTATTAAGGATTTTATTTAGCTATTCATTTAAATTTTTAGCTAAATAAAAATGTATACATTGGTGACACAGGACTTTGACGCGAGACGAGTATCTCGGAGTCAGATTTGGACCATTTCGATTGGAGGCGGGTACTTTTGACTTATGTCATTTGATATGCTTAGTAATTAAATTAACATGTTGTATTAATTGTGTTTCTTATCTGTTTCGGTTAATCACTACCCAAATCTTACATGCTTGATTGATTGATTGGTTTTGCATCTCAGGTATATTTTACCTGTTTATACCTGCTTATAGGGGTAGTGATATACCATGTTTCACCATGTTCAGGACCTAGGTTTTTATACCTTATGTGTACCTTTGATTCGATATGATTCGTTGACCTAGGGTGCACTTTTCTATATATGTGGATTAAGTCGGATGTTTATATGGTTATCGCCGTACATCGTTTGCATGATTGCATCTTTGTCGATAGTCCGCTCCATTATTGTTGAGCACATCGCCAGATACGTGGATCTGCACACACCACCACTCGTGGGTTAGTGGTTATTCAGGCTGAGTGTGTTGCAGCGAGGACTCTGTTAGGCACCGTTGGTCATCGTGGGTAGTGTGACCTGACGTGTTATCCGAGGATTCCTCCCGTCTTTAAGCACCGGAGATGAGGCATTCGCTCCCCATTTATGATTTGGGGTAGGAGGATAGGTGTACTCAAGCGGCGTCAGTCACTCGGTCGCTCGTCGAGTAGTGACGACAGTCTGTGGTTGTCACGACCTACTCACTCGGCCTCAGCATGTGAGATGATCGTGGCGTCGGGGGTGACCGGGGCCATCGTTCGCATCATACGTGATCGTTTATTGCTGTGTTTGTGTTTCTGCGTTTATATATTGCGTATTGTTTGGATACCTATGTTTGACGTCAGAGTTTCCTTATCTCTCGGTTGTTTGACCTTATACTCGGGACTGGTTAGTCTGATATTCTCCTGTTTATTTTAGATGCATTCTTATCTTTCTTATCGGAGGTATCTGCGTGATTAGTCTTGGTGTTGTTTCTTTACTGCGTATCAACTGCTCGAGTGTTGGACTCACCCGCCTCCATTGTTGATATTTTCGGTTGATCTTTGTCGGGAGGGAGTTCGATCGCTAGTCCTCGCTGCGTAGTCTGGTCCTGGAACCTCCGGGATATGTTTGGTTTTCTTTAGTTTCTTTCCGTTTTAACTGTTTGAACTCGTTATGTTCTGGATTTATTTGCTTATGGACATGATATAGATTTTATTATATCGATGGATTTGGATTTGGTTTTTATTCTACTACATGCCTGCCTGATTGGCAGAAGAGGTGAGTTCGTCGGTTTTGAGCTTTACGAGTGTAGTTGAGTAGGGTGGTTTTTGAGTCAGAGTATTATTACTGCGTGTTTGTGTCAGCCAGAGGCTGAATATAAATATAAACTGCGTGGTGATTGATTTTTATTATTGTTATGATTCCAGCCGCCTGTGGCTGAGTATTTAGTGCTTGTAGAAAATTTTTGATTGTCCGCCGTACAGGGAGATTTCTCGGACAGGGACTCTTCTGGGGGCGTGACAATTTAGTGGTATCAGAGCACAGGTATACGATCTTTTGTTTTCGTATTTTTGATGTTTGGGATAACCTGATACCAATTTATTTACTTGGTATCAGAGCGCCAAGTTTGGCGATACTTGTTGGATTTTTTGTATTTTGGATTTTCGAGATTTATCTGATACCAATTTATTGGTATCAGAGCTGGTTATGGATACCTGCTTTTGGTGTTCTGGATTTTTGGATGTCTATTTCGGTTTGTACGGATTTCTGTTGTGGTTATATTCGGATTTCCGTTTCGGATTTGTTTGGATTTCCGACGATTTTCACGTTCGGAATTTTGAGGTCAGAAGTTGGGGACTGGACAGCGACAGAACATCTCCAGACGACATATAGGTATGATGTTTAATTTTATAGTTTATGACATGTATTAGCATTCTTTATGTAATACCTGTCGGGTTGTTGTAACACATATTACATGTGATGGGTTAGCCATTGAGCATGATTGACCTAATAGAGATCAAGGATTATAGTCTCTAGTGATTTTTCAGATCATACCATCAGTAGTTTTAGCTTCTGTTACTACTAGTAGGAGATGGAGGCACATACCAGCCTCTGCTATTGTTAGCTGGTTAATGGATGATATCTACATATTCCTGTTGATTTAGCCAGTAGAGTTTTATACTCATATCTTTTGGATATTAGGATATCCGTTACGATGAAAATTGGTCATTTGGGAAGTTATCATGTTTGATCATTGTTGAGAATGATTTGAGGTTGAGAGATATTGGGAGATCAGATATTGTGATATGTTGGTTTCTAATGGTTTGTGAGAGTAAATGTTATGTGTTTGTTTTGATGATCTATTAGTGGATAACTATTTTGATGATTTATATTTGGGTTGTCATTGATGGTGACATAGTGAGTGTCATTTATGATATTCACAGGTTTGATGATTATGGTTGGTGATCAGATTATAAATTGGGTGCTGGAGAGTTTTACGGTTGAATGTGCCTATGAGATTTTAATAAACCTGGTTGGTTATGGATAGTTAACAGGATGATATAAAAAAAAATGATATATGCTTCCTCTGATATGGGACTATGTGGATAAATAATGATTGATGTTTTGAATGCTAACTTGCCCTCATGGGGAGTAGAGATTTATTCATCTGATATAGTGTGGGCTGATGTTTTTGAGGATGAAGATGAGAGTGTCATGATGTTCTTAAATTCTGACTTTTTCTTTTGGGTCGTACACATTTATACATATGATATTATGTGGTTGGATATACCTTAGTTGCTTGTGGAGGATTAAGGTATTCTTGATTAGTTAGTAGATGAATGATTTAGTTTTGTTGGTTGATCAGTAGAGGATTGCCATACTCTATTTTTAGAGGTTTGAACCTTTAGGTTATTTGTGCTTAGTTATGTATCTAGAGCACCTTTGAGTACATGTTTTGTACTGACGTGGGAAGGACTGATTTAGTCAGAAATCATTTTCAGCTTGGATAGTTTATAAAGGATCGATGTATCCTATTCCATGAAGACTTTGACCGTGGACTGTATATACCTGGTGGGATAACTTAGAGGGTGCGTTGGGATATGTGACCCCGCTGGTGTAAGGAAGTGTAGAGCTAATTGCTTAACACTTATGGGATACAATCGTTACTAGTGTAAACTGGGAGAGTACATTTGGATTTATGATGATAAAATTTTTCCCATTGGATATAGTCTTGGTAGTGTATGACATTGACTGGCAATGTTATACCACGGTGTGTATATTTTTCTTGTCCGATACCAGTTCCTTTGAACCTAGAGCAGGGTTGTTACTGGATGATTAGGCTGCTTTATTTTGGGTTGCTTTTGATTGATGTATTCATGCTTGATACATATGCATGAATTTTGTTTAGATATACCGGTAACCCATGAGTGTTGGTAGCATAAGGTTGGTCTCTTTGATTGAGCTGGTGTGCTGATTTTGCATGTCTATGTTACATGTATATTATGATTGTTATGTGTTGTAGGAGTCATGTTGTAGACTGCCCATTTGCAAGTAGTATATGTATCCATGTTCTGATATGGTTTGAAGTTTCCTTGTGGATCATAGCTATGTAGTTCGGTGTATGTATCTGGATGTATTATTGAAGATATCTTGTTGATTAAATCCGAGATGTAGTATAAGTACATCGGTGGTGTTTTGATGGAGGCATTTTGTCGATTTAATCTGAGTTGTGATATGTACATATGTGTTTGGTGTGGTATCTGAGGTATCTTTTTGATTAGGTTTGATTTGTGAGTGCACCTGAGTTTAGTATGTTTTATTGGAAGCATATGTCGGTTATACGATATGTTATGTGAGTGCTGTTTGAGGTATATGGGTTATGTAGAAGTTTCAGATTGTCCGCCGTACAGGGGAGATGCTGCCGAAATTTCTTCGGACAGGGACTCCTCTGGGGCGTGACAATTTAGTGGATGCACTTGTGTCTATTAGGTTTTGTTGGAAGTATTACGTTGATTATACTCTTGGCGTAGGTGTATATATGCCATGTGAGGTTGTTTGAGGTGTATTGTTGATTTTACCTATGTTGATTTTGCACACGTGTTCGGTATGTATTGTTGGATGTATCATACTGAATATACCTGAGTTGTGAGTATGTTTGGTGTATAATAATTGGAGGATTTTGTTGATCATACATATGTTGTGTGAGCATGTGTGCTAGGTGTATACATTGGTAGCAGTATGATGATTTTACTTATACTGAATGCAGAATGTGGAGTGACTGCATTATGTCGTTTGTTGGATTAAACCATCAACTAATTTTCCTATCAGTGGATGACCCACTAGGATGCTGATAGAGTTGATGATGGATTTGATTAGTTACTAGGTAGTTATAGCCTAGGCTAACCACAGTGATTTGTGGTAGAGAGATCTTGTACAATCTCTAGCTGGATAGTTAGGTGCCTTGGGGTACTTATGTATTGTTTTGTGGTGGAGCGTTGCTCCCACATATCACAGATTGCTGGTAGCGGAGCATTGCTCCTATATTTATTGCAGATACATATTTCAGATTATTTGTGGTGGAGTGTTGCTCCCACATATTAAGGATTTCTTGTGGTAGAGCATTGCTCCCACATATGTGGTGTTTCCTGTGATGGAGCGTTGCTCTCACCCTGGAGGATTTATTCTTTGGTGATTTATGTTATTGATGATCAGATTTTTCGATTTATTATTGGAGATCTTATGGATAGGAATGTCTGTATCTGACATTATGTGTCTTGGTTTTTGCCATAAAGGCTTACAGTGCCTTAGATGTTTTCAGGGACTCGATGATCCTGGTATGTCGAGGATGTTTGGATAGGTTTCCATTATCTTTGTGGACGATGTTGTGATCTATTTCGGATCCGAGGTGAGTCACGTACACTACCTTTGCATAGATCTAGAGATGATTCGACGAGAACATCTATATGTGATTATCGATAGTGCTGGTTTGGATTGTCTTTTGTTATGATGTTTGGGACACACGGTCACTAGTAAGAGTGTACCGTGGTTCCATAGGAGATAGAGGTTGTTGCCGTTGGGAGCAGCCGAAATCAGTGTAGGAGATCCGCAGTCTTTTGTGACTCGCAGGATATTACAGACCTTTCGTCGAGGGTTTCTTCCGCATAGCTATGCTACTTTCACGCGTGACCATGAAAGGCGTGAAGTTTACTTGGACTGAGGATTTCAAGACCAGCTTCTAGGAGCTGAGAGGACGAATTTGTCCTCTACACCGACGCGTCTCTACAGGGTATGGGTGCTGTTCTGGTGCAGCACGGTAGAGCGTTCTTATATGCTTCTCGATAGTTGAGGGAGCCTGAGAAGAAAATACTCAGTACATGATCTGGAGTTGGCCGTTATTATTTTTGCCCTGAAGATTTGGCGGCAGTACCTGTATGATATTACATTGAGATTCTCACTGACCATCGGAGTCTCAAATATCTGTTCACTCAGAAGGAACTTAATCTTCGACCGAGGAGATAGATGGAGTTCCTGAAGGATTATGATTGTACCATTAGCTATCACCTGGGAAAAGCTAATGTGGTTACCGATGCACTTAGCTAGAGGTCCTAGCTTGCCACCGAGTTGTGGTCACTGATTTGATTCAGGATTTCTCTGAGTTAGACATTGAGGAACAGGGACAGACAGAGCAGGGTATTCTTGTTACCATAGTTGCTCAGTCGTCGATCAGGACGAGAATCCGAGAGACCCAGTTGTTGAGACCTCATAGAGCTCAACGTGAGGCAAAGTGGTCCATATTATCAGACAGAGGATGTCAGAGGCATAAGACTGCCAGAAGTGTTATGCTGACCGGAGTCGGAGACCCTTAGAGTTCTCCATTTGCGACCAGGTATTTCTACGAGTTTCACCCACGAAAGGGGTGAAGAGATTGGCCTCAGAGGTAAGCTAGCTCCGCGATAAATTGGTCCTTTCGAGATCTTGGAGAGGATCGGAGCGGTAGCATACTGGCTAGCACTACCATCGTCCTTGGTAGGCGTGTACGATGTATTCCACGTATCTATGCTGAGTAGATACGTACCTGACCCGACACATGTGCTGACAGATGTCTTAGTTCCAGTTCAGCCTGACGCCACTTATGAGGAATTCCGGTACGGATTCTGGACCGGAAAGAGCGTCAGTTGAGGAACAAGACTGTCCGGTTGGTTAAAGTCGGATAGCAGCATCATTCGGACGAGGAGGCTACTTGGGAGCTCGAGGATACTATCCGATCTCGATACCCCCATCTTTTCACTTGAGGATGTGATTCAATTTACCATTCAGCATTTATACTTTATATCTGTTGTTAGTACTTGCTGATGGTAGATAGCGAAATTTGGGGACCAAATTTTTATTAGTGGGGGAGAATGTAAAAATACCGAAAATAGGCGAATATTAATAAGGGAATTTTCCGGAATTTTTGAAAATTTTTCAGGAATTTTTCGGATCTCGTATGGACGAGTTAACGGGGATAAAAATGGAGTCGGGAAAAGCCTGTTTAGGCTACCTATTTAAGCGAGGAAAAATTGAATTTATTTATTTCCTTGCTTTTCATTTTATTTTTATTTATTTTCTTTTTCTCCTCGTTACTGTGCCGTTCCCTTCTTCCTTCCCCGCGCGCCCGACGCCCTCCTCCTTGCCCTAACCGCCGGCCGCGGCGATTTCTCCTCTCCTCCTATTTCATCTCCTTCTCCTTCTCCACACCAGCGCCGCCGTTTGTGCCCTAGCCAGCCCGACGCCACTGCCGGCACCGATTCCCCAGCGCCGGCCACCGTCCCTCTGTGGCCTAGCATCTCCACCGCCGCCGACGCCCTTTTTGCTCTAGCACTGGCCGTGATTTCCTCTGCCCGACGCTGACCCTCATCTCCTTTGCTCGGTGTCGTCGGCGCAGAGCCAGTCTCTTTTGTTCCGTCGGCAGCAGCCCTTCACCTTGCCCTAGATCGCCGGAATCTGGAAGCTTGGGTAGGTCTTCGGTTAGGAGCAGCAACCCAAGCCTTGGTGTCCCCTTCCATGCCCTAATTTCACTGTGGGGTCTTCGTTTGGTTCCGGCAGCACTCCAGTCAGTAGCTCCCCTTGTTCCAGCATCAAGAGGGGCTGTGAATTGAGGTAAGGTTCGAGTATCAGAAGTTTACTTGCTGTAATTCAGTTGTTTGGACTGATTCTAAGAGTAATGTATGTTTTGTTGTTCTTTAGGTAGTTGTCGACGGAAGCTTTAGGGCGGTGAGGTGGATTTCCAACAACCCACATTGTTATAGCTGTGAATCTAGGTAAGGAACATGATTATGATACATGTTGATTTAGGAAGGAATTGGTACATACATAATTGTTTATGTATTTGAATTAGGTGTGATGTAGTTTTCATGATTTGTATAAATGGAATTAGGTGATTGATTATATAGATGATTAATCATGTGTAAATGAAATTAAGTTTGGATTCTTGATCTAATGGTGGATTAGGGATTAGGTAACCAACCCTAATTTATCGTTAGACTTTGTTTAGGTAGGTTGAGGTTTATAGTTTAGGGTTTTGCCCTAAATTGTTATTAAGGATTTTATTTAGCTATTCATTTAAATTTTTAGCTAAATAAAAATGTATACATTGGTGACACAGGACTTTGACGCGAGACGAGTATCTCGGAGTCAGATTTGGACCATTTCGATTGGAGGCGGGTACTTTTGACTTATGTCATTTGATATGCTTAGTAATTAAATTAACATGTTGTATTAATTGTGTTTCTTATCTGTTTCGGTTAATCACTACCCAAATCTTACATGCTTGATTGATTGATTGGTTTTGCATCTCAGGTATATTTTACCTGTTTATATATGCTTATAGGGGGTAGTGATATACCATGCTTCACCATGTTCAGGACCTAGGTTTTATACCTTCTGTGTACCTTTGATTCGATATGATTCGTTGACCTAGGGTGCACTTTTCTATATATGTGGATTAGGTCAGGATGTTTATATGGTTATTGCCATGCATCATTTGCATGATTGCATGCTGTGCGATAGTCCGCTCCATTATTGTTGAGCACATCGCCAGTTACATGGATCTGCACACACCACCACTCATGGGTTAGTGGTCGATTCAGGCTGAGTGTGTTGCAGCAGGGACTCTGTTAGGCACCGTTGGTCCGCTCATGGGTAGTGTGACACAACGTGTTATCCGGCAGGGATTCCTCCCCGTCTTTGAGCACCGGGAGATGAGAGCATTGCGCTCCCCCATTTATGATTTGGGGTAGGAGGATAGGTGTACTCCGACATCCGTCCACTCGCTCATCGGGAGTAGTGACGACGAGTCTGCGGTTGTCATGACCCTACTCACTCGGCCTCATGTAGAGATGATCGGTGGCGTCGGGGTGACGGAGCATCGTTGGCATCATGTCATGATCGTTTATTGCTGTGTTTGTGTTTCTTTGCGTTTATATCTGCGTATTGTTGGATACCTATGTTTGGCATACAGGATTTCCTTATCCCTCGGACTGTTTGACCTTATACTCAGGACCTGGTTAGTACAGTATTCTCCTGTTTATTTTAGATGCATTCTTATCTTTCTTATCAGGAGACTGTACGCATGATTAGTGCTAGGTGTTGTTTCTTTACTTTGCATATCAACTGTACCTGCTGAGTGTTGGACTCACCCCGCCTCCATTGTTGATATTTTCAGGTTGATGCTATCAGGAGGGAGTTCCAGTCGCTAGTCCTCACTGCACGTAGTGCTGGTCCTGCAGACCTCCAGGATATGTTTGGTTTTCTTTAGTTTCTTTCTGTTCTAGACTGTTTGAACTCGTTATGTTCTGGATTTATTTGCTTATGGACATGATATAGATTTTATTATATCGATGGATTTGGATTTAGTTTTTATTCTACTACATGCCTGCCTGATTGGCAGAAGAGGTGAATTCGTCGGTTTTGAGCTTTACGAGTGTAGTTGAGTAGGGTGGTTTTTGAGTCAGAGTATTATTACTGCGTGTTTGTGTCAGCCAGAGGCTGAATAAAAATATAAACTGCGTGGTGATTGATTTTTATTATTGTTATGATTCCAGCCGCATGTGGCTGAATATTTAGTGCTTGTAGAAAATTTTTGATTGTCCGCCGTACAGGGGAGATGCTGCCGAAATTTTCTCGGATAGGGACTCTTCTGAGGGTGTGACAGGGAGATTTACCTGTAACATTGTTGAGCTCACTAACGGACTAACTGAAGTACAAAAGAAAATTACTCAAGGGTATAGCAGCATTGCTCTGCAGTACAAAAGCTATCCCTTACATTTGTTACTAGTTCAAAGTAGTTTCCATTAATCCCCACCTAAATGTAAGTTTGGAAGTCAACAAAGAACAAAGTATCACAATTTTTACTGCAATAGGTAGAGTCCTCTTGTTAAGATTCTAACTCAGATGTATGCACTCAGTGACAGATTTATTCCACATGATCAACCATGAAAACCATTCAAGTTTATCTCAAGACCATTGAAGGCAACCCTGCCAGCACATCAAGGGCTGAATCCTAATCACCTAAGATGCAAAATCTTGCTCGCATTTGAATGAAAGAAATGAAGGTGAATGAGATCATCCCATGTCATATTCCAATTGCATGGCCCTAGCTATGATAACATGTGGAAAGTTTTGTCCTAAAGAGTATCGCATTACCACTTAGCAAGCTAACAGCAATAAAGATACAAAGCACATGGGAGAGACCATTCCATTTCTTTGAACTCCTAGCACCTAAAATTCTACAACCACAGCATTTATAACCAGCCAGCAACTTTTTCCTGCCCATAACCACACAAATTTTATGCAGAAGGCTACCTATCTCTGCCCATAACTAACTGTTTTTATCTCACTCGAAGAATAAGTGAAAAGTTTGGGCAATAGCTTTATCATTTTTCTAGCTTTACGGAATTATTTATAATCTATGATCTAGCTTGGTATAAATGTGAAAATAGCTACAATTCCCAACAAGTCATGACATAATCAGTGCTGTCTTTTCTTTACTTCAATGACAACATAGTTATTCTCTTCTTCGCTACTTAGTGTGGTGATATTTTTTTTATAAATGCCAACTCAAGTAAAGGATATCTGACCAAGAGGCTTCAAGAAATCATTGTCTGAAAGAGCCTCCCAGACTTAGCATTGAATGACTCCCGTAAACCTCATGTGTGACAGTCTCAATGGAGACTTTTTTTTTTCCTAAATGTGATGGGACTATATACTTTTTAGATGGTTGGCACTTTCGTGAAAGCAATTTGTCCTAACGTGTAAGAATCATCAACTTCAGTCATTCAATTAATGCATATATAGCTACAGGAACAATTGGTTCCCTAGCTGAAGAGAATTCAAACACGGGGAATGAGCTGGAGTAAGATGGACGTTTTTAGTGGATTATAGCATCTGTTTTGGGAAAGGTTTTCTTAATGTTTACTTCATTCGTGAAGCGGTTTACTGGAGCACAAAATCAAAAGAGGTGCTGAAGTGAGGAACAAAATTACATCATTTAATAAAAATGAGGTGCTGTAGTTGACACTGTGTAATAGGACAAAAAATTAAATAATTCATGTGAGAGTCCTATTGTATTTACTATTTTACCACTCCCCCTCATGATACTCTTTTCAAGATAGAACATAGATAGAAAACATGCTGTAATAAATAGTTTAGTGAAGAAGTCTGCAAGTTAATCTCAAATGGTAAAAAAGAATAGAGATCTTCGTTAGCCATCACAACAGCTCTAATGAAGTGACAACCAATTTTAAAGTATATGTTTGGTTGTTCAACAACACTTTTAGTGTTAAGTATGTCAAGCACCAGCATACTCAATTAGTGCTCATTCTTTTCTAAAGCAAACCATTGCTTGCAGTGCCACTGAGATATAAAAATGTTGAGATCCAGATGACATTATTATTGCTTCTACCTTGGCTGTCAACTGAAATATGAACTAATAGATTTGGTTTTGTCACAAAGAGATAAAGATGCTTCTCTACTAATCGAAAACTTTATCATTAGTCATTAGCATCAAATCACAATCCCTTACAAGGAACCATTGATGTGTCAACAGGTTTGAACCAACTTGTTCAATTTTCTTTAAAGAATCCCATAGAATTTGGGTATAGTCAATACTTGTATTGCCTTATATTGTTTAACAGGATAATTACATCTATATATAGGACTCGATGTAGAAAACCTAGACCTAAAATATGCTCATATTGAAGCAAAAAAACACATTCGTGCATAGGCAAAATAAAACTTTAATCCCTTCAACCTCCTACCATTACCAACATAGCTATAGAAATAGCTGATGGTGCACATCTGCGACAATTCCTTCACTCTGGCAAGCCAACACATTGATGCAACAAAAAGGATAACGAGAGAAATGATTAAATGAAAATAAAATAAAGAGACATCTCAGGTTTCTCCATGAAGCAGCAATTACATCAGCATGCATAGATTGAGAGAACAGAAAACACCTGAAAATCCTAAGGAAAGATAGAGAGGATAACTCTACCCCCTTTAGTAGACAACAAAATAAGAATTTAGCATTTTCTTTGTTCGGGTCTTCAAGGAAGATGGAAAGTGCCACTTGACCGCTTGTTAAGAATAATATGATATTTTTATATTCAGATCTGCAGTGGGCATTTAACCAACGCATATGCAACACAGAAATAAAACTGAATTTCAAAGGATGATGAATGACCGCGACTAAAAGCAAAAAATGAAGATGAAGTTGTCTAATGGCGGAGGGTTCATGGAGCTCACTCTCTCATTGACATCAATGAAGAGAAGAATCTCCATGTAGGATATGAGAGGTAAAACCTACATCAACTAGTAATGAGTTGATGGTGGTTGATGAAGTTTCAACAATAAGACACAAATATGGTGCTCTGAGGAATACCACACCGCCTGCCCATTTGTTCCATTTCTTGTGTCCATCAAAATCTACAAAGGTGCCCCCACAAGATGATGTCACATGGATAAACCTGAGATGTCTTGTAAGAAGGTGCCGCATTGAATAGCAACAAAGCCTAGTTGACTCGAGGGAAGGCAACTTCATACACAATGGTGGTTATTTCCTGATAAACAACACAATGAGATAGTAGAAGTGAGGCGATGCGATTGTCGTGTACTTGTAAGGAATAAGATTTAGCAGTGATGAAGAAGGATTACAATCAGCAGGAGGAGAAGTCAATGGCAGAAGAATCTGCAGGCCAGAGGCCCATCGAGCATTTGTAGTAGTGAGTAGCAACCTCAAGAATCTTCTAAGCTTGTAAAAATGAGATTTTTATCTGAACTCATTGGAAATCATTCTAGGAGATCAAGCAAAGCATGGCCGGCCTCCGCCACTCTTTCCCCTAGGCATTTGCTCTGCAGTCCAAAGGAGCAGATCCTATCATTCACCGAAGCTGCCAATTCTAGGTTTGGAGGAAGTAACTCGCCATTACCCTCACGGCAATGGAGCCTTGACTGCAGTTATCTATGATGATAACAGTGGCAGTAACGGAATCATCCCCGGAACCTACAGTAGAATGTTGCCACTGTTGCAAACGAGCAAAGTCTTCTGCAACATCAGACAGTGAACGTGTTAGAATACACATTACATGGAAAAAATGCAACCACAGTAACTTGTTGGGAACCTGGTTATCCTTAACAGAGACTGATGCTCACAAATGGGAAAGCCTGAGAGAGCGGTTGATAAATAAGATGGAGGCTCTGAAGCATGCAAAATTTGGGAATAAAAGTACCATATTCTCCTGTGTTGCAAGGGTGTAAGTACATGTATATATAAGACTAAATGCAAAATCACTGCACCCAAAATATCAATGTGAAACTAAACTCACTGCATAAATAGTCCTATTAGCTAATAATACTCTTAACAAATCTTTCATATTAGAGGAATTATCTGAGACCTGTAGACCTGAAACTTTGAAAGTTTCTTGCAATGACACTACTAATATGCAACATATTGTCCACATAAAATACGAAGAACTATCCCGTATGCATTGAAATTGGAACTACTACTTTGTTGCACTAGTCCAATCCAAGGGAGTAAAGATTGAGATCTTATATAGGAATGAGGAGAGATTTAAGATTTATCGGTTCAATCAAAGGATGAAAGCCAAGTATCATAAGATTAGTTCTGAAAAGTGACCTTACTCTGATACCACTTGTTAGGACACTCTGACGAGCTAGAGAGGGATGATTAGCTCCAATTGCTTCCTCAATGATTTGTTGCAGCGAAAAACACTCGAAGCAATGCTAACTCCCGAATTTACTTGGTATCCACTTCAACGAGGTGACTAATCCAAGGATCCACACGAGTACACTCTCCACTATGAAAATACTCCTTCTCGGAAATACTCTGGAAGTGGAGAAACCTCTCACAAGCTCTCAACAAGAAAATGAATGAACAGTACAATGAATACCTTGCTTGATCTCTTTAGCTTATAGATGCCTCTTGCAGACTCAGAAATGCAGCAGCACTTTGCCTTGAATCTTCTAAGAACAGGCGGTGAAGAGTGGAGAAGAAGAGTTGCATTTGAATCTCGCTAAACGCCTTTATATGTCACAATCTAGGGTTCCCAACCAATTGACCTTACCCCCAATCGATTGTCACGTCAGATTCAAGTGACCCTAGCCATCCAAACCTCGCAACGACTCTTTTTCACATCTCCCAATCGATTACCTATTCGATTAAGCGCTTCTTGATCGATTACCCAATCGATCAAGAATGCCTCTGTGCTCTCGCGAAAACTCCTCTCAATTGATTACTCGGCTTCAATCGATCACATGATCGATTTAGAAGTTTATTGTTCGCTTCGCAAACTTCTCCCAATCGATTGAGCACTTTCTCAATCGATTCAGCACATATGCTTCGCGAAATCACCCTTCAATTATTAACTTCAGGGTGAATTGATCACCTGATCAATTCACCACACGCGCGTCGCGCAGAGATGTGCTCAATCGATTAGCTGATCGATTGACGCAGCTTAAAATCGATCACTTAATCGATTGCCTAATCCTAACTTGCTTAACCCAAGTCTAGAGTTCCCTTTCCCAATCTCCGGTCTATTGGGACTTCTCCACCAAGTGTCCGATCAACCTTTTGACCCACTTGGACTTTGTCAACTTCCCGTTGGACTTCTGATCACCAAGTGTGGTCCCCCTTGACTCACTTGGATTTTCCTCTTGCCTAACCGGGGTTAGGACTTAACCTTGTCAACGTACGATCCTCCTTAACCCACTTGGACTTCCCTTTGCCTAACTGCAGTTAGGGTTTTCCTTTGCCAACGTGCGATCCTCCTTGATCCACTTGGACTTTCCTTTGCCCAACCCTCGAGTTAGGACTTGCTTTACCTAACATCCTAGTTAGGACTTTACCATTGCCTAACCCCTAGTTAGGATTTTACTAGTCAAGTATCGGCCCTCTATAACCTACTTGACTTCTCTCATCTGCCCCATAACATATTATCCAAACATGTTGTCCGTAACATATCGTTCAAATATCGAAACTCAATGCTTAGTCAAACTGGTCAAGCTTGACATGGGGAACAATTGCACCAACAATCTCTCAACATACCCAACATAGGTAAGTAGTGTTGGATATACACCTCAAGCATATATCAAAAGAAAGAAAATATATACGACTCCTAGAATTACGTGGTGGAAGTTAAAGAATGGGAAACAAAATATATTTAAGGAGAAGATAGAAGTACAAATATTAGGTGAAATATATAGTAACTCTAATACGACATGAGATAAGATAGTATTAAAGTTGAAAATAATAGTTAAAAGTGTACTCGATGAGTCAAAGGGGTATTGATGTGTGTAGATTATACATGTTTATTGCATTACTGATGATGTAAGTGCATTATTGACGTACAACTTGTATTTCATGAGTATAATCTATATTTATTGCACCATATTTCATTATTATGTCTTACTTCCATTTTATCTGTTTGGGGATCTGCTCTTTGCTTATGTTATTGACAAGATAAAATTGGAAGTGAAAATAGAGCTTAAACATAAAGAAATATGTTAGAGCCACTTCGAAGCAAAGACAACATCAAATAGAGCCAAACAAGGGCTTACACAACCTCTGTATAGCAGGCACGACCCGTGTCTCCAGATTTGTCTAGAAAGTTACACGATCGTGTCATGCCTAGTGGCACGGCCGTGTCCCAAGTTTCCAGAGAGTTACACATCTATACCATGCCAGACAGGCACGGTCGTGCCGTGTCATGCCATGCCAGACAGGCACAACCGTGCCTCAGATTCCATAGGGTTACACAGTCGTGCCATGCCCCCCATTCCTAAAGAAATACACACCACGGTTGTGCCTAGCAGGCACGGTCGTGCAGCGTAACAGGCAGGCCCCGTGCCCCAACCTATATAAGGGGATTTTCTCCCCTTAGGTCACATCTTTGGTTTAAGGTTTCGCCCTCATTCCTTGGGAAAGGGTTTTCCCCCTTAGGAGAGCCCTAAAACTTCCATCTTCGTCGATCCACATGATCTGTCCATCTTCGGAGCAAGGATTGTAAGCAAGAAGACCGACAACACATAGATAAGCATTCCTCTCTTCTCTATCTTGTGTTTTGGACTGTATGATACTTAATTAGTTGTCTCTTGATTGTATATCCTTCGCAATGGAGTAGATCTCGAACTCTAGAGTGTTGGGAGTAATTATAGTGTGATTGTTAATGTAAAGACTATGTATTTGATAATTTCTTATCTCGTGACATGTGTATGCCTTGTTCATGTTTGATTAAATGCTTATGTGAACTTTAATTATGGATATGTGTTGTTTGATTTAATTGTTGTATTGGTTTGTTGTCATGTAGAGGGAACGTTTGAGATCGTATGACCGGGGGCCTTCGTGACAAAAGGTATCCCTTTAACCGGATATCTCAAGGGTTGCCTTGAAATGATGGTCAATTCTCTACAAGGAATAGTCTAATTGCTTGTGTTAGAAAGTGATTTGTGTAATTTAGAGACGTATAATCGGGGGGCCCTCAGGTGACAGGGATATCTCTTTAATCGGACTTTCTAAGTCACCTCCTTCACCTAGTGACATTGGGTACCAATGGGGGAAAGACTCCGGTGCACCAGCTTGAGAGGATCGCACCGGTACATAGTTAGGATCCCTACAAGTTCATATACATAGAAGGTAGGAATGACCAATACATAGAGTTGATTTCTTAAATCCAACTTCACCTTATCCCTTCATTCACTTGCGCTCACTCTTTGCTCTCACTAGATGTATCCCTTGGTGTCTCAGCATTACATGGATCCATTTCATCAGCCGACTGATCTTGCCAACTGCATAGTCAACTTATCCCTACAACAACAATAATCAAATCTTATCCCACTAGATGAGATCGGTTATATAGATCCTTCTATGCCATTGAACTTTATCCCTTACTATATAATCATTTATATTTAAATAAATTTTATCTTATTTTATTGTTGCTAACCAAGTCTTTTTTTGGTTAACCTCTTTCTCGTTTGATGTGCATATTTGTCATAATTTCACATCGCCTAACTGAAGCATTTATTGGTCATCTAAGTACATATTCGTACCATCTTAAACGTATCTCTCAGAGTTTTCTCTCAATAGATACATCTTCAACTTTCTCTCTAATGTTTTAATTTATTATCCCGTCCATCCTCGTATGTCCACACATCCACCTTAATATCCTCATCTTTGCAACTCTAATATTCTGCTCATGTGCTAAAGTCATAGCCCAACATTCAGCTTCATATAACATAGCAGGTCTAATTTCCGTTTTGTAAAATTTTCTTTTAAATTTTAGAGGTACTCTATGATCACATAGAATACCCAACGCTCTCCTCCATTTTAACTATTCTACTTGTATTCAATATAAGATATCTCTCTCAATCCCACCATTATTTGACAAAAAAAAATCATAAATACTTAAAGATCTTAGTTCTAGACAACTTGTCATCTCATATCTTAACAATTGTCGCATTATATTGTTAAACTTAAATTTCATATATTTTGTCTTTACTCTACTAAGCCTAAACTAGTGTTTTATATAGCGGCTGAGGTAGTCGCCTATGCTGGAGGTGGGCATCAACCGCACAACTTAGATCCAAGGTGGTATTTTAGGTGGTTAAAAGTCAACGTAGGTTGCTGGCACTGTCATCATCGTTAGGTTAGAAATCTCGCCATTTCGCCTGGATTGGCACAAACAAGGCATCAGCATGCCACGGATAGTCCGGAAGTGTCGCCTGGCCCAGCGACAAGTCCGGCCCACTCACACGAACCCGGGCACGTCACTTGAGCCAGGCAAAGAGCCCGGACGCATTGCTCGAGCCCGACAAGGGCCCGGACATGTTGCCTGGGCCGACAACATGTCCGGACATGTTCCCGGGTCCGACGACACATCCGGTCGCACAACGCATTCAATGTCGAAGCCGAAAGAAAGTTAGGTTTTCTTTTTTAACTTAGGGTTTAATCGATTAATAATTTTAATCAACTCCTAACTATGATTTGGATAATTTAAATATGCTTAATTAAAGTTTAATAAAGTTATCTTATTAATTTAATATATATATAATTATTTTATTTATTTATTTTAAAAAAATATTTAGATTAAATTTTTTATTTTTAATTAATATATTTAAGCCTATTAAAATTATTCTACAAAGCATAAATATATATAATTCAATATATAATTCAACTGCTTAGGCACTGCCTAGGTGGCCTAAGAAGCAAGCGGTCACTAACTGCTTCGCCACCACCTACCGTCATTTACAACACTATCAAGATCCTTTCACTTTGATATTTTCTGCTTAGATTCGAGTTTAGCATTACTTCTTCAAGTGTCTCATCTAACAAAACAATATTATCTATAAACAACAAGCATCATAGTACCATGTCTTGGATGTGCCTACTAAATTCATCAATGATTAGTGTAAAAAGATAGGGACTTAGAGCTTATCATTGATATAACTCTATCTTTATGGGAAACACTTCAATATATGTTATACTAACATCTCTCTTTTCTATAATTCTCCGTATAATTTCTTTTACGACTCTATCATAAGCTTTTTTTAAGTCAACGAATACCATATATAGATCTTGCTTTTGTTTCCAATACTTTTCAATTAGTTACCTAGAAGATGTATAACTTCTATTGTCGACCTTTTAGGCATAAATCCAAATTAATATAATCACCGTGGACTCCTTCCTTAGTTTTTTTCTATTACTTTTTCTGTATGACTCATTAATTTAATACCCCTATAGTTTGCACAATTTTATATATCTTTTTTATTCTTATATAAGGAAATTAAAATACTTACCCTCTATTGATCAAACATTTTTCATAAGTCAATTCAATGAGTCAACTTATCCACAAACAAAAAAAATTATTCAATGGCAATTCAAGAGTCATTCCCAGAATCTCTTTATTTTTTCTCATTCTCAGATGCCTTCCGGAAATGGAGAAACCTCTTACAATCAAGAAAAATAAGAAAAGATATACAATGAAATACAACAATAAGAATTAATTACAGCATTGAAACTTTTCTTTGGCTAGCTACTTGTTATTTGCTTTCTATCTCTTTTGAATGATAAGAATGGTGCCAAAATCTCCCCTTGAAATGCTTCTTTATAATCTACTTGCTATAATCCGCCAAATCAGTGGACTCATACCTTACCTCAGTTAAGTAATTGTATCAGCAATGTCAACTGAAGCTGCATGTAGTTAGATGTTTAGCACTAACTTGGTCAACCGCAGCCAATCTATCCTCCATCCAATCGACTAAACTATAGTAGCATCTAAGTTATCTAACAACCACAACCAACGCTCTTAGATCAACGACTATTCCAACAGTTTATTGATCCACCTCATCAATCGTCTGATCTTACCTTAGTCAAGTGTCTAGTCAATTAATCCATGAATATAAATATTTTATTCATTGACAATTAGACCTAAGTCAATTACCAAATCAACTCAACCACTAATCGCCTGAAACTTCCCTTTAGTCAACTAAAACCTCCCTTCAATCAATTGACCAACTCTAAGGTTTTGAGTCCTCGTCTAACTCAAGCCTACCCAAAATCCAAAGTACAAATTACTCATAAACTCTTGTCACACTTAAGTTTCTCTGCTAAGAGGCACATGCCTCCTAAACTAAGGTTGTCCCCCTTAGTTAATGAGGTATACACCAAGAAATACTCATAGAATTCCTAACTACTAGGACTTGCCAAATCTAAGTTCAGTTCATGAGATAGGGAACACATATATGTATTGAAAAAAATCCGCCTCAAATTTCCTCCGGTGCCATATTTGAATTTCCTCCAATACCATATGTTGATACATATACCACTTAGTACCAAATAGTCATCATATCATTCAAACTTGAATTTGTCTACCACTTGTTGATGAAAGCCATTTGTTAACAAATGATGTCAGTAGTTGAGATAACTTGATTTAAATCACATACAATCAAGTTTCTCTAAGCTAAAATTCAACTTTGAATTTTGCCTTCTCCTTAATGTTCAAATGTATTAACTTGTATAATTTTAATAGAAAGTTCTACAAATTAGGATTCTCCTTGTAATTTCAAACTTCAACTTGAAAATTTGACTTCTATCACTAAGAGTTCAAAATAAAACTGCAAAAGAAAATGAAACTAACCCTCATGTTCCATAAGAAAGAAGGGTAGGTGCAAAGTTATGCTTTGGATAGGATCGTCTAAGACAATTCAGATAGCTCTTTGAATTTAGAAATTCAAAGGAGAATATATAATAAACTAAACAAGTGTAGGATTGTAGGTAGCGGCTAGAGAGTGGTGAAGAGATACTTCTGTAATTGATTCATTTTTGCCTACAGTTTGAGTTAACACATGGAATATAAAACAAATACTTCAAAACATGAATGCATACACAAACTGTTTATGTGGTCCAGAACCCTCAATTCCTACTCCACGACCTATGATCATTAAAGTGGATCACTCCATGGATCACCTCTACTTTTCTCCTTCTCAAAACTTTCTAGAGGCGGAGAAACCTTTTACAAATTTGTTCAAGTTACAACAACCACAAGCAAATACTAATGAATATAATTAATGAAAGTCTTTCTCATTGTTGTTTCTTTATCGCTTGGATGAGTACTAGAACTTGTTCAAGTCCTTCTCACAACCCTTTAATGACCCCCTTAGAGCTCCTTTTATAAGGTTGTTGCTAGTGAATTTTGCTCATCAGTAGATTACTCCCTTACCATAAATCAATTTGTCTTGTCAAGTTACCATTGTTGCACAACTTTTCGTAGACAACTTAATGCCAGCTCATCTTGCAGTCATACTGACCCAATCAACTTTCACTACTCGCCTATCTTTAACTAGAGTGAACAAAAACATTCTTTTCGTTTTATTTTTTGACTGAGTCGAATGTGCAATCAACTACTCAGTCAACTGCTAATTCATATCAACCGACTATTATAACCACAAATACAATTAAATCATAACTTTATGGTTTCAGATTTATTAGTAGATTGTTACTACTTAACCCGTCGACTAACATGATTCCAACTATACAAAGGCTGAATTTGTATATGCCAAGAGACCTTACCTCTTTGGGACTTTCTCATCTGTTTAGTACATGTCAACCTCAACTTACAAGGACTTTACTTTCCAAGAGACTTCTTGTCTCTAAGACTTCACCCATTGCCTAGTATTCAACCGACCTTGGCATACCAAGACTTCACCTTACACAGTCACAAGTCAACATTGACCCATCTAAACTTTCACGGGCTGAAGACCTATTCTTGAAGACTTTCTTTGCCTAGAAATTTCTTGTATCTAAGACTTCACTTGCCTAGAGTTCACTTCTTTGGAACTTTTAACATTACCCAATCAACCTTGGCGTATTGGGACTTCACTATTGTAAAACATTTAGTCCTCCTTAACCTACTTAGACCTCCTTCACTTTCTTAACATCCAGTCCTCCACTACTTGTTAGGGCATCCACTACCAAGCATCTAATCCTCATCGATACTTTCCCTACCTAACATCTAGTCATCATCGGCCTGATAGGGCTTTTTATTACTTGCCAAACATTCCTTGCCCTACTTAGACTTCCACTACCAAAACCTGTTGGATTTCTTATCATTTGCCAAACATCCAGTCAACATTGGCATATCTAGACTTCCACTCCCAAGTGTTTGGTATATGTGACTCATCTAAATTTCTCATCAATCAAGTGTTTAGTCAACCTTGACCTACTTTGATTTCCCATTTGTCAACACTACTTTACTCAATTAACAAATGTATTACTCAAGCATCAAAACACAAATCTTGGTCAATTTAACCATGAGTTGATTGCACCAACGACTCTTTATGGTATGTAATTTTGTTCCCGTAAAAAATGCATAAAATTTGTGTTTAATTGATTAAATAAAGCTTTGAATTGTTTGTGTAACAATGCTCTCAAATGATTGGATTAGTATGAGTTGTTTTGATATGATTAGTAAAGAATTGTTAAGTTTATCTTGTGTTATTAATGAGTATCAAGTGTGTAGGCACTTGGTAGAGTGCACATAGAACTTAAAGAGCTCGTTACTCAATGTGGTCAAGTTGTTGTGATGATGGCATGATGAAGTCAAGTTTGGATAGTTACACATGGCTTAAGTACATTCCTGACCTCTACATAGGCACATGAGGGTATAAAGCGAGTAAAGCAATCGACTATAGATTGACCTTAGCCAACAAGAGTGTTTAGCCAACTTGATAATTGATTGATCGAAAAGATTCAAGAAACTCGACTAGATGCTTGAGAAGTCAATTAAACAAAAGTTCCAATTCCCTGCCCAAGTAGTCATTGATTGTACAATAGCTATTTATGTTTAATGGTGACAAAAGGCAACTATGCTCACCCCCAGCTCCCTTGCCAACCCATCCCAGGGTTAACACGGAGGAGGTAAATTATAGGTGGCTACTAGCCTTTGGAATAGTGATTGACACATGAGGGAGGTATTTACCTCGGCTATGCCGAGATTCGAACCCCGGACCTCATAGTAGCAACACCTCATGCGCTAGCCACTAGAACGTCCTGAGAGGACAACTATTTATGTCTAATAAGTTGATTGATGGTTGTTCATAGTCGATTTGCGACTAGCAAATTAGAATTGTTGATGGCCTTTTTATATAAACCATGGAGGTTGTTTGGCTTGGCCAAGTTGCACAAAAAAAAGTATGGTCTTGGTGGACCTAGTTCTCAGGTTAAACAAAACTTAAAGGGCTTCAAAGTTGAAGAGAAGGTGTACTTCTACAAGCTCTTGGTAACTATTCTCTTCTTTACTAATTTGTATATTTCTTTATAAGAGAAAACTACTTGTACGAGACTTTTTCCACCTCTAGCAAAGAATATATTCTTAGTAGATTTGTAGAAGTGATTCACTTGTCGAATCGATAGATCACGGACTAAGAGCAAGGTCCCGAACCATATAAAATTTATTGTGTTGGCATTGTTTATTCTTTATTGAGTTGATTCATTTTTCATTATGTATACAATATTGACACAATGAACCAAAACCACACACAAACACCTTACACTATTAACAAGCAAGGAATTTTAATTTTAGGTTAGTGCTTATTCAACCCTCCCCTTCTCCCCTTTAATCCGTCTAAGCCATCATCACAACCATCCTATGCAAATGTGGTTTTATTAAGTGACAAGGAGATATAGGATCGCAATTTCACCCCTTCTCCCTAACTTTTTCCTCTTGCTCACAAGGCCAGGGCAAGTTGATCTAGCGTTGATAGCCATCTATATTGATAAATCAAGGTTGGGAAAATTGTTGGTTTTAGTGCTATCCTTTAAGCATCAAAATGTAGTTACTAAATGAGGTGAGAAATTGTTCTTTTTATCAAATCTGATGAGTGAGAACTGTTGTGTATACGTCGTGGAACATTGGTTTTAAGAAATGGTTAGTGATGTTTGCCCTCTAGCTTTCCTATTTACAAAATGTCTTTTAATGATCTTGAATCACTGTGATAAAATACCCAGTTCATACAACAAGTCATGAGTCCCAACTCTATTGGGATAGAAACGAGAAGACAGAAAAAAGAACATACATTTGAATGAAACTAGTGCTTGTGTATCATTCTGCAATTAAAAAAAAATAATGATTCAAATTAGCCTATATTTTACATACTAATGACCAAGTAAAAACAATCAGGCAATATGACAATCTGAAGGTAAAGAAAAATCTAAGAATATGTGAGATGATGGCCAAATGGTAATTATTTAACATCAGCAATATTAGATGTCTTAATGTGAGATGATGAAGTTTGTTTTCCGATGATGAATCAAAGCAGCCTGACACATCAAAGGATGTTAATAGTTCAATTTTATGAAACAAAAAAGTGCAGGTTTCAAGTATTAAAAATGTTAATACATTGAAGAATCAAAATAGTTGCAATTTGGAATTTTCTTTCTTATTTTTTGCAGTTTTCTTTCTTGTCATATTCTGTGTATCACGTATGTTTGCTAGTTGTTATATACTTAGTAGTCTCCTTTTATTTGACCAGTCCTAGTTTTATCTGATGTGACAGCGCAAAAAACAGCAGGTGGACACAAAAAGAAACAATTAAGAAGATGATGCTTGATGACTTCAGACAATGAGTTCATTTGCAGGTTCATGTTAAAGTCAAGCTGGACATAAATAACTACTAATTTTTGGGTCAGCAGAGTACGTCAGTTCAGCAATAAGTTTAGCATTTCAACAAAGATGCAACCTACAAGAGTCTTGACATTATAAGATATTTATCGGGCCAAAGATCTGAAAAATGAACTACAGAGAAGTGCAAGAGCCGGACAATAGAATTAGTAATAACAGTGAGCCAAAGAATTGGCTTTGCACCAATTTTGTTCAAAGGTGTTCAAGAGTTGGAAGAGGTAGATGTCTGTCATCTAAAGAACATAACATTGAAAAGAAACTATCTTCTCTTCTTTTGACAAAAACAAGGTGCTTATGCTTTCTCTACTATGATAATGGGATATAATGTCATAAAAAGGAGTATTTAAGAAAGATGCTAAAGAGAAAGATTGCTGTATTAACTATTATTCCATGCTATAATATATGACTGCATTGCTTCCTGATCTTCTGTTTGGTTCTCCAATGGTGCATGTTTGTATAGCACGATATAATAGTTATTCATGATTTGTATGCACAAATGTTATAACCACAAAAGAATTTAGTGTGGTAAAGTTAGTGTAAAGTGTGATCAAACATATCATTGGACCTTTAAAGATCAATCCCTTTGCTTTCTTACTCAAGGACCACCTCAATAAGTTTTGTAGGAACTTCAGAAGAGCCACAAGGTTTTCCATTGTCCTAACTCTTATTTCCCCAGCAGAATATTTAATTATTTATTGTAGTTACAGCTGCATTTTTATTGCTTACTTAATACAGCTTTATGTTTACTGTCACATCACAATGTTTGGCTTCTATATGGTTAGATTTATGGAACTAGTAAAGCTCAAAACCAAGAACTTGAAACCGCTAAACCTTCTCCTTGTTACAACAAAGCTTAGTACAATCCACAATCTACTGGTCAAAATACATAGGCACCAGCAACACAACAATAACGTAGCTACAATTCAACTAAACATGGCGAAGCTATTAATTCAAAAAAACAACAAGCTTCAGTGGCAATGGCAGACCCAATATGAGCTCCATACCATAATCAGCCTAACATTTCCGGACAAACCGAAAGATCAGAATGATGTTTGAACAAGAACTAGCTAGAACTTACCAAACGAGACGATGAATCAAAAAACTAGTTCATTGGAGAAGATCCACAAAGAAACAAATAAGATTGAGAATTCCACATACCAATTGGAAATCCCTGGGCACTCGACAAGTGTTGTGGGGATTCGAGAGTCGGATTCGACTCCCGGATGACAAAATGTTCGAGGATTCGATTGCAGGCGCGAAAGATGAGGACAAAGATTAGGGTTAAAAGTTTGTCGTTGGTATTGCTTCACTCGACGTGTCACCCAAATCGTTAACGTGCAATAACTATATATATATAATATTAGAAATTTTCACAAATGCTCGATCGCTCGATCGCTTAACACTCGGTCACTCCACTAAACTCAACTGTTCGATTGCTTAGCACTCAATCGCTCGATCGTTGAGCTGCTCAATCACTCTACACTCAATCACTCAATTGTTCAGCACTCAATCACTCGATCACTCAGCACTCGACTACTTGGTCGCTCTATAATCAACTCTTTGATCGCTTTACACTTGACTGCTCTGCACTTAATTGCTCGGTCACTCTATACTTAGTCACTCTGCACTTAGTCACCTTGCACTTGACCACTCGCCCACCTTACACTCGACCTCTCTGCACTCAACCTCTATGCGCTCGGCCGCTCTGCACTCATCCGTTCAACCGCTTTACACTCAGTCGCTCAGCACTCAATCACTCTATACTCGACCACTCTACACTCGACTGCTTTGTTGCTCTGCATTCAACTGCTATGCACTCATCCGCTCAGTCAGTCTACACTCGGCTATTCTACAATTTACACTTAGCACCGGATAGAAATTAGTTCTCGTTGATAGTCTGAGATTATCTGTTCAAGTCATCTCGATAGATAATTTGAATTTGATTTGATGTAATTTATCTACATTAGATTATTAATAATTTGCACCTAGAAATTTAATTTAATAATTGTACTATTACAAAATTTCAGATTAATTATTAAATTTTAGAAACTTTTAATATTTATTTATAATTTTAGTAAATCTTAGCTGAATTTTATAATAAATCTAACATAGTATCACAAAATGATTTATTTTCTGAAAAAATATTTTAATCAGATAATTTTATAAAAAAAAACATTTGTCAGGTATGCTAAATTTATTATAAGATTGAAAGTTAATAAAATTGTTCTATTAACTTTTAAAATATTTAAGGATTTCAAAAAGTACCTCAAAAATTATTATAAGATTGAAAGTTAATAAAATTGTTCTAGTAACTTTTATAATATTTAAGGATTTTAAAAATGTACATTAACATTCTTATTTTATTCTGATATATATATATATATATATATATATATATATATATATATATATATATATATATATATATATATATATATATATATATATATATATATAGAGAGAGAGAGAGAGAGAGAGAGAGGGGGGGGAGAGAGAGAGAGAGAGAGAGAGGACTTCATCAAGATCAAAACTTAATTTTTTTAATTCTTCTCTTATCTGCATGCAATAACTTTTCTCTCTTTTCTCTTAAATTAAAATAAAAATCACTTTTCTCTCTTTCATTATTATATGTAACAATCACTATGGTATTGATGCTACAACGTTATATATATATATATATATATATATATATATATATATATATATATATATATATACTTTTAATATATTGTCCACCTTACGTCGCACACTCCGTGTGCACTTGGGAGTAATTGATTTTCTTTTCTTTTTTTTTGTTTATTTTTTTAATCTCTCAGATATCTCAATCAAATTTTGCCCTTGAGAATTAGGGATTGGGTTATAGTATTAAGTATAAAAAATTTTCAAATCGAAAATAAAATTTAGGTGCACACAAGGTGTGGGGTGTAAGGTAGGAAGGATATCACCTTTATGTGAGCAATCGTGGGTGATGTCTGACGTGGACGATCTAACATAATCGAAATCTAATTTTTTTAATCCTTCTCTCATCTACATGCAACAACTCTCTTCTCTATCCTTTGATTTGCATGCAAGGTGATGCTGGTTTCTATAAATCAACACTAAGATGGTGTTGATTTCTATAAACTAGCATCAAGATGATACTGACACCACCAAACCAACACCTTCCACCTTGGTGTTGGTTTTTACAAACCAACACCACCTTGGTGTTGGCACCACCTTAGTGTGGCACCACTAAACTAACATCATCCACCTTGATGTTGGTTTGTAGAAATCAATACCAAAGTGGTGCTAATTTTTACAAATCAAGACCAATGTGCCCAGCACTAGCATGTTGATGCAGGTCTTTAAAAACTAACACCACCTTGGTATGAGTTTGTAGAAACCAGGACCAAGGTGGTGCTAATTTGTACAAATCAACACCAAGATGGATGATGCTAGTTTGGTGGTGCTAACACCACCTTGGTGCTAGTTTTTACAAATCATCACCATCCACTTTGGTGTTGGTTTGGTGGTACCAACACCATCTTGGTGTTGATTAGTAGAAATTAGCACCATATTGCATGCAATCAAAGGAGAGAGAAGAGAATTATTGCATGTAGATGAGAGAGAGATTCAAAAAATTGAATTTTGACCGTGGATATGCTGCTCACCTTATGCTATACACCTAGTGTATTTTTTTTCATTTCCTAAACTCTAAATACTCTTAAACCCTAAGCTTTAAAAAAATACACCAGGTGTGCACGAGTAAGCAACATAAGATGGGCAACACACCAAAGTCTTATGTATAGAGAGAGAGGATGTTATGTTGCTCACGACAAGATGAGATTTGACTTTTCTCTAGATGACCAAAGATGTTCCTTAACATTATCAAATGGATAGAAATTGTAGCCATGTCAACACCTCTACAGGTGACCGAGAAGGCTCCAGGCAACCAGAGGAGTCCTATATAAGGAGTTTTGAGATAGCTTGAAAATCACTCTTCTACATAGAATTCACTCTTGTTCTTGTGCTCTAAGTGCTCTTTCTCCTTCTATGCTATGACATGCTACGACTTGCACTTCATTTTGATGGACAACACTTAGAGTAACATTTTCATTTTTATTGTGTTGCCTAATTTTATTATTATGTCTAATTTTTAGATTCTTTTTCTGTAAGGTTACCTAGGAGAAATTAGAAATAAGAATTATATTTTATAACTGTTATGTTGGATCGAGTCACACGTGAGAGGAGGGGGTGAATCACGTGATTTTAAAAAATTTGTATTTTTCGTCTTTAAAACAAAGTATGCAGCGACAAAGAAGTAGACAAAAACGGCAAAAAACATGAACACAAGTTTTTTTATTTAGTTCAGAGCATTCAACGACTCCTACTCCAAGACCAAGGTCTCACGGACTTATCGATGGGTAATTCACTAAAATACCTCTTCCGATACTTTGAAAGAGGGAATTGAGTACAAAGAAATTTGGTACAAGTACAACACACTACACTTATCCTTTTGCAATAATTAAGTATACAAATGAAGTTTACCAAACACTCTTTCAAAGATGGTCAGCTTGAGCTCAGTGTTTGGACAACTTCTTAGCAGTAGATGAGTGTAGCAGCGTCACAGCAAAGTTGTAGCAGGAAATCAGAGCATTCGAAAGTCCAATCGGAAGCGCAGATATTCGTATAAGTGAGTTGATTCATGGCTTGGGCGAGAACTCCCTTTATTGAGCATGGAAGGCACCTTCAAAGGCCTTGAAGGCACCTCCAATGTAGCAAGTCTGATCCCGAATAGTCTGATCCTTATCTTTGATGAAATTTGAACTTTATCCTGCAGAAGGCACCTTCCATGCACTGAAGACACCTTCTATGAACAGTTCCAAGGCGTTTTTCAATGCTTGAAAGTACCTTCCATGAAGGCTCCTTCCATCTCCCAGAAGGCACCTCGGGCACTATTCACCCGAGGCTTTTCGTGATCTTCTTGCCCTGCAAAATTTGTTAGTCTGATAAACCAAATAATAATCTACAAGATAAGTGTTAACATAATAATATTGAGTAGTAATTAGATCTTGTCTTCCTGAGACCAGGATCTAGTCAAGGTCTCAGTTTAGGGATCTAAAATGGATCGAAATTGAACTGATACCTACTGTCCCTCAACCGGAACGCGTCCTCACCGAGTCACTTTCTTTTAGTAACTTACCTTTACTTACCAACTAGCAGTCAGTTGACTAGCCTCTTGACCAACCAGGTTTTCATGCCAGTTGTCAGGTTCGCAGACTCAATTGAACTTCTGCCGATCGTCAGGTCCGGCAGATTCGACAAGACTTTCCGCTAGATATTAGGTCGGCCTATTGACCTATCTAGATTTCGGACCAGCTATCTATTTCCGCAGACCTAACTAGATTTTAGCTTGATATCATGTCCTCCAGACCCGTCAACTCCTGCACACTTGGTTAAGCAATTAGATCACAATAATACCTAACTTAACTCACTTGTCATTCATCAAAATCTGAATTAGAACGGTACCAACAATCTCTCCCTTTTTAATAAAGTGACAACCTAGGTTAAAGTTAGGAAAAATATGCAAAAATATATATAAAATGATTTAAGATAAGTTTAAAGTAAGGTAATTAGTTTTATTCTCTTGATCATTTTTAGGATTAAGTTCTTCTAATTTTCTTAGATTTATAACTTAAACCCTCCCCCTCCTCCTTTGGCATTTATTAAAAAAATTATGCATACAAATAAAACAAAGAAAAAAAATTATAGAGTAAGCATGGAAGGTAGGCAGGGAAAGGTATGAGAAAAACAGTAGTAAATTTTTTTTGAGTCAGCTTAAAAAGAATACTAAGTTAATAAATGTATAAGTAAACTTTTTGAGTCACCTTAAAAGAATACTAAGTTAGTAAATGTAAACTTTTTGAGTAAGCTTAAAAAATTTGGTTGAGGAAAGGTTTAGACTTAGGAAGAGGTTTGAATAAAAAGCACAAAGTTAAAAATTGATAAGTAAGCTTAAAAACAATTTCTAACTTTCTAACATTAGAAAATTTTTGTCAAGATAGATTGCAAAATATTGTTCAAAAATGAGTAATTTGTTGCAAAATAAATTTTAGAGTATCAATTGTTGGTAGCTTTTTGAAACAGTTTTGTAAATTATCTTTCTAAAATTTTGTTAAAGATTTTTCAAGGAAAATTGTCCAAGTAAAACAATGTTCTAATTTTATAAAGGATAACCATTGTAAAACATTTTGATAAAACATTTCAAAATTTGGTAAAGTGTTTTCAAAAAATAGTTTTAAAAGTATTTTTCAAAACATTTTTAAGAAAATTTTGAAACACTATCACTTTTCAAGAAAAAAAAATAAGAGTAATTGTTTTTAAAGTAAATTTTGAAAGCAAGTTTTATGTGTATCTTGTACAAAATTAAGTAAAGTAATTTTTAACGCATATCATAATTGCTAATATATTTTACCAAGTTAGTATAAATTTGGAAACAAAAAAAAAATTCAAACACAATTTAAAGTAAGTTTGAAGTATCGTTAAACATCTTAGAAAATAGTAAGAAAATTTTTAAAAGTATTTTTCACAATATCCCCCCCCTCCCGCCCCCACGCCGCCACCGCTGCGAACCTAATATTATTTAAGGAAAATAATCATCTAGAAATTATTTTTAAATGTCTAAACGTTAGTTACTGACTATCAAAAGATAACAGTGTTCACTTGGTTAGTCAAGTTAAGTACATGTATCCAGTTAATATTTGACTAACATGAATTACTTAACCTGATCACTGTAATTTGGTATTTCTTGCCCAGACTTGTGTTGATGCATGGATATAAGTATCTTAAGTCCAGACAATTTGTCCATACATCTCACACCACTCTAAGTTTTGTGAATACACAATCATGGGAGACCTAGTGTGTTTGTGAGATACTCAAGTCCTATATCTATAGAATCATGCTTTCTATGGATTTGATCTAGTCTAAGACTAAAACTAATTTTAAAATACTAAGAAATAAGAATTTTTAGAAAGTGAAAGTAAGAAATTTTTCCTAGAATTTGTAAATTATTTGAAAATTATTTTGAAAATAGCAAGCCTAGTCTATGAAACATAATCCTAGATTATCCAAATAAAATGAAAAAAAGTGGATAACTATATATATCAAGTCAACCAACTATACAAAGTATTGCTCATCAGCTGGAGGAGGTGGGTGTTGGTTGGTCATAGGAAGATTGTACCGGATCCACTGTACAAAAATTTTGTACAAGTGTCGAATCTTTCCTAAACAACCTATTGTGTTCTTTAGAAATTAAATTAGGAATCGCAAACGGAACTTAACATTATTAATTCTAAATTTAATGTAACGACCACCCTTCTTACTACTACTCTCTAAGGGCGACCGTTACCTAACTCCTACCCTACTTACTAGTGTCACTTACGCTACTATTAGCGACACTTAGATTTATCACGGTTCAGAGAAATTCCTACCGAAAAATTTCGGCAGAGTCTCCCCTGTACCGGTGACCAAATCTACAATACACAAGATATATACACAGCCACATGCGGCTGGATCACAATTTATTCACAACCACGCAGTAATAAATCATATCATAATCAACAACTAATCTAGCAACATGAACTAAACTCAAGCTCCCAGAATGAAGCATAATAAGCTACAATGCACATCAAACTCAATCATAAACTCATAATTTCATAACAGAAATAAGGAAAATGAACTAGACATAAACTCTAAATAAATAAGTCTTGCTAGTCCCCTCTGGACCTCTCCATAGTTCAGTCACCACACACATCCATCACCACCACCACCCTGTCGCCTCCCTTCATATCTTAGCTTTTCCTTTATCTGCAGTAGGAGGAAAGAAGACAAGATCTATAAGCGAAAACGCTTAGTAAGTACTAATCTATCTCACAAAACTCGAAATGCATAAACGAAATGCATAAGTGCTGAAACTGAAATAATAAAGCTATCTGCATGTACTCATGGTATACAGAAAATGAACAGAATACAAATCATACTCAGTATCAAGCAGGATAACAAGAAACTAACAATGTAAACTTAGAATCAAAGAAAACTAACCATTCTTATTTATTCTAAGCTTGGAACTTACTTCATTTCTTGTATCCTTGTGTTAGAAATTAATCTTTTAATTTCTATCTTTTACTTTCTTCTTCTTTCTTTCTTCCTTCTTACTTAACTTTTCTTTTCTTAGGTTTTCTTTTCTTGGGCCCAGGCCTAGTACCAACTCAAGCGCGTTCCCTAATAGGTTGGGGTTGCGAGCCACCAATCCTAAAAGAGCAGACCTCGGTCTACCAGGGCCAAGACCTCGGAAATGGTCACCTGGATTTGTTTAACGACAAGCTCTTGGATGTCGGGTACTAGCCTCTTGCTTGACTTACTTGTTATCTTTTTTTAATTAGACCTTGGTCTTTTTCTTTACTCATACTTCTCATAATCCTTTATTAGAGCTTATTAGAATCATTTAGATATACCTAACAAGTGTAGGATTACAATTAACTAAGCATGCTATAAAAACAATACAAGGGAAACAAATCTAAACTCTCTCTAAGCATGATATAAAACAAAGCAACAGAAAAGCAAATCTGAACTTTCTAAACATGCTGTAAAACAAAGGAAAAGAAAGCACATCTGAACTTACTAATCATGCTCTAGAATAGAGCAAAAGAGAGCTAGTTTGAACTTTTAAAACATGTTGTGATAAAAGCAAAAAGGAAACTAATCCAACCTCACTAATCATGCTACAAAGTAGAGCAAAAAGAAAACTAATTTGATCTTGCTAATCATGCTACAAAATGGAGCAAAAGAAACTAATTTGAACTTTCTAAACATGATGTAAAGTAGGGCAAAATAAACCAACTTGGACTTACTAAACATGCTGTAAGATAGAGAAAAAGAAAGCTAACTCAAACTTTCTAAACATGCTATAAAATAGAGCAAAAGAAAGCTAATTCAAACTTTCTAAACATGCTGTAAAATAGAGCAAAAGAAAGCTAACTTGGACCTTCTAAACATGCGGTGATAAGAGCAAAAGAAGCAAATCTAATCTTACTAATCATGCTACAAAATAGAGCAGAAGAGAACTAATTTGAACTATCTAAACATGCTGTGATAAGAGCAAAAGAAGCAAATCTAATCTTACTAATCATACATCACGTATGTAAATATAGCATGCATTTCTAATTTTAAAGCATGCTGTATTACCAAAGCAACCTAAGGCAACTGAATGATATTGCTAACACTTACAACTAACATTTTTAATCTGTACTAAAGGAACGAATCAACATAATAGTACTAACATTCTCATAAACCCCTAAACAGATTAAATGGGGCACTTTACCATTCCATCTACCTACAAATTCTAAGGTTTCATAGCACAACCATGCTCCTTAGGCTATGCTGCAAGGAATAAAACAACTTAAACATGCTGTGATAGCAAAACTAAGCATACTGTGAAGTTCGAGCTATGGAAGTGAAACAAATTCAACTACTGCTCGTGCTTAAATCTACAGCAAAGAAATAACAATAAAATTCAATACTGCTCAGGCTTAAATCTGAGAATGGCGACTCAACAAGGAAGAAAACCCTAGCATATTCTTCTACTCGGCACTGTGAAATCCGGAAGAAAGGAAATCAAATCGAAGCTCGGAGCAACTCCTACCGCAGGTGAGTAGTACTTACTTGCTTTCTTGGACTTACAACCGAGAAGAAGGGAAGGAGGGCTTCTAGGGCTCGGGTAGCAGCTTTTCCGGCGTGTTCTCGGAGCTCTCGGGCTTCTCTCCGTCGGGAACAGCCACCGTGGATGAGGGACGGCTGGAATCAAGTCTCGCCGGCGTCGGAATCTCCAACCCTAGCTCGCTCTAGGTTTCCGCCGCAGCTTTGCGCCGTCGCGAGGGAGAAGAGCGAAGGAGATTAGGTTTTCGAGAGAAAAAGTTAGGTTTTTCTTAAAATCTCAAAACTTATTTCCTTTTATAAGTATTCGGATATAACCCAACTATACTATAACCTTATTTAACTCTATATGAGATTAACATAAATCTCTTATCCCAGCTGGTCAAGCCGGTTTGGCTTGGTTCAGTCCGACCCGAGGTCGCGGGTTTGAACCTCTCCAACGTTTTTTGCTTAAACTTCTTTGGTTTTGTAAAAATACTAAACGACCTCCAAAAATCACGCAAAAATACTCTAAAAATTTCTAAAAATCTCTAGAATATTTTAACAGTATTTTCAAACATTTTTATGGACGTTTGAAACTCAGAATAGGGAAAATTGGGGCGTTACATTTAACTTATCTGTTCTTAATGGTTTAGACATAGATCGCAAGCGGAACTTAACACTATTGATCCAAGTCCAACCTATGTTACAAAGTTAATTAAATATTTATTTCTAAAATAAGCTCCCAGGTCAAACATGGCGAGGCGCTAGGCCTTCTTGGGTATGGGATCATCCACCATTGCCCCGACAAAGCCTTTAATAGAAATTCAATATTTAATTTCCTAAAATAACATTAGGTTTAACCAAAAAGAACAATCGAATCATAAATTCAAAAAATAAAACAAAAACACAAATTCAAAACAAATTCGAAACTCTAGAATCATATGCCTCTTGTGTTTGATATTTCCAAAAATAACTATACAAAGAAAACTAGTATGATGCGGAAAATAATTACTAGTTATACCTTCCTTTGTAAGCAAATAACCTCTTGATCTTCTACCGTATTCCTCTTCTAATCTCGGACGTTGTGTGGGCAACTATCTTCCGAGACGAGAACCACCAAGCTCCTTCTTCTCCAAGCTAGATTCGGCCACCATCAATTCTCCAAGAGAAGTAGAGGTCCGACCACCACCACCAAGCTCCAAGGGATGCTAAAAACAAAGCCTCCTTTCTCTCCTTCTTCTCCTAGCTCTAGGGCCGGCCACACCAAGGAGGAAAAGAGACGAAGAAAAAGAATAGAGTTGTTCTAATGAAGGCACCTCTAACCCCTCTTTTATAATCCTTGGTCTTGGCAAATAAAGAAATTTAAATAAAAACTTCCTTATTCTTTTGCCATGAAAAGGAAAATTTTAATTAATTAAAATTAAAATCCTTTTCTTAATTAGAATGGCCGACCACCTTCTAATCCCAATCAAGGAAAGTTTTAATCAACACAAGAATTAAAACTTCCTAATTTGTTTCCGGAAATTTATAAAAAAAAAATTCCAATAATTTTTCCCTTCATGATGGTTTGTAAAAAGGAAATTTTATAAATTAAAATCTTTCTTTTAAACATGTGGATGATTTCCAAAAAGGAAAGTTATCTCTAAAAATTAAAATCTCCTTTCAACCTACAAATAAGGAAAGATATCAAATCTTTTCTTAATCTTTTGTAGAAACTTATAAAAGAAATATTTAATTTTTAAAGTCTCTTTTAAATCATGAACATGGTTAAAAAAGAAAAGTTTTCTCAAAATTAAAATCTACCTTTCAATCTACAAATAAGGAAAGATTTCAAATCTTTTCTTAATCTTTTGTAGAAAGCTATAAAAGGAAATATTTAAATTTTAAACTCTCTTTTAAAACCATGGAATCTACATAAGAAAAATTTATAAATAAAATCCCTTTTAATGTGATGTGGCTGGCCACATCATGCTTGGATTCCAAGCATTAGCCGGCCACCAACTTGGCTCAACCACTTGGTCTTGGCCGACCCTAGCTTGGGTTCCAAGCTAGCTTGGTCGACCCCCTTGGGTTGGGTAAGAAGTGGATATGTGGTGGGTATAAATCTCTATATACAAGAGGCTACGATAGTGACCGAGAGGAGGAATTGGTTTTGGTCTCCTGATGAAATTAAGCTCCCTGTGTTCGCCCCGAACACACAACTTAACTTCATCAATAATAATTCATACCACTAAAGAATTATTATTGAACTACTGCACCAATCCCAAATTACATTTTGTTGGACTCCTTCTTATTATGAGTGTGTTAGTCTCCCTGTGTTTAAGATGTCGAATGTCCACTAATTAATTGAGTTACTGACAACTCATTTTAATTAATATCTTATTCCAAGAGTAGTACCACTCAACCTTATCGTCATGTCGGACTAAGTCTACCTGCAGGGTTTAACATGACAATCTTTATGAGCTCCTCTTGGGGACATTATCAACCTAGATTACTAGGACAATTTCCTTCTATAATCAACAACACACACTATAAGTAATATCATTTCCCAACTTATCGGGCCTATTGATTTCGAGCTAAATCTCACCCTTTGATAAGTCAAAGAAATGAATACTAAATATATATACTTGTTATTATATTAGGATTAAGAGCACACACTTCCATAATAACTAAGGACTTGTTCTTTTATTAAGTCAGTATAAAAAGAACTTTCCTTAAATGGTCTTGCTCAATACACTTAGAGTGTACTATTGTAATTTATTAGTCAAGATAAACTAATACATAATTACACTATGACTATTTCAATGGTTTGTTCCTTTCCATCTTAGTCATGAGCTACTATTTATAATTTATAAAGAACCGATAACACGATCTTCTATGTGTGACACCACACACCGTGTTATCTACAATATAAATTAATTGAATGACTACACTCAGTATATATAAATGTAGATACTTGATCAATGTGATTCTTATTTCTAAATAAATGTTTATATAAAAGCTAAGCTTTTAGTATATATTCTAACAATCTCCTACTTATACTAAAAGACTATGCTGCCATAAATGTTGTCATACATCTGATTCCCAACCCTTCAACATGCACATCAAAAGCTCTTGCCTTAAGGACCTTAATGAAATGATCTACAGGTTATCACCTGATGTAATCTAGGCAGCAACAACTTCTCCTCGTTATACGATGTCTCGTATTGGGTGGTACTTGCACTCTATTGTGTTTACTTGCCTTATGGACTCGTGGTTCCTTCGAGTTTGCTACTGCACCACTTATTATTGTTGGTGCGGTTAGCACTAACGATTTAACCCATGTTTTGATGAATGACAAATCAGGTTAAGTTAGTTTGTTGTTGTCTAACACTTTGATCGAGTGTGCAGGAGAAGTCCAGACAGGTCGACGGGCTGACCGGATGTCTGGCACGAAGCCCAGCTAGGTCGACGGGCTGACCGGATAGCTGGCACGAAGTCCAAGCGGGTCGACGGGCTGACCGGACGCTTAAGCACGAAGTCCAGCTAGGTCGACGGGCTGACCGGATAGCTGGCACAAAGTCCAGACGGGTCGACGGGCTGACCGGATGTCTGGCAGGTAAGTAAGGTAAGTCACTGGAGGGGAGTGACTGCGAGGACACATTCCCGGGAAGGGAACATTAGACGTCGATCCGGCTTAGATCCATTTCGGATATCTAAGTCGAGATCGTGACTAGATTCCGGTCTCGGAAAGACGAAATCTAAGTCATACTCTTTTTGCTAATTCATACTCACTTTGCTTATCTATAAAACTGTGCTAACAATCTGTGTTGTAGGGTATATTTGCCTCGGACTAACCTCTTCTTGTAGGAGAAGGACTTTCTGGAGAAGAGGGGTCCGGGCGCCCGGAGGCAAGTTTTATCCAAGCCGAGTCGTCGCCACGTGGTGTTCGCTGATTAGACTTGCCACGTCGCACCAGGGCGCCCAGAAGGGATCCAAGCGCCCGGAGCAGCATATAAAAGAAGCCCCAGGGGTGGAGCTTCAGTATCAATTCAGAACTCTTAGATTGCTTGCTCTGCGCTCCAACGACGCTAACAAAGCTCCGACAACGCGCTCTTGTCCTTGTAGTTTTCCTTCTGTCGGTATAGCTTTGTTTTACTGTTTATTAGCATTTCTTGTAATGTCTTTGTAATTATTATTTTGAATTGCTAGTAAATTACCCAACGAAAGTACTCACGGAGTACGGGCCTTCGAGTAGGAGTCGTCACAGGCTCCGAACGAAGTAAAATTACTATGTCTGTTCTTTTAAATTCCGCTGCGCTTAACTCTTTTTCAACGTTGTTTTTTGGAAATCCCTGCGCTTAACTGCAAGATCAAAAAATCTAGACTTAATCCTAAATAATCAAAAGGCATGTTATAATAAAACCGGACTCGGATACAAGTCGAACTCAAATAAAACTTTTAAATCATTAATAACTCAATAAAAATCAACTAATCAAGCTTGAGTTCCGAAAGCGTGTTTGACCACGCAAGTAGGACTTAATCAATATTATATACCTAAAAAAAAATATATTATATAAACTCAAATAAACCAAATCAAAAACTAAAATACAAACCTAAATCAAAAAATTCAAAATTTAAACATTTTAAAACTCAACAAAATATAAATTATCACCAAATTAATTATAACTATAAAAGAAATAGACACAAACCTAAAACGAAAAGTTAAATTAAAAGCCAATAATTCAGGGGGAGGCTCCAGAATAGCTGGCACCTCCAAAACTAACTTACCCGACAGGGTAACCCAAATAAACTAACCCGGCAGGGTAATTAGAATTAGTTAAAAAAGGACCCAGTTTAACTTGAATCATGGTACTGGTGAAGTTTTTTGATGATAGTACGTTGGGGAAGCTTGGGCATCGCATGTCTAGAAAGATATGGCTTCAATCTGGTGCATTTGGCCAAGTGGAACCAACCGAAGCTACCTTTAAATAGATCTTAACTAGTTAGACCAAGGTTTAGTACTAAGCTCCGTGGATAGGACTATTCGGAAAACCTCGAAAGGTTAGTGATCCTGTCCGAACCAGGAGTCAACGGACGCTGGGGATGTGGCGCTCCCTGCTGGATCCTCGAGTGCTCCGGCGAACCTGCAACAAAACCGAGTCGGGGGGGGGGGGGTGTCCCGGCGACGGCCCTCCGACGCTCAAGTTAGGCGAAGGAATAAGAGAGTGGCTTAGAAAAAGTAGACTTGTGTACCCCCGATTGAAGAAGTGGAGGCCTTATATAGACCTCTCGAAGGAGCCTGGGCACACCAATCGAAGCAATCACCTGCTTTCGACCATACCTAGGTGTGGGCCTGTCAGAAGGGCATCCATAAGACCATACTGCTACTGTATCAACCTTTCCGTGACGTGATGGTGGGGCCTTTAATAGTGTCATCTTGCGTACAGTCTAATCATCATGCCTTTGCTGACATACCATATCTCGAGCCGAGCGAATAGGCCGCTCGGCTAACCACTGTTCCCTCGCCACGATTCCGGCCGAGCGGACACCTCCGCTCGGTCACTCTGTCCTCGGCCGAGCAGACACCTCCGCTCGGCCACTCGGCTCCGGTTCTCCTGCTTTGGCGTCGGAAACCCAAACCAAACCAAACCTTTGGCTGGGTAATCTCTGATTCTGCTCGGACGGGACCTCATCTGTGGGTCCCCCATTCTTACCGCCGGATCACTTGCCTCCCCTTCAAGTCTAGTCGAAGGAGGCAGTAAGTCCGACTGACTGGACTGTGTGTCCGAGCGGGCGGTCGTCGCCTTATCGATGCTGCTGATATCCCTTGAGCCGTTCGGCCCTCATGCCAAATTTAGTCTCTCGGCTCTTCGCTTTGTATGCCTTGGCGCCCAACGTGGATGTTTGCTTGTCTAAATCCTCTTGAAAATCACGCAAGTCTTTTTCATTAAGCCGAAGCGTGCGCAGTATGGGCGCATTAATTGCGCTCGGTGACAGAGCGCCACGTGGCTCGTCTCTAGTGGCGATGACGCTCCGTATGATGGGACGCCCTTTGTTTTGAAATGAACGGCTAGATGATGACCTCGCCTCTTGTGCCCTGCCTCCGACGGACGAGGCTGAGCGGTCTCGTTTGTATAAAGCCCTCGTTCTGGCCTTCTCATCGCGCGTCCTCTGTCGAAGCTGCCTGCTGCTAGCTTACTCCGGCGACTCCCAGTGCTTGCTTTCCGGCGGTTTTCGAGTTCCTGGGGATTCTTTCCTTTGATCTTCCCTCAGTAAGCTTCTTCTCTTCTCTCGTCCCCTTGTTTCCGAGTATTGCTAGGCTTCCTTCCCTTCTTTAGTCATGGCGAGCACTTCTGCACCCGCTACCGAGGTTCACGGTCCGTGGTATATGAGTATGGAGAGTAGGTTCGATGAGGAGCGCGCCCGGCGCGTTGTTAGGACCTACGGGATCCCGAACGACCATGAAATAGTTGTAGCCGGCCCGACCGACCGGCCCCATAACCCGCCGATCGGTACCATTTGTTTTTTTCTGGACCAATTCCAGGGCGGCCTTAGATTTCCTACCCATCCATTTATTTTGGAAGTTTGTAATTATTTCCGCATCCCGCTCGGCCAACTTGTGCCGAATTCCTTTAGGCTACTGAGCGGGGTGGTCGTCCTCTTTAGGCTGCACAGTATCCCACTTGACCCCAAAATATTCCACTTCTTCTTCTACCCCAAACAATCCGAGTTGGGTACTTTTATTTTCCAAAGTAGAATAGGTTTCAAATTTTTTGAGAACATGCCGACCTCCAACAAGCACTGGAAGGAGTTCTTCTTCTATATACGTCTTCCCGAGCGGCCCGCATTCCGAACCAAATGGCAGACCGCTGTGCTGACCCAGCCGGAGCTCGGCAAATTCAGAAGCAATCCGGCCTACCTTCATGCGGCAAACCGCTTGTCCGGTCAGCGGTACAAAATCGACCAGTTGCTTCTCAAGGGGGTGTTGTACATTTTTGGATTATCTCCCGTTCGGGCCAATCTCCCCTACCGCATGGGTAAGGACTCTTTACTCCCTTCGCCTTTTTTGTCTAACTGATTTTAATTTCTTCCACTGCAGCCGAAGTCATGTGGCGCTCCAAGGCTACCGATCATCTGAAATTGAAGGTCGTGGAAATTGAGGCGGCAACCAAAAAAGAACTCGCCGAGCGAGGTCTTATCCCCAGCCGCCCGGCAGATGCAGGCGAGGGGGGGACGCAGTCTGCCCCTGAAACAGAAGTTACCCAATCCGCTTCAACAGAGGTTGAGGCGGATCCTGTTTCCTCTGCTCCAGCCGAGCTGGGAGTCCCCCAGGCCGGGGATTCACCACTGGAAGTTCGGCGGAAACGTCGAAGAGACTCCAGCCTTCCACCGACCCAAGAGGGCGAACCACAGGCGCCGATCGAGATCGCTTCGCCAGATCGCACGCCGTCGCAGATCAGGACCCCCGTGGCCTCGCCCACCGCACAGCCCTCTGGCTCTCCTCCACGGACTCGTCGTCGCTTACGACGGTTGGGCGAAACTTCAACCATAGGGGAGTCCTCGGGCCAGGCGACTGCGGCTGAGGAAGTGCCGGCCGGCCACCCGACCATCAAGACTACCCTTCGATTCCCATCGGAGGAATATTTATTGTCTGCCGATCAGCCATCAAGCCCCGTTCATGAAATAACCTTGACGGGTCCGCTCGCCAAACTTTTCGAGGACGCCCAGATTCGGGTGGCCCTCATGACGCCCAAGCAGCTCGGCGATAACCACATGCAGCAAGCCACTCAGGTAGGTTCATTTTTCTTCCTACGCCATGCTACTGTTTGGTTCCTGATTTTATTATTTCACTTACAGCATTGGGCGGAGCAAATCGCCACTAGCCATCGGCTGGCCGAGCTGGAGGATCTCATGGAAAAACTCCAAGTCTCGGGGGGTCCATCGGCCGAACGGGAGAAACAAGCCAGCGAGGCCGAACAGAAGAAGGCCGGCGACCTGGCTACAGAGGTGGCTCGACTTGAAGGCTTGGTGAAGAAACGCGACGCAGACGTGAAGCGCGCCAGTAGCCGGAAGAAGCGGGCGATCGCTGATCTGGACAAGATGAAAGTTGAAGTCCGAGCCCTAGATCAGCGATCTAAGGAGCTGGAAGCCCAATTAACTGCCGAACGGGATGGGCGCTCTGCTGAACGCACTAAAGCGGAGGTTGACCAGAAAGTTCTCCAAGATTCACTAATTACCTCCCGGGCGGCGCTAAGAAAGTACAAGGAAGAGGAGCCGAGTCGTCTGGCTGCTGCACGTCAAGATTACCTCCGCTCGGAGAGGTTTGGCACGAAATTTGGCGGCAGCGTCTCTTCAACCTTTGCCGAGGCCGTTAAGGTCACTATGGCCTACTTGAAGA
The DNA here is from genome assembly GCF_018446385.1 of Zingiber officinale. Classification (NCBI taxonomy): domain Eukaryota; kingdom Viridiplantae; phylum Streptophyta; class Magnoliopsida; order Zingiberales; family Zingiberaceae; genus Zingiber; species Zingiber officinale. Next base: position 39,122,740 of record NC_055987.1, read on the forward strand.
AGGGTGGCCACCTCCCGGCGGGAATGCACATTCCCGCCTCCGATCTGGCGGCCATGATAGACGATATTCCGGACGGTTTCTTCAACTTCGAAGACCCCGAGTGAAGAGTGTTCCTTGTCTCTATCTTGTTTCTGCGTTTCTTACGCCCAGCGCAACCTTTTGTACTTGCCGTTCGGCATGCTTTCCCTTTAATGCAATTATGTCTCTGCTTGCGTCTTCCTGATCATTATCCATAATATTCTTCTGTTTGCTTAACGTTTATGCTTAGAGTCAGTCATGCTCCAAGTGTTCTCCGTCACGCGGCCGATCAGCTTAACCCATTAAACAAATTCCGAGCGGGAGGGCCTACTCGTTCTGCACGTATCTAGCCTGTGTGAAGTCAACAAACGCCAAGTATCGAAGGACCAACGCCCGAGCGGGCCTAAATGTTTTAATACTTAATTCTCTGATATTCGTTCGTCCGCCCGAGGTATTTATAGTCACCGGACTGACTCGATTTTTAACGATGGTGATCGTCGGTTTTCCGGTCGGTTTTTATAGACGCCGGCTCGTCTACGGTTTAACGTCTGGGCTAGACGGTCTTCCGCTCGGAGGGTTTATAGCCGGTCGGCGCGGCTCTCGATCTTTAACGACGGAGCTCGTCGGCGCGGATATTTATAGTCGGTCGGCGCGGCTCTCGATCTTTAACGACGGAGCTCGTCGGCGCGGATATTTATAGCCGGTCGGCGCGGCTCTCGATCTTTAACGACGGAGCTCGTCGGCGCGGATATTTATAGCCGGTCGGCGCGGCTCTCGATCTTTAACGACGGAGCTCGTCGGCGCGGATATTTATAGCCGGTCGGCGCGGCTCTCGATCTTTAACGACGGAGCTCGTCGGCGCGGATATTTATAGCCGGTCGGCGCGGCTCTCGATCTTTAACGACGGAGCTCGTCGGCGCGGATATTTATAGCCGGTCGGCGCGGCTCTCGATCTTTAACGACGGAGCTCGTCGGCGCGGATATTTATAGCCGGTCGACGCGGCTCTCGATCTTTAACGACGGAGCTCGTCGGCGCGGATATTTATAGCCGGTCGGCGCGGCTCTCGATCTTTAACGACGGAGCTCGTCTATATAAACCTCCCGGCCGAGCGGCTCGGGGGCCTTCGGATAACCAACCGTTCGGCTATGAACACAGAATGCCTTGGGAATAATTTGTTTCCTGCGATAAAAGGAGTACAGTTATTTTGAATTTACACAAAATAGAGCAAAAGCGCACCTCTCACCCAGCTCTATATGGCTGAAGGTGATTTGCACTCCATGGCCGATCCAGCATCCGACCTTCCGCATCCTTGAGGTAATAAGCGCCCGAACGGAGATTCTCGACCACTTCAAAGGGTCCTGCCCAGGGAGCTTCCAACTTGCCGACATCTCCGACCGGCTTGACTTTCTTCCAAACTAGGTCGCCTACTTGAAAGGCTCTAGGGATCACGCGCCGGTTGTAGTTCTGTTTCATACGTTGCCGGTACGCCATCAGCCGGACAGACGCTTTAGCTCTTTCCTCTTCGACCAAGTCTAGCTCCATGCTCCTCCGTTCGGCGTTATCTTCATCATAATTTTGTACCCGAACGAACTCCACCCCAACTTCAATCGGGATGACTGCTTCACCTCCATATACCAAGTGAAATGGAGTGACGCCCGTTCCCTCCTTTGGTGTCGTGCGGAGAGCCCATAGGACGCCCGGCAGTTCGTCTACCCAGTTGCCTCCTTCATGGTCGAGCCGAGCCCGTAAAATTCTGAGAATCTCCCGGTTGGTTACCTCGGCTTGACCGTTACTCTGGGGGTATGCCACCGATGTGAAGTGCTGCTCGATGCCATAACTTTCGCACCACTTCCCGAGCAGCTTCCCAGTGAATTGACGTCCGTTGTCAGAGACGAGTCGTCTTGGGATGCCAAAGCGGCAGATGATATTTTGCCATATGAACTTTTTAACCATCTGCTCGGATATTTTTGCAAGTGGCTCAGCTTCTACCCATTTTGAGAAGTAGTCGACCGCCACCAATAAGAACTTCCGCTGCCCGGTAGCCATGGGGAAGGGTCCCACGATGTCCATCCCCCATTGGTCGAACGGGCAGGCCACAGTTGATGCTTTCATCTCATCTGCCGGTCGGTGGGACATGCTGTGATACTTCTGACAGGATAGACAATTTGCAACGGTCCGGGCAGCATCCTTTTGAAGTGTTGGCCAAAAATACCCGGCTAGCAAAATCTTCCTGGTTAACGACCGTCCGCCTGGATGTCCACCGCACGAACCTTGGTGCACTTCTCGAAGGATGTACTCGGCATCTTCCCAGCTGACGCATTTTAGGAGCGGACGGGAGAAGGCCTTCTTATAGAGTTGATCTCCTACGAGGGTGAACCGACTAGCCCTTCTCTTCAGTAAATGAGCTCCTTCCCGGTCGGATGGGGTAGCTCTCGAGCGCAAAAACTCCACAATAGTTGTCCTCCAGTCGCTCGGGTATGTGATGCCCTCCATCCGATCGACATGTGCCACTAAAGATACTTGCTCGATCAGCTTCTGAGAGCCGATCGGGGATAACGCGCTTGCCAGCTTGGCCAATTCATCCGCCACTTGATTCTCCGCCCGGGGGATCTTCTGAATAATCCCCTCCCTAAAGTTGAGCTTAAGTTTTTCAATGGCCTCCACGTAGAGCTTGAGCCTTGTACTATTTATCTCGAAAATCCCCAAGATTTGCTGAGCAGCCAACTGGGAATCTGAATAGAGGACGACCCGGACGGCTCCAACGTGCCGAGCGGCCTGCAATCCAGCAATAAGGGCTTCATATTCTGCTTCGTTGTTGGTCGCTCGGTAATTTAGCCGGACGGAGAGTTGTATCCGCTCTCCTTGTGGGGACAGCAAAACTATGCCAATTCCGCTTCCGTGTCTAGTGGACGATCCATCCACGAACACTTTCCACACAGCTTCGGGTTCCGGGTCCTGCACCTCCGTCACAAAATCGGCTAAGGCTTGTGCCTTGATAGCCGAGCGGGGTTGATATTGGATATCAAATTTGCTTAGTTCGGTTGTCCATTTGATGAGCCGTCCGGAAGCTTCTGGATTTAAAAGCACTCGTCCCAACGGGCTATTGGTCTTGACGATAATCGTGTGCACCAGGAAATAAGGACGAAGTCTCCGAGCGGCAAGGATCAGAGCAAAGGCCAACTTCTCGAGTCCGGTGTAGCGGGTTTCAACATCTTTCAAGATATGACTAAGGAAATATACAGGTTGCTCCTCACCTCCTGACCGGACTAACGCTGATCCCACAGCCTGCTTGGTCGAGGATAAATAAATGTGCAATGGTTCGCCGACAGCTGGCTTGGCCAGCACAGGTAGGGAATTTAAGTACGTCTTCAGTTCTTCAAAGGCTCGATCGCAGTCTTCATTCCATTGGAACTTTGCAGCTTTGCGGAGGATTTTGAAGAATGGAAGGCTCCGGTCGGCAGTCTTGGAGATGAAGCGTGATAGCGCTGTAATCCGACCGGTCAGCCTCTGTACTTCCTGTTGGAGTGTATCCTGAAGAGCCTTCACCTTACTAGGATTAGCTTCAATACCCCGTTCGGTCACAATATAGCCCAAGAAACGTCCTCCTTTGGCGCCGAACAAACACTTATGAGGATTTAGCTTGACCCCATATTTTCTGAGTGTACGGAAGGTTTCTTCCATATCTTTGCATAAAGTGGCCGCTAGGAAGGATTTGATGAGGATGTCATCTACATAGACCTCCAGGTTGTGTCCGATTTGCTTGCGGAAGACCCTATTCATCATTCTTTGATATGTTGCTCCGGCATTCTTCAGCCCGAACGGCATCACCGTATAGCAATACGTCCCGTCCGGTGTAACGAAGCTAACTTTTTCCTGATCCTCCGAGGCGAGCGGCACTTGATGATAGCCTTGGTAGGCGTCCAGCATACATATAAGCTCGCATCCGACTGTAGAATCTACGAGCTGGTCGATTCGGGGCAGAGGGTAGAAATCCTTCGGGCAAGCTTTGTTCAGATCTCTGAAGTCGATGCACACCCTCCATTTGTTGCCCGGCTTGGAGACGAGCACCACATTTGCTAACCAGCTTGGGAATTGAACCTCTCGTATGTGGTCGGCCTCTAAGAGTCTTTCTACCTCCGCTCGAATGATAATATTCTGCTCAGCGCTGAAATCTCTTCTCCTTTGTTTTACTGGCCGAGCGTCCGGCCGGACGTGAAGCTTATGTTGGGCTATGCTGGGGGAGACACCGGGCAGCTCATGCGTCGTCCAGGCGAAGACGTCATGATTCATCCGGAGGCATTTGACCACTTCTTCTTTCTGTTCGTCCTCCAGGTCGGCGGCAATAAAGGTTGTAGCCTCCGATCGGCTCGGATGGATCTGAACCTCCTCCTTTTCATCATAAATTAAAGCAGGAGGTTTCTCGGTTATGGCGTGTACCTCGATCCGTGGAGCCTTTCGCGCTGCGCTGGATTCGACTCGAACCATTTCCACATAGCATTTCCGAGCGGCCAACTGATCTCCTCGTACTTCACCGATTTTGTCCTCGACCGAGAATTTGATCTTTTGGTAGAACGTCGACACAGCAGCTCGAAATTCGCTTAACGCCGGTCGCCCTAGTATCACGTTGTAGGATGAAGGGGAGTCGACCACCACAAAGTTTGTTGTCCTTGTTCTCCGGAGCGGTTCTTCCCCTAAGGAGATAGCCAGTCTTACCTGTCCGACCGGGAGAACCTCGTTGCCCGTAAACCCGTAGAGGGGGGTTGTCATGGGCAGCAGCTCGGCTTGATCGATTTGTAGTTGATCAAAGGCCTTTCTGAAGATGATGTTGACCGAGCTGCCAGTATCAATGAAGATACGGTGGATGGTGTAGTTGGCTATCACCGCTTTGATGATAAGGGCATCATCATGCGACACTTCAACTCCCTCAAGATCCTTGGGCCCGAAACTGATCTCGGGTCCGCTCGCCTTTTCTTGGCTGCAACCCACCTCATGGATTCTGAGCTGCCGGGTGCTTGCCTTTCTTGCCCTGTGTGAATCTCCTCCGGTCGGCCCACCCGCAATAATATTGATTTCTCCCCAGGAGGTGTTGTTTCTGTTCTCCTCTTCCCGAGCGGACTGCCTAGGTCGCTCATTGGACCTTCGAGAACGATCTTCATGCCTTGGAGGGAAACGCTGTTCGAGAGATCTCCTATATGTTCGCCAACCGGACTCTTGATGCCGCTGCCGGCGGTCGGGTGAAGGCGATCGACGAGGGCCACCCCGTCGTACGGGATGGGTGATTGAAGGCAGGCCCCGACAGTCGCGGGTGTTGTGGGAGTCAGTATTATGGAAAGAGCAAAACATTGGGGTCCATACCCTCTTTTTCTTCATCTTTCACCGCTCGGCCGCTACCTCTTGGACCACTGGGGACTTCGCATGATGTGCCCGGGATGCCTCAACTCTTGGTCCTCTTGGTGGCTGATGGGCAGCGGGCTGCTTCCGTTCGTCTTGGGCCGGACGTTCGGCATGAGTTCCCTTCCGTCGGGCAGCCTCCGCCTCTTCCACATTTATATACTCATTCGTCCGGTGTAGCATGTGGTCGTAGTCTCTGGGCGGTTTGCGAATGAGCACGCGGAAGAAGTCCCCTTCCGCGAGGCCTTGCGTGAATGCGTTTACCATTGTCTCCGAGGTGGCTGTGGGGATGTCCACCGCTACCTGATTAAATCTCTGTATATACGCCCGGAGAGATTCTCTTGGTTCTTGTTTGATGGTGAACAGGCTGACGCTTGTCCTTTGATAACGTCGGCTGCTCGCAAAGTGATGAAGAAATGCCTTTCGGAACTCCTGGAAACTAGTGATAGAGCCGTCCGGCAGCCTCCGAAACCACCTATGTGCAGATTCCGATAGAGTGGTGAGAAATACCCGGCACTTTACGCCATCGGAGTACTGATGCAAGGTGGCGATGCTGTCGAACTTCCCCAAATGATCGTCGGGGTCGGTCGTCCCATTGTAAGCTCCGATCGGCGGTGGTGTATAGTATTTTGGTAACGGATCCCGATGTATGGCTTCAGAGAACTGTCGGTGAACCTGCTCGGGCGGTGCGTTCGCTCGGGGAGCTTTGCCCTTCCTATGATCCCGAACGGGAGGCTCATCGGATGAAGATCCTTGCTCCCCGTGAGCGGGCGCGATTTCTGGGGGAGTACGGAAGAGTGCCTGAGGGAACCCTCCTGTTGAAACATATTCCGGGCGGTCTGCTTGCGCCGCCCGGCCTGCTGAAGCCGAGGTTGTTTGCTGTTGCGCTCGCTCAGCCTGTGCTTTCTCCTTTTGCTGCGCCACTATCTTGGCTGCCCTCGCCTCGACTATAGCGTCCAACTCTTCTTGTGAGAGTGCCACGGTATGTAGTCTTCCAGCCTCGTCCATTGCCTCTGCTCGGATGCAGGTGCGTTCCCACAGACGGCGCCAAATTGATCCTGTCCGAACCAGGAGTCAACGGACGCTGGGGATGTGGCGCTCCCTGCTGGATCCTCGAGTGCTCCGGCAAACCTGCAACAAAACCGAGCCCGGGGGGGGGGGGGGGGGGTCCCGGCGACGGCCCTCCGACGCTCAAGTTAGGCGAAGGAATAAGAGAGTGACTTAGAAAAAGTAGACTTGTGTACCCCCGGTTGAAGAAGTGGAGGCCTTATATAGACCTCTCGAAGGAGCCTGGGCACACCAATCGAAGCAATCACCTGCTTTCGACCATACCTAGATGTGGGCCTGTCAGAAGGGCATCCATAAGACCATACTGCTACTGTATCAACCTTTCCGTGACGTGATGGTGGGGCCTTTAATAGTGTCATCTTGCGTACAGTCTAATTATCATGCCTTTGCTGACATACCATATCCCGAGTCGAGCGAATAGGCCGCTCGACTAACCACTGTTCCCTCGCCACGATTCCGGCCGAGCGGACACCTCCGCTCGGTCACTCTGTCCTCGGCCGAGCGGACACCTCCGCTCGGCCACTCGGGTCGGGTTCTCCTGCTTTGGCGTCGAAAACCCAAACCAAACCAAACCTTTGGCTGGGTAATCTCTGCTCGGACGGGACATCATCTGTGGGTCCCCCATTCTTACCGCCGGATCAGTTAGTTACTTCTAATGACGTCCAAGTGACTCACCAAGCTTAGAAGTTTATCCGAAGAATGTCTATTTGTTGAGACCAAAGTTAAACCTGAATCTAACACAAGTTAAACCAAACTCTGTAATTAAATCTAATTCATCTCACAAAATTATAGGATTCCCTGATTGATAATCTAGATCGGGTCAGATGAATAAGGATTAAATTAATTAATTTTCAAATTTCAAATTAAATTAAAATTAAATTTTGAATTCAAAATTAAATTAAAATTAAAATTTGAATTTCAAATTAAAATTAAAATTAAAATTCGAATTTCAAATTAAATTAAAATTAATTAAAATTAAATTTTGAACTTCAAATTAAAATTAAATTTCGAATTCTAAATTAAATTTCGAATTTCAAACTGAATTTCAAATTAAATTTCGAATTAATTAAAAATCAAATTTTGAATTAAATAACTAAAATGAATTACGATTAAATTATTTTTAACCTTTAACTTAAAATTTATTTTCAATTTTTTTAAATTAACTTTAAAAATTATTTTAAAAATTATTTAACTTTAAAAATTATTTTAAAAATTAATTTAACTTCAAAAATTATTTAAAAATAAATAAATAATCTTAAAAGACTAACCTTAATTCCTACTCACTGTAGGAAACCAAGTGGATTTTTGACAGTGGTTGCTCCAAACACATGACTGGAGATCACACCAAGTTCACTCAACTCACTTACAAAATCTTAGGAACAGTTGCTTTTGGAAACAACGGCAAACTCAAGGTAATTAGTATAGGTAATATTGAATTAAAAATAGATTTCATAATTACAAATGTTCTACTTGTCGAGAATTTTAAATACAATCTCCTGAGTATAAGTCAATTGTGTGATACTAGGTATAAGGTTAAATTTCTATCCACAGAGTGTTTAATCAAACATCTAGATAATCCTACTATAAGCCTAAAAGGTTTTAGAAAAGACAACATCTATGCTATCAACTTAACCACTTCTTCAATTAAGTGTTATTTAACACAAAAAGAAGAAATTTAGTTATAGCATAGGAGAATGTCTCACACCAACTTTAGAAATATAAGCAAATTAAATGGACTAGTGAGAGGCTTACCAAAATTACCTAACCTGGATTCAACCATATGTAATGCTTGTCAACAAGGTAAACAAACAAAATCCACTCACAAACCAACCAATCATCCACAAACCAACTCAATATTAGAACTTCTACATTTAGACCTTTTTGACTCCCATGGAGTCAAATCCATAAATGGAAACTTATATTGTTTAGTAATAATAGATGATTATTCTAGGTTTACTTGGGTAAAATTCTTAAAACATAAAGACGAAACTTTTGAAATCTTTACAAACTTTTGCAAACAAATTGAAAACGAAAAAGATCTTAAAATTAAAAGAATTAGGAGTGACAACGGGGGAGAATTTAAAAATCATAATTTTAACAAATTCTATCTTGAGAATGGCTACCATCACGAATTTTCGTGTCCTAAAACCCCCAACAAAATGGAATTTTAGAAAGAAAAAATAGAACTTTACTGGAAGCCTCTAGAACTATGTTAAATGAATATAACTTACCTAAATATTTTTGGGAAGAAGCTGTTAGTACAGCCTGCTATGTTCAAAATAGAACAACATTAAATAAAAGACATAATAAAACCTTCTTTGAAATATTTTATAACAAACAACCCAACATAAAATATTTTAAAGTATTTGGGTGTCCAGCTTTCATCTTAAATACTAGAGAACACTTAGGAAAATTTACTTCTAAAGTAGAAAATGAGCTTAGTAGGAAAATTGACCTATTTCCTAGGATTACAAATCAAACAAACAAATGAAGGAAATTACATTTATCAACACAAATACACTAAAGAATTACTTAAAAAATTCGGAATGGAAAATACAAAAGAAATAAAAACACCTATGGCAATAAACACAATCTTAGACAATGACCCAAATGGAAAACTAGTGGATCTAAGGTATTATAGAAGTGCAATAGGTAGTCTACTTTACTTAACTGCAAGCCGACCTGATATTTTATTTGCAGTTAGTATGTGTGCTAGATACCAAACCTGTGCTAAAGAATCCCATTTGACTCAAGTCAAAAGAATTTTTAGATATCTTAAGGGAACAACAAATGTAGGAATTTGGTATCCCAGGACCAATAACTTTGAATTAATAGGGTATTCTGACTCAGATTATGCTGGATGCAAATTAGACCGCAAAAGCACAAGTGGTGGATGCCAACTACTAAGCCCATCACTTGTTAGCTGGTTTAGTAGAAAGCAACACTGTGTTGCACTATCTACAACTGAGTCAGAATACATAGCCATAGGAGAATGTGTAGCCCAATTATTATGGATGATGCACACCTTAAAAGATTTCAACTTAAAAATCACAAATGTAAAAGTTTTAATTGACAATATTAGCTCAATCAATTTAACAAAAAATCCAGTGCATCATTCAAGAACCAAACACATTGAAATCAGGCACCACTTTATCAGGGATCATGTTACTAAGGGTGACATTGAGCTCAAGTACATTGAGTCCAAGTCAAACTTAGCTGACATATTCACCAAACCACTCCCTGAAAGTGAATTTAGCAATTTGCGTAGAAAACTAGGAATGTGCCTAATAGACTAGGATTTTCAAAATTTCAAAAATATTTTCAAAAATAATTGTTCTCAAATTATAGGTTAAACATGGTTCATTTTCAAAACTTTCCTATTTTTAGATTTTTAAAAAATACTTTTAGCCTTAGACTAGCTCAACATCCTTAGAAAGCATGTACCTATAGGACTAGTTTGTGAGCATCTCACCAAAACCCTAGGCTTACCTTGCTTGTGTTTGACGAACATAGAAAGGGGTGAGATGCATAAGCCACTTGCCTAAGACTTAAGATGCTTATTTCAGTGCATCGATATAAGTCTGTGCGTTAAATACAAAACATACATTAATCAAGTTAAGGTTGAACTTAACTTGACTAACCAAGTGAAAGCTGCTATCTTCTGATAAGTCAGTCAGTAACTAACTGGTTAGACATTTGATTTGATGTCAGGTTCAGGGGGAGAAATAAAACTAATTCAGTTTTTCAAATTGAATTTTAAACTTAACTTTGAAAATCAAAGTTTAAAAATCAATCTTCAAAATCAACTTGTTTAAAATTGTGATTTTTTTTTAAAAAATCAACTCAAAATTGTTTGTTTTAAATTACAAACTTTTTATCCTTTTTACTTAGTCTTTGAAAACTGAACTTTTCAAGTATTTTAAACCATGGTTTTGAAACTAGTACTTTTGAACTTTGAAAATTTGATTCTTACAAAATCATTCTGAAAACTCCTTCATTTTAAAAATCATTTTACTTTACCAAAATTAGTTTTACCAAACTCCTTTGAAAACTAAAAGTAAAGTTCAAAATCATTTTTCTTAATGTTTAAATTTAATTTAACTTCACTTTGAAAATTGTCCTGAATCCAGTTCTGAAAAATTAGATTTTACTTAATTTTGACAATTTGATTTGAACGTTAAATTTTACAAAAATTAGTTTTAAAAATTACTTTGTTATTGAAAATTATGGAAATTAGATTTTTCAAACTTAAGTTTACAAACTAAATCATTTTCCTTAATTTTGAAAATTGAATCTTTTACAAACTTAGTGTTGAAAAATAAATTTCAATCAGTTTTGAAAAATAGATTTTTCTAACTTAGTTTTGGAATTTTGATTTTGAAAACTTATACACTTATACACTTATGTTTAAACTTAATTTTGATTTAGAACTTGATCTTGAAATTTTGAACTTATACACTTATGTTTGAAAGCTGTTTTTCTAAAAGCTAAAAGCTAATGCTTTAAACAAGTTTTCAAAAAGTTTAAACTCCCCCAGATTAACTTGACATTATTTATTATTTTGTTTGAAGTCTGTATTTATGCTTACTTGACATTAGCTCTTTTGATGAATGACAAAGGGGGAGGGTTAGGTGGTTAAGATAGCTAAACCAAACTGAAAATACAAACTAACTTAAAAACCATATAAATGCATGTTGTTTCTTGCATATGTTTTTACTAACTTAACCAGGTTGTCATTCCATCAAAAAGGGGGAGATTGTTGATGTGGTTAGCACTAACGATTTAACCCATGTTTTGATGAATGACAAATCAGGTTAAGTTAGTTTGTTGTTGTCTGACACTTTGATCGAGTGTGCAGGAGAAGTCCAAACAGGTCGACGGGCTGACCGGATGTCTGGCACGAAGCCCAGCTAGGTCGACGGGCTGACCGGATAGCTGGGACAAAGTCCAAGCGGGTCGACGGGCTGACCGGACGCTTAGGCACGAAGTCCAGCTAGGTCGACGGGCTGACCGGATAGCTGGCACGAAGTCCAGACGGGTCGACGGGCTGACCGGACGTCTGGCAGGTAAGTAAGGTAAGTCAATGGAGGGGAGTGACTGCGAGGACGCGTTCCCGGGAAGGGAACATTAGGCGTCGATCCGGCTTAGATCCATTTTGGCTATCTAAGTCGAAATCGTGACTAGATTCCAGTCTCGGAAAGACGGAATCTAAGTCATACTCTTTCTTTTTGCTAATTCATACTCACTTTGCTTATCTATAAAACTGTGCTAACAATCTGTGTTGCAAGGTATATTTGCCTCGGACTAACCTCTTCTTGCAGGAGAAGGACTTTCTGGAGAAGAGGGGTCCGGGCGCCCGGAGGTCCGGGCGCCCAGAGGCAAGTTTTATCCAAGCCGAGTCGTCGCCACATGGAGTTCGCTGATTAGACTTGCCACGTCGCACCAGGGCGCCCGGAAGGGATCCAGGCGCCCGGAGCAGCATATAAAAGAAGCCCCAGGGGTGGAGCTTCAATATCAATTCAGAACTCTTAGATTGCTTGCTCTGCTGCTCTACGCTCCAACGACGCCAACAAAGCTCCGACAATGTGCTCTTGTCCTTGTAGTTTTCCTTCTGTCGGTATAGCTTTGTTTTACTGTTTATTAGTATTTCTTGTACTGTCTTTGTAATTATTATTTCGAATTGCTAGTAAATTGCCCAACGAAAGTACTCACGGAGTACGGGCCTTCGAGTAGGAGTCATCACAGGCTCCGAATGAAGTAAAATTACTGTGTCTGTTCTTTTAAATTTTGCTGTGCTTAACTCTTTTTTAACGTTATTTTTCGAATCGATATTCACCCCCCCCCTCTATCGACGTTTCACGATCCAACAATTATCACAATTCATTGTAATAATTTCGGGCAAAGCAGGAATCACATCTAAGTCCATCATGAAGTTTTTGAGCCATACAGCTACTATGGCTGCCTTAGAGGCTGCTACATACTCAGCTTCTATGGTGGAGTCTGAAAAACATCTATGCTTAACACTCCTCCATTGTTATGGCTTTACCTCCTAAAGTAAACACAAAAAACCCCGAGGTTGACTTACTATTGTCCCTATCTGATTAGAAGTCAAAATCCTCGTAACCCACAGGGATCAAATTATCTGTCTTGTAAACTAGCATATAATCTCTAGTCCCTCTAAGGTACTTTAATATATGCTTTACGGCAGTCTAGTGTCCCGGTTCTGGGCTAGTTCAATATCTGCTAATTATGCCCTGGGCAAAACAGATATCCGATCTCGTGCATAGCATACATTAGACTTTTTCAATAGCCGAAGTATAAGGAACTACTTTCATGTCCTCTATCTACTTTGATGTCTTCGGAGACATCTCTTTAGATAAAGTTACTCCATACCTAAAAGGTAGAAAACCTTTCTTGGAGTCTTGCATGCTAAAATGAGCAAGGATTGTTTCGATATATGAAGCTTGGAATAAGCACAATATTCTTTTCTTGCGATCTCTTATTACTTTGATCCCAAGAATATGTGCATTCTCCCAAGTCCTTTATATCGAATTTGTTTGGACAACCATACCCTTACTTCCGACAACATTTTGATATTATTTCCAACTACCAAAAAATGTTATCTACGTATAGTACAAGAAATACGACCACGCTTCCATCACACTACTTGTATACACAAGACTTATCTGGACACTGAATAAATCCATAGGTCTGGATTACTTCATTACACCAGATGAAACAAGACCTTGAAGCTTTTCTTCAGTCCATAGACTGATTGAGCTTGCACAAGATGCTCTTTGCCTTTTGCGATGAACACTTCTGGTTGCTTTATATGGATATTTTTTACAAGACTTCCATTAAAGAAAGTTGTCTTGACATCCACTTACCAAATCTCATAGTCCATATAGATAAAAGAATCCGGATAGACTTAAGCATGGCTATCGACGAAAAAGTTTCCTTTTTCAACAAGCCTTGCTTTGAAAGTTTCCACCTTCCTGTCTATCCCTCTTTTCCTATTGTAGACCTATTTACACTCAATGACTTTTACACCATTTGGTGGTTCTATAAGCTCCCAGACTTTATTAGAATACATATATTCTAATTCTGTATTCATTGCTCTTTTCAAAGATGTTGCATCTTTATCTTGGAGCGCTTCGTCATATGTCCGGGGATCAGGTTCATGTCCACCAGGGATCAAGTCCAAAGACTCTCCCAAAACATGAATCTTTTAGATTGCCTAACAACCCTCCCACTATGACGAGGCACTTTCTGCAATTGTGTATCATTTGTGATACGTGTTGCAGTTTCTTGTGATATTTCATCTTGTACAGTTGGTACTAGATTAGACGTGTTCTTTAATTTCCTTAAGAACAATTTTTACTCATGGGCTTGTGGTTCATAGTATAGTCATTTTCTAAAATCGGGCATTGGTGCCAACAATGACCTTCTGATTTTAAGGACTATAAACCTCTTTTCATTTTTCTAGGATAATTCACAAACAAGTGAACTCATATCCAACTTATCAGTGTCTCTCATGTGCTAGACCACCCAAATCCGAATATGCTTCAGAGTAGGCTTACGACCATTCTGCAATTCTATGGGAGTAGAGAGTTCTGACTTTAGAAAGTACTATGTTCACTTCCATTTTTAGTGTATATCCTCAAAATGAATTTTAGTAATTCTGAATAACTCATCATTGATCTAACTATTTCCATAAGAGTCCTATACTTTCATTCTACTACACCATTCTGTTGGGGTGTACCAGGTGCAGTTAGTTGGGATTGAATCCTGACTTCTGATAAGTGACTCCTATACTCTCCCAAGAGGTACTTGCCACTATAATCTCAGCGTAGTGTCTTGATACTTTTACCTTGACGTTACTTCACATCAGCCTAATACTCTTTGAACTTATCAAAGCACTTAGACTTGCGGCGCATCAAGTAAATGTACCCATATTTTGAATAGTTGTCTATAAAATAGACAAAATATTCGAAACCACCTCTTTCCTAGATAGTCATAGATCCACACAAATCAGAATGAACCAATTTCAACACATCTTTGGCTTTATACCCCTTAGACTTAAAAGCTTCTAGGTTATTCTTCCTTCCAAGTAAGACTCGCGGGTTGGAAAGGTTTCCACTACCAATGAACCCAAAAGTTCATTGGCTATTATCCATTGAATCCTACTTAAGTTAATATAACCTAGCCTTAGATGCCAAAGATATGATTGGTTCATTTTTGAAGGTTGCCTTCTCTTATTAGAGTTAGAAGATATGTTATTAATTTCCATTTGTTGCATCATGGGAGTTATTGAATTTTTAAATTGCCAACTAATGTACCAGAATATATAACTTCCCTCTTTTTCTTAATAACAACTTTGTTATTAAAAGAGGCAAAATATTAAGTTCTTTGAATAGTTTAGAAATTTTGAGGTACTGTAACACCCACGAAATTATAGGATATATATATGAATATTATTTTGCCTTAGAGCATAGAAATGAAAAGAATGAGAGAAAAGGGAAAATAAAAAAAAAAACAAAAATATAGAATAAGAAGAGGTGAGGTCAAGGATTGAACCTTAAACCTCCCACAAATGATGGAGATAAATTGATGAATGATAACCACTAGGATAAGGAGAAATATTTGGATAGAAAGGAATGAAAAATTTAGTTAAAGGAGAAAAGAAAACTAAGCAAAAAGAGCAAGAGAAAACCAAGTTGCTTACCTTCTTTTCCCTCTTGGTTAAGAAAAGGAGCAAGCAAAAGAAGAATTGTCTACTTCCCTCCCTCTCTCTATTTTCGTGGGAATTAAAGGAGTGGGGGGAAAGAGGAGTTGAGGGAATGAATGAAGACATGTTTTATTTAGCAAAGGGATAAATAGGTTTAGAGAAGAAAAACAAGGGATTAAATTCTTTTTCTTCTTCCTCCTTCTCCCTTCTTCATTCTTCACCGAACCAAGAAACCCTTCCCTCTCCTCATTCCAATAGCTAAGTTAAGTTCTTCTCCAAGAAAGCTAATTTCCAAGAAGAAACCTTCAAGTTCTAGCCCTTCCAAGCAAAGGAAACAAAAGGAGGTACAAGAAGAAGAAGTTTCCTCCTTCCTTGGCACCTAGAACACTTTTCTCTCTAAGGAAAACCACAAGCGAAAGGATGTAAGTTTCCCTCACTTGTGGTACAATAGCTCTTGTTGTTCTATGAAGATTCGGTTACATAAAAAGAAAAAAAACTAAGAAAACCTCATGAAGAATTTCAATCAAGATAAGACCAAGGGAAGGACCTAGGGAATGTAAAGATCTAAATTTTTGACATGCTCGATATGTTTCTTGAAACATGTAATTTATGGTAGGGATTTATCCCATGTTTCTATGCTAGAATGTTTAGTAGAACTTAGATCCATGGTCCTAGATTTTCAGCCAAGCAAGAATAAAAGGATTAGGTAAGTTTAAGCCTCGAACTAAAACATGCTCCTTTGTTCTTATGATAGATGCCCTATGATAATGATATTGTTAACATTTTCTCCTACTTGTTATGTGGATTGGAACTTCATCTCAAGCTCATGAATATTCGGCCATGATAGAACTAAGGGCCTAGGAGAGCTTTAACTTAAAACTAAGCATGCCATGTTTTCCCTAAGATAAGATATGAAGCTATTATGATATGCCCATGATTGTATGTTAAGTTGAACTCTATTTCATGTCTATGAAGGTTTGGCCATGTTTAGATTTTAAACCTAGGAGAGTTTAAAACAAGTCTAAGATACTCATGACCTTCTTGATGAAATGATATGAAACTAACTTAATGTTTTATATTTATTTGTTGCATGGAAATTTGGTTATATGCTTGATAAGTTTCGGCCACATCATGATTTAGGGCCTAGGAAACTTAGAACCTAACTCAACTATGCTCATGTTATTCCTTGAAATATTTGCTATGAAAGTTGTTTAAGGTTCTCATGCTTTTAGGACACTTGAACCCTAGCTTTAAGTCATACAAGTTTCAGCCACATCATGTTTAAGGGCCTAGGAAACTTAGAACCTAACTCAACTATGCTCATGTTATTCCTTGAATTATTTGCTATGAAAGTTGTTTAAGGTTCTCATGCTTTTAGGATACTTGAACCCTAGTTTTAAGTCCTACAAGTTTCGGCCACATCATGTTTAAGGGCTTAGGAAACTTAGAACCTAACTCAACTATGCTCATGTTATTCCTTGAAGTAATTGCTATAAAAGTTGTTTAAGGTTCTCATACTTTTAGGACACTTGAACCCTAGCTTTAAGTCCTACAAGTTTCGGCCATATCATGCTCAAGGGCCTAGGAAACTTAGAACCTAACTCAACTATGCTCATGTTATTTCCTTGAAATGTTTGCTATGGAAGTTGTTTAGGGTTCACAAGCTTGAAGGATAATTTTTAACCCAATGTATGCTTGATAAGATTCGGCCATGATAAGTTGTAAGCTTAAGAAACCTAGAACTCTACCTAAACATGCTCATGATGTTTTCTTATGGTATATGGAATAATACTTGTTTAGGGTTCACATGTTGGTATGGAGTTTTTTTACCTAAAACCTAATTTATAGGTTTCGGCCATTATAAGACATTAGGGTTTGAAATCTAATTATGTTTCCCATGTACCTTATATACCATGTTTATGAGATTGTTATGCTTCTATGTTTAATTATGCACACTTATGATCTATACATGATGGAAACTCTTATGCTATGCTGTGTGTTATTTATGATGAGCTATGTGCCCAATTTATGCATGATATATATGATGAGCTGTGTGCCCAAGTTTACATGCTATTTATGATGAGCTGTGTGCCCAAACTATGCATGTATTTATGATGTGCTGTGTGCCCAAATTTTACATACCATTATGATAAGCTGTGTGCCCAAAATTCTATATGGTATGATATGATAAGAAATACGATGTGCAAGAAATGATAAGAACCATGATATGTATGACATGCTACTTTACTTTATATGGCTTGTACCATGGGTGGGCTCCATAAGCGCCCCGGGGTCGATGGACTAAGAAACGGGCCTCGTTAGGGATGAGCTCCTAAGTGCCCCTAGGTCGATGGACTAAGAAACGGGCCTAGTATGTATGCCTTGTACGGTTCAAGACTTGCTACCTTGGACCTACATAGGACGCGCGCATTTATGTATGTGGTAGAAGCCGGGGCCCTAACTATGTTATGATTATATTTAAGTATGTATGAAATAAGTTTTCAAAGGACATGTTGCATATACTATTGCATGAATCATGTTTTTGAAAGTCATCTTGCATAACACATTATGATTATGTTACGATATACCATGATGCCTATGATTATGTTATGTTATGTTAGGATGAACCTTATGATTATGTTTTGATATGTTATTATCATGATCATGTTATGCTAGAATGCACTTTATGATTTTATGAGGATATGCCATGATACCATATGATTATGTTATGATATGATGCTTCTATACATGATATGATGAGTTGTCTTTACGCTTTATGCATTGAAGCTTTATTTATGCTATACGATTTTTGTGAGTAGGAAAGGATCTTACTGAGCCTTGAGTGCTCACAGCTTACTTTCCTTGTACCACAGATAAGGGCAAAGAATGGATGTACTAAGGGAGCAGCAGGAGGGGGCAAGAAGGACGTGTGTAGTAGTGACTTGGCTAAAGAGGAAAACCTGCTTTTAATTAATAAGAATTATGTTCATGTTGTTTCCTTTATAACTCTATGACACTTCATCATGCTCTTTAGTATTATGGTTTAAGTTATGTTAAGCATGTTATGTGACTCATATGATAGGTAGTTGATGATGATGTGTTAAACAAATAAAAGAAAGGTTTAAAGAAAAAAAAAATATATATATATATATATGCTATAGATAAGACTTCCGCTGTTTTAAGAAGAAAAGATAAGTAACCCCCGTCAGCTTAAGCAGGAAGGAGCGGGGCGTTACAGTTTGGTATCAGAGCCAAGTTTAGCCTTTTCACTACACACATGTCAAGCCTCCATCCTGCCACTCCAAGTAAGAATCTATATGCTTAAAATTAATTCTTCTATGATGCTTTAATATTATGCATGATTTCTTATTTTGTTTTTATGATGTTAAGTCACAATCATAGTTTAGGTATGCATGATGGTAGGATAGGAATAATAACGATCTTATTTTGGCCTGGATAGAAATAACAATAATTTATTGTTATTTAATGAAGATAAGCATGGCTAGGAGACGTACTAACCGAGCAGACGAGACACCGACTCCACCAGATCTGACCCAGGTAGTCACCGATCTCCAGCGTCAGATCACGGAGCAACAACAGCTGATTACTACGTTAATGGGTCAACAAGGAACTCCTGCCACCCCGCCAGTAAATCAGAATGCAGTGCCCGTCGTGCCAATAATTGCACCCGTACCACCGATAGCCCCTGCCCCAGTGGTCAGACAGGAGACCTACTTGATACAGTGGCTAAGGCTGAAGCCGGAAAATTTCTCAGGTACTTGCGAGCCATGGGACGCTCAGGCCTAGTTCAAGACAATGGAAAACATAGTGGAATTACTGGACTGGCCCGTAGCGGAAAAGATCAAGTGTGTATCATTTTGTTTTTCCGGAGACGCAAGAATGTGGTGGGAAAGAGTGAAAGCAAGGAGACAGATTAATTTGATGAACTGGACGGACTTCGAGACAGAGTTCTTCGAGGAGTTCTTCCATATGCAAGTGACGAACCGGCACTATAACGAGTTCACCAAGTTTCGGCAAGGTGACCTATCAGTGAACGAAGCGGTAAAACGCTTCAACCGTTTGGCACGCCTATGTCCAGAATTGGTTCGCACAGAAAGAGAAAGGGTCAGACTGATGTTGAAGATGCTTCGACCCAAAATAGCACTGAACGTGGCCGGCGGAGTTAATAGACCTCAGACTACAGAGGAATTGGTCAACGGTGCCCTCATCATAGAACATTATCAGAACGCAATGAACGGGAATAAGAGTCAGATCCGAACAGAAAGACAGAGACCCTCAGGTAATAAAGCAAGCTGGAAAGGGACCTCCACTAGAAAAAGGAAACAATGGGACAATGCAAAAGGTGGCTCAGTGAATAAGCAACCGAAATACCCTCAGTGCACTATTTGCGGAAAGCTGCATTCCGGAGTATGTCATAAGGGCACAAGAAGGTGCTATAATTGCGGAGGGGAAGGACACCTGGCGAGAGACTGCACCAACCGGTTCCAGGTACCACCCCAGCAGAACAACCAAAACAAGAATACCATCAGATGCAAACTACTATTGAGGGAACACCGATTAGCCAAGGGAGATTGGAAGCTCCACCAACTACGACGAACGCCAGGGTTTTCTCGCTTACTAAGGAGGATGTGGCAAGCGCCTCTACTGTCGTTACAGGTCAGCTGCCTATTTTCAGTCAGTATGCTTTAGTATTGTTTGATAATGGGGCGACACACTCGTTCGTCTCAGCACCATTTACCAAGAAATTAGACATACCACCCCAAACACTAAATGTCACGTTCTTAACAACCCTACCATCCGGGGAAGTTATGCCATCGGATCATATGCTGCAGGCCATACTTATCCAAATCGCAGACAGAGAACTCTATTACAATTTGATAGTACTCGACATGTGGGATTATAACATTATACTGGGCATGGACTTTCTGAGCAAGTACGGCGCCTCCATCGAGTGCCGTAATAGGAAGGTAGTCTTTCAACCTGAAGCTGAACCGATGTTTGAATTTGTTGGGGAATCCGGGAAAGAAACTGAAAAATTCTTATCAGCTGTAAAGACATAGAGTATGTTAGACAAAGGATGTACGGGATTTCTAGCGCACGTGGTTGATACAAGACAAATCGGGAGCCAGAAGCTAGAAGAGGTCAGGGTAGTATGCAACTATCCGGAAGTATTTCTTGATAAACTATCGGGATTAGCACCCGATAGAGAGATAGAATTTACAATTGAATTAGTTCCAGGTACTAAACCAATCTCTAAAGCACCTTACCGGATGGCGCCGACTGAGTTGAAGGAACTTCAAGAACAGTTATGGGAGTTACTCGACAAGGGACTTATTCGCCCTAGTCACTCTTCGTGGGGAGCTCTGGTACTATTTGTGAAAAAGAAGGATGGGACTATGCGAATGTGTATAGATTACCGAGCGCTGAACAACGTGACAGTCAAGAACAGATACCCCCTTCCACGGATTGACAATCTGTTCGACCAATTGAAGGGAGCAACTGTCTTCTCAAAGATTGATCTAAGGTCCGGCTATCATCAAGTGAAAGTGAAACAAGATGATATCCCAAAGACAACCTTTCGAACAAGATACAGACACTATGAGTTCGTAGTTATGCCCTTCGGAGTGACAAATGCCCCTGCTGTATTCATGGATTTGATGAATCGGGTATTCGCGGCATATCTCGATAAATGTGTGATTGTCTTCATTGATGATATTCTCATCTATTCAAGAACCCAGGAAGAACATGCCGAACATCTGAATATTGTACTGCAGATTCTCCGAGAAAAACAACTGTATGCAAAATTCTCTAAGTGCGAGTTCTGGCTAGATTGAGTAATATTCTTGGGTCATGTCATCTCCAAGGATGGAGTCATGATAGATCCAAGCAAAATTGAAGCCGTAAGTAACTGGAACAGACCAAAGAATGCCAGCGAAATCAGAAGTTTTCTGGGATTGGCAGGCTACTACAGGAAGTTCGTAGAGGATTTCTCCAAAATTGCAGCCCCCATGACGAATCTCACCAAGAAAAATAAAAAGTATGAATGGACGGATGAATGCGAGAGGAGTTTTACAGAACTAAAACGGAAACTGACCAGTGCTCCGATCCTTACTCTTCCGGAAAGTAACAAAGGCTTTGATATGTATAGTGATGCTTCTTTATTAGGACTGGGAGCTGTACTCATGCAAGATGGCAAAGTCATCACCTATGCCTCCAGGCAACTCAAAGAGCACGAAAGAAGTTACCCCATTCACGATCTAGAACTAGCAGCTGTGGTCTTCGCTCTAAAAACATGGAAGCATTATTTATATGGAGCCCAGTGCAGGATTTATACAGATCACCAGAGTCTGAAATATTTCTTCACGCAAAAAGACCTAAATATGAGACAACACAGATGGCTCGAGCTAGTCAAGGATTACGATTGCGAAATCTTTTATCATCCCGGAAAAGCGAACAAGGTGGCCGATGCACTCACCCGGAAGTTCGGTGCCACCTAACATCACTGTTCTAAGTTCGAGGACAAACTTTTTATGAGGTATGGGGTACTGTAACACCCACGAAATTATAGGATATGTATATGAATATTATTTTTCCTTAGAGCATAGAAATGAAAAGAATGAGAGAAAAGGGAAAATAAAAAAAAAACAAAAATATAGAATAAGAAGAGGTGAGGTCAAGGATTGAACCTTAAACCTCCCACAAATGATGGAGATAAATTGATGAATGATAACCACTAGGATAAGGAGAAATATTTGGATAGAAAGGAATGAAAAATTTAGTTAAAGGAGAAAAGAAAACTAAGCAAAAAGAGCAAGAGAAAACCAAGTTGCTTACCTTCTTTTCCCTCTTGGTTAAGAAAAGGAGCAAGCAAAAGAAGAATTGTCTACCTCCCTCCCTCTCTCTATTTTCGTGGGAATTAAAGGAGTGGGGGGAAAGAGGAGTTGAGGGAATGAATGAAGACATGTTTTATTTGGCAAAGGGATAAATAGGTTTAGAGAAGAAAAACAAGGGATTAAATTCTTTTTCTTCTTCCTCCTTCTCCCTTCTTCATTCTTCACCGAACCAAGAAACCCTTCCCTCTCCTCATTCCAATAGCTAAGTTAAGTTCTTCTCCAAGAAAGCTAATTTCCGAGAAGAAACCTTCAAGTTCTAGCCCTTCCAAGCAAAGGAAACAAAAGGAGGTACAAGAAGAAGAAGTTTCCTCCTTCCTTGGCACCTAGAACACTTTTCTCTCTAAGGAAAACCACAAGCGAAAGGATGTAAGTTTCCCTCACCTGTGGTACAATAGCTCTTGTTGTTCTATGAAGATTTGGTTACATAAAAAGAAAAAAATCTAAGAAAACCTCATGAAGAATTTCAATCAAGATAAGACCAAGGGAAGGACCTAGGGAATGTAAAGATCTAAATTTTTGACATGCTCGATATGTTTCTTGAAACATGTAATTTATGGTAGGGATTTATCCCATGTTTCTATGCTAGAATGTTTAGTAGAACTTAGATCCATGGTCCTAGATTTTCGGCCAAGCAAGAATAAAAGGATTAGGTAAGTTTAAGCCTCGAACTAAAACATGCTCCTTTGTTCTTATGATAGATGCCCTATGATAATGGTATTGTTAACATTTTCTCCTACTTGTTATGTGGATTGGAACTTCATCTCAAGCTCATGAATATTCGGCCATGATAGAACTAAGGGCCTAGGAGAGCTTTAACTTAAAACTAAGCATGTCATGTTTTCCCTAAGATAAGATATGAAGCTATTATGATATGCCCATGATTGTATGTTAAGTTGAACTCTATTTCATGTCTATGAAGGTTCGGCCATGTTTAGATTTGAAACCTAGGAGTGTTTAAAACAAGTCTAAGATACTCATGACCTTCTTGATGAAATGATATGAAACTAACTTAATGTTTTATGTTTATTTGTTGCATGGAAATTTGGTTATATGCTTGATAAGTTTTAGCCACATCATGATTTAGGGCCTAGGAAACTTAGAACCTAACTCAACTATACTCATGTTATTCCTTGAAATATTTGCTATGAAAGTTGTTTAAGGTTCTCATGCTTTTAGGACACTTGAACCCTAGCTTTAAGTCCTACAATTTTCGGCCACATCATGATTTAGGGCCTAGGAAACTTAGAACCTAACTCAACTATGCTCATGTTATTCCTTGAAATATTTGCTATGAAAGTTGTCTAAGGTTCTCATGCTTTTAGGACACTTGAACCCTAGCTTTAAGTCCTACAAGTTTCGGCCACATCATGATTTAGGGCCTAGAAAACTTAGAACCTAACTCAACTATGCTCATGTTATTCCTTGAAATATTTGCTATGAAAGTTGTTTAAGGTTCTCATGCTTTTAGGACACTTGAACCCTAGCTTTAAGTCCTACAAGTTTCGGCCACATCATGTTTAAGGGCCTAGGAAACTTAGAACCTAACTCAACTATGCTCATGTTATTCCTTGAATTATTTGCTATGAAAGTTGTTTAAGGTTCTCATGCTTTTAGGACACTTGAACCCTAGTTTTAAGTCCTACAAGTTTTGGCCACATCATGTTTAAGGGCTTAGGAAACTTAGAACCTAACTCAACTATGCTCATGTTATTCCTTGAAGTAATTGCTATAAAAGTTGTTTAAGGTTCTCATGCTTTTAGGACACTTGAACCCTAGCTTTAAGTCCTATAAGTTTCGGCCATATCATGCTCAAGGGCCTAGGAAACTTAGAACCTAACTCAACTATGCTCATGTTATTTCCTTAAAATGTTTGCTATGGAAGTTGTTTAGGGTTCACAAGCTTGAAGGATAATTTTTAACCCAATGTATGCTTGATAAGATTCGGCCATAATAAGTTGTAAGCTTAAGAAACCTAGAACTCTACCTAAACATGCTCATGATGTTTTCTTATGGTATATGGAATAATACTTGTTTAGGGTTCACATGTTGGTATGGAGTTTTTTTACCTAAAACCTAATTTATAGGTTTCGGCCATTATAAGACATTAGGGTTTGAAATCTAATTATGTTTCCCATGTACCTTATATACCATGTTTATGAGATTGCTATGCTTCTATGTTTAATTATGCACACTTATGATCTATACATGATGGAAACTCTTATGCTATGCTGTGTGTTATTTATGATGAGCTGTGTGCCCAATTTATGCATGATATATGTGATGAGCTGTGTGCCCAAGTTTACATGCTATTTATGATGAGCTGTGTGCCCAAACTATGCATGTATTTATGATGTGCTGTGTGCCCAAATTTTACATACCATTATGATGAGCTGTGTGCCCAAAATTCTATATGGTATGATATGATAAGAAATACGATGTGCAAGAAATGATAAGAACCATGATATGTATGACATGCTACTTTACTTTATACGGCTTGTACCATGGGTGGGCTCCATAAGCGCCCCGGGGTCGATGGACTAAGAAACGGGCCTCGTTAGGGATGGGCTCCTAAGTGCCCCTAGGTCGATGGACTAAGAAACGGGCCTAGTATGTATGCCTTGTACGGTTCAAGACTTGCTACCTTGGACCTACATAGGACACGCGCATTTATGTATGTGGTACAAGCCGGGGCCCTAACTATGTTATGATTATGTTTAAGTATGTATGAAATAAGTTTTTAAAGAACATGTTGCATATACTATTGCATGAATCATGTTTTTGAAAGTCATCTTGCATAACATATCATGATTATGTTACGATATACCATGATGCCTATGATTATGTTATGTTATGTTAGGATGAATCTTATGATTATGTTTTGATATGTTATGATAATGATCATGTTATGCTAGAATGCACTTTATGACTTTATGAGGATATGCCATGATACCATATGATTATGTTATGATATGATGCTTCTATACATGATATGATGAGTTGTCTTTACGCTTTATGCATTGAAGCTTTATTTATGCTATACGATTTTTGTGAGTAGGAAAGGATCTTACTGAGCCTTGAGTGCTCACAGCTTACTTTCCTTGTACCACTGATAAGGGCAAAGAATGGATGTACTAAGGGAGCAGCAGGAGGGGGCAAGAAGGACGTGTGTAGTAGTGACTTGGCTAAAGAGGAAAACCTGCTTTTAATTAATAAGAATTATGTTCATGTTGTTTCCTTTATAACTCTATGACACTTCATCATGCTCTTTAGTATTATGGTTTAAGTTATGTAAGCATGTTATGTGACTCATATGATAGGTAGTTGATGATGATGTGTTAAAAAAATAAAAGAAAGGTTTAAAGAAAATATATATATATATATATATATATATATATATATATATATATATATATATATATATATATATATATATGCTATAGATAAGACTTCCGCTGTTTTAAGAAGAAAAGATAAGTAACCCCCGTCAGCTTAAGCAGGAAGGGGCGGGGCGTTACAGAAATCTAGTCCTTTCTAAACTTGGTATGTAAAGACAATTTCTCAAAATCCATGTTTTATTCCTATCAGAAGATAAACATCTCCCACTACAACAGCTGCTACTTTTGCAGCAATGCCCATGATGATTTTCTCTTCATATAGTTGTCAGATTTCCTTGAACCCCTGCAATGAATTACAGACATGATCAGTGGCTCCCGTATCTACACACCAGGTACCGGTAGATAACACCACTAATCATGTTTCAACCACTAATGAATAAAATACACCTATATTGTTCTTGGTTCTGAAAAGACAATCCATCTTAGAGTCCAAGTATTATTTCCAATCATAACTGGGACTACTAAGTCTATTCAGCTAGGGGATTGACTAACATTTGAAATCCTAAGAATCACAAAAATATTTGGTAAAGACTAACACCTTAAAATCCCCATGATTTTTGTATGCCACGATAATGTGGACGTATACAAAATCAAAGAGGAGATTTTATCCATTAATTTTATTATCTCGTCAACTTAACTTTATGACAAATAAAATTAATAGTTGGTTTATCTCTGATCAAATATTTGGTCAAAACTTTGAATTTAAAAATAATATTGATTCCTCAAAAATAATATCATTTAAATTCACTAAAAACTCAAACCACCGTGAATTTTACATGCCACGATAGTGTGGACGTATGCAAAATTGAACATTTGTAAGAGGAGGGTTACACCCATTAATAACCTTGTCAACCTATCTTTATGACAAATAAAATTACCTCAAACACCGTGAATATTGTATGCCACGATAGTGTGGACGTATACAAATTCAAACATTTGTAAGAGGGGTTTTGCTCATTAATTTTATTATCTTGTCAACCTGACAAATAAAATTTCCTCAAACACTGTGAATTTTGTATGCCACGATAGTATGGACGTATACAAAATCTCAACATTTGTAAGAGGAGGGTTATAATTTTATTATCTTGTCAACCTATCTTTATGACAAATTAATAGTTGGTTTTTCTTCAGTCACACAAATAATAGCAGTGTCTCCGATGGGGAGGATACTATTAAATGAGCCTAAGTGTATACCATTACTTGATACTTAGTCCATTAAATAAGATTATGCCCCTTCCGATGGGGAAGATCACACGCTCTTAATTAATTTCCTATACCATCCAAAATGGAAGTTTGATCTAGTGATCCGCAAACAAACTCGTCCGATATGGAGGAAGACACTTAGAGCCAATGCGCAAACTTGTTGCATCACTTACAAACCAGTAATGGAGACAATGGGATTCATATACTAATTCCTCTCCCACTTAGTTATTTATGGTGAGGAATTTTAACTTATGCTAGCATACATCACATGCACACACACATCACAGTAAATAAAAGCAATAAATATGGAAATTAATTTTCCAACTATTATGGCTTCTTCCATCACTGTCCATCGCGTGTTGCCAGCCCTCAGGTTCATGTCGTCGGGTCCATCGAGCTTCCTTTTTCCGCTACGCCTCTGGTCCTCCGATAGCACCACGCCTCGCAAGGATATGATCCCGACAAAAATAGAATTTTACATATATCGATCCTATATTCCATAAAGGAATGTACATGTATTCTAGATCGAACAAAAAAATAAAATTCTAAAACTAATACAGCTCCTGCTGTATTTGATACATATAATCATGCACACACAAAATAATGCCCTTGACATGTCCAAGGGTCCAATCACACACAATATCTATATGTCATAATAGTTGGAGCCTGCAACCACAAAGTTAGCACATCCTACTATTATTCTCCATAAATTATGTATGACATGTGCATAATCTATTTGAAAACCAAACACACAGAGGCAAACTCTAGCTCTGATACCAATTTTTGGTTGGTCCTAGGAAGATCGTACCGGCTCCACTGTATAAAAATTTTGTACAAGTGTCGAACCTTTCCTAAACAACCTATTGTGTTCTTTAGAAATTAAATTAGGAATCGCAAACGGAACTTAACATTATTGATTCTGAATTTAACTTATCTGTTCTTAATGGTTTAGACTTAGATCACAAGCGGAACTTAACACTATTGATCCAAGTCCAACCTATGTTACAAAGTTATTTAAATATTTATTTCTAAAATCAGTTCTCAGGTCAAACATGGCGAGGCGCTAGGCTTTCTTGGGTATGGGATCATCCACCACTGCCCCGACAAAGCCTTTAATAGAAATTCAATATTTAATTTCCTAAAATAACATTAGGTTTAACCAAAAAGAACAATCAAATCATAAATTTGAAAAATAAAACAAAAACACAAATTCGAAACACTAGAATCATATACCTCTTGTGTTTGGTATTTCCAAAAATAACTACACAAAGAAAACTAGTATGATGCGGAAAACAATTACTAGTTATACCTTCCTTTGTAAGCAAATAACCTATTGATCTTCTACCATATTCCTCTTCTAATCTCGGACGTTGTGTGGGCAACGATCTTCCGAGACAAGAACCACCAAGCTCCTTCTTCTCCAAGCTAGATTCGGCCACCATCAATTCTCCAAGAGAAGTAGAGGTCCAACCACCACCACCAAGCTCCAAGGGATGCTAGAAATAAAGCCTCCTTTCTCTCCTTCTTCTCCTAGCTCTAGGGCCGGCACACCAAGGAGGAAAAGAGAGGAAGAAAAAGAATAGAGTTGTTCTAATGAAGACACCTCTAACCCCTCTTTTATAATCCTTGGTCTTGGCAAATAAAGAAATTTAAATAAAAACTTCCTTAATTATTTTGCCATGAAAAGGAAAAAATTTAATTAATTAAAATTAAAATCCTTTTCTGAATTATAATGGCCGACCACCTTCTAATCCTAATCAAGGAGAGTTTTAGTCAACACAAGAATTAAAACTTCCTAATTTGTTTCCAGAAATTTATAAAAAATTTCTCTAATAATTTTTCCCTTCATGGTGGTTTGTAAAAAGGAAATTTTATAAATTAAAATCTTTCTTTTAAACATGTGGATGATCTCCAAAAATGAAAGTTATCTCTAAAAATTTAAATCTCCTTTCAACCTACAAATAAGGAAAGATATCAAATCTTTTCTTAATCTTTTGTAGAAACTTATAAAAGAAATATTTAATTTTTAAACTCTCCTTTAAATCATGAATACGGTTAAAAAAAAATCTCAAAATTAAAATTTACCTTTCAATCTACAAATAAGAAAAGATTTCAAATCTTTTCTTAATCTTTTGTAGAAAGCTATAAAAGGAAAGATTTAAATTTTAAACTCTCTATTAAAACCATGGAATCCACATAAGAAAAATTTATAAATAAAATCCCTTTTAATGTGATGTGGTCGGCCACATCATGCTTGGATTCCAAGCATTGGCCGGCCACCAACTTGGCTCAACCACTTGGTCTTGACTGGCCCTAGCTTTGGTTCCAAGCTAGAGTGGCCGGCCCCCTTAGGTTGGGTAAGAAGTGGATATGTGGTGGGTATAAATCTCTATATACAAGAGGCTACGATAGGGACCGAGAGAAGGAATTGGTTTTGGTCTCCTGATGAAATTAAGCTTCCCGTGTTCGCCCCGAACACACAACTTAACTTCATAAATAATAATTCATACCACTAAAGAATTATTATTGAACTACCGCACCAATCCCAAATTATATTTTGAGCTCCTTATTATTATGAGTGTGTTAGTCTCCCTGTGTTTAAGATGTCGGATACCCACTAATTAATTGAGTTACTGACAACTCATTTTAATTAATATCTCAGTCCAAGAGTAGTACCACTCAACCTTATCGTCATGTCAGACTAAGTCCACCTGTAGGGTTTAACATGACAATCTTTATGAGCTCCTCTTGGGGACATTATCAACCTAGATTACTAGGACACAGTTTCCTTCTATAATCAACAACACACACTATAAGTAATATCATTTCCCAACTTATCGGGCCTATTGATTTATTGAGCTAAATCTCATCCTTTGATAAGTCAAAGAAATGAATACTAAATATATATGCTTGTTATTATATTATGATTAAGAGCACACACTTCCATAATAACTAAGGACTTGTTCTTTTATTAAGTCAGTATAAAAAGAACTTTCCTTAAATGGTCCTGCTCAATACACTCAGAGTGTACTAGTGTAATTTATTAGTCAAGATAAACTAATACCTAATTACACTATGACTATTCCAATGGTTTGTTTTTTCCATCTTAGTCGTGAACTACTGTTTATAATTTATAAATTAAAGAACCGATAACACAATCTTCTGTGTGTGACACCACACACCGTGTTATCTACAATATAAATTAATTAAACGACTACACTCATTATATATAAATGTAGATACTTGACAATATGATTCTTATTTCTAAATAAATGTTTATACAAAAGCTAGCCTTTTAGTATATACTCTAACAGTGGGAACTGTTGGGACCGATGTGTCCGCTAGAGGGGGGGTGAATAGCGTCTCGTCGCGCACTCGTCGGTTGCGTCTTGATGATGATATGCTGTGAAAATAAAATACAAGACTCACACAACGCTAACAAGTAAATTTACTTGGTATCCACCTCAAGAAGAGGTGACTAATCCAAGGATCCATACACGACATGCTATCTCCACTAAGAACAACTCCTTCTCGGTCGCAGCTGGAGGCAGAGAAGCTTCGTACAAACTCACGCAACAACACAAATAAAAATTACAAGAAGAGAATACAAGATGCAAATGAAAATACTACTTCTTCTTGCTTACTTGTTGCTTGTTGTTGCCTATTGAACCTTGGAGAAACACCTCCAAGTGCCTTCAAGACTGGCACTGAATGCTAGAGACTGTCGCTGAAAATTGCAGAGAAATCGCAGGAAGAAATCGCAAAGATCTGGCGAAGAAAACGCTCCGCCCAGGCTATATACAGTGTCTCCAATCGATTAAAATCAACCCCAATTAATTGTCACGTCAACACCGCTCCATCGTAGTCATCCATCACCTGCATCCTGCGCAACAGTCACTTTCCAATCAATCGGCCAATCGATTGGGACTGCCTGAATCGATCGCTCGATCGATTTAGCGCCTCTCTGTGCTCTCGCGTCCACGTGAGTGCTTCTGCTACCCAATCGATCAACCGATCGATTGGCAACTCCCAATTGATCGTCCGATCAATTGGGAAAACCTCTGTGCTCACGATTTCATATCCCAATCGATCGACCGATCGATTGGGCCTTCCCACAATCGCAGCACAGTCCAAATTGATCAACCGATCGATTTGGACCCTGTTCAATCGATCGCCCGATCGATTGAACACTCTGAACTTGACTCAAACTCAAGTCCAAAGTCCCAAACCCAACTTCCGGTCAATCGTGACCTGTTGGATCTCCATGCCTAGCATTTGACCACACCCAATCAACCTTGAACTTGCCTTCTAGACTCCTCCATCTACCTTGAATCCCTAGGATATCTCCCCATCCTTCACGTCTTGCCTTCAGGAGCTTCCTTCGGCCTCATCCTAGTTGTCGGGTCTTCCTTGCCAAGTCATACCAGGACTTACCTTGCCAAGACCACATGCTTGGACTTACACCCTTTGACAAGATCACACTTGGACTTTCCAATTGCCTGGCTCCTCACTAGGACTTTCTCCTTTGCCAAGATCACACTTGGACTTTCCAACTGCCTGGCTCCTCACTAGGACTTTCCACTTGCCTGGCTCCTCACCAGGGCTTTCTCCTGCCTAGCTCCTCACTAGGACTTTCCCATTGCCTGACTCCTCACCAGGACTTTCCCTTGCCTAGCTCCTCACTAGGACTTTCTTGTTGCCTGACTCCTCACCAGGACTTTCTTCTACCTAGCTCCTCACTAGGACTTTCCAAATGCCTAACATCCAGTTAGGACTTTCCCAGTTAAGTCTCCTGTCAACCTTGACCCGCTTGACTTGTATTCTCATCAACCTGGTCAACCCTTTGACCATCTCCATAATCGAACGATTGCTCCAGCAATATACTTATATTGTCAAACATCAAAACTCAAATCCTGACTCAAACTTGACTCAACTCAAGCTTAGTCAAACTGGTCAAACTTGACCTAGGGAAATTGCCCCAACAATCTCCCCCTTTTTGATGTTTGACAATACCTCTAAGTTAGGCTAAATCTCATAGCCTTAACCTCTTCTTTATACCAAGGCTAAATCCCATAGCCTTAACCTCTTCTTTATACCAAGGCTAAATCTCATAGCCTTAACCTCTTTCATGACAAGGCATGAATGAAGGTTTCCTTCATTATCTCCCTTTCCTAGAGGGCAAACTCCCCCTGTTTGGGATGAAGGCCTAACTTAACCTTCCATTCTCCCCCTTTGTCACACATCAAAAACTGAAAACAAACACTATAAGAGTTAACTCTACGTTGTTTACAACCTCATATGTTGTTAACAACCCCACAATGAAGATCTCATATACTTCATTGTCGCCTAAGCTCCCCCTTAAGCTCTTCTTCACTTCACAATGCTCATCCTAGAGCATGCAACAACTTTCCAATGAAACTCTCATTCATTGTATTCAATGCTCCCCCTTGAGCAGTAATCTACTTTTCAATGTTCATCCAAGAACATTTTTCACTTAACCAATGAAGGTCTGATCCCCTTCATTAAGCCAATACTCCCCCTTGAGCAATAATCTTCTTCACAATGCTCATCCGAGAGCATTTATCATCTTAGCAACGAAGATAGCCAATCTTCCACTGTTCCCCAATACTCGACCCTGAGTATTATCCATCACGAAGGTTTAACCCCTTCCAAGGTCCTTGAAGATAAATTTTCATGCATTCAAGGAGTAGCTCCCCCTAAAAACATGGTCAAACTTCTGTCATTGCACCAATAATGACTTGGACTTCCTAAACAGTTAGGAAAATCAAAACTTGAAGGTTTTTTTGAGATTCAAAATTCAATAATGAAACTAAACCCCAACCTAAACTTCACCTACGTCTACATTAACCAATCCATACTTGCTTTCATCATGAAGGCTCCCCTTAAATGTATACAAATATATTTCAAGGGATTTGGAATGGTTATTGGAACTTGAAGTGCCTTAAAGTGTTGAAATCAGGCTTTTCAGGCCAAAATCAGACTTTCCAATCGATTGAAGTTGGGACTCAAACGATTGAAATCACTTCAATCAATCCATTAATCAATTCCGCAAGCTACTGCTTGCAAAAATTCTATCTGAATCGATCCACTGATCGATCCATGCTAGGTCAATCGATCGACTGATCGATTCACTGACCTTCTGTTCGCGGGAATTGACTTCCCAATAAATCGGCTAATCGATTGGGTTTCTGATTTCTTGAAATTTAGTTTCAGCGAAATTCAGAAACCCCCCAAAAATTCTATAAAATTTTAAAAATTGTGAAAATTCATGTAGACATTATTTAGGGTATATTCTATAAAAAAAAATAGTTTTCTATGAAAATACTTCTTATTTTCAAGGATTGACACAAATTTGAAAACTCTTGAAAACTTTAATGTTTTCTTCTAGTTTGTGTCTAACTTTCAATGATGATAACTATCAAAAGATAGTCTTCACCAAGGTTTTCTAAAATCATTTTAAAATCATTTTCAAAACCAATATCCAACTATGTTCTTTGGGCTCAATGCACATGACTTGTACATTAGCTTTCCCAATAATTGAAAGACACATAACTATGTGTTTTGATGAATCTAAAACTTCACAAGATGCACTATATCAACATCTTGAGTTTTGTTTACCATGCTAACATCTCACTAGTGTCTAATGCGTACTAAACATAAACAAGTCACCTTATGATTCTTTTGTGAGATGTAGATTTGGTTTTACCCTAACTAAGGGATCATGCATATCTATCTAGGCATTATGAGACTTATGATCATCCACCTAGGATGTCATTTGGCATAATCTCACTTGTTGGGATCTTTACCATTTATAATAAATGTCTTTTATCCTTAATTACAAGGAAATTGACATGATGCATGATGATTAATGGCATACATCAAAATAAGTAATTTTTAAAAGAAAACCATGCTACTGCTACATGATATATGTATGACATGACATGGTATTTTTGTGTTTTTCATAATAAAGATGGATGCAACATATGATGTCATGACATGTGATAAGCAATCAATCATGACACTTTAGCATATATAAAATATATCTGGATAGATTATCTAAGTATCCTTAATCCCTAAGCTAAGCCTTTAAATTCTAATCCTAGATTGCCTATTGAAGAAATGCCCAACCCAACTTGGCATGTCTTTTACCCTTTCCTATTTGTGCCAATTGAAATTACAAATTAAATCCTCAAATTTTATTTGGCACATTTTACTCTTTCTAAGAGTGACAATTTGGATTAAGGTTTACATTTCCCTTAATTCCATAAGAATCTGCCAAATTCCCAATTTGGCATTTCTTTTGCTTCTTACAAGTGTGTCAATTTAAATTAGATTCAACTCCTCACATTTTGACATATTTTACTCTTTCAAAGAGTAACACTAATAATCCTTCTCATTTTCAAAGGTAAGTAAAACCTTGAAAATGCTCTCCAAGTGTCAACTTCATCAAGGTTAGATTGACTACCCTTCCAATTAGAGTTGACACTCTCTAAATCCATCTAGGGTGTAAAGAATTTATTCCTAGGAACCCAATACCTATTGGTGCTCCTTGGATGCTCTAGATACTCACTCGGGATAACTTCCCTAAATACCTTTCTAAGGACCTTTCTAGGTTTCTTAGAAACCTTGGTCACTTCTACTAGGTCACTCCTAGGGATAACTTCCCTTGCAATCTTCTTTGTGACTTTATTTAGCCTTTTTGGAGCCTTAGTCACCTTTACTAGATCAACTTTAGAGATGACCTCCCTTGTGACCTTCTTTGTGACTTTGTTAGACTTCTTAGAAGTCTTAGTCACATTGGTCTTGCCAAAAGAATCTTTAGGGATTCCTTCCCTAGTATCCTTGACTTGACCTTTACACCTAGGGTTGGTCCCATAGCTATATGGAACTCTATGAAAAGAAGTCACATCCTTCTTGACTTTAGGTTTGTATCCCAAATCTCTATAGCCATTGGATGACTCTTGTCTAGCTTTTCCTAGGTTATGCTCATTTTGACCCCTAAGCATGTTTTTCATTCTTGCTAGAGTCCTTTCTAAATTATCAAGTCTTGACCTCAAGACTTGGTTCTCCGTCATTAAATCCATAGATTTAGATTTTTCTTGACCCCTATGAGCATTTCTATATTTTGACATATATCTATAATCCTTAGAGTTATTGCCTAAGATACTATCTACCTTCCTAAACTTAAGTGTGGTAGTTCTAGCATGAGGAGGAATATATTTTCCCTTAACGCTATCATGCTTCCTACTTTCATGATAATTTGCATTAAAATGATAAGGATTATTTCTAACATGTATTTTATCATGACTAAGAGGAATTGCACTATTAAAGTTTATCTTGGGTTTGCTCTTAAAAGCTCCCCCTTGACTTGTGCTTCCTCCTTTGACTTTAGTTGTTTTCTTCCCTTTTGGACATTGACTTCGATAATGCCCATTTTGGTTGCACAAGAAACACACAATGTGCTGCTTGCTTTTGCGTTCCACGGGACCAACCACTTTAGGCTTCTCCGTAGCCTTGGTTGCCACTTGACCCCTTCTTGGCTAATTTTGGACACTTGCTCTTATAGTGTTCATGTTCCCTACACTCAAAGTAAATGATATAGTTTTTAATTTTTACAATAGAAGTTTCTATACCTTTGCTTGTAAGGATGATGCTTGATTCTCCATTTGATGTAGCTTGAATTATGGAGGTTGCATCATCATCATCATCATCATCATCTTCTTCTTCTCCTTTTGAGGATGTGGGTACTTCCACCTCTTCAACCCTTGAGGATGTGATTGCTTCCACCTCTTCCTCTCTTGAAGATGTGGATGATCTCTCCTCATCTTCCTTCTCCTCCTCTTTCTTTTTCTCCTCGAATGTTGCCCTTGTGTCAATATCGGATTGGTCCTTCTCTTCTTGGACCAATGAGCCATTCTCCTTAGGCTTATCCACTCCTTGAAATTGAGTGGGGTTTGCATGATAGGCAATGCCCTTTTTTCAAAGATCACTTGTACTCATGTATTCACCTACACTCAAAATTATGTTAGAGGGTAATAGATTTAACAAAAATTTTGTTACCTCCGCTTGCTCCCTTTGTTCCTCGGTCCAATGTCGAGGTCGGAGGTGCTTCCCCTTTTTGTCCTTTGGAGGCTCAAATGGATCTTCCAATGCAACCCATTGGTTCTAATCTATTTGGAACCAAGTTTCCAACCTCATCCTCCAATAATTGAAGTCTTCTTTGTCATACAGAGGTGGAATTCGGATATCCCATCCGAGCGGTCCTTCGGACTCCATCTTCTTCCTTTAACTTCTTGCTCTCTTGGCGGTTAGCCCGTAGAAGAGCGACCTCGCTCTGATACCAATTGTTGGGACCGATGTGTCCGCTAGAGGGGGGGTGAATAGCATCTCGTCGCGTGCTCGTTGGTTGCGTCTTGATGATGATATGCAGCGGAAATAAAATACAAGACTCACACAACGCTAACAAGTAAATTTACTTGGTATCCACCTCAAGAAGTGGTGACTAATCCAAGGATCCACACACGACACACTATCTCCAGTAAGAACAACTCCTTCTCGGTCGTAGCCGGAGGCGGAGAAGCCTCGTACAAACTTACACAACAACACAAACAAAAATTACAAGAAGAGAATACAAGATGCAAATGAAAACACTACTTCTTCTTGCTTACTTGTTGTTTGTTATTGCCTCTTAAACCTTGGAGAAACACCTCCAAGTGCCTTCAAGACTGGCAGTGAATACTGGAGACTGTTGTTGAAAATCGTAGAGAAATCGCCTGAAGAAATCACAAAACGCTCCGCCCAGGCTATATACAGTGCCTCCAATTGATTGAAATCAACCCCAATCGATTGCCACATCAACACCGCTCCATCGCAGCCGTCCATCACCTGCATCCTGTGCAACAGTCACTTCCCAATCGATCGACCAATCGATTGGGACTGCCTGAATCGATCGCTCGATCAATTCAGCGCCTCTCTGTGCTCTCGCGTCCGCGTGAGAGCTTCTGCTGCCCAATCGATCGATCGATCAATTGGCAGCTCCCAATCAATCGCCTGATCAATTGGGAAAGCCTCTGTGCTCGCGATTTCATATCCCAATTGATCGGCCGATCGATTGGGCCTTCCTATAATCGCAGCACAGTCCAAATCGATCGATCAATCGATTTGGACCCTGTTCAATCGATCGCCCGATCGATTGAAAACTCTAAACTTGACTCAAGCTTAAGTCCAAAGTCTCAAACCCAACTTACGGTCAACCGTGACCTATTGGGTCTCCATGCCTAGCATTTGGCCACACCCGACCAACCTCGAACTAGTCTTCTAGCCTCCTCCATCAGCCTTGCATCCCTCGGATATCTCCCCATCCTTCACGCCTTACCTTCAGGAGCTCCTTCAGCCTCATCCTAGTTGTCGGGTCTTCCTTGCCAAGTCATACCAGGACTTACCTTGCCAAGACCACATGCTTGGACTTACACCCTTTGCCAAGATCACACTTGGACTTTCCAATTGTCTGGCTCCTCACTAGGACTTTCTCCTTTGCCAAGATCACACTTGGACTTTTCAACTGCCTGGCTCCTCACCAGGACTTTCCACTTGCCTGGCTCCTCACCAGGACTTTCTCCTGCCTAGCTCCTCACTAGGACTTTCCCGTTGCCTGGCTCCTCACCAGGACTTTCCCTTGCCTAGCTCCTCACTAGGACTTTCCCGTTGCCTGACTCCTCACCTGGACTTTCTCCTGCCTAACTCCTCACTAGGACTTTCCAAATGCCTAACATCCAGTTAGGATTTTCCCAGTCAATTCTCCTGTCAACCTTGACCTGCTTGACTTATATTCTCATCAACCTGGTCAACCCTTTGACTATCTCCATAACCTGACGATTGCTCCAGCAATCTCCTTATATTTTCAAACATCAAAACTCAAATCCTGACTCAAATTTGACTCAACTCAAGCTTAGTCAAACTGGTCAAACTTGACCTAGGGAAATTGCCCCAACAGGGACTACTTAGGTACTCGTAAGGCTCAAAGAATTTGCTGAAGTCAGGTGGTCATCTCCTCCGGAGCGCGGAGAATCCGGTGGTCATCTCTCCCCTAAGAATGCTAAATCCGTCTAAGATTGACTGTCGGAGCTGTA
Source organism: Zingiber officinale (assembly GCF_018446385.1). Taxonomy (NCBI): domain Eukaryota; kingdom Viridiplantae; phylum Streptophyta; class Magnoliopsida; order Zingiberales; family Zingiberaceae; genus Zingiber; species Zingiber officinale. The sequence continues at coordinate 39,160,608 of NC_055987.1, forward strand.
CGGAAGACTCCTCAAGTCATGCTAGTCGGTCCTCGATGGATAGCGAGGTTGAGGGCTGGGTCGGAGTCAAAGGCTATCCAAAAAGCTCCTCGGTCATGAAGGTCGGCAACTCCTCTCCCTCGGTTGGAATGATAGGTGGGAAATCATCCTCAGCCTTACCTGGTATGTCTGGTTATGATCCCACTCTCCATGCTAGTCCCCCTGAGTGGTGACCTCTATATGCACTAGTACAAGCTGTCGTTGACCAATCTCATCATATGCGCTAAGTAGTGGATGTGCCCTATGTCATGTCTACCCCTATGGTCGAAAATATATATGCCAAAATGTGACAATAGGGTATATAAACCTGACGCCTAGTGACGAGACTGGATGCATGAATGACATTATGAAATATGTATAATGAGATGTTGATGTCAAGACGCTGACAATGTGCATATCGAAAGAAGGAGTGAGAGGGTCGCATCATCGCAACATCACGAGATGTGATCGGCAAAATGCATGTGGTCAGGACTCGATATAAGACATAATCCTAAGGGAGAATGACCTAAAATCAATCACATTCGGTAATCTCTCCTCCTTAAAAAATACATGTAGATAGTGTCTAATATAATATGGGAGTAAGGTTTATCAAATGGCAAATCCCTACTAGGGTAGCATAAAAATGGTCAGGTTGACCTCTTGAGTCCTAAGCGATCACACAATAGAGTGGGGGAGAAGTGAAAGTCCTTTCCACCAACTCTAGTAGAATAAGTCAGGTCATCAACCTTAACTAAATTGTTGTAAAACTATGCACACAAGTCTAGATTTACTGCATAGCTATAGTAAACTAGCCTATCTAACTGGTAGTAAACAACAATCTCTATGATAGGTGTACAGTATCTGCTAAAGAAGGACCTACTCAAAAGCATAGATTTTAATGCAACATATGTATGCTATAAAAAATCTAACCTAAGTCGTTCAAAGGAGAATCTAGCATCAGTAGATAGGGTATTGCCAGAGCTAGGGTTAACATGTCATCATTTTCTAAAATAATTTATATATGCAAAACATTCATATAACAATCAAATAAATAATCCAAAAGTAGCTAATAGTTGAGTTAGAGTGTTCCGAAGAGGCATTGTCGAGGTTTGGAAGAAGAAAGATGAAGAAATACTAGAGATTGGCTATGGGAAGGCACCTTCACCTTGTTAATTTTGTGAACAAAGCATCGCTCTGTTCGTTGGAAAAACTGAGATTGAAGGCGCCTTCAGCCTCATCGAAGGCACCTTCAAGGTGTTATGGAAGGCGCCTTCAACCGACTGAAGCCGCCTTCAGTCAATTGGGGCAGGATATATCTCGCCCTTATGAAGGCGCCTCCGATTTTGGTAGTGCCTTTTTTTAAGTTTTTAATTTTAATTTTGATTTTAATTTTTTTTATTTTAATTTTAATTTAATTTTTTATGTTAAATTTTAATTTAATTTAATTTTTTTTAATTTTTATTTTTATTTTAAATTTAATTTTTTAATTTGAATCCTTAATTATCTCACTCAATTTACATTTTCAATCAAGGAATCCTATAGTTTTGTGAGATGAGTTATGTTGAATTTTAGGGTTGGATTTAACTTTTTGTTAGATTCAAGTTTACCTTTGGGTTCAACAAATATGTATTTTTTTGGATAAACTTCTAAGCTGTGGCGAGTCACCTGGACATTATTAGAGTAACCACGCCTTTAAAATTTTTCAAATAGTCATATCCACTGAATTTAATACAAAACTCTGGTCTAACCACTTAGGATTTGTAAGAGTTAGCTTCAGTTAGTTCCACTAAGCCAAATGCACCAGGTCGAAGTCGTATCTTCCTAAACACACATAGACAGAGTTTTCCTAACCTACTATTATCCAAAATTACTTTTATCCTAGACACTATCATTTATCAAATAAAACTTTTATCCCTATTTAGACTAGTCCTAATTACTCTCTTGGCTAAGTTATTGATTTTAGAGGTGAGTTGATTCATGGCCTGGGTGAGAACTCCCCTTATTGGGCATGGAAGGCACCTTCAAAAGCCTTGAAGGCACCTCCAATGTGGCAAGTCTGATCTCGAATAGCCCGGTCCTTATCTTTGATGAAATATGAACTTTATCCTGCGGAAGGCGTCTTCCATGCACTAAAAGTGTGGGACCCCATGATTGTTTTGATGTCATCAACCAAGTTGGTTAGGTCCTGCATTGTGTTTGATCCCTATGTCTGAGTGTGTAAGAGCTTAGGATCACAGGAAGTCGAGCGGAAGACGCGGCTAGCGAGAAGGACGGCACGGGAAGGGAGCCGACGGGCTCAGTGCGTCCGAAGGACGAGAGAGCTGCGGAAGAGTACATCGGTGGGCGAGAAGAACGTGCACGGCGTTCGAGGGATGTTAAGCTGGGGAGGAAGGCTGCTCGAGGAGAAAGCCGGAAATTAGGTTCGGGTGAGCCCTATTTCGGTTGGCCGAAATCACCTAAAAGAACGGAGCTTCGGAAGTCAAAACGAAGGAAACAGCAAGCTGGAATTCAAGATCAAGGTGCCTTGAACAAAGCATGGAGGCGCCTTCATGGGCTTGTTGAAGGCACCTTCATGACTCATTGAAGGTGCCTTGAGCTGGTCAAAATTGACCGTTTGTGCTGCAGATAAAGTTTTATCCACCCACTCAATGGAGGCGCCTTGGACCTCAGTTGGAGGCGCCTTAGACCTCCGAGATAGAATTTCCAGAGGCTATTTAAAGGCCCCTGGAACTATGAATTAGCAATGAACTTAGTATTCAACTTTGTAAGCAATTCCTAGCAGCTTGTCAGCTTTCTCAGTGTGTAAAAAGGCTTCTCTGCCTATAGTAAAGGAGACTTTCTTAGTGCGCGCTTTTCATCGCCCTGGATTAACAACCTTCTTGGTTATAACCAGATTAACTCCCGAGTCTCTGGTTTATTTCTATTTCCTTTTTGTTTTATTATTATTATAGTTACTTTTATTTTGAGTTGAAAATTCTGAGGAGGGTATACTTTATTTTTTCAGGCAATTCACCCCCCTCTTGTTGGCCTCCGCTGCACCTACAATTGGTATCAGAGCCAGACCGCCTCATAAGGACTAACCGTCGACTAAAGCATAACAATCAAGACAATGGCCGGAGCGAATATTCATCCTCTGAAGTTCGACGGAGACTTCGCGACGTGGAAACGCCAGATGGAGGTATTTTTCAAGATAGAATTTGGTATTTGTTTAATCATGAAATATGGCTATGTAGTTCCAAAAGACAAAGAAGAATTCAACTGGACAAAGAAGGAGCAGGCAGAATTTGTGGCCAATGGAAAGGCGGAATTCCACCTACTCAGCGTGTTGCCGCCCCAGGAGGTAAGTCGGATCGGGAGCTACGATTCCGCTAAAGACCTCTGGGACAAATTCCTAGAGCTTCACGAAGGTACCTCGGAAGCTAAGCTAGCAAGGCACGACATCCTCCGGACCCAGTTAACGAACCTTCAGATGAACAGTGGTGAGAAGGTAGCGCAACTCCAAGCAAGGATTAAGGAGCTAATAACTCAACTAAGCAATCTTGGAGAAGAAGTATCGAATCGGGACTCGATCCGGTACGCGCTCAACGCCTTCCCCAGAACTCCAGAGTAGGCATCCTTGTAGATGCATACTACATCTCTAAGGACTTCGAGGTAAGTACTTTAGAAAATTTGTTTTCTACTTTTGAACTTCATGAATCTCGAGTTGCAGAGCCCAATGGAGTAGAGAAGACTAGTCAGAACATTGCCCTAAAGGCAAGAATAAACGGTTATGACTCCGAAGCCTCGATCGACGAATCCGAAGCCACATTAATGGTAAGACAATTTAATAAATTTTTTAAATCTAACAAATTTAGATCGCAGTCAAGTAAACATCATCAAAAGAGAAGGATAGTCCGTTCCTACAACTGCACCGAAGAAGGGCACATCAAAGATGACTGCCCAAAATTAAAGAAAAAGGAGAAAGAGAAGGAAAAGATAAAGTACAAGAAACCAGAATCCTCCAAACAGAAAAACCTAAAGGTCACTTGGTCAGATTCGTCTTCTTCCGAATCAGACGTCGAAGCCTTCTCGAGGTTAGCGCTAATGGCTAACCATCAGCTGGAAGAAGAGTCAAGCTCAGAGATGAGCATAGATGAAGGGGGAGGAACATCAGAGGAAGAAAGTTGCAGTGAAGGGGGAGCATCACCAAGTCAAGTAAGTAAGGTACGTAATCTAACCCCTACTCAGTCCTTTAAGTTTATTAAATCTCTTTCTAAAGATTTACTTAAATTAGAAAATGAGAACGCTGATTTAAGTAAATTACTAGATAATTTAAAATCAGAAAATGATCATTTGAAAATGCAAATTGAAAAGTTGAAATATGATGTATGTTCAAATATTTTTCAAAAATCTAAATTAAGAATTTTTGGTAAATTAAACTGGTATATCAGAAAGCATCAAGGTCAACTTAGGAAAATTCCTAAAACTTATGTACCCCCCAGATATTTGATTAATCCTGTAGAAAGGAGCTTCTATTGGATTCCAAAATCTGTGCTAAACTAATTTTTTTGGGCTTTCAAAAGAAAAATTAAACGTTAAAATTCTTTATGAATCTTTGTCTATGGAAGTGGTTGTTGTTTCAATAACCAAGAAGGTCTAGTGTCTCGCTACGACCTGGAAGCTGAAATATAGAAATAAAATGTTTAATTAACTTTATGAAAAAACATTAAACTAGAATTAAATAATGCTTTGAAAGTTTTTCAAACATTTTTGAAAAATTCTAAAAAAAATCATTTTTACTTAAAAATTATTTTGAAAAATTCTAAAAATTCAGTTTGCTTAGAAATTTTTAGAAGACTCTAAAAATTCATTTTTGCTTAGAAATTTTTGAAAAAATTCATCTTGCTCAGAAATTTTTCTAACTTAAAAATTTGCTAAATATTTTTAAAATATCATACTCTTACCCCATTTTTGCTGTGATCAAAGGGGGAGAGAAAAGTACAAGTTTAGGGGGAGAGAATTTTTTTAAATCTTAAAAATATTTTTGAAATTTTTTTTGAAAAATTCTGTTTAACTCTTAATTAAGTAGTTGCAATTTTATTTATTGCAAATTTATGCTTAACATGTTAGTTTAGTAATTTTCTTTAAAATTACTGTTTGTTTATTTTCACCCTAACTTGAACTTGGGTTGATGCACATCAAAAAGGGGGAGATTGTTGGACCCCATGGTTGTTTTAATGTGATCAACCAAGTTGGTTAGGTCCTAAGTTGTGTTTGATCCCTGTGTCTGAGTGTGCAGGAGCTTAGGAGCACAGGAAGTCGAGCGAAAGACGCAGCTAGTGAGAAGGATGACACGGGAAGGCAGCCGACGGGCTCAGTGCGTCCGAAGGACGAGAGAGCTGCGGAAGAGTACACCGGTGGTTGAGAAGAACGTGTGCAGCATTCGAGGGACGTTAAGCTGGGGAGGAAGGCTGCTCGAGGAGAAGGCTGGAAATTGGGTTCGGGTAAGCCCTATTTCGGTTAACCGAAATCACCCAAAAGAACAGAGCTTCGGAAGTCAAAGCGAAGGAAACAGCGAGCTGGAATTCAAGCTCAAGGCGCCTTGAACAAAGCATGGAGGCGCCTTCATGGGCTCGTTGAAGGCACCTTCATGACTCATTGAAGGCGCCTTGAGCTAGTCAAAACTGACCGTTTGCACTGCAGATAAAGTTTTATCCACCCACTCAATGGAGGCACCTTGGACCTCAGTTGGAGGCGCCTTAAACCTCCAAGATAGAATTTCCAGAGGCTATTTAAAGGCCCCTGGAACTAGGAATTAGCAATGAACTCAGTATTCGACTCTGTAAGCAATTCCTAGCAACTTGTGAGCTTTCTCAGTGTGTAAAAAGGCTTCTCTGCCTACAGTAAAAGGAGACTTTCTTAGTGCACGCTTTTCATCGCCCTGGATTAACAACCTTCTTGGTTGTAACCAGGTTAACTCCCAAGTCTCTGGTTTATTTCTGTTTTTTTTATTTTATTCTTATTATAGTTGCTTTTATTTTGAAATGAAAATTCCAAGGAGGGTATACTTTATTTTTTTCAAGCAATTCATCCACCTCTTGCCGGCCTCCGCTGCACCTACAGAAAGCGCCTTCTATGAACAGTCCTAAGGCACCTTGCAATACTTGAAAGCACCTTCCATCCCCTGGAAGGCGTCTCGGGTACTATTCACCTGAGGCTTTTTGTCCTCTTCTTGCCTTGTAAAGTGTGTTAGTCCAATAAACCAAATAATAACTTGCAAGACAAGTGTTAGCATAATAATACTGAGTAGTAATTAAATTCTGTCTTCCCGAGACCAGGATCTAGTCAAGATCTAAGTTTAGGGATTCAACATGAACCTAAACTGGCCGACGCCTACTATCCCTCAATCAAGACGCGTCCTCACGTAGTCACTCCCTCCAGTGACTTACTTTTATTTACCAACTAGTAGTCAGTTGACTAGCCTCTTGACCCACCAGGTCTTTATGCCAGTTGTCAGGTCTGCAAACCTAACTAGACTTCTGCTGATCGTCATGTCCTACAGACCCAACCGAACCTCCCGCCAAATATCAGGTCGACCCGTTGACCTAACTAGATTTTGCACCAGTTATCTGGTCCCGCAGACCCAGTTGGATTTTAGCCTGGTATCAGGTCCTTCAGACCTGTCAACTCCTGCACACTTGGTTAAACAATTAGATCACAACAATACTTAACTTAACTCACTTGTCATTCATCAAAACCTGAGTTAGATCGTTAGTGTAATTAGATTCTTTTTCTGTAAGGTTTCTCTACCTAGGAGAAATTAGAAATAAGAATTATATTTTATAACTATCACGCCCCAGTGATAATATAGAAAATACGATATCAAATCAATTCAAGTCAACATAAAAATACCAATGTAATATAACAACACCAAGTCACAAATGACAATGTGTGTATGTATGCATGTACATAAGAAACACTCAAAATACAAAATAGAAAAAAACTATAATTATAAGTAAAGAAAATAATAAAATGAAGCAACTCAATATAAATCTAACTCGAGCGGGACTGGCAGTCAGGACCTCTAAGCACACAACACCTCCTCTATCTGCTAACCTGAAAGTTAAGGGAGAAGTAAAGGGTAGTGAGCACAACCACTTAGTGGGTAGAAGAAGATAGTACATGAAGAATATACTAACAGGAGATCAAAGGGTGCAGTCTCAGGTAAAATACTTACTAACCAACGTAGGTGTCTCAAAATAATCACCAGCTAACCAAAAGTATTATCAATAATATAACACTTCACTAACCTGCTTAGCCAAGAATAACCAACAAATCAAGAGTACATACAGTACCTCCAAACATGCACGAACAAATATATAATCGACATATAGCAAGCACATAACCAATACTGACTGCAGGAGAATACTCTACCACGGATGGTCCTGTGGGCAGTCAGGGTAAATGACTAGCCACTGTTCGCGGGAGAACGCTCTACCACGGATGGTCCCGTGGGCGGACAGGGTAAATAACTAGTCACTGTCTGTGGAAGAATACTCTACCACTGATGGTCCCGTGGACAGACAAGGTATATACTAATGGTCACTAACGACTCTCTCAACCACGCATGGGAGACAGATACACTAACGGTTGCTGACGATTCTCTCAACCAAGAATGGGAGACAATGGTTGATAGGATATACCAACAGTTGTTGATGACTCTCTCAACCACGAATGGGAGACAATGGTATAATTCTACTAATGTATAGGTATGAGCCTATATAACAAGGGTCTACTAGGATATTCGGTACCCTATATTATGATATAATCCTACTAGTACATAGGCAAAAAAAAATAGACAATTACGTCCCCAAGTTACTAGTCACCTAGCATTAATATCTCTACTAATTTTATGGAATCATCTCAGATATAATAAACAATAGGATCAAAATAAAAAAACCTAGGGGTTGATTCAAAGGGGAAAGCCTAGTGGGAAACACTACCCTTCTGTTAGGAGTGATTTTCAACAAGTATAGGTCAGTATAATCTCACTAATATATATGTTCTTGTACCAGTATATAACTATACTACTTATAATATCAGTGATCTATAGGCACGAGCCTAAGTATGTAACCATACTATAATATAAATTCACGAACATAAACTATAGGCCTAAATAACAACAGGGTCTATTAGGATACTCAATATCCTACACTACATCATGAAATAATAAACGAAGGTTTAGCAAAATGCTCGATATCCTATACTACAGCATGATCATCCTAACAATAAACATAGAGTCAAATCATCTACTAAGGGGTCTAGCAGAATATCCAATGTCCTACACTACGGTATGGTAGTATCATGCATATCTCATCTGGTGGTTAGGTGGGGCCCGCTCAGCAGGAGGTCAAAGTGGTCAACGTCTTAGGCAAGCGTCCGATCGGGCGAACTACCTCCCCGATCAGCAGGAAGAGTAGCTGGTTCGATACTTCGATAGCTCGGTCAGACATCGAGCTTCCGACGTTCATAAAGCTCAAAGCAGGGAGAGACGAAGGCCGAGCGGCCATCCCGCTCGGCTAGGCAATGGACGCAGCCTCGACCCAGCAGGCAGGACTCCCTCGCCCGACAGGGTGGAGCTGGCAGCAGCTCATCGGTTGAGCGAACGCTCGGCCCAACCGTTGCATCGCCCGGACGGCAGACTAGTCGAGCGGCTCTCCCACTCGACCCAATAACAGACAAAAGGGACAGTTGGTGATATCTTCCTAGGGACCAGTGTCATCGATAGGCGGCATGGTCGGCGGCGTGGTCAGATGGAGAATCGTACGGTGAAAGCTTCCACTATCACGTCAGGGATATGCTCGGGCTGTTAAGGTATGGCGTCAGACACACTTTTCTGACGCGACCTTTCCAGGTATTCTTTGGGAAGCATGTACACCTTGGGAAGTGTGCACATGCCTCCTGGGAGCTCTATATAAGAAGCTCCAAAGCTTCATCGGAGGTATGTTTTTTACTACTGTAGCTACAGTCACGCTGCTGCTCCTTTCTTCTCTACTTCATTCATTTGCTACTGGTGAATGACTTGAGCGTCGGAGAGCCATCGCTGGGGAACCCCTCCCTAGCTCAGCACTAATAACTTGTGGTTACAGGCTTAGCATGTTGGAGGTCCACGTCGTCTTCAGTTGACGCCCAGTCAACGTGAGCGCCACCTCCCCAGCATCCGTCAACTCACTCTCGGACAGGATCAAATTTGGCGCAGTCTATGGGAACGCGCCTGAATTTGAGCTGAGAAGATGGAGGAAGTTGGACGTCTCCACATTGTGATGCTCACTCCAGAGGAACTCGATGTGCTCATTCAGGTACAAGTGTCAAAGATAGCCGAACAACAATAGCAAAAGACACTAGCCGATCGTTGTTCACTCTCCGCAAGTGTACGGAAATGTTGCAAGAAATATAAAAGATTATCATATCAACAGGGACTGGAATAAATACTAGAAATGTCTCAACACGAGTTAGCCAAACAACTAATCAATTGGTTTCCAAAACCTAAATGTAACTAATGAAAAGTAAACATAGAAATGAAAGATCAACAAACAAGATTATGGGCTATGATAAGGGAATGTTTTAGGAGTTTTGGTTTCTTTGTAAGATTCCTCAATGTAAATGATCTACCAAATCCTATATCTCAATTGTCCAACATTTATAAAAGGTTGTCGGTTCTCTCTTGCAATAGACAACCGGCTTAGGACTGAAATCTATACCTAAATGTAATCAATTAGATATAAGCCTATGTTGTCCTTACACGGGCATGTTCCTATCATGAAGATCCCTCGGAAAATCAACATAGAAATCATTACCTCTCAACCCATAAGATATAAAGATTAATTCATAAATCTATCCTACCCTCTTGAATTATCCTATTTCCCCCCTAAAGCTCATCCCTCACACGTCCTTACACGGGCTTGCACCTTACGCGTGCTTCCCTCGGAAAATCGAGTGAGAGATAATCTCTACAATATCCACAAGACATTCAAACAATCAATCAAGAATGTGAATTAGGTCCAAATCACAACAATACATCCAAGATTGAATTGATACAAACAAGACAATATCATAGAAACAAGGAAATGGTAAATCCACAAAAGTTTACATCAATTCATCATACAAATACTCCCTCCATCCTAAAACAAAGAGATCTACTCCATGAATCGGAGAGAGAAATCCGAAAATACAAAGATTACAACCATTTCTTGATCCCCCAATCCAAGAAGAGGAGAGAAAGAAAACTTATCTAAGATGAAGGTTGGTCTTCGGATCCAATCAACGCTCCCGGAGTCGATTCCGTTGAAGATCCTCCTTTAGATCACCCAGAAATCCTCCCAAGATTGAGAGGAAACACCCAAATCTCGCTCTCTCCCAAGAGGGAGAAGATCCCCCTTTCAAATCTTGAAGAAGGGTTTAAATAGAGGTGAAGCTTGGGCGCCACACGACCCCTTGGCACGGCCGTGTGAGGTTCACATGACCCTGCCCACTCTCCTCTCTGCCAGCCTTGCACGGCCGTGTGTGAGACACGACTGTGGCAAACATCCCCAATAGCCCCTTTACACGACCATGTAGATCTACACGGTCTGAACTATCTTAGCCTCTGGAAATCTAGCACGGCTGTGTGATGCACACGGCCTGCTTCCTTCCTTGCCACTGAGAACCTCACACGGTAGTGTGAGGTACATGGCCGAAGCTTCTCCTTGCTCTGGAAAACTCACATGGCCGTGTGGTGCACACGGCCTAGGCTCCTTCTAAATCTGGTTTCTTCATATCCTTGCACGATCGTGTGAGGTTCACACGGCCATGACCTCTTCGTTTCCTGCTGCAGCCTTCTGGCCTGTGATCTCCACACGGCCTGAGCAATCCCCCAGAGCAGGGCAGTGTGTGGTTCAGGTAGGGCACCTTCTTCCCTTTGCTTTGCTCACAGATTTGGCTTCAAACATGAAATCTTCACCAATTTCGACTCCTGTGTACAGAAAATGCACAAAAGCATATCTCCGAATAAAGAGAGTAAATATGCTAAAAAGGAAAGCTGAAAGTACGAAAATGCATAGATCAAGCATGATCAAAGTATGTGAATGTGCGTTAAAACATGCCAATAAGTGTATACAATCTACGCACATCACACCCCCAGACTTAAACCTTTGCTTGTCCTCAAGCAAAATGCTGCAATCTACATTCATATATTCTACAACACATTCATAAACTATAATGTACTTTCCTAACTCTATCAAAAAGTTTCACTAATAAGCATGATCATGAAAACAAAGTCAAGTATGACTCAAGTATAAGTATCTTGTGCACAGTGCAAAAACAACTCAAAACTCTTCAAGTTTCAATCTATTTCCTAGTCAAGTCGTTATCAAATTTGAATTCCTAATGTTTCCAATGATGGACAAATAACCAGTGATAGGCACTTACTTGCCAAATACTTGGTTCATATTTCTCAATCAACCCATGGTCTCAAAGGCGTGCTCAATCTCAAGAGAAGCTAAGCAGTCATTTCCCCAGTAACCTAACTCGGTCTCAAAGGGGTGACTTGCTAGATTCCACTCATGACAACTATTTTTTATATCCCATATTCACTTTTTTTTCTCATTGCTTTTTTTTTCAATTTTTTTCCATAAGCATTTGCATTGTGCAAATCTTATTTCACAAGTGTACTTTTAGCATAAATGTTGGGATATTTTGATTTTTCCAAATGAGCTTGCATGAGTTAAGCCTCATCCAGTAACCAAAATGAAGTTTGAAAAATCACTATGGAAACCAAGTACTAAACAAACAAGATGAATCATGACTATTTCAATGATATCAACCATTCAAGCATCAAGTCAAAGTGTAGTGAAAGTAAGATTCTTAAGGTCAAGCCAAGACTAAAACTTATCTCCAAAAGATACTTAGCTTATTTCATGCTACTCAAGATAGAGAAAAGAGGTACACTAGGCATACTACTAGCATCATTTACAACATCATGAATCTAAATAATGAACGTGCTAACATTTTATCTTGAAGATAAGAAAGCATATAAGTGAAGTTTGATGTTCTCAAGATGTATGCCACAAGATTTCAAAAGATAATCAAATGACTATCAAAACAAACACTCAAGCAAGACAATCAAAATAGAATGCAAAACAAAAACTAGACATGCAGAAAACAAGAAAACAAGCAAAAATTGAAAACTAGAACGCAAAAAGAAATCAGGTTTGACACCCCCCCAGACTCAAACTTTTCATCGTCCCGATGAAATCAATATGGTGGAGGTGGAGGGGGACGATGAAAAGGGTGCCTACGACGTGGCTGACTAATAGGAAAACTAGGGAAACCTAGAGTTTTGCTCAGGATTATATGATACTCAAACAAAGCATCTACTTGTTGGCTAGTGACACTCATGCTTTGCATAAAATCTCTCATTCTAGCTTGATCTGTATCATAATCCTGGACAAATTCGGCCACTTGACCCTGAAAGTTCCTTGTGAACTGAAAGTGCTCTTGTACTTCTCTAAACTGATTATCTGATAAAGAGAAGCGACCTTCCAACATTCTTCGTTGGGCATCATACTTCTCGTGAAGCGATTCTAAAGAAGTACGAAAATCAGAAAAGTCAAATCTGGAGGAACCCATACCATAGGCAAAAGAATGCCTAGCAGGATCCGGATGTCCGAAAGGCTGCGGGTATCTAGATGTCGATGGCTCAATGTGCGGCTCTGTGTCTCCGGATATAGAGGGAACATTTTCGGGGTCGACATCGGTGATTACCCAGTTAGCAGGGTTACGAATAGACATTCGTTCAGGACAAGGAAGAGGTAGAGGAAAACCATTCCTCCTAGGAAATGCAAACCCATTCTCATCCCGAACGATCACCTTCATGGCAAGACATGCATCCATGTCAATCATATCGTTGCCATGAATAACTTCTAACCCTTCTAAATCAAGTTCCAAGTTAATGGCTACTTGGGTAATCAGACCACCAAGCACTATTGATCCTGAAGATGCCCTCACAGTTCTCACTAAGGTTTGTAAGAAATGAAAATCGGAATCAAAATCAACCTTATATAGCATAGCCCATAGAGAATAAAGTTCTACCTTTTTGATGACTCCATCACTATCACCCCTACCAAAAATAGTTTTGCTTATAATTGTATGTAGATATCTAAAAACAAGGTTTTGCATGTGAAAAGCCTTGGCTCTAGAGGACTCATAAGGATGATCTAATCCAGTAATTGAATTCCAAAAATAGTTCCAATTAAATCTAGAATCAAACCTTCAAGAGCTACCAGAAGACAATCCAAAACAAGTATTAAAGTCACTAAATGTCCATTGAAATTCTTGATTCATTAATCTAAAATTTATTTTGCCAACTTAATCGCCCTCATTGGTAAAATGGACATCTAACGAACTCAGAAACTCCAGAACAAGACGAGGATAAGTTGGTAGATGTGAGTACAATATATCACTCCAATCTAAGACCCCTATCATCCAATCTATATCGTCCCTAATTCCCATCATATCTAAAACAGTTGGGTCCATATACCGAGTACACACAATCTTTCTATTGACAAGAATTGCAAATCTAGTTATTTGATCATCATTTCTAAATACAATATTGAATTCATTGTCATTACCTTCATCGCGTGATGTCCTCTTTCCCTTGCCTTTGACTGGTTGTTTCCCCTTGTCCTTGCTTGGCTCCTTCCCTTTGTCTCCACTTGAACCACCACCTCCCTTGCGTAGTTTCTTCAAAAGATTGGACATAATGTCTAGCTTAAGTAGGGGTGGGTAGTATTTATGCTTAGAGGAATTAGATCTTGAAGAAATGGGTCTCAAAGAATAAGATCTTAGGTTAAGGAAATGGAGATCTTAGATCTAGGAGAAGAGAAAGATCTAGATCTAGGAGAAATTTATGAAGAAGAGAAGGGTTTAGAACTAGATCTGAGAGAACATGGAAGAGAGGTTTGAGGAAAGAGGAGTTTTGGAGAGAAGGGGTGCAAAGATGAAAGGGGTGTGTGGGGGACACGGCCTGGATCTGACCGTGTATAGCAGACACGGCTTGGCAGAGTTTCCCCACACGGGTCGTGTAGATCTACACGGCCCTATCCCTCTCCTTCTCGGTTTGAGTCACACGGCCGTGCCAATTAGCACGGCCATCTCCTTCTTCCTCACTGGTATCCATGCACGGCCGTGTCTAGGACACGACCCCAATAGCTTCCTCCTCTGGATTCTTCACACAACAGTGTTAGATGGCACGGCTAGTGTAGGCTTTTGCATTGGTTCCCTCACACGGCCGTGTGTGAGACACGACCGAGAAGCTTTCCTCCTCTGGATTCTTTACACGGCCGTGTTGGAGACACGACCTCATACCTTCTCTTCTCTAGAGACTCCACACGGCCGTGTTATGTAGACACGGCCCAAGCATCTCCACTTTCTGCACCGTAAGCCTGGCCGTGTGCAGCACACGACCATGCTCTGTTTTGCTCCAATTGGCATTTCTCCTCCATTCTAGCTCCTCCCACACTTCCATGCCCATGAAGAAATCATGGCCAGCTCATGGAAGTTAAATTTCAACCTGAAAACAAAACAAAAACCAAGTAAAAGCACTACTAATGAAGAATAGAAACATGAAATGAAATTAACTAAAAAGAAACCCTTGGGTTGCCTCCCAAGAAGTGCTTGTTTAAGGTCTTTAGCTCAATCAATCTAATTACTCCTCTCTTTTCTTTGCCCTTGGAGGGCAAACATACTTGTCATTTTTGTTGGGAGGTCTCCTCCCAACATCTTCCACCACATAGTTTTCTTCATTTGGTGGCCTCCCATGAGGATGGAAATTCCATTCCTCTAATTTGTAAATGCTTGTCCTGCTACAAGCATTCAAGAGAGAAGAGACATGGTTAAAGGCTTTAGACAAATCATATTCCAACCGTTCCTTACCAATCACCAAAAAAAGTTTATGATTTTTAACATCAATAATAGCTCCTGCTGTAGCAAGGAATGGTCTTCCCAATATGATCGGGATTTTTGGATCTTCTTCCATGTCTAACACAACGAAATCAGTGGGAATTATACTCCCACCTACTTTTACCGGCACATCTTCCACAATACCCATAGGGTACCTGCAGGAGTGATCAGCAAGTTGTAGTGTCATGGTAGTAAGTTTAAAGTTTTTGAGACCTAACTTATTACAAATATAATAAGGAATGAGGATAACACTTGCCCCTAAATCACAAAAAGCTTTTTCAATAAATTCAGTTCCTATATTGCAAGGAATATAAAAGCTTTCGGGGTCCTTCAACTTTGGGGAAGTATTCTTTCCCAAAAGAGCGTTGCATTCCTCTGTAAGTGTAATGGTCTCTATGTCTCCTTTCTTTCTCTTATTCGACATAATTGTTGGAACCCCAAGATTGTTTTGGTGTGATCAACAAGTTAAGTTAGGTCCTGTGTGTTTCTAACCTAGTGTCTAAGTGTGCAGGAGCTTAGGAGCACAGGTAGTCGAGCGGAAGACGCAGCCAGCGAGAAGGACAGCACGCGGTGCGTCCGAGGGATGAGGCGCTGCGGAAGAGTACACCGACGGACTAGAAGGAAGTGCGCGGTGGTTCCGAGGGACGAAAGCCGGAGCGGAAGATTGCTCGGGGAGCAAGAGACGCAGCTAGTGAGAAGGACGGCACGCGGTGCGTCCGAAGGACAAAGACTGCGGATGAGTACACCGGCGGATGAGAAGGGAACACGCGGTGATTCCGAGGGACGAGAAGCCGGAGGGAAGTGTTGGAGTGTATACTAAAAGCCTAGCTTTTGTATATACATTTATAAGAATCACATTAGTCAAGTGTCTACATTTATATATACCAAATGTAAATGTTCAATTAATTTATATTGTAGATAACATGGTGTGTGGTGTCATACACAAAGGATATGTTATCAGTACCTTATAAATTATAAACAGTAGCTCATGACCAAGATGGAAAGGAACAAACCATTGGAAGGTCGTAGTGTAATTAGGTATTAGTTTATCTTAACTATATAATTATACTAGTACACTTAGAGTGTATTGAGTAGGACCATTAGAGGTCGTTTCTTTTATACTGACTTTATAAAAGAACAAAGACCTCAGTTATTATGGAAGTGTGTGCTCTTAATCCTAATATAATAACAAGCACATATATTTGATATTTATTTCTTTAATTTATCAATGGGTGAGATTTAGTTCGATAAATCAATAAGCCCGATAAGTTGGGAAATGATATCACTTATAATGTGTGTTGTTGATTATAGAAGGAAACTGTGTCCTAGTTATCTAGGTTGATAATGTCCCCAAGAGGAGCTCATAAGGATTGTCATGTTAAACCCTGCAGGTGGACTTAGTCCGATATGACGATAAGGTTGAGTGGTACTACTCTTGGTCTAAGATATTAATTAAGTGAGTTGTCAGTAACTCGTTTAATTAGTGTACATTCGACATCTTAAACACAGGGAGACTAACACACTCATAATAAGGAGCCCAAAATGTAATTTGGGATTGGTGCGGTAGTTCAATAATAGTTCTTTAGTGGAATGAATTATTATTGATGAAATTAAGTTATGTGTTCGGGGCGAACACGGGATGCTTAATTTCATCGGGAGACCAAAACCAATTCCTCCTCTCGGTCCCTATCGTAGCCTCTTGTATATAGAGATTTATACCACCACATACCCACCTTCTTACCCAACCAATAGGGGCCGGCCAAGCCAAGCTTGAAGCTCAAGCTTAGGGTCGGCCAAGCCTAAAGGTTGAGCCTTAAGGTGGTCGACCAATAGCTTGGAGCCCAAGCTTAGGTGGTCGGCCACATCATATTAAAAAGGATTTTATTTATAAATTTTTTTCTTATGTGGATTCCATGGTTTTAAAAGAGAGTTTAAAATTTAAATCTTTCCTTTTATAGCTTTCTACAAAAGTTTAAGAAAAGATTTAAAATCTTTCCTTATTTGTAGATTAAAAGGTGGATTTTAAATTTTAAGAAAACTTTTCTTTTAAATCATGTTCATGATTTAAAAGAGAGTTTAAAATTAAATATTCTCTTTTATAAGTTTCTACAAAAGATTAAGAAAAGATTTGATATCTTTCTTTATTTGTAAATTGAAAGAGATTTTAATTTGTAGAGATAACTTTCTTTTTATCCACATGTTTAAAAGAAAGTTTTAATTTATAAAATTTCCTTTTTATAATCCACCATGAAGGGAAAAATTATTGGAGAAATTTTTTTATAAAATTTCCTGAAACAAATTAGGAAGTTTTAATTCTTGTGTGAATTAAAATTTCCTTGATTTAGGGATTGTAGGTGGCCGGCCATTGATATTAAGAAAAGAAAATTATTTTTAATTAAATAATTTTTTCTTTTTCATGGCAAAGGAATTAAGGAAGTTTTTATTAAAATTTCCTTATTTGCCAAGACCAAGGATTATAAAAGAGGGGGTAGAGGTGCCTTCATGGTAAATGACTCTATTCTTTTCTTCCTCTCTTTTCTTCCTTGGTGTGGTCGCCCCTAGGGTCTCCTCTTCTCCTTCTTTTCTCTTCCTCCTTTGTGGCTGGCGGCATCAACTTAAGGGAAGTCCATGGTGGCCGGTTCTAGCTAGGAGAAGAAGGAGAGAAAGAAGGCTTCGTTTCTAGCATCCCTTGGAGCTTGGTGGTGGTGGCCGGATCTTTACTTCTCATGGAGAATTAATGGTGGCCGAATCTAGCTTGGAGAAGAAGGAGCTTGGTGGTTCTCGTCTCGGAAGATCGTTGCCCACACAACGTCCGAGATAAGAAGAGGAATACGGTAGAAGATCAAGAGGTTATTTTTGCTTACAAAGAAAGATATAACTAGTAATTGTTTTCCGCATCATACTAGTTTTCTTTGTATAGTTATTTATGGAAATAGCAAACACAAGAGGCATATGATTCTAGAGTTTTCGAAATAGTTTTTTCGAGTTTGTATTTTCTTCTTTTTCGAATTTATGATTCGATTGTTCTTTTTGGTTAACCTAGAGTTATTTAAGGAAATAAATATTAGCTTTCCTTAAAAGGCTTTGCCTAGGCGGTGGTGGTTGCTCCCATATCCAAGAAGGTCATGTGCCTCGCCATGCAGTCCTGGAAGCCAATTTTGGAAATTAATATTTATGAAATTAATAACTTAGGTAGATTTGAATCAATAGTGTTAAGTTTCGCTTGCGATTCAAATCTAAACCATTAAGAACAGATAAGTTAAATTTGGAATCAATGATGTTAAGTTCCGTCTGCGATTCCTAATTTAACTTCTAAAGAACACAATAGGTTATTTAAGGAAAGGTTCGACACTTGTACAAAAAAAATTTTGTACAGTGGAACCGGTACATTTTCTTAGGACTAACCAACAGGAAGCCCGCTCGAGAAGACCGGAAGTTGGGTTCGGGTGAGCCCTTTTCTGGATGGCAGAGATCACCCAAGCGAACGGATCCGGAGTAGAAGACCCAGACCCCGGATGAAAAAGTCAACATCAGTTGACTTTAGGCTCCGGGGCGCCCGAACCTGGTTTGTTGACTAGATCACGTCAAACGTGATCTGAACGTTGGGGATAAAGTTTTATCCCCCCAGGGCACCCGAAACCCCTTCCAGGCGCCCCGACCAAGTCTATAAATATAGTCTTGATCCAGAAACTTTTCATCAACTCAGTGCATTCCATTTCCATCACTTGTACGCTACTGTTCTAGATTAGCTTCTTTATTTTACGCTTTCACTGCTGTAAGAGGCTTCTCCACCTGAAGGAGATACTAGTGCTACGCTTTCTCGGATTAACAACCTCCTGGGTTGTAACCAAGTAAAAACCTTCTACCTCTTTCTTTCTGATTTTATTTACTGCTTTAATTTTATATAAGTGTACTATTGAGAGTTGGAGAAAGAGTTGTCTTATTTTTGCAGGCTATCCAACCCCCCTTCTAGCCGGCCGCAACGGTCCTACAAGTGGTATCAGAGCCGAGACACTTCAGGAGGACTAACTGCCGAACGAAGCAACGAGATGGCCAGATCTAACATCCACCCGCTAAAATTCGAGGGGGACTTTGCAAGCTGGAAGAAGCACATGGAGGTATTTTTCGGTACCAATTTCAATTTATTACTAACAAGGGAACTCGGTTTTGAAGCTCCCGAGGGCGAAGTGAAAAATCAATGGACAAAGAAAGAGCAGGCCGAGTACGTGGCAAACAAGAAAGCAGAATTCCATCTGCTAACCGTACTTCCGCTACAAGAAGTCAACCGTGTCGGCACGTACAACTCGGCAAAGGAGCTTTGGGAGAAGTTCCTTGAATTACACGAAGGAACATCCGAAGCCAAGCTTGCGAGATGGGACTTACTTCGCAACCAGCTCACCAACCTCCGTCTTGAAGAAGGTGAAACAATTGCACATCTACACTCGAGGATACAGGATCTCATCACCGGACTTTTGAATCTCGGAGAAGAGGTAAGTAACCGAGATTCGCTCAGGTACGCTTTAAATTCCTTCCCTAGAAATTCAAAATGGGCATCACTAGTAGATGTTTTTTACATTTTGAAGGACTTAGAAAAAATTTCATTAGAAGAATTTTTTTCAACATTTGAAGTGCATGAGTCAAGATGTGCAGGAATGAGGGAGCCCAAGAACAACAACGCCCTCAAAGGTTTGAGAGACGAACCTGAGTCAGAATCTTCTCTCGACGACGAGGAAATGGTAATGATGGTAAGAAGATTCAAGAAACTTTGTAAATCTAGATCTACTAACCATCTGCAGGGGAAAAAGAAAAGGACAATCCACTGCTACCACTGCGACGAAGAAGGGCATGTCAAGGACAACTGCCCTAAGCTGAAGAACAAAGACAAGGAGAAGGGTAAGAAGCGTATCCAAAAACGAAAGGCCCTGAAGGCGACGTGGGATGATACGTCGTCCGAATCGAAAGTCGAAGCATTCTCTAGACTCGCACTGATGGGAGTCATCAAGACGACAACTGTGATTCAAGCTCTTCCGAAATGAGCATCGAGAGCATTGATGAAGGGGGAGACACGTCGGAAGAAAGCAGCAGCTCAGGGGGAGAAACGGACAACGAGATCGACAAGGTAAGTCAGGTACGATCTCTTCCTCCCGATAAAATGTTTAAGTTCGTTAAACTTTTAACAAAAGATTGCTGCAAATTAGAAAGTGAAAATAAAAATTTAAAAGTAATTCTAGCTAAGTCTTGTCCCTAGAAGAATTAGATAAATTAAAACTAGCAAATGAAAAATTGAAACTTGAAAATGATGATTTGAAAATTCAAGTAGATAACTTGAAAAACTATGCATGTTCATCCAAAACCAATTTTAGAAGAGTTAATAATTTAAATTGGTACTTTAAATATCACCTGGGACAAATTAAGAACATTTCAAGAAAATATGTCCCGAAAATTTTTTTTGATTAATCCAGTAGGCTGGAACCTATATTGGGTTCTGAAGTCATGCTTAAATTAATTTTAAAATTAAAATTAGCGCTTTAAGTGAGAAAATTAAACAAAGAATTTCTTTATGAGGCTTTGTCAAGGAAGTGGTTGTTGCTCCAATAACCAAGAAGGTCTAGTGCCTCGCCACGACCTGGAAGCCAAAATATTGAAATAAATGTTTAATTAACTTACTAATAAAGCATTAATGCAAGAATTAATTAATGCTTTAAAAAGGTTATTCAAAACATTTTTTCAATTTAGAAATTTACTTACTTAAAATTTTTTTAAATTGACTAAGTCATTTTTTTTACTTAGAAAAATTTTCTCTTAAAAATTCTCAAATGATTAAGTTAGAATTTTTTTTTTCAAAAATAATCTTTACCTAGAATTTTTTTTAATGTTTTTCTTAAGTTAAAAGATTTTCTGAAATTAGCAATTTATGCTCAAATTACTTAGAATTTTTTTTAAAAAATTGCCTAAGTCAGATTTTTAAAACTTTACTAAGAATTGTTTTTAACTTAGAATTTCTTTTAAATATTTTTTTTCAAATTTACTAAATTTTTAACCCTTAGATTGTTTTTCTTGGAACCCCATTTTTTTTTTTTTTTTGATCAAAGGGGGAGAAGGGAAAGTATAAGTCTAGGGGTAGGTAGATAGATTTAATTTTTTCTTGTCTATCTTTTTGCCCTTAAATTGTAAATTAAGTTAATTTACTTAAATGTCTATTTTAACACTAGCTTAACTTGGGTTGATCACACTAAAAAGGGGGAGATTGTTGGAACCCCAAGGTTGTTTTAGTGTGATCAACAAGTTAAGTTAGGTCCTGTGTGTTTCTAACCTTGTGTCTAAGTGTGCAGGAACTTAGGAGCACAGGTAGTCGAGCGGAAGATGCAACCAGCGAGAAGGACGGTACGCGGTGCATCCGAGGGACGAGGCGCTGTGGAAGAGTACATTGGCAAACGAGAAGGAAGCGTGTGGTGGTTCCGAGGGATGAAAGCCAGAGTGGAAGATTGCTCAGGGAGCAAGAGACGCAGCTAGCGAGAAGGACGACACGCGGTGTGTCCGAGGGACGAAGACTGCGGATGAGTACGCCGGCGGATGAGAAGGGAACATGCGGCGATTCCGAGGGACGAGAAGCCGGAGGGAAGCCCGCTCGAGAAGACCGGAAGTTGGGTTCGGGTGAGCCCTTTTCCGGATGGTAGAGATCACCCAAGCGAACAGATCCGGAGTAGAAGACCCGGACCGAGGTGAACTGAACTGGAGCAGTGGTCCTCGGACGAAAAAGTCAACATCGATTGACTTTAGGCTCTGGGGCGCCCGGAGCAGTCCGGGGCACCCGGAGTAGCCCGGGGCGCCCGGAACCCTTTCGGCCGCCCGGACCTGGTTTGTTGACCAGATCGCATCAAACGCGATCTGAACGTTGGGGATAAAGTTTTATCCCCCAGGGCGCCCAGAACCCCTTCCAAGCGCCCCGACCAAGGCTATAAATATAGCCTTGATCCAGAAGCTTTTCATCAACTCAGTGCATTCCATTTCCATCACTTGTACGCTACTGTTGTAGATTAGCTTCTTTATTTTACGCTTTCACTACTGTAAGAGGCTTCTCCGCCTGAAGGAGATACTAGTGCTATGCTTTCTTGGATTAACAACCTCCTGGGTTGTAACCAAGTAAAAACCTTCTGCCTCTTTCTTTCTGCTTTTATTTACTGCTTTAATTTTATACAAGTGTACTGTTGAGAGTTGGAGAAAGGGTTGTCTTATTTTTGCAGGCTATCCAATGTTAGCTAGAGCCCTAGAGTCAATCATTTGATGATTGTATTTTGGACTTGTTGTATTAATACTATATAAATAAAGGCATTTATTTTTGGGTTATTATACTTACTTGTATTGGTGCCAAATAAACTAAGTATAATAACGTCCTTGAGTAGAAGGTTCTTATCTATATCAATCGATTGGTTGAATCGATAGTGAGATGATATAGGGAACACTACTCTTAATCATTCCTAGTCGAGTATTAACATTCAGGGACAATGTTAATGCAATAAGACTAACATGTAGGTCAACTCGATGACTTGATCTCACAAGTCATGGATATAGAGATATCAAGTTGACACATGGGTATGCATTAGAGAATGTATACTGAAAGACCCGCCATGAGAAAGTATCATGGATCGTTATATGAGTGTCATATACTTTCTCATGTGGCTATTAGTATGACTACTAGTCCTTAGACCTGAAGTCTGTTGGTTGCTACTCGGAAAACCTAGAGGTTCCACTGTACAAAAATTTTGTACAAAGGTCTGAACCTTTTCCTAGCTACCATGTGTTCTTTTAAATTAAATTTTGGATCGCCTGCGGAACTTAACACGTTTGATCCAAAACTTAATCTATTCGTTCTTTTAGGTTTTGACTTGGGTCTCCTGCGGAACTTAACACGTTCGACCCAAATCACCTTAAGTTATTAATTCCATTAAATATTAATTTCCATAATTGGTTCCCAGTACTAACGTGGCGAGGCACATGACCTTCTTGGATATGGGAGCAACCACCACCGACTAGACAAAACCTTTTATGGAAAGCTAATATTTAATTTCCTAAAATAACTTTAGGTTAACCGAAAAGAACAATCAAATCACAAGGAAAAAGAAAACAAAAAAACACAACATCGAAAAACATATTCGAAATACTAGAATCGTATGCCTCTTGTATTTGGTATTATTTCCAAAAATAACTAGTATGATGCGGAAAGAAAAATTACTAGTTATACCTTTTAGAAAGACCTCTTGATCTTCTACCGTATTCCTCTTCTAACCTCGGACGTTGTGTGGGCAACGATCTTCCGAGATAAGAAACCACCAAAGCACCTTCTTTTCCTTTCTTCAAATTTCGGCCAAGCACAAAGCTTCCAAAAGATGAAGATCTTTTCCACCAACCAAGCTCCAAGGGATGTAAGCTTTCTCTCCTTCTTCCTCAAGCTAGATCCGGCCACCAATTAAAACTCCATGAGCATGAAGAGGTTCGGCCACAAAGAGAAGAAGAAGAGAAGAAGAAAGGGCCGGCCACACCATCAAGGAAAAGAGGGAGAAAAATAGAATAGAGTCCTTAGACTTGAAGCCTCCTCTACCCCCTCTTTTATAATCCTTGGTCTTGGCAAATAAGGAAAATTTAATAAAAACTTCCTTAATTCTTTTTCCATTGAAAAGGAAAATTTATTTAATTAAAAACAATTTTTCTTTTCAATTTTGCAATGGTCGGCCACACCAAGAAATCTCCAAGCAAATAAAATTTTAAATACCAATTAAAATTTCCTTATTTGCTTCCGGAAATTTATAAAAATTTCTCAATAATTTTAATCCCTTCATGATTGGTTTATAAAAAGGAAATTTAATAAATTAAAATCTTTCTTTTAAACATGTGGATAAAAAGAAAGTTATCTCTATAAATTAAAATCTCTTTTAATCTACAAATAAGGAAAGATATCAAATCTTTTCTTAATCTTTTGTAGAAACTTATAAAAGAGAATATTTAACTTTAAACTCTCTTTTAAATCATGAACATGATTAAAAAGGAAAGTTTTCTTAAAATTTAAAATCCTCCTTTAATCAACAAATAAGGAAAGATTTCAAATTTTAAACTCTCTTTTAAACATGTAGATGGTTTACAAATAAGGAAAGTTTTTACCAAAAATTAAAACCATCCTTTTAAACTACAAATAAGGAAAGAGATTAATCTCTTCTCTTAATCTTTTGTAGAAAGCTATAAAAGGAAATTTTTAATTTTTAAACTCTCTTTTAAAATCATGATATCCACATAAGAAATAATTTTAATAAAAATCCTTTTTAATATTCTAGTGGCCGGCCACCTAAGCTTGGGACCCAAGCTTTGGCCGACCACCTACATGACTCATCCACTTGATCTTGGTCGGCCCTAGCTTGGGTTCCAAGCTAGCTTGGCCGGCCCCATTGGATGGGTAAGAAGGTGGGTATGCGGTGGGTATAAATCTCTATATACTAGAGGCTACGATAGGGACCGAGAGGAGGAATTGGTTTTGGTCTCCCGATGAAATTAAGCATCCCGTGTTCGCCCCGAACACACAACTTAATTTCATCAATAATAATTCATTCCACTAAAGAATTATTATTGAACTACCGCACCAATCCCAAATTACATTTTGGGCTCCTTCTTATTATGAGTATGTTAGTCTCCCTGTGTTTAAGATAACAAATGTCCACTAATTAAGTAAGTTACTGACAACTCACTTAATTAATATCTAGCTCCAAGAGTAGTACCACTCAACTTCATCATCATGTCGGACTAAGTCCACCTGCAGGGTTTAACATGACAATCCTTATGAGCTCCTCTTGGAGACATTCTCAACCTAGATTACTAGGATACAGTTTCCTTCTATAATCAACAACACACACTATAAGTGATATCATTTCCCAACTTATCGGGCTTATTGATTCATCGAACTAAATCTCACCCATTGATAAATTAAAGAAATAAATATCAAATATATGTGCTTGTTATTATATTAGGATTAAGAGCACACACTTCCATAATAACTGAGATCTTTGTCCCTTTACAAAGTCAGTATAAAAGAAACGACCTCTAATGGTCCTACTCAATACACTCTTAGTGTACTAGTGTAATTATATAGTTAAGATAAACTAACACCTAATTACACTACGACCTTCCAATGGTTTGTTCCTTTCCATCATGGTCGTGAGCTACTGTTTATAATTTATAAGGTACTGATAACATGATCTTCTATGTGTGACACCACACACCATGTTATCTACAATATAAATTAATTGAACAACTACATTTATCATAAATGTAGACATTTGACCAATGTGATTCTTATTTCTAGATAAATGTTTATACCAAAAGCTAGGCTTTTAGTATACACTCTAACAAAGTCACCATGGTTCCCTACATAAGGAGTTATGTACTTTAGTTTCGTCAAATGTCACCCGTAACTAGGTGGACTATAAAGGCGATTACTGGGTATGTAACAAATTATGCGGAGGGATGTGAGTGATGTAGATGGGATATATTCCTCCTATATGACGGGAGAGACATCGATATTCTTGATAGAGTGAGACCACGAAGTGCATGGTCATGCCCAAATGAGTCAATATAGGATATTGAGCTCATTTGATTTAGTGAGTCTACTTGGAGTTCAAGATTTAGATTGATTAGAGGATGACACGGTCTATGCCTCATATTGATCAATCTAGATGTCTAGGATAGAAGGACACTTGTCATATATTGTGAAGAGTCACAATTGATAGTCACAAGGTGATGTTGGATCTCAACATTCTTGTAACTTGGGTAGTAATGATGTATTGCTAGATACCGCTCATTACTTATGCTTCTAAATGAGTTTAGGGGCATTGCCAACGTTACAAGAACCTATTGGGTCACACACAAAGAACAAGTGGATAGAGATTAGGTTCATATGATGAACCAAGAGGATTAGATTCATGTGATGAATCAAATTGGATTAAGAGTAATCCTAATTGGGCTAATTGAGTTGGACTCAAGTTGATTCATGTGTTCAATGAGTCTAATTTAGATTATGACTCATTGAATCAATTTAATTAAATGAATTAGATTCATTATATTAAATTGGCTTGAATTAAATGGTTGGATTAGATCAACCATGAGAGAGATTAAGTTAAGTTTGACTTGACTTGAGAGGAAGAGGAAGAGTCAAGTTTGACTTGACTTTATGCCACATTATTTGTGACTTGGCATTAGGAGAACTAATGATGATGTGCCACATCATCACATGTGCCACCTCATGGAGGTTACAACTATTCACTTTAATGGCCTCCACATTAATTGTGATTAATGTGAAGGGGGTTACACCACTTGTAGTGGCCGGCCACTTGATTGAAAAAGAGAAGTTTTCTTTTGGTGAGTAACTCTCATTCAAGTCATCTTCCTCCTCCTAAGCTCTCTTCTTGCTCCTTCTCTTCTCTTGGTCGTGGGTTTCAAGCAAGGGAGAAGAAAGGAGAGTGAATCTAATCCAAGAAGAATGGTTAGTGAAAGTCACATAGAGATTTTAGAGGAGTGTGTTCTCTTCTTTTCTTTTCTTCTTCTTCCAATCCCATCTGAGAGCATCAAGAAGTGCTAGCACACTTGTGGTGTTCTCTTCTCCATCCTTGTGTGTTAGAGAACACATCTTGTTCGTGTGGATACTTCTAAAGAGTTGTCTACTTTGACAACTAGAGATCCGGCATCTCTTTGGACAAGCGGGACTCGCGAAGGGCACGCATCGAAGGTATAAGATTTTCTCCATGTAGATCTAAGTGTAGATCTAGGTAAACTCGTACTCATAGTTTTTAAAAAAAATTTCTTTGCACGGATCCGTTGGCTAGGGAGTTTCGGGGTTTCCGCGACGCGAAAAAGCATTTTTCGCGGCCCGAAAATCCCAACAGTGGTATCAGAGCCACGTGCGAAGATGAATACGAGTTTATTTTGGTTTTTATAAAAAATAAACATTCTGTGAATTTCTGTAATTTTATGTTTTTAATGGTTTTTATGAGTATTTTTCTCGTAGAAGAGAAGCACAAGTGTTTCGACACTTGTAGGCTTCGACTACCGAGAAGAATTTTCCAAAACAACAAAGTTTCACCCCAAAACTTTTTGGGATAGAGAGCTAAGGCGCTCTTGGATCACAAAAGAACCCTCGCGATGGTTAGATCGCGGGTAGGGGTGCTGCCCCTGGCTCCGCAAGGGGATTCGTTCCGTGATTGCGCCCGAAAACCGCTAAACGGGACCGCCGAAAAATTTTACTCATAAAAATTGTAAAAAATTATGAAAAAATTACAGAAAATTATGAAAATATATAATTTTGAATTATATATTATTTTTGTGATAGTCATGGCCCAAAAAGACCCAATATGATTGGATTTGTGTTGTAATTTATAATACGACCTGTGTGTCGTCATGTGTTTGTGTGTGCTATATTTGATACGCGACCTGCGCGTCGTAACTCCCTATTTATATTCTGGTTGTAAATTAGATTTAGACTCGAATGTAACTCGAGTTTCAAAATTGTAATGTAAATTTTGAAGCGGTGGAAGGTCCACTCAAGACGGAGTTACGAGGAAGGCGCGAGCAACACAAGGTGGTCAAAAGGAAGGCGCTTGAGAAGCTGTTGACCTTAGGTTGACCATCCGATCTTCTTATTGGCTTGAGAAGATCGTAGTAGGGCCATGACATAATCACAAAATTTAGTTAATTACTTGTGTATGTGATGCATGCTTAATTAAGTAATTAATTAGTGCCTAACGAATTAGATTAGATCTAAATCGTGCACAAGATACACCCTTACGATTAAATTAGATCTACATCATGTACAAGATGCACTCTATCGATTAGATTAGATCTATATCGAGTATATGATACAACATCGACATTTAGATTAGATCTAAATCATGACAACTCAAAATGCCTACCGTGTTGTGATACCTACTACTACCTCGATCACATGTCGTTGTTGAATATGCCAAAGCAGAGCAACACATATTATCTTGGTAGGGTACAGAGGGACAATCTTGGTCCCGCCTATCAATGCATGGGTGAGTACAACTCAATTAGATTGAGTAACTAGTTAACTCGGTTGGATCGAATACAACTATAGGCATTCTTCCAACGGTTGGAAAGATAGGACATAAATCACATTTATATTAATTCTTGGGCGTATTAGCCAAAGCTAACTCAAGTTTTAATATAACTGCGGATAATGATCCTATAAACAAGAGTTGCATAGAGATGTAATTGGTAATCGTTACCTACCGATCATACTAAATCTTGGGCGTATTAGCCAAAGCTAACTCAAGGGTTAATATGATGTGGATCTTGTCCCACATGAATTATAGAATTCAGTGGGAGCATCATTTAGTTGAAGGCCTAATTAAATGATTTAAAAGAATATGATATTTATTTCTACATTTATTTCTGTTGTAGAATTTCCATGACGTCAAACACGAACAACTTCTCTCTGCGTTCTGTCCTTAAGAAGGACAAGCTCAACGGAGCAAATTTCCTGGACTAGTACAGGAACTTGAGAATAGTTCTCACCCAAGAACGTAAACTCGGCCCATTCCGGAGGCTCCTCCTGCCACTGCCACGCGAGCAGACCGAGATGCTTACAAGAAGCATCAAGATGACACATTAGATGTGTCCTGTCTTATGCTCGCGACCATGAACTCTGAGCTTCAGAAGCAACATGAGTTGATGGGCGCTAACGATATGGTTGAACATCTTTGTCACCTATATCAAGGACAAGTAAGGCACTGGAAGAGGAACTCCAAAGAATACCTGGAAGATCTTAAGAAGAAGAGAAATAAGATTTCTACTTCAGGTATACATGTTATAGAAGTCAACCTCTCTATTTCTTCATCGTGGGTATTAGATACTGGATGTGCTTCGCACATTTGTACTAATGTACAAGCGTTGAGAAATAGCAGGGCATTGATGAAGGGTGAGATAGACCTACGAGTAGGCAATGGAGCACGGGTTGCTGCTGTTGCTGTAGGAACTTATCATCTATCTCTGCCCTCTGGGCTTGTACTAGAATTAGATGATTGTTGTTATGTGTCTGTATTAACTAAGAACATTATATCAGTTTCTTGTTTGGACAAGAAAGGTTTCTCGTTTAGAATAAAGAACAAATGTTGTTCCGTCTATTTAAACGATATGTTCTATTGTAGTGCACCTCTGATAAACGGACTCTATATTCTAGATCTTGAAAGCCCTATTTATAACATAAATACCAAGAGATTCAAGTCAAATGACCTGAACCAAACCTATCTCTGGCACTGTCGCTTAGGTCATATAAATGACAAGCGCTTATCCCAGCTCCATAAGGATGGTTTGCTGGACTCATTTGATTTTGAATCTTATGAGACGTGTGAGTCATGCCTACTAGGCAAGATGACCAAGACTCCCTTTAGTGGGCACAGCGAGAGAGCAACTGACTTTTTAGGACTTATACATAGTGATGTATGCAGACCTTTCAATGTCGCTACTAGAGGAGGTTATAGGTACTTCATCACATTTACTGATGACTTCAGTAGATATGGTTATGTGTACTTAATGACACATAAGTCTGAATCCTTTGAAAAGTTCAAAGAATTCAAGAATGAAGTACAAAACCAGCTTGGCAAGAGTATTAAGATACTTCGATCAGATCGAGGTGGAGAATACCTTAGCCATGAGTTTCGTGACTATCTAGCAGAGTGTGGGATCCTATCCCAACTCACTCCTCCTGGAACACCACAGTGGAATGGTATATCCGAAAGGAGGAATCATACCCTATTAGATATGGTGCGATCTATGATAAGTCACACAGATCTTCCGACATACCTTTGGGGCTATGCTTTAGACACGACAGCTTTTATACTCAACCAAGTTCCATCCAAGGCCATGATAAAGACACCATATAGGATATGGACTGGGAGAGATGCCCAGGTGTCTTTCATGAGGATTTGGGGTTGTGAGGCTTACGTTAGACGTCAAGTCTCAGATAAATTAGGACCCAAATCTGACAAGTGCTACTTTATAAGATATCCCAAGAAAACTAAGGGATATTACTTCTACATTCCCAGTCAGCACAAGATAGTTGTGGCAAAGACTGGAGTCTTTCTAGAAAGGGACTTTGTTTCTAGAAAGACTAGTAGGAGTACATTCGATCTTGAAGAAGTTCAAGATGTGGATCCTATCACTGAAGCCTCGATGGAAGTTGAACTAGAACCACAAAGTGTTGTGGATGATGTTGTTCCACAAAGAATTGAGGAACAACAACCAGTTCAAGTAGACATACCTCTTCACTGGTCTGATAGGGTACGTCGTCAGCCTGAGAGATACTCATTTCTCTTGTCTGACCATGATAACGTTGTGCTCATAGAGGATGAGTCTACCACCTATCAGGAAGCTATGATGAGACTAGATTCCGAGAAATGGCTAGAAGCCATGAGATCCGAGATGGAATCCATGTACACCAACCAAGTATGGACTTTAGTTGATCCACCTGAAGGGGTAAAACCCATTGGGTGTAAGTGGGTCTTTAAGAGAAAGACTGACATGGATGGACTTATCTATAAGGGTCGCTTGGTAGCTAAAGGTTTCAAGCAGATTCATGGTATTGACTATGATGAAACCTTTTCTCCAGTAGCGATGTTTAAGTCCATTCGGATCATGCTTGCTATTGCAGCCTACCATGACTATGAGATATGACAGATGGATATTAAAACCGCGTTTCTGAATGGAAACCTGCTCGAGGATGTGTACATGACACAATCTGAGGGTTTTGTAGATCCACAGAATAATAGCAGAGTATGCAAGCTGCATAGGTCCATTTATGGACTAAAGCAAGCTTCTCGGAGTTGGAATCTTCGATTCAATAATGCAATCAAACAGTTTGGTTTCATCAAGAACGAAGATGAGCCTTGTGTCTACAAGAAGGTTGTAGGGGATATAGTTGTCTTCCTCATATTGTATGTGGATGACATACTACTCATTGGGAAGGACATCCCTATGCTTCAGTCTGTCAAGACCTGGCTAGGGAGTTGCTTCTCAATGAAGGACTTAGGTGAGGCATCCCGCATTCTAGGGATACAGATCTATAGAGATAGATCTAAGAGATTGGTTGGCCTAAGTCAGAGTACATATATTGACAAGGTACTCCTTCGGTTTGCCATGCAGAACTCCAAGAAGGGATTTCTGCCGATGTCACATGGAGTGAGTCTTTCGAAGACTCAAGGTCCCTCTTCCAGAGAGGAGAGAGACCGCATGGATCAGATCCCTTATGCCTCAGTCATAGGATCTATCATGTACGTCATGCTATGTACTCGACCTGATGTCTCGTATGCTTTGAGCATGACGAGCAGATACTGGTCAGATCCAGGTGAAAGTCACTGGATAGCGGTGAAGAATATTCTTAAGTACTTAAGAAGGACTAAAGAATATTTCTTGATATATGGAGGCAATGATGAGCTAACTGTAAAGGGTTACAGTGATGT
Source organism: Zingiber officinale (assembly GCF_018446385.1). Lineage (NCBI taxonomy): Eukaryota > Viridiplantae > Streptophyta > Magnoliopsida > Zingiberales > Zingiberaceae > Zingiber > Zingiber officinale. Next base: position 39,192,116 of record NC_055987.1, read on the forward strand.
TAGCTTCCAGACCGACCAAGATGACTATAGATCGCAGTCGGGGTTCATGTTTTGCATTAATGGTGGTGCTGTGAGCTGGAAGAGTTCGAAGCAGGACACAGTAGCTGATTCTACGACAGAGGCCGAGTATATTGTTGCATCATAGGCAGCAAAGGAGGCAGTTTGGATTCGCAAGTTCATCACTGAACTTGGGGTGGTTCCTAGCATTGCTGACCCTATTGAGCTCTATTGTGACAACAATGGAGTATAGCACAGGCGAAGGAACCTCGCTCACACCAGCGGACCAAACACATACTACGGTGCTTCCATCTCATTCGAGAGATCATCGAGAGAGGAGATCTGAAGATTTGCAGAGTACCTACAGAGGCTAACATCGCAGATCCCTTGACCAAGGCTTTGGCACAGAGGAAGCATGATGGTCACACTAGGTCATTGGGGCTTAGAGCCTACACTGATTGGCACTAATGCTAGTGGGAGATTGTTAGCTAGAGCCCTAGAGCCAATCATTTGATGATTGTATTTTAGACTTGTTGTATCATATTCTATATAAATAAAGGCATTTGTTTTTGGGTTATTATACTTACTTGTATTGGTGCTAAATAAACTAAGTATAATAACGTCCTTGAGTAGAAGGTTCTTACCTATATCAATCGATTAGTTGAATTGATAGTGAGATGATATAGGGAACACTACTCTTAATCATTCATAGTCGAGTATTAATATTCAGGGACAATGTTAATGCAATAAGACTAGCATGTAGGTCAACCCGATGACTTGATCTCACAAGTCATGGATATAGAGATATCAAGTTGACACATGGGTATGCATTAGAGAATGTATACTGAATGACCCGCCATGAGAAAGTATCATGGATCGTTATATGAGTGTCATATACTTTCTCATGTGGCTATTAGTATGACTACTAGTCCTTAGACCTGAAATCACCATGGTTCCCTACATAAGGAGTTATGTACTTTGGTTTCGTCAAACGTCACCCGTAACTGGGTGGACTATAAAGGCGATTACTGGGTATGTAACAAATTATGCGGAGGGATGTGAGTGATGTAGATGGGATCTATTCCTCCTATATGACGGGAGAGACATTGATATTCTTGATAGAGTGAGACCACGAAGTGTATGGCCATGTCCAAATGAGTCAATATAGGATATTGAGCTCATTTGATTTAGTGAGTCTACTTGGAGTTCAAGATTTAGATTGATTAGAGGATGACACGGTCTATGCCTCATATTGATCAATCTAGATGTCTAGGATAGAAGGACACTTGTCATATATTGTGAAGAGTCACAATTGATAGTCACAAGGTGATGTTGGATCTCAACATTCTTGTAACTTGGGTAGTAATGATGTATTGCTAGATACCGCTCATTACTTATGCTTCTAAATGAGTTTAGGGGCATTGCCAACGTTACAAGAACCTATTGGGTCACACACAAAGAACAAGTGGATAGAGATTAGGTTCATATGATGAACCAAGAGGATTAGATTCATGTGATGAATCAAATTGGATTAAGAGTAATCCTAATTGGGCTAATTGAGTTGGACTCAAGTTGATTCATGTGTTCAATGAGTCTAATTTAGATTATGACTCATTGAATCAATTTAATTAAATGAATTAGATTCATTATATTAAATTGGCTTGAATTAAATGGTTAGATTAGATCAACCATGAGAGAGATTAAGTCAAGTTTGACTTGACTTGAGAGGAAGAGGAAGAGTCAAGTTTGACTTGACTTTATGTCACATCATTTGTGACTTGGCATTAGGAGAACTAATGATGATGTGCCACCTCATGGAGGTTACAACTATTCTCTTTAATGACCTCCACATTAATTGTGATTAATGTGAAGGGGGTTACACCACTTGTAGTGGCTGGCCACTTGATGGAAAAAGAGAAGTTTTCTTTTGGTGAGTAACTCTCATTCAAGTTATCTTCCTCCTCCTAAGCTCTCTTCTTGCTCCTTCTCTTCTCTTGGTCATGGGTTTCAAGCAAGGGAGAAGAAAGGAGAGTGAATCTAATCCAAGAAGAAAGGTTAGTGAAAGTCACATAGAGATTTTAGAGGAGTGTGTTCTCTTCTTTTCCTTTCTTCTTCTTCCAATCCCATCCGAGAGCATCAAGAAGTGCTAGCACACTTGTGGTGTTCTCTTCTCCATCCTTGTGTGTTAGAGAACACATCTTGTTCGTGTGGATACTTCTAGAGAGTTGTCTACTTTGACAACTAGAGATCCGGCATCTCCTTGGACAAGTGGGACTCGCGAATGGCATGCATCGAAGGTATAAGATTTTCTCCATGTAGATCTAAGTGTAGATCTAGGTAAACTCGTACTCATAGTTTTTCGAAAAATTTTCTTTGCACGGATCCGTTGGCTAGGGAGTTTCGGGGTTTCCGCGACGTGAAAAAGCGGTTTTTGCGGCCCGAAAAACCCAACATCCAACCCCCCTTCTAGCCGGCCACAACGGTCCTACAATGATGTCCTTCAGGAATTTGGCAAACTTGGGCATTTGGAGAATTGCATCAATAAGTGGTACATCCACACAAATTTCTTTCACCTTCTCCAAGAATTTGCCAAACTCTTTATCTTTCTTTAACATGATCAATCTTTGAGGAAAAGGGACTGCTATATTTTGATGGTTGAGTGGAAGAGTCTCTTTAACCTTAGTGGTACTCTCCTCATCAACTTGAATCTTATTTTGTGATGGAGGAGAGAGCTCTTCTTCATTGCGCATCCCTTTTGGAGCAGTCACTTGGGGATCTCCCAAGGTTCGTCCGCTCCTAAGCTCAATTCTGTTACAGTGCTCCATGGAATTAACATCAGGCTTTCCTGGTAATTGCCCTGGTGCTCTAGAAGATGAGGAAGCTAGTTAAGCAATCTGACATTCCAAAATCTTTTGATGTCTATCAGAATTATCCATTCTCTGAGTAAGCTTCAAAATGTCTTGTTTCATTTCGTTCTGAGCTTGTTTCATTTCATTCTGACTGGACATAATTTCTTCAAACATCTTTTCAATTTTGGACATAGGAAAGCTTTGAGAAGATTGTTGCTGAAAATTTTGTTGCCCGGATTGAAAATTAGGCCTTGCCCCCATGGATGATCCTTGATCTTGGTTATTTCTATAAGAGAAATTAGAATGACTTTTCCGTCCAGGGTTGTAGGTATTTGAGTAGGGGTTGTTCTGCCTCTGATTGTAACCCATGATTGCATCGCATTGCTCTAGTTGATTGATTTATGTAGTTATAGCCCCTAATGGACATGAGTCACTTAGATATTCAAAACTTCCACATACTTCATAAGAAGCAACAATGGCATTGGCTGTGTTTGAGCTAGCTCCCATATTCTCAATTTTTTTTTGTAAGAGCATCCAATTTTGCAGCCAACAAGGTCACTGCATCAACATCAAATTTTCCTAATGCTTTTGTTGTTGGGTTCATACAAGAATAGCCACCACTTCTTTCATTAGCACATTGATGGTGGTTTTGTGCTACACTCTTGATTATCTCCTCGGCTTCATCTAAACTCTTGTTCATAAGTGCCCCTCCAACAGTTGAATCAAGGGACACTTTTGTGTGATAGTTGATGTCGTTATAGAACGTGTGTAGCACTAACCATCTTTCCAAACCATGGTGTGGGCATTGTCTGAGCATATTATTGTATCTATCCCATGCTTCAAATAAAGATTCTGAGTCCGCTTGTTTGAAGCTTGCAATAAGATTCCTCATATGAGCTATTTTGCTAGGGGGATAGAATTTGTTAAGAAATTATTGCTCGCATTGTTCCCATGTGGTGATGCTATTTGGAGCCAAAGAATTCAACCATTGCTTGGCTCTATATCTCAAAGAAAACCCAAACAATAGTAGACACACTGCTTCTGAAGGAACACCATTCATTTTCATTGTACCGCATATTTCATAGAAGACCTCCAAGTGTTGATTTGGGTCTTCATGCGATCCTACACCAAATTGATTTTGCTGCACCATAGATATGATTGCAAGTTTGATCTCAAAATTATTTGCCTCAACTGAAGGCCTTGAAATACTAGATCGAAAACCCCTAGCATAAGGTGCTGCATAATCCTTTAGTGGTCTGTTCGCCATAATAGAGTATTCTTGTTCTTCTTGTTGTTTTTGTAGAATTTTTCTCCTATGAAATGTTCTGTCTATCTCAGAGTCTAAAGGAAGAAGTTCTCCTGCAAACTTAGATCTTCGCATACACAAGAACAAGATGACAAGATATGTTTACAAAAGAAAAAGACAGAGAAAGATTAAATCAAAAGAAAACAGAGAGAAGTTAGATTAGAGTGCTAGAAATAAAGAATGCAAAGTTAGAATTAGAATTAGAATTAGAATTGCAACAAAAAGAATTGTCAAGAATGTTATTCAAGAAATGAAAAACTTATAAAAACAGAATTCTAACAATTAGTTACAACTATGCAAATGAAAAGAAAGAAAGAAAAGTTATGTTTAGTCTAACTCAATTGATAATTCCTAATGTTATAGCACAGTCCCCGGCAACGGTGCCAAAAACTTGTTCGCTCTCTACAAGTGTACGGAAATGTCGCAAGTAATATAAAAGATTATCGTATCCACAGAGACTGGAATAAGCACTAGAAATGTCTCAACACGAGTTAGCCAAACAACTAATCAATTGGTTTCCAAAAGCTAAGTGTAACTAATGAAAAGTAAGCATAGAAATGAAAGATCAACAAACAAGATTATGGGCTGTGATAAAGGAATGTTTTAAGAGTTTTGGTTTCTTTGTAAGATTCCTCAATGTAAATGATCTACCAAATCCTATTTCTCAATTGTCCAACATTTATAGAAGGTTGTCGATTCTCTCTTGCAATAGACAACCGGCTTAGGATTGAAATCTATACCTAAATGCAATCAATTAGATATAAGCCTATGTTGTCCTTACATGGGCATGTTCCTATCATGAAGATCCCTCGGAAAATCAACATAGAAATCATTACCTCTCAACCCATAAGATATAAAGATTAATTCATAAATCTATCCTACCCTCTTGAATTATCCTATTTCCCCCCTAAAGCTCATCCCTCACACGTCCTTACACGGGCTTGCACCTTACGCGTGCTTCCCTCGGAAAATCGAGTGAGAGATAATCTCTACAAGATCCATAAGACATTCAAACAATTAATCAAGAATGTGAATTAGGTCCAAATCACAACAATACATCCAAGATTGAATTGATACAAACAAGACAATATCATAGAAACAAGGAAATGGTAAATCCACAAAAGTTTACATCAATTCATCATACAAATACTCCCTCCATCCTAAAACAAAGAGATCTACTCCATGAATCGGAGAGAGAAATCCGAAAATACAAAGATTACAACCATTTCTTGATCCCCCAATCCAAGAAGAGGAGAGAAAGAAAACTTATCTAAGATGAAGCTTGGTCTTCGGATCTAATCAACACTCCCGGAGTCGATTCCGTTGAAGATCCTCCTTTAGATCACCCAGAAATCCTCCCAAGATTGAGAGGAAACACCCAAATCTTGCTCTCTCCCCAAGAGGGAGAAGATCCCCCTTTCAAATCTTGAAGAAGGGTTTAAATAGAGGTGAAGTTTGGGTGCCACACGGGCCCGTGGCACGGTTGTGTGAGGTTCACACGGCCCTGCCCACTCTCCTCTCTGCCAACCTTGCACGGCCGTGTGTGAGACACGGCTGTGGCAAACATCCCCAATAGCCCCTTTACACATCCATGTAGATCTACACGGCCTGAACTGTCTTAGCCTCTGGAAATCTGGCACGACCGTGTGATGCACACGGCCTGCTTCCTTCCTTGCCACTGAGAACCTCACACGGCCGTGTGAGGTACACGGCCGAAGCTTCTCCTTGCTCTGGAAAACTCACATGGTCGTGTGGTGCACACGGCCTAGGCTCCTTCTCAATCTGGTTTCTTCAGATCCTTGCACGGCCATGTGAGGTTCACACGGCCATGACCTCTTCGTTTCCTGCTGCAGCCTTCTGGCCCGTGATCTCCACACGGCCTGGGCAACCCCCCAGAGCAGGGCAGTGTGTGGTTCAGGTAGGGCACCTTCTTCCCTTTGCTTTGCTCACAGATTTGGCTTCAAACACGAAATCTTCACCAATTTCGACTCCTATGTTTAGAAAATGCACAAAAGCAGATCTCCGAACAAAGAGAGTAAATATGCTAAAAAGGAAAGCTGAAAGTACGAAAATGCATAGATCAAGCATGCTCAAAGTATGTGAATGTGCGTCAAAACATGCCAATAAGTGTATACAATATACGCACATCAATTGTCTGGCACAGCAACTGACGTCGGCCTCGAGGGGTCGGGCGGCACATGAGGACCGGCCGGAGCAACTCTCCATATGGGGATAGAACAAGATGCTGACCGGCACTCCAGGAGAGGTTCTACCAGCACCAATTCCATTTCATCGGGCGTTATTTCAAATGCCCTCAGAGATCGCACAGGCCAACCAGGACAGGGGTTCTTCTTCAGATGAGGCTCCAGTGTGTGACACAAGAAAGGGCAAAATGCCCTGAGCTGATTCGTCTCCCGAACGGATCAACTGATAATTCTCCGAGGCCATTCTGTAAGATCCGCTGTCGAGGCACTATGCTCCCTTAGCGATCAGAGAATATAAAGTGTCGACTGACCCAGATGACCATCTAGGTAAATTTGATAACGCCGCTACTCTTTATCAATACACAGATGGAGTCAAGTGTTAAGTGTTCTTCACCACTCTCTCCGGCTCGACACAACGGTGGTTTCGGAGGTTGTCAGACGGGTCATTCAGAAGCTTTAAAGACTTTCGAATGGCATTCCTTCATCATTTCGCGAGCAGCAGACGCTATCAGAAAACAAGCGTCAGCCTGTTCTCCATGAAGCAGGGCCAGAGGGAGACTCTTCGAGCCTACATCCAATACTTCAACCAGGTGGCAATGGATATCCCCTCGGTCTCATCCGAGATCATGATGAACGCGTTCACGCAAGGGCTCGTGGACAGTGATTTCTTCCTATCGCTCATCAGGAAGCCGCCCCACGACTACGACCACATGTTGAAGAAGACCTGTATGATAAGTTAAATACCTTGCTTATATATGAAGAATTCTCGACCTATCTGATGGACCAATCGGATCTATATACCCGGGCAAGATTAATCATCTATAATATAAATGCTCCTTTTGGCTTTACTCGACTGCATGAGGGACTGGTCGAATTTATATGCCCGGGCAAAATTAAACATTTGACTGCATGAGGGGCCAGTCGGATTTGTATGCCCAGATGAGATTAAACATTTGCAATATAAATGCTCCTTTAGGCTTTACCTGACTACACGAGGGACCGGTCATATTTGTATGCCCAGGCGAGATTAAACATCTGATTGCATGAGGGGCCGGTCGGATTTGTATGCTCGGATGAGATTAAACATTTGCAATATAAATGCTCCTTTGGACTTTACCCGACTGCACGAGGGACAGGTCATATTTATATGCCCGGATGAGATTAAACATCTGACTACATATGGGACCGGTCAAATTTGAATGCCCGGGCGAGATTAAGCATCTACAATATAGATGCTCCTTTGGGCTTTACCTGACTGCACAAGGGATGTTACGATTCTGCAAGTGCATGGATTCGTCATCAATAATATATAAGATTGTCGAATCACAGGGACTGTTGACTAAGCACTAGAGATGTTGTGAAGTAAGTTATCTAGATGGTTGAAAGTTAGCTTTGGCGCTTGCAAACTAACGCGTGTGATTTAAGAGAGGGAAAGAAGGTTGAGAAAAAGAGAGGCGAGAGAGAGAATTGATCTTGGAGGGAATTAAGCTTTAGGAAATGGATTCTAGGATTTCAATTTCATTATAATACTAGGAGATACTACATAAATTGCTTAGTTTCTATCCTCTATGTTCATGCTCTTGCAGGAAGTTAGATTGGTCGGTATCCCTAAGTATCGCATAGAGACAATTCCTATGAAATCCTGTAACGGTTAACCTCTGTCACGAGGGTGTCTCGGTAGATCACAGGGATACATGTCTAGTAAGTAACAATAAGGATAAAGGTAGAGGTTTGCTATGGTTTCCTACTTCCTTATCGAGAAATTGCCTCTCCTTTCAAGAGAATGTCCTAGATGTCCATGAACGGGTTACCCTTGTCACTAGGGCCCCTCGGTATACGATCTAGAACACTCTCTCTACGAGAACAGCAATTCCTAAGGGATTGTTTCTCCTTTTAAGCGAACATCTTAGACGCCCGGAAAGAGTTACCCTTATCACGATGGTACCTTGGTCAATACACTTTAGGGCATCCCCTTACGTGATCAACAATCCTCCACATCAATCGACAAAGAATGCAAAGAAATATAACTATGTCGCACACACAATTCATCAAGTATGAACAAGGCATTAACAAGTCATTGAATAGAAACACGGCGAATCTACATAGTTCTGCATCTCCATCATATTACAAATACTTCCTAATCCTAGAAAAGGATGTCTACTCCATTGTGAGGGAAGAACAACCCCAAAACATAAAATAAAGCATACTTACAACCCTTGATGTAAGAAGAAGGGGAAGAAGAGATGCTTGCCGAGATTTCCGATGTCTTGGAGATGCACCCTTACTCTGGAGATGGACGGAACGTCGAGGGATGACGGTGGATGACCAATGAATTGGGTTCTTGACCCTTTTATAGGGTAAGGTATGGGTGTCGCACGGCCCGTGTCACGGCCATGTGAGATCCACACGGCCATGCCTATCTTCTACACTGGTTAAGTGGCACGGTCATGCAAGTTGACATGACCATGCCTATCTTCTGCACTGGTTAAGTGGCACGGCTGTGCAGAATTGACACGGCCGTGTATCAAGGTCATGCCTCTAATTGTAAGCCATTTTAGTGCCTCTTAACGTGGTAATCTTGAGTTGGGGTCTTCATAAAGTTGTAGATCTTGAAGTTAGGTACAATTCAGTATAAATAACAGCCCAAAACTCCAACAGACCACAAAGGTATGCCTATTTTACTCTTGGTGTGCAGTGCAGGATTTGACACGGCCGTGTGCCAAGGTCGTGTCTCATAGAAACGAACTTTAGACCTTCAAGACTTGGTTTTCTCTGGTTGAAGTCTTCTTAAGAGTTGTAGATCTTGACGTTATCTACATTTTGATATCTGGAATAACTCATAACTCCAACTGAACAGAAAGTTATGGTCATTTAACATTTGGTTTGCAGTGCTGGAAATCCCACACGACCCGGACACCTTGGAAGCTCTAGACTCCACTTAAGCTTCATTTTTGCTCCAAATCATGTCCTGTCAACAAGAAAATATACAAAGAGTAGATCTCCAAATAAAAGAGTATTTATGCAGAATATATGCTAAGAGAGGTGAACATGCATAGAATATACGTGAATAAAGTAAGTGAATGTGCGTCAAAATATGTATAAATGATCATAAGATCTACGCACATCAAGGGACTGGTCGGATTTGTATGCCCGAGCGAGATTAAACACTTGCACAATAAGTAATGTTGATGCTAAAATCCATGGATGATCTTAGGGAAGGTTTAAAGTCTCCGATTCCCCTTAAGGAAGCCTGTCTGATCACTCCTTAAGGTCCCCAATCGACTGTTCAATGGTTTAAAGTCTCCGATTTCCCTTAAGGAAGTCTGGCCGATCACTCCTTAAGGTCCCTGATTAACTCTTCAATGGTTTAAAGTCGCTTGTTCCCCTTAAGAAAGCCTGGCCAGTCACTCCTTAAGGTCTCCGATAGACTGTTCAATGGTTTAAAGTATCCAGTTCCCCTTAAGGAAGTCTAGCTGGTCACTCCTTAAGGTCCCCGATTGACTGTTCAATGGTTTAAATTCATTGGTTCCCCTTAAGGAAGCCTGACTGGTTACTCCTTAAGGTCTTCAATCGACTGTTCAATGGTTTAAAGTATCCAATTCCCCTTAAGGAAGCCTGGTCGGTCACTCCTTAAGGTCTCCGATCGACTATTATGGTTTAAAGTCTCTGGTTCCCCTTAAGGAAGTCTGGCCGGTCACTCCTTAAGGTCCCTGATTGATTGTTATGGTTTAAAGTCTTCGGTTCCCCTTAAGAAAGCCTGGCCGGTCATTCCTTAAGGTCCCCGATCGATAATTCAATGGTTTAAAGTCTCTGGTTCCCCTAAAGGAAGCCAGGCTGGTCACTCCTTAAGGTCCCCGATTGACTGTTATGATTTAAATTCTCTGGTTCCCCTTAAGGAAGTCAGGTTGGTCACTCCTTAAGGTCCCCGATCGACTGTTATGGAGGTTTAAAGAAGTATATGACTCCTCCCAAATAATATCGCCTGCACTTTTTTTGTTATTCATATCAACAATGTTTGTACAAAATACATAAATGACTTATAGATATATTTGTTAAGTTCTATATGGTTACAAATGATTAACGTTCCAAGGTCGTTCAAGTTTTCTCCCTTCTACATCTTGGAGGTAATAAGAGCCCGATGCAAGTTTCTGCACGATTTTATAAGGTCCTCCCCATTGGGGTTCTAGCTTGTTAATATCTTCAACAGGCTTGATGTGCTTCCATACAAGATCACCTACCTGAAAGAACCTTGGAATAACTCTTTTGTTATAATTCTGTCTCATCCTTTAACGATATGAAATGAGTCGGGTTGCCTCTTTGTCCCGTGCTTCCTCTATTAAGTCAAGTTCCATGAGGTGTCGATCCACATTACTATCATCATAAATCCTTCTTTAATCAAATTCTACTCCAACTTCAATCGGGATCACTGCCTCACCCCAATAGACCAGGTGAAAAGGAGTAATTCTCGTGGCTTCTCGAGGAGTGGTACGATATGCCCAGAATACACTGGGTAATTCATCTATCCAGCTACCACCGACGTGATCTAATTTAGTTTTAAGTCCTCTGATAATTTCTCTGTTGGTTACTTTAGCTTGTCCATTACTCTGTGGATACGGTACAGAGGTAAAGGCTTATGTGATGTCATAATCAGAACACCATTTTTTAATTTTTCTACCCTAAAATTACCTTTCATTATCAGAAATTATTTTGTGTGAAATACCAAATCTGCAAACAATATGCTTCCATAGAAATTTAATAACTGCATATTCAGTAATTCAGGCCAACGGTTCTGCTTCTACCCATTTAGAAAAATAATCAACGGCTATTAATAAGAATCTCCTCTAAGTAGGTGCAATAGGGAAAGGCCCAACTATATTCATACCCCATTGATCAAAAGGACAAGATACTATGGAAGTCTTCAATAGTTCAGTAGGATGATGAGGAATATTTTGATGTTTCTGACAAGATAAACAGGTTCTCATAAGTTGAGCAGCATCTACTTGTAAAGTAGGCTAAAAATATCCAACTAATAATATCTTTCTAGTAAGAGATCGACCTCCCATATGGCTACCACAAGAACCTTGATGCACTTCTTGCAGGATATATTGTATGTCATCTGATCCAACATATTTAAGTAGAGGACTAGAGAAGGCCCTTTTATATAGATAATCTCCAATCATAGTATATTGCTTTCCCTTTTCTTGAATACCCTGGCTTGTTCCACATCAGTGGATAGAATTCCTTGCCGTAAAAATAGAATGATAAGTGTTCTCCAATCACCTTGGATTTCTAGATTAGTCTGTTGCTCAATACAAGATACTAATAATGTCTGCTCCACTGGTTTATACAAACTCCAAGGTATAATAGCATAAGCTAGTTTAGCTAATTTATCTGCTGCTTGATTGTCTGTTCGAGGGATTTTCTTTACACTTACTTCATGAAATTCAGCTTTCAATTTGTCAAATGTCTCTACATATAGCTTGAGTCTTTCATTGATAATTCCAAAGTTGCATGTTAATTGTTGTGCTGCCAATTGAGAATCAGAATGAATTACCACATGAGTAGCTTCCACATACTTAGCAGCCTGCAAGCCTGCTATCAATACTTCATATTCAACCTCATTGTTGGTGGCTCTATAATTCAATCTGACAGATAACTGTATCTGATCTTCCTGGGGAGATATAAGCAAAATCCCTACTCCACTACCTTGTCAAGTAGAAGATCTATCCACATAAATGATCCATGTTTCCTCTATTTCTGGACTTGGTATTTCTGTTATGAAATTCGCCAAAGCTTGAGCTTTGATGGCTATCCGAGGCTGATACTGTATAGCATATTCACTGAGCTCGATTGTCCACTTAATCAACCTTCCGGATGCTTCTGGGTTAATGAATACCCAACCAAGAGTGTTGTTAGTCAATACTATAATTGGGTGTGACAGAAAATAAGGACGTAATCTTCGAGCTGCTAAAACCAATTCATAAACTAACTTCTCGAGTGTCGTATATCGGCACTCTGCTCCTTTTAATAAATGGCTCAAAAAACTCCTTTAGGTTCTTTGGGGGGCCATGTCTTGTAATGCTTTCACTTTGCTAGAGATGGCTTCTATTCCCCTCTCGATCACCATGTATCCCAGGAACTTCCCACTCTTGGCCCCAAATAAACACTTGTTGGGTTTGAGCATAAGCCCATAGACTTAAGCATGGCTACCGGTGAAAAGTCTCCTCATAATCAATTCCCTCTTTCTGAGTGTACCCTTTCGCAACAAACCTTGCTTTGAATGTTTCTACCTTCCCGTCTGTCCCTCTTTTCCTTTTGTAGATCCACTTACATCCAACGGCTTTTATACCATTAGGTGGTTCTACAAGCTTTCAGACCTTATTAGAATACATAAATTCTATTTCAGAATTTATTGCATTTTGCCAAGATACTGCATCTATATCTTGGAGTGCTTCGTCATATGTTCGGGGATTAGGTTCATGTTTACCCGCGATCAAGTCCGAAGACTCTCCCAAAAACATGAATCTCTCAGGTTGCCTAACAACCCTCCCACTACGTGAGACACTATCTCTAGTTGTGTATCATGTGTGACACGTGTTGCAATTTCTAGTGGTACTTTATCTTGTACTGTTGGTACTAAAGTAGACGTGTCCTCTCTAATTCCTTCTAGAACTATTTCACTCATGGGCTTATGGTTCATTACATAATCTTCTTCTAAAAATCGAGCATTGGTGCTAACAATGATCTTTTGATTTTTAGGATTATAAAACAAACCACCTTTCGTTCCCTTAGGATATCCCACAAACAGACAAACTTCTGTACGTGATTCCAACTTGTCAGTATCTCCCTTCAGCACATGTGTTGGACTACCCCATATCCAGATATGATTCAGACTAGGCTTTCGCTCATTCCATAATTCCATGGGAGTAGAAGGAACTGTTTTAGAAGGTACCATATTCAGAATGTATACTGCTATTTCCAAAGCATATCCCCAAAACGAATTTATTAATTCTGAATAACTCATCATTGATCTAACCATTTCCATAAGAGTCATATTCCTTCGTTCTGCCACACCATTCTGTTGGGGTGTACTAGGTGCAGACAATTGGGATTGAATCCCGACTTCTGATAAGTAATTCCTAAACTCTCCAAAGAGGTATTCGCCACCACAGTCAGACCGTAGTGTCTTGATACTTTTACCAAGACGTTTCTCCATATCAGCTATATATTCTTTGAACTTGTCAAAGTATTCATACTTGCGGCACATCAGGTAAATGTATCCGTATCTTGAATAATCGTCTATAAAGGAGACGAAGTATTCATAACCACCTCTTGCCTGGATAGACATAGGACCATACAAATCAGAATGAACCAGTTCTAACGCATCTTTGGCTTTATACCCCTTGGCCTTAAAAGGTCTCTTGGTCATTTTACCTTCCAAGCAGGATTCACACGTTGGAAAGTTTTCCAACTCTAATGAACCCAAGAGTCCATTGGCTACAAGCCTTTGAATCCTACTTAAGTTAATATGACCAAGCCTTAGATGCCAAAGATACGTTTGGTTCATTTCCGAAGGTTCTTTTCTCTTATTAGAGTTAGAAGATGTGTTATTAATTTTCATATTTTACTTTGTGGGAGAAATTGGATTTAAAGTATATAAATTACCAACCAATGCACCAGAATAGATAATCACCTTATTTCTCTTTATAACCACATTGTTACTAAAGGAAACAGAATATCCATCCAAATACAGTTTAGAAACTGAAATTAAATTCTTTCTAAAACTGGGTACATAAAGATAATTTTTTAAAATCAAATTTCTATTCTTATCAAAAGATAAGTAGACGTCTCCCACTGCAACAGCCGCCACCTTAATAGCATTGCCCATGTAGACAGTTATCTCTCCTTCAAATAGTCATCGAGTTTCCTGGAACCCCTGCAAAGAATTGTAGACATGATCAGTGACTCCCGTATCTACACACCAAGTGCTGGTAGATAACACCGCTAAACATGTTTCAACTACTAGAGTATAAGATATACCTTTATTGTTTTGATTCCTACGAGGACAGCCCACCTTCCAATGTCCTGACTGCTTGCAGATGAAGCACTTGCCCTTCGACTTCTTCATTCCAGCTTTCTGTCCTGTACCCTAAAGTTTATTCACCTTCTTTGCTGAAAAGACCTGTTTCTTCTTCTTCTTCTTGTCTTTCGACTTAGAAGTAGAACCATGTTCAGCATAGTGAATCTGAGAACTGTGACGAAATATTCCTTCTGCTGCCTGTAGTTCTGTCAGAAGTTCCGCCAACGTATACTCTCTTTTGTTCATGTTATAGTTCAGGCGAAACTGCTCAAAACTTCTAGGTAGCATTTGGAGAATTATATCGACCTGGGTTTACCCATCGATTTCTCCTCCAAGGACTTGTATTTCGTTCAGATATGCCATCATTTTGAGGATATGATCCCTTACGGGTGTCCCCTCAGACATGGTGGTTGTCATTAACTTTCTCATTGCCTCTTGCCTAGCAGTCCGACTCTGGTGCCCAAAGAGTTCTTTGAGATTGTTCAGTATATCATAAGTCGTTGGTAAATCTTGATGCTGATGTTGCAATACATTTGACATTAAAGCCAAAATGTAACACCGCGCTATCTCATCTGCTTTTACTCATTTCTTATGATACTCAATCTCCTCTTGGGTAGAGTCACCGTTAGGTGCATTGGGGCAAGCATCAGTCAGTACAAACTTATAGCTCTCAGCAGTAAGAACAATGTCCAGGTTCCTTTTCCAATCAATATAGTTGGGACCAGTAAGTTTGTTCTCTTTCAGTATAATGGACAGTGGGTTGAAAGTCATCCTAAGAATCACAAAAAAAAACTTTGGTCAAGACTCTAAATTTAGAATAATATTGATTCCTCAAACAATACTATTTTAAATTAACCAACGCCTCAAATCACCGTGAATATTGCATGTCACGTTAGTGTGGATGTATACAAATTCAACATTTATAAGAGGAGGGTGTAACCCATTAATTTTATTATCTTGTCATCCTAACTTTATGACAAATAAAATTAATAGTTGGTTTTTCTTTGGTCACACAAAATAATAGCAGTGACTCCGTTGGGGAGGATACTATTGAATGCGTCTAAGTGTATACCATTACTTGATACTTAGTCCATTAAATAGGATTGTGCCCCTTCAATTGGAGAAGATCACACGCTCCTAAATAATTTCCTATAACCATCCATAAAGGAAGTTTGATCTAGTGATCCGCAACAAACTCATCCGTTGTGGAGGGAGGCACTCAGAGCCAACACGCAAGCTTGTTGCATCACTTACAAACCAGTAATGGAGACCATGAGATTTATTTAAAATCTCTCTCCCACTTAGTTATTTAAAATGAGGATTTTAACCTATGCTAGCATACATCACATACACATAAACATCACAGTAAATAAAAGCAATAAATTTGGAAATTAATTTTCCAACTATTATGGTCTTTTCCATCACTGTCTTGAGTATGCTCCAACCCTAGCTGCTGCCATCTTTAGCCACCGTCATAGGGTCGAGTTGTCGCATCTATCTTGCTTCTTATTCCACTGCGCCTCTGGTCCTCCAATAGCACCATGCCTCGCAAAGATACGATCCGCAACAAATATAGAATTTTACATATATCGATCCTATATTCCATAAAGGAATGTACATATATTCTAGATCAAACAAAAAATAAAATTCTAAAAATAATACAGCTCCGATCCTGTTGTATTTTATACATACAATCATGCACATAAAATAATGCTCTTGACATGTCCAAGGATCCAATCACACACAATATCTAAATATCATAATAGTTGGAGCTTGCAACCACAAAGTTAGCACATTCTACTATTATCCAGCCTAAATTATGTATGACATGTGCATAATTAATTTGAAAACCAAAACACACATAGGCAAACTCTAGCTCTGATACCAATTGTTGGTTAGTCCTAGGAAAAACGTACTGGTTCCACTGTACAAAAATTATATACAAGTGTCGAACCTTTCCTTAAATAACATATTGTGTTCTTTAAAAGTTAAATTAGGAATCGCAGATGGAACTTAACATCATTGATTCCAAATTTAACTTATCTGTTCTTAATGGTTTAGATTTGAATCACAAGTGGAACTTAACACTATTGATTCAAATCCACCTATATTATTAATTTCATTAAATATTAATTTCCAAAATTGGCTTCCAGGACTGCATGGCGAGGCACATGGCCTTCTTGGATATGGGAGCAACCACCACCGCCTAGACAAAGTCTTTTAAGGAAAGCTAATATTTAATTTTCTTAAATAACTCTAGGTTAACCAAAAAGAACAATCGAATCACAAATTCGAAAAAGAAGAAAACACAAACTCAAAAAACTAGATATAATGCCTCTTGTTTTTGGAATTCTTATAAAGAAAAATAACTAGCATAATGCGGAAAATAATTACTAATTATACCTTCTCTTTGTATGCTAATGACCTTGAGATTTTCTGTCGTATTCCTCGCCTCGCCTTGGACGTCGTGTAGGCGACGATCCTCCAAGATGAACACCACCCAAAAACTTTCTTCCTCTTCCTCTAAAATCCGACCACCACCACCACCAAGGAGAAGAGAGCAAGGGAAAGGAGAAGGAGAAGGGACCTGCCACACCAAGATCTCCAAGCAAGAGAATAAGAATTGTGTCTCATGAAGCCTCCTCACCCCTTCTTTTATATTACTTGCCCAAGGAAAATAAGGGAAGAATTTTACAAAAATTAAAATCTTCCTCTAATTTTTCTTTTTCCCTTTTAATTTTTCCTTTTCTTTCCTCTTGATTGAATCAATCACCAAAAATTAATTGATGATTTTATTTTTTTTCAATTTGGCCGGCCACCTTGCTTAGGCACCAAGCAAGGGTGGCCGGTGTAAGCAAGGTGGCCGGCCCCCTTAAAGAGGAAGGAAATATTTTTTTTATAAAATTTTACAAGAAAAAATTCTCTTATAAAATTTTACAAACTCTCTTTCCTAAAGTGGATGTTAAAAAGGAAAGCTTTTAAAAATTAAAACCATGTTTTAAAATTTAAAACTTCTCTTCAAAAATTTCCTTTTTTAACATGAATAGAAAATTTTAATTTTTAAAACATCTCTTCCTTTTTTTCTAAAACCATGAGGATGGTTAAAAAGGAAAGTTTTAAAACTTTTAAAACTCTCTATTAAAACATGTGGCCTAATTCAAATAAGGAAAGTTTTAAAAATTAAAATCTCTCTTTTAAAACTTATAGTTTTCTACAAAGAGAAGATTTTAAAAATTCAAAACAACCCTCCTTGTTTGAATTATTGTGGTCGCCCCCTACTAGCTTGGTCACCAAACAATAGGGCCGGCGGCCCCTATAGAAGAGGATGTGGCCGGCCATTGCTTGGTCACCAAGCAATGGACCGGCCCCCTTCTTGTACACCAAGAAGAGCCTTACATTTGGATGGACTTGAGGCTATAATGAGGCTACGACAGGGACCTAGAGGAGAAATTGATTTTGGCCTTCCGATGAGCTTGAGTATCCCGTGTTCGCTCTGAACACACAACTCAAATTCATCGATAATAACTCATTCCACTAGAGAGTTATTATCGCACTACCGCACCAATCCCAAATTACATTATGGGCTCCTTCTTATCATGAGTGTGTTAGTCTCCCTGTGTTTAAGATAATGAATGTCCACTAATTAAGTAAGTTACTGACAACTCACTTAATTAATATCTAGCTCCAAGAGTAGTACCACTCAACTTCATTGTCATGTCGGACTAAGTCCACCTGCAGAGTTTAACATGGCAATCCTTATGAGCTCCTCTTGGGGACATTCTCAACCTAGATAACTAGGACACAGATTCCTTCTATAATCAACAACACACACTATAAGTAATATCATTTCCCAACTTATCGGGCATATTAATTTATAGAGCTAAACCTCACCCTTTGATAAGTCAAAGAAATAAATATTAAATATATGTGCTTGTTATTATATTAGGGTTAAGAGCACACACTTCCATAATAACTAAGGTCTAGTTCTTTTATTAAATCAGTACAAAAAGAACTTACCTAAAATGGTCCTACTCAATACACTTAAAGTGTACCAGTGTAATTTATTAGTCAAGATAAACTAATACTTAATTACACTACAACTATTCTAATGGTTTGTTCATTTCCATCTTAGTCGCGAGCAACTATTTATAATTTATAAAGAACCGACAACATGATCTTCTGAGTGTGACACTATACTCCATGTTATCTACTATATAAATTAATTGAACAATTACATTTAACAAATAAATGCAGATATTGACCAATGTGATTCTTTTATTTCAAAAATAAATGTTTACAAAAGCTAGGCTTTTAGTATATACTCTAACAATCTTACCCTTGATAGTGACGAAAATGGAATACCTGTTGACTTAAAGTATTATAGAAGCATGATAGGGAGTTTACTTTACTTAACTGCAAGCAGACCTGACATATTATTTACAGTAAGTATGTTTGCTCGATATCAAACTTGTGCGAAAGAGTCCCATTTATCCTTGGCTAAATGAATTATTAAATATTTAAAAGGAACTATTAATATAGGAATATGGTACCCAAGAACTTCGCAATTTGATTTAGTCGGGTATTCTGTGTAACACCCACGAAATTATAAGATAAGTATATGGGTGTTATTTTCTTTAGAGCATAAAAGTAAGAGGAATCAAAAAGGAATAATAGAAATAAAAAGAGAGAGAGGTGAGGTTTGAACCTTGAACCTCCCACAAATAATAGAGATAAATTGATGTATGATAACCACTAGAATGATGAATAATATATGGATAGAAAGGAATGAAAATTGTAGTTAAAGGTGAGAAGAAGAAAAAACAAAGCAAAAGAGCAAGAGAAAACCAAGTTGCTTACCTCCTCTTCCTCTTGGTTAAGAGAGGGAGCAAGAAGAAGGCAAATTGCCTTCCTCCCCTTTTCTTCTTCTCATTTTCGTGGGAATCAAAGAGGGAAGGGATAGAAGAGTTAAGGGAGGGATTAATGAAGACATAATTCACTCTCATGATGAATAAATAGGATTTAGAGGAGAAAAGAGAAAGAAAATTTCCAATTCTTCTTCTTCCTCCTTCTTCCTCCTCTTTCCTTCTCCACCGAAACTTGGAGCTTTTCCTTCTCATTCTCGAGGGTCATGTTAGGGTTTCCTCTCTAAGAAAACCTTATTTCCAGGAAGGAATCTCAAGGTTTACCTCTTACAAGAATAAGAAAACAAAAAGGGAAAACTAGGAAGAGAAGTTCTTCCTCCTCCTCACAAGGGTATTATTTTTCTTAAGGAACAACAAGCGAAAAACTATGTAAGTTTCCCCTCACCTGTGGTACAATAGCTTATGTATTTTCTATGAGACTAGGTTGCCTAAAAACCTAGGATACCTTCATGGAATTTTCGGCCAAGACAAAAAAAAAAAAAAGAAGGACCTAGGAAATGTAAAGACCCAAGTTTGACATGCTCAATATGTTTCTTATAACATGTATCTTATGGTAGGGGATTTATCTAATGTTTATATGTTAGAATGTTTGGTTAGAACTTAGAGTCATGTCCCTAGACTCTCGGCCAAGCATGAATAAAGGAAATAGGTAAGTTAAGACTCAAACCAAGTATGCTCCTTTTGTTTTATGATATGTACCTTATGATGAGAGAGTTGTTAGCATGATATGCTCATGCTTATATGTTGATTGAACTGTATTCCATGCTCATAAACATTCGGCCATGGTAGGTTAAAGGGCCTAGGAAATTTTAAAACCTAAACTAAGCATGCCATGATCTTTCTTAAGATAAGATATGAAGTTGATATGATATGATCATGTTTATATGTTGGGTTGAACTTTATTCCATGCTCATAAGCATTCGACCATGATAGGATTAGGGGCCTAGGAAATTGTTAAACCTAAACTAATCATGCCATGATCCTCCTTAAGACAAGATATGAAATTAATATGACATGCTCATGTTTGTAGTGTGGTTAGAACTTGTTTTCATGCTCCATGAACTTTCGGCCACAACAATTCTATAAACCTAGGAAACCTAGAACTTGAACTAAACATGCTCATGATGTTCTTGGTAATAAATACTATGAAAATGGTTTAGGGTTTCCATGCTTTTATGCCACATGAAACCTAGTTTCATGGTTCACAAGTTTCGGCCATGGTAAGTTAATAAGCTTAGGACACCTAGAACCTAAACTAAACATGCTTGTGTTGTTTCTCATGATGTATGATATGATGTTGGTTGAGAGTTCACATGCTTGTATATTGATTTTCTAGCAAATATGATGCTTGATGATATTCGTCCATAACAAGTTTATAGACTTAGAAAACCTAGAACCTAAACTAAACATGCTTATGTTGTTTCTCATGATGTATGATATGATGTTGGTTGAGAGTTCACATGCTTGTATATTGATTTTCTAGCAAATGGGATGCTTGATGATATTCGGCCATGATGAGTTTACAAGCTTAGAAAACCTAGAACCTAAACTAAACATGCTCATGATGCTCTTTATGATACATGAAATGATAATGGTTTAGGGTTCACATGCTTGTATGTTGATTGTTAACCTAATTTACAACCATGTGTTTCGGCCACTATATGATACTAGGGTAGAGACCTAATTATGATTTTCCATGTGCCTCACATGCAATATTTCATGATGTGATAAGAGCTTGCTATGCTTCTATGTTTATTTATGTATGCTTATGATCTATGCATGTTGATAACCCTTATGATGTGCTGTGTGCCCAAATTATGCATGCTATTTATGATGAGTTGTGTGCCCAAATTATGCATGCTTTTATGATGAGCTGTGTGCCCAAACTATGCATGTATTTATGATGTGCTGTGTGCCCAAATTATGCATGCTATTATGATGAGCTGTGTGCCCAAATTTTGTATGATATGATACGATAAGAAATATGATATGCATGAAATAATAAGAACCATGATATATATGACATGCTACTTTACTTTATATGGCTTGTACCAAGGGTGGGCTCCATAAGCGCCCCGGGGTCGATGGACTAAGAAACGGGCCTCGTTAGGGATGGGCTCCTAAGTGCCCTTAGGTCGATGGACTAAGAAACGGGCCTAGTATGTATGCCTTGTAGGGTTCAAGACTTGCTACCTTGGACCTACATAGGATGCACGCATTTATGTATGTGGTACAAGCCGGGGCCCTAATCATGTTGAGATTATGTTTAAGTATGTATGTAATAAGTTTTCAAAAGACATGTTGCATATATTTTTCATGATACATGTTTTTGAAAGTCATCTCGCATGATACTTATGACTATGTTATGATATGCCAGGACGCACTTTATGATTATGTCATGATATGCCATGATACTTATGACTATGTTATGATATGCCAGGATGCACTTTATGATTATGCCATGATATGCCATGATACTTATGACTATGTTATGATATGCCAGGACGCACTTTATGATTATGCCATGATATGCCATGATACTTATGATTATGTTATGTTATGCTAGGATGCACTTTATGATTATGCCATGATATGCCATGATACTTATGATTATGTTATGTTATGCTAGGATGCACTTTATGATTTTGTCATGATATGCCATGATACCTTACGATTATGTTACGATATGATGCTTCCATACATGATATGATGAGTTGTCTTTATGCTTTATGCCTTATGAATATGCTATGCGTTACGGTTTTTGTGAGTAGGAAGGATCTTACTGAGCCTTGTGTGCTCATAGCTTACTTTCCTTGTACCACAGATAAAGGCAAGGAATGGATGTACTAAGGAAGCAGCAGGAGGGGCAAGAAGGACGTGTGTAGTAGTGGCTCGGCTAAAAGAGAAAGACCTGCTTTTATTTAATAAGAATTATGCTTATGTCATTATTCCATGACTCCATGACATTTCATCATGCTTATTAGTATTATGGCTTAAACTCATGTTAAGCATGCTATGTGACTTTATATGATAAGTAGTTCGTGATGATGATTTGAAAAGTAAAAGAAAAGTTTTAAAAAGAAAAAATATATATATTATAAATAAGACTTCCGCTGTTTTAAGTAAAAAAAGATTATTAACAAGCAAGTAAGTAAGATAAGATAAGAAGAAAAAGATAAGTAACCCCCGTCAACTTGAGAAGGAAGGGGCGGGGCGTTACATTCTGACTCTGATTATGCCGGGTGTAAATTAGATAGAAAGAGTACTAGTGGAGGATGTCAATTACTAGGATCATCTTTAGTTAGTTGGTTTAGTCGTAAGCAACAATGTGTTGCATTATCAAACACTGAAGTCGAATACATCGCGATGGGCGAATGCGTATCCCAATTGCTATGGATGTCACACACTTTAAAAGACTTTAATCTAAATTATAAAAATGTAAAAACCTACATTGATAACATTAGCTCTATAAATCTAACTAAAAATCCAGTTCATCATTCTAGAACTAAACATATAGAAGTAAAACATCATTTCATTAGGGATCATGTTTCAAAAGGGGACATTGAACTCAACTATGTTTAATCTAAATCTAACTTAGCGGATATTTTCACTAAACCATTACCTGAAGCAGACTTTAGTAACTTAAGGAGAAAATTAGGGATGTGTTTTATAGAATAGATTCTTTTAGTTTTTGAAAATTATTACTTAGTTTATTTTTCAAAATTATTTTTATAAAAACTCCCTTTTCAAATTTTTGTTTCAACCTTTTTCAAAATATTTTCTTTTTCTGGAATAGCCTAGGTCCTACCGTAGAATTGCATGATCCTATAGTTCTAGGAGTCAACATCTCACAAGCACAGTAGGATTCCTTGTTTGATAACTTAGAATGGGTGAGATGTTTAGGACTTAGCCTAAGATTTCAGAAGCTTATGTCAGTACATCGCTATAAATCTGGGCTTTAAACAATATACACGAATCGATTTGAGTTAACTAGCTAGTAAAAACCTAGTTGGTACTAAATACTCAAATTGACCAACCTAAATCTATTGCTACTATCTTATGGTAGATAGTTTTGTACAAAGGTTGGACATTTCATCATAAGGATTTTTTTTTTTTTTTTGCCCATGCTTGGACTTTTAGATTGTCATCAATTCTAGGGGGGCCTTCAACTATGCATTTTTCACATTTTTGAAAATCCTAATTTTTATTCATATTTTTTTATTTTTTTTTACAAATGTTCAAAATTATTTTTAAAAAATCTTTTTATGTTTAAATTTTAAAAAAAACATTTTCCAAAATTCTTAATTTTCATATTTTTAGACTTTTAAACTTATTATTTTTGCAGATATTTTTCAAACATTTGAACCAAAACATTTTATTTACTTATTTTTTAATCATATTGAAAGTTGCTTTTAGAAATTTAAACTTAGTAAAATTATTTTATTGGTAAAACTTTACTCTCTTCAGAATATTTTACTTAGGAATATTTTTCAAAATATGATCTCTTCAAAATTAACTTTTTCAATTAGTAAAATTTTTATTTTTCAAAATATCTGTTTAACTTAGGAAAATTATTCTTTTCAAAATTATTTTCTAGCTTTTTAAGTTAGTAAAAATTTTCAAAATATTTTTAAATTTTAACTTACTTAAAAATATTTTTGAATATCAAAATTAACTTTTTCATTTCAAGTAATTTTTTAACACTTAGTTAAAATTATTATACATATCAATCCTTTTGGTTTGTAAGTCTTCCCCTATTTTTGATATGTGTCAAAGGGGGAGAGATAGTAAATTCAGGGGGGGTTGTTTAACTCAGGGGGAGAATTAAAAATTAAATTGCTTGTTTATTTACTTGTTGCATATTTTTAACTTAACTTTGAACCTTGGTTGTCAAACATCAAAAAGGGGGAGATTGTTGGTGCAAGTTGCACCAGAATCAAACCTAAGTTTTGATGTTGTCAAAGGTTCAAGTTAAGTCTTGTTATGATCTAACAAGTTGACTGAGTGTGCAGGATGTTTACTCAGCCGGGAAAGACCTAGTTGGAGGCTAGGCAGGAGAAATCTTAGCAAATCATGGAATCTAGGTACAAGTCCAAGAAGGTCGAGGGGACCACTAGCTTGGCAGTGTGATCGAGAGCTCTGGAAGACCGAATATCAAGAGAAAAGTCCTAGGGAGCCGATCAAGGATGAGTGAAAAGTCTAAACTAGATCTGGAGGATCAAAGTTTGGCAGGTAGGTTGAGGTAAACAAACTGGAGGAGCGACAGTGAGGTCGGGTTCCCTAAGGGAACAACCTTAGGTCCCTGATCTAACTGAAGAAACCGGGGAGGTTTCTAAGTTGAGATCAAGACAGTTCTACTATCTTTCATATTACTCATGCATTTTTTATTACTATGCTAATCTCGATTTTGCAGGGTGTTTTGCTTAACACTGTGTTGCAGGTTCTGCCCGATCGGTCGACCGAACCACTTGATCGGTCGACCGAACCAGGTAAATTCAGTTCAGTATTCAGATCAAACTAGAACAGAGTCCGAGCCCGATCAAAACTTGATCGGTCGACCGAACCTTAATGACTCAGCTCAACTAGTTCATCAGCACCGATCAATAGCAAAGGAAAAGAAGCCGATTGGTCAACCGAACACAGGGATCAGTCGACCGATCCAATCAACATTAATGGTGCAATAAATAAAGATCTCAGCAGATTTCAATGAACAAGGAAAAAAGCTTGTTCGGTTGACCGAAAGGCATGATCAGTCGACCAAACCATTAAAGATCAGTTAATGTCAGAGATCGAGCCAGCGTCAGACTCCAGCCAGGAAGGAAGGAAGGAGCGGGTTCGGTCGACCGAACAGTGGGATCGGTCGACCGAACGCCCAAGGCCTATAAAATGGAGCTTGAAGACTGAGACTGGTACAACTTTCTGATCGACTCAAATTCATTTCTTCAAGCAACACGCATTACAAATCTTCATCAGTTCAGCAAGCCCACACCATCCGAAAGTGCCGACCAAAGCTTCATCTTCAAATCATTGTCGGTATACTTTATTTTAGAATAAGCTTGCATTGTACTTAATTTATTTAAGCAAGATAGTAGGGTGTTACTATCTTGCTCATTTGTACGATCTGCTTCTTTCCGAAGGATATCGGAAAGAAGAGTTATAGTGCTTTGCCCATCGGTGCGGTCAAGGACCGCAGGCCTTCGAGTATGAGTCGAGCTAGGCTCCGAACGAAATAAACAACTTTGTCCCTTTTCTTAATTTCCGCTGCTTAACTTTGTGTTTTAAAAAAGATAAAGTAAAGTTTTAAAAGAAGCGATATTCACCCCCCCCCTCTATCGCTCGCATGCAATCTATCAATTGGTATCAGAGCCGGGACTGAAAGTTTAACCGCCGACTGCGCACAAGAGCTATGGTCTGATTGAGCCATGTGGGTACAATATTGACCTCGAACAAAGAAAGTGCGGGCTTCTATATTCGGATCAAGAGAACCAGACACCAAGCAGGAAGTCTTAGTTGTGGGTAGGCACAGAAGTCCTAGTAGGTCGGGTGGACCGAGGGGCAAGAAGACCTGGTGGGTCAAGGATCAGACATGGGAAGCCTATGGTCCTTTATTTGAGAGGGGATTGTTGAGGTTGTAAGGTAGCAAACATAGTCCCACATTGAAAATACATGGGAAAGATCATGGGTTTATAAAGAGAAAGATATCTCCATTGGCAAGAGGCCTTTTGGGGAGAGCCCAAGAGCAAAGCTATGTGGGCCTAGGCTCAAAGTGGACAATATCATGCCATTGTGAAGATATCTAAATTCTTTTCGATCCTACAACTTGTGCTTCATTTCGATTAACAACACCTATAGTAACATTTCCATTTTTGCTGTGTCGCCTAATTTTTGTTATTATGCTTAATTTTTAGATTCTTTTTTATATAAGGTTTCTCCACCTAAAAGAAATTAAAAATAAGAATCATGTTTTATAATTATTATGTGGCTATACTTTTAGTTTGATTAATCAACTTATATGCTAAAATTATTAGCTAAATATATTACATATTTTTATTAGCTTTTGTCTTACTTGATTGAATCAATTTAAGTTTAATTTATTTCTAATGTACTACTCTTATTGATTCAATTATTTTAATTATCATCTGCCCATTTTTTTAAAATTCGTAATGCTATTCACTCCTTTAGTGTTAAATTCGATCCCACAAAATACTATACCATAATCCTAAGTCTTAAAAATAATTATACTAGGTAAGCATGAGGTGTGCATCTGAAGATGTGCAACATATCAAATGCGCATCATAAGGTGTGCATCTCGCATGTACTTAGTAGTCCAAGCTATATATATATATATATATATATATATATATATATATATATATATATATATATATATATATATATATATATATATATATGCTAAGCGTTTCTTTGTGCGCGAGCGTGAGCGAAATTCGACGTGACTAAAACCCAATTTTTTTAATCTCTCTCATCTGCATGTAACAACTTTTCTCTCTCATATGTATGCAACAACTATAAAATTCTCATTTCTCTCTCATCTGATTACATGCAATAATCACTATGCTGCTAATTTTTAAAGGTAATGTAGCTGCTACAACATTATAGCAGCTACTATACAATAGCTGCTACATGTTGTAACAACTTCTGTATAGTAACTGTTATAATGTGTAGTAGTGTTATTATGTAGCTACTATGTTATAGCAGTTACAGTACCATTGTAGCAGTCACTGTACTGTTGTAGCAGCTTCTACTACACCGTTGTAGCAGCTTCTACTGCACTGTTGTAGCAGCTACTATACCGTTGTAACAGCTACTATCCCGTTGTAGCAACTTCTGCACCGTTGTAGCAGCTACTATACCATTGTAGCAGCTATTAAACTGTTATAGCAGCTAGTGTATAATAACTGCTACAAGTTGTAGCAGCTACTGCAGCTACTGCACCATTGTAGCAGTTTCTGTACCATTGTAGCAGTTACTGTACTGTTGTAACAGCTTCTACTACACCGTTGTAGCAGCTTCTACTGCACTGTTGTAGCAGCTACTATACCGTTGTAACAACTACTATCCCGTTGTAGCAGCATCTGCACCGTTGTAACAGCTACTGCACCATTGTAACAGCTATTAAACTATCATAGCAGCTAGTGTATAATAACTGCTACAAGTTGTAGCAGCTACTGCATAGTAGTTGCTACAACATTGTTCATGACTATCACAATAATTTTTTTGCATGTAATAATAAGAGAGATTATAAAATATCATTTTAATTTAAAAAGAAATAAAGAAAAATTGTTGCAAGCAGATGAGAGAGATATTAAAAAAATTAAGTTTTGACTACGTCAGATAGTTCACATCAGATTTCGCTCACGATCGCGTACAAAGTATCGCTTAGTATGTCAAATCTCTATAGATATATATCTAATATAAACCTCAAATGACATACCTACAAACTAAAAAAATAAATTAAAAAAAATAACTCAATCTCTAAATCTTGAAGATAAAAATTTTAAATGGCATAATCGTTCGTTAAAAAAAATAAGCAAAGATTTGTACAGTACTATCGTAGAATGTCCGTAGGTTAACAATTGTGTGTATATAATTCTAACAGTTTAAAATTACCGTTTAAATATTTAAAATAATTAATAATTATACATCTAAGAATATGGTAAAGTACTCGGAGGGACATAAAAGAATTATAATTTAAATTTAAAATGAGATAAATATCTCGAGGTCAACTGTATGCAGACAAGTCACTCATCTTCATATTAATCAGGTTAATTTTGATATACTTTGATAAATTATGAAGGTAAATTAAAAAGTGCGTAACTTGGAGTGGTTCAAGGGAGATTAAATTATGCATATAATATATTGGCATTAAGCAAATGTATGGCACCCAAGAGTCGAAATTAATTATTAAAAAAATAGATTTTTTTTAAAATAATAATAATAAATTTTGAATACGGAAAGAAGAAAGAAGAGGAAAGAAAATCGATTCCGCTGGACTCGAGCCAAACCGGCGACTGGAGCCGGGCCATGTTCAATTAGTTGGGTCAGTCCGCGATGTCAAACTCTTTTACGACATTGGTACCGCATAGAGACTTCTGTAGGGGAACTCATTTCCACCGCCCATGTCTCATCGCGGCGAATCATCTTTCACCAGCGAGGCGAGGTGGTGCGATCGGACGGCGGAGGGAACTTGCCGCATATACTATTCTATGCATCACCTGATTGACAAGATAAGCCCGAAGTCTGCGTCCACTCGGAATAAATACCTCCCCACTTCTCTCTCCGTGCGCTGGTTCCTTTCCTCAAAACTCTCCTTTTGGGATCCCTCGATTGCACGATTTCGAGGCGATTTCCGTCAGCATAAGGTTAGGGTTTCGATTCCCTGCTTCTTGTTGTTCATGTCTCCTTCTATATTATAGGCTTGGTCATGGGATGGAGATTTATTTGCACTCTTTCCAGTTCATCTCCTGCTTTAGGGTTCGTCGGGCGTTCCGAAGAGGAAAGGTGTCTTTTTTTCGTTGCCTGTTTGATTTGAATCCCGAAAGGTCTTTCTTTGATCTCATGGTTGCTGTCTAGGGTTTTGATCCTTAGTTTTTTTTTTAAATATGTATTTTGTTTCGAATGCTAGAAGTTTTGTGACGATCTGTTGTGGTTGATTCGTATATCTTGGTGGTGAATATGAGAGTTGCTAGATAGTTTTGAACTCTTGTTTGGCAGATAAACCTTTTTGGATTGTTACGACTTTATCTATCGTTCTGGTTCTGTTGTTCGTACGAATCTATAGAATATGTTACGTTGTTATATGTCAAATTTGCCTTTAGTACTGGTAAATTGTGAAAAGTTGTACTGAGTCACGAAGTGTAGGTTTGTGTGATGGAGAAGATAGTTCAATAGATGAAAAATCTTTGTTCTCAGTTAGTGGTGGTAATTCAGTTCATGTTCTGCTTAACTGGAAATTATCACATTTCTTTCTAGCATAATTTGATATGATTGAAGAATAATTAAACCTGTATTACAAACAGGTTAATTTGGTATATACGTTTGCATGTTTTACAGGTTAATTTGGTCTGTACATTTGCATGTTCTACTTGTCTTGTATCATATCACTCTTGGATTTCATGCTTCGAAATGAGTCAAATTGGATCTTTTCATATTTTGTCTGGTTTTGTGTAATATTGTTGGCCCTAATTCGAGTTCATGTTGTTGTGATGCAGGAGAGTTAGAAATGGACCATGATGAAACTGGATGCCAAGCCCCTGAATGCCCAATTCTTTGCATCAACAATTGTGGTTTTTTTGGAACTGCCGCGACCATGAACATGTGCTCCAAATGCCACAGGGAGATGATTCTTAAGCAGGAACGGGAAAAGCTGGCACAATCCTCAATTGATAGCTTTGTCAATGGCAGTGGTAGCGGGAAGGAACCCATTGTTGTGGGCAATACTGATGCATTTGTGAACTCTGCTGAAGTAAAATCGCTTAAGCTCCAACCATCTGATGCTTTGGGATCGAGTGAAGGTGGAGAAACAAAAATCAAGGAGGGTCCGAAGAAGTGCACAGCCTGCAAGAAACGTGTGGGCCTGACTGGATTTAATTGCCGTTGTGGAAACCTTTTCTGTGCTGTACATCGCTACTCGGACAAGCATGACTGCTCATTCAACTACCGAGAAGAGGCTCAGAATGCAATTGCTAAAGCAAATCCTGTCGTGAAGGCAGAAAAGCTTGATAAGATCTAAGGGCATACAATGAAGCTCGATCATCTCGGTTACAGTGAGATCTGCATACAGTGCCTTTTCTTTCAAGATGTCAGTCTTCTGTGTTGCTGTATGAATTGCTGGAGGAATGATGCAGTAGGGGCATCCTCCTTGCACCCGCAAAAACTCTATCTTCTTATTGGAAAGGGTTTGCATGTTGCATCTGGTGTGTGAGCTTTAAGTTGTGCTGGTCTAGTAGACAAATATGTTCTCATCAAGTATGCTTCGGTTATAAAAGTTGCTACCGCTGCTTCTAAATCTTAGTTGTTGGTAACAAGTCGCAATGATTGTATTGATGGTCCTAATTCATTACTTCCACACCTTATTCTTACCTTGCCAATGCCCATTACAAACATTTAGGCTAATAATGTACTATATAACTTGTCATATTACAGTAACAACTTGGAGAACCACTCGGTGAAATGCACTTCAATAGAAATACTAAATTTGTACACACATAATGTAGGAGTTAGGTATCGCATTAAGCAATTGCTGATCACGGGCGACGGCACCGCTGGGAAACCTAACTCCGTACTGTACAATGTACATAAGTCTGATAAGTTGCTGGAGCACCAGTCTATAAGTTTAGAGCTCTGTCTTCAGCTGTTTTGAGTTTGGCGGTACTGCAATCAACGAGACATGGAGAGAAATGTCAGAAATTTATGAATTCAATCTTTAAACTAGTTCATCGTGTTCATAGTTACATGTATTGATAAAGGCTCTATTCGAACATACATCACCATTATTAATCCACCTTATTTGAGATCTGGTATATTAATCTTGATAAAGCCTCTGTCCTCACAGACATCATCATCCTTATTAAGTCAGTTGTATTCATCCAAAGTATTTGAGATCTGCTATAATAAATCCCATTCCTCTTGCCACTATGTAAGACTATTCACTGGTTTGCACACACTTGTAGCAAAAGGTGAAGTTGTTACCTTAGCGGTCCCTTTAGAAAGGTCTCACATACTCTGGAATGGAATAAATCATGGAAGCTTATTCAACCTTAGTCAAGTGGCCTTCCTACACAAGGAGCATTGGTCACTAGTTTGCAGACACGCACCAAGAAGGATTGGTCCTTCAATGATCATTGGTTATTCATGAGAATTGAAAAGTTAGGATGACCTTTTATGTCATATCATTGTTTTAAAAATCATAAAATAAAATTCAACATGAAGAAAGAGGAGGATAAGATTGATGAAATTAGTTTGTGAAATCTCTCTCAGATCTACTTTTCAATGGTGATATTAAGGAATATGTTATTAGAAGGACTACTATCAAGATGCAATTAGTGAAGACGAAAAAAAAAACAATAGATTAGCTTGGCCTATACACGCATACAGCGACTTCCATAGTTAAACAAGATATAACCATTAGAGTTGCACCATAAAAAGCATAGAGGACGAAAAAGGGAAAAAAAAATTACTTTCATAATTAAAAAATTATGTACGTTACAGTGTGCATTGGCAGGACAAGGTTCTTATTGTTCGACTGAAATGTGGTTGACTCCCATGGTCAAGCCTTATAGTTTCTTATTTTATGAAGAGTAAGAATTTAAGGACATCTAAACGACAACCAGATTCTATTTACAAGGCATCATGAATCAAAAGGGTAATTGCACTGGATAGCCTTGGTTTCTAGTTTGAAAATGTCAGATGATTGACAGACTCGCAACAACTGGTAGCCCACCTTTAACAATTTCCACAATGCGTGACTTGTTCTATCCTTAGGACTATTCATACAGCTGGCTCCATACCAAACCAACCAACATTGTCGACGTCCTAGCACCCTTGAATGAAGAAAAATCACTATTAATTTTTAACTTTGATGAGAGAGCAAATCAGTAATTGGCAAGGTTTGAAACGAAATTGAACCAGCATTGTCAATGCTGCTACCCATGCGATTGGAGAAAAATGAGACCAAGAGGATATATGCAGTGCTGTGGTTGTTGAACATATGTAGGAACAATAGAAGAACAGTGATTTCACAGGCTAGAATGCTTTTCTTCCTGATATGTTTCTTTTGAACAGAATAAAACTTGATGACACCGTCTCTTTTTTTCTGCTAGCCAAGAAAGTGAGAGATAACAAACACGGACAGTTGTCCAAAGTGATGTGGGAAATCTATACGTCATGGGGACCATAGGGACCAGATTTAATAAGAGGACCAGTGGAAACTAAATTAAACTTGAGAAGAGAGCTTCCTTGGCTAAAGCAATCATTTATGGCTTTGGGTCCGCCAATGCCACCTGATTGAGACAGGTGCTTTCAAAATCCACAAGAAAAGAGAGCGTTGCTTTGTCCTCCTTAAAACTTATTGAACTCAGAATCCGCTAAGCCACGTTTTAAACTACAAATTCTACAGATCTACGCTAAGGATGCTTCAGTGGATAATTAATTGTTCATGAGCCATGTCTAATTTTATGAGATTTCTCCTATGTTTTAGTCCAATTAAATCAAGAGTGCATGGATTAGTAAGATCTTGCATTAAAAATGACTAACAGGTGAGGTACGTTGGCATTACCTGAATTGGCAGGATCATAAAGAAAGAGGGAAGTAGTAGGGTTGGGTAGGAGCTGGGAATGGGCTGCGCCATCCCTCTCCCAAGTCGTTAGAGATTGCTGAGGCTGAAGCTGAGGTGGCACAAGATCGATGTGCCAGAATTGCGGCACCAGCAGCCGTCTGGTTGCTTCTGCAGTAGCATCGGTCGGCCACAATGAGGGATCCACGACCACTCCCCCTGGGCCGTTTCGCACTGTTACAGGTCCACACTGCAATGAATGGCCAAGGGATCACATTTTTCCATGTAGGACGTACACGCATTTTTTTTAAGGATTTAACACATGACAAACTACGCAGTTATTTTCTTGTAAAGAGGAGTGTATTCGTAATGCCTACGTATATATTACAAAGGAGTTGCGGTGACCCTTCCTGCATAGAATTCAGTGAAAGGCATCATTAAGCAGACAACAAAGGGTTGTTACCTCCGCCGATAAATAGCTGTCAAGGCTACTAAAGTCGATCCTCGGGTTGACCGCTGCCAGTCTCATTGATAGGAACTGAGAAGCCCAGTGGAGAAATCGACAATGTTACTTAGAAATATAATCTTAAAGAAAAGGGCAGTTAATTTCAGTGATCAAAGAATATTTGTCTGTAAAAGTAAATAAGAGAATTTTAGATAACGCCGTGACTGACATTATTGACAGAATGGGGGGATGTTGCTCACCTCTACTTGCCTTTGGAGCGTCTGAACGTGATTGATGATTTCATCTAGCACTAAAGCCGTACCTGTTATCTGCGATCACATGAACCAGGGGTGAGCCAACTTCAAGTGCCTTGAGATGACCAGAAACTTTAATTATAGTAACAAAGGTGAAGTTGCTGGTCAAAATAATTAGTAGTTTGATTGCCAAGAAAAAGATGGATTGGTTTATCTATGCTTAAGGAAATGTATTGAACTAGCTTTTGAGGAAGATGATGTTACTGATCTGTGACAAATGAGCAATGTATTGAACTAACTTTTGTTGAAGATGATATTACTGGTCAAATGAGAGTATTGATTGTATCAGTCATATCTACTAGCAATAGGATGAACTTTTTTCAAGGCACGAAAAAGACAATGGAGTAGCCAAATTTCTGTGAACTTTCTTCGAAGCCAGTGAGCCTGATCTTTAGATTAAATTACCCTTATCCAGAGGGTTGGCTTACTAACTGCTGGTCTGAGCAGATAGCTACATACAGCTAATTAAAGGCCGCATTCAGACCCACCTGCCATAGCTACTCCATTCCTTCACCATACTCCCCCATCCCCAACAAATCCAGCACACAACTAATTAAAGTTCACATTGTAATTTCATGGCCGCTGCAAATCAGCTTGCGGCACAGCAGGGATTAAGATTAAAAAATTATAGTAATAGGAAGTTTAATATGTTCAACTTAACGTGTCTCAAAATTCAAAATGGTATAATTTTGTAAAAATATTACCACGATATAACAATATAAGTCTAACATATTTGATTAGGGAGTCTCAAAGCTTTAAATACTGCATGTCCTAATCAATTTGTAAATCAACTATCATAGTCAAAAAAATGGCACAAACCTCCAGGTGATTTACGCATTAAGACTTTCATAGATTCACATTATATTAAACTTAAAGACATCCTATAACAATTATACGTCTCATACTAACTAATTTTTTAAAAAATTAAGTATTTTAGGGCTATATCTTTAGTACAAACTGAAATAAATTCAAAGTCAAGTTTTTTTAAAAAAAAAATATTAATCATTTATACTTATGAAAGGCATATTTTGGCAAAAGACTAGATAAAAAACCCAAAAGTGATTGTTATAAAAATGAAAATTTTCATCTTTCAATTGTCCTTGTGCTTTATTCTCCAATTGAAATAACCTGACATAAATCGATCACGCAACCAATGAACACATATTAGCAATTCCTATTTTTCTGGTTTGATTCCATTGATTCTCCCCTATTTTCCACCCTTTTATCATTATCCCAGACAAGAGCCAGAAGAATCCAAGTAGGAGGGCCCAAAGTAAAAGTAAGACAAGGTTACTTGCAAAAAGAGCCCGACACATTGTTTGGTAAGCCGAACCACATCCGAGTCATTAAGCACCAGGCAATCCCCTCCCACTGCCTGCCTCATCTTTTTTTTTTTTTTTTTTTTTTTCCTTTTTGACCTTTTTTCTAGAAAGTAAACTTTTGTGCAGAATTCACTTTTACATTTTTAAAATTTATAATCAAGAACGAGGTAACTTATAGTTGGTATAAATCACAAGAAGTGTCAATTAAGTAATCAAGTAATTATAACTACCGAATCAATAAATGTTGGAGAAATTCACCAACCTTACTGCATCCAGGGACCAGTTCTTGCAATAGCTTCATCCGCACATTAATTTTTTCCCTTCGCGCCTACAATAATTAAAGCAAGGTTAGAAATTTAGGCTAATCATTAATGAATCATTAAGATAATTAAGCAGCAGTACCCTTTCCGCCAAGCTGTGGTTATCCGTGGCTTGTCCTCGGCGAGCGCGGACGTGAACATACGGGAGCTTATCGCCGTCGGTATTCTCCTCCGCGTTCTTACTCTTCTTAGCTGTGGCCTTTGCCTGTGATTTGAAGGAAAGGCTTAGACGAACGTCGCACTGCCCTCGGAGAAACGGAAGGTTACATTACCGAAAAAGGAAACCCTAGCGAGGCCGCCCCCTTACCTTACTCCTGCCGGTGTCCTTCCTTTTCGCCGGTCCGGTAGGGATCGGATCTAGCGGCGGGGAATCGGAATCCTGCGGCTCAGCTTTGAGCCTTCCGGAACTCGACGCCGGGGATCCCTCGGCGGCGAAGACGGAGAATCGGGCAGCGCGATCCACGAGGGTTGCGTTGGAGGGGAAGGCGGAGGAGCAATCCAAGGGCAGGTGGAAGGGCCTATGCACAGGATGCCCACCTACACGGATCCGCGAGGCAAGGGGCTCGCGTGCGCCCGAGTCGTGGAGGAGCTCCACGGCCTGGTTGGCCGGCAGTCCGAGGAGCGCGGTGAAGGAGCCTCCGCCGGTGGGAGCCGCAGAGCCGTCGAAGCTGCTGGGGTGGATCAGGCTCTGAATCTCCTCCTCGAATCGGAGCGTCTCGGCGATCTCCGGAGAGTACTCACCGGAATTGTCGATTCCGACGCCGGAACTTCGCGGTGGTTCCATCTTTCGCCTCGAATCGTGAACTGGCCCAGTTCGCTGAATTCCCTGCGAAATGCCACCGGAAATGAGTGGATCGAGCCGATAGTGTGCCCCCAAAATGGCGAATGCAAGCGGCGGCCGGAGGGAATCGAAGCGGGAAGAGAGGAAACGATAAGGCAAACGTCGTCAAGTGGACGTAATTGATTTATAAAGATCTCTTCCAATAACTTAGCGGAACGGAACGGCCGTGCTCGGGAAGTACTGTTCACTGAAAGTCGCAGAACGGGATTTGGATGGTAAGATTACCATTTTTAAAAAAAACAATTTGATTAATTAAATAAGGATTGCAAGAAAATTATAAAAAAATGTTTTCTTTCGAATTTATTAAGTAATTGATTCGTTCGTATCTAATGTCCCAGTCAATCTACCCCTATGTAAATATGGAAATATAAATTATGGATGACTATTAGCTATCAGTGCAAGTGATTAAAACTAAGGTTATAAATGAACCAAACGTTCATGAACAAGCTTAGTGTTTGGCTTAATAAAAACGTATTTATGTTCGTTCAATATACACAAAATTAATTAAATAAATAAGTTTGAACAGCTCATTAAACTAAACAAACAAACTTGAGCATATATATGTTCAGTTCGTTAGTGTTTATAAATAATATTTATGAACAATATTCGTGAACAATGTGTTGGATACAAACAATCTGTTATCGGAGATATACAAGGTATTATCTAAATTTAAACTGCTCTGAATTAAATTTAACTTACAGTCAAGATGACCTGAGCGGATAATTTCAGGCTACCAACAGGGGCTGGTTTTTGATGTCACGCCCAGAGGAGTCCTCGTCAGACGAAAATCCGACAATATCTCCCCTGTATCAGTGACAATATGAATCCCAAGATACATATATCAACATACTCGGCCCACACGCCCGGCACAATACACTAAACAGAATAAGAAGACAATCCACGCAGTTTATAATGCAACCTCCGGCTGCCAACAAATATTACTAAAAGAAAAGGCGATATAGAAATCATCACAGATAATCTACTCCACTACAACGAAGAAAACAAACTTCATGACATAATGTAAATACCGGAGCGGAAAACAAGAGTAGCAAGCCTAAATGTTTGACATAAAGTCCACAAGTACAACCACATAGTCCACAGTACAACAAAACTCAACAAGAAACTAAAAGTCTAAAAATTAGAATCCATCACGATAAAAGGATGGGGGACTAGCAACTAATTCAGTATACAAGAGCAATATATATATATATATATATATATATATATATATATATCATTTATCTCTATGAACATAGATACGTGTGGCAAGAAATAAAAGCATAAAACTCTAATGTATAGCAACTAACAGTAGAAATATGTAACAGGTATCAAATAAGCTAAAACTAGGAAAATGATAAATCTACCAATTACCGCTATATATATATATATATATATACTACACATATCATAAGATATTATCAAGAGATAAGTCGAAGGGTATCCGCCTCTATAGAAAGTAGTATCAAGCCAAATCCGACGTCGAGGCACTCGTCTCAAATCAGAGTCCTGCATCGATCAATATACATATATTTTTATTTAGCTAAAATTCATATAATTAAATAACTAAATAAAATCCCCAAGACTAATTTAGGGAATCCCCTAATCAACATAATCATTTGTCTACCTAAATAAAATCCAACGGTTAATTAGGGTTAGTTACCTTAACCCTAATTATTCCACTAGATTAAAAATCTAAACCTAAATAAATCTACACATAATCAACAACTAATTACAACTTCCAATTCAAACCAAATTCAATACATAGCAATCCTACCTTAATAGTTTACTGATGGAAACAATCAGAGATGATTACTGTTAAATGCTTACCTAAAGATATAGAAGAAATCAACAGTTCACAACCCTTCTAGCCTCTGCCGGCAAGTACCAAAACATCTCACTGATCCCCAACGTCTCCAATTCGTGACCTAAATCAGCCGCAAAGAAGAGGAGGATCAAGAACAGAGGAGGATCAAGAATAGAGGAGGATCGGTGAATAGAGAAGAGGATCGAACAAAAATAGTGAAGACAAGGGATGTTACCTCACCCACACCGTCGTCGCTGGACAGATCCGACGCTGGTAGCCCTAATTTCCCTTCGACGGAAGTGATTGGGGCGGCGATGGCAAGACCGTCACTATCGCTTGCAGAGGTCGAAGAGAAGAAAGAAGCCGGAGAATGAAGGAGGTCGGAGACTCGACAGGTTTCCCTCCTCCACGATCCAAGATTGATCCGTGCCGCTGACGCCGATTATCCTCCGTCAGTGTCGAGTCGTTCGCGAGAGAACAAAGAGAGGAAGAAGGGGCGTTCGCGTCGGGGAAGAGAGGAAGAAGGCTTCGGGATCGGGATCACGATGGGTTGGGGGAAAGAAAAAGGAAAAAGGAAATATATAGTAAATAAATATTTCCTCACTTAAGTGGGGTAACCTAAATAGGCTTTTCTGCAAACCCCCGATTCATCCCTTCAAACCCGTCGTACGAGCTTCGAAAAATTCTCAGAAAATTTCTAAAAATTCTGAAAAATTTCGTTAAGGTTATTTGAGCATTTAACCTTATTATTTATTTGTCGTATATTACATTATCCCCAATTAATAAAAATTTGGTCCCTAAATTTCGTTATCTACCATCAGCAAGCACTATAGATAGAAAAACAGTATAAATGTTGAACAGAACTCTAACCCACATACTCAAGTAAAAAGATGAGGGTATCAAGCTCGGATCGTATCCTCGAGCTCCCAGGTAGCCTCCTCATCAGAATGATGTTGTCATCTGACCTTAACCAGCGGGGCAATCTTGTTCCGCAGCTGACGCTCTCTGTGGTCTAGAATCCGTACCGGAACCTCCTCGTAAGTAACATCAGGCTGAATAGAAATTGATATATCTGACAGAACATGAGCTGGGTCGGATACGTATCTCCTCAGCATAGATACATGAAATACATCGTAAATGTCAGCTAAAGATGGTGGTAGCGCCAGACGGTAAGCTACTGCTCCAATCCTCTCTAAGATCTAGAACGACCCAACATACCGACATACTGTGGAGCTAGCTTACCTCGGAGACCAAATCTCTTCATCCCTTTTGTGGGTGAAACTCTCAAAAATACATGGTCACCAGTAGAGAATTCCAGGGATCTCCGTCTCCTATCAGCATAACTCTTCTGACGGTCCTGAGCCTCTGACATCCTCCATCTGATAGTGTGAACCAACTCTGCCTCCTGCTGAGCTCGATGAGGTCCTAACAGCTAGGCCTCCCCAACCTCCTCCCAAAGAGTGGGTGTCCAACAAGGTCTACCATACAACGCTTCAAATGGTGTCATCTAGATAGTCGAATGATAACTGTTGTTGTAGGCAAATTCCACCAATGACAGGTGGTCCTCCCAACTACCTCCAAAATCCATGACGCAAGATCTCAGCAAGTCCTTCAAAGTCTGAATGGTCCGCTCTAACTGTCCATCTGTCTGCGGATGGAATGTCGTACTGAAATGGAGTTGTGTGTCCAAGGCCTGCTGCAAACTCTGCCAGAATCGAGACGTGAACCGTGGGTCTCTATCCGATATAATCTTCAAAGGAACATCATGCAATCTGATAACCTCTCGACAATATAGCTCGGTTAATCGATCCAGAGAATCAGTCTTCCGGATCGCGAAAAAAATATGTGGATTTAGTTAATCGGTCAATGATCACCCAAATCGCATCATGGCCTCATCGGGTCCTAGGCAATCCTACCACAAAATCCATAGTAATATGCTCCCATTTCCACTCTGGAATAGGGATCCTCTGAAGTAAACCAGCAAGTCTCTAGTGCTCAGCCTTCACCTGCTGACAAACAAGACATCTAGCTACAAACATTACGATGTCTTTCTTCATACCGTTCCACCAATAGGAATGTCTCAAATCGCGATACATACGGATTCCACCTGGGTGGATAACAAATCTAGAGCGATGAGTCTCATGAAGTAACTCCTCCATGACTGGGTGAGACTGAGGCACACATAATCTGCCTCGAAAATAAATAATACCCTCGTCATCTCGTATAAACTCAGTCTGCTGTCCGAAAGCTATCTGTCTGCCAATGAACTGTAAATGTTGATCTCCAGCCTGGCCTCTCGAATCCTCATCCTAATCAACGACTGAGCAACCATGGTAACAAGAATACCCTGCTCTGTCTATCCCTGCTCCTTAAAGCCCAGCTCGGAGAAACCCTGAATCAAGTGTGTGACTAAAACTCGGTAGCAAGCTAAAGTCCCTCTGGACTTCCTGCTAAGTGCATCGACAACCACATCAGCTTTACCCGGGTGGTAGCAAATAGTGAAATCATAATCATTCAAGAATTCCATCCATCTCCTCTGTCAGAGATTAAGTTCCTTCTGTGTGAAAAAATATTTGAGACTCTTATGATCAGTAAGAATCTCAAAAGTAATACCATAAAGATGATATCGTCAAATCTTCAAAGCAAAGATAATGGCTGCTAACTCTAGATCATGTACTGGTAGTTCTTCTCATGCTCCTTCAACTCACGAGAAGCATAGGAGACTACCCTGTCGTGCTGCATCAAAACAACGCCCAACCCCTGTAGAGATGCGTCGGTGTAGAGTACGAATCCGTCCTCTCAGAAGATAAAACTAAAACTGGTGCCGATACTAATCTCCACTTCAGCTTCTGAAAGCTGGTCTCACAGGCTTCTGACCAAGTGAATTTCACTCCTTTCTTGGTCATAAGTGTCAGTGGCATAGCAATGCGAGAGAAATCCTCGACGAATCATCTGTAATATCCAGCCAGCCCCAAGAAATTACGGATCTCCTGAACTGATTTCGGCTGCTCCCAGCTGGTGACAGCCTCGATCTTCTGAGGGTCTACTGAAATACCTCAGCTTGAAACCACATGTCCTAGAAAACCAATTAAGGGTAGCCAAAAAGCACACTTGCTGAACTTCGCATACAGATGATGTCGTCGAAGAATCTCCAAGACTATGTGAAGATGCTGCGCATGTTCCCCCTCGGAACACGAGTAGATCACTTTGTCATCGATAAATACAATAACAAACTGATCTAGATACTCCAGAAAGATATGGTTCATCAAATCCATAAATACTGCGGGAGCATTGGTAAACGCAAATGACATTTCCAAAAACTCGTAATATTCATATCTGGTATGAAATGCTATCTTCTGAATATCAGAATCTTTGACTCTCAACTGATGATATCCGGACTGCAGATCAATCTTAGAATACACTGATGTATCTCTGAGCTGATCAAACAAATCCTCAATCCGTGGCAAGGGATACTTATTTCTGACAGTCATTGCATTCAGCTACCTATAATCGATGCACAACCTCAGAGTATCATCCTTCTTTTTGACGAACAATAACGGAGAACCCCACAGAGATACACTAGGGTGAATAAATCCCCTATCCAATAACTCCTGGAGTTGAACCTTTAATTCGTCCAACTCTTTCGGTATCATACGATAAGGAGCTTTCGATGTTGGCGCAATTCCCGGAATCGACTCTGGGACTCCATAAGGACACCGGAATGCTCCTGACCGTGCATTCCATATGCAGCTGTTGTAGGGGGAGCTGTCCTCTGCTGACGATGCGAAGATTGGGCTTTCGGCCCACCTCGCTGAGTCCCGGACTGACCAAACTGTCCTCTCGAAACAGAAACTCCGGAAGCTACATGTTGAGCCTTCAGCGAACAGTCTCGACTCATATGCCCAGGCAGTTTGCAATAATAGCAAACTGACTACCCCAGGTAGCATGCTGAGGTGATGTGATCTCGGGATCTGCATCTGGTGCAGTGAGGGTCACTAATGGACTGTTTTCGGTTCTGCTGAGCATACCAGGAACGTCCTGATGAAGATCGTCCGGACTTCTGAGGTCGGTCAGATGACCCAGAAGTACCCTGACCCGACTGAGTGTGACTACTCTACTGCTATCCGGTAGCCTGTGGTTGCTGGATCTGTTCGGAAGTCTGATCTGTCTGCTTTCTTTTCTTATCAGCATTCACTTTTTGCTGAGCTGACTTAATCATAGGAGCTCTATCTAGTGCCTCTGTGTATGATGAAGTACCAAAACCCGCAATCTTCACCTGAAGATGTCCATCCAATCCCTGGACAAACTGAAGCATACGTGACCTATCCTCGGTAACTAACTCTGGACAGAATCTGACTAGCCGATTAAATTCAGCATTATATTCCATCACTGAGTAGTTATTCTGTCGAAAACTCAAGAAATCCTGACAATGTGTCATCTGATATGCTCATGGAAAATACTGACTCTCAAATGCCTCCTTAAATCTCGCCCATGTAATATGCTGCTCGCCTATAATCGAGCGTTGCGTGTCCCACAAGATTTATGCCTTGTCTCGTAAGTGAAAAGCAGTCAGGTCAGCCTTTTTCCACTCAGAACAAGTCATATAAAAGAATGTCTGCTCCATAGTCTCTATCCAAGAATGAGCTATGCTCGGATCAGTCTCCCCACGGAACAGTGTGAATCGGCTTTTCACCGACTCTGCCAAAGCTGGGATCTGTGCTCGTGCCGCAACTATATCGGTAGGGATCGCGACGGAACTGGGCAAAACCATTGTAGCTGATCCTATGGGTGGTACTGTTGGATAGGTCGGAAGAGGTATCCCTGATGCTACTGCATAAATCGAGGTAGGTACTGCTGGTGGAACTACATAGTAGACATAAGTAAGGGCGACTGAAGGTACGATGGGCAGTACTGGGTAAGAAACAACCGGTACTGCTGGTACAGGTGCCGAGTATGTAGTAACTAGCATAGGTATCTATGGTACCGAGTACGCAGTAGCATACACGGCTAGAGGGGGTGCCGAGTATACCGCAAATACTGCTAATGGGGGAGGCGCCGGATATACCGACGGTGGTACCACTAGTGGTACTATCGAGGTAGGTACCTCTAAAGTCATAACTGTCGGGGTCTTATAACCCGACGTGCCCACAATACCCTGAGGAGTCTGTCCCTGACTGACAGGCTCGACCCCAACAAACCTCTCTGGAAACTCTGTCGCCGGAGAATCTATCGCCCTCTTATGTGGTCATCCACGTCTCAGTACTAGAACACGTGTATGTGTCATATCTGAAAAAAAAAATATTACCCAAATATCACTATAGGTATGAGAACTATAAAATTACCTAATTTACCTATTTATCGTCTGAGGAGTCTGTCACCTAGTCCCCAAATAGAACCTCATCAAATATACCTCAGAATTCCAAATCAAAAAATCGACGAAAATCTATACAATCCGAAAATACACCAGTTAAACTCGCAAAACTCGTAAAAACTAGGCTTTGATACCAAAAATATTGGTATTAGATTAACTCAAAAAATCCAGAACACGAAAAAACAGGTATCGTAAACCTGCTCTGATGCCAAATATATTGGTATCAGATTAATTCGCAAATCCAACACACGAAAACAAGTATCATAAACCTGCTCTGATATCAAAAGAATTGTCACACCCCGAGCAGTCCCCGCCAGACGAAAATCCGGCAACATCTCCCTTGTACCAGTGATAATATAAATCCCAAGATACATATATCGACATACTCAGCACACACAGCCGGCACAATACACTAAACAGAATAAGAAGACAATCCACGCAGTTTATAATGCAACCTCCGGCTGCCAACAAATATTACTAAAAGAAAAGGCGATATAGAAATAATCACAGATAACCTACTCCACTACAACGAGGAAAACAAACTCCACGATGTAATGTAAATATTACAGTGGAAAACAAGAGTAGCAAACCTAAATGCTCGACATAAAGTCCACAAGTACAACCACACAGTCCACAGTACAACAAAACTCAACAAGAAACTAAAAGTCTAAAAACTAGAATCCGTCATGATAAAAGGATGGGGGACTAGCAACTAATCCAGTATACAGGAGCACTATATATATATATATATATATATATATATATATATATATATATATATATATATATATATATATATATATATCATCTATCTCTATGAACATAGATACGCGTGGCAAGAAATAAGAGCATACAAGTCTAATGTATAGCAGCTAACAGTAGAAATATGTAACAGGTATCAAATAAGCTAAAACCAGGGAAATGATAAATCTACCAATTACCACTAGTTATATATATATATATATATATATATATATATATATATATATATATATATATATATATACTACACATATCATAAGACACTATCAAGAGATAAGTCAATGGGTACCTGCCTCTATAGAAAGTAGTATCAAGTCAAATCCGACGTCGAGACACTCGTCTCAAATCAGAGTCCTGCATCGATCAATATACATATATTTTTATTTAGCTAAAATTCATAGAATTAAATAGCTAAATAAAATCCCCAAGACTAATTTAAGGAAACCCTTAACCAACATAACCATTTGCCTACCTAAATAAAATCTAACGGTTAATTAGGGTTAGTTATCTTAACCCTAATTATTACACTAGATTAAAAATCTAAACCTAAATAAATGTACACATGATCAACAACTAATTACAACTTCCAATTCAAACCAAATTCAATACATAACAATACTACCTTAGTAGTTTACTGATGGAAATAATCAGAGATGTTTACTGTTAAATGCTTACCTAAAGATATAGAAGAAATCAACAGTTCACAACCCTTCTAGCCTCTGCCAGCAACTACCAAACCATCTCACTAATCCCCAACGTCTTCAATCCGTGATCTAAATCAGCCACAAAGAAGAGGAGGATCAAGAATAGAGGAGGATCGGTGAACAGAGAAGAGGATCGAACAAAAATAGTGAAGACAAGGGTTGTTACCTCAC
This sequence comes from Zingiber officinale, assembly GCF_018446385.1. Lineage (NCBI taxonomy): Eukaryota > Viridiplantae > Streptophyta > Magnoliopsida > Zingiberales > Zingiberaceae > Zingiber > Zingiber officinale. Next base: position 39,236,822 of record NC_055987.1, read on the forward strand.
CCACACCGCCGTCGCTGGACAAATCCGACACTAGTAGCCCTAATTTCCCTTCGACGGAAGCGATTGGGGCGGCGATGGCAAGACCGTCACTGTCGCTTGCCGAGGCCGAAGAGAAGAAAGAAGCCGGAGAATGAAGGAGGCCGGAGACTCGACAAGTTTCCCTCCTCCACGCTCCAAGATCGATCCGTGCCGCCGACGTTGATTATCCTCCGTCGGCGTCGAGCCGTCTGCAAGAGAACATAGAGAGGAAGAAGGGGGGTTCGCGTCGGGGAAGAGAGGAAGAAGGCTTCGGGATCATTATCGACATCGCGATCGCGATGGGTTGGGAGAAAGAAAAAGGAAAAAAGGAAATATATAGTAAATAAACATTTCCTCACTTAAGTGGGGTAACATAAATAGTCTTTTCTCCAAACCCCCGATTCATCCCTTTAAACCCGTCATACGAGTTCCGAAAAATTCCTAGAAAATTTCTAAAAATTTTGTTAAGGTTATTTGTCCATTTAACCTTATTATTTATTTGTCGTATATTACATCTGATACGAGCCGAAGAATTGCTGAGCAAGAAGATCAGCTGAGTCGCTAGTATATGCGGCCGATCGGATGGATTGGCCAAGCACAGGGTGGATCGGTCGAGAGGGCAGGTCGGCCAAGAGGGTGAGTTGATCGAAGCCTGCGAAAGTCGCAGTTTCCTTGAAACATATTTGTCCCCACCTCCGGCTGTGCTTTGAGGCTTACTCGAGTCGTATGTTTCCATGATACAACGGTTTGACCGTAAACCCCACCAAGCACTAGTGGTCACGGCGAACTGAGTGACACCCGAGTCAACATGATTCAGTGCAATCCAGGCCCTGGATTTGCACCCCCTGCGCACCCACGCGTGAGAGAAGGTCTCTCCCCATGCATTTGTTCACATTCTCTATGCATGTGAATCAATATAAACCAACTAACAAGTCTTGAAGCTCTCAATGTGGGACTAAAATCTCATTCACAATGGAGCTTCTCTGTTCTTCCACCTCTTCTCTATTCATATATTTAACACAATGTTTAGAAACCATATTCATTAATAAAACTCTTATTAATATGCTAAATAAATAATAAAATAAAATAAACGAATAAGTTTAAATTATCAAGTTCAATAATAAATCGAACAACTGAAAGTTTTAAACAATCAAATAATCTTGAATTGAGAGTTTGATAATATTTAAATGAACCAAACTCAAGTCAAACTTAAATTGAGAGTTTGATAATATCTAAACGAATTAACATCAAGTCATGCTTCAAATAAGTTTAAGTTCAAAAAAAAAAAGTCAAACTTAAATAATTAATTTAAACTTTTAATTTATTTTAAATTTAACCCGGTTCAACTCAATTACTTTATAAAATAAATTTAAATATCTTAAAATTCTACCCAACTTAGACTCATTTACTGTCCTAACTATAACTATAAATATAACTATAATTATAACTAAAACAAGGAAGAAGGTACGCTCTCTTTTGGCTTATCACGGTGGCAAAAAGTGAATATGCTCGCCCCCAGCGCCCCCGTCAACCTGTCCCAGGGCAAACATAGAGGAGGTAAATCACGGGCGGCTACTAGCCTTTGAAATAGTGACTAGAACATAAGAGACGTATTCACCTTGGCTTTACCGAGATTCGAACCCCAAACCTCATGGTGGCAACATCTCTTTTGGCTTATCACGGTGGCAAAAAGGCGAATACACTCGCCCCCAACGCCCCCGCCAACCCGTCCTAGGGCCAACACGGAGAAGGTAAATCACGGACGACTACTAGCATTTGGAATAATGACTAGCACATAAGGGAGATATTTACCTCAACTTTGTCAAGATTTGAACCTTAAACTTCATGATGATAACACCTCTTGTATTAGCTACCAGATCCATCCGAGGATTTTTTTTTTTTTTTGACTTATCACACCCTGTGGTAGGGTTGATTAGCCCTCTTTGTGGCTTTTCAATTGTGGCAAAAGGCGAATATGCTCACCCCCAGTGCCCCCGCCAACCCATCCCAAGATCAACACGAAGGAGGTAAATCACGGGTGGCTACTAGCCTTTGGAATAGTGACTAGCATATAAGGGAGGTATTTACCTCGACTTTGCCGAGATTTGAAATCCAGACTTTATTATGATAACACCTTATATGCTAGCCACTAGACCCATCCGAGGAGACTTATTTGTGGCTTTTCAAAATTGAGAGAGAGAGACTTGTCTTTAATCATGACAGCGAGGCGTCGCTCTCGATCCGTAGACGATAGGCGAATGCTGGCTGTTCCATTAGGTGCATCAAGATTCGGAAACACAAGGATGGAGCCATCCGAAGCCAGACACGCATCGAACACTTGGCGGGCCATAACAGATCGATGAGCCCATGGATTAGGACCAATGGGCTTTCTCAATGGCGGACCCCACATCTGTTGGATCAGTGAATGAGTGATAAGAGTAAGGAAAAAAATAAAAAGTAAATGAATTAAATACTTTAAAATTATTTAACATAAGTGCTAATGGATTTTTTTTATCTAAAAAAATATAGAATAAATAATATATATGATATTGAGATCGAAGTGTCTATAATATTGTCTACAAATATAAATTCAAAAACTTACATCTATAAGTATATAATTTGAGATGTTAAAATTTAATAAATAAATTTTTAATAATTCTTTATTAATATTTAATGGGATTAAAACTATAATAAATGTATAAAAATCAAGGTTATTAAAATATTTTATATAAAATTTTTTATATACCTACTAGAGTCTATAATGTGGATGATGTCATTTTTATATTATATGTATTCATTTATAAATAATTCAATAATAAAATATATATATAATTATATATTTACTAAAATAATTTTTCTTGCTTTCTGATTTCTAACATTCTATGTGCTTGTTTGAGTGTGTGCAGAGCCAAAGCACCGCCGGTCTCGTTACCATTGTCAAGAGTATCACATGGGGGTTCGTTTTTTCGGTGCAGATACGTTAGATGTGCTCAAGTCATCTCTCCGTCAACGCCAGCACTATCTCAGTCAACCTTCGTCTGACTCAGATTCCAGACAGGATCAATTTGACGTCATCTGTAAGAGGTGAGACTCCAAATCCCTTCGATGATCCATGAAGAGTATGTCTTTAGAGTTAAGCTCATTAGTCAAATGGTCCACCTCCTACTTGTGCGTGAGCTTGCATGTCTCCAGGGTCGCAGTCCGCTGAGCCAACTCGGATAAGGCCTTCTCCTTGAGGGTCAGCTCCTCTTGATACTTAGCATTAACTGATTGATGGAGGGCTTCTAGCTTTTTCTTGTCATCCCTTAGCCGGTTGGCCTCTAGTAATGCCTCACTTAGGGTATGTTCCTGGGAGACATTCAACTTCCTTAAAGACTTCATTTCTGCCTTTAGTTAGAGCAAAGCCGAAGAGGGGTCAGAAAGATAAGACTCCAGGTCGGCAATATGACCATTTAAGATCTTATTTAGTTGATACAGGTACAGAGATGCCTGACTCAAGTGCAACGCCTCAGCAAAAACCTAGTCATATAAATGAATAGTCAGAATCGGAAGAAAGGAGCAATAAGAAAAGGCAAAGGCTTACCACGGTAGCATTTTCGGAGAACATGTCCACCTAAGAAGGCAGTGGGAGGTTATCCATCTACTCTATAGACTCCATCCAATCAGCTGTTAGTCGCCCCCATAGCAATACAGAGCCAGCCTAGAGAGAGTGGTTGTAATGCAATCCCCACTCTAAAGGCATAATAGCGTGGAAATAGAAACACCAGGACCGTGCTGGTCCAGGAGCGTTACTACTAGGGGTCGGGTGAGTGGAAGTAGACGGTCAAGAAGAGGAAGGCCCGACCTGAGTAGCTGGTGTAGGTCGCCCCTCTGGATCAATCTCTTCCTTAATGACTGGGGTTTTCCCTCGGTCGGCCCTTGGCCGGGCTTCTGGAGGAATAGTAGGGTCGCCCGGGGGTTGTAACTCTGGAACGGAGGATAGAGCTGGCATGGGTGTCTAGGTAGTAGGGGAGGCCTCGACTATCGGGTATGACGCAACAGGTCTATGCCTCGACTAGTGCGAGAGCAGCTGCTCGTCTGAATCTGACCCCTCCTCTAAAGTCAGGGGGCGATGAGCAGGAGGAACAAGATGAGTTCGTCGAGCAGGCTCAAGAGCAGAACGGATAGGCAGCGCGGCTCGAGGAACGGTGGGCAAGAGGCAAGATCCGCGGCCGCCACAGGATCGCTCAGAATGGAATGCGAAAGGCCCCGTCGGCCCAGGATTATGCGGCCTCGATGATTTATTTCCAAAGCGCTTAGTGGGAGAGGCATGATCAAAGACTATCGGGTAAGAGTGTTTGCTGCAGCAAAGTAAGGGTCAGAATAAGGAGGCAAAGGAGGTCGGGGCAAGGGTAATGCTTACCTAGAGAATGTGGTAGCTCTGAAGGGGCAAAGCTCAACCTAAATAAACACAACATATCTTCCGTCAGTAGCATGTGCAGATCGAAGTGCCATCCATCTAGGTGTTCTAACGCCTCCATAAAAGTAGGGTCTGAGTGATAGTCTCTCAGATAAGGCGTCGAAGGAAGGGATAATTGGCGCTCAGTAGGCCACTACATGGTAGAGGGTAAGGGAAGGAAAAAAATACTTATCTTTCCACTCTAGCTCTGAAGATGGAAGGGGAGCAAAAAGGGTAGTCCGGGTACAAACCTGAAAATGAAAGAGACCCTTATTATGACGTCAAGGAGTAAAGAGGCAGTGGAATAGGCGAGGGTGCTAGAGGATGTCACACAATTCGCAGAGGAGAACGAACCCACACAAAATCTGCATAGAATTAGGAATAACTGACAAAGGGGAATATTGAAGTAGCGACTCACATCGGAGAAGAAGGGGTGGATAGGAAAACGAAGACCGACTACAATCTGTTCTTTGAAAAAAATCACATAACCCTGAGAAGGGTGGAAGAGTCGATGAACCTCGAAGGGTATGATGATATCCATGGCCGTGGATACTTCGTACGCAAAGCAGAGATCATCCAGATATATACCTGTAAAGGTCGAGACTCCAGGAGCGTACTTGGGCGTTGGGGAATCAATGGAGTCAAGGAAGCAGAAGCACGAAAGAAGGAAGAGAAGGGAGGATGACTCTAGCTAGTAGGGAGAAATCCAAGTGAGAGGTCGAAGCAGACTATTTATATCTGTCTGGGAGGACGCTTGGAAGAATGCCTCGAAATCAGCACTAATCATGTGATCTGTAGACGAGGTAATTGGCATCGACCATAGGCATAGAAGCGAGGTTGGCCATTTGATTGTCTTGGAATATTGTGCGAAAGTGGTATTGGCAAAAAAAGATGGATCAAAGAACACGTGGTAAAAATGGAGTGGAAGTCTTTATGACATCGGAAACAGACGAGGCTACAGAAGGCCTCGCCCGGGCAGGCAGGATGACTCTAGAATCACTGTGGCCCGCGACCAGGCGGGTAGTTGGTATAGATACAAGGTGACCCTTCTTTCAATGATGCATGCCCGGGTGATAAACTGATTGGGCATACACTAAGGCGTCGAGCACTTAACGTATCACTTAGCCGTATAGGGGGAAATATCAAAGGGTCCTGAGCGAATCCAACAGACACTTAGGCACAACACTGCACATGAGCAACATATTCATGAGCACAACATTTTTGATAACTACAAGTTCGAAGTTCAAAGGGAGGTTGGTGACATTGCATTGCTGTCCAAAATAAAGACAGTTACAAGACATCATAGACCAGTCAAAGGTAGGGAAGGCTTCGTCAGGGTTGAGGAGACAGGTCCAGTCCAGGAAGTCTTCAGGAGGAGTTGACCAGCGCAAACCTTTCTCTTGCAGCTGCAATAAAGCCCCTTCACCACCGTAACATAGCATCTGGTTGATGAGGTGGCCTACCTTAACTCCAAAATCCTTGGAAGCTAAGAAGGAGGTCTTGTGTGCTGCAAGGCGAGAGCCCTCCTCCGCCCGATAGTCCTTCAACTCTTCCCTGGCCTTGTACGCATCGTCCCGTGCCTTAGTCAACTCCTGGCGAGCAGCCGCTGTCTCTGCCTTTGCTACCGAGAGCTCTGCTTGCCCAGACTTGAGAGTTACCTGAGTAGTATCCAGTTGCTTCTGAAGAGCGGCCTCCCGATCGGTGCTGACAGAGCTACTATTTTAGCTGCCAGGTCTGTCTACAAGGAGGCATGTGCCTTTTGGAGGTCCCGCAGTTAGGAGGAGAGGTCGGTAACCTCCGTGTCCTTCGCCTCCTAGTCTGTCAAGATTTGAGCGTACCTTAGGCCCTCAGACTTAAGCTTAGATGCACTGGTCTTCAGGGCGGCCTCCAGGGACTTCACTTTCTCAGACTCGGCATGGACCAAGTCCCGGGCGATTTGAGTCTAGTCTTCCACCGTCTGTAAATGGGATTGAATCAGGCTCTCGGGGGTTGTCAAATCAAAAGAACGACTCGCGGTCGTACGAGACACCAATTCCTGAATTCGAGCCCTCAAAGACTCATTCTCCCGATGTAGACTGGCCACGTACTGGGACATGCTCAGGCCCATAACACAAGTCTGTAGAGCACAAGGTGAGCGAGACCTAGAGGACATAGAAAGGAAGTAGATAAGACTTACCGATATTATTCGTTGGGAGAACTGGTCGGCCAAGTCTAGTTGAGGATATTCTAAAATCTAGTCGGCAGTGATCTTTCACAAATTAGTCAGGGCACCATGAAGTTGCACCTAGTCGTAGTTGGGAGAAGTGTTGTAAGAGGGTATTGGACCCAGCACTTGAAAGGACGGTAGTTGAAATGAAGAGATGAAAGCATATCATCCCTTAGATCGCTCCTTGGGGCGAGAAGAGAGCATAGGAGCCGGGGGTGATCTTTGGCTCAAAGGAGGAACAGGAGCTATAGAAGTCCCAGGTTGTCCTTCTACTTAGGAGAATATCTGCTCCTATACTGAGGTAGGGACAGGAGAGGAGGTAGCAGCCTCCAAAGAAACTGGAGTACTGTCCCGGGCGAGAGTTTTGGCCTTACCGGACACCCGCGACAGAGGCGGCCTCTTGGGGGAGGACTGGACCGAAGGAGTCACGTGTCACCTCTTGCGTTCAAGACGCAAGGGATGCTCGACCACTGGAGAAGTAGTCCTCTTACAAGATGCAGTGGCAGCCGAAGGTTCTACTATAGGACGAGATTCTTCTTCAAGAATCTTGTGTCCTCCTGTTTGTTGGAAGAGGCTCCCACTGAAGCGCTGGCCAGGGGAACTTCTTGGTTAGTCATAATCTCTCTCTCACGCTTCCTCAGGATGTCACTAGGCATTGCGGAGGAGTCGAGGGAGAAAGCTCTGAACATGATGTGTAAAATACCGGAAAATGGAGAATAATAATAAGGAAATTTTCTGGAATTTTTAGAAATTTTTCAGGAATTTTTCGGAGCTCGTATGGACGAGTTAACGGGGATAAAAACGGGGCCCGGGAAAGTCTGTTTAGGCTACCCTATTTAAGTGAGGAATTGTATATTTATTTATTTTGTTTCTTATTTCTTTTCTTTTCTTTTATTCTCCGTTTTCCTCCTCGCTGAACCCTGCGTGCCCTCACCCTCGCCTCGCCTCGCCCTTTTCTTTTCCTTCCGCCGAACTCAGCCCTAATTGTCGCCGGCTTTCTTTCTTCTTCTCAGACACCATCTTCTCTGCCCGACGCCGACGATGCCAGGGAACAGAGAGCCGGCAACTGAGTATTTTTTTTTCTTTCCTGCGCTCGCACACCGCTGACCTTTCCTGTGCCCTAGCCTGAAGTCGACGGCCACAGTCCGATCGCTCTCCGACGGACATTGGTTAGCATTACTCTGCCCTAGGCCGGCCGACTCCCGACTTCCTCTCCTCCCTGTGCTCACGACCCGCCACACCTCTGCACATTCCGAGCCCTAGCCGACGATCCACCGTCGGATTTATCTTCGTTGGTCCATTTCGAGATGGTATCCTTTAGATTTATACTCGGGTATGTGCCAGATCTTTGCTCTGTACTATTCTAAGGTATTTTAGATTGGAGGACATCAGTGTGTTGTTTCGGCCACATTATCCAGCAGTGATTCCTTCAATCGTGGGTTGATAACTTTGGAAATTTGGTAAGTTGTGGAGGAAACTTCGAGTACGAACTAGATCTTATTCTAGTTGTGGAATAATTTAGGGTTAATGGAACTAATCCTAGTTTGATGAATTTGATTAAGTGGATAGCTAATTTAGGGATATTGATTTGGTGGGCAGCCGCTTGATCAGGGCAGTGCGATTAGGAGAGGTTCTATTCTGTGCTGTGGGATATTCTTGTTCCGGTAGCAACCCTTCCAATAGCAATAGCCACATAGTTCCAACATCTTGTTCGACTGTGAATCGAGGTAAGTGTAGGGATTTTAATACAGTTTGTAATTGATGTGGTTTATGAATTTAGAATGGAACATGTGGTTGATCATGTTTTAGATTCATGTGTAATTGGATTTAGATTTTGCATTAACTAAAAATGATTGAGGAGTTAGGTGATCCAATTAGGGTTTATGATTGGATCTGGATTTATGTTAGTTTCTCGAGGATTAGATTTAGCTAATTTATTCATATGTACTTAGCTAAATCTGTATATCATGTATTACAGGACTTTGATTCGAGACGGTGTCTCGATGAGGATTTATTCGGATACGATCTTCTCATTGGAGGCGGGTACTTTTGACTTTATGTCTTTGATATGCATAGTAGTAAATTTAACAAGTAGCAATAATTATGTTCTCTTATTTGTTTCGGTTAATCACTACCCGATACCCGTTACATGATTGATTGATTGCTTGTTTTGCATCTCATGTATTCCTTACCTGCTTATACACGGTTATAGGGGTAGTGATATACCATGCTTTACCATGTTCAAGACCTAGGTTTTATGCCTTCTGTGTACCTTTGATTTGATTCGTTGACCTATTGTGCACTTTTATATATATATGGATTAGTTCAGGATATTTTGTGGTTAGTGTCATGCACCATTTGCATAATTGCATGCTGTGCGATAGTCCGCTCCATTATTGTTGAGTACATCGCCAGTTACATGGATCTGCACACACCACCACTCATGGGTTAGTGGTCGATTCAGGCAGTGTGTGTTGCAGCAGGGACTTTGTTTGGCTCCGTTGGTCCGCTCATGGGTAGCGTGATGCAACGTGTTAGCCAGCAGGGATTCCTCCCCGTCATCGTGTACCGGGAGTTGAAAGCATTGCGCTCCCCCATTTATGATTTGGGGTAGGAGGATAGGTGTACTCCGACAGCATCCCGTCCACTCGGTCACTCATCAGGAGCAGTGACGACAGAGTGCACGGTTGTTACAGCCCTACCCACTCGACCTCACCATTGTGTGTGAGATGGTTGACTGGTGTCAGGGGTGACCAGGACGCATCATTGGCATCATATGCATGATGCATTTATTGCTTGTGTTTGTGTTTGTTGCATTTATATGCTGCATATTGTTTGGATACCTATGTTTGACATGCATACAGGATTTCTATACCGCTCGGACTATTTGTCCTTATACCCAGGTCCTGGTTAGTACAGTTTCTCTCCTGTTTACTTCAGTTGCATTTTTATCTTTCTTATATCAGGAGACTGTATGCATGATTAGTGCTAGGTGTTATTTCCCTACTTTGTATATCAGTTGTACCTGCTAAGTGTTGGACTCACCCCGCCCCCATTGTTGTTATTTTTTTCAGGTTGATGCTGTTAGGAGAGAGTTCCAGTTGCTAGTTCCTGCAGATCTCAAAGATATTGTTGGTCTTTTGGTTTTCTTACTTAGATTATGCTAAACTTGTTCTAGTTGATGGTATAGACATTGTATGGATTTTGTGATGTCGATGGATTTTTATTCGATATGTTTTACTACATGCCTGCCTGGACGGCAGAAGAGGTGAGTTTGTCGGATTTGTGTTTTATGAGTGTAGTGGAGTAGGGTTGGTTTCGAGTCGTGGTATTACTGTTTTGTTTACTTATATATAAACTGCGTGGATGTTTGTGTGGTTGTATTTTATTATTATTTTTATTCCAGCCGCATGTGGCTGAGGTATATGAGGATGTAGAAAAGTTTCAGATTGTCTGCCGTACAGGGGAGATGTTGCCGAAATTTCTTCGGACAGGGACTCCTCTGCGGCGTGACATGATGACTTCTGCAGGTAAAAGAAAATACCTCAGTTAGTGAAAACATGCAAGGAGAGTAGCTTGATCTTACCAAAAGGTGCAGTAAAAAGCGTCTGGGTAGGGCTCAACACAAAGGTGTACAACACACTCTCCCGTAGCAAAGAGGGGAGTCGAAATTACACCCCGGCCAATTTCTCAGAAGTAATGAAGCAATCTGACCGGTGTTGATGGTCACTCAACTCAAAAGGAGAGGGAAGACTGGATGCCATTCAACAGGCCAGGTAACAGATTCGGGCAACTGTACATAAAAGAAACGAGACTTCCAGCCTTTATTGGAATAAGGCATGCCCTCGAAAAATTTGTACCCGGTCCTAGATTGCACAATGAAGACACCTGACTCTGATCACTTGAGGGAATATAAGTGATGAAAAAGTTGGGGACTTAACGGAATCTCATATAGATGACACAGAATTACCATTCCACACATGGCACGGAAGGCATTGGGGGTGAACTGGGATAAAGGAACATCAAAATACCAACTCAACAATGAAAATAAGGGAGGAATAGGAAAGCGTAGATCGCCAAGAAGCTGGTCCTTGAAGAAGGTCACGAAGCCAGCGGGGGGAGGACAAAGATGGTCGTCAGCCCAAGAAGGCAAAGCTTGTATGCTTCAAAAAGCTACAAGCTAAAGTGTACCGACTTAAGGTCACTCTTATTAAAATCGGAACGAAAATATGCATACCAAGGGACTACCGCTTCACCGACCATTACCAAATTGAAAAGCGCAGGAAGCAGAAGATGATGAAGGAAAAGCACTTACAAAGGAGGTGCACGAGGGACAAGCAGAAACAATCGGAGAAAGAAAGGTCGAAGGAAGAGGAAGTGTCGATGAACAGTCGCTTGAGGCCTTTAGGGTTTTTAAACCAAAACCCTTAAGAGACATCGAGATTTGAGTTGGGCAATCGAAATAGCATGATGCACAGTACCCGTCAGATCAAGGGAAGAGAAGCACCATCAGGTCGCGTGCAGAAAGCGTGCGTCAGGCGTCATGTCGATGGGAGTAAGTGGGACACGTGGTTGTTTTCTATGAAAGGGCATTTATGATGGACAAGATAGGGAAATCATAGTGTTGATATGGGAGTAGTGGCACCATGCCTTGAGGACTAAAAATTCCATGCAGCTATCACAGGAAAAGGAATAGAAGGAGGTGAGAGTCATTAATCAAAGTTTGGCACCTTACCCCAACCTCGGAATTAGAGAAAGATTCAAATTTAGTCAAGGCTTAATGGCGAGATATTGAGGTAGGAGTCATGATTGCTGATTACTTAAGGGTCGCAAAGGTCAGGTCCACAGGTTTATTTCCCTTGGTCACCAACGACTTCTCAGTCGACGTTCTAGACTCTTGCTCCAGCGCGAGTTATAAGTGAGCCTGCTCTCACGATTAACGATCTGACTCTCACCCCAACGCGAGTTATAAGTGAGCATGCTCTCACGACCAACGACCTCTCAATCGGCGCTTTAGACTCTCGTCCCAGCCTGAGTTATAAGTTAGCCTGCTCTCACGACCAACGACCTCTCGGTTAGCCCTCCATACTCTCGCCCCAGTGCAAGTTATAAGCGAGTCCGCTCTCACGACCAATGACCTCTCGGTCAACGTTCCAGACTCTCGCCCCAGCACAAGTTATAAATGAGCATGCTCTTATGACTAACGACCTCTTGGTCGACATTCTAGACTCTCGCCCCAACGCGAGTTATAAGTGAGTCTGCTCTCACGACCAGCGACCTTTCGGTCGACGTTCCAGATTCTTTCCCTAGCACAAGTTATAAGTGAGTCCGCTCTCAAGACCAATGACCTCTCGGTCGACGTTCCAAACTCTCGCCCGATCTCGAGTTATAAGTGAGCATGCTCTCACGACCAACGACCTCTCAGTCAGTATTCCAGACTCTCGCCCCAGCGCGAATTATAAGTGAGTCTGCTCTCACGACCAACGACCTCTCGGTCGGCGTTCTAGACTCTCGCCCCAACGCAAGTTATAAGTGAGCATGTTCTCACGATCAACAACCTCTCAGTAGTCATTCTAGACTCTCACCCTAACACAAATTATAAGTGAGCATGCTCTCACGACCAACGACCTCTCTGTTGGCATTCCAGACTCTTGCCCCAGCACGAGTTATAAGTGAGCCTGCTCTCATGACCTCTCGGTTAGCGTTCCAGACTCTCGTCACAGCGCGAGTTATAATTGAGCATTCTATCATGATCAACGACCTCTCGGTCGACGTTCCAGACTCTCGCCCCAGCGCGAGTTATAATTGAGCATGTTCGCATGACCAACAACCTCTCGGTCGGCGTTCCAGACTCTTACCCAACACGAGTTATAAGTAAGCATACTCTCACGACCAACGATCTCTTGGTCGACGTTCTATATTCTCACCCTAGTGAGGGTTATAAACGAGCAAGGCCTTCACCAACGACCTCTTAGTCAGTATTTTAAACTCACCACAGCAGGAGTGATAAATGAGCAGGGTCCTTGCCATGGCTCAAAGGAGTAGTTTTTCTGGGGGCAATTAACGTCGCTACCGTCATGTAATTCACGGATCTTCAAAAAAGGCCTTTTTTGTTAAAGATGTTTGCATGAAGGAAGGGAGTTCTAGTGGGAAAAAGGTAAAAAGACAGGAATAAAGACTGAAACTCGATCAAGTTTGCATTTAATTGATAAATTACAGGGGAGTGCCCCTTAAAATCTCATTCTTATATCAGTAAGAACATGAGGTCATATTAAGTGCTTAGAATTCTCTTCCGGTGCCAACAGGGAGTTGGCACCTCGGGTAAAAGCGTTATGCTTGACCTGCTATGTCGAGATGGAGTCGAGCTTGTTCTAGCTCAGCTTGAGTCAACTGAAGAATGCACAGTTATTAAGCGATTGTTTCATCTTCAATCTTTGCTTCTTCATGCATTAGAGACATGGAAGAGGCAAGTTTCTCTTTCAAATAGATCATGAATTAAGCTTAACTCTCTAGGTCTGAATAGATTTTCTGTTTCAGTGCTACCTCAGCACGTGCCCACGATTTAGCAACTAGCTAGACACTACAAGAAAATAAGGTTTCAGAGACAAATTTTTAAAACGAAATTGAAATCTGTTTTAGATTTTAGTAAATCAGACAGATTTACAACAGAATTACTATTCCGTTTCACATAAATAAAATGTAATATACAAATAAAAAATTGAGATAGAATTTAAAATGAATTAGAAATAAATTTATAAATATAATTTTATAAACAAAAATAAAAACGAATTAAAAATCAAATCATGAAATTATATTTGTCCAACAAATGTGTTTTTAAAAATTTAAATGGATAAAATTATGTTTTTAATTTATATAAATTAGAAAGAATTTTATTAGATAATTATAAATTTATTTTATTTTAATAAAATAAAAATCGTTTTCTCCTCAATCCCTAACCTTCTCTTCCTCATTTGATACCCGCTGCATCCACACAACCCTGCAACGTTACTTGTTCATAGTCTTCCACCATAGACGATGACAGGGGTGTAAGGTGTGACCGCCTCCCTAAGATTTAACAAAAAAGGACACCACAACCAATCTAACTTTCCCAATTCCTTCCATCGCGACTTTCATCAGGCGGTTTTCTCTCCCGATCTCCGATCTACTCATGCGATTTTTTTCTTAGGTAGACATGCCTCTCCCCTATCCCGCTTCCCCCCAATCTGTCGGTAGGGTAGCAGAGGCGCGACCTCACCATGCCCGCCACTGCCTCGCAGGGAGGTCACAAGGTCGGGTGTGACCTCAACCACATGCTCTCAACCTTAACTACGTGCCCTTGACCAGGCCGCGATACTGATCTTTCAAGTTGCATTCCACTGAGTTAGGGTTTGAAGAATTTTATCAAGACAGCTAGAGTTCTTTTACTCAAAATGCATAAATTTGATGGAGACTACTATCCTGAGGTATTGGACTTTATCCATTTTCATCATCTTTGTTATTCCTCTCTTCAATATTTTGCTTGTTAAAGTGCAGACTTTTCATGAGATGTTCATTGTCAATTTGGTATTGGCTTTAGGCTCCTTTGGAACACCATTAAAGGTTTTCTTGACCCAAAAATAACTTCAAAGATACATGTAAGTTTTCTAATATTGAAAGTGTCTCATTTTCTGGTATTTATTGCAAGACGTTTTGATTACTATATCACGAAGGTACTGGGAACAAAGTTCTAGAGTGCATTGCTTGAACTTATCAACTCTTGATAGGGTCATATCTTTCTCGTCGTGATGTTGCTAATATTTGTTCTTTTGATGGTTAAATTACATGCTCTTCAAATTTCAGTCAACTTCCAGATTTCTTGGGTGGCTTATGCACTTGCTCTAGTAAAGGTGGATGTTTGAAGTTTAATAAAGGGTCATGGAATAATCCTAAAATTATGGAGGTACAATTATTCACATCTGTATCAATTCATTTCTAAGACCTTTCAGGAATATTTGTGCTTGAAAAATATGTTGTTTACGGTGACACTACTCTACATGATTCATTATTTCATTCCATGTCATATTGTTTCTTTGGTGTTGAAGCAATCACTATTTTATCCTTAAAATAAGTAATGTGTTTTTTTTTAGCTTGTACATAATGTTGAACCAACATTGTTAAGGCATACTAGATGAATGTTAGAAGGAGATGAAGCCTTTGTAGGGTCATATCTTTTAAAGATAAGTTTTTTTATCTATCTTTTTTTTTGTTCCTCATTTTTCTGGATACATTGTGTAATGTCCTTTATTGAAATTTCTTTTATCCTTCTTCATTTTTTTGGATGAAATATCCTTTCTTCTTCATCATTAGGGAAGAAGTAGCGGTACATGGACAATTGATTATGGATCAAATATTGATGATTAAGTTCCTAAAACTATCGAGCATAGACATCTAGCTGCGGTGGGTATGCTTATTTCCCTAATAGCCCAAATCTCTCCTATTTATTTATTCCTCTTTTCTTTTGTGTTGCCTTTGCTTAACCATTTCAAAATTTTTGTAGGAAATATGTTAGAGTGTATACTAAAAGCCTAGCTTTTTGTAAACATTTATTTTGAAATAAAGAATCACATTGGTCAAATATCTACATTTATATGTTAAGTTAGTTGTTCAATTAATTTATATTGTAGATAACATGGTGTGTGGTGTCACACACAGAAGATCATGTTATCAGTTCCTTATAAGTTATAAATAGTAATTCATGACTAAGATGGATAGGAACAAATCATTGGAATAGTCATAGTGTAATTTGGTATTAGTTTATCTTGACTATAAAATTACACTAGTACACTCTGAGTGTATTGAGCAGGACCATTTGAGATAGTTTCTTTTTATACTGACTATATAAAAGAATAATACCTCTGTTATTATGGAAGTGTGTACTCTTAATCATGATATAATAACAAGCACATATACTTAATACTTATTTCTTTAATTTATCAAAGAGTGTGATTTAGCTCGTTAAATCAATAGGCCAATAAGTTGGGAAATGATATTATTTATATGGTGTATTGTTGATTATAGAATGAAACTGTGTCCTAGTAATCTAGGTTGATGATGTCCCCTTGAGGAGCTCATAAGGATTGTCATGTAAACCCTGTAGGTGGACTTAGTCTGACATGATGATAAGGTTGAGTGGTACTACTCTTGGAGCTAGATATTAATTACGTGAGATGTTAGTAACTCATTTAATTAGTGAGCATTCAATATCTTAAACACAGGGAGACTAACACACTCATGATAAGAATGAGTCCATATAGTAATATGGGATTGGTGCGGTAGTGCAATAATAACTCTTTAGTGGAATGAGATATTATTGATGAACTCGAGTTGGGTGTTCGGGACGAACACGAGAAGCTCAAGTTCGTCAGGAGATCAAAACCAATTCCTCCTCGCGGTCCCTGTCGTAGCCTCTTATTTATAAAGTTTTATACCCACCCAAACCTACCTTCTTACCCATCCTTAGGTGGTCGGCCAAGCCAAGCTTGGAGCCCAAGCAAGGGCCGGCCAAACGAAGCCTTGGATGGGTTAAGATGTGATCGGCCTAGCTTGGAGGCCAAGCTTAGGTGGTCGACCACATTAAAAATAAAAGGGAGTTTATTTTTAAAATCTTTTCTTATGTGGAAGCCATGATTTTAAAAGAGAGTTTTAAAATTAAATATTTCATTTTATAGTTTCTACAAAGGATTAAGAGAAAGGTTTGATATTTTTCCTTATTTGTAGATTGAAAGGAAGATTTTAATTTTAGAAAAAACTTTCCTTATTGTAATCATCTACATGTTTTAATAGAGATATTTTAATTTATAAAAGTTTTATTTTATAACCAACCATGAAGGGTATTTTTAAAAGAGAAATTTTTATTTTAAAAATTTCCGGAAACAAATTAGGAAGTTTTAATTTTGTGTTTAAAACTTTCCTTGTTTATAGGAGTTGTAGGGGCCGGCCACATTAAAGGGTTAAAAGGAAATTTTAATTAAATTTTCCTTATTAGCCATTAGCAAGGAAAATAAGGAAGTTTTAATTATGTTTAAAACTTTCCTTATTTGTCAAGACCAAAAAAATAAAAGAGAGGGGTAGAGGTGTCACACCTCACAACAACAACATATATCTATTACTCCTCTCCTCTCTTCTTTGGTGGTGACCAACCCTCATCTTTCCTCTCCTCCTTTTCTTCTTCTTTGGTGGCCGGCGGCATCAATCCATTGGAGCATGGTTGGTGGCCGGATTTAGCTTGGAGAAGAAGTAGAGAAAGGAGGCTTTGTTTCTTAGCATCCCTTGGAGCTTGGTTGGTGGCCAAAGTTCTTCATCTCAAGAAGATTGTTGGTGGATGAAACTTGCAAGGAGAAGAAGGAGGCTTGGGTGGATTCTCGTCTCGGTAGATCGTCGCTCACACGACGTCCGAGATAAAAAGAGGAATACGATAGAAGATCGTGAGGTCTATAAGCTACAAAGAAAGGTATAACTAGTTGTCTTGTTCCGCATCATACTAGTTTTCTTTGTACGGGTTTTGAAATACCAAACATAAGAGGCTAACGATTCTAGGTTTCGAATTTGTAATTCGATTTTATGTTTCTTTTGTTTTTCGATCTTGTAATTTGATTGTTCTTAATGGTTAAACCTAGGGTTACTATAAGGAGATTAAATATTGAATTTCGTTGAAAGATTTTGTCTAGGAAGTGGTGGATGATCTCATACCCAAGAAGGCCTAGTGCCTCGCCATGTTTAACCTGTAAGCCGATCTCTGAAATAAATATTTAATCAAATTTGTAACATGAGTGAATTTGGATTAATAATGTTAAGCATCGTTTGAGATCCAAGTCTAAACCTCTGAGAACAGATAAGTTGAATTTGGAATCAATAATATTAAGTTCTGTTTGCGATTCCAAATTTAATTTCTAAAGGACATAATAGGTTGTTAGGAATGGTTCGGGACTTGTACAAATTTTTTGTACAGGGGAATCAATACGATATTCCAAGTAGCAACCAACAAAATATTCATGTGCATCTTATTTATGGCTCATTTTATATTAGTTTAGGTATTTAGATTTGATAAATTTTAGCATCAATTAGGGTGTTTTCCTTAACAAAAATAAACAACTTGTTCATTTTATTCTTTGTGTTCCAAAACTTGATTAAACTTTTGCTAACCTTGTCATTTGTTTCATACATTACATAATGTCATGAGATATTATTTCCCATAGAAATACCAGGTTTCAATTTGATCGATTCAGTAATTTTTTTTTATGTTGTTTCATGAAACATGTTGTCCAAGTGTAGTGTATATGAATAACAAAAGCATATGTAATTCTCAATCACCAAAATGTGTTGACAATGTTGACACTAGTACTATATCCTTTGATATTTGTTATGATTATTCCAATGTGTTTTATAGTGTGTTGATTAGACATACTTTGTCATGCTTAAAAGTTTAAATTGAATTCTAGTAATCTTTATTCTTTATCACCAATTCTTCCATTTATTATCTTGCATTCAACTAATCCAACTATCATGATTGTCATTTTCACAACTCATTCATTCTGTAAAGTTATCTTCCATTCATGTACTTGTTAAGTCATAGAGTTTAACACTGATAACATCGACATGCCACAAGAACTCATAATTTACATTTTCTTTTTCAAAATTATTCAATTTACATGCATAGTCCAATTTGTATCTCAATTGTTTTATTTTATGTTTACATATGTTATATATGATTGTAGAAAAAAGATTTAGGGCGAGAAGTTTTTGAATGAATGCATACAAGAAAGAAAGGTACCCAGTTTATTGACAACAAATTGGTATTTGTAAAGAAAAACTTATCGAGGAAGGTAGGAAAATTGAAGAAAAACTCAAGAAGATAGTTCGTAAGATAATTCAAGAGGTGGAATACATGCCCCATGAGCGCCGTGATAGATGAAATACATATTAAATTATTGTACTTGGATTTAAAAATTTATTAGTATCTTACAATTTAATTATGGTGAAATTTATTTAGATGATGTGAATATTTATTATCTCAATATTAATTGTATTATACTTTTGAATTAGAAATTAGTTATTTTAAATATTTTTAATTTATTTAAAATGTGTGAGTGTTTCTTATAAAGGTAATATGTAAATAAGAATATATATATATATAATAAAAATTAGCTATTGATTTATAAACAGATTAAAATTATATTTGATATGTTATTTAAGATAGACTAATGACGAATTTAAAACAAAATTCAGAGATGGAATTTGTATTTGAAACTAAATTCATTTGGTCAATTTTAAAACAGATTTATAAACTGGTTTCTAATCTGTTTTTAAATTAGAGACGGAATATTTCCGTTTCTTAAATTAGCAACGGGGCTTTCAATAACCGATTTTAGAGACGGAATATTCCATCTCAAATTTTCTTTAGAGACAGAAAATTAGTTTTCAGAGACAAATTTTTTCGTTTCTAAAGTCATGTTTTCTTGTAGTGAGAGTTCTTCAATTTCCCTACGAAGAGGAGACTGAAGATCCCTCTCCTGCGTCATCTCGACTAAAGCTGTATCCTTTTGAGCAAGTTGTTGAGCCATATGAGCCAGTTGCTGGCGAAGGTGTTGCAGTTCACCAAACTCGGAGTTCAACACCATGATTAGTGGACATCAGTTAGAGGAAAAGTATGTATCTGTGGGTAGGGGTTCGCCCCTTTTTAAAGAAGGAAATGGGAAAAGTCGACTCCTGTAGAGATTAAAGTGGTCCTTCTCCCGAGGTGGATTGAGCAATTAAACAGGTTACAATACCGACGGTCTGAGAAAAGAAGTAGCATTTATAGTCATAAAGGCGAAGTAAATGAAACTCGAGTTTGGGTCTAGTCAATCGGACTTGAGTCTGAAGGTAGGACTCGATAAGGCCAGACAGTCAGAAGTCAAGGGGACGTGACAATCAAAGACTGCCTAAAGTCAAGGGGACGTGGAGATCAGAAGTCAAAGGGACATAACAGTCAACAGTTAGGAGAAAGAAGGAGTTAAACTACCTCATGTCACCAGTAGCATAATTCTTGGTCGGGTACAGACAGAGCAGGATCCCAGATCTGAGACATACGACGCAGCCTGGAGTAGTGTCTGACCTGCCCTAACTGGTCGGGATTCCTCAGCTCGGGCCGCATAGCCAGGCCTAGTACTTTCAGTAAGACAACTCCCGGTCAGCCCTTTAACGATTCAAGCGTGAAAGATGGGGTCCTCGCCACAGCTTGTCTCCCTCATCAAGACTCAAGTCAGGTGGCACACCCGAACAGTCATCCCGAGTTGTCCGTGTTGGTGCAACCTTAGGTCAAGGTTGACCTGGTTGACCAGACTCGAGTTGACCTGACTCGAGTTATATTTTGATGTTTGACGAGAATAGAAAAGCTCTATTATGATGTTTGACGAGAGTAGAAAAGTTGTATTTTGATGTTTGACAGAATACAAACTTGGGAGATTGTGGGTGCAATCTTTGGTCAAGGTTGACCTGGTTGACCCGAGGTGAGTCGACCTGATTCGGGAAATCCTGGTGAGTGAAGCCAGGTGAAAGTCCTGGTGAGTGAAGCCAGGCAAGGGAAAGTCCTGGTGAGTGAAGCCAGGCAGTTGGAAAGTCCTGGTGAGTGAAGCCAGGCAAGGGAAAGTCTTGGTGAGTGAAGCCAGGCAAGGGAAAGTCCTGGTGAGTGAAGCCAGGCAGTTGAAAAATCCTGGTGAGTGAAGCCAGGCAAGGGAAATCCAGATAGGTCAAGGTTGACCAGACATCTGGTGAAAAGTCCAAGCAGGGAGCTTGGCACGAGTAAAGTCCAAGTATGGAGACTTGGCACGGAAAAGTCCAAGTAGGGAGCTTGGCACGGGAAAAGTCCAAGTATGGAAGCTTGGCATGCGAAGTCGGAGAGGGCTCGGCAGCTCGTTCTCCGGACTAGGTCAGAGAGGGCTCGGTAGCTCATTCTCTGGACCGGACGAAGTCGAAGAGGGCTCGGTAGCTCGTTCTCCGGACTAGGTCAGAGAGGGCTCGGTAGCTCGTTCTCTGGACCGGATGAAGTCGGAGAGGGCTCGGTAGCTCGTTCTCCGGACTAGGTCAGAGAGGGCTCGGTAGCTCGTTCTCCGGACTAGGTCAGAGAGGGCTCGGTAGCTCGTTCTCTGGACCGGACGAAGTTGGAGAGGCCTCGGTAGCTCGTTCTACGGACTAGGTAGGGTTTAGGGTTGGGAGCTCTAAACCTGGATCGGTCTGGTGACCGATCCAGTGATACGCTGGTTTACTGATCGGTCTGGTGACCGATCAGTAACCAAACAGTGTGTTTCTGTGAATTGTTGGTGACCGATCGGAAGCGAAGAAGATCGGGAGAAAAAAGAGGGGGATCGGTCTGTGGACCGATCCACCTGAGTCCTGATCGGTCCACAGACCGATCAGAGACGAGGCCAACTCTCACAGAGAGTTGGCTGATCGGTTTGGGGACCGATCAGCCTAAGGTATGATCGGTCCCAAGACCGATCAAAACACTCCTGGACTGATCAGGAGTGTGCCTGATCGGTCCAGGCCCTAGCCGTTGCGATACAACGACTAGTTTATGTGTCTTCTTCTTCGCAGGTTATATAAAAGGTCGAGGGCTACAGGATGAAGGGTTGCTTCTCTTTTCTTTTTGATCTTACTGCAATAAGAGCTTTGCTGAGCTCTCATTTTCTGAAGCTTCGTGGAAGCTTCCTTCGGTTGGTTCCTGCTGTTGTAGGTGTTTCGTGAAGTTACTGCTTCATCCAGTCGACGAGAAGGCAAGCTGTGTTTTAACATTCTTACTGCCTTTGTATTGTGCTGTATCTTTGTACTCCTATCTAGCTGTTGCAAGAAGTTTGTGGCGAGGTTTCTCCACCCAGAAGGAGTTTCTATTAGCCGATTTTCCGGGGTCTCATCCACCGACGGATTGAGAGGATTCGTCCACCTTACGGACACGCCGAGGAGTAGGAGTTTCATCTCCGAACCTCGTTACATCGTTGTGCTTGAGGTTTGATTTCTCCATTTACGTTTTTGTTGTTATTTTTCCGCTGCGCTAACTTGATTTGTAGAAAGAAACGCGAATTTGGGGTCGGCTATTCACACCCCCCCCTCTCTAGCCGCGTCCATAGGTCCTAATAAGTGGTATCAGAGCAAGGTTGCTCTTCATCGGATTAACACCCGGGGGAGCACAAGCTAGAGAATGGATCAACTTGGAGAAGACATCACGATTCCACCCTTCTACGATCGCGACGACTTCGCATTTTGGAAGGTAAGAATGAAGTACTTTCTTATGACTAACTTAGTTAATTGGAATTGTGTACAAGTAGGTTTTGTTCCTCCAAGGGATGAAGAAGGAGAAATTCTTGAGAAGAAGAGGTGGACGAAGGAACAAATCCACCAATCCGTAATCAACGACGAGGTAATGAAAATTTTTGAATTCTCATTATCTAACGATATCTTGTGTAAGATAGGTGGTTACAACAATGCCAAGGAATTGTGGAACAACTTGGCCAAGCTCCATGAGGGAAGCTCCAATTCAAGTCATGAAGAGGAGTCAAGTGAGTCAAGTAGCTCACTTCATGGAGGTAAGGAATTAGAAGTTAAGGGCTACTCAACATCTAAGGAAGAGGAGGAGGAGAGTTCTTCTTCAAGATTGGAGCAAGAAGAAGAAACCTCTACTTCCAGAAGGGATGAAGAAGAAAGCATACAACCATCCTCAACCCTAGGTAACTCAAGCAATTTACTTTCAAGTAAATTACATATAATGTGCTTTGAGTGTAGGGAATTTGGGCATTACAAGAGTAAATGTCCAAGGAGGATTAGGAAGACTCCACCGGTGCCAAAGGTCAAGAAAGCCGGAGTCTCTATACGCAAGGGTAAGGAGCACGTGGTGTGCTTACAATGCAAGCGAAGGAGACACTATAGGAGCCAATGTCCGAAGGGGAGGCAATCTCATAAGGACAAGAGACCGAGCACGTCTATAGGGGGAGCTAAGGCAAACCCTAAGGTAATCTCTAAGGTACATTCTTTCAATTCTAGTAGGATGCATGCTAGTAGCCTTATTGCTATTGTCAATAATAATAAGCATGATAACTATGGTAACCGATACATGTGCTTAGGTGTCAAACATGTTAGCCTAGGTAAGGACAATTCTAGAAATGCAAACCCTAGAATTAACTCATCTAAGGTTAAGGAAAACCTAGGTAGGAATCCCAAAACAACTAGACATATGCCTAGGTATACCTCAAAGAAAAATGACAAATTAAAACTTGAGGTATTAGAAAAGGAAAATCAAGTCTTGAGGTCAAGACTTGACAATTTAGAAAAGGCCCTTAAGAATTTAGAGAAGTCAACTCAAGGGTCTAAGGGTCAAAAATCAAAGCCCACTTATCATAATGTTCCATTCGATTATGGAACAAGACCTAGGGCTAGAAAGACCATCACCAAGGTCACAAGGGGAGTCACCCCTAGAGTTGATCTTGATGAGTCCCAAATGACCAAGGCTTTAAAGCCTAGGAGGGTCATTAGGAGGGTTTCTAGGGAAGTCATCCCTAGTGAATATTTAGTGAACCAAATGAGCTCAAATAGGTATGGGTTCCTAAGAGCGTGATTCCATCACGCTAGATGGTTTAGGGTGTGCCAACCTTACTTGAATAGGTGGTTAACCTAATCATGGCAAAAGGTGGCACTTTAGGAATTTTCAAGGTGTAATCAAGCCTTGAAAATGAAATGGAAAATTATTCCTAAGGTGATTAGCATGTGCCAATCATATTCGAGGAATTCTCTAGGGTCAATCTAATTGGCACATAGTGATCTAAAAATCTTTAGTATATGATTTTAGGTCTATTACACTTAGGAATATGGAATTTAAGGCAAAATAATCAAAATTATCAAAAATGGCAACTAAGGCTAGAATTAGGTATTTTCTATACCTTTATATATTATTTGCCATGTATTGTTTGCCATATGCCATGTCATGACATCATATTTAATTTATTATCATTTGAAATGTCATGATAATACTTAGGTTAGCTATATGTCATGCCTTATTTAAGTTTCATACTTAATGACATGACATGATGACATTGGCACATGTTTTTACTTATGATATTATTTTATGCCATGTCATCATCTCTTGCATTTATCAATTAATTTGATTTAAGGATAAAAACACAATTTAATTTGGAGATCAAATTGTTGTTTAGAAAATGCATGAGAACTTAGATTAAGATGACCTAAACCATATCTCACATCAAAATTGACTTGGATGTGTTTGATACACCTTAGATGTGTGTGAGATATTAGGATCATGAGTTAGGATCAAGGTGCATAGTTCTTGTACCTAGATGAGCCTAATTCAAAATGGAGGATCATAAGGAAAGCTTGCATACAAGTCATGTACACTTAGCCCTAAGATTGTGATCCTAAATTAAATGGTTTAAAATCATTTCAAAATTGATTTGAAAAACATTGATGAAGCTTTTCTAGTGATAACATTCATCATTGAGCAAGTTGATACAAAGTTGAGGTAAACTTGAACTATTTCAAAGTTTTTAAACTTTGTATCAAGATTTGAAAATGGAAGTTATTTTCATAGAAAACTATTTTTCCATGATAGTATATGTTATGAGGAATGTATCCTCAAAATTTTATAATTTTTGGAATTTTCTGTAATTTTGTAGGGGTTTCTGAATTTCGGGAGGAAGAAATTCAGAAATGAAATCAGACATGTGTGACCGATCAGGAGGTTCCCTGATCGGTCCAGGGGATGCTGGATCGGTCACTGGACCGGTCTGGTGACCGATCGGGCGTGCCAAAATACTGATTTTCGACTGTGTTGTCTGAAATTTCAGCTAAAAGTTAAAACACAGTTTATGTTTTGGATTTCTAAAGGTTTGAAACTCTCCAAGACATTGTTGGTGCAATAGTCAAGGGGGAGTTGACCTTTAGGGGGAGTTTTACCTATTAGTTAAGGGGGAGTTGATTTTTAGGGGGAGTTTTTACTCTAAAGACTTGAGTGATATGGGATTATCACTAAGTTGATTGTTGACTTTAGTATCAAGGGGGAAATTAAGAGTTTCAATGAAAGGTATGGGACTTTCATTAGGAAGAAACTCTTGACCTTGATTCACTCTTTTTGATGTGTGTCAAAAAGGGGGAGAGTGTCCGGAGAATGTTCAGAGAGAACATTGGACTATTGGGAAACCTAAGTTAGGTTATCGGGTTAACCTAACTTGTTTATGGTTTTGTCAAACATCAAAAAGGGGGAGATTGTTGGTGCAACCTTAGGTCAAGGTTGACCTGGTTGACCTGACTCGAGTTGACCTGACTCGAGTTGTATTTTGATGTTTGACGAGAATAGAAAAACTCTATTCTGATGTTTGACGAGAGTAGAAAAGTTGTATTCTGATGCTTGACAGAATACAAACTTGGGAGATTGTGGGTGCAATCTTTGGTCAAGGTTGACCTGGTTGACCCGAGGTCAGTCGACCTGATTCGGGAAATCCTGGTGAGTGAAGCCAGGTGAAAGTCCTGGTGAGTGAAGCCAGGCAGTTGGAAAGTCCTGTTGAGTGAAGCCAGGTAAGGGAAAGTCTTGGTGAGTGAAGCCAGGCAAGGGAAAGTCCTGGTGAGTGAAGCCAGGCAGTTGGAAAGTCTTGGTGAGTGAAGTCAGGCAAGGGAAATCCAGATAGGTCAAGGTTGACCAGACATCTGGTGAAAAGTCCAAGCAGGGAGCTTGGCACGAGTAAAGTCCAAGTATGGAGACTTGGCACGGAAAAGTCCAAGTAGGGAGCTTGGCACGGGAAAAGTCCAAGTATGGAAGCTTGGCATGCGAAGTCGGAGAGGGCTCGGCAGCTCGCTCTCCGGACTAGGTCAGAGAGAGCTCGGTAGCTCGTTCTCTGGACCGGACGAAGTCGGAGAGGGCTCGGTAGCTCGTTCTCCAGACTAGGTCAGAGAGGGCTCAGTAGCTCGTTCTCTGGACCGGATGAAGTCGGAGAGGGCTCGGTAGCTCGTTCTCTGGACCGGACGAAGTCGGAGAGGGCTCGGTAGCTCGTTCTCCGGACTAGGTAGGGTTTAGGGCTGGGAGCTCTAAACCTGGATCGGTCTGGTGACCGATCCAGTGATACGCTGGTTGACTGATCGGTCTGGTGACCGATCAGTAACCAAACAGTGTGTTTCTGTGAATTGCTGGTGACCGATCGGAAGCAAAGAAGATCGGGAGAAGAAAGAGGGGGATTTGTCTGTGGACCGATCCACCTGAGTCCTGATCGGTCCACAGACCGATCAGAGACGAGGCCAACTCTCACAGAGAGTTGGCTGATCGGTCTGGGGACCGATCAACCTAAGGTCTGATCGGTCCCAAGACCGATCAGAACACTCCTGGACCGATCAGGAGTGTGCCTGATCGGTCCAGGCCCTAGCCGTTGCGACACAACGGCTAGTTTATGTGTCTTCTTCTTCGCAGGTTATATAACAGGTCGAGGGCTACAGGATGAAGGGTTGCTTCTCTTTTCTTTCTGATCTTACTGCAATCAGAGCTTTGCTGAGCTCTCATTTTCTAAAGCTTCGTGGAAGCTTCCTTCGGCTGGTTCCTGCTGTTGTAGGTGTTTCATGAAATTGCTGCTTCATCCAGTCGACGAGAAGACAAGCTGTGTTTTTACATTCTTACTGCCTTTGTATTGTGTTGTATCTTTGTACTCCTATCTGGCTGTTGCAAGAAGTTTGTGGCGAGGTTTCTCCACCCAGAAGGAGTTTCTATTAGCCGGTTTTCCGGGGTCTCATCCACCGACGGATTGAGAGGATTCGTCCACCTTACGGACACGCCGAGGAGTAGGAGTTGCATCTCCGAACCTCGTTACATCGCTGTGCTTGAGGTTTGATTTCTCCATTTACGTTTCTGTTGTTATTTTTCCGCTGCTCTAACTTGATTTGTAGAAAGAAATGCGAATTTGGGTCGGCTATTCACACCCCCCCTCTCTAGCCGCGTCCGTAGGTCCTAACAATCCGTAGTTAAACTCGGGCAGGATAGAAAGCGCTAAGCGAATGTTAGGGAATCGTAACCTTCTGTCAGAGAATAACTGTCATGTGTCAGGGAATATTCCAGTGGTATACTATCGTCTGTGAATGAAACCTTCCTTCCACCAATAGGAGGCCACCGTACACCCTCTTTCACCCGATAGGCCCTGACACCCGATATCTGACAACATACAGACTCTGAAGGTACGTAGCGTCATATAAAAAGGGAGATCCTCTCCCTTATCCAAGTACGTACACATATGCACTCGTCTTCTACAATTCTCTTTGCTTCGTACACTATTCTTCTGGGGAAGAAGTATTTAATTTGAGTGTCGGAGGGCCTGTGCCTGAGACTTTTTCTCTAGTTTCTGGTC
The DNA here is from genome assembly GCF_018446385.1 of Zingiber officinale. Classification (NCBI taxonomy): domain Eukaryota; kingdom Viridiplantae; phylum Streptophyta; class Magnoliopsida; order Zingiberales; family Zingiberaceae; genus Zingiber; species Zingiber officinale. The sequence continues at coordinate 39,263,883 of NC_055987.1, forward strand.
TCTAACGTTTCATGTACTTGTTTGAGTGTGCGCAGAGCCAAAGTACCGCTGGTCTCGTTGCCACTGTCTAGGAGTACCACGTGGAGGTTCGTTTTTTTGGTGTACATACGTTAGGTATATCCAAATTATCTCTCCGTCAATATTAATAATCTCAATCGATATTCGTCTGACTCAGATTTCAAATAAAATTAATATAATTATTAGATGATATCATCAATATCATCTCGAACGATATCATTTTTTACTCTAATAATTATGATTTGGATATAAGCTTGTGATTTTACGTGACACTGTACTCTTAAAGGTGTCGCTGTTAGTGACAAGCAAACACACATCAAATATATTGTTATTTAAAAAAACCGTTTGTATAAGTAATAAAATGGCATTTTGGATATCAATTTTAAATCGATATTATTTTAATAATTTAAAGAGTTTTTTTATACATTTGAATTATATTATCCTATTTTTGGATTTTGTTTCAGATTCGAATTATATTTATCAAATTGAACCGAGGTCGGATATTGCCGTCTCGTGTCTAATACCCAAACCCTCGCGTCCCCCAACTTGCATTGCCTTTCTCCCTCGCGGCGCCGGCCTGCACCGGGCGCTGCCCCGGCATCTCCAAAGCCTTGATTACCGCCTCGCGTCCGTCTGCAACTTCGAATCTCGCCGTCATCTGCTAAGTCCTGCCTGTTTCCGGCCATCTGGCTCTCCGCCTTGCCGCAGCGTCGCCGCTTTTGTAGAGGAAGCAAAGAAGTGTGGATCTAGATTCACCGTCCCTTAGACTTCTGCCTGAAGATCTTCGAGAACCACCTACCCACTTTGGTTCTGGTTCGCCATGGATTTCGAATCGAAGTATGAAATATCTAGCACCGTGGATTTTATTCGCAGAAGGAACTTTACCAGAGTTGCGTTGCAGGTCAAGATTCTGTTTTATCTTGTAATTGCATGGATTTTTTCTTTGTAAAGCTTCTTATGGTGGTCGTTGTTCTATTTTGTTATTCCCTGAAGTTTGATCTTTGATGCCAGTTTCCTGACGAGCTGCTGAAGGACTCGCCGCGTGTGGCAATGGTCCTCAGGAGCGAACTCGGGAAGGACGTGCGCTTGTATGTCATGGCGGATGCAGCCTACGGAAGCTGCTGCGTCGATGAGATTGGAGCCTCACATGTTAATGCTGAGTGCGTGGTGCACTATGGGCATGCTTGCATGAGTCCGTGAGTCCTCTAGTGCATATATATATTTTGTTGATTCCAGTCTGACTAGTTTTAGATGGCTGAGGGTTGTGTTCTTTTCCGGATTAATGGCAGCTTTGATGGTGATAAGCTTTCTTTTTCGTAATGTTGTGAAAGTTAAGACCTTTGAGTAGTTTCTCATTATAGTAGTTCATTCTGCTTTTGTATTCTTCTCACCTGTTGTTTTCGGTTGATTTTCTTGTAGCTTTTCAGTATAAATATAAACTCTTGTAGCTCTCCAACTGAAAATTTTCTTTATGTTTTGTGTAGGATGTCTAGATCTCTTTTGGACAAGTCTCTGCCAATTCATTGTATAACATGTCTTGAAATTTGATTCTCATTGAATAATGTTCTACTGTATTGTTAACATCATTTTTCTAATTCTTTTGTTTCCACAATACTGACTTTTATATGCAAGCTCTTAGGAGTACAGTTCTCTATTTAGATCTGGAGTCACCGGATGGTTGTTCATCCGAGTCTAAGACCATGTCCAAGGATATATCATTTTCATGGTTCTGCAAAATGAATTTTTTTGATACTTAGACTGCCTTGGCATTTGTTATAGCTTACAGCTTTCACTGGATCATTATGCATCTATTTAAAGTCTTTGTTGCACTTGATCTGTATTTCCTTATATATATCTATATATTTTTTTTTCTTTCAGAACGTCATCTTTGCCAGCTATGTTTGTGTTTGGGAAGGCTTCTATCGATGTAAAAGATTGTGTCCAATCATTAATTCAATGTTTATCATCTAGCAACAAGTCGATTATGGTATTGGCCTACTTATGTCAGAAACTTTTTTAATTATATTTTTATCTGTTCTACTGTGCATGATGTTATGACGAAGATTTTTTTTTTACATCTTCCTTCCTCAATCACTATAATAACTCATTATGTTTTGAGTAGATTTTTTTTTTTTTTTACATTTGCCTCGGCAATCACTAGAATAAAACAGAATGTTTCGAGTAAAGAACATTTTGTTGCATTTACCTCAATCACTAGAATAATATGGTAAGAAGATTTCAAGGTTCTGAGAATTCTTTGAATCTAATGGACTGCTTATGATTATGTAGCAATAGTCCTTTCTACAAAGAATAATCATATTGGTGAAAATGTGAAGTTGTGCTGGAAAGAGGAATGTGTATTTTTTTTTCCTTATTAATTGAATTTTCATTAGCTGGCATCTGAAGTATGTAATTTTACTAACTATCCTTGCTGGATAAGAAAATCAGTTTGGTTGTTTTGTGAATTTTTGAGTGGAGGGAATGCTGACAAATTCTATCAGTATCCTATGGCATGGTTGCATTAAAGACGACTTCGCCTAGAAATATGATGAATGATGTTCTGTATTACCAATACTTTTTGGTTCACTTAATTATCCATTTGGCTTTGCAATATATTTGATGATTTGGAAGTTTATAATTGAAAAGTTGAGCATTCATATTTTATTCGATGCTTATTCTTGAATACTGCTAGACTTGTTTGTATTGATGGTAAACTTTAAGATTTAATGAATATTTCTGTTCTTCAGTGTCTCAACAATTTTGGTTAATGATTATGATGCAAATATGTCTACTTTTGGAAGTTCTCAGTATGCATAACTCACAATTATGCATTTGCCCCTTAAAAATTAGGAGATGAAGAAAAGACATGAAAAGAAAGGGGCAAGTTCCATGGGACATGCCAATGGAAATTAGGACCCAATGCATTTATTTGATTACTATTTCTATTTTTTTTTTTTTTGTTAATAACTTCATTTCCATTTAATTTTAGGTCATGTTTGGTCTTGAATGTGCACATGCTCTGGAGGATCTTAAAGCAAAAGTATCTGAATCATTAATTTTGGGTCAGTCTCACCCCAGTCTTAAAGTTGTTTATGCAGAGGTTGCTGGTTTAGTGATAGATCCATATGTGGATTCTACAAAAGAGATTGATCAAGTCACTTCACAGTCTAATTCCATGTCTGATGCTGGTTTCAATGTTAATGAAGATGAAAGAAAGATTTTTCAATTTAGCAACAGAAATAAAACAGAATCTGGTACCAGTTATTGCCTTGGAGGTCTGACATGGAATGTTCCAGATCGCAAAATAGAGGACTATTTATTGTTCTGGATTGGTCCTGATAACGCTGCATTTAATAATGTCATGCTGACATTCAACAATTGTGAAATAAGTAAGTCATTTAGTATTCTCTGTTTTTTTTCCCGTGATACAAATCCTGAATCTTACCATTTGAGGGACACAAATTTTTCCAACTGCATTGTCTTCAGCGTTAGATATTTAATTGCTGGTTTGTACTCAGAGATATCATTACTAGTTAATAATGTCCCTTCATTGTTGCAAACATATATCTCATTTGAGACATGCTGGAAATGCTGCTGCTGTCTGAAGCCAATGAGTTATTCTATCTGCAACTTTTTATTGGAGTGACTTTTTTTCAGTAGTTGCTTGTGAATTCAGTTGGTGGATGGCATGCGATCTTATGCAGTTGCAATTTTTTCATCTATATTTTCTATTAAATGTCACAGATAAACTTTAAACCTTTTACTTCTATCTTTTTGCAATATCACAGGAGCTAAATAGACTTGCTTCGTTAGTGCTTGTAGGTAATAGAACTTGGTTAGTTAATGCTCATATGTATTGATACTTTGATTAATAAATTCATTACAAGGATAAATTAATGCTAACATTTCAGCGACAAAGTAAAAAACAATTTTATGCGAGGAAATATGAACTGCTTGAATGACTTGTCCTCTATACCACATTGCAATTCAGCATAGTGTAGTCTGTTGCAGAATGGTTTATTTTCCATGGTAAGATATAATTTAGTTTTTTTTTATGCTTTTGTTCTAAGTTAAGGTTTTCCTCAGTCAGGTATGATACTGATAAAAGATGCTTGCTGAAGGACTTGCCCCATCAACAACGAATTCTTAGGCGCAGGTTCTTCAGATAGATTATTCCTAGCTGATTTCTAAGCTTCTGAAGATGCGCATTTATCTAATAGATTTTACTGCTTTTGTATGGTATTGTTCTTGTAGATATTACCTTGTTGAGAAAGCAAAGGATGCAAACATTGTTGGCATATTGGTTGGCACATTAGGTGTTGGTATGTTCATTTAATTTATATGCACCTTCTATTATGTTGTTATCTTTATTTGAAGTTGAGCATCTTGAATTCCTTTTACATTGATTATGCCTTCCTACATGCTTAAAAATTGGCTATGTTGACTTGACAACCATAAATTAAATTACAATTTTTACATTTTCAACTTTAACTTGTATAAATTGAAAGTGAACTATGGAAAATTAACAGAAAGTAGTAATCTTTTATCAATTGTGGGATTGAATATTGCTGCAGCCTTAGTGTTTTCACAGACAACTCGTAAAGATTTGAGTAACTTTAATGCTGCATTAGTAATTCAGGTCAGAATGGGATAAGTAGAAAAAAATAAAAAAGAGAGCTGGTGGAAGAGGTCATGGAAAATTGAGGAAACAAACATTAGAAGGATGCCATCAAGTAGCTTGTGAATACACTTTATGCATTGTAACACTGTCACTTATTTTTGGAAAAATCTATAACCACAACCTCCTAATTATAAAGATTCTGCTGCAATTGTCTGACAAGTTTGAGTGGTAAACCATATCTTTCTATTGCTTGTGTTTCATTGATTTCCGTCTTAGTATTATTTCCTTGAATGAAGCTTGTTTAGCCTTCATCAGAAGATAATGTAGTCTTCCAGCACACAGTAAATAATTCTTATTTTGATCTGGCACAACCAATGTAATAATAAGTAATTCAGTTGATTCTGAGTATTATTATGTGATATAATCTTGCATATAGCTCAATGGAGAGCCATGTAACCTACTCTCAATACTTTGGACAAACATGCGTATGATGACCCCCTTGCACGGTATTTACAAATTCTCTTAAAATTGCATTATGTTTGTTTACAAATTCTCTTAAAATTTCAGTTCTCTTAAACTTCGAGATTACTTGATAGCATGTAATTTTGGATTTTCCTTGCTTTGCAAGAGCATGAAAATAGCAAAAGCCATCTAGAAAGGTTCATGCAGCGGTTTGTTATTCATGTTCTTGTTCTTGAACCCAAATTTAGCATGCCTTCTAGGATCCCTTTTGTTAATTATTCGTCTTCAATTATGACCTATGAAAATTGTGGCTCCGTTAGTTTTTCTTATAGCTTTATCTAGATTGTGAATTTTTCTTGTTGATGGATCTGCAACAGCTGGTTATCTTCACATTATTGAACAAATGAAAGAACTGATCAAGAGAGCTGGGAAAAAGTCATACACACTAGTAATGGGTCGACCAAACCCTGCCAAACTTGCAAATTTTCCTGAGGTGATACCTGGCCACAAATTTATTGCTGAATTATCCCTGTCCCAATTTTTTTAAGTTATTGAAGACAACTGTTTTTTTTTTGTGATAGTGTGATGTTTTTGTCTATGTATCTTGTGCCCAAACTGCACTTCTTGACTGTAAAGAATTTTTAGCTCCAGTGATCACTCCTTTTGAAGCTGTATTAGCTTTTAGCAGGTACAAGTTTTTATTAGTTATTTTGTAGCATGAGTTCCTGTACCACTTTAACCTTATTTTATTTCCATTTTCAATAGTTTTTTTGAACGAAATATATATATTTGGCTGCTTTGAATGACTGTCAAAGATGCTGACTATGATTTGGTTTATGGGTCTGTATATGAGCAGCAATCTGACCCCAAAATTTTAATTTACATGTTGTAGAGTAACATAGACTTCGAGTTGTTAATTTCTCATGCAAAGAATGTTTCCAAGTTACAAGGCTAAATCAATGTTCAATTTCCTAAACTATTTCTTCTAAACACGCAGAGTGTCTCATGAGCCAGCTTTCACTTGAAAAGTGTACACATTTTTTTTCCTCATTGGACAACGTCATTAAACATTTGGTGCTGATATCCGCCTTTAATTGTTATATTGTAAAATTACTTTCTTTTGAATGGTGTCTTTGAATTACTATCCTTTTTTTGACAATTCAATCTAAGAATGAACTGATCTTCTGACACATAGGGGAAGGCAGTGGACAGGAGAATATGTAGTGAATTTCCAAGATCTTATAGCTTCTAATATATTCGAAGAGGTTGAATGTGCTGAAGAAGCTCGGTTTTCCTTCATCAAAGGTGGCTATATGGAAGATAGTCATCCTCAAGGTATTCACTTAGATTTTCCCTTTCTAGTTGTTTGCATGTTTGAAGTAAGTTGCATTCTTCCCTGGTGTCACAACCTTTCCATTTAAAGTGTTGAATTATTTTCCTCTTATTAGTCTCCTGATGACAATTTTGTCATGAGAAATTGGGTTTAGCAAATCTCTTTTGTAGAACTAGGTCTTGTATTTACCGTGATCCCTTTTATTTGAAGTGCACTACATAGGTGTTCATGACGGAAATCAATAGATTGTTCCACCAGTGAATATAACTATGGATACCTGCTCTTCTTATCAATATGCATCAATGGTTTCTGGCTTTGCTCATTTGTTGATTCATCAGAGCTTTCATTACTGTTTCTGCTGGCTATTATTTCATAAATTTTACACAGTCAAAAGTTAAATGCACAGTGTACTGTCGGCAACAACACACTACTATTCTGTGCTTATGACTAACGAATGTTACTAATTCTGTTTTTTTTTTCCTCACAGAGAATGACAAAGAGCATGACGGAAGTTCCTTAGCATTGACAACAATCACAGAGAAGGCACTAAGTCTGCAGCACCAAAATCCGGATTCTATATTGTTCAAAGGAAATGCTAGATCTGGATCAGAGTTCTTTGCTGCTCGTTCCTACCAGGGTCTCAACATGCAGTACGAGAACCCAGCTCCTCCTTCTTATGTGATGGGCAGAATAGGCAGGGCAGCCGCTTATGTGGACGAGAAAAGGCAGGCAGAAGGCTCACCTGGTGTCGTTGACTGACCGTCACAGTAGCAGTGGCTGAATGGACGAATTCATGCACCGAGAAATCCTGCATCAATTCATCTGGTGCCGTTGAACAACAAACAATTCATGCAACAGCTGTGTCTGTGGAGCAATCTCAATCCTCCAAAGCTAAGAATCTTTTTCTTGGAGAGTAAAAGGTTGTGTCAGAGCTTTGCTTGAGGTAAGCTGAAAGCTTCCATGGGTGTGTTGTAATATTTATTGGCATGAGCTCAAAATTGAGTTATTTCCATTTACAAAGGGTTTCATAATTTAAGATTGTAAATAACTTCTTTTTTTTTTTTCTTTCTTTTGATAGATTGGATGTTCAAAGTGCCTTCTCTCTTGTTATGTTGTGTTTGCCTGAAGGAAGTAGAAGGGAGAGGTAGTAGTGAAAAATATATTAATTAGGATTGGATTATAATCTGTGATGTTGTTGGGCTTATTAAAAGTGGTTGCGTTTCTAGTTTAGTTGAGATGGATATAGCCTAGTGGAGATGAGGTTAACTCATTTAAAGTGAAAAAGACTTTCTTAGGTAAAGATAGCTTACTAAAGGTAGATGTGGCTTGTTTTAGTTGGATTGTAAATGAATCAAATATTTATGAAGAAACTCATTTATGTTTTTAATACACACAAGTTTGTTTTTAATACACACAAGTTTGTTTAAATAAATAAGCTTGAATAATTAATTAAAGGAAATAAATGGGGTTAAGTATGTATGTATTTAGTTCAACATTTTATTGAAACATGTAGCTAATTTTGTCAAATATCCAATTCATATATGTTATTTTAAAATTATTAAGGTGACGTTTGGTTTAGAGGTTTGGGAATAAGGGAATTGATTCATTCTTAAATTTATGTTTGGTTGATGGGAATGGAATCAAAATTTTGGAATGAAATTCAAAAATTTAGATATGGATGAAATTCACCCCCTCCCTTGGGTTTTGATGGAATGAGAATAAAAAATTAAGTTTTTGACGAAAATACTTAGTATATTTGTTCAATTTTTCTTTCATTTCATTCTCTCTTCTTGTTATCTCCCATCATACTTTCTCTCTTCTCATTCGATCATCATATTTTCTCTCTCCTTATTCTCTCTCATCATATATTCTCTATCATTTTTTCTCTGTATTTTCTTTTATCACACACACTCTCTTATTATTTTCTCTCTTTTCATTTTCTCAATTTTTCATTATACTTTCTCTCTCATCATTCTCTCTCTCTTCAATTTCCCTTACCATACTCTCTCTTCATATTTTATCTCATCACATTTTCTCTCTCTTCATTCTCTTCCATCACACATTCTCTCCTCATTTTTTCTCATCAAACATTCTCTACCATTTTCTCTCTGTATCCTCTCTAATCACACACACTCTCTCTCATTATTTTCTCTCTCTTCATTCTCTCCTTATTTTTTCATCGTACTTTCTCTCTTCAATCTCTCTTACCATACTCTCTCTCCATACTTTCTCTCATCACACTTTCTCTCTCTTTATTCTCTTCTATCACACTCTCTCTTCTCATTTTCTCTCATCACATTTTCTCTCTCTTCATTTTCTCTCATCACATTTTCCCTCTTTTCATTTTTTTCCCATCACACTTTCTCTCTCATCACATTTTCTCATCATATTTTTTCTTCTCATTTTCTCTCATCACACTTTTTCTCTATTTATTTTTTCCCATCACTCTTTCTCTCTCATCATACTTTTTCTCTTCTCAATCTCTCCTATCATGCTCTCTCTCCTCATTTTCTCTCATCACACTTTCTCTCTCTTCATTTTTTCTCGTCACACTTTCTCTCTCATCATTCTCTATCATCATATATTTCTCTCACATTCAACTTTATCTTTCATCTAATTTTTTCTCTTATTTTCCTCTAAGGGTGAAAAAGGAAATTTAAATTCATTCCGATTGAAAATATTCAACTAACCAAACATTATTTTTAAGAATGATACCCAAGCTCATACCCATTCCTATTCCACAATATTATGATACCTATTCCCATTCCGATTCCTAGAAGAGAACCAAACGGCACCTAAATCACGAATGGGATATCAATTTTACCCTTTGCATTTTCTCTTGTGGCTCTACACGTATCGTTCATTCTCGTCCAAAGCAAGGGAGAAAATTGAATCCTTCCTAAGCCATCTCAAATCAAACAACTTTCTAGTTTTTTCATAAAAAACTCTCGATGAAATTGTAAAATATCAAAATTGCAAAATCGCTTCATTTTGAAAATTGTAAAACCCTAATTGGTCCCTAAATTTCGTTTCATTAAATCTCCGACTTCTTCACCTCCACCGACTTCACCTCTACCGGTGTCTTTATTCTCCGATAGTTTAGAAGTCTAGTTCTTATCCTCCACTGATTGTTGTGTTCGTGATCTAGCTACAATGTCAAAGCATTCGACTTCATCTTGAAAGGTAATATTTTTTTGATAGTAAGTTTTTATTCCCATGTGTTTTTAAAATTTTCATTTATTTTAATATCTTAATTATAATTGAATTTAACTTAGTTTTACGGATATTATCTAATCTAATTGTCTTAAGCACCGTTATTTAGCTATTTCATCAAGCTTTATTTATAAAAACACATCATTATAGTTGTTTACCATTGATTGGATTTGTAAAATCATCTAATATATGCATATTCGGTTGTGATATATTATATTTAATTATGTTAATGCTATCTAGATGAATTACCTAAAATATATTTAATCTAAATAACGTATTTAGTTTTCTTCTATGTAAGATTTTCATTAGCTACATGTGATAATGATCACTTAATTTAAATAGGTTATATCATTTCTAACCTATTCCATATGTGCATATATATCAGGTTATATCATTTCTAACCTATTCCATATGTGCATATATATCATTGTGTTGTTTTGCTTTGTTCATCAACTTAATTTAGCTTATCTGCAAATTTAATATTTTTTAGATTATGTTTTATTTATTTTTCCATTCATTATAATTCTTTAATTGTTCTAGTGAGTAAATTTAGTTTAGCTTAGTTTTACAAAAGATATTTGATTGAATTTACAAAACTTGATCATTTTATTGTTATAGGGCAAGAAATTAAAAGAATTACATCTAGTTTTACAACTGAGATCCAATTATCAACTTTGGAGGAAAAGTTATTCGATGAGTAAGTTAGGATATTTTATAGAATTTTGTTCTGAAACTTCTACAAAGGGAAAGACAAAGGGAGGAAAGGGTCATTGAGGAGTTATTATCCATGAAAAAAACATTAGTATTATGAGTAGTTCATTTGCGTCATTCTCGCCATACTATAAATTTGATATCTTAGAGGATTATTGGTGAACATATTTGAAAACTAGGATATGGAAACAAAGATATTTAAATTCTCCAATGTGGTTGTGTCCTTCACAACCAAAGATGCAACATTATTATTTGGAATCCTAGATAGAGGTAGACATGTCTAGATGGATCCCAATGTTGTTTCTGGTATATTATTCAAAAGATTTTTTTATAATGAAAGAACTAAATTGATTTAGATTAAAAAATTTATCGAGGACATATTATCTCTGTGGGGATATAGATACAGATGTTTTGTTATTTTATAAATTTTATATTTCTTTTATCTTTTATCTTTTATCTTTTATCTTTTGCTTTTTTTTTACTTCTAGTATATATAAGCTACCTTTAAGGATTATGAATATTATCAATGATTTCGACAACTCAGAAAGTTATAATTAGGTTGAGGTAATATATAATTATATGACTCCTCAAATCTTAATATTTAGGGATATTTTTACATCGAAGACTCCTAGCCCTATCCTCTCACTGTTATATATGAAGGGATTTGATGGTCTACTTGCGGTAAGTTTTGATTAGTTAGTTAATTTATTTTATAAATATGTAATAGTATCTAATTGTTAAATTATGACAAGTTTAGTTTCTTGAGCATGGTCCTATTCAACATGCAAGCAACATGATAACACTGAGGATAAGTAAGTATAGATCTATTTATTCTCATAGAAAGAAAGTAAAAAAAAAAGTTAACAGAAATCTTATCTACCCAAATAATTATTATATGAATTTCCACCTATCACCTATGCTAAATTCATGTTATATAGTTACATGTTTTTAATTAATTATGTAATGTTATTGATTTTGTAGATTATTGTTAATATTCTCCCTACCTACGAGAGAAAGTTCATTTACTTGGGACCCCCTCCTTATTGAATATGAAGTCTACACCACAATAGGGTCAAACATTGACTACACAATTTTATATAGACTTAGAGGAAAAAGCTGGATGTTCACATTGCATTGAAAAGTAAAAAAAAACAAATCCAAAAGATTACCCTCAAGAATGAAAGTTTAGTTAAAGTTAATTAAGAATTAGTTGTCATATTGGAAATGGAAGAATTTTCTTACCCAACTAGTCACCCTATAGAAGATCCTCATCTTGACCTTGTTTCATCTAATGTAATGAGGAGAGAATATGACAGAAGTTGCTATAACCTCAGGTTACTCCTAAAGATATACCTAATTGGCTAGCATTGGTCCCATGTAGGAAGAGGACAAGGAGAGAAAAAAAAAGGAAGATGAAGGAGGTAACTTAGAGATAAAGTCTAGGGTGGATGATTTTGGTGAGCAAGAAGAGGATAAAACTATATTAGTCGCTGATGAGACTGATGAAGAAGAAGAAGGTCATAGAATAAAAGGAAGGAAAAAGGAAATTAACACTATGTTATTGAACACAATTAAAATAAGTTGATATTTATGTAGTAATATTTAGGTTTGTTATTAATTGCATTTTCTTTAATTTCACTTTTCTTTTGTTAAATGTATTGAGTTTCGTTTATTCGTAGTATCCTATAGGAAAATTTAAAGATAAAAAAGAAAAATTGAGAAGAAGATGTTGCCTGCTTGATAGAATTCCTTTAAAATTTGAGATAACCTTCTTCTGAGTTTTTGTAAAAGGAAGGCTACTGCTCATTGACAGTACATGCCTTCCTCACATGTGTATCAGGCAGCATATTTACCAATGGGGAAGTAATTGATGGTTATATTTTATTACTATTCAGGAAAGTGTCCTCATCTGGTAGGCCATATAATAAATTCATATATTATTCAACCGGATTCACGGTAAATTTTTTACTTCATATTATAAATTTATATTTTGTTTGTGATATTATTATACTAATTTATGATTATACATTGAATCTTGTAGTCATCTTACAAATATTTATGGGAAATAATTTTATATCAAATTATCAAAACCAATCCGACTGATCGAGAAGTAAGTTATATTTTTATACCTATAAATACTGATTGTGCACATTTTCATTTAATGGTCATGGACACCGACGCAAAAATATTCTATCATTATACTTCATTGCCTTACAACTATAAATATGATCAACATTTTACAAAGTTGGTTAGTATTAATTTTTTAATATTTATATTCTAGCATTATGATAGTTATTATATATCAAGAGGTGCAAGGCAAATCATAAGGTAACCAATTCCTCTATTCAATAATAAACAATAGATAATTGTAACTTAAATTAAAATATATTAGCCCATACTAATGAAAGTCGAGGCTTGGAGTTGGTGTTGCAATGTCGTAGTAGAGTAGCAGCGTGGTCAAAATAGTAGAAAGATCATTTGAGCTTGTACAAAAGATGATTGCTTGTGGCTAGTTGAACAAGTATTTTAAGGAGGGTTGAGGGTTCCTCCAACCTCATTTGAGGTACCACCAACTGCAAGTCTAATAGAGTAATCTTCGACAGCTTATCAACTTTGATGCCTATGATTTCTATCCACACAAGGGCTCCTTTAAGTGCTTCGAGGCACCTCCAATGCACCTTTGAGGCGCCTCTAGTGCACTCCAGGGTGCCTTCATGTTTATTTATGCTAGGGCACCTCTGCTGGGTCCAGGGTGTAGGGTTTAAGTTAGACATTCATTATCCAAAGGAGGAGGTTATCCTCTTGAAAAGGAGGAGAATGAAGGAAACTCTCATTTATGTTTTGACATGAAGAAGAAGTTGGGGCTATGAGATTACCCTAACTTAAACATATTGCTAAATATCAAAAAGGAAGAGATCGTTGGTGCAATTTCCTTAGGTCAAGGTTGACTAGTTGCTAGGCAACGAGAAGTCTCAATAGGTCACGGTTGACCGAATGTTGGGAAAATGAATCCTAGACTTAGGTTTGCAAGTTAGAGTTTGGTAATCGATTACGCAGTGTGTTAAGCGATTAAGCATTTTGCTTAATCACTTAAGGAACTTTCTGTGAGGAAATAGAAAGTGTCGTAATCGATTAGGGCAATCAATTACAGAATGCTTAATCGATTAAGCTTGTTGTTGCGAGAAACAGAATGAAGTTGAATTGATTAGGGTAATCAATTTAGCAAGTCTTAATCGATTAGGGTGATCGATTAAGGTGTTCTGCAAAGAAACAGTAGCTTTGGTAAGCAATTAAGCAAGGATGCTTAATCGCTTATGGGACGTTCTCGCACGAACAGAAACATGCCTAATCAATTAGGCTAGTCGATTAGGCATGTATAATCGATTAGGGTGATCGATTACGTTTGAAAAACTAGTTGTTGTACACCCGATAAAAGGGTTTTGCTTCCACTGTTCATGAGATGACTCAACATCTCCTCTCCCACTCTCTTCGCCAAGCTCAGAGGTTATCACCATAGATTCTTGAAGCTTCTTAGAGACAAGTGTTGCTGCAATTCCAAGGTTAAGAGGTGTTCTTAAACAAGAAGAAGAAGTAAGCTAGGGTTTTATGATTGTAATCTTGTAAGATTTCATATTATATTAGCTTGTCTTTTTCTCTTCTTGTATTTCTTTGTGTGTGAGCTTGTATGATCTTCTCTATCTCCAGATTGTTTCCAAGAAGGAGTGTTTTATAGTGAAGAGTGTGCATAAGGGCCGGATCCTTGGATTAGTCACCTCTTATTAAGGTGGATGCCAAGTAAATCCATCTTGTTAGCATTAGGAAGCTTTGCGTTGAGTTTATCCGTTGCACATCATCAACGACAAAGCGCGAGAAGCTATTCACCTCCCTCTAGCTCCGAAGCATTCCAACAAGTGGTATCGGAGTGAGGTTATGTTGCTCTTCACAAAACTCATCGCCAGAAAGGGCAACGAGCTAGAGAAAAAAGAAGTTGAAGCACAAAAGTCAATAAGTTAAAGATTTTAAAAGCTCAATTTCAAATGGAATTTCGAGATGGATTTAGATTTGATACGAGTGTACCTCCACCATTTATAATGAAAAACTTCGATTCTTGAAAATTAAGAATTAAAAACTTCTTCATGATAGAAATAAAATTTGCTCTAATAGAAGGATTTGAGGCTCCGAGGGATGGCAAAAGCAAAATCATCAAAAGGAGTAAATAGAGCGAGGAACAAGTCAAAAGATATGAGGCAAATGACAAGGTAACCAAATTATTGGTTAGCTTATTACCTAGCACTATTATGTGTAAAATTAGGGAATATCAAGACGCCAAGGAGCTATGGAGCAAGTTGGAAAAGATTCATGAAGAACCTGTTGGTGCAACCTTAGGTCAAGGTTGACCTGGTTGACCTGACTCGAGTTGACCTGACTCGAGTTGTATTTTGATGTTTTACGAGAATAGAAAAGTTCTATTCTGATGTTTGACGAAAGTAGAAAAGTTGTATTTTGATACAAACTTGGGAAATTGTGGGTGCAATCTTTGGTCAAGGTTGACCTGGTTGACCCGAGGTGAGTCGACCTGATTCGGGAAATCCTGGTGAGTGAAGCCAGGTGAAAGTCCTGGTGAGTGAAGCCAGGCAAGGGAAAGTCCTGGTGAGTGAAGCCAGGAAAGTCCTGGTGAGTGAAGCCAGGCAAGGGAAATCCAGATAGGTCAAGGTTGACCAGACATCTGGTGAAAAGTCCAAGTATGGAGACTTGGCACGGAAAAGTCCAAGTATGGAGACTTGGCACGGGAAAAGTCCAAGTATGGAGACTTGGCACGGAAAAGTCCAAGCAGGGAGCTTGGCACGGGAGAAGTCCAAGTATGGAAGCTTGGCATGGGAAGTCGGAGAGGGCTCGGTAGCTCGTTATCCGGATGAGGTCAGAGAGGGCTCGGTAGCTCGTTCTCAGGATCAGGTAGGGATTAGGGCTGGGAGCTCTAAACCTGGATCGGTCTGGTGACCGATCCAATGATACGGCTGATCGGTCTGCAGACCGATCAGTAACCAATCAGTGTGGTACTGTGAGTTATCTGATCGGTCTGGAGACCGATCAGGAAGCAACACAGAGGAAAAGGAGAGAAAGGACTGATCGGTCCAGGGACCGATCAGATCCCTCCTGGACCGATTAGGATATGGTCTGATCGGTCCAGACTTAGCCTGATCGGTCTGTGGACCGATCAGGGCTCTCCTGGACCGATCAGGTGATCGGTCCAGGCATAGCCGTTGAGTCACAACGGCTATCTTCGTCTTCTTAGCAGAACTCTGTCGCCAGGTGAGCAGGTGCAGGTTATAAAGAGATCGAGGGATTCTACAGTGCTTAATCTGCTTCCTGGTTCCTTCTGGTCTTACTGAGCTTTGCTGAGCTCATACTTCTTGAAGCTTCGAGTGAGCTTCCTTCGGCTGGTTCAGCTGCTGTTGGGCATCCGTGAAGTTGTTGCTTCATCAACGGACTCCCGTCGACGAGAAGGCAAAGTGTTTTTACATTCGTATTGCTTTTTGTTTCTTGCTTTCTTTCTTGTACTCCTATCTTGCTGTTGCAAGAGATTGTGGCGAGGTTTCTCCACCCAGAAGGAGTTTCTATTAGCCGATTTTTCGGGGTCTCATCCACCGACGGATTGAGAGGATTCGTCCACCTTACAGACACGCCGAGGAGTAGGAGTTTCATCTCCGAATCTCGTTACATCGCTGTGCTTGAGGTTTGATTTCTCCAATTACGTTTCTGTTGTTATTTTTCCGCTGCGCTAACTTGATTTGTAGAAAGAAACGATAATTTGGGGTAGGCTATTCACACCCCCCCTCTCTAGCCGCGACCGTTGATCCTAACAAGTGGTATCAGAGCAAGGTTGCTCTTCGTCGGATTAACACCCGGGGGAGCACAAGCTAGAGAATGGATCGACTCGGAGAAGACATCACGATTCCACCCTTCTACGAGTGCTACGACTTCGCGTATTGGAAGGTAAGAATGAAGTATTTTCTTATGACTAACCTAGCAAATTGGAATTGTGTACAAGTAGGTTTTATTCCTCCGGTGGATAGAAAGGGAGAACTTCTCAAGAAAAAGAAGTGGACGAAAGAAAAAATCCACCAATCCACAATCAACGACGAGGTAACGAAAATCCTTGAATTTTCATTACCTAGTGATATCTTGTGTAAGATAGGTGGATACAACAATGCCAAGGAGTTGTGGAACAACTTGGCTAAGTTCCATGAGGAGAGCTCCAATTCAAGTCATGAAGAGGAGTCAAGTGAGCCAAGTAGCTCACATCATGGAGGTAAGGAATTAGAAGTTGAGGGCTACTCAACATCTATGGAAGAAGAGGAGGAGAGTTCTTCTTCAAGATTGGTGCAAGAAGAAGCTTCTACCTCCGGAAGGGATGAAGAAGAGAGCTTACATCCATCCTCAACCCTAGGTAACTCAAGCGATTTAATTTCAAGTAAATTACATATAATGTGCTTTGAGTGTAGGGAATATAGGCATTACAAGAGTAAATGTCCAAAGAGGATTAGGAAGACTCCACCGGCACCAAAGGTTAAGGAAGCCGGAGTCCCGAAACGCAAGAGCAAGGAGCACGTGGTGTGCTTCCAATGCAAGCGAAGGGGACATTATAGGAGCTAATGTCCGAGGGGGAGGCAATCTCACAAGGACAAGAGACCGAGTACGTCTATAGGGGGAGCTAAGGCAAACCCTAAGGTAATCTCTAAGGCACATTCTTGCAATTCTAGAAGGATGCATGCTAGTAGCCTTATTGCTATTGTCAATAATAATAATAAGCATGATAACTATAGTAACCGATACACGTGCTTAGGTGTCAAACATGTTAGCCTAGATAAGGACAATACTAGAAAAACCAACCCTAGAATTAACTCATCTAAGGTTAAGGAAAACCTAGATAGGAATCCCAAAACAAATAGACATATGCCTAGGTATACCTCAAGGAAAAATGACAAATTAAAACTTGAGGTATTAGAGAAGGAAAATCAAGTCTTGAAGTCAAGACTTGACAATTTAGAAAAGACCCTTAAGAATTTAGAGAAGTCAACTCAAGGGTCTAAGGGTCAAAAATCAAAGCCCAAGAACATGAGAGGTTTGGGTCACAAACCTAAGACTCAAGTGGTCAAGCCCACTTATCATAATGTTCCATTCGATTATGGAACAAGACCTAGGGCTAGAAAGACCATCACCAAGGTCACAAGGGGAGTCACCCCTAGAGTTGATCTTGATGAGTCCCAAATGACCAAGGCTTTAAAGCCTAGGAGGGTCATTAGGAAGGTTTCTAGGGAAGTCATCCCTAGTGAATATTTAGTGAACCCAATGAGCTCAAATAGGTCTTGGGTTCCTAAGAGCGTGATTCCATCACGCTAGATGGTTTAGGGTGTGCCAACCTTACTTGAATAGGTAGTTAACCTAATCATGGCAAAAGGTGGCACTTTAGGAATTTTCAAGGTGTAATCAAGCCTTGAAAATGAAATGAAAAATTATTCCTAAAGTGATTAGCATGTGCCAACCATATTCGAGGAATTCTCTAGGGTCAATCTAATTGGCACATAGTGATCTAAAAATCTTTAGTATATGATTTTAGGTCTATTACACTTAGGAATATGGAATTTAAGGCAAAATGATCAAAATTATCAAAAATGGCAACTAAGGCTAGAATTAGGTATTTTCTATACCTTTATATATTATTTGTCATGTATTGTTTATCATATGCCATGTCATGACATCATATTTAATTTATTATCATTTGAAATGTCATGATAATACTTAGGTTAGCTATATGTCATGCCTTATTTAAGTTTCATACTTTATGACATGACATCATGACATTGGCACATATTTTTACTTATGATATTATTTTATGCCATGTCATCAACTCTTGCATTTATCAATTAATTTGATTTAAGGATAAAAACACAATTTGATTTAGAGATCAAATTGTTGTTTAGAAAATGCATGAGAACTTAGATTAAGATGACCTGAACCATATCTCACATCAAAATTGACTTGGATGTGTTTGATACACCTTAGATGTGTGTGAGATATTAGGATCATGAGTTAGGATCAAGGTGCATAGTTCTTGTACCTAGATGAGCCTAATTCAAAATGGAGGATCATAGGGAAAGCTTGCGTACAAGTCATGTACACTTAGCCCTAAGATTGTGATCCTAAATTAAATGGTTTAAAATCATTTCAAAATGTATTTGAAAAACCTTAATGAAGCTTTTCTAGTGATAGCATTCATCATTGAGCAAGTTGATACAAAGTTGAGGTAAACTTGAACTATTTCAAAGTTTTTAAACTTTGTATCAAGATTTGAAAATGAAAGTTATTTTCATAGAAAACTATTTTTCCATGATAGTATATGTTATGAGGAATGTATCCTCAAAATTTTATAATTTTTGGAATTTTCTGTAGTTTTGTAGGGGTTTCTGAATTTCGGGAGGAAGAAATTCAGAAATCAGCATGGGTGACCGATCAGGAGGTTCCCTGATCGGTCCAAGGGATGCTGGATCAGTCACTGGACCGATCCAGGGAGCTCCTGATCGGTCTGGTGACCGATCGGGCGTGCCAAAATGCTGATTTTCGACTGTGTTGTCTGAAATTTCAGCTGAAAGTTAAAACACAGTTTGTGTTTTGGATTTCTAAAGGTTTGAAACTCTCCAAGACATTGTTGGTGCAATGGTCAAGGGGAAGTTTTACCTATTAGTCAAGGGGGAGTTGACTTTTAGAGGGAGTTGTTACTCTAAAGACTTGAGTGATATGGGATTATCACTAAGTTGATTGTTGACTTTAGTATCAAGGGGGAAATTAAGGGTTTCAATGAAAGGTATGGGACTTTCATTAGGAAGAAACTCTTGACCTTGATTCTTTTTGATGTGTGTCAAAAAGGGGGAGAATGGGAGAATGTCCAAAGAATGTTCAAGGAAAAACATTAGAGTTTGGGGAGAATGTTCAAGGAAGAATATTGGAAAACCTAAGTTAGGTTATCGGGTTAACCCGATAACCTAACTTGTTTATGGTTTTGTCAAACATAAAAAAGGGAGAGATTGTTGGTGCAACCTTAGGTCAAGGTTGACCTGACTCGAGTTGACCTGACTCGAGTTGTATTTTGATGTTTGACGAGAATAGAAAAGTTCTATTCTGATGTTTGACGAGAGTAGAAAAGTTGTATTTTGATACAAACTTGGGAAATTATGGGTGCAATTTTTGGTCAAGGTTGACCTGGTTGACCTGAGGTGAGTCGACCTGATTCGGGAAATCCTGGTGAGTGAAGCCAGGTGAAAGTCCTGGTGAGTGAAGCCAGGCAAGGGAAAGTCCTGGTGAGTGAAGCCAGGAAAGTCCTGGTGAGTGAAGCCAGGCAAGGGAAATCCAGATAGGTCAAGGTTGACCAGACATCTGGTGAAAAGTCCAAGTATGGAGACTTGGCACGGAAAAGTCCAAGTATGAAGACTTGGCACGGGAAAAGTCCAAGTCTCCATACTTGGAGAGGAATCCAAGTCAAGAAAAATCTAAAGAGGGTAACTCATTGGATTAACAAGAAGAGGAATCCGAAGTTGAGAGGTACTCAACATCGAAAGAAGAAATTTAAGAAGAGCCATCCTCGGGAGAGTGCAACATTAAAGGCAAAGAGGGAGCATACTCTTTGTTTCATGTACATAAGGATAAAAATGAAGAAGCCTCCACCTATGGGATTGTTGGGAGCATTATTTGGTGACACCGGAGGAAGAAGAGGCTTCCTCGTCTCGGTCAAATGAAGAGAAAGATAGTGCCACCTCCACAAATCAAAAAAAATCTAATGAAGGATCATGTGTCACCCCTACAAGCAAAGGTATAAATATTTTAATTTATAAAAATAAAAGTCATATCATTTGTTTTAAGTGTAGGAAAAGAGGACACTACTGTTAGTGCGGTTAGCACTAACGGTCTAACCCAGATTTTGATGAATGACAAAATAGGTTAAGTTAGTTTAATTTTGTTGTTGATTTAACACTCTGATCGAGTGTATAGGAGAAGCCTAGACAGGTCGACGGGCTGAAGGGATGTTTGACACAAAGCCCATCTAGGTCAATGGGTCGACCGAATAGCTGGCACAAAGTCCAAATGGGTCGACGGGCTGACTACGCGTTTGGCACGAAGTCCAGCTGGTCGACGGGCTGACCGGATAGCTGGCGCGAAATCCAGACGAGTTGAAGGGCTGACCGGACGTCTGGCAGGTAAGTGAAGGTAAGTCACTGGAGGGGAGTGACTGTGAGGACGCGTTCCCGGGAAGGGAACTTAGGCGCCGATCCGACTTAGAACCATTTTGGAACTCTAAGTCGAGATCGTGACTAGACTCCGGTCTCGAAAAGACGAAATCTAAGTCATACTCTTTCTAGTTTGAATTATGAACTATGTTAATAATCTATTTTACAGGAGATATGAGTGCCTCGAACTAACGTTTTTCTTGCAGGAAGGAATCTGCTGGAAAACAAGGTCTGGGCGTCCGAGAGGTACCCAGGCGCCCTGAGGCGGAATTTTATCCCCAACGTCGCTGTGCCACGTGGAGTTCACTGATTGGCTCGGCTACGTCATGGTCGACGCGCCCTGAAGGTTCCAGGCGCCCCAAACCTTCTATGTAAGGAGGGTCAAGGCTGAAGCTCCAAGAACAACTCAGAATCTACTCTCTTTTGCTCTTGCGATGCTGCGAAAAGTTCTCCGACAAGTGCCAGTTTGTTTTTAATTTTTATTCTGTTGTCGGTTCTTTCTTTCCTAATTAATTCTATACTTAGTCTTGTAATAATCTTTCGAATTAATTAGTAATTGCCCAACGAAAGTACCATTGTGTGTGGGCCTTGGAGTAAGAGTCGATAAAGGCTCCGAACTAAGTAAATCGACTTTGTTAGTCGTACTCTCTCTTTTTGTTTTCCGCTGCGTACTCGTACTTAAATTTTTTTTTCGATATTCACCCCCCCCTCTATCGACTTTCACGATCCAACAACTACAAGAGTAAGTGTCCAAAGTTGACTAAGGAGAAGAGTCAACCGACACCAAATGCTAAGGAGAAGCCTATGAAGGTCGGTCCTGTGGTATGCAAAAGTAAGGAGCACATTATGTACTTCTCTTGCAATCAAAGAGGACATTATCGAAGTCAATGTCCCAAAGGGAAGAATCCAGCCAAAAGCAAAGGAGAAAGCTTAACTTGAGGGGGAGCTCTTAAGAGCAAACCCAAGGTATCATTTGTTGAAGCTATTCCTTTAAATCATGATAAAATGCATGTTAGTTCAAATTTATATCACTTTAATGCAATTTATCATGAAAATATGAAGCATGATAGAATTAAGAAAAAAATATGTAGCATATCATGCTAAGACTACCTTACCTAAGACTCTGAAGGTAGATAATGTTAGGTCCTTGGCGGTCGGCTAGAAAAAAGTCCAAGGATTTAAGAAAAAAATCTAAATTTGAGGACTTAAACAGAGAAAATCAAGTCTTAAGATCAAGACTTGATAAATTAGAGAGAACTCTTAAAAAATTGGCAAATAAAGAAAAAGGGTCTAAGAAAAAAACCTATGAATAGATAGATAAGAGTCATTCAATGACCATAGAGGTTTGAGGTACAAACTAAAAGGCAAGAAGGATGTGGGCTTATACCATAGGGTTCCATATAGATATAGAACTAACCCTACATCTAGGGGTCAAACTAAGGTTACAAGGGGGACCATCCCTAAAATTAACCTTGCAAAGACCAACATGACCAAGACTTCTAAGAAGCATAGGAAGGTCATTAGGAAGGTATCAAGGGAAGTTATCCCTAGTGAATACCTAGAACACCCAAGGAGCATCAATCAGTTTTGGGTTCCTAGGAGTGTGTTCTCTACATCCTAGAGTGGTCTAGAGAATATCAACTTTAATTAGAAGGGTAGTTAACCCAACCTTGATGAAGTTGACATTTAGAGGGCATTTTTAAGATAGTTGTACTCCTTGAAAGTGAGAAGATTTAATTGTTTACTCTTTTAAAGAGTAAAATATGTCAAAATTTGAGAAATTGGACTTAATTAAAATGGTACAAATATGAAAAGTTATAGAAAAGCTAAGTTGGAATTTTGACATTTTCTTAGGGGGGAATGAGGGCAATCTATGATTATTTTAAGTTAGCAAATATTTAGAGATACTTAGATAGATAATCTAAGTATATTTATTTATGCTAAATTTCTATGATTGTTTGCCCATCATATGTCATAACATTATATTTTGCATTCATTTTCATTATGAAAAATATAAAAACTATCATATCATGTCATACATGCATCATATAGCTAAAAAAGTTTATCTTTTGAAAAATATTTATTTTGATGTACGTCATAAATCATCATGTATTATTTTAAATTTCTTGTAATTAAGAACAATGACATTTATCAACAAGTGGCATCCTAGGTGGATGATAAAATTCTATAATGCCTAGATAGATATACATAATCCCTTATATTAGGGCAAAACTAAAATCTACATCTTATAAAGACCATAAGGTGACTTATATGTGTTTTAGTGCACATTAGAGACAAGTGAGATGTTAGGAGGATGAACAAAACTCAAGATATTGATTTAGTGCATCCGTCTGAGTTTTATTTTAATCAAAACACATAGTTATGTGTCATCCAATTATTGGGAAAGCTAATGTACAAGTCATATGGATTTGACCCAAAGAGCTTGGTTGAAAGTTAGTTTTGAAAATAATTTCAAAATACTTTTGGAAAATCTTTGTGAATATTATCTTTTGATAGCAATCACCGTTGAAGAGCTGGACACAAACTTAGAAGAAACATTGAAGTTTTCAAGGGTTTCTAATTTTATGTCAAATCTTTGAAAAGGGGGTGTATTTTCTTAGAAAAATATTTTTCCATGATAGGATATGCCTTAGATAATGCATAGATAAATTTTCATGTTTTTTAGAATTTTATAGAATTTTTGGAACATTTCTAAATTCGGTTGAAATCAATTTCAAAAATCAAAAATAGTAATTGATCCTATCTAGAAACTGAGTCAGACAGACCGCCGGGTAAGGTGGATGGAATGTTGACCAAATCGCTATGGCCCGGAGGGGGGTATGCTGAGATGACTTCTATGTTGACCAAGTTGTCCGAAGTCCTCTAGTCAACGCTACCTGCAGCTAGTGACCGAGTTACCCCGGTTCCTGATCCTCGAGGTAGATCCAACAAATATATAAGTAATAGGACAAATAGTAGAGTAATGAAAGGAATGTAGAGTGAGTACAATAACATATTGTGGCCCAGGGGGCGCCCTCTTGTAGACGGTGAGCTAGTAGAGACACTGCTTGAGTTGTTGTGACCCGAAAGAGTAGATAACTCTGAGAAGGATGAAGAGCTGGATCTGACAGCACGAAGCCGAATGCAACTTGGATCCAGAAGATGACACACTGGCTGAGATATAGCTACAACATGCAGGTCGGGATAGGACATCAGTACATAGGCCAGGAGATATAGCGACACGCAGGCCAAGATATGACAACGACACGCAAGCCATGATACAATAAGACTGGAATATAGCCTCAGCTCAAAGGCCAGAAACACAGTATCGACTCGAAGGCTAGAGACATGCTAGATCAGAAAGGCCAGCTCGGAATAGACGGGGTTGAATGGGGCGTCTGAGACAGAGAGGAACACAACGGGGTGCACAACAACTAAGACTCGGAAGCCCGAGCAATGGTGAAAGCATACAACAATGCAGATCGAGAGTCGGACCAACGAATTGGAAAGCAAGAGTGTTGAGTGCTCAGATCCGACGGTGGGGTGCCGACAGCAGTGCCGGTTGGGGACTGCTAGTCGGGGGTTATGAAACGGAGCTGGTGGCTAGGGCTGCTTGTTGGGACCGACGCTGGTTGTCAGAGGCTACTTACCGCCAATTGTGGAGTGAATGAAGATGTTGAAAGGCAAAGGTGTGGCTGGCGGCGTGCCTGACCGACAATGGTGGCTGATCGTGATGACGGAGAAGAGGTGGAGACAGCGGTTGTGTGCCCCCTTGACGGTGGTCGCCGAAGGCGGGTGATCCGATGGTAAGAATCCGGAACCCCATAATGAGGGGTCAACGCCACGGGGAGGTCAAAGGGCCCAGTAGCCCGCCGGAGAAGGACGAGCCCGCCGGAGAAGGACGAGCTGACCGGACTTGGAAGAAAGGGACATCTGGTAGTAAAAGGCACCCTGGTAGGGACCAGGGTTCCGACGCTCAATGAAACAGTACATAATGACTGAGCGGAAGGACGTGCCGCCCGGCCGACGCAGGGAATTAAGGCCGTCCGGACAACGTTCTTCGCCCGGTCGGCCGGACGGACGTCCCGGCCGGGCGGTGGGTAAAGGAAGGGAACACCCTCTGACAACCGTCAAGTCGTATGGCTACGTCATACTCCTAGTCTGACAACGGGGTGTCCTGTTGTCCCATCCAAGACATGCTCGGACTGTAGCAGTATGGTGTCAGGTAAGCTCTCTAACAAGTGCATACCGAGGTATGGGTTGCTGACACGTCTGCACCTCGGTGAACGTGCATTAGTTCTCTCCTCGCTCTATATATAGAGCCTCTTACTTCGCCGGAGGTACGCGCAAGAAACATCTCTGGAGCCACCCTTTTACACTGTTTGCTTGCCTGACTTGAGCGTCGGAGGGTCGCCGCCGGGAACCTTTCCCGGCCCAACTTCTGTGCAGGTTCGCCGGAGCCTCGCGTGACCCGACGGAGGCCTACGCCATCGACTAGGAGCGCGCCACGTGCCCAGCGTCCTTTGGTTCGGCGATTCGGACAGGATCAATTTGGCACCGTCTGTGGGAACGCTCCTGCATCCGATCGGAAACAATGGACGAGGCTGGACGACAACACATGGTGACGCTTTCAAACGAGGAACTCGACGCTCTGATCGAGACAAGGGCCGCCAAGCTCGTGGAGAAAAAACAGAAAGCCGCATCCGAGCGGCCGGAGCAGCAAGCAACATTAGCATCTGGTGGCCGAGCGGAAGCACCATCTGCCACCGTCGCATTTCATCGGGCTCTGTTCCGCACCCATGAAGCCGTACCAACTCACAGAGATAGGGGGTCTTCTTCGGATGAAATGCCTAGACGAGATGACAGGAAGGGGAAAGCCCCCCGAGCGGACGCATCGCCCGAGCGGATCAATCGCCAATTTTCAAAGGCTATTCTACGAGACCCTCTGCCCAAGCACTACATGCCTCCGACGATCGGCGAGTATAATGGGACAACCGACCCGGATGATCACCTGGGTAAGTTTGATAATACGACAACCCTCCATCAATACACAGATGGAGTAAAGTGCCGAGTTTTTCTCACCACTCTCTCGCGATCGGCTCAACGGTGGTTCCGGAGGCTGCCGGACGGATCCATCACAAGCTTCAAGGACTTCCGGACGGCCTTCCTCCACCACTTCGCCAGCAGTCGGCGCTATCAAAAAATGAGCGTGAGCCTGTTCGCCATCAAGCAAGAGGCCCGGGAATCGCTTTGAGCTTACATCCAGCGATTCAACCAAGTAGCGATGGACATTCCAACGGCCACTTCGGAAACCATGATGAACGCCTTCACACAAGGCCTAGTGGATGGAGATTTCTTCCGATCGCTCATCCGAAAGCCGCCCCGGGATTATGATCACATGCTACATCGGGCTAACGAGTACATCA
Source organism: Zingiber officinale (assembly GCF_018446385.1). Classification (NCBI taxonomy): domain Eukaryota; kingdom Viridiplantae; phylum Streptophyta; class Magnoliopsida; order Zingiberales; family Zingiberaceae; genus Zingiber; species Zingiber officinale. The sequence continues at coordinate 39,289,947 of NC_055987.1, forward strand.
ACGTGGAAGAAGCACAGGCGGCCAGGAAAAAAGAAACTCCAGCCGAGCGGCCTCCTCAGTCCGAGCGGAAACAACATACCGCTCATCAGCTGCCCAGAGGACCAAGGGCTGAAGCAATCCAATCCCCCCACGTCAGGTCACATGTGCAAGAGGTAGCCGCTGCTTGGCCCAAGCCAAAAAAGAGATGGACCCCAATGTTCTGCTCCTTCCACCGGACAGATACGCACAACACAAGGGATTGTCGAAGTCTTCCCTTCGTGGCTCATCCTGTGCCTCGGAATGCTGGACGACGGTCTCCCTCAGTCGACAGGCGACAGAGAACTCAAGAAGCCGACCGGACGCGAGCTGACAGGCCACGGCAACAGACTCCCGATCAGCATCGTTCTCCAAGGCAAGAGAATCGCCGAGCGTCCAGAGAACGGTCTCGACCGTCCGTTCGGGAAGAAGAAAATAGAAGCAATACTTCCCGAGGCGAGATCAACGTTATTACTGGCGGGCCGACCGGAGGAGACTCCAACCGAGCTAGAAAGGCAAGCGCCCGGCAGCTCCAGATTCATGCAGTCGGCTGTAGCCGAGAACGAGCGGAAGGACCCGAAATTAGTTTCAGGCCCGGGGACTTGGAAGGAGTTGAAGTACCCCACGACGATGCGCTCTCATCAAAGCGGTAATAGCCAATTACACTATTCACAGCGTATTTATTGACACAGGGAGCTCAGTCAACATCATATTCAAGAGGGCGTTCGATCAGCTGCAAATTGATCGAGCCGAGCTGCTACCCATGACGACTCCGCTCTACGGGTTCACGGGTGACGAAGTTCAGCCGGTCGGCCAGATCCGGCTGGCTACCTCGCTGGGAGAAGAGCCGCTCAGGAGGACAAGAACAATAAACTTCGTGGTGGTTGACTCTCCCTCGTCCTACAACGTCATTTTGGGACGACCGGCGCTCAGCGAATTCCGGGCGGTCGTCTCAACTTTTCATCAGAAGATCAAGTTCCCCGTGGAGGACCAAGTGGGAGAAGTACGAGGAGACCAGCTAGCAGCTCGGCGATGTTACATCGAGATGGTCCGAGCAGAGGCCAATTCTGCTCGGAAAACGCCCCGGGTCGAGGTAAACGCCATCACCGAAAAGCCACCCACTTTAATTTATGAGGAAAAAGAGGAAGTGCAGATTCATCCAACCCGATCGGAGGCCACAACCTTTATTGCGTCCGATCTGGAGGAGAAGCAGAAAGAGGAACTGATCCAATGCCTCAGAAGAAATCATGATGTCTTCGTTTGGTCGACACATGAGCTGCCTGGAATTTCGCCGAGCATCGCGCAGCATGAATTACATGTCCGACCGGACGCTCGGCCAGTAAAGCAAAGAAAAAGATATTTCAGCACCGAGCGGAATGCCATCATCCGGGCGGAGGTGGAAAAGCTTCTGGAAGCCGGCCATATACGTGAGGTGCAGTTCCCGAGCTGGCTGGCGAACGTAGTATTAGTCTCCAAGCCGGGCAACAAATGGAGAGTGTGCATAGATTTTTGGGATCTTAACAAGGCTTGCCCGAAAGATTTTTATCCTCTGCCCCGGATAGATCAGCTGGTGGACTCTACGGCCGGCTGCGAATTGATCTGTATGCTCGACGCCTACCAGGGCTATCACCAAGTGCCGCTCGCCAGTGAAGATCAAGAAAAAGTCAGCTTCGTGACGGCCGACGGCACTTATTGCTATAATGTGATGCCGTTCGGATTGAAGAATACTGGAGCCACATATCAGCGCTTGATGAATAAGGTATTCAGAGAGCAGATCGGGCGGAACCTAGAAGTTTATGTGGACGACATTCTAATTAAGTCCGTCCGAGCGGCCGACCTCTTCAAGGACATGGAAGAAATCTTCCAAACGCTGCGCAGGTATGGAGTCAAGCTGAATCCTCAGAAGTGTCTGTTCGGAGCGAAAGGAGGACGTTTTTTGGGATACATAGTGACCGAGCGGGGTATCGAAGCCAATCCCAGCAAGGTGAAAGCTCTACAAGATATGCCGCCTCCAAGAAATACAAGGGAAGTGCAGCGTTTGACCGGTCGGATAACCGCTCTGTCCAGATTCATCTCCAAAACCGCCGACCGGAGCCTCCCTTTCTTCAAAATTTTGCGCAAGGCCACTAAGTTTCACTGGGATGAAGAATGCGATCGGGCGTTCGAAGACTTGAAGATGTATCTGAACTCTCTCCCGGTATTAGCCAAACCGACGGCGGGTGAGCCACTTTATATGTATTTATCTTCAACCGAGCATGCGATCGGCTCAGCTTTAGTGAGGTCGAGCGGAGAAGAGCCGGTATATTTCCTTAGTCACATTTTAAAAGATGCTGAATCTTGCTACACTGGGCTCGAAAAGCTAGCATTTGCTCTGGTCCTCGCCGCTCGGCGCCTTCGTCCATACTTCCTGGCGCACACGATCGTTGTCAAAACCAATAGCCCGCTCGGACGTGTGCTACTAAATCCAGAGGCATCCGGACGGCTCATCAAATGGACGACAGAGCTGAGTGAATTTGACATCCAATATCAGCCCCGCTCGGCTATCAAAGCTCAATCCTTGGCCGATTTTGTGACTGAGGTGCAAAGGCCGGAGCCGGAAGCTATGTGGAGAATATATGTGGATGGATCATCCATTCGGCTCGGAAGCAGGATCGGAATATTGCTGCTCTCTCCCCAAGAAGAAAAGATGCACTTATCCATCCGGCTGGATTACAAAGCTACCAACAATGAGGCAGAGTATGAGGCCCTCATAGCTGGCTTGCAGGCTGCCCGGCATGTGGGAGCCGGTCGGGTAACCCTCCACTCGGATTCGCAATTAGCCGCTCAGCAGCTCTCTGGCACCTTCGAAATCAATAGCGCTCGGCTTAAGCTCTACGCTGAAGCCTTTGAGAAGCTCAAAACTGATTTTAAAGAAGTTGTTGTCCAGAAGATACCCAGAGCAGAAAATCAAGCAGCCGATGAACTGGCCAAGCTCGCGAGCTCAATAACGCCGGTCGCCATTCAGCAGCCAATTGAAAAAGTACTGTTGGTGGCGCACGTCGACCGAATGGAGGGCCTTACATTTCCAAGTGATTGGCGGACACCCATCATAGAATTCCTCCGCTCGGGCGCCGCACCATCCAATGAGTATGAAGCCCGGCTGCTAAGAAGGAGAGCCGGTCGGTTCACACTTATCGGCGATCAGCTTTACAAGAAAGCTTTCTCTCGCCCGTTGTTAAAATGCGTGAGCTCGGAGGACTCGGCTTACATCCTCCGAAGTACATCAAGGATCATGCGGGGGCATCCGGGCGGACGATCGCTGGCTAAGAAGATCCTCTGGCCGGGTATTTTGGCCAACCTTACAAGCAGACGCCGCTCGGACAGTATCACAACTTCTCCCACCGACCGGCCGAAGAAATGAAGGCATCCACCGTTTCATGCCCGTTCGATCAATGGGGAATGGATATTGTCGGTCCATTTCCGATGGCGACCGGGCAGAGGAAATTTTTGCTAGTGGCGGTCGACTATTTTTCCAAGTGGGTGGAGGCCGAGCCGCTGGCGAAGATCACCGAGCAGATGGTCAAAAAATTTATCTGGCAACACATCATCTGTCGGTTCGGCATCCCTCGCCGATTGGTTTCCGACAATGGGCGGCAATTCACAGGCAAGGTGCTAGAGGACTGGTGCAAAAGTTACGGCATCGAGCAACATTTCACGTCCGTGGCCTATCCCTAGAGTAATGGTCAAGCCGAAGTAGCCAATCGGGAAATTCTTCGTATTCTGCGCACTCGGCTCGACCATTTAGGAGGGAGTTGGCCGGATGAAGTGCCGGGCGTCTTGTGGGCCATCCGAACGACGCCGAAGGAAGGGACGGGCGCCACACCGTTCCATTTGGTGTATGGCGGCGAGGCAGTCATTCCGGTTGAAGTCGGCGTTGAGTCCGTCCGGATCCAGAGCTATGATGATGGGAACGCCGAGCGGAGGAACATGGAGCTGGATTTGGTCGAAGAGGAGCGAGCTAAGGCGTCCGTTCGGCTGATGGCATACCGGCAGCGGATGAAGCAGAACTACAACCGCCGAGTAATCCCCAGATCATTCCAGGTCGGCGATCTCGTCTGGAAGAAAGTCAAGTCTGTCGGCGACGTCGGCAAGCTTGAAGCTCCTTGGGCAGGTCCCTTCAAGGTTATTGAAAAACTCCGCTCGGACGCTTACTACTTGGAGGATGAGGACGGGCGGCAGCTGGATCGACCGTGGAGTGCAAATCATCTCCAGCCTTATCGAGCTGGATGAAAGGTGCACGATTGTAATTTATTCTAGTGTATATGCTAGTCGCCTATGTACTTGTAATACAGGAAGCAAAAAGATGAAAACACATTGAGCATTCTCCGCCGAACGGCTTACTGCGTGAAGACCCCTTGCCGTTCGGCAGGGGCATATAAATTATCCGAGCCAAGCGCTCAAAGAGCGAAGGCCCCCGAGCCGATCGACCGGGAGGTTTATATCCGAGCTGGGAGCTCGAGAATGAAGGCCCTGTGCCGTTCGGCTGGAGTTAAATTATCCGAGCTGGGAGCTCGAGAACGAAGGCCCCGTGCCGTTCGGCTGGAGGTAAATTATCCGAGCCAAGCACTCAGAGAGCGAAGGCTCCCGAGTCGATCGGCCGGGAGGGTTATATATTTAAACTCGTAAGCGAATGACCCGTGCTGTTCGGCCGGGCATAAATATTGTTCGAGCGCGAGATATGATACGAAGGCCAAGGTCGCTCGGCCTGGTAAGGAGTTAGCCTTGGAAGGCCGACGAGCCCCGTCGTTAAAGATCGAGAGCCGCGCCGACCGGCTATAAATATCCGCGCTGTCGAGCTCCGACGTTAAATATCGAGAGACGAGCCGGCGTCTATAAACGTCCGAGCGGAAGGCCGACGAGCCCCGTCGTTAAAGATCGAGAGCCGCGCCGACCGGCTATAAATATCCGCGCCGTCGAGCTCCGACGTTAAATATCGAGAGACGAGCCGGCGTCTATAAACGTCCGAGCGGAAGGCCGACGAGCCCCGTAAAGATCGAGAGCCGCTCGACCGCTATAAATATCCGCCCAAGCTCCGACGTTAAATATCGAGATGAGCGTGTCCATAAACGCTCAAGCGGAAGGCCGACGAACCTCGTTAAAGATCGAGAGCCGCCCCGACCGGCTATAAATATCCGCGCCGCGAGCTCCGACGTTAAATATCGAGACGAGCCGGCGTCTATAAACGTCCGAAGCGGAAGGCCGACGAGCCCCGTTAAAGATCGAGCCGCGCCGACCGCCTATTAATATCCGCGCCCGAGCTCCGACGTTAAATATCGAGACTAGCCGCGTCTATAAACGCCCGAGCGGAAGGCCGACGAGCCCCATCGTTAAAGATCGAGAGCCCGACCGGCTATAAATATCCGCGCCGACGAGCTCCGTTAAATATCGAGAGACGAGCCGACGCCTATAAACGTCCGAGGCGGGCCGACGAGCCCCGTCGTTAAAGATCGAGAGCCGCGCCGACCGGCTATAAATATCCGCGCCGTCGAGCTCCGACGTTAAATATCGAGAGACGAGCCGGCGTCTATAAACGTCCGAGCGGAAGGCCGACGAGCCCCGTCGTTAAAGATCGAGAGCCGCGCCGACCGGCTATAAATATCCGCGCCGAGCTCCGACGTTAAATATCGAGAGACGAGCCGACGTCTATAAACGTCCGAGCGGAAGGCCGACGAGCCCCGTCGTTAAAGATCGAGAGCCGCGCCGACCGGCTATAAATATCCGCGCCGTCGAGCTCCGACGTTAAATATCGAGAGACGAGCCGGCGTCTATAAACGTCCGAGCGGAAGGCCGACGAGCCCCGTCGTTAAAGATCGAGAGCCGCGCCGACCGGCTATAAATATCCGCGCCGTCGAGCTCTGACGTTAAATATTGAGAGACGAGCCGGCGTCTATAAACGTCCGAGCGGAAGGTCGACGAGCCCCGTCGTTAAAGATCGAGAGCCGCGCCGACCGGCTATAAATATCCGCACCGTCGAGCTCCGACGTTAAATATCGAGAGACGAGCCGGCGTCTATAAACGTCCGAGCGGCTCGCATGCGAAAATCCAACGAAAACCCCTTTGAGGTGAGGCGCGAAGCAAAAGATGGTTAATCGGAATTGAAAAGGCAAACAACAAGCGACGTCTGCGCTGAGCGGCTGCTCAGTCGCATGATGAAAGACATTAAAGACAATTCATGTCTGGCATAGCGAGGTTCCGAGCGGAAGAGTTTTAAAGAACACTTAGTCGTGATGGGGGAAAATTTTTTGCCAAAATAAAAAGTGAAAGGAACAGAAGATTATCTATTATGCAAGCCAAAAAAAGTCATTACAGAGATAAGTCGGGCCGAACGGCGGGAATATAAAAAAGTTTATAAAAACGCTCTTCACACACCAAAATCAAAAAGAGCGTCGGGGATGGTGTCCATCACGCTCGCTAGATCCTCGGGGGGGATGGTCAGCTCGGCAGGCAAGTGACCTTTGGTGTTCAGATAGCCCACCGCCGCCTTGATCGCCTCCTCGAACGTGAGGGATATCTTGTAGGTGAACTTCTCTCCGAAGTCTTCCGAGCGGAGGAACGCCTTCCTCACTTCGTCCGAGCGGGCCGACTCCCCCTCTTTGTATTCCTTGAGCGTGGCGTGAGCGGCGTCACTGGCGGCTTGGAGCTCTTTCAAGTCTCCATCAAATCTTTGGAGATTCGCCGAGCGGCTCTCCTTCTCGGTGGTCAACAGGGCGTCCAAGTATTTGATGCGTTGCTCCAGCCCTCTGATCTCCACCTTCATCCGGTCCATATCATCGATGGCCTGGAGCTTCCGGGTGGTCGCCGTCTTGATCTCTTTATCTCGTTGCTTGATCATCGCTTCAAGCCAGACGACCTTGCTCGCCAAATCGTTAGCCCTTTTCCGTTCGGCATCCAGTAGTTTTTTGGCCTTCTCCAGAGCGGTCGTCGACTGCCCGTTGCCCCCCGCAACTTTTTTCAACTCGTCTTCCAGTTCGGCCAATCGATCGCTAATAGCGATCTGCTCCACCCAGTTCTGCCAGCAAATGTGCGCAGGTTAAAAACATAATTCGAATATGCAAACAAAGAAAAGGAGAACCTACCCCGGTGGCCTGTTGTAGGTTGCTGTCACCGAGCTGCCCGGGAGTCATCTTGGCTATTCGACACCGATCATCTATCCAAGCTTGTGCAAGAGGGCCCGTCAGAGTAATCTGCTGCTCGGGGACCACTGGCCGATCAGCAGCAGCCATGTACGCCTCTGAGGGGAGGCACAGAACGGTCTTTATTAAATTCGAGCCGCTCGGCTCACTCTGGGAAGCACCGGCCTTGCCGGTGGACGAGGAAGGAAGCTCGCCCAAACGCCTGATACGGCGCAAAGTTCTTGAAGGGCTGGAGGACGGCACCTCCGAGCTGGCCCTCGGAGAACCCTGAGGGGTCGGGGTACTCTCGAGGGAAACCGTCCCGGACAGCACCGGTGCATCCGCGCCCCGCTCGGGTTGTGGCTCATCAAGTGTAGAGGCAGGTGCGGATTCTGGTCGTCAACGTTTCTGAGTGTGTAGCGGCACATCATCGGCCGAACGGTCCTCCACCACAGCTTCAGTAGGAGGTTCTATGTCGCCCGCAGCCTCATCAGGAGGGGCAGGGGCGTCTGAAGCTTCAGGGACAGTTGGTGTCCCCGCACCTTCTTCGCCGGCCGGATCAGCCGGAGCAACGCCCCGTTCGGTGGCCTCCTTGCTCGTCACCGCCTCAATCTGAGCGGCCTTCAATTTGAGCCTCTCGGTAGCTTTGGCGCGCCACATGACTTCAGCTGCAGAAGCAGAAAATAAATCAGTTAGAACATAATAAAGGGGGAGATAAGGGAACTTACTCATGCTACAGGACAGATCGGCTGGGGTAGAAGACAAGCCGAATATATGCATTACTCCCGGAAGGAGCATCTTGTCAATATGATAGCGCTGACCGACTAGCCGTTCGGCTGCATGGAGATAGTCCGCGTCGCCTCTAAACTTGTCGAGCTCCGGTTGCGCGGGCATAGCCGTCTGCCACTTGGTGTGGAAAGTTGGCCGCTCGGGAAAACGTATATAGAAAAAATGCTCCTTCCAATGTTTGTTGGAGCTCAGCATATTATCAAAAAGGACGAAGCCTATCCTAGACTGGAAAACAAAGGTACCCCACTCGGCTTGCTTGGGATAGTAGAAGTAGTGGAAAATTTTTGGGGTTAAGGGGATGCCGTTCAGTTTAAACAAAACTATCACTCCGCTCAGCAGCCTAATAGAGTTAGGAACCACTTGGCCGAGCGGAATGCGAAAATAGTTGCAAACTTCTAAGAAAAACTTATGGGGTGGAAAATGCAGTCCGGCCAGGAATTGGTCCCGGAAGAAAAGAATGGTGCCGGAAGGCGGTTCATGAGGCCGATCGGCCGGGGTGGCTAACACTATTTGATGGTCGGTCGGCAGGTCGTAAGTCCGAACGAGACGCAATGCATCTTCCTCGTCAAAATGGCTCTCCATGGTCGTATACCACAGACCCGGAGCGCCGCCGGCCGACTGCGAGGTACTGGTCATGATCGAAAGACAAGAATGCGGGATAAAAGAGGAGGGTTCAAGCAGAGAATGGAGGAAAACCAACTGAAGGGGACGATTAACAGAAAGAAGAAAACGTCGAGAGCAAGAAAAAGGGTCTTACAAGCGAGGGAGACGGTCAGAAGAAGCCGTATGGTCGCCAGAAAGCCTGAGCACAAGGTTGCCGGCGAAAGGAGGAGCAGCAGGGTGTCTGGAAATGAGGAGGACGAAATGCGGCGAGGAACATGGGTCGGGAGCTTTATATGGGCGGCCGCCATTATTGTCCACCGTCCGATCCAGGTCACGGATACCCAGATCATCATCCAGCCGTTCATTTCGAACGGCGGCTGTCCCATCGGAAGTGACGCCACCGCCATACGCTGACAAGCACACGATCGCCACGTGTCAACGGGATACTGGCCGCATTTAATGAGCTCCCCTTACCGTGCGCAAAGCACGTGATAAATAGTGGGGGGGGGAGCATTGGACATGGATTCCAAGAGAAGCACAAGGCACGGACAAGATACTGCCGAACGGATGAGCATCCTTATACCTGGCCGAGCGGACTAATGCAAGGATCATTGCTCAGTCAGATCGGCAGTCCAGTCAGTCGGACTTCGCCTCCTTCGACTAGACTCGAGGGGGAGACAAGTGATCCGGTGGTAAGAATCCGGAACCCCATAATGAGGGGTCAACGCCACGGGGAGGTCAAAGGGCCCAGTAGCCCGCCGGAGAAGGACGAGCCCGCCGGAGAAGGATGAGCCGACCGGACTTGGAAGAAAGGGACATCTGGTAGTAAAAGGCACCCTGGTAGGGACCAGGGTTCCGACGCTCAATGAAACAGTACATAATGACCGAGCGGAAGGATGTGCCGCCCGGCCAACGCAGGGAATTAAGGCCGTCCGGACGACGTTCTTCGCCCGATCGGCCGGACGGACGTCCCGGCCGGGCGGTGGGTAAAGGAAGGGAACACCCTCTGACAGCCGTCAAGTCGTATGGCTACGTCATACTCCTAGTCTGACAACGGGGTGTCCTGTTGTCCCATCGAAGACATACTCGGACTGTAGCAGTATGGTGTCAGGTAAGCTCTCTGACAAGTGCATACCGAGGTATGGGTTGCTGATACGTCTGCACCTCGGTGAACGTGCATTAGTTCTCTCCTCGCTCTATATATAGAGCCTCTTACTTCGTCGGAGGTACGCGCAAGAAACATCTCTGGAGCCACCCTTTTACACTGTTTACTTGCCTGACTTGAGCGTCGGAGGGTCGCCACCGGGAACCTTTCCCAGCCCGACTTCTGTGCAGGTTCGCCGGAGCCTCGCGTGACCCGACGGAGGCCTACGCCATCAACTAGGAGCGCGCCACGTGCCCAGCGTCCTTTGGTTCGGCGATTCGGACAGGATCAGCGGGTGTGCTGGAGAGCAGGGAGAGGAGACTGTCAGCTTCGTGTGGAGTGCGTCAGTGTGGTCATCGGTGGGCGACGAAGGTGGCGAGGTGGCTCACTGGGAGTGACGCCAACGGAGGCCTGTCCGACAATGGAGGAGGTTGTACGCACGCGGGGAGGTGACAGTGAAACATCCGGAGAACAGCGAGAGAGACGGTGAGCACCTACTAGCGGCAACCTGAGAAAGAGAGAGAGGAAGAGGCGGCGACGTTACTGATGTGAACGGATCTGCGGAGAAGAGGAGAGGCTTCTCCGGTCTCTCCTCTGTGTCCAACAGTGGCGGCGTCCCATGGGGAGAGAAAAGGGTGAAGCAATGAGCGAGATCTTGGCACGTGAGGAGGGCGACAGCACATCGGTGTCAACGACCTCAACGGTGTCAATGTGGAGGAGGAAGAAGGCGGCTCCATGCGTCTCGAGAGAGATAGAGAGAGAGAGGAGAAAAAGGGAGGAGGAGTGGCTTGCCGACGACGAGGGAAAAGGTGGCGATGGCGACGCCTCCTGGCTGTGGTCGTGGTGGACGCACGTAGCCAACCCCCCCCCCCCCTCGGATGAACAATGCCACCTTATAAGCCCTAAACAGTCTAATGACTAAACTGCCCTCCTCTTTCTCTCTAAATCCTCCTAAGCTATATCCATATCAGTAATCAACTAGGCTAGTCGATTACCACATCCTAGTTGATCAGGTCAATCAATTAGGTGAATTCTCGTGAGCACAACAGCCCATAGAATCGATTATAGCAATTGATTAAAGGTTTTAATCGATTACAACAATAGATTAACACTCGAAAATTGATTAAATTCCAACTTTAATCGATTGCGGTTGGCCTTAAGTGACTTAGGGCTTGGTTTAAGCGCTTAAGATCTTGCTTTCAGCTTAAATAAGTTTATTTAAGTTGAATAAGCCATGTTTAGTCGTGTTAACCATCCCTTATCCTAGGAAATTCATTTATGAACATTGAAAAGTAGTTTTCATGATGAAAACTAGATTGGAATGGTTAAGGGAAATTAAGTTGAAGTTTAGGATGAGGTTTGCATTCAATTTATTTATTGAACCTCAAAACTTCAAACTTTGGATTCCTAAAGGTTTAGGAACTCGAAGTCATTATTGGTATAATGACAGAAGTTTAGAGCATGTTTTGAGGAGGAGCTACTCCTTAAAGACATGATTTTTTTCTAATGGAAGATTTAAACCTTCATTGTTATGTATGCTTTAGGATGAGCATTTGGGCACAATGAAGGGCATGAGACCTTTATTGTGATATTGTGAGGTTGTGAACGACATGTAGGAACTCTTCAGGGAAAGAGTTTTTTATGTGTGCCAAAGAAGAAAAATGTAAGGTTTAAGTTAGACTTTCATTACCCAAAGGGGGAGGCTATCCTCTTGGAAAGGGGGAGAATGAACGAAACCCTCATTCATGCTTTGGCATGAAGAAGAAGTTGGGCCTATGGGATTAGCTTAACTTAAACATATTGTCAAACATCAAAAAGGGAGAGATTGTTGGTGCAATTTTTTTAGGTCAAGGTTGACCAGTTTGACTAAGCTTGAGTTAACTCAAGATTAAGTCATGATATTTAAGTTTTAATGTTTGATATATATAGAGATTGCAGATGTAATTATCCTTTTGGAAAAATTGGTCAAGGTTGACCAGTTCAATGTGAAGAAGAATTAAGTAGGTCAAGGTTGTCCAAATACTTGACTAGGAAGTCCTAACTGGAGGTTAGGTAAGGGAAAGCCCAACGAAAAGGTTGGCAGAAGAAGAAAATCCAAGTGGATCGGTGTTGATCTGACACTTGGTGTGGAAAGTTCTAGTGAGTGAAGCTAGGCAGTTGACAAATCCTGGTGAGTGAAGGCAGGTGAAAATTCTAGTGAGTGAAGCTAAGTGAAAGCTCTAGTGAATGAAGCAAGGCAGAAAGAAATCCTGGCGAGTAAAGCTAAGTGAAAGCCTTAGTGAGTGAAGCTAGGCAGAAGGAAGTCCTGGTGAATGAAGCAAGGTGAAAAGCCCTAGTGAGTGAAGCTAAGTAGTTATAAAGTCCTAGTGAGTGAAGTTAGACAGTGGGAAAAGTCTTAATGAGTGAAGCCAAGTAGTGAAAATCTAGGTGGGTCAAGGTTGATCGGATAATTGGTGATTGGAAGTCCAAGTAGGTCAAAAGATTGATCGGATACTTGGCACAAGGAGAAAAAGTCCTTGGTGAAAAGTCTCAGTAGGTCAAAATTGACGAGATACTAGGCAGTGAGAAGTCATAATAGCTCACGGTTGATCGAATATTGGGAAAGTGAACCCTAGACTTATGTTTGAAAGTTAAGGTTTGGTAATCGATTAGGTTAATTGATTGCACGGAGTGTTAAGCGATTAAGCATTTTGCTTAATCGCTTAAGGAACTTTCTATGAGGAAATATAAACTGCCATAATCGATTAGGGAAATCGATTACAAAATGTTAATCAATTAAGGTAATCAATTAAGCTTGTTGTTGCGAGAAATAAAATGAAGCTGAATCGATTAGGGTAATCGATTCATCAAGCCTTAATCGATTAGGGTGATCGATTAAGGTGTTCTGCGAAGAAATAGTAGCTTTGGTAAGTGATTAAGTAAGGTTGCTTGATCACTTACGGGTCATTCTCGCACACACAGAAACATGCCTAATCGATTAGGCTAGTCGATTAGGCATGAATAATCAATTAAGATAATCGATTACATTTGAAAAACTAGCCTAATAAAAGGGTTTCGTGTGCACTGTTCATGAGATGACTCGACATCTCCTCTCCCACTCTCTTCGCCAAGCTCAGAGGTCATCACCGCTGATTCTTGAAGCTTCTTGGAGACAAGTGTTGTTGCACTTTCAAGGTCAAGAGGTGTTCTCAGACAAGAAGAAGAAGCAAGATAGAGTTTCATAATTGTAATCTTGTAAGATTTCATTTTGTATTAGCTTGTATTTTCCTCTTCTTGTATTTCTTTGTGTGTGAGCTTGTACGAGGCTTCTCCACCTTCGGATTGTTTTCGAGAAGGATGCAGAGTGTGCATGAGGGTCGAATCCTTAGATTAATCACCTCTTCTTAAGGTGGAAACCAAATAAATCCATCTTATAGCATTGGGAAGTTTTGCGTCGAATTTATCCGCTGCACATCATCATCAATAAAGCGCGAGAAGTTATTCACCCTCCCTCTAGCTCTGAAGTGTCCCAACACAGGGCGCCTCCAAGCTCTGCTTCGAGGTGCCTCCATACACCTCCGAGGTGTCTCAGACACTGTTCATCCGAGGATGATTTTTATCATTTAACCCTGCAAGTTTATGTTAGCCCAATAACAAAAATAACCTATAAAATAATGTTAACATATTTATAAAATAACATTATTAATTAGATTTTATCTTTCCAATACTAGGATCTAGTCATGGTTTAAGCTTAGGCATTTGAAATGACTCAAAGTTGAACCGCGCCTAATGTACTACCGAGACTTGTCTTCACTGGATCATTCTCCTCTAGTGATTACCTTCACTTACCATTCACAATCACTTGACTTCCCTCTTGACCCATCAAGTCTTTCTGCTAGTTGTTAGGTCTGCAGACTTCGGCCAGTTTTCAGGTCCCATAAACTCAGCTAAATTTCCTACCAGATATCAAGTCACACATTTACCTATCTGGACTTTGTGTCAGTTATCAGGTCCTTAGACTTAATTGGACTTCAACCTGTTGTTATGTCCTTTAGACCCGTCAATTCCTACACAGTCGGTAACAAGGTTGGACAAACATAACGCCTAACTTTAATTATTTTGTCATTCATCAAAAACTGAGTTTAACCACTGGTGCTAACTGCATCAATAATCTCCCCCTTTTTGATGTAATGATAACCTGTGTTAAAGTTAAAAAAATTTACAAGAACAAAAACAATACTTGCATGTATGATAAAATAATTTCAATTATTGTTTTGTTCTCTTAACATTATTTTAGGTTATGATATTTCTTATCTTAAACCCTTATCCTCTCATTTTGACATTTATAAAAAATAGACATGCAAATAAGTTTCACTAAAAGTATAAGATAAGCAAATAAATTAAGCAAGATGGCAAATAATGATTTTCAAGTCTATTTCAGGGAGAGTTCAAAAGCCAATAATGGAATAAAGAAATATTCCAAACATTTTTTTCAAATGTTTTCAAAGTAAAAAAACTTTCAAAGTGAATTTTCAAACTTTTTTAGAAATATTTTCAAGAAAATTTCAAAGCGACTTCAAAAAATATCTTCAAACCTTGTTATCTAAAAAAATAATTTCAAAAAGATTTTAAAGAGTATTTTAAAAATATTTCCAAGGTTTTGCCAAGAATATTTGTTCAAGTAATTTTCAAAAAACATTTTCCAAATTTTTTCAAACATTTTGCAAGCATAAAAAAATTTTGCAAGCATAAAAAATATTTTTCAAGTATATAAAAAATTTCATAAGTATTTTTCAAAATGTTTTTCAAACATAAAAAATTTGTAAGTATTTTTTTAAAACATTTTTCAAAGAAAATTTGTAAATATTTTTTAAAGTAATTTTTAAAGTATTTTTTAAAACATTTAAAAGCAATTTTCAAAGTAATTTCCAAACTATTTTTAACAATATTTTTCAAAGTATTTCAATGCTTTGTTTTCAAAAATACTTGTTTATTTTCAAAATATTTCAACTTTTCCTCTCCTTAACCTAACGCCTGCTAGTTACCCTTATTAACTATAAGGAGCTTTATCTTAGTGTCTAGGGGAATTAGTATTGAAAATACTTATTTTTAGAAAATATATTACTTGAAAACTATAGGTTTTGTACTTAATCAATCATTAATTAATTTAGTCTAAGATCATTTTTGGATTAAGTTGATTAAGTTTAAGTTAATTTAAGATAAGATTTTAGTAAGGTTTAATTAATAAGTAGGTTAATATTTAACGTTTGATTAAAATTTAAATTAAGATTTTAACTAAGTTAAGTTAAATCTTCAGTCAAATTAAAGTTTTAATTATGTTAAATTAAAGTTTTAAAGTTAAGTTTCAGGTTAGTTTTTAATTAAATTTTAAAGTAAAGTCAAGTTTAGTTTAAAATACCTTAGAGTAAAGTTAATGTTTAATTAAGATTACAGTTAAACTTTGATTAGATTATAAGTTATTTTAATTGATAAAGCAATTTGATTGAGTTAATTTAAATTAGATTATATTAAAGTTTTTAATTAGGTTAAATTAAATTAAATTAAGGTATTAATTAAAGTTAAATTAAAATATTAATTAATGTTAACCTAAATTCTTAATTAAGGTTAGATTATTAATTAAAGTTAAATTTATGTTAAATTTTAATTCAATTGAGTTGAATTTAGTTTAATTATTTAATAAAGTTTTAAGTTTAAATTAATTAAGTTTTATTCAAGTTTAATTAAGATTTAATTTTAAATTAATTAATTTTTAATTATGTTTAATTAAGATTCAAGTTTAAATTAATTAATTTTTAATTGGGTTTAATTAAGATTTGAGTTAACATTTGATTAAATTTTAATTTTCTGTTATTTTTTATTTTTTAAAAAAATGATTTTTAAAGTTATTTTTAAAAGTTTTAATCTTAATCTTAATTTTAAATTTTTAATCATCTCATCATCAGGGTCTAATTTTTCAACCAAGTTATTTTTATAGTTTTGTGAAATGCATTATGTTACAATTTTAATTTGAAAACAATTTGACCTTATGTTAAATTCAGATTTAACTATTAGTTAATTAAATATAGATTTAAAAAATCACCTTATAGGTTGTGGCGAGACACATGAGTCTTCTTCGGTATCAGAGCAACGACCACTTTTAGACAAAGTCTTTTTAAGAAATTGGACATTTAATTTTTTTATTGATAAATCTTAGTCAAACTAGTCTAGGATGTGGTGAGATAGCTTCAGTTAGAAATTTTAAATTTTTAAATTCAAATTTATCTTAGTGTTTGAGTTGGTTAAATTATTAATTATTTTTGAATTTTTAGAAATTAAATTTGAATTTGGTAAATTAATTAAATCTTATTTTTTATTTAATTTTAGATTTTATGAAATGATTAATTTGTTTGAATTGATTTGGTTAATGTGTTGATCCCATTGGCGGCCGACTAGAAGGGGGTGAATAACCCTGCAAAGAAAAATGAACCTTCCTCCTCGAACTTTACAGCTTAATAAGAATCAACACTTGCATAAATAAAAATAAGAGATTAAAAAAGAGAGGCGCGAAGGGTTTACTTGATTACAATTGGGGAGGTTGTTAGTCCAAGGAAGATGAAAGCGCATTAAATTCTCCTTCAGGCGGAGAAGCTTCTTTACAACAATTAAAACAATCAATTACATAATCAGACTGAAAAAAAACCTATCACAAGTGTTCTGTTTTAGCTTCTGGGACCAAGGCTGTATTTATAGCTTTAGTCGGGGTGCCTAAAAGAGTTCCAGGCGCCTGGGAGGGGATAAACTTTTATCCCCATCGCAACGAAATGCCCACGTCGCGTTCTAGATAAAAGCTTGCTTCGGGCACTCGGACCCAAGTTAACATCATGTTAACTATTTGGTCCGGGTTCATCTACTCTGCCTCCGTTTACTTGGGTCCAGGTCTTCCGCTCCGGCTTCGGCTCTGTTTGAATGATCTCGGCCATCCAAAATAAGACTCACCCGAACCCAACTTTCTGCCTTCGAGCAAACTTTCGCTCCGGCTTCTAGTCCCTCAGAAATGCCGCGCGCCTCCTTCTCGTCTTCTGATGTACTCTTCCATAGCACCTCGTACCTCGGATGCACCGAGCCCGTTGACTCTCTCCTGTGTCGTCCTTCTCGCTAGCTGCATCTTTTGTTTAATTTCCTGTGCTCCTAAGTTCTTGTACACTTAGACACAGGGGTTAAATACCAACATAACCTAATTTTTCTTGGTTGATCACATCAAAATTATCACAGGGTACTTACAATCTCCCTTTTTTTGATTGAACAAACTCCAAGTTAAGTTAGGGTAAACCATAAATTTAACAGTTATAAAATAACAGTTCAAATTTTTTAAAGTAAAAAAATTTAAAAAGCGTACTACCTTCCCCCTAGACTTAATCTTTACTACTCCCTCTTTTGATCACATAAAAAATAGGATATTAAAGACGTTACTTGTAAGGTCTAACACAAAAGTCTAAGGAAAAAATTAAAGTTTAAGTTTAGATTTATCAATGTAAATTAAAAAAAAAATAACATATATAAGTTAGATAACATAAAGTTGAAATTATCAAAAAAAAAAATAACATTTAGAAAAATTTAATATTTTTTACAAATAAAGTTATTTTTTAGAAAAATTAATTTCTAAATAATTTCTAATTTTTTTTAAAAAAGATATTTTTATAACAACTAATTGCTTACCAGTTAGTCAATTAAATACTTATTTCAATAATTGGTTTCCAGACTGTGGCGAGACACTAAGTCTTCGTGGATATTGGAGCAACAATCACTTTCTAGACAAAGCCTTTTAAAAAATTAAATATTTAACTTTTTGTCTGAAAGCCAAAAAAATAATTAATCTAAGTATGATTTTGGAACCCAAAATAGGTTCCTTCCTACAGGGTTAATAAAAAAAATTTTGGTAATATATTTCTGGGATATTTTCTTAATTTGACCCTTATGGTATTTGAAATATTAGTTAAGTCCTGAATAATTTCTAAAGTTAGACAGAATAAAAGTTGAGCATGCATGACTTTTTAAATTTTCTATTTTCTTTTTAAATTTTTCATTTTCAATTTTTACTTTATTGAAATCTTCTAATAGACAAGATATAATAAAGATTGATTTTAACTCTTTCTTTTATTTTTCTAACTTACAGTAGTTTTTTTATAATATTTTTATGAATTAAAATAACTTGTCAGGAGGAAGAGTACATACCTGACTTATATTATCAATTCTGTAATCTGAATCTCACCCTGAAGTACTGCTTTCTTCCGATGTCGCTCCCCCTTCATTGATGTTCATTTCGGACGAGCTTGCTTTATCTTCGTCTTCTTGTTGACTTGCTACTAGCATAAGTCCAGTGAGAGCTTCTATCTTCGATTCAGATGACATGTCATCCCAAATCACCTTTAGATTATACTTGGGTGGGGCTTCTTGTTCTTTTACTTGTCCTTTTCCTTGCTCTTTAATTTTGGGCAGTTATTTTTGGCATGCCCTTCTTCATTGCAGTGGTAGCATCTTACTTTCCTTTTTCTTTTTGTACTATAAAATATGACCATAAATAATAATTAAATAATAAAGTTTAATAGGCAAATAACGTTAACGGAATTTTTAGAAATTTTTAAAAATTTTCTGAGAATTTTTCGGAGCTTGTATAGCGTAGGTTAAGGGGATAAATTATTGGGTCAGGGTAAAGTCTGTTTAAGCTACCTGATTTAAACGAGGAAATGTTTAATTTCCTTAAATGTTTTCTTTTTTCCTTTTTCTTTAAAAACCCTCCCGTGCCCTAACCTTAATCGCCAAAATCATCCTCTGCCTCTCGCGACGCTGGGCAGTGCTGAAGCCTCCTTCTCCTCCCCAACCGATGCCTTGAGTCGTTTTCCTTCTCATCCGCTTGCCGAAGTTTGATCCACCGCCGACCGGGAGTCACAACTTTTCTTCTTCCCTTTTCCCTAATGCCGATGGCCTATTTTCCTTCAACCTCCGTTGCCCGTCGCCTAAGGACTCCACGCCGCCCGTGAACAAAAACATCAAGAAATTCACGTTGGATTGCTGGCCGTGAACAGCGTTGCTGATTGGAACGTGAAGCCATCTCAAGAAGCTAATTCATGTACTTCAACATTGCTGATCACATTTTTGACCAAGCTTCGACACATTCAAGAACAAATAAACAATGGTTGCTCCTCCAACATGCATGGTTTCTGATTGGGTGGCTTCTCCAAGCATCAACACATTAAAGAGCAAAGGTTGGTCCTCCAACTTGAACGTTGCTGATTGGGTGATTTTTCCAAGCAACCCAGCTATGGTTCTGACCAAGTTTCCTTGCCGCCCAAGCTGTGATTTTGTTCTGGCCAAAAGAGGGATGTGCCGCTCCTACTTCTCCGCCTAAACCCGAGCTGTAACGCCGGCTCAAACTGTTCAGTCGTTGCGAACCTGATGTCCTATTTTGGACAGCAAGGTTCTGGCCTTCGCACAACAACCGCCGATCTCGCTCCCTCACGGGAGCACCACAGCCGCCACAACATCTGACCTTGTCGACTCCAATCGCGGGTAGACCTTCGGCCAAGACGGGGAAGCCCAAACCCTAGCTTTGATACCTCGTCGCCATCCCTACGGGTTTCAACCGGAGAGGAAGTTGTGGACACCGAGATCGAGACTTTGGCTCGAGATGAGTACTGCGACGCGGGAATGGTTTACCTCGATCTACATATAAGGCGGGTACTTCTCGCTTTGTTTCTTTTAGTACTTTGACCTTGGTGCATGAATTATTTTTGGATAATGACTGTTTTACCTTGACTCCACTCTTATTTTTCTTGCGCTTGATACTTCCACGTGATCTTTGAGATATTCGTTCCATATCTATACAGTCTCTTGTTGTTGTCCATGATAAGTAGCAGATATTAGATATCATGTTTGTATGTTTTGACTGTTGTTTATTTATGTACTACATTGAGCATGTTGGCTTCATGTAGTAATTTCTGTTTATATTTGTATGATGACTATTGCATTTGGCGCATCATATCATGACATGCATGTCAACGACCAATTCTCCTTTACGGTCGAGAAAGTCGTTGACCAAGGCCGCATCCTCGCCCATTCGAGAGAGTGGTAGCTAGAGTTGATGTCGTTTGTCCTGTCGTGCTCCCACTCGGTCACTCATAGGTAGTGATAGCTGGAGTTGCAAGCAACAGGGACCCCTGTCGCAGATGTAGCTAGTTAGCTACTATGCAACTGTCCCCTTGGCCACTCGAGAGAGTGGTAGCTGAAGTGGTATATAGTCTGTCACTGACCCGACCTCTCGACCATACAGGGGTCATGGTGCAGAGGGGTGGGCGGGAGTGATCATCCATGCATACGCTATTATTATACTTGCTTTGGCTGCTGCTGTTTACATATGTAGTTATTGCTTTATGTTGTTGCTCACTTATGTTGTTATGCTTGCTTATGTTGAGATATACCCTCGTTGTATTTGTTTAGTCCTTGATTTACTTATTGGAAGTTTGTATATACCTTACATATTTCCTCTGTAGTTATGAGCAGTACTGTAACAGATTAGTACTACTTCTGACCTTCTATTATTAGCCTAGAATATGGTTTCAGTTATGAGCATTTATTATGGTTTTGTTTTAGTATCTGCTATTCCTCTTATGAGACTGTATACTCTTGGCTCATTTTCTACTTGGATATTATGTTCATGCACTATCTTTCCTTACCCGTTGAGTTCCAATACTCACCACCTCGCAAATTAGTTTTCTTTCGCCAGGTAACAGGTAGATGAGTTATGGATGCATGGAGAGTCCCGGCTGCCAGTCCTACGTCACACTCGAGGATAGTCTTCTTTTTGGTTTTGTTACTGATTAGGTGGTATGTTGATTTTGCGTATTTTGTTTTCCAATAAGTCAATGTGGATTTTGGAGTTTAGTCTGGTGGTTGCAGGTATTTTAGTTAGTGACTTTGTTGGTTTTACATTCGTATTATTTTATGGTTTTTCGCTGCGTTTACTTTCAGCCGTGTGGGCTGTTATTATACTGTGTGATTGTGTGTTTACTTTAAGCTGTGTGAGTTGTTATTATACTGCGTGGTTGTGTATTTACTTTTAGCCGTGTGGGCTTATTATACTGCGTGGTTGTGTTTATATCCAGCCATGTGGGTTGTTGAATATGTTATTATGTTATTTGTGTATGTATATTGTTTCATATTGTCACCGGTATAGGAGAGATGCTGTCAAAATTTTGTCGGTAGAGACTCCTCTGGGGGCGTGACAATTTACCCTGCACTTGATTAAATTTATTAGATTTAAATAATTTTTTAAAATTTCTTACTATTGATGTTGTTTTGTCATCGTCAAATGATGTCTCGGAATTTGGTTCATCCGTTTTAGCTTTTAAGGCAATGTTTTGCCTTGATTCCTTCTTTAGACCTACATATCTTGACTCATGAATTTCAAAAGTTGAAAAAAGTTCTTCTAAAGTGCTTACCTCTAAATCCTTAGAGATGAAATACGCATCTACTAAGGTCGACCATTCCAGAGTCCTAGGAAATGCGTTAAGTGCGTACCTTAGCGAATTTCGATTAATTACCATTTCTCCGAGATTCATGAGTCCGGTGATGAACTCCTTGATTCTTGAGTAGAGGTGTGCGATGATTTTACCTTCTTCTAACTAGAGGTTGCTGATATAGTTCCAGAGCAGGTCCCGTCTCGCTAGTTTTGCCTCCGAGATCCCTTCGTGTAGTTCTAAGGATTTCTCCCAAAGATCCTTGGCTGACTAGTTGGCTCTGATTCGGTTGACTTCTTATGGCGGTAAGATGCTCAGCAGATGAAACTCTACTTTACCATTTGACACGAAGTCAACTTGCTCCTTCTTCGTCCAATATTCTTCTTTTCTTTCATAGCTACAAAATCATATTTCATAATTATTAATAATTCAAAATATGTTTTAAAAAATACCTCCATCTTTTTCTTCCAGTTTGTAAATTCCCTCTCAAACTTTGGTGGATTGATGCTCGGTCCGATTATCTCGTGTGCTTCGTTCGACGATTAATCCTCCTGAAGCGAACCCACTCTGATACCACTTGTTGATCCCTTGGATGGCCGGCTAGAGGAGGGTGAATAGACATGCGAAGAAAAATGAACCTTCTTCCTCGAACTATACAGGTTAATAAGAATCAACACTTGCATAAACAAAAATAAGAGATTTAAAAAGAAGAGACATGAAGGATTTACTTGGTTACAATAAGGGAGGTTGTTAATTTAAGGAAGATGAAAGCGCACTAAATTCTCCTTCAGACGGAGAAACATCTTTATAATAATTAAAGCACTCAATAATAAAATCATATTGAAAAGAAATCTATCACAAGTGTTTTGTTTTAGCTTCTGGGACCAGGTCTGCATTTATAATCCTGGTCGGGGTGCCTGGAAGAGTTCCGGGTGTCTGGGAGGGGATAGACTTTTATCCTTGTCACAACGGAATGCGACATGTTGCATTTTGGATAAAAGCTTGCTCGGGCACTCGGACCATTCGGGCGCCTAGACTCAATCCAGGCGCCCGGACCCAAGTTAACATTATGTTAACTATTTGGTCCGGGGTTTTTTGCTCCAGCTCCGCTTGCTTGGGTTCGGGTCTTCAGCTCCGACTCAGGCTCCACTTGGGTGATCTTGGCCATCCGGAATAGGGCTCACGCGAACCCAACTTCCGGCCTTCGAGCAAACTTCCGCTCTGGCTTCTTGTCCCTTGGAAACACCGCGCGCCTCCTTCTCGTCCGCCCACGTACTCTTCCGCAGCATCTTGTACCTCGGACGCACCGAACCCGTCAGCTTTCTCCCGTGCCGTCCTTCTCGCTAGCTGCTTCTTTCGCTCGACTTCCTGTGCTCCTAAGTTCCTGCACGCTTAGACACAAGGGTTAAATACCAACAGGATCTAACTTTACTAGGTTGATCACATCAAAACTACTACGGGGTACTTACACAATGTTCTATTTGATCAAGTCAAGGTTGTTGCCGATTTGATCAAAGTCTTGATTGACTTGATTAAAATCTAGATTATTTTTTAATTTTGAATTTTAAATTGGCGTTGAATATTTCAAATCTATTAAATCATGCAAACCTAAATTACTATGTAGATTTATATAAAAATTTTATAAACTATCACACACATTATTTAAATCGCTACTGACAAGGATATTTTGGTAAATTGTACTAACCTCAAGTGCAACCCTTAATTTTGTCTACTTTTCCGTTGATTTGGACTTGTGTCTTGGTTCGATTCTAGCTTGATCCTCCAGCTTCAACGACTTCTCGTAAAGCTTGATCAACTGGATCCAAAGCTAGTACGCATTCTCAAACTTTTCTAATCTGCATAATATACATTGTTAGGTAAAATACTACAAATTAACTCAATTACCTTTTTGTTCATTTTTGAGTCTTGAGAGGGCTTTTTCAATATCAACAAATTGTCAAAATTGTCGATTCCCAAGGACCATTCCATTCATCGCATCCAGAAGTTAAAATCTTAGCTTCTTGATCGTATGGTAGAGGTTCGTGGATGCTTTGTCATTCTTGATGAGACATCGGTATACTTGCAAAAAATATAGACAAAAAGTCATTTCGAAAACTTTGTCTTGGGGTAAGTAGTGTGGGAGAAATATAATGTGAGAAAATTGAATTAGCTCGAGTGGTGTTACATCAATTTTGAGAAATTTCAAAAAGATAATGAGAAATTTGTTAGAAGATGTAATTACATCAATTCTGACTAAGGGAAAAAATAGAAAATATAAAATAAAAAAAAAACATAAGAATATTTTTTACTCAAATAGAATATATATTTTGCAAAAAAAATGAAAAGAAATTAAGCAAAAAAATTCCCTACTTGATTGGTGGTTTCACTAATTCAGAGTGAACAATGCTCTAATACAAGTTGTAGGACCGATGTACATGAGAAGGGGGGGCGTGAATCATGTGATTTTAAAAACTTGTTCTTTTTTGTTTTTGAAACGAGTGCACAGCGGAAAGAAAGAAAAATAAAACACGAAAAAAAAATACAAGGTCAGTTACTTGGTTCGGAGCCTTCAATGACTTCTGCTCTAAAACCCAGGTTCCTCAGACTTATCGATGGGCAATTGACTAAATTCTCTTTTGGAACCATTGGAAGAGTAATACGAATGCAAATGATCGAAGGAAGTGTAACAATCCTACACTTCCTCTATTCAATAATAAACAATAGATAATTTCAACTTAAATTAAAATATACCGACTCATAGTAAATGGAAGTCAAGGCTTGGAGTCGGTGTCACAACGTCGTAGCAGAGCAGTAGTGCTTTCAAAATAGTAGAAGGATCATTTGAGTTCCTACAAAAGATGATTGCTTATGGTTGGTCGAACGAGCCATTAAGGAGGGTTGAGGGCACCTCCAACCTCATCCGAGGCACCTCCAACCTCAAATCTAATAGTGTAATATTCAACCTCTTATCAGCTTTGATGCCTACAATTTCTATCCACGTGAGGGCACCTCCAAGCGCTTTGAGGCACCTCTAATGTACCTCTAATGCAGTTTCGAGGGGCCTCCAGTGCACTCCAAGGCACCTTCATATTTATTTGCGTACAGGCGCCTCTAAGCGCTGCTCTAAGGCACCTCTGAGACACCTTAGATATTGTTCATCCGAAGTTAATTTTTATCATTTAACCTTGCAAGTTTATGTTAGCCTAATAATAAAAAATAACCTATAAAATAGTGTTAACACATTTATAAAATAACATTATTAATTAGATTATGTTTTCCTAAGACCAGAATCTAGTCATGGTCTCAACTTAGACATCCAAAATGACTCTAAGCTGAATCATGCCTAAAGTCCCACCTGGACTCGTCCTCACTAGATTACTCTCCTCTAGTGACTTACCTTCACTTACCATTCGTAGTTACTTGACTTTCCTCTTGACCCACCAGGTCTTTCTGCTAGTTGTCAGGTTTGCAAATCCAACTAGACTTCGGTCAGCTATCAGGTCTCGCAGACCCAGCTGGACTTCCTGCTAGATATAAGGTTGTACCTTGACCTATCTATATTTTATGCCAGCTATTAGGTCCTCAAACCTAATTAGGCTTCAACCTGGTGTTAGGTACTCTAGATCTGCCAATTCCTACATACTCGGTAAAGAGGTTAGACAAATATAACATCTAACTTTAATCCATTTATCATTCATCAAAACTTGAGTTTAACCATTAGTGCTAACTGCACCAACACTGAGTCATCCTCAAAACTAGGTGATCCTGTCCGAACCAGGAGTCAACGGACGCTGGGGATGTGGCGCTCCCTGCTGGATCCTCGAGTGCTCTGGCGAACCTGCAACAAAACTGAGCCGGGAGGGGTGTCCCGGCGACGGCCCTCCTACGCTCAAGTCAGGCGAGGAATAACAAAGAGGTGGCTTCAGAGATTCAGACCAGCGTACCTCCGGTGAAGAAATGGAGACCTTATATAGACCTCTCGAAGGAGCCTGGGCGCGCTAATCAAAGCAATCACCTGCTTTCGACCATGCCCAGGTATGGGTATGTCAGAAGGGCATCCATAAGGCCATACCGCTACTGTATCAACCTCTCCATGATGTGACGGCAAGACCCTCTATCGTGAAATCTTGTGTACGGCATAATCATCAGACATGCCTTTGCTGACATCCCATATCCCGAGCCGAACGAATGGGCCACTCGGCTAACCTTTGTATCCTCGCCCTTATCCTGGCCTAACGGACCACCCGCCTTCGGTTCCAGGCAGATACCCGCCGCCATTCTCCTCCCGCTTTAAGGTAAACCCAAGCCTATGGTCGGGTTATCTCGCCCGCCGACCGCTCAATCGCTGACGCGCCATTACCCGCTTAGTCGCCCTCCATCCGCCCTCAGCCGACCCTTCGAAGTGGGTCCCCATTCTATCGCCGATCACTTGCCTCCCTTCAAGTCTAGTCGAAGGAGGCGGTGAGTCCGACCGACTATGTGTCCGAGCGGGCGGTCGTCGCCTTACCGCCGCTTATAATATCCCTTGAGCCGTTCGGCCCTTATGCCAAATTCAGCCGCTCGGCTCTTCGTTTTGGATGTCTTGGCGCTCAACGTGGATGTTTGCTTGTCTAAATCTTCTCGAAAATCACGCAAATCCTTTTCATTAAGTCGAAGCATGCGCGGTATGGGCGCATTAATTGCGCCTGGTGACAGAGCGCCACGTGGCTCTTCTCGCGTGGCGGTGATGATCCGTACGATGGGACGCCGATTGTTTTGAAATGGACAGTTAGATGATGACCTCGTCTCCCGTGACCTGCATCCGACGGACAAGGCCGACCAGCCTCGTTCGCATAAAGCCTTCGTCTTCGCCTTTACGCTGCATTCTCTGTTTCATTGCGCGTCCTCCGTCGAAGGTACCCGCGGCTGCATCATTCCGGCTGTCCTAGTTCTTGCCTCTTGGTGGTTTTCGGCTTTCTGGTGATCCTCTCCGTTCATCTTCCTTCAGTAAGCTTCTCCCTTCCTTTCGTTCGGCCTTTCCCTTTCGCGTGGAACTTCTTTCGTCCCTTTGCTTGCGAACTCTTATCTGTCTTCCATTTCCGAGTTTCTTTCGGCTTCCTTCTTTCTTTTTCTTGGTACTTTAGTCATGGCGAGCACTTCCGTACCCGCTGTTGATGTTCATGGTCCCTGGTATATGACCATGGAGAGTAAATTTGACGAGGAGGGCGCTCGGCGTCTTGTTCGGACGTACGGGATCCCGGACGACCATGAAATAGTTGTAGTCGACCCGACCGACCGGCCCCATAACCCGCCGATCGGTACCATTTGTTTTTTTCTGGACCAATTCCAGGGCGGCCTTAGATTTCCTACCCATCGTTTTGTTTTGGAAGTTTGTAATTATTTTCGCATCCCGCTCGGCCAACTTGTGTCGAATTCCTTTAGGCTGCTGAGAGGGGTGGTCGTCCTCTTTAAGCTGCACAGTATCCCACTCGACCCCAAAATATTCCACTACTTCTTCTACCCCAAACAATCCGAGTTGGGTACTTTTATTTTCCAAAGTAGAATAGGCTTCAAATTTTTTGAGAATATGCCGACCTCCAACAAGCACTGGAAGGAGTTCTTCTATATACGACTTCCCGAGCGGCCAGCATTCAGAACCAAATGGCAGACCGCTGTGCCGACCCAGCCGGAGCTCGGCAAATTCAGAAGCAATCCAGCCTACCTTCATGCGGCAAACTGGTTGTCCGGTCAGCGGTACAAAATCGACCAGTTGCTTCTCAAGGGGGTGTTGTACATTTTTGGATTATCTCCCGTTCGGGCCAATCTCCCCTACCGCATGGGTAAGGACTCTTTACTCCCTTCGCCTTTTTTATCTAACTGATTTTAATTTTTTCTACTGCAGCTGAAGTCATGTGGCGCTCCAAGGCTACTGATCATCTGAAATTGAAAGCCGTGGAAATTGAGGCGGCTACCAAAAAAGAACTCGCCGAGCGGGGTCTAATCCCCAGCCGCCCGGCAGCTACAGGAGAGGGGGGGACGCAGTCCGCCCCTGAAACAGAAGTTACCCCAGCCGCTTCAACGGAGGTTGAGGCGGATCCTGTTTCCTCTGCTCCAGCAGAGCTGGGAGTCCCCCAGGCCGGGGATTCACCACTGGAAGTTCGGCGGAAACGTCGAAGAGACTCCAACCTTCCGTTGACCCAAGAGGGCGAACCACAAACGCCGATCGAGGTCGCTTCGCCAGATCGCACGGAGTCGCAGATCGGGACCCCCGTGGCCTCGCCCACCGCACAGCCCTCTGGCTCTCCTCCGCGGACCCGTCGTCGCTTACGACGATTAGGCAAGACTTCAACCATAGGGGAGTCCTCGGGCCAGGCGACTACGACTGAGGAAGTGCCGGCCGGCCACCCGACCATCAAGACTACCCTTCGATTCCCATCGGAGGAATATTTATTGTCTGTCGATCGACCATCAAGCCCCGTTCATGAAATAACCTTGACGGGTCCGCTCGCAAAACTTTTCGAGGACACCCAGATTCGGGTGGCCCTCATGACGCCCAAGCAGCTCGGCGATAACCACATGCAGCAGGCCACTCAGGTAGGTTCATTTTTCTTCCTGCGCCATGCTACTGTTTGGTTTCTGATTTTATTATTTCACTTACAGCATTGGGCGGAGCAAATCGCCACTAGCCATCGGCTGGCCGAGCTGGAGGATCTCATGGAAAAACTCCAAGTCTCGGGGGGTCCATCGGCCGAGCGGGAGAAACAAGCCCGCGAGGCCGAACAGAAGAAGGCCGCCGACCTGGCTACAGAGGTGGCTCGACTTGAAGGCTTGGTGAAGAAACGCGACGCAGACGTGAAGCGCGCCAGTAGCCGGAAGAGGCGGGCGATCGCTGATCTGGACAAGATGAAAGTTGAAGTCCGAGCCCTAGATCAGCAATCCAAGGACCTGGAAGCCCAATTAACTGCCGAACGGGATGGGCGCTCAGCTGAACGCACTAAAGCGGAGGTGGACCAGAAAGTTCTCCAAGATTCACTAATTGCCTCCCGGGCGGCGCTCAGAAAATATAAGGAGGGAGAGCCGAGTCGCCTAGCAGCAGCGCGCCAAGAATACCTTCGCTCGGAGCGGTTCGGCGAAAAGTTCGGTGGCAACGTCTCCTCAACTTTCGCCGAGGCGGTCAAGGTCACCATGGCGTACTTGAAGAAGGGTGGCCACCTCCCGGCGGAAATGCACATTCCCGCCTCCGATCTGGCGGCCATGATAGACGACATTCCGGACGGTTTCTTTAACTTCAAAGACCCCGAGTGAAGAGTGTTCCTCGTCTCTATCTTGTTTTTGCGTTTCTTACGCCCAGCGCAACCTTTTGTACTTGCCGTTCGGCATTCTTTCCCTTTAATGCAATTATGTCTCTGCTTGCGTCTTCCTGATCATTATCCATAATATTCTTCTGTTTGCTTAACGCTTATGCTTAGAGTCAGTCATGCTCTAAGTGTTCTCCGTCACGCGGCCGATCAGCTTAACCCATTAAACAAATTCCGAGCGGGAGGGCCTACTCGCTCTGCACGTATCTGGCCTGTGAAGTCAATAAACGCCAAGTATAGATGGACTAACGCCCGATCGGGCCTAAATGTTTTAATACTTATGGTTTCCGCGGTTTCTTATTCTCTGATATTCGTTCGTCCGCCCGGGGTATTTATAGTCGCCGGACTGACTCGATTTTTAACGATGGTGATCGTCGGTTTTCCGCTCGGTTTTTATAGACGCCGGCTCGTCTCCCGGTTTCCCGGCCGGAGGGTTTATAGACGCCGGACCGTCTCTCGATCTTTAAAGACGGAGCTCGTCGGCGCGAATATTTATAGCCGGTCGGCGCGACTCTCGATCTTTAACGACGGAGCTCGTCGGCGCGGATATTTATAGTCGGTCGGTGCGGCTCTCGATCTTTAACGACGGAGCTCGTCGGCGCCGATATTTATAGCCGGTCGGTGCAGCTCTCGATCTTTAACGACGGAGCTCGTCGGCGTGGATATTTATAGCCGGTCGGCGCGGCTCTCGATCTTTAACGACGGAGCTGGTCGGCGCGACTCTCGATCTTTAACGACGGAGCTCGTCGGCGCGGATATTTATAGCCGGTCGGCGTGGCTCTCGATCTTTAACGACGGAGCTCGTCGGGCTTTTAAGCCTAATTTGGATAACGTTTACCTGGCCGAACGACACAGGTTCTTCGGAATTGAGCCTTTGGCTCGTACAATATACCTCCGGCTGAGTAGCTCGGGGCCTTCGTCGTCGAGCGCTTGGCTCCGATAATTTACCTCCGGCCGAGCGGCACGGGGCCTTCGGAATTGAGCCTTTGGCTCGTACAATATACCTCCGGCTGAGCAGCTCGGGGCCTTCGGAATTGAGCCTTTGGCTCGTACAATATACCTCCGGTTGAGCAGCTCGGGGCCTTCGTCGTCGAGCGCTTGGCTCCGATAATTTACCTCCGGCCGAGCGGCACGGAATTGAGCCTTTGGCTCGTACAATATACCTCCGGCTGAGCAGCTCGGGGCCTTCGGAATTGAGCCTTTGGCTCGTACAATATACCTCCGGCTGAGCAGCTCGGGGCCTTCGTCGTCGAGCGCTTGGCTCCGATAATTTACCTCCGGCCGAGCGGCACGGTGTTGGAATGTATACTGAAAGCCTAAGCTTTGTAAACATTTATTATAAATAAAGAATCACATTTGGTCTAATTGTCTACATTTGCTTGTAGTTGTTCATTTAATTTATATTGTAGATAACATAGTATGTGGTGTCACATACAGAAGATGATGTTATCAGTACCTTATAAATTATAAACAGTAGCTCACGACCAAAATGGAAAAGGAACAAACCATTAGAAGGTCGTAGTGTAATTAGGTATTAGTTTATCTTGACTATATAATTACACTAGTACACTCAGAGTGTATTGAGTAGGACCATTTGAGGTCGTTTCTTTTATACTGACTTTATAAAGGAACAAAGACCTCAGTTATTATGGAAGTATGTGCTCTTAATCCTAATATAATAACAAGCACATATATTTGATATTTATTTCTTTAATTTATCAATGGGTGAGATTTAGTTCGTTGAATCAATAAACCCGATAAGTTGGGAAATGATATTACTTATAGTGTGTGTTGTTGATTATAGAAGGAAACTGTGTCCTAGAGATACTAGGTTGATAATGTCCTCAAGAGGAGCTCATAAAGATTGTCATGTTAAACCTTGCAGTGGACTTAGTCCGACATGACAATAAGGTTGAGTGGTACTACTCTTGGACTTAGATATTAATTAAATGAGTTGTCAGTAACTCACTTAATTAGTGGACATTCGATATCTTAAACACAGGGAGACTAACACACTCATAATAAGAAGGAGCCCAAAAATGTAATTTGAGATTGGTGTGGTAGTTCAATGATAGTTCTCTAGTGGAATGAATTATCATTGATAAAATTAAGTTGTGTGTTCGGGGCGAACATGGGATGCTTAATTTTATCGGGAGACCAAAACCAATTCCTCCTCTCGGTCCCTATCGTAGCCTCTTATTTATAGAGTTCTATGCCCACCTATACCCACCTTCTATACCCACCAATAAGGGACCGGCCAAGCTAGCTTGGGAACCAAGCTAGGGCCGACCTAGGTATATTATTGGGTGGCCGGCCCTAGCTTGAACCAAAGCTAGTAGGGCCGGCCAAATAAAATTAAAAAGAAATTTAATTTTAATTTTTATTATTATGTGGAAGATATATTTTAAAGAGAATTAAAATTAAAATATCTCTCTTGTAAAAGATTTACAAAAGATTAAAAGAAAGAGATTAGATCTCTTTCCTTATTTGTAGATTGGAGAGATGTTTTATTTTCTCTTTAAAATTATTCACATGTTAATAAAATTAAAATTATAGATATTTCCTTTTATTAACCATGAAGAGATTTTAAAGAGAAATTTTATTTTTTAAAATTTCCGGAAACAAATTAGGAAGTTTTAATTGTTGATTAAAACTTGTCCTCTTTTGTTTCCAATGATGTGGCCGGCCATCTCAAGTTAATTGGGAAATTTTGTTTTATTTTTCTCAATTAAATCATGTCAAGGAAATTAAGGAAAATTTATTGTAATTAAATTTCCTAATTTACCTAGGCCAAGGAATATAAAAGAAGGGGTGAGGGTGCCTTCACAAGACACAACATCTATTATTCCTCTCCCTCTTTTGTTCCTTGGTGTGGCCGGCCATCATCTCCTTCTCTTCCTCTTGTGGTGGCCGAACCTCTCCCTCTCCCTTGGAGTTCTTGTGGTGGCCGGATACTACTCGGAGAAGAAGAAGAAGAAGGAGAGAAAGCTAGCATCTCTTGGAGCTTGGTTAGTATTTTGGTTTTTCTCCTTGGTAAAGCTTTTCTTTTGTGGCCGAACCTTGCTTGGAGGAGAAGAAGGTGGTTGGTGGTTTCTCATCTTGGAAGATCGTTGCCCACACAACGTCCGAGGTTAGAAGAGGAATACGGTAGAAGATCAAGAGGTTTTTTTTACAAGGTATAACTAGTAATTTCTATTTCCGCATCATGCTAGTTATTTATGGAAATAATACCAAATACAAGAGGTTTACGTTCTAGTATTTCGAATATGTTTTTTCGAAGTTGTGTTCTTTTGTTTCTTTCTTTTCCTTGTGATTTGATTGTTCTCTTTGGTTAACCTAAAGTTATTTTAGGAAATTAAATATTAGCTTTCTATTAAAGGTTTTGTCTAGTCGGTGGTGGTTGCTCCCATATCCAAGAAGGCCATGTGTCTCGCCACGTCAGTACTGGGAACCTTTTATGGAAATTAATATTTAATGGAATTAATAACTTAAGGAGACTTGGGTCGAACGTGTTAAGTTCCGCAGGAGATCCAAGTCAAAACCTAAAAGAACAAATAGATTAAGTTTTGGATCAAACGTGTTAAGTTCCGCAGGCGATCCAAAATTTAATTTAAAAGAACACATGGTAGCTAGGAAAAGGTTCAGACCTTTGTACAAAATTTTTGTACAGTGGAACCTATAGGTTTTCCGAGTAGCAACCAACACACGGGGGCTTCGGAGAACTAACCGTTCGGCTATGAACACAGAATGCCTTGGGAATAATTTATTTCCTGCGATAAAAGGAGTACAGCTATTTTGAATTTACACAAAATAGAGCAAAAGTGCACCTCTCACCCAGCTCTATATGGCTGAAGGTGATTTGCACTCCATGGCCGATCCAGCATCCGACCTTCCGCATCCTTGAGGTAATAAGCGCCCGAACGGAGCTTCTCGACCACTTCAAAGGGTCCTGCCCAGGGAGCTTCCAACTTGCCGACATCTCCGACTGGCTTGACTTTCTTCCAAACTAGGTCGCCTACTTGAAAGGCTCTGGGGATCACGCGCCGGTTGTAGTTCTGTTTCATACGTTGCCGGTACGCCATCAGCCGGACGGACGCTTTAGCTCTTTCCTCTTCGACGAAGTCTAGCTCCATGTTCCTCCGTTCGGCGTTATTTTCGTCATAATTTTGTACCCGAACGGACTCCACCCCAACTTCAATCGGGATAACTGCTTCGCCTCCATATACCAAGTGAAATGGAGTGACGCCCGTTCCCTCCTTTGGTGTCGTGCGGAGAGCCCATAGGAGTCTACCCAGCTGCCTCCTTCATGGTCGAGCCGAGCCCGTAAAATTCTGAGAATCTCTCGGTTGGTTACTTCGGCTTGACCGTTACTTTGAGGGTATGCCACCGATGTGAAGTGCTGCTCGATGCCATAACTTTCGCACCACTTCCCGAGTAGCTTCCCAGTGAATTGACGTCCGTTGTCGGAGACGAGTCGTCTTGGGATGCCAAAGCGGCAGATGATATTTTGCCATATGAATTTTTTAACCATCTGCTCGGATATTTTTGCAAGTGGCTCAGCTTCTACCCATTTTCAGAAGTAGTCGACCGCCACCAATAAGAACTTCCGCTGCCCGGTAGCCATGGGGAAGGGTCCCACGATGTCGATCCCCCATTGGTCGAACGGGCAGGCCACAGTTGATGCTTTCATCTCCACTGCCGGTCGGTGGGACATGCTGTGATACTTCTGACAGGATAGACAATTTGCAACGGTCCGGGCGGCATCCTTTCGAAGTGTTGGCCAAAAATACCCAGCTAGCAAAATCTTCCTGGTTAACGACCGTCCGCCTGGATGTCCACCGCACGAACCTTGGTGCACTTCTCGAAGGATGTACTTGGCATCTTCCCAGCTGACGCATTTTAGGAGCGGACGGGAGAAGGCCTTCTTGTAGAGTTGATCTCCTACGAGGGTGAACCGACTAGCCCTTCTCTTCAGCAAATGGGCTTCTTCCCGGTCGGAGGGGGTAGCTCCCGAGCGCAAAAACTCCACAATAGTTATCCTTCAGTCGCTCGGGTATGTGATGCCCTCCATCCGATCGACATGTGCTACTAAAGATACTTGCTCGATTGGCTTCTGATAGTCGACCGGGGATAACGCGCTTGCCAGCTTGGCCAATTCATCCGCCACTTGATTCTCCGCCCGGGGGATCTTCTGAATAATCACCTCCCTAAAGTTGAGTTTAAGTTTTTCAATAGCCTCCACGTAGAGCTTGAGCCTTGTACTATTTATCTCGAAAATCCCCGAGATTTGCTGAGCAGCCAACTGGGAATCTGAATAGAGGATGACCCGGACGGCTCCAACGTGCCGAGCGGCCTGTAATCCAGCAATAAGGGCTTCATATTCTGCTTCGTTGTTGGTCGCTCGGTAATCTAGCCGGACGGAGAGCTGCATCCGCTCTCCTTGTGGGGACAGCAAAACTATGCCAATTCCGCTCCCGTGTCTAGTGGACGATCCATCCACGAACACTTTCCACACAGCTTCGGGTTTCGGGTCCTGCACCTCCGTCACAAAATCGGCTAAGGCTTGTGCCTTGATAGCCGAGCGGGGCTGATATTGGATATCAAATTCGCTTAGCTCTGTTGTCCATTTGATGAGCCGTCCGGAAGCTTCTGGATTTAAAAGCACTCGTCCCAACGGGCTATTGGTCTTGACGATAATCGTGTGCGCCAAAAAATAAGGACGAAGTCTCCGAGCGGCTAGGATCAGAGCAAAGGCCAACTTCTCGAGTCCGGTGTAGTGGGTTTCAACATCTTTCAAGATATGACTAAGGAAATATACAGGTTGCTCCTCATTTCCCGACCGGACTAACGCTGATCCCACTGCCTGCTCGGTTGAGGATAAATAAATGTACAACGGTTCGCTGACAGCTGGCTTGGCCAGTACAGGCAGGGAATTTAAGTACGTCTTCAGTTCTTCAAAGGCCCAATCGCAGTCTTCATTCCATTGGAACTTTGCAGCTTTGCGGAGGATTTTGAAGAACGGAAGGCTCCGGTCGGCTGTCTTGGAGATGAAGCGTGATAGCGCTGTAATCCGACCGGTCAGCCTCTGTACTTCCCTTGTGTTTCTGGGCGGTGGCATGTCTTGAAGAGCCTTCACCTTGCTAGGATTAGCTTCAATACCCCGTTCGGTCACAATATAGCCCAAGAAACGTCCTCCTTTGGCGCCGAACAAACACTTATGAGGATTTAGTTTTACCCCAAATTTTCTGAATGTACGGAAGGTTTCTTCCATATCTTTGCATAAAGTGGCCGCTCGGAAGGATTTGATGAGGATGTCATCTACATAGACCTCCAGGTTGTGTCCGATTTGCTCGCGGAAGACCCTATTCATCAATCTTTGATATGTTGCTCCGGCATTCTTCAGCCCGAACGGTATCATCGTATAGCAATACGTCCCGTCCGGTGTAACGAAGCTAACTTTTTCCTGATCCTCCGGGGCGAGCGGCACTTGATGATAGCCTTGGTAGGCGTCCAGCATACATATAAGCTCGCATCCGACTGTAGAATCTACGAGCTGGTCGATTCGGGGTAGAGGGTAGAAATCCTTCGGGCAATCTTTGTTCAGATCTCTGAAGTCGATGCACACCCTCCATTTGTTGTCCGGCTTGGAGACGAGCACCACATTTGCTAACCAGCTTGGGAATTGAACCTCCCGTATGTGGCCGGCCTCTAAGAGTCTTTCTACCTCCGCTCGAATGATAATATTCTGCTCGGCGCTGAAATCTCTTCTCCTTTGTTTTACTGGCCAAGCGTCCGGCCGGACGTGAAGCTTATGTTGGGTTATGCTAGGGGAGACACCGGGCAGCTCATGCGTCGACCAGGCGAAGACGTCATGATTCATCCGGAGGCATTTGACCACTTCTTCTTTCTGTTCGTCCTCCAGGTCGGCGGCAATAAATGTTGTAGCCTCCGATCGGCTCGGATGGATCTGAACCTCCTCTTTTTCATCATAAATTAAAGCAGGAGGTTTCTCGGTTATGGCATGTACCTCGATCCGTGGAGCCTTTCGCGCTGTGCTGGATTCGGCTCGGACCATTTCCACATAGCATTTCCGAGCGGCCAACTGATCTCCTCGTACTTCACCGACTTTGTCCTCGACCGGGAATTTGATCTTCTGGTAGAACGTCGACACAGCAGCTCGGAATTCGCTTAACGCCGGTCGCCCCAGTATTACGTTGTAGGATGAAGGGGAGTCGACCACCACAAAGTTTGTTGTCCTCGTTCTCCGGAGCGGTTCTTCCCCTAAGGAGATAGCCAGTCTTACCTGTCCGACCGGGAGAACCTCGTTGCCCGTAAACCCGTAGAGGGGGGTTGTCATGGGCAGCAGCTCGGCTTGATCGATTTGTAGTTGATCAAAGGCCTTTTTGAAGATGATGTTGACCGAGCTGCCAGTATCAATGAAGATACGGTGGATGGTGTAGTTGGCTATCACCGCTTTGATGATAAAGGCATCATCATGCGGCACTTCAACTCCCTCAAGATCCTTGGGCCCGAAACTGATCTCGGGCCCGCTCGCCTTTTCTTGGCTGCAACCCACCTCATGGATTCTGAGCTGCCGGGCGCTTGCCTTTCTTGCCCTGTGTGAATCTCCTCCGGTCGGCCTAATATTGATTTCTCCCCGGGAGGTGTTGTTTCTGTTCTCCTCTTCCCGAGCGGACTGCCTAGGTCGCTCATTGGACCGAGAACGATCTTCATGCCTTGGAGGGAAGCGCTGTTCGGGAGATCTCCTATATGTTCGTCGACCGGACTCTTGATGCCGCTGCCGGCGGTCGACGCGGGCCACCCCGTCGTACGGGATGGGTGATTGAAGGCAGGCCCCGACAGTCGCGGGTGTTGTGGGAGTCAGTATTATGGAAAGAGCAAAACATTGGGGTCCATACCCTCTTTTTCTTCATCTTTGACCACTCGGCCGCTACCTCTTGGACCACCGGGGACTTCGCATGATGTGCCCGGGATGCCTCAACTCTTGGTCCTCTTGGTGGCTGATGGGCAGCGGGCTGCTTCCGTTCGGCATGAGTTCCCTTCCGTCGGGCAGCCTCCGCCTCTTCCACGTTTATATACTCATTCGCCCGGTGTAGCATGTGGTCGTAGTCTCTGGGCGGTTTGCGAATGAGCGCTCGGAAGAAGTCCCCTTCTACGAGGCCTTGCATGAAGGCGTTTACCATTGTCTCCGAGGTGGTTGTGGGGATGTCCACCGCTACCTGATTAAATCGCTGTATATACGCCCGGAGAGATTCTCTTGGTTCTTGTTTGATGGTGAACAGGCTGACGCTTGTCCTTTGATAACGTCGGCTGCTCGCAAAGTGATGAAGAAATGCCGTTCGGAACTCCTGGAAACTAGTGATAGAGCCGTCCGGCAACCTCCGAAACCACCTATGTGCGGATTCCGATAGAGTGGTGAGAAATACTCGGCACTTTACGCCATCGGAGTACTGATGCAAGGTGGCGATGCTGTCGAACTTCCCCAAATGATCGTCGGGGTCGGTTGTCCCATTGTAAGCTCCGATCGGCGGTGGTGTATAGTATTTTGGTAACGGATCCCGATGTATGGCTTCAGAGAACTGTCGGTGAACCTGCTCGGGCGGTGCGTTCGCTCGGGGAGCTTTGCCCTTCCTATGATCCCGAACGGGAGGCTCATCAGATGAAGATCCTTGCTCCCCGTGAGCGGGCGCGATTTCTGGGGGAGTACGGAAGAGTGCCTGAGGGAACCCTCCTGTTGAAACATATTCCGGGCGGTCTGCTTGCGCCGCCCGGCCTGCTGAAGCCGAGGTTGTTTGCTGTTGCGCTCGCTCAGCTTGTGCTTTCTCCTTTTGCTGCGCCACTATCTTGGCTGCCCTCGCCTCGACTATAGCGTCCAACTCTTCTTGTGAGAGTACCACGGTATGTAGTCTTCCAGCCTCGTCCATTGCCTCTGCTCGGATGCAGGTGCGTTCCCACAGACGGCGCCAAATTGATCCTGTCCGAACCAGGAGTCAACGGACGCTGGGGATGTGGCGCTCCCTGCTGGATCCTCGAGTGCTCCGGCGAACCTGCAACAAAACCGAGTCGGGAGGGGTGTCCCGGCGATGGCCCTCCGACGCTCAAGTCAGGCGAGGAATAACAAAGAGGTGGCTTCAGAGATTCAGACCAGCGTACCTCCGGTGAAGAAATGGAGACCTTATATAGACCTCTCGAAGGAGTCTGGGCGCGCCAATCAAAGCAATCACCTGCTTTCGACCATGCCCAGGTATGAGTCTGTCAGAAGGGCATCCATAAGGCCATACCGCTACTGTATCAACCTCTCCATGATGTGACGGTAAGACCCTCTATCGTGAAATCTTGTGTACGGCATAATCATCAGACATGCCTTTGCTGACATCCCATATCCCGAGCCGAACGAATGGGCCACTCGGCTAACCTTTGTATCCTCGCCCTTATCCTGGCCGAACGGACCACCCGCTCGGCCCTTCGGTTCCAGCCGGGCAGATACCCTCTCGGCCATTCAGTCCTCCCGCCTTGGCGTCGGAAACCCAAGCCTATGGCTGGGTTATCTCTGGCTCCGCTCGGACCTGCTCAACTGCTTGACGCGGCCATTACCCGCTTAGTCAGCCCTCCATCCGTCCTCAGGCTGGGACCCTTCAGGAAGTGGGTCCCCCATTCTTACCGCCGGATCACTAGGAGCTTGTTCATTCAAATTGAAACTATAATTAATACTCTCTCTAATCTAATATTGACCACAATACTAGAGGAAATTGAAGGTGTCATATTGTCGGTACTCATATTTGTTGGTGCAATTGCTCCTGGGTCAAGATTGGCCAGGTTAACTAAGCTTGAGTTGGCTTAAGCTTTAGTTTCGATGTTTGACAATATTTGAAGATTGCAAGTGCAATTGTCCATATGAAGATTGATGGTCAAAGTTTGACCAAAAGTCAAGTAGGTCAAGGTTGACTGGATACTTGACTAGGAAGTCTTAATTGGAGGTTAGGCAAGGACAAGTTCAACGGAAATGTTGGCAAAAGATGAAAATCCAAGTGGGTTAGTGTTGACCAAATACTTGGTGTGAAAAGTCTCAGTGAGTGAAGCTGGATAGTAAGAAAGTCTTGGTGAGTGAAGCCAGACAATTGGAAGTCTTGGTTGGTGAAGCTAGGCAGTGAGAAAGTTCTAGTGAGTGAAGCCAGGTAGTTGAAAAGTCTTGGTGAGTGAAGCTAGGTAGTTTGGAAAAATCCTAGTGAGTGAAGCTGGTAATGAAAAGTCATAGTGAGTGAAGCTAGGTAGTGAGAAAATCCTGGTGAGTGAAGTCAGGTGAAAAACCCTAGTGAGTGAAGCTAAGCAGAGGAAAATCCTAGTGAGTGAAGCTAGTTGATGAAAAACCTTAGTGAGTGAAGCTAGGTAGTGAGAAAATCCTAGTGAGTGAAGCCAGGTGAAAGCCTTTGTGAGTGAATCTAGTTAGAGGAAAATCTTGATGAGTGAAGCTAGGTGAAAGCCTTAGTGAGTGAAGCTAAGTGGAGGAAAATCCTAGCGAGTGAAGCTAGGTAGTGAAAAACTCTAGTGAGTGAATCCAAACATGAGGAAATCCAGGTGGATCAAGGTTGACCAATACCCAGTATTTGGCAAATGGGTCAATGAGGACCGAACACTTGGCACGAGATGGTAAGTCCAAGTTGGTCAAGATTAACAAGACACATGACACTAGGAGAAAAGTCCAAGTGGGTAATGGAGAACTGACACTTGGCACGAGACGGTAAATTCAAGTGGATAAAGGTTAACCGGCCACTTGGCACAGGGAGAAAAGTCTAAGTGGATTAAAGGTTGACCAAACACTTGGCATAAGGAGAAAAGTCCAAGTAAGTCAAAGGATTGACTGGATACTAGGTACAAGGAAGTCTCAACAGGTCACGGTTGATCGGATGTTAAGCAAGTAAACTCTATACTTGAATTTGAGCAAGTTTGGGTTGGTCAATCGATCAAGTGATGGATTGAACTAGAACTCAATCGATTAGTAGATCAATCGAGTAGTGCTTTTTGACGCGAGGAGCTCAATTGATCAGGCGATCGATTGAGATAAAATTACTTGAGCACAAAAGGCTTCCCAATCTATCAGTCGATCTAGTGGGACACTCTAATCGATCAACTGATTGATTGGAGCAGGTTTTCTCGCAATATTGCAAGCAGACAAAATCGATTCCGGGTCTTCTACGAGAGTACAGAGACACTCTGAATTAATCAGTTGATTGATTGAAGCTTCTCCAATCGATTGGGATATGACCGTTGCACAGGTTGTGAGGTTTGGACGGTTAGGATCGCTTGGATCTGACTTGACAATCGATTGGGAGTAGGCCCAATTGATTGGGAGCCCTAAAAGCACAGATATAAACGCGACAGCGAGTTCAAATGCGACATCAACTCTTCTCACATCTTCTTCTCTGATTCTCACCGCCGGTTCTTGAAGGTTCTTGGAGCAAAGTGCTGCTGCATTTCCAAGTATCAAGAGACGTTTCCAAACAAGAAGAGAGCAAGCTAGGGTTTCATTGTTGTAAATCTGGTAAGATTTCATTTGTTTAGCTTCTTATTTTCTTCTTGTTGTATTGAGAACTTGTACGAGGTTTCTCCACCTCCGGAGTATTTCCGAGAAGGAGTATATATAGTGGATGTGTGAGAGAGGGTCAGATCCTTGGATTAGTCACCTCATCTTGAGGTGGATACCAATTAAATCCTAGAAGCTTGGCTTAGAGTTTATCCGCTGCAACAACATCTACGAAGTGAACGAGACAAGCTATTCACCCGCTCTTCTAACTCCGAAGTGCCCCAACAATATTTATATTTAGAGTAATGGATTCATTTCGATTATCTATTTGTGAATCTATATATTGTATCATAAATGTGAACACCTCATCCTAAATTGGATCTTTCCTACTTTGATGCAATAAAAAGTTAACCATATTATGTGATCCGGCGGTAAAAATCCGGAACCCCATAAGAAGTCAACGCTGAGGGGAGGTCAAAGGGTCCAGTAGCTCGCCGGAAAAGGGTGAGCCGACCGGACTCAGAAGAAAGGGAAATCTGGTAGTAAAAGGCACCCTGGTAGGGACCAGGGGTCCGACGCTCAAATAAAGCAGTGCGTAATAACCGAGCGGAAGGAGGTGCCGCCCGGACAGCGCAAAGAATCAAGGCCGTCCGGACGACGTCCATCGCCCGCTCGGCGGGCCAGGTACCCCAGTCAGACGGTGGGTAAAAGACGGGGACATCTTTTGACAGCCGTCAAGTCGTATGGCTGTGCCATACTTCTAGTCTGACAACGGGTGGTCCTGCCGTCCCATCAAAGAACATGCTCGGACTGTGGCAGCATGGTGTCAGGTAAGCTCTCTGACAAGTGCATACCGTGGTATGGGTTGCTGACACGTACGCACCTCGGTGGGCGTGCATCAGTTCCTTCTCCGTCTTATATAAAGAGGCTATTACTTCGCCGAAGGTACGCAGAATACGAATTTGGCAGCCACTTTCTCCACCACTTACCTGACTTGAGCGTCGGAGGACCGTCGCCGGGACACCCCTCCCGGCTCGGTTTTGTTGCAGGTTCGCCGGAGCACTCGAGGATCCAGCAGAGAGCGCCACGTGCCCAGCGTCCGCTGACTCTTGGTTCGGACAGGATCAAATTGGCGCCGTCTGTGGGAACGCTCCTGCATCCGATCGGAGACAATGGACGAGGCTGGACGACAACACACGGTGACGCTTTCAACAGAAGAACTCGAGGCTCTGGTCGAGATGAGGGCCGCCAAACTCATGGAGCAAAAACAAAAAGCATCCGCCGAGCGGGCGGAGCAACAAGCAACATCTGCGTCTGGTGGCCGAGCGGAAGCACCTCCAACCACTCCTGAAGCCATACCAGCCCGAAGAGATAGAGGATCTTCCTCAGATGAAATGCCAAGGCGGGATGACAGGAAGGGGAAAGCTCCCCGAGCGGACTCCTCCCCCGAGCGGATCAATCGCCAATTTTCGGAGGTTATCCTACGAGACCCTCTGCCCAAGCACTACGTGCCTCCGACGATCGGCGAATACAATGGAACAACGGACCCGGATGATCATCTGGGTAAGTTCGATAATACAGCCACGCTCCATCAGTACACAGATGGAGTAAAGTGTAGAGTTTTCCTTACCACCCTCTCGGGATCGGCTCAACGGTGGTTTCGAAGGTTGCCGGACGGATCCATCACGAGCTTCAAGGAATTCCGAACGGCCTTCCTCCACCACTTCGCCAGTAGTCGGCGTTATCAAAAGACAAGTGTCAGCTTATTCGCCATCAAGCAAGAGCCGAGAGAATCGCTTCGAGGCTATATTCAGCGATTCAACCAAGTGGCGATGGATATCCCAACGGCCACATCGGAGACGATGATGAATGCCTTCACGCAAGGCCTTGTGGATGGGACTTCTTCCGGTCGCTCATCCGAAAGCCGCCCCGAGATTATGATCACATGCTACATCGGGCCAACGAATATATAAATGTGGAAGAAGCGCAAGCCGCTCGGAAAAAGGAAACTCCAGCCGAGCGCGCACCTGTTCATGCCGAGCGGAAACAGCACACCGCTCAGCAGCCACCCAGAGGACCGAGGGCTGAAGCAATTCGATCCCCTCACGTCAGATCGCACGTACAAGAAGTGGCTGCCGCTCGGCCCAAGCCAAAGAAGAGGTGGACCCCTATGTTCTGCAAATTCCACCAGACGGATACGCACAACACGAGGGATTGCCGAAGCCTTCCCTTTGTGTCCAATCCTGTTCCCAGGAAAGCCGAACGACGGTCGCCTCCCATCAACAGGAGACGTAGGACTCATGAAGCTGATCGGACCCACACCGAGGGACGACACCAGCAGACACCCTATCGGCACCGATCCCCGAGGCAGGAGAATCGCCGGGCGTCCAGAGAACGGTCACGACCGTCCGCTCGGGAGGAGGAAAATAGGAGCAATACTTCCCGGGGCGAGATCAACGTTATTGCTGGTGGGCCGACCGGAGGAGATTCCAACCGAGCCAGAAAGGCGGGCGTCCAGATCCACGCGGTCGGCTGCAGCCAAGAGCGGGCAAGTGGGTCGGAAATCACTTTCGGACCCGGGGACTTAGAAGGAGTTGAAGTGCCCCACGACGACGCGCTGCTCATTAAAGCGGTAATAGCAAATTACACCATTCACTGCATATTTGTTGACACAGGGAGCTCGGTCAACATCATATTCAAGAAGGCGTTCGATCAAAATTGATCGAGCCGAGTCGCGCCATGATGACCCCGCCTACGGGTTTACGCAACGGTTCAGCGGCCGGACAAATCCGGCCACCTCACTGGGAGAAGAGCCGGAGGACCAGGACAATAAACTTCGTGGTGGTCGACTCTCCTCATCCTACAACGTCATTTTGGGACGACGCTCGGCGAATTCCGAGCGGTTGTCTCAACCTTCCACCAGAAGATAAAGTTCCCCGTGGAGGACAAAGTAGGAGAAGTGCGGGGAGATCAGCTAGCAGCTCAGCGGTGCTATATAGAGATGATCCGAGCAGAAGCTTGTTCCGCTCGGAAGGCGCCCCGAATT
Source organism: Zingiber officinale (assembly GCF_018446385.1). NCBI lineage: Eukaryota > Viridiplantae > Streptophyta > Magnoliopsida > Zingiberales > Zingiberaceae > Zingiber > Zingiber officinale. Next base: position 39,333,066 of record NC_055987.1, read on the forward strand.
GAGGTACACGCCATAACCGAGAAACCTCCTGCTTTAATTTATGATGAAAAGGAGGAAGTCCAGATCCATCCGACCCGATCGGAGGCCACGACTTTTATCGCCTCTGATCTGGGGAAAGAACAGAAGGAGAAGGTGATTCAATGCCTCCGACGAAATCATGATGTCTTCGTTTGGTCGACACATGAGTTACCTGGAATTTCGCCGAGCCTAGCGCATCATGAATTGCATGTCCGACCGGACGCTCGACCAGTGAAAAGGGACTTCAGTGCCGAGCAGAATGCCATTATCCGGGCGGAGGTGGAAAAACTTTGAAGGCCGGCCACATACGCGAGGTGCAGCGGGCTGGCCAACGTAGTCTTGGTCTCCAAGCCGGGCGGCAAGTGGAGGGTCTGCATCGACTTTCGAGATTTAAACAAGGCATGCCCCAAGGATTTTTATCCTCTGCCCCGGATAGATCAGTTGGTGGACTCCACGGCCGGCTGCGAACTAATTTGCATGCTTGATGCTTACCAAGGATATCATCAAGTACCGCTCGCCCGAGAAGACCAAGAAAAAGTAAGCTTCATAATTGTTACAATGTGATGCCGTTCGGATTGAAGAATACCGGAGCCACCTATCAACGCTTGATGAACAAGGTTTTCAAGGAGCAGATCGGGCGGAATCTGGAAGTTTATGTGGACGACATTCTTATCAAATCCGTCCGAGCGGCCGATCTTTTCAAGGATATGGAAGAAACCTTCCGAACGCTGCGCAAATATGGAGTCAAACTAAACCCCCAAAAGTGCCTGTTCGGAGCCAAAGGAGGGCGTTTTCTGGGGTATATAGTGACCGAGCGGGGAATTGAAGCAAATCCCAGCAAGATTAAAGCACTGCAAGACATGCCGCCCCCAAGAAATACAAGAGAAGTGCAAAGGTTGACCGGTCGGATAACCGCTCTATCGAGATTCATCTCCAGAACCGCCGACCGGAGCCTGCCATTCTTCAAGATCCTGCGCAAGGCTACTAAATTCCAGTGGGATGAAGAATGTGACCGAGCATTTGAAGAGTTGAAGACATATCTTAATTCTCTACCAGTGTTAGCCAAGCCGGTCGGGGGTGAGTCACTTTATATGTATCTGTCGTCAACTGAGCATGCTGTAGGCTCAGCACTTGTGAGGGCGAACGGCGAAGAACAGCCGGTGTATTTTCTAAGCCACATTTTAAAAGATGCTGAATCTCGTTACACTGGGCTCGAGAAGTTGGCCTTTGCTTTAGTTCTAGCCGCTCGGCGCCTGCGACCGTATTTCTTGGCTCATACCATTATTGTCCGGACGAACAGTCCACTTGGAAGAGTGCTGTTGAATCCAGAAGCGTCCGGACGGCTTATCAAGTGGACGACAGAATTGAGTGAATTTGACATCCAATATCAGCCCCGCTCGGCGATTAAAGCCCAATCCTTGGCTGATTTTGTGACCGAAGTGCAAAGGCCAGAGCCGGAAGCTATGTGGAGAATATATGTGGATGGATCCTCCGCTCGGCTTGGAAGTGGGATCGGAATATTACTACTCTCACCTCATGAAGAAAAGATGCACCTATCCGTCCGGCTAGATTACAAAGCTACTAACAATGAAGCAGAGTATGAGGCCCTCATAGCCGGATTGCAGGCAGCACGGCATGTGGGAGCAGCTCGGGTGACACTCTATTCTGATTCACAGTTGGCCGCTCAGCAACTTTCCGGCACCTTTGAAATCAACTGTGTTCGGCTCAAACTCTACGCTGAGGCCTTTGAAAAACTCAAAGCTACTTTCCGAGAGGTGCTTATTCAGAAGATCCCCCGAACGGAGAACCAGGCTGCCGATGAGTTAGCCAAACTAGCGAGCTCAATAACGCCGGTCGCCGTTCAGCAACCAATTGAAAAAACGCTACTGGTGGCGCATGTCGACCGGATGCAAGGCCTCGCATTTCCAAGTGACTGGAGGACACCTATTATAGAATTCCTCCGTTCGGGCACCACACCATCCGATGAATATGCAGCCCGGCTCCTCAGAAGAAGAGCCGGTCGGTTCACACTCATCGGAGATCAGCTTTACAAGAAAGCTTTCTCGCGCCCTTTGCTGAAATGTGTAAGCTCGGAGGACTCAGCTTACATCCTCCAGGAAGTACATCAAGGATCATGCGGGGGTCATCCGGGCGGACGCTCATTGGCCAAGAAGATCCTCTTGGCCGGATACTTTTGGCCAACTTTACAAACAGATGCCGTTCGGACAGTATCTACTTTCATGCCAGAAGTATCACAACTTCTCCCACCGACCGGCAGAGGAGATGAAGGCATCAACCATCTCATGTCCGTTCGATCAATGGGGAATGGATATTGTGGGTCCATTTCCGATGGCGACCGGGCAGAGGAAATTTTTACTAGTGGCGGTAGACTATTTCTCCAAGTGGGTGGAGGCCGAGCCGCTGGCAAAGATCACTGAACAGATGGTTAAAAAATTCATCTGGCAACACATCATTTGTCGGTTCGGCATCCCTCGCCGACTAGTGTCCGACAACGGGCGGCAGTTCACAGGGAAGATGTTAGAGGATTGGTGCAAAAGCTACGGCATTGAGCAACATTTCACGTCCGTAGCCTATCCTCAGAGCAACGGTCAAGCTGAAGTCGCCAACCGGGAGTTCTTCGTATCCATTTGGGAGGGAGTTGGCCGGATGAAGTGCCGAGCGTCTTGTGGGCTATCCGAACGACGCCAAAAGAAGGGACGGGAGTCACACCGTTCCATTTGGTATATGGCGGTGAGGCTGTCATACCGGTCGAAGTCGGCGTTGAGTCAGCCAGGATCCAGAGCTATGATGATGACAACGCCGAATGAAGAAACATGGAGCTGGACTTGGTAGAAGAGGAGAGGGCAAAGGCGTCTGTTCGGCATCAGCGGATGAAGCAAAACTACAACCGTCGCGTAATTCCTCGATCGTTCCAGGTGTTCTGGAAGAAAGTCAAGCCGGCCGACGCAAGCTTGAAGCTCCATGGGCAGCCCTTTCAAAATCATCGAAAAGCTCCGCCCGTATTATGGAGGATGAGGACGGACGGCAGCTAGATAGGCCGTGGAGCGCGAACCACGCCTTACCAGGCGGGGTGAAAGGTGTATCACTATAATCACCGTGTATTTCATTTTTCGACTAAATACTTGAAATGCAGAGATGAAAAGTCAAAAGATCGAATATAAGGCATTATCATCGTGAACGAAGGCCCCGAGCCGATCGGTGGAGGTTTGTATCCAGCCGGAGCTCGAACTGAAGACCCCAGTAGTTCGGGCGTATAGAATATAAGCAAGATTCGAATCGAAGACCCCGAGGCTCGGCCGCATACTAGTGTGGCGGAAGGAAACCAAAGCCTGCTACCGGGATGATAGAGGGAGGTTATTGCTGGAGCGAAGGCCTGAGCCGGTCGGCCAGTATATGGTTTTCCGAGCCAAGTGCTCGACAACGAAGGCCCCAAGCGGCCGGAGGTATACGGATCAAATTGGCGCCAAACGTCTAAAAACGGAAGCCCGTACCATTCGGACGGATATAAATTATCCGAGCCAAAATGCCCGACGAGCAGACCCTCCAGGAGTACGTTCTTGGGTAAAAGGGGCATAGGGATTATCCGAGCCAAGCACCCGAATAGTGAAAGCCTCCCTGCCGATCAGGTTCGCAAGCGAATGACCCGTGCTGTTCGGCCGGGCATAAATATTGTTCAAGCGCGGGATATGAAGGCCAAGGTCGCTTGACCTGGTAAGGAGTCAACCTCGAAGGCCGTCTAGCCCAGACGTTAAACCGTAGAGACGAGCCGGCGTCTATAAACCCTCCGAGCGGAAGACCGACGAGCACCGTCGTTAAAGATCGAGAGCCGCGCCGATCGGTTATAAATATCCGCGCCGTCTAGCCCAGACGTTAAACCGTAGAGACGAGCCGGCGTCTATAAACCCTCCGAGCGGAAGACCGACGAGCACCGTCGTTAAAGATCGAGAGCCGCGCCGATCGGCTATAAATATCCGCGCCGTCTAGCCCAGACGTTAAACCGTAGAGACGAGCCGGCGTCTATAAACCCTCCGAGCGGAAGACCGACGAGCACCGTCGTTAAAGATCGAGAGCCGCGCCGATCGGCTATAAATATCCGCGCCGTCTAGCCCAGACGTTAAACCGTAGAGACGAGCCGGCGTCTATAAACCCTCCGAGCGGAAGACCGACGAGCACCGTCGTTAAAGATCGAGAGCCGCGCCGATCGGCTATAAATATCCGCACCATCGACCACCGACGATAAATATCAAGAGACGAGCAAAGGATGGTTAATCGGAATTAAAGAGGCAAACAAGTTTGCGCGCTGAGCGGCTGATCAAGCGCGTAATGAGACATTAAAGATAATTCGCTTGTCTGGCATAGCGAGGTGCCGAGCGGAATGGTTATAAAGAATACTTAGTAAGTTCTTGCCACAATAAAAGGTGAAAGGAACAGAAGATCATCTACTACGCAAGCTAAAAAAGTCATTACAGAGATAGTCCGGGCCGAACGGCTGGAATACAAAAAAGTTTATAAAAACGCTCCTCAGACATCAAAATCAAAGAGAGCGTCGGGGATGGTGTCCATCACGCTCGCTATATCTTCGGGGGGGGATGGTCAACTCGGCAGACAAGTGACCTTTGTTCTTCAGATATCCCACCGCCGCCTTGATCGCCTCCTCGAACGTGAGGGATATCTTGTCAGTGAACTTCTCTCCGAAGTCCTCCGAATAAAGGAACGCTTTCCTCACCTCGTCAGAGCGGGCCGACTCCCCCTCCTGGTATTCCTTGAGCGCGGCATGGGCGGCATCGCTGGTGGCTTGGAGCGCGGCCAAATCTCCGTCGAATCTTTGGAGATCCGCCGAGCGGCCCTCCTTCTCGGCGGCCAACAGGGCGTCCAAGTCTTTGATGCGTTGTTCCAACCCCCTGATCTCCACCTTCATACGGTCCATATCATTGATGGCCTGTTGCTTCCGAGTGGTCGCCGTTTTGAGCTCCTTCTCTCGTTGCTTGATCATCGTTTCGAGCCGAACGACTTTACTCGCCAAATCGTTAGCCCTTTTCCGTTCGGCGTCCAGCGATTTTTTGGCCTTCGCCAGAGCGGCAGCCGACTGCCCGTTACCCCCAACGGTTTTTTGTTTTTTCAACTCGTCCTCCAGCTCGGCCAATCGATTGCTAATAGCGATCTGCTCCACCCAGTTCTACCAACAAATGTCCACAGGTCAGAAACCTAATTCGAATATGCAAATAAAGAAAAGGAGAGCATACCCCGGTGGCCTGTTGAAGGTTGCTATCGCCGAGCTGCCCGGGAGTCATCGTGGCTATGCGACGCCGAGCATCTATCCAAGCTTGGGCAATCTGCTGCTCGGGGACCACTGGCCGATCAGCAGCAGCCATGTACGCCTCTGAGGGGAGGCGCAGAACGGTCTTTATCAAGTTTTGGCCGCTCGGCTCGCTCTGAGAAGCAGCGACCTTATCGGACGGCCCACCGGCAGAAGAGGAGGGAAGCTCACCCATACGCCTGATACGGCGCAAAGTTCTGGAAGGGCTGGACGGCGGCACCTCCGCGCTGGCCCTCGGAGAGCCCTGAGGAGTTGGGGTACTCTCGAGCGAAACCGTCCCGGATAGCACCGGTGCGCCCGCGCTCCGCTCGGGCAGTGGCTCATCAAGGTTAGCGCTCCGCTCGGGCAGTGGCTCATCAAGGTTAGAGGTAGGGGCAGAGGCAGGGGCAGATTCTGGTCTTCGGCGCTTCCGAGTGCGTAGCGGCACATCATCGGCCGAACGGCCCCCTACCTCAGCCTCGGGAGGAGGTTCCAGGTCACCCGCGGCCTCATTGTGAAAGGCAGGGACATCTGAGGCTTCGGGGACAGTTGGCGCCCCCTCACTTTCTCCACCGGTCGGATCGGATGGAGCAAGGCCCCGCTCGACGGCCTCCTTGTTCGTCACCTCCTCAATCTGAGCAGCTTTCAGTTTGATCTTCTCGGTAGCCTTGGCACGCCACATGACTTCCGCTGCAGAAACAAAAAATAAATCAGTTAGAACAAAACAAATGAGAAGACAAGGAAACTTACTCATGCTGTAGGGCAGATCGGCGGGGATAGAAGACAAGCCGAATATATACATTACTCCCGGAAGGAGCATCTCGTCAATATGATAGCGCTGACCGACTAGCCGCTCGGCTGCTGGAGATAGTCCGCGTCACCTCTAAACTTGCCGAGCTCCGGTTGCGCGGGCATAGCCGTCTGCCACTTGGTGCGGAAAGTCGGCCGCTCGGGAAAACGTATATAGAAAAAATGCTCCTTCCAATGTTTGTTGGAGCTCGGCATATGATCAAAAAGCACGAAGCCTATCCTAGACTGGAAAACAAAGGTACCCCACTCGGCTTGCTTGGGGTAGTAAAAGTAGTGGAATATTTTTGGGTCCAAGGGGATGTTGTTCAGCTTAAACAAAACTATCACTCCGCTCAGCAGCCTAATAGAGTTGGGAACTACCTGGCCGAGCGGAATGCGGAAATAGTTGCAGACTTCTAAGAAAAATTTGTGAGGTGGAAAACGCAGTCCGGCCAGAAATTGGTCTCGGAAGAAAAGCACTGTGCCGGACGGCGGTTCATGAGGCCGAGCGGCTGGTGTGGCTAACACTATTTGGTGGTCGGTCGGCAGGTCATAAGTCCGGACGAGGCGCAAGGCGTCTTCCTCATCAAAACGGCTCTCCATGGTCGTGTACCACAGACCTGGAGCGCCGCCAGTCGACTGTGAAGTGCTAGTCATGGTCAAGGGACGAGAATATAGGATGTCGAGGGAAGGGATGAGCAAAGAATGGAGCAGAAGCCGATTGAAGGAAACAGGTAACAAAAAGAAGAAAGCGCTGGGAACAAGAGAGAAGGCCTTACAAACAAAGAAGATGATCGACGAAGGGCCGAGGTTTGCCGAAGAGTTGAGGGGCGAGAATGCCGGAGGAGAATGAAGCAGCGAGGCGGCGGCGGAAGCGGAGCCGCAGGCTTTATATTGCCGCCCGGAAGCAACCTCCACCGTCCGATCCAGGTCGTCAATATCGAGGTTGTCATCGGATCGTCCGTTTCAAACGGCGGCTGTCCCATCGGAAGTGACGTAACCGCCATACTCTGACAAATGCACGGTCGCCACGTGTTTGCCGGTTACTAGCCGCATTTAATGAGCTCTCCTTACCGTGCGCAGAGCACGTGATGGGTAGTGTGGGAGAACAACGGACATCGATTCCCAGAAAATACAAGGCATGGACAAAGTGTCGCCGGACAGACAGATATCGCCGCACGGAGGAGCATCTTTATGCCTGGCCGAGCGGCCTAAGGCAATGATCATTGTTCGACAGATCGGCAGTCCAGTCAGTCGGACTTTGCCTCCTTCGACTAGACTCGAGAGGAAGGCAAGTGATCCGGCGGTAAAAATCCGGAACCCCATAAGAAGTCAACGCTGAGGGGAGGTCAAAGGGTCCAGTGGCTCGCCGGAAAAGGGCGAGCCGACCGGACTCAGAAGAAAGGGAAATCTGGTAGTAAAAGGCACCCTGGTAGGGACCAGGGGTCCGACGCTCAAATAAAGCAGTGCGTAATAACCGAGCGGAAGGAGGTGCCGCCCGGACGGCGCAAAGAATCAAGGCCGTCCGGACGACGTCCATCGCCCGCTCGGCGGGCCAGGTACCCCAGTCAGACGGTGGGTAAAAGACGGGGACATCTTCTGACAGCCGTCAAGTCGTATGGCTGTGCCATACTTCTAGTCTGACAACGGGTGGTCCTGCCGTCCCATCAAAGAACATGCTCGGACTGTGGCAGCATGGTGTCGGGTAAGCTCTCTGACAAGTGCATACCGTGGTATGGGTTGTTGACACGTACGCACCTCGGTGGGCGTGCATCAGTTCCTTCTCCGTCTTATATAAAGAGGCTATTACTTCGCCGAAGGTACGCAGAATACGAATTTGGCAGCCACTTTCTCCACCACTTACCTGACTTGAGCGTCGGAGGACCGTCGCCGGGACACCCCTCCCGGCTCGGTTTTGTTGCAGGTTCGCCGGAGCACTTGAGGATCCAGCAGAGAGCGCCGCGTGCCCAGCGTCCACTGACTCTTGATTCGGACAGGATCATTATGAATAAAAATTTTATTAAGATTGTGAATATTTTTAAAAAATAAAAGTCGAGTGGAGGAAGTCAATAAATCATTAAATGTGTATTTTGCTAAAATTGTACTATAAACCTTTTAGAATTTATCCTTTTAGAAATAATTATCTTTTAGATAAAAATAAAATTAGAGTTTTGATTTAAAGAAGTTAAATAAAGACAGGGCTAGCCCTAGATTTTGAAGGGTCGGTGAAAAAAAAGACCCTTTAAATTCTGTGAATGTCAATGAATGCATAATGACAAGGATACAAGCAATGTCATTGAACTACCATTTCAAAGTGGAGCAACAATCTGATTCATCGACTGTGGCATTTTTTGGATTTAATCATAAGTTATCCATTTTGTTGTAACCTTAAACTTTTACCATGAGGTCTGCACATCTACAAGGTGTCAAACAGTGAGGCTTCATGAAGGTTTGCTAGTTGCTATGAATAAATTTTCTCAAGTGCGGTAATTAAAGTATATGGTCAAAATGAATTTTACCAAAATGTTAGATTACTAACCAACTATATTATTGTGTTTGTGTTATATATCTTGTAATACCTAAATCACATATTCATGTATATTCTATCCTTGTCCGTTTTCCCTATAATGACACAATGCCTACCCTTTAATTATCCACCTTAATTACTAGAAATCTAAAAACCACATATATTAGAGAAAAAAACTTTAATTTGATGCTGAACCGACAATCAATGGAAAGTATAATCCAACCAAACATATTTAAGCAAAACAATAGATGCATAAGTAGAAATAGAAACCTGATACGCCCACCTGATGCTGCGATAGTGGCCACGAAGCCCAGAGGTGACTATGAATTTGTGATGATGGCGCTCGAGATCACTAGGGTTCACGACTTCGTGTGACCGACGCGTTGTCTGCACCCAATAAAGCCTATCGAGCCTTCGGTGTTGACGTTGACGTTGGTGTGGCAGAAAGGTTCGAAGAGCAAAAGACAACATATTAGGTTTAGCCGTTTAGGAAAATAGAAGATGGTGGAGGAAGAAAATGTTCTGGATACTTTTATAAAAACAAGACCATAACAATTTGTAATTTATAACTCGATCATTTTTAATTAATTTTTTTTCACTAATACAAGATTATTTGTTAATACTATAAAAAATATAAAAATTTTATTTAAAAATAAGTAAATGGGGCCCACCAAAAGATGAGGCCCTGTACGGTGGCCCCACATTGACCACCTCTAGGTCGTCACTGAATAAAGACATCTAGAAATTGAAAATGTCAATCTTCTTACAAATTGATAATGCTAATCTATAAAAAGGGAAAAGGATAACTAATAACTTGTAGAAGAAAATATACATGTCTTAATTGATCCTAGTGAAAAGGTTCTCGGTAGGATTTTAGATGTTGCTAGTGTTGGGTTCTTCGGGCCACGAAAACCGCTTTTTCGCGTCGCGGAAACCCCGAAGGACCCAAAGCCGTAGATCCGTGCAAAGATTCGTATACAAAATTCAAAAAACTATTTCTTGTACGAGTTCAAAAACTGATCTACTACTTAGATCTACGAGAAAAAAATGTTTACCCTTGTAGCGATGCCCTTCGCGTTCCCGCTCGTCCAAATGATGTCGGATCTCAAGACCGTCAAGCGCCGGTCCTCTAGAAGTATCCACATGGACACACTAGATGGAGATGACCAAAAACCAAGGTGTGCTAGCACCTATGTGGTTCGGCCAAGGGAGGAGGAGAGGGAGAGGGAGAGCTTGAGAGGAAGAACACAAGGAAGAAGAAGAAGTTACACCACTTGAATGGGAAAAATGAAATTCACACCCAAAAACCAAGTGGCCGGCCACTTTCAAAAACTCACCAATTAATTGCATTAATTGCAATTAATATGAAACCATTACCAATTAATTGCATTAATTGCAATTAATATGAAACCATTAAGAGAGTGACTTTGTAAGTTCCATGAGGTGGCGCGGCACCCATGATGATGTGGAACATCATTATTGGTCCACCTAATGCCAACTCACCAATGAGGTGGCAAAAGGTCAAGTCAAAATTGACCTTTGGTCTTCTTTTCTCAAGTTAAGTCAAACTTGACTCAATCTCTACCATGGTGGATCTAATCCAACCATTTGATTCGAGCCAACTTAATATAATGAATCTAATTCATTAAATTGAATTGATTCAATGAGTCAAAATCTAAATTAGACTCATTTAACACATGAATCAACTTTAGTCGAACTCAAGTTAGCCCAATTAGGATTACTCTTAATCCAATTTGATTCATCAAATGAATCTAATCCTCTTGGTTCATCAAATGAACCTAATCTCCACCTAATTGTCCTAAGTGTGTGACCCTATAGGTTCTTGTAACGTTGGCAATGCCCTAAACCCATTTAGGAGCATAAGTAATGAGCGGTATCTAGCAACACATCATTACTACCCAAGTTACAAGAATGTCGAGATCCGACATCACCTTGTGACTACCAATTGTGACTACTCACAAAATAATGACAAGTGTCCTTCTATCCTAGACATCTAGATTGATCGATGTGAGGCATGTCATCCTCAATCTAAATCTTGAACTCCAAGTAGACTCACTCGATCAAATGAGCTCAACATCTAATGTTGACTCATTTGGGCATGGCCATGCACTTAGTGGTCTCACTCTATCAAGAATACCGATGTCGCTCCCGTCATATGGGAGGGATAGATCCCATCTACATCACTCACATCCCTCTACATAATTCGTTATATACCCAGTAATCGCCTTTATAGTCCACCCAGTTACGGGTGACGTTTGACGAAACTAAAGTACATAACTCCTTATGTAGGGATCCATGGTGACTTCAGGTCTAAGGACTAATAGTCATACTAATAGCCATATGAGAAAGTATATGACACTCATATAACGATCCATGATACTTTCTCATGGCGGGTCATTCAGTATACATTCTCTAATGCATACCCATGTGTCAGCTTGATATCTCTATATCCATGACTTGTGAGATCAAGTCATCGAGCTGACCTACATGCTAGTCTTATTGTATTAACATTGTCCCTGAATGTTAATACTCGACTAGGAATGATTTAGAGTAGTGTTCCCTATATCATCTCACTATCGATTCAACCAATCGATTGATATAGGTAAGAACCTTCTACTCAAGGACGTTACTATACTTATTTTATCTGGCACTAATACAAATAAGCATAATAACCAAAAACCAAATGCCTTAATATATATATAAGAATATGATATACATGAGTCCATACAATCATCAAATGATTGACTCTAGGGCTCTAACTAACAGCTAGTGCTTTGGAGTTTTTCTATAATACTTAGAATTTTCGAGTACTTTTTCTGTGTAAGGAGCTTTGGAGTTGTCGGAAGAGTGATTTACACGAAACTAATGCTCAACACCTCAATTTAAAGGATGCTTCTCCCTATAGGAAGATTTGAATGTTGACCTAAAAAAAGAATAGAGTTGAATTTTGCCCGATCGTTGCAGTCAGAGTTGGTCGTGAAGAAGGTGGCGTTTCATCGATTAGGACTTCGATGGTCGAGACGGGAGGGTCGTTTGTCTTCATTGAGTTGTTGCGTCGTGTAGTAGACTGCCAGAAACACATTAGTGTTGGAAATGACATGATGTTTAGATTTAGATTTTCTCATTTGCCTATTTTGACAAAAAAGCTGCACCATTGCTAGTGGTCGGCATTGGTTCGAATGCACACCACTAACAAAAATTGAACGTGGTTTGAATTTCTCTTTCGGTTTGGATGCATACAATAGCCACGAGGGAAAATGCTAAGGATAAAATTCGTATCCCATACATGATTTAATAATTTTAAAAATAATATATGTGAATTAGGTATTTGATAAAGTTAGCTACATGGTTTAATAAAAAATTATATTTAGTTTGTTAAAGTTTATAAATAAAGATTATGAATTATCCATAATAATGTTTACAAATGTTTATGAAGTTTTTGAATGATATTTATCATTTTTTAATCAAATATATAAAAATAATTTTGTAATATTAAATTTATTAATTAATTAAATGATTTTTAAAATTTAAATAATCAAATAAATTTAAATTAAGAATTGAATGAATTAAATTCAAGTTAAATTTATGAAAAACATCAAGGGAAGTTTGAACTAATATTTTAATGATTTAATTCATTTTAAGTTTAACTTAACTTTATTTATTTATTTTATTAAATAAGATTGAATAATAACACATTTAATTTGATTTAGCTCGTTTGTAATGATAGAAATTTTAAAGTTGAATGACTTTCTTTTTGAATTATCTATTGAATAAATTTAAAATATAATTTATAGATATTTAAAATTCTACTATATTATCTTCTTATTGATTCCCTGCATTACACCCGTGAGTGGGTAGGTGCTTGGAGGGAGGGTAGAGAAACGATTTATCCAATCTGGTCACAGTTGACGAGTCCGATCTGACCCGTTCCATGTTCTGATTTATTTGGCGCCGGGTTTCTTCGTCTCGGTAGATCTTCCTCGTCGTCTTCTTCTCCTTCGTGGTTGGTGACGGTGGAGATCGTGCTCGTCGGGGTGATTTTCCTGGATTGATCATTCGATTTGACCATCGATTTTTCGTGCTCGGTCGAGAGAGAGGCGAAGGGAGGATGTCGTCGGGCAGTCGGAATAACTACGGCGAGTTCAACCAGAAGATCGACTACGTCTTCAAGGTGGTACTGATCGGGGACTCGGCAGTCGGGAAGTCGCAGCTTCTAGCCCGGTTCTCTCGCAACGAGTTCAGCGTCGATTCCAAGGCTACCATCGGCGTCGAGTTCCAGACCCGCACCCTCACCATCGACCAAAAGACCATCAAGGCACAAATCTGGGACACCGCCGGCCAAGAAAGGTTATCTTTTTCGCCGATGTTTTCCCTTTTCGTTCCCTGATTTTCCCTGTTATTTCATTTGCTATTGATTGGCCTGATCAACAATCAAATAAAAATTCAACAACCAAAAACAAAAAAAATCTTTTTCACGGTGTGATTGATATCTTTTGCAATCATAATATGAACAAGACGGTTAATCTAGTTTTGATACAACAACAAGCAAGCCTAGGTGGGGTCAAGCCTTATCCTACTAGATGGGATCGGTTATATGGATCCTTTTACATTCTATGTTCTACTATGAAGCATGCTTCAGAATATTTCGGCATTTTTCTTTCAGTTAGTTATCTGTTTTTTTTGTCACTCTGATTAGGCTACTTGACTGTAGTTTGGTATGAACTACCCAATATCTAATGCATTAACTGCCTCTTTATCGCCATGATCAGGATGATGGATTAGAAAGTCAATCTGCATTACAATGTGGAAAGGAAAGCCTCAATCTACAATCTGCAAGAAGCTAATGCCCATTTCTTTAGATTGGAACTTAAATACACATGCATAACCATTATCTATGACACAAAAAGGTCACACTAGGAACTAACCTATAATATTGCACACCCTTCTACTTTTACACAGTATTCTAAATTTCTAGTTGCTCCACTAAGAATGTGGGCAGTGCTACATCCCTCCCTACTCTTACTTCGTTGATCTTTATGGTAATAGGTCTAAAGTGTTTTAGCTATACCTGTACATTCATTGATTGAGAATTCTTGTGCCTTTCCTATAATGCTGATTATTCACCTAGACATTTCTTCAGACAAGCTTATTGTGTGGTAGTTTTTTGAAAATTTTCTGCATTGTAGGCTTCTAGTGTTAATTTGGTAGCATAACCACAATCTCTATAGTAACTCAAGTAGATTATATATTGGTTGTTTTAGCTTTGCTCATTGTACACTTCACTCACTATAGACTGTAGTTCTTCATTCTTAAACTAATTATGTCACTCAACTACGTGGTTGAATCCAAGGCGACTATTTTCCACAAATGTTTACTGCATAGGATGCACATTCAATTATGCAACTGAGTTGATCCATTAGTCAAACTTATTATTCTAGCTTTGTTTAGATAAATTAAAAATACTTAATGATGTGGCAATGATCATAATGACACCAAAGTTATGAATTTCATAGTGCCCACCAAAAGAAAGTCCCTTACCAAATCAGTTGCAAAATTTGTCATATGGTTTCTTTAGTTTACCTTGTATTAGAAAGGTGGAAAATGTAAGTGCTTTTGATTATCTATTGTTTTTGTAGTGGGCAATCCCTATTTGCAAAATTAGCCATTGAAATCACGTAATAACATCAGTTAACTTCTGTTTTGGAGTTGATGATCTTGCATATAAGTCACCTTTCATTTGTGTGGATTGCATTGATGTGTTAACTCAAACCTTCCTGTAGATATATTATAATCTAGAAAAACAAAAAGATTTATGAAGTATTATAACGAAACAAATTTATCCAATTCAACATAGTAAGCCTTTATTTTGTTGATTGCAAATTTCTTGCATTTCATGTTGATAGAGGAATTTCAGTTTCTGTAAATTTAATCAATGAAATGGACTTGCTTGAGCCAGAAATACTTCTGGAAATACAGCAGAACTCTTCCATCAAATTCCTAATGATGTCATGCTTGCCATTTTACTCCGAGAATATTTGGTCCATATAAGACTTTCTTTAAATTATTTTCCCTATTGCCTCAGTCTAAGACTATCATTTATATTCTCAAAACTGACTTTTAGGGTATGAGTTTGGATTTAATTTTGCTATATGCACTTTGATAGTTGGGTTATCTAGTTCGTTGAGTGTCAAAGTCACCCAAATTATTTAGTCTAATGTCCATCTTAAGCACAATATATTAGGGAAAATTCCAGATAAAGCTAATTTCTTTGTTTTATAAAAGCCGATTTCACTTCTTGTTAGAACTTTGGATGCTTGTGCTATGTCCAATAACTAAATTTCCAATAATATAACTTACTATTTTATCCCAAAATCAGTTTTAGGTGGCATTTTTTGGTTGAATTTCAAAACATCCTAAGCCATATATAGTTGTAAAATCTTCTTTCCATTTTTGAGATACGTGGATTAAGAATATGTTTTAACATATGTTACCTATCATGATCATCAAATCTCATAACAGTTGAACTCCATCTTGTTTAGGGTGCAATTTCAGATAAAGCTATTTAATTTGCCTCTTAAATCAATTTCTCTTCTTGTTAGAATTTTGGATGTTTGTGCCATATATAACTAAATTTCAATAATCTAATTTACTTTTAAAACCCAAAATTTGATAAAATGCCCTTTTCTAGGTTGAATTCAGTGTGGTATCCTAATCGATACACAGTTATAAAATCTTGTTGTCATATATTGAGATGTGCGAATTAAGAGTATGCTTTATCATATATTACCTCACTTGATCATCAAATAATCAAACCTTATTTCAGACAATAACAGTGAGAATACTGCCTTTAATTCTCAACAGGTATCGAGCAGTAACAAGTGCATACTACAGAGGTGCAGTAGGAGCCATGCTTGTCTATGACATAACTAAACGTCAATCGTTCGATCACATGGCCAGATGGCTAGATGAACTACGGACGCATGCTGACCGAAACATTGTGATAATGCTCATTGGAAACAAGTCAGATCTTGGAAGCCTTCGTGCAGTGTCAATTGATGATGCAAAGGAGTTCGCCCAACGTGAGAACCTCTTCTTCATGGAGACATCTGCACTCGAAGCTACCAATGTTGAGAGTGCTTTCGAGACTGCGCTCTCTGAAATTTACCGTATTGTGAGCAAAAAGTCTCTTGCTACTAATGATGAGCCTGAATCAACCGGGAACTCAAACCTAACGAAAGGAACTCAAATAATAGTCCCAGGGCAAGAGCCTGCCGATACTAAAGCAACCTGTTGCTCATCTTCATAGATTCTATAGATTTTGTTGCTTTTCAATTCTTTATGGTTAGTTTTTCCTTCTTTCGTATAACATTTTTCCTTTGCTTCCTGTCCATTTTCCAATCTTTTACACTTATTATTATTCTCAAAATGGATATTTGTGTAACAATCTGATTGATTTCTAGTATGTAATCTGACTGAACATTTTGAAGGATTTTTTAAATAGCATGAAAAAGTCTAGATCAGGGATGTGGCCACTAGTATGAACAGTATGCTCAATTGGTTCTAGATTGATTCTCCTTTGTAAACTACTCTTTATAGAGCTTTATGTAGAAATTCAGTGAATCAACAATATGTTTGATGCCGAAATTCATTATAGAAAATTCCACTTTTATTTGCTAACTTCTTTATTTAGCCTCTAGAATTATGATAAATTGCATAATAACTAAGCTAGCAACATTAGGCAACTCGATAACATGAGATTTAAGCAATTTATACATGGCTGAGATTATAACAAATATACATATTAATTAAAAAATATTTAAAAAATTAATTATTAATGATAATATTTATTTAAATACAGATAATAATATAAATGAGGATCTGATCGAACAATTGATTGTTATTGTTGTTTTATTTAGTTTTATAATTATTATGTTCTATCTCATGCGTATCATCTCATTTTGCAAGTATTTTCGCATCATTCCACAATGGATTGGCGTAATGACGGTCATAATTAAGTATTAACCAACAGCTTAAAGCCTCACGTTACAAACAAATAACAGTCCGACGACATATAACATAAGTTGACGATCATCTGTGTTGTCGAAGACACCAACACGAAATTTAAATAAGAGATCCTAGTTCAGTGCTTAAACCGGAAGCTTAAAATCAATAGAAAGGTTCGTGAATCTCCATCGTGAAATGACAGTGACAGCTAATCTTAACCGGTACCGATATCTGAATTGGCGACCCGCTAAGTAATCTTCTTCTTCGAGACTCGATTCGTGACTACTGTCGTTGCTTTAAGTAGTTCTCTCTCTTCGCTAGCTCCACTTCAATTAGCGGCCGCGATGGTCGACGACAAAGTAGAGCCCTCGATTGCGACGGACAGCGGCGGTGGTGGGCCCAAGCCACTCCTCCGCCCTCGTCGTGAGCCCTTCGAGCACGGTCTCCTCCCGATCCCCAAGCTCATCCTCTCCGATGGAACCCTAACCCTCGGGCCGCTCGCCGACAAGCTCCTCCGGAGATCCGTCCCTTCTCCACACCGTGTCGATGCGCCCGCCCTCGCAGAAGCCCTCCAGATCTCTCTCGAACACGCTGGTCTCGCCTTTGACACCCTCGCCTCCGTCCTCCACTCCGATCCGGCTCCGGATGGCACCGCCGACGTCCTTGACCTTGTCCTCTTCCTCTACATCCAGTCCTACAAGCGGCTTGTTCCCCGCCCTCACAAAGACTCGGCTGCTGTCGCTGATGTCTGGCCCTCCACCTCGGCCTTCGACGGCTACCTGTCGGCCCTCTCGCCGCTTCAGGTTGGTGACCAGTCTTGAATCCCTGGTCTCTCCATCCTTCGGTTATTGGATAAAAGGCTGCTTTGTTTCTTCCGGTTTAAATGAAAATGCGCTTTCGCTTTCCTCACATTGCAGCTTGTACGAAGTAATAGTCGCAGGTTTCCTTCACAAGCAGATGAAGAGGCTCATCAGTTGTCATACATACAGAAGCATATGGGAAATATACTTGCTCTTTTGGCTGAGACTGTTGAAGGAGATGGCGACGAATCTCTGGTTTGTTTCACTCAAATATCTAAAAAATTTCTGCGATCGACCCTCCCTTTTCTCTCAAATGCCTTCTCCCATAAACGTTGTCCTCACTTTCAGCTGTGTTTCATTTTCTTATTATTTCATCTTCTAAACTTGAATGATTTTTTTGGACAAAATGGTCTGCTTACTGTCGTTAGAATCTTATTTGATTATTCTTCGCATGAAGCAGAATAAATAATCTTTAGCCAAATTTGTAAAACGGGAGGAATCTGAGATGATAAAGAAGTCTTAATCTGGGTAGAGCTGAACCAGTTTGATACCAGTAGATTACATGTTCATTTACTTATTGCAGAATCCTAAAACTAGTGAGAGCTTCGGGTTGATCAATTCACTAATTGTTTTTTTTTTTACACTCTTCAGATGTAGGTCTTTAGAAGTATAACGACTAATGCTTACATTTGCTCACCATGAACTGCTCAAACATTTGCATTTTTTTCTTAGGATTTTCATATATGCCCATATCATGTAATTATCCGATGCAAATGATTAAGTTCTTTCAATATTGCAATTGTACTATTTTTTCTAGTTTTTAAGTTACAACATTTTTAGTTTTTGGAAAAATTGGCTTACAGGTTTTGACAATGGAAAGATTTGAACACCTTGGTTTCCTCCTCCATTTTTCTGAAGGAATTTCTTTGACCCAAGGAGCTCCATTTTTTGCTAATTCAGATCCAGACATGCCAGCTGTTCCTGTTCCTGCCGCCCAAGTCCATGAATGGGTTGTTCAAAACATAATTGCTTCACTGGATCACAATGCTGAGAAGGTAGTAACAAAAGAAAATGGCATGCAAAATCCTGCAGATGTTGATGTGTATATGACAGATGCATGTGCAAGCCATTCAAAGACCCAAAGCAGTGGCTCTCCTTCTGGGGTCGCAGTTCCTGCTAATTCAGCATACTCCATAAATGTAACTTTTGTGGAAGGTATATCAAAAGCTTCTGTTGTCAAGCAGCCATGTGATATGAAAGGAAATTCTATAAAGGCAAGGCCTGGACTTTTAATCTTTATTTCTTATCAGATTTCAAGACCAACCTAGACCTTAGAGAATGGCTTGACAATCCAATCCCTATGAGGTGTCAGGCAGCTAGTAGTCAACTATTGCATCAAATTAAAAGCAAAAAGATAGTGGAGACTGGAAAATGTTTCTGTACCCGCCTTTTGTTAAGTGGATACATATTTGATTGTGGATTTGAAAAGTATATGTATATTTGCTTATGAGAGCCTCAACTATAGGGTGTAGGGTGGTTGAGAATTCAATTCAATTTTTTAATGGATTTAAGTTTCAATTTTAATTCTATCTACCGGAGCATGTAAAAAAATAAGCCAACATATTAATCATATCTGTTTCAATTAACTTCATTACACTAGAGAAGTTTACATTCGTCACCAACATGAACTGAAGGTGTAAAGTTTTAGTGAGCAAGCTAATTGCTGTTTCACGTCTTGTATATCATGAATACTTGTTTGCTTCTGTATGGCTGTGGTCTAATCAATAACAATTTTGTGGGCATTTTACTAAATGCACTGCTTCTGATTTTTTCCAATGATTTTTTTTCACATGTTATGGATAATGGTATCCTTAGAACTTCTTTCCTTTGTTGAGAATCTCAAAATCAACTTCTAAAACCATTACACTGCTTCTTATTTTGTATTATGGTTCAAGTTCCAGCACAATTGTACCTCTAGTACAGCCTGGCTTTAGTGTTTTGGAATCATATTTACTAGGTCTTATCTAAGAATGAAATTGTTGTACTGCAGGTGTTAAATTGCCATGATTCAGTGATTTATATCTTGGCACCGCTGAGGCTTGCCACAGTTTATGGATGTTCGGATGCAACTATCCTTCTTGGTGCTGTTGGTAAGGTATGTTGTATGCCTATCCTGAATTTCCAATACCATTATGGTTATCACTTCTCAGTTTATAGCATGTAGCATATGCAGCATTAGAGCTCTAGAAGATTTTCCACAAAGTAGGTATTTCCAAATATTTTGTCGAAGGTAACTTCTTATAGTATTAATCCTAATATTTATTTAAATCTCATCTATGCTTCCTGTGATAAATTTTATCCTTATATTCAATTTGACATCGTCTTTGAATACTCTTTCAGAAGTTAGGAACTTTGTAGATAGATAAGTTTTAATTTTATTAAAAGGAAGGTCTTCAGACAAGCATCCTTTTTAAAATGTAGATAATATAAATACTTGGTAAATTGAAAGTTAAAAATTTAGATATATGTCTCGTATTCCCACTTGTTCTTCTCTTTGGAGTTCCATCATCTGGAACAGTGGAGCACTTAATGGCTATGTAGACACCACATGATTCTTGGAGCAGCTTTGGAATTTCCTATCCTTTTCCATTACTTGATATGCCTTCTGATTTCATCTTAATTATACTTCCTTGACCTTTATTACTAAAAATAATAGTTTTGGAGCTAATTTGGAATTCTATTTATAAGGATCAACAATTATTAAGATCTGTTTTGTTTTATGTAATGTCTTACTACCGATGTATATGCTATTCACTTTTGGTTTGTAAATTTTTAATATATGTGGTTTTCTGGTTTCATTTTTTTCACAGTGGTCGCTTTTTGTTGTTTGTCTTAGTCTGTTAAAGTGGAGCACTGCGAAAGGGTACAGATCATTGCAGCTGCGAAACGCATGTGTATTGCAAACTGTCGTGAGTGTGTATTTTACTTGGGAGTCAATCAACAACCCCTTCTTGTTGGCGATAATCACAAGTTACAAGTATGCTTCTTTTGCTTGCTTTTGTTTTCTTTATCTCTCAAGGAAGTGTCTCTTGAATAGCTAGAAAAGGACTTCAATGGGTAGAGATAACTAAACACTACAAGATATTGATGGTAGTGATATATCCATATTACATAATCCATTCAATTTTATTGTTGATATAGTATGTTGTGTCTAATATTCTGAAGTATTATTTTTGTCAGCAGACATTACGTATCCCGATAAAGTTTTCTGATTATGACAGTAGGTTCAGATTTTTGATTGTTCTGAAGGCATTACAAGTAATTTGATAAACTTATAAAAGTATAAACTATTTTGTTTGGACATTACAGTTCACATTGTTTCTGGGCTTAAACTGTCGGAAACCTACAACTTGTCAATGGTTTTATGGAATCATGACCAAAGGTATAGCTCAGTGGAAAGATCAACATTTATTATCTTTAGTGGGAAAGTTAGAAATCTTATTTTTATGTTTCCTCATTGACCACTTAGCACTTTAAACTTAGCTCGAACTTTCACTACACATTTGCTCAAAAATTAGAAATGAATCTGATACAGAACCAACCCAATCCAATCTAACTCCTTGAACTTCAAAGAGGCATGACTTTTGACTCGGGATTCGGAATTAGGCTCTATTAGTGCTCACGTGTACATAATTTGAAGATCTATGTTTGTTATGGAGTCTGTAACCGCTAAGTTTTGCGGCAAAAAAACTATCCTTTAGGCCCTCATTTGAGCTTCCGAACATATTTTTACTATTTTTAGTAATTTTCGTTTTTATGATATATATGGTATTTTTGGTATGTTTGACATTTATAGGTTAGGATTAGACTAGTTAGACATCTTATTTTGGTAACTTCTTTCTGTTAGGATTTTTCTTTTTTTTGGAAAGAATTCTTTCCTTTCTTTATAAGATGGGAATTGAGGTCTATATATTAGGATTTTTTTTTCTTATTTGGTTCTTAGGGTTTGAAGTCTATATAAACAACATGTTTAGCTGTTTGAGGATTCATCCTCGATATTGAATAAAATTTCTTTTTTTTGGTAAATGACAATTTTCTCCTTGTTTTCTCAATTTCTCTTCTTGCCTTCTCTTCAAATCTTTCTTCTCGTTAGCCCGGATAATCGCTATCCTGTCCAGCGTCAGTTGGTATCAGAGTAGACAGTGTCTGATTGAGGAAATCAAGCGTCAGATCCAATGGAAGGTTGTTGTGGTCGTAGTCGCGGTCACAACAACATATAGGTTTCAGCTGAGGAAGCCTCGCATCATGGTCGTAGCGTTCATAACATAATGATTTATAGAGGCAATTTAACCCAACATCTAGTGGAGGCTACACGAATTATTGAGGATCGTGAGATCTCATATTGTGGATCTGAGTCTTCTTTCGAGAACCCTTATTACCAGTAGGCTACATACCAAGAGTGCCGTAGTCAGGAGGAGCCCTATGGCGACCTCAGTTTTTTGGGTTGAACTGTCTAAATTTTCTGGTATGTTACGAGTAGAGGACTTCGTTGATTGGCTCAATGAAGTGGAGCGACTCTTTGCCAATAAATAAGTTCTAGATCGGATGAGGGTGAAGCTGATTGCCATCAGACTCGAGGGTTGAACATCGGCGTGTGGTGGAAGCAGATGCGGTGCTTGCGAGATAGATAGAGCCAACCCCAAATAACTGACGAAGAAGATGAAGAAAAAAGATGAGGGAACACTTCCTTTCTTTCGCCTACACCCAAACTTTGGTCTAGCAACTTCGCTCGTTAAGACATGGTGCGAGATCTGTCGACGAATATATGGATGAGTTCTTCCAATTGATCATCCAAAACGACTTATTCGAGATGGAAGAGCAGATGGTGGCTCTATCACGCCCCGGGGGTAAGGTTGTTTGACGAAAATCGGACAGCATTTTCCTTGTAACAATGATAATTGAATCTGGATACATTGCCACAAGGTAATACAAGATAATATCTACAACCCACACGACTGAAAACAAACGCAACTACGAAAACAAGAAACTGGACTGCGTATCGGTATGACTTACCTCAACCAATACATAACAGACAAAAGGACACTACAAGTCCAGAAATCCACACACAAGTTATACAATACATGAATTAGTTCAGAAAGCTAAAATACGGGTAAGAGTAACAGCAGAAACAAAAACTCTCGATGCGATGTGGGATTGACAGCCAGGACCTCTAAGCGATACGACATGTCATCTACATGCTAACTTGGAAACAAAGGGAGAGCAAGAGGTAGTGAGTATAACATACTCTGTAGGTACAAGAAGATAGTGCATGATAATAACATGAGATAAAAGGGGACAGTTTCAAGAAAACACTTACTACAAAATAAGAGTGTCGTTGTAATTGTTTGTTAACTAGAAGCATAATCAACAATAATAATACTACACTAACATGCTTAACCAGGTGTGACCAATAAATCATGAGTACATATTGTACCTCTAAACCTGCACGAACATATGCATAACAAGCATATAACAAGTCTTGACTAGCTCAAACTACTATCATGAATGGATCTCATGGTCAATCAAGATAGATATATAACTAGCCACTGTCTGCAGGAGAACGCTTTACCACGGATGGTCCGTGAAAGGACAGGATGAGGTAGCTGTTTAGCTCCCCAGCCACTAACTGCAGGAGAACATTTTACTACGGATGGACCCGTGGGCAGTCAGGGCATGTAAACAATCACTGTCTGCAGGAGAATACTCTACCACAGATGGTTCCGTCGGAAGACAGGATAAATAAATAGCCACTGTCTGCGGGAGAATGCTTTACCACGGATAGTCCCGTAGACAAGATATTTAAGTCTACAAATCAGAAATGATAAGTAAGCAGTAATAATCACATTCAAGAGTGAATTCTGCTAGCTACACTGTGGTGTGGTCTCACTAGCATATATCAAGTATAACAATGATTGTTGACGACTCTCTCAACCACGAATGAGAGACAATGGTCGACACTGGGTTTAACAATGTATTGATAGAAGAGTCTAACCTCACTAGCATTTAGGCTTGAGCATAAATAACAAACAAGGCCTCGTAGGATACTCGATATCCTACACTACAGTATGATCTTACCAACGTATAGGGCTGAGGATCGGTAAGATACTTGATATCTTACACTACGGTGTGGTGCTACTAGCACTCAAGCATGGATAAATGTCAAGTGAGTATCTTAGCTCAATATTCTACATCTATGTTATGGTATAACATCGCTAGCATGATAGTCTGAGCATAAATATTCACAAATACCTTGGACAATAATAAGACTGCATGAATTTCAAAATAGACTAAAATATAAGATCAAACAATGAAAGATCAACTTAGGAAGTAACATAGGGTGGATATCAAGGTAAAATACTATGCAATAAATACAAATAACAGGATCATGCACTAAGGGCAATGAACTATGAAAGCAAGGGAAGAAAGTATCCGCTTTTATATGTAGATCGTTCCAACCGTCTTCAAGTCCGAGAGATCACATCCACCTCGAATCCTACCAATACAAGATACGAGGCAAAACTAAGGATCTATAATCAATATGTCAACCTATTAATTAATTAATCTATTACTTAATTAACTGACTTCTTAATTAATCTTTAATTCGATTAATCATAGACTCATATAACACTTCACTCTTCATTAATGATTACCTTTAATTCAACCAATCCATTTATTAAATTAGAGTTAAACCTTCATTAACCCAATTAATCCATTAAATCAACTATTAAGCATCATAAACCCAACATACGGTCATCCACATGATCAATTGCTAATCATCAAATCTGATACTTAATCTAATTCATTAATCAAATCAGATTTAACTAAATTATTAACTCTAATTAATTATTCACCTCAATCAATACAATCCACAATCAATCACCACTAATCATCACACTAATCAAATCCAATGTAGTAATGAAAACAACTGTAAACTCACCCAAGTCCGGATGCTTCTTAGTTGACCCACAGTCAAAGAACATGTTGTCGACAATCGTGACCGGAGCTAGGTGGATCTACTGTCTTCCAAATCAAATGGCCTAAATCAACCTAACACCATCCCCTTATGATTTACAATTTCAATTTCAGAAATGAAATCAATCCTCTTTTCACTAATTAACACTTTCAATTTTAGAAATGGAAATCGATCCAATGCAACAAAACAAAACAATAGATTCAATTTGGTATTAATCCAATTCTACGCACATCTTACCCCAATCCAGATTTGCAATTGCTTGGTGAAGGATCTAGAGGTTGCTGCTAGTGGTCGTGAAATTGTGGATCGCCTACGATCAGAAACAACTGGGGCTAAGGTGTAGTGGTGTGATGAATCAGGGAGAATAGATGGCGACGTCTATGGTGGAAGCCAGCTTCAATCTCCAGTGACCCTTGACTGTGGAGAGGGTCGACGTTGATCTCACTGATCATGGTTGAGGCGATGAGGAAAGGGGCTCGGGAGGAGTAGACGTGACGGTAGAGGAGGCTCTGCGGCTCTTGCAACAGCCGATAGCGTCGCCTCCGTTGGTATTAATCCAATTCTACGCACATCTTACCCCAACCTAGATTTGCAACTGCTTGGTGAAGGATCTAGAGGTTGTTGCTAGTGGTTGCGAAATTGCGGATCACCTATGATCAGAAACAACTGGGGCTAAGGTGTAGTGGTGCGATGAATCGGGGAGAATAGATAGTGACGTCAATGGTGGAAGCCAGCTTCAAGCTTCAGTGACCCTTGACTATGGAGAGGGTCGATGTTGATCTCACTGACCGTGGCTGAGGCTATGAGGAAAGGGGCTCGGGAGGAGTATATGCGACGGTAGAGGAGGCTCTGCGACTCTTGCAACCGTCGATAGCGTCGCCTCCGGTGATGACAATGGCTACTACATCGTTGATTGGTCTCATGGAAATGGACGACAATGGCGGTGGATCGAAGCTAGGGCATGACCGAATGAAGGACTCGGATGCTTAGCTTCTGGCGAGCATTTGGTGTTCGCGACCACGAGAGGGGAGATCGGGTGGCGCTCGGGTGGCGGGCAGCTCGTGGCTGGATGCTGGGAGAGAGTCAGCAACGACGTAGAGAGGAGAAGGGAGAGGGAGAAAGTCAGGTGGAGGAATGAATCGGGGAAAAATAAGAAAAGGAACCTAGGATTTCACACACACACACAGAGGTTATTTGATCAATTAACTCCCACATAAGTGATAATCCAAATAGACTTTCTCTAAGTCTAATAGATTCATCCCCTTAAACATGTCACATGAACTCTGTTTAAATTAAAAAAAATTTCTAAAAATTCTCAGAAAATTTCATAAGATATTTTCTTAATTAACATCATTATTTATATGTTATTTAATTGCTGAATCTAATAGGCTCGGTACTTAGGGGGTTGCGCCATTCCTTGCAAGATGCTCTCATCCTTCATTCGTTGTGGGCGGTCTTTGAGACTTTCCAATGTGCACGGGTTGTTGAAAAATACTAGAATCGGAAACTCGTGGCTAGAGGCGACCAAAACAATTGACTAGTTTGCCCTCAGGATTCTCATCCTTCGTAGCAGCAACCACCATAGGTTAATTCTAAGACCCCCTATTAGATAACAGGTGTTATCGTTGTGGTGAACAGGGAGATAGGGCAAGCCAATACAGGAAATTTGCACTTGTTGATCCGAAAGATAAAAATTTATTGATCGATAAAAACATGACAGAAGAGACAGTAGCCATTAACGAACCAGAGTATGAAGCTGACGACATGCTTTACGATGATGACCATGTGACTTTGGTCGTGAGCAAGAGTTTGTTGGCTCTCAGAGGCAACTTGGGGGATGAGTGGCTGACAACTAATATTTTCACACTATTTGCACTGTCGTGGAAAAAGTATGCAAGATGATCATTATCAACGACAGTTGTGAGAGCATGGTATCCGAGGAGGCTGTCCAGAAATTACAATTGAAGGCGGACTGTCATCCTAAGCCATATAAGTTGTGGCTAAATAAAGATAGCAAGGTAACATGCCTCGTACCTTTTTCAATTGTTAGCAAATATTTTAATAACGCTTGATATGATGTGTTGACCATGGATACATGTCATGTACTATTGGGTCCCCTTTGCCAGTACGATCGGCGCGATATCCACGATAGACGGAAGAATACTTACTCTTGAAAAGAAGCTTGTGTTGGCACCGTGGTGAGAAGAAACACTCCGATTCCGGTCGCCAAAACTACTAATATGCTTTCTATACCTAGGTTCTTAGATGAGATGGAGAGTGGAGGCATTGCGTATACCTTGCTACCTTACCAGAGTGATGCCCCAACCACTACCAGTTGAAGTATAGCAGCTATTAACGGATTTTGATGAGCTGATGCCAGAGGATCTTCCTTCGGGGCTACTGCTCATGCAGGATATCTAGTATCAGATTGACCTTGCTCCGAGGTCGAGTTTACCTAATCGACCAACATATCGCCTCAGTCCCAAGGAGGTTGAAGAATTGCAACGATAGGTGGTGGAATTACTAGGGAAGGGCTGTATCTGTGAGAGCATGAGCCCTTGCGCCATTCCTACCCTACTAGTGCTGAAGAAGGATGGTTCGTAGCATATGTGAGTTGATAATCGAGCCATCAACAAGATTATAGTTAAGTATAGATTTCCAATTCCCCGCTTGGATGACATGTTGGGTCAGCTATTTGGTTCTAGGGTCTTCTCAAAAATTGACCTTAAAAGCGGCTACCATAAGATCAGAAGAAGGCCTAAGGCTTGGAGATGAATGGAAGACAACATTCAAGACGCAACATGGGCTATATGAATGGATGACCATGCCGTTTGGATTGTCCAATGTGCCGAGCACGTTCATGAGGTTTATGCATTAGATCTTACGGTCTTTTATGGAAAAGTTTATGGTGGTTTATTTTGATGACATTCTTGTCTACAATCCGAATTGGGCATCACACTTCGATCACCTCCGTGTTGTTTTTGAGAAGTTGAAAACGGAGTGCTTATTTGTCAACAAGAAGTGTTCTTTCTTTATTACATCGATAACTTGTCTTGACTTTATTGTGTCTACTGATGGTGTATATGCAGATTAATCGAAGATAGATGCAGTCTTGGAGTGGCCTCAGCCAAGGACTTTGCACGATGTCATAAGTTTCCATGGCTTGACTTCTTTCTACCACCAGTTCATCTGGAATTTCAGCACTTTGATTGCTCTCATCCCTGAGAGTCTTAAGGGACGGGATTTCAAGTGGTCCAAAGAATTCGAGGCTAGCTTTCAACTGGTTAAGCTGAAGATGACTGATGCACCAGTTCTAACACTTCTTGATTTTTACAAAGTGTTCAAGGTTAAGTGTGATGCATCCGACATTAGTATAAGGTAGTGTTGTAAATGGTGGCAGGCGGTGGTGGGGCGGTCAATGGTGTAAATGATTGCCTACTGTCTCGGCCGTCTAGGCGATGCCTAGGCAGTATCTAGGCGGTTGAATATTTTTTATTTTTTATACATAATATTATAAATAATTATTATTCTTTATAATATTTATTTTTAATCCAATATATTAATTTAAAATTAAATATTATATATATATATATATATATAATCAATAGAATAATTTTATTAGGTTTTAATTAAGTTTATTTAAATTATCCCTATCATAATTAGGAGTTGATTAAAATTATTAACATAAAGCAATTTAATTAAACCCTAACTTACAACTTACTCGCGTATTCTGTTTCAGTTGGGCGACAAGTTTGACATATCGTCGGGATTGCGTGACAAGTTCGAACGCGTCATTGGCCTGAGCAACGTGTCGAGGTCTATTGTCGGGCCCAAGCGATGCCTCTGGGCCTGTCGCCAAGCTCGGGCGACATGTCCGGGCTTGCACGACGCGTCTTAATACATTGCAGGACCAGACGCTGCGTCCGAGCTTGCACGACGCATCCGAATTCATTGTCGGGCCTAAATCATGCATCTGAATGTTTCGCGGTGGCGAAACGGTAGCAATGACGACTCCATGTGTGGTGGTGGCGGAGGGTGAGTTACCGCCTAAAATACCGCCTCAGCCTGAGGCGGTGCAGTTGATGCCTGCCTTCCGCCTAGGTGGTGCCTAAGCGGTCGCCTTGACCGCCATTTATAACACTGGTATAGAGGGCGTTCTGAGTCAATCTGGGTGTCTGATTGCGTTCTTCAGTGAGAAACTATCTGAATCCAGGAAGAATTATTCTACCTACGACTTAGAATTCTGTGCCATTGTTCAATCCTTGAAGTATTGACGTCACTACCTAGTAAAGGAGTTCATTTTGTTTACTGATTACGAAGTCTTGAAGTACATCAATGGTCAACGCAAACTGAGTAGGCAGCATGCCAAGTGGGTGGCATATTTGCATGAGTTCACTTTTACGCTAAGACACCAAGTTGGGAGCCGAACTGTGTCGCGGATGCACTAAGTCACTGCTCTTTATTACTTACCACCATGAGTACCAAAGTTTCAACTTCGAGGTTTTTGCAGACATGTATTGCTCTTCATTTGGAAGGATATTTTAGGAGGTACACGATGGTCGTTGCTATGATTTTATTTTGTATAATGATCATCTGTTTCGTGGATTACAATTGTGCGTTCGAGATTTAAGGCAGTATATTATCAGTGAGCTTCATAATCACGAACACTTCGGTCGTGACAAGATCCTTGCTCTTATTTTTGTTGGTTTTTATTTGCCCAAGTTAACTAGTGATGTAGCTCACTTTGTAGACCAATGCTATGTATACTAGTGGTCTAAGGATATTCTCACCAATGCGGGCTTGCACACTCCTCTACCTATTCCTGATGCTCCTTGGTTTAATGTTAGCATGAATTTTGTATTAGGATTATCCTGCACCCAAGGAGCCTTAAATTAAGTTCTTGTTGTGGCTGACAAATTTTCAAAGATGACACACTTTGTAGTTTGGAGGAAGACTATAGATGTTGTCCGGATTACCTATCTTTACTTTAAGAAGATCGTGCATTTAAATGGCATACCTCGATCCATGATTTCAGATCAAGATGCCAAGATCATCAGTTATTTCTAGAAGAGTTTATGGGAAAAATTGGGCATGCAGTTGAACTTTAGCAGTGCCTATCACCCCTAGACAGATGGACAGACCGAGGTGGTGAATCAGAGTCTCGATAATCTTTAAAGATGTTTCACAAGAACTAAGCCGAAGCAGTGGGACTTGGCGTTACCTTAAGCAGAGTTTGCCTACAACAGATTAAGAAATAAGACCACAAGTTTTAGTCCTTTTGAGAAGGTCTATGGGCGGAACCTATCCGGGGTTCTAGAATTAGCTCTTGTTCCACGTGTAGGACCGTTTAGTCTCAAAATAGATGAGATGACAGAGCATGGGGCATTCATGAGCAGGTGAAACTGCTGAAAGCAATATCAAGTACAAGACTCAGGTTGATAGTCATCGTCAATAGCTATGTTTTGAGGTTGGAGATTTTATCTAAAGCTATATAAACTTGTGATTGTTTTCCTAGTGGTGAGTATAATAAGTTGAAGGATCGGAAGACCTCGTTGGTATCAAAGCAAGGTTTTAAAAGATGCATATGATAGCGTAAAACTTCTGAAGGCAAGGTACAAAAGGAAGGATTGAGGAAGGTTTTAGCATACTCCTATGCTTCTACTAAATTAAGACCTTTATGGTTAAATTTGCTTTCTTTGGAATGATGGTATTATGCAAATCAAGTGATTGCAAAAGGGTAGGACCTTAACTTGGCAGTAAGGCAAGAGGCCGTAGTAAGCCCAAGGGAAACCCTACATGAGCCATACCTGGTAAGGAACTGCCCTTTCCAAAAGAAACTTATAAAACCCTAGATGTCTGAAAAATGGAAAAAAGCAATTAAGGAGTGGTATGAAAACTCCCGAATGTCTGACATAGAGTACCTTTACCTCACTTCAACCACAAAAGTTACTCCCAATCAGTTAGTTAACAATATTGCCGTAATCTACGATAGGACTTGTTTATCTTCCCGTGTCCATCTCAAAACTTTTAAACTTATCCTAGAGTACTGTCAATCCCTTGAAGAAGAAGTTATCAAACTTAAAACTGCTTTACAAGATTTAACGCTTATATATACAAAACAAGCCACTAACAAAACAGGAAATCCGAAGCTTGGCCATTGAAATCTCGAGACAACCTAAACTTGCGGAGGAAGGAACTCTCAAGATAATAAAAGAACTTAACAAAAAGCTTGAACGAGTAGAAGGCTTGCTCCACAATCTTGAAAGGTGGGCCGCTTCATGAGCAACTACGCCCTAACAAAAAACAATACAAAGAAGCTGTCAAAGCCATTGAACAAATTGAATCCCCAGCTATTGGGTTCACAAGACCAAGTGACTTTCAAGGACCAATATCCGGAAGTACATCCATCATCAAACAGAATAACACTTGGCTTTAGCTCTTAGTTCAAGTTGCCGAAAGTATTAAAGACATCCAGGCGGACCTCAAAGCATTAATCGAGCAAACAAAAGGAGGAGTTTCTTCATCTACCTTGCCTGAAGATTTAATTATCAAATTGAAAAATTTGTCTTTAGGTCCTTCGGAGAAGCCAAAGGAGGGACGGGGAAAGCTCCACGTCTTCAGAGACCTGTACAAAATCCTTAAGGAAAAGCAAGAAAAGCTTAAGAGCTAATGGCAACAAGTACCATGACGGAGCAACCACCAACTCCCCTCTATGATGATCAGATAAGAGAATACAGAAGGAACCAAAGAAGACTATATAACATCATACAAGCCACAAGAAGACTTGGCTGAAGACTTTTGGGGAGATCCAATTTTGCACAAACTATTGAGCAACAAATTGATCCCCAAACAGAGCTACAACTGTCCATGCAAGAAAGGGAAGCCTTGGTTCCTGCGGAAGTTCTCTATCACTCAAGAAGAGATGACGCCAACCATCGAGTTTATATGCACAGATCGGAAGAGTCAATCCTAGTAACGGAAGGCAACCAGCTTGACCGAGCCTTCATACAAGAAGAAAGCTACCTTTAGTTACAGAGAAGCAGAATGAGGTACATCCAACTGGGAGTGATGCAGGTGCGAATACAAACACTGCACAGGAATGAAGAAGGTCATGGCTTTAGTAGTATTCAGAGATAATTGCTGGATGGATGACCAGACAATTCTTTTAACCATGGAAATTGATCTCACCCATGGTAGCCAGTTAGTGTATATTATACCTAACATCATTATAACTATAGGTGATTTTTATAGGAATATCGAAATATCCATCCTCACTAGGGGTACGACCAGTGGCAACATGGGAAGACTTATCTTCTAATAACATGAGGGTTAGTTGGAAGACTCTAATACCCCAAATGTGGGGTTCGCTTACGAAGTCCAAGGAGGAGTTGATTATTTAACCAACCACGGAGTCTGAGCACTATCTGGTTGAAGATATTCTACGACAAGCCTGCAGGGTTTAAATTGTTGGTACCCCAAGGTTGTTTTGATGTGATCAAACAAGTTAAGTTAGGTTTTGTTGTGTTTAACCTTGTGTCTAAGTGTGCAGGAATTTAGGAGCACAGAGAGTCGAGCAAAAGATGTAGCTAGCGAGAAGAATGTAACGGGAGAGAGCCGACGGGCTCGGTGCGTCTGAAGTACGAGGTGCTGCGGAAGAGAACGCGGGCAGACGAGGAGTCGCGCGACGTTTCAGCGCGACGAGAAGCCGGAGCAGAAGCTTGCTCGAGGAGAAGGCTAGAAGTTGGGTTCGGGTGATCCTTATTCCGGATGGCCGAAATCATTCAAGCGAGCGGAGCCGGAGCGGAAGGCCCGGAATGGAAAAGTCAACCACGTTGACTTTCTTGGTCCGGGCGTTCGGAATCCTTTTGGGCGCTCGGAACGAAGTTTTATCCGGATCACGTTTGATTGCGATCCGTTGCGAAGGGGATAAAATTTTATCCTTCAGGCGCCCTGATCAAGTTTATAAATATAGCCTTGGTACAAGGAGCTAAACACAACAAGCATTCTTGCAACAACACTTGTACGCTTCTAGTTTTCCATTTAGCTTTTTGTTTTTGTGCGATCATTGCTCTAAACTAGAGCATTCTTTGGCAAAATGCCCTTCTTGGCCACACACGTAGCACTTGCACTTTTTGTTTTTAACCAAGTGCTTTCTTTTATCTATTCGGGCATGAGATTCGTGTGGTTTGCCCTTGTAAGTCTTGGACCGTCGGATTACAAATTTCTTTTGGTTCTGGTTCTTGTAATATCCGGGAATTGACATCTGGCTGCAAAAAGATAGATCCTTTAGAGATCTCTTAAAAACTGCATCATTGCATTCTTGCTCCAGGTACTTATATGCGAAGAGGATTCTTGGAAATACGCCAATGGTTAGGCTTGGGTACTTAGTATCAAAGGCTTCTTTTATTTTATTTCTAAGTTCTCCTGGCATCTTTAACTAGAATTTCTCTGAGAGCTCCGGTCCAGTGTAAAGTCATCCTGTTTTAGATGATAGCCTCATGTAATCATTCATATATTGGACAATGTTTTTCACATTGTCACAGGATTATTTTTTCAGGTCGTGGTAGGCTGTATCCTAGATGACCGTTGATTCTTGTGTCAGATCCTCAGAAGAGAACACCCTTCGCACCGGGGATAGTATGTTTTGGGTTCCTTCCCGGCCATCTGCAATCTCTATTAATGCGGTATATTCCGCAGGATAGTTCATTCTCCATTGAACCCACTCTAGCGTTTCAATCTCTCCCAGGAGATTTTCCATATATTCTATTTTATCCTTTGGGTTTGTGAAACCTTGGCTAGCTACATGGTTCTTCGTGATAGATTCCCAGCCTGAGAATACGTCATGAAATAGTCTAATTTGCTCTGGGATAACAAATATTGCTCCACCTTGTTGCCGAGTTGAGGGCAAAGTCCACATTTCAGTATTTTTGTCTTTGGTGAACCTGGTATCGACGGGTCTCCGCTCAAAGGTGGGCTGGGATGGGCCTGGTTCCACTTTTGTTGTTGCCGATGGATAGCCTGGTGGCCTCATCATGGTGTCTTGGGGTGGATTATAAGGAGATACCACTGTGCTTGTGGAGTAAATTTGTTCTGATTGGGTTTCCACAAGACACCTTAAACTAGGGTATTCCATTTCATACCCCGTAGTGATAAGTTTAGTGGATGATTGGGATTAGGTTTCTGTCCCACCATCTTTTGTTGCAAATGGGTTAATCCAATCCTCATCATCTGAATATGAGTCCCATATTGGTTGGCGAGGGTCTTCCATAGGCGTGGTAATAGCTGCCATATAACAGATCTGATCAATGAGCTCTTCCCCATACTCAGAATTGTCTAGAGAAAGGTCCATGGACCGGAGTACAGTGGCCCCTAGGCTTGTATCTCTTGCATGATTTTCTTCCAGACCTTCCTGAGGGAGGCTATGCTCCTCGAACAAGACCGAGATCATATGTTTTTCTTTTGGTAGGAGTTTTGAAATTATAGGAGGTGGTTGTTGTAGCGCCTTGGATGTTGAGCCAAACCCGCCATCTCCTCGACTTGTTTGGGTGAGGCTTGGAGCTTCATAAATGTTTAGTATCAGGATTTTCTCAAAAATAATTTGAGCAATGCAATCTCTTGGTTGCATTCGGACAGGGACATCAGAGTGATTAAATGTCATAATAATAAGTTCACCTCTATAGTCGCTGTCGATAACTCCCACTCCTATGTCAATTCCCAAATTCCATGCAATACTGGATCTTGCAGCAATTCTTCCATAACTACCCAATGGAATTTCTATTTGAAGTCCCGTGGGAATTTTGCCTTTTCCTCGGGCTGCAATAACACATGGCTCACTTGCAGCCGGGTCGAATCCTGCAGCACCATTAGATTTTTGCTTAGGAATTTTGGCTAGTGAGGGGATTTTATGTACTAGGACGCAGGGTTGAGCATCTTCATATTCTTCAAAGGCTTCTTGTTGATGAGTTTCTTTAGGATACTCATCATTGCCAGCGACGAAGACACTTGGAGCTTGTTCGATTAGAACATCCAGTGTTTGGAAGGTTTCTTCATCGCTTTGAATTTCCTCATCCCTTTCATTGTAGCTTGGTTGTCTAGTTGATGTTGAAGCGACATAATTGTTGAAGCTTGAGGATATACGTCCATCCATTAGGGTTCTGCTATTGACCTCTTGCGGGTTCATAGCAATGCATACCTGTGTGGGTTTGATTACCCAGTTTAAACCCTACAGGCTTGTCGTAGAATATCTTTGACCAGATAGTGCTTGGACTCCGTGGCTGGTTAAATAATCAACTACTCCTTGGACTTCGTAAGCGAAGCCCACATTTGGGGTATTAGAGAGCCTTCCAACTAACCCTCGTCTTATTAGAAGATTAGCCTCTCCATGTTGCCACTGGTCGTATCTCCTAGTGAGGATGAATATTTCTATAAAAATCACCTATAGTTATCATGATGTTAGGTATAATATACACTAACTGGATACCATGGGTGAGATCAATTTCCATGGTTGCAAGATTTGCCTAGTCACCCATCCAGCGATTATCTTTGAATACTACTAAAGTCATTGTACCTTCTTCATTTTTGTGCAGTGTTTGTATTCGTACCTGTATCACTCCCAGGTGGATGTACCTCATTTTGCTTCTCTGTAACTGAAGGTAGCTTTCTTCTTGTATGAAGGCTCGATCAAGCTGGTTGTCTTCTGTTACTAGGATTGACTCTTCCGATCTGTGCATATAAACTCGATGGTTGGCGTCATCTCTTCTTGAGTGATAGAGGACTTCCGCAGGAACCAAGGCTGCCCTTTCTTGCATGGACAGTTGTAGCTCTGTTTGGGGATCAATTTGTTGCTCAATAGTTTGTGCAGTATTGGATCTCCCCAAAAGTCTTCGGCCAAGTCTTCTTGTGGCTTGTATGGTGTTATATAGTCTTCTTTGGTTCCTTCTGTATTCTCTTATCTGATCATCATAGAGGGGAGTTGGTGGTTGCTCCGTCATGGTCCTTGTTGCCATTAGCTCTTAAGCTTTTCTTGCTTTTCCTTAAGGATTTTGTACAGGTCTCTGAAGACGTGGAGCTTTCCCCGTCCCTCCTTTGGCTTCTCCGAAGGGCCTAAAGACAAATTTTTCAATTTGATAATTAAATCTTCAGGCAAGGTAGATGAAGAAACTCCTCCTTTTGTTTGCTCGTAATGTTTTGAGGTCTGCCTGGATGTCTTTAATACTTTCGGCAACTTGAACTAAGAGCTAAAGCTTGAGTGTCATTCTGTTTGATGATGGCTGTACTTCCGGATGTTGGTCCTTGAAAGTCACTTGGTCTTGTGAACCCAATAGCTAGGGATTCGATTTGTTCAGTGGCCTTGACAACTATTTTTGTATGATGAGGTGTTCTTTGTTAGGGCGTAGCTGCTCATGAAGCGATCCACCTTTCAAGATTGTGGAGCAAGCCTTCCACTTGTTCAAGCTTTTTGTTAAGTTCTTTTGTTATCTTGAGAGTTCTTTCCTCCGCAGGCTTAGGTTGTCCCGAGATTTCAATGACCAAGCTTCAGATTTCTTGTTTTGTTAGTGGCTTGTTTTCTGTATATATAAGCATTAAATCTTGTAAAGCAGTTTTAAGTTTGATAACTTCTTCCTTAAGGGATTGACAGTACTCTAGGATAAGTTTAAAGGTTTTGAGATGGACACGGGAAGATAAACAGGTCCTATCGTAGATTACAACAATATTGTTAGCTAACTGATTGGGAGTAACTTTTGTGGTTGAAGTGAGGTAAAGGTACTCTAGGTCAGACGTTCGGGAGTTTTCATACCACTCCTTAATTGCTTTTTTCCATTTTTCAGACATCTAGGATTTTATAAGTTTCTTTTGGAAAGGGGAGTTCCTTACCAGGTATGCTCATGTAGGGGTTCCCTTGGGCTTACTACGACCTCTTGCCTTATTGCCAAGTTAAGGTCGTATCCTTTTGCAATCACCTGATTTGCATAATACCATCATTCCAAAGAAAACAAATTTAACCATAAAGGTCTTAATTTAGTAGAAGCATAGGAGTATGCTAAAACCTTCCTCAATCCTTCCTTTTGTACCTTGCCATTAGAAGTTTTACGCTACCATATGCATCTTTTAAAACCTTGCTATGATACCAGCGAGGTAGCGGGTAGATGCGTATAGTGGTAAAGCAGATAATAGAAATAAGGAGATATATAGATCGTGTAAGATACTGCAGAAGATCAACAACAATGCTTACAGGTTGTGCCTTCCTAGTTATTTGAAGACTTGTGATGTCTTCAATGTGAAACATTTGACTCCTTATTCGGTGGATGCTGATGAGACTACTATGAACTTGAGGGCGAGTTCTTTTCAACCCGAGGTGATTGATGCAGGACCAACCCAATCCAATATAACCCTTTGAACTTCAAAGGGGCATAACTTTTAACTCAGGATTCGGAATCAGGCTGTCAGCAGTCATGCGTGTAGAATTAGAAGATCTACGTTGTTATGGAACTGTAATTGCCAAGTTTCGGGCCCCAAAACCACTGTTTAGGCCCCCTCATCCGAGCTTTCGAATATATTTTTACTATTTAGTAATTTAATTTTTATGGTATTTAGGGTATTTTTGGTATGCCGGATATTCATGGGTTAGGATTAGACTAATTAAGCGTTCTGTTTTGGTAAATTCTATTTTTCCATTTTATGGCAAATACTCTTTTCTTTACAAGATGGAAATTGAGGTGTATATATTAGGATTTCTATCCTTATTTGGGTTTGGAGTTTATCTAAAAAACCTATTTAACTATTTAAGGATTCATCCTCAATATTGAATAAAATTTTCTTTTTTGGTAAATGATGAATTGCTCCTTTCCTCGGTTTCTCTTCTCGCATTATCATCATCATTATCTTGCTTGGCGTCAGAATATGTAATTTTGCATTCAAAGCTCTTTCATACATAAGCACATAGAACGCCCCAAGTTTTTTCACAAGAACAGACTAATCCCAATTCTCTATCCCTGACAAAACCAGGTCCCACTTAGTAGTTAGTGTTGCTAACTATTTGCTCAAACTAAGTTTGAATTCGTGTGTTAGTATCCATAAGCCACTTCTAACCCTCTCAAAATTATCTTAGGGAATTCCCCCCTTTCTAAATATTTCTCAAAGAGTAGTTTTTTCAGTGGCAATGCTCTTACAAATAATAAAAACTGAATGAAGCATTCTTTTGTGTCGAGCAGACTAGGGTAAGAACTCCTTATTCATTCAGTATAAATCAGTTTTACCAGATTGTTACCATTGTGACACAAGTAACAACCTATTGCCTCAAATATTTATCTTGATGCTTATTTTCTCTTTGCATCTAGCAACTTCACATTTGTCGTCCATAGTAGTAGGCTAATGCATAGCGTGTTGCTATTTTTTTTTTTGTTTATTGTCTTCCTTTCAGGTGGGGCCATTTAATACCTATTATTCACAACTGGAACAGCATCTAGCTCAAGCTGGCATCGATTCTAGTGTCAATAAATGGGACCAACCCTTGGTGCTGGGGATGGTCGATCCTCATGACCCTTTATCTCATCCTGCTGGAGTTTCTGACATTCAAGCTGAGTCAGCCACATGCATTGACCCTGATCAATTTACTAATTTTTTGGTATGCCGACCTTATTTCCGTTTGGATCTAGTTCTTGAAATTAGCATCACTGTGGTATGCAATTAAATTTCATTGGCTATAATTGCGAGCTATAGCTTTGGATTGAAAAGACATAGACAAGCTTGCACATTCTTTTGACTTGGCTAAGAAATTAGAATATGGTTTTCTTCAGATTCCTAACTGGTTTGGAGCCGAATCACCAGAATGTACAAAGTACAACCCATTTCCCTTGCCTGAAACCTACAGAACATCCCAGAAGAAGAAGGTAACTTCTCTTATGCTTATTTGTACCATGGCTATGTTTCACTTATACTACTTTTTCCAATTCTAAATGCTTAGTTGTATGATTTCTCCAGCATAAAAACTTGCTTGATGTTCAACAAGCTATCAGAGATGCGCCAGTTGATGAAACCCGGAAGCGAGAACTAGCATCCGCCCTTCATGCACATTTTAAAGACTGGTTATATGGTACTTTCTAGCTTCCCACTTATCCAGACTGATAAAACTCCATGCACAAGTCCATCCACTCGTGTCCTATAAATTTGTAGTCTACATAGAGTGTCCTTTGAACTATGGCCTATGGTATTAACTTTATACATTTTGACAATGCATTTAAAATATAAACCAAGACCTGTTTTAGAACCCATCTAGGCATCAGTTTTTACTTGTATTCACTTAACCTATTTAACTTGCACAAATCCATGTTGAGCTCAGTTGTACCTGGTCTCGCTGGTTCTGTCAATCTGATTCCATATCTTGAAGCACATGTCCAAATCTGGCTCATTGAAGCAATATCAGTCTGGTTCTTGAAACATTGACAAGCAAAAGCGAGCAACTGTGACACCTCAGATTATCTCATATGATAACCTGTGAGCTGATTTATAAACTTAGATGAGGGAGTGACTAGTGACTTGTTGAGTTAGGCTAATAGTTGGTATGACAAGTTAATCGGGTGAGTTACATAAGTAAGAGGGTCGTGACAAGCAATGGAAGCAAGAATAAAGGAGAGGGAGAGTGCCAAAGAGGGTCGTCACAAGCAATGGAAGGAAGAATAAAGGAGAGGGAGTGTGGGTGAGAGCTATGATAACATACCTTTAGACTTCATCACAGGGCTTAATCTTGAAATTTTGGTCTCTCTATACTTTGGGCATCATACACCTTGTATTTCACCATCATGCAGTGAGGCATTTAATACCATCATACTCTCTGTGAATTTTACTTTTAATAATGCAAGTGATTGTTAAACAAGGTCCCTAACTCGATCGAATCCTTTTGCAGCGTCCGGGAACATTCGCCAGCTTTACTGTCTACAAGCGGAATGAACTTGCTATAACAACACCATTGTTATGCTTTGTAATTTCTCTGAAGCAACTGCAAGCTCTTTCCACTCTATTCTGATTGGCCTACCAGACTCACTCGTGCTAGATCTAGGGCTTCTTGTGTTTGTGCAGTGGTAGCTGTTTTCCCCCATGATATCCATGTTTTTATCTTGTTGCTGAATCGTCATCACGTTGTTATTGTGCATGAGAAATAGTGAGAAGATTGTTGGTTACTGCTGCATATTACAAGTTTTGGAGAGCTAAATTTGTTCAAGCTTGTCTTCTTCAAACGCTGCTATGCCACCCAACCCATTTGATGATTCCAAAACACAGCCAGCAAGTGGAGTTGGCACTTGATACCTTTCATTCTAGCCAACCAATTGCTATTTATACATCTATAAAATCTCATAATGTTTTTTCATCAGTTGCGTTTCTCATGGATAATGTGTTAGTCAAATTGATATATAATGTAGTAATCTGTTAAACCCTTTTCAAAATTTGTTGTTTTTAAAGATTTTATTAATTGTAAATATTTTTTACTATACAACCTAACTAGCAACTTCAGTTTTAATTTCAGATAATATTTTGATAATTAATGGGACTTTAGAAAGCATTTTAAAATATGAAAGTTTGAATTAGTATATTTAATTTTGTTATAGGAAGTTAAGAACAAAAAAACAGAGCATTGGAAGATGTTATTGTTTAGAAAAGATTTAATTTTATCACCTTCGTATTTAAATAAAAACAATGGAACATTGAATTGAAAATTTACACATCCAAAGCATATCTGAGGCTTTTAAATATATAACAAATTAACCATAAATTTAAATTAATAAAAACATAATATAAATAATTAGATGTGAAAAAATATCCACGCGCAACATATAATAGGTAAGTCTTTTAAAACTAAATAAAGCCATTCACGCAATTCGTACGTTCATCAGATTTATCACGTTCTGGAATTTAAATTCTCACCTCAAGTATTCTTCCCACGTTAAAAAAAATCACTCAAGGAAAATCTATAAATTTTTTAATCTCCACAATAATTAATCACTCATCTAAAAATTGTAAAATAAATTTTATCCGATCATCACATCAGCTAAAGTGACGGACATAAGCTACCAATTAAACATCTACCAATCAATCAATTAAAGACCAATAACCATAAAAAAAAATCATCACGTGTTAAACACGGCTTAATTTGATAATCAACTATGATAATTGATGTGACGATAAAAAGGACCCACCCAACACAGATCAAATGTAGAGATAGCAATCGACGCAGAACTCAAAGTCTAGGTAGTCAACGTGATCAGCGGTCCTACCAAAGATGATCAGCGGAAAGCAACACCAACTGCTGATCGAGCATGAAGTGCTCGATCTGCCAGGTGACTTGTTTGAGCAGAACGCCCATTTGGCAGGATCATTATGGCAAAAACATCAGATGCTCATTATGGATTAGAGGAACGTTATGGTGATTGGAGCGCTTATCCGGTCGGGCGAAAATAATCTACTAAACTAAGTCACTATGGGAAAAAGCAGCAAAGGTTGACTTAGCGGAGGAGTCTCGACCGAGCGACTAACCTGCTCGACTGAACAGTGGGGCAATTCTTGTATCTCTTAATATCCCTTTGGAAGGTAATGCCACTAATAATAGGGCATGGTCAACAGGCGGATCGTACGACGGAAGCTTCTACTATCTCATCAGAGATTTACATGCCTTCTTAAGGTATGGTGTTAGAGATACTTTTCTGATATATCCTTTCATAGGACAATTGGGGGAAGCGTGCTCGCGCCTTGAGGAGCGTGCATGTCGCCCACCGGGACACTATATAAAGGGGGAGGGGGGGAGGGAGTCCATGCACCGGTGGAGGTATGTGCTATTCATTATTCATTCTTGTGCTTTCACTATTGCTCCGCTTTCTTCTACTGTTCTTATTAGTTAGAGCCCTAGAGCCAATCATTTGATGATTATTGTATGAACTCGTTGTATCATATTCTTGTATATAAATAAAGACATTTGTTTTTGGTTATTATACTTACTTGTATTAGTGCCAAATAACTAAGTATAATAGCGTCTTTGAGTAGAAGGTTCTTACTTATATCAATCGATTGGTTGAATTGATAGTGAGATGATATAGGAAACACTACTCTTAATCATTCCTAGTCGAGTATTAATATTCAGGGACAATGTTAATGCGACGAGACTAGCATGTAGGTCAACTCGATGACTTGATTTCACAAGTCATGGATATGGAGATATCAAGTTGACACATGGGTATGCATTGGAGAATGTATACTGAATGACCCGCCATGAGAAAGTATCATGAATCGTTATATGAGTGCCATATACTTTCTCATGTGGCTATTAGTATAACTACTAGTCCTTGGACCTGAAGTCACCATGGTTCCCTACATAAGGAGTTACGTACTTTGGCTTCGTCAAACATCACCCGTAACTGGGTGGACTATAAAGGCGATTACTAGGTATGTAACGAATTATGCAGAGGGATGTGAGTGATGTAGATGGAATCTATCCCTCCTATATGACGGGAGTGACATCGATATTCTTGATAGAATGAGACCACGAAGTGCATGGCCATACCCAAATGAGTCAATA
The DNA here is from genome assembly GCF_018446385.1 of Zingiber officinale. Lineage (NCBI taxonomy): Eukaryota > Viridiplantae > Streptophyta > Magnoliopsida > Zingiberales > Zingiberaceae > Zingiber > Zingiber officinale. Next base: position 39,375,138 of record NC_055987.1, read on the forward strand.
TGAGATATTGAGCTCATTTGATTGAGTGAGTCTACTTGGAGTTCAAGATTTAGATTGATTAGAGGATGACACGGTCTATGCCTCACATTAATCAATCTAGATGTCTAGGATAGAAGGACATTGTCATATATTGTGAAGAGTCACAATTAGTAGTCACAAGGTGATGTTGGATCTCAACATTCTTATAACTTGGGTAGTAATGATGTGTTGCTAGATACCGCTCATTACTTATGCTTCTAAATGAGTTTAGGAGCATTGCCAACGTTACAAGAACCTATAAGGTCACACACAAAGGGCAATTAGATGGAGATTAGATTCATTTGATGAACCTAAAGGATTAGGTTCATGTGATGAACCAAATTGGATTAAGAGTAATCCAAATTGAGTTAATTGAGTTAGACTCAATTTGGTTCATGTGTTAAGTGAGTCTAATTTGGACTTAGACTCATTTAATTAATTTAATTCAATGAATAGAGATTCATTAAATTAAAATTGACTTGAACTAATGGTTAGATTAGATTAACCAAGGGAGAGAAATGATCAAGTTTGACTTGACTTGAGAGGAAGATGAAGGGTCAAGTTTGACTTGACCATTTGCCACCTCATTGGTGAGTTGGCAAAGAGTGGGCCAATGATGATGCTCCACATCATCATGTTTGCTTAAGTGGGATGCCACCTCATGGGAGTTACCAAGAGTTGAGACTCTTGGTATCCCATGGAGGTTACAAACCTCATGAAGTGGCCGACCACTTTTAGTGTGGAATGAATTGATTTTCATTCAAGTGAATTCATTTCTTCTTCTTCCTCTCAAGGTTTCTTCTCTCCCTCTCCTCTCCATTGCTGAGACCTTGCATGAGTGCTAGCACACTCTAAGGTTTCTTCTCCATCTCTTGCTTGTGTGGATACACATAGTGGAGTATCTACTTTGATACTCTCGAGATCCGGCGAACCTTGGACGAGCGGGATTACGTGAAGGGCTTCGCATCAAGGGTAATGCTCTTCTTCTTTGTAGATCTAGTTTAGATCTTGATTAGAAACTCGTACATGAAGTTTTTGAAATTTTATAAACTTTGCACGGATGCGTAGCATGGGTTTCGAGGTTTCCGCAATGCAAAAAATAGTTTTTTGCGACGCGAAAAACCCAATAGTGGTATCAGAGCCACGTGCAAAGCGTGTACGAGTTTTGTTTTTGTTTTTATGACAAAAATTAAGATTTGTAAGTTTCTGTATATTTGTGATTTTAATAGATTTTATGGGTATTTTTCTCATAGAAGCGAAGCACAAGTGTTTAGACACTTGTAGGCTTCGACTACCGAGAAGATCTTTCTGAAACGGCAAGGTTTCGCCCCAAATCGTTTTGGGACAGCGGGCTAAGGCGCTGTAGGATCACTAAGGAACACTCGCGATGGTTATATCGCGGGTAGGGGTGCTGCCCCTGACCTCGCAAGGGGTTTCGTTCCGCGATTGCGCCCGAAAATCGCTAAACGAGACCGCCGGGAATTTTACTCATAAAAATTGTAAGAAAAATTACAGAAATTTATAGAAATTACATAATTTAGAATTATATATTATTTTGTGATGGTCATGGCCCAAAAGACCCAATTTGATTGGATATTGTGTGTTGTAATTCATAATATGGCTTGCGTGCCGTCATGTGATTGTGCGTGTTGTATATTTAATGCGCGACCTGCGCGTCATGCCTTTCTATTTATTTATTCCTGTTGTAAATAGTTTAGACTCGAATGTAACTCGAGTTTCACTTTTGTAATGTACAAAATGGAGCGGTGGAAGGTCTACTCGAGACGGAGTTACGAGGAGGGCGCGAGCAACACAAGGTGGTCAAAGGAAGGAGCTTGAGAAGCTGTTGACCTTAGGTTGACCATCTGATCTTCTCATTGGCTTGAGAAGATCGTAGTAGGGCCATGACTAATCACAAAATATTTAATTAATTGCTTGTGTGTGTATATGTGATGCATGCTAGAATAATAATTAATTAGCACCTTATCGATTAGATTAGATCTAAATCGTCTATATGATACACCTCGACGATTAGATTAGATCTAAATCGTGTATATGATGCACCCTAATGATTAGATTAGATCTAAATTGCGTATATGATACACCTCGTCGATTAGATTAGATCTCAATCGCGTCAACTCGTAATGCCTACCATGCTGTGATACCTATCACTACCTCGATCACATGTTGTTGTTGAATCTGCCAAAGCAGAGCAACACATATTATCTTGGTGGGGTACGGAGGGACAATCTTGGTCCCACCTATCAACGCATGGGTGAGTACAACTCAATTAGATTGAGCAACTAGTTAACTCAATTGAATCGAGTTTAACTATAGATATTTTTCAATGGTCGGTAGATAGGTCAAAATCACGTTTATATTAACTCTTGGGCGTATTAGCCAAAGCTAACTCGAGTTTTAATATAAAATGCGGATCTTGATCCTATAAACAAGAGTTGCATAGAGATGTAATTGGTAATTAGTTACCTACCGATCATACTAAGTCTTGGGCGATTTAGCCAAAGCTAACTCAAGGCGTAGTATGATGTGGATCTTGTCCCACATGAATTATAGAATTTAGTGGGAGCATCATTTAATTAAAGATCTAATTAGATGATTAATAGAATATGATATTTATTTATTTTCTGTATTTTTCTGTTGTAGATAATCATGATGTCAAATACGAACTCTTTCTCCCTGCGTTCCGTCCTTGAGAAGGGCAAGCTCAACGGAGCAAATTTCCTGGACTGGTACAGGAACCTGAGAATCGTTCTCACACAAGAACGTAAACTATACGTTTTGGAGTAGCCCATTCCGGAGGCACCTCCTGCCAGTGCCACGCGAGCTGACCGTTATGCTTACAAGAAGCATCAAGATGACGCATTAGATGTGTCATGTCTTATGCTCGCGACCATGAACTCTGAGCTTCAGAAGCAACACGAATTGACGGGCGCTTATGATATGGTTGAACATCTTCGTCAACTATATCAAGGACAAGCGAGGCACGAGAGATTCGAGATCTCTAAGGCACTATTTCAGTGCAAGATGCAAGATGGGACTCTCGTAGGCCCATATGTACTCAAAATGATTGGGTACATAGAAAACCTACAGAGGTTGGGATTCCCACTTGGCCAAAAGCTGACCACTGATTTGATCTTGCAATCCTTGCCAGATAGCTATAGTCAATTCGTTCTAAATTATAACATGAACGAAATTGACAAGCCACTGCCCGAGCTGCTTAGCATGTTAAGAACTGCTGAGCTCAACTTTAAGAAGGTTAAGCCCAACTTCATTTTGATGGTGCAAAAGGGCAAAGGTAAGGGCAAGCCCAAAGGCAAGGGAAAGTCCCAAGCCAAGGGCAAAGGCAAGGCATTGAAACCTAAAGGAGGGGTCGCCAAGGATGCTACCTGCTTCCACTGCAGTCAGACCGGGCAGTGGAAGAGGAACTGCAAAGTGTACCTGGAAGATCTTAAGAAGAAGAGAAGTGAGACTTCCATTTGAGGTATCTATGTTATAGAAGTCAATCTATCTATTTCTTCATCAGGGGTATTAGATACCGGATGTGCTTCTCACATTTGTACTAATGTGCAGGCGCTGAGAAATAGCAGGGCATTGGCAAAGGGCGAGGTGGACCTACGCGTAGGCAATGGAGCACAAGTTGCTGCTGTTGCTATATGAACTTACTATCTATCTCTACCCTATGGGCTTGTACTAGAATTGGATGATTGTTGTTATGTGTCTGCTTTGACTAAGAACATTATATCAATTTCTTGTTTAGACAAGAAAGACTTTTCATTTATAATAAAGAACAAATGTTGTTTAGTTTATTTAAATGATATGTTCTATTGTAGTGCACCTCTGATGAACGAACTCTATAAACCCTATCTATAACATAAGTACCAAGAGGTTCAAGTCAAATGACATGAACCAAACCTATCTCTGGCACTGTCGCTTAGGTCATATAAATGACAAATGCTTATCCCAGCTACATAAGGATGGTTTGCTAGACTCATTTGATTTTGAATCATATAAGACATACGAGTCATGCCTTCTAGGCAAGATGACCAAGACTCCCTTTAGTGGGCACAGTGAGAGAGCGACTGACTTGTTAGGTCTTATACATAGTGATGTATGTGACCCTTTCAATGTCACTGCTAGAGGTGGTTATAGGTACTTCATTACATTTACTGATGACTTCAGTAGATATGACTATGTGTATTTGATGACACATAAGTCAGAATCCTTTGAAAAGTTCAAAGAATTCAAGAATGAAGTACAAAACCAGCTTGGCAAGAGTATTAAGATATTTCGATCAGATCGAGGTGGTGAATACCTTACCCATGAGTTTCGTGACTATCTAGCTGAGTGTGGGATTCTATCTCAACTCACTCCTCCTGGAACGCCACAGTGGAATGGTGTATCCGAAAGGAGGAATCGTACCTTATTAGATATGGTACGATCTATGATGAGTCACACAGATCTTCCTATGTATCTTTGGGGCTATGCTCTAGACACAGCAGCCTTCATTCTCAACCGAGTTCCATCCAAGGCTATAATAAAGACACCATATAGGATATGGACTGGGAGAGATGCCCAGGTGTCTTTTATGAGGATTTGGGGTTGTGAGGATAACGTTAGACGTCAAGTCTCGGACAAACTGGGATCCAAATCCGACAAGTGCTATTTCATTGGATATCCCAAGGAAACAAAGGGGTATTACTTCTACAGTCCCAGTCAACACAAGGTAGTTGTGGCTAAGACTGGGGTATTTCTAGAAAGAGACTTTGTTTCTAAAAAGACTAGTGGGAGTACGTTCGATCTTGAAAAAGTTCAAGATGTGGACCATAGCACTGAAGCCTCGATGGAAGTTGAACTAGAACCACAAAGTGTTGTGGATGATGTTGTTCCACAAGGAGTTGAGGAACCACAACCAGTTCAAGTAGACCTACCTCTTCGCAGATCTGATAGGGTACGTCGTCAGCCTAAGAGATACTCATTTCTCTTGTCTGACCATGATGACGTTGTGCTCATTGAGGATGAGCCTACCTCCTATCTGGAAGCTGTGATGAGTCCAGATTCTGAGAAATGGCTAGAGGCCATGAGATCCGAGATGGAATCCATGTACACTAACCAAGTATGAACTTTGGTTGATCCACCTGAAGGGGTCAAACCCATTGGGTGTAAGTGGGTCTTTAAGAGAAAGATTGACATGGATGGACTTATTTATAAGGGTCGCTTGGTAGCTAAAGGTTTCAAGCAAATTCATGGTATTGACTATGATGAAACCTTTTCTCTAGTAGCGATGCTTAAGTCCATTCAGATCATGCTTGCTATTACAGCATATCATGACTATGAGATATGGCAGATGGATGTCGAAATCGCGTTTCTGAATGGAAACCTGCTCGAGGATGTGTACATGACACAACTTGAGGGTTTTGTAGATCCACAACATACTAGCAGAGTATGCAAACTGCATAGGTCCATTTATGGACTAAAGCAAGCTTCTCGGAGCTAGAATCTTCGATTCGATGATGCAATCAAATAGTTTGGTTTCATCAAGAATGAAGATGAACCTTGTGTCTACAAGAAGGTTGTTGGAAGCACAGTTGTCTTTCTTATATTGTATGTGGATGACATACTACTCATTGGGAAAGACATCCCTTTGCTGTAGTCTGTCAAGACTTGGCTAGGGACTTGTTTATCAATGAAGGACTTAGGTGAGACATCCCGCATTCTAGGCATACAGATCTATAGAGATAGATCTAAGAGATTGCTTGGCCTAATCAGAGTACATATATTGACAGGGTACTCCTACGATTTGCCATACAGAACTCCAAGAAGGGATTTCTGCCGATGTCACATGGCGTGAGTCTTTCGAAGACTCAAGGTCCCTCTTCTAGAGAGGAGAGAGACCACATGGATCAGATCCCTTATGCCTCAGCCATAGGATCAATCATGTATGCCATGCTATGTATGTTGGGTTTTTCGGGCCACGAAAACCGCTTTTTCGCGTCGCGGAAACCCCGAAACCCCCTAGCCATTGGATCCGTGCGAAGAAAACTTTCGAAAATACGAGTACAAGTTTCAAACTTTGATCTACAGTAGATCTACAAAGGAAAAACATTTTATACCTTCGATGTGTGCCCTTCGCAATCCCGCAAGTCCAAGGTACGCCGGATCTCGAAGTTGTCAACGTAGACAACTCTCTAGTGATATCCACACGAACAAGAAGTGTTCTCTAACACTCAAGGATGGAGAAGAGAGTACCCCAAGTGTGCTAGCACTTTCTAGGGCTCTCGGGTAGGATTTGAAAGGAAGAAAAAGAGAGGATGCAAAAAGAATCTCATACACTCAAGAAGTAGTATCCTCCTTTGTGACCTTCACTCTTCCTTATGCTCTTGGAATTCACTCAACCACCTTCTACTCCTTTGAAACCCACGGCAACAGCAAGCAAAGAGGAGGAAGAAGCAAGGAAGAAGAAACATTCAACACACATCAATGCTACCAAAAATGAAACCCATTTTTCATTATGTGGCCGACCACACATGAGTAACTCCTCATTTAATGTGGCCGGCCACATTAAATGGAGGAGTGTAACCTCTTGATCTCCCTTGATGATGTGGAGATGATGTGACAAGGTTAGTCATGCCATGTAGGATGAGTCAACCTTCATGATGTGGCAATACATCAAGTCAAACTTCTTATGTAGGGAACCATGGTGACTTCAGGTCTAAGGACTAGTAGTCATACTAATAGCCACATGAGAAAGTATATGACACTCATATAACGATCCATGATACTTTCTCATGGCGGGTCATTCAGTATACATTCTCTAATGCATACCCATGTGCCAACTTGATATCTCTATATCCATGACTTGTGAGATCAAGTCATCGAGTTGACCTACATGCTAGTCTTATTGCATTAACATTGTCCCTGAATGTTAATACTCGACTAGGAATGATTAAGAGTAGTGTTCCCTATATCATCTCACTATCGATTCAACCAATCGATTGATATAGGTAAGAACCTTCTACTCAAGGACGTTATTATACTTAGTTTATTTGGCACCAATACAAGTAAGTATAATAACCAAAAACTAAATGCCTTTATTTATATAGAATATGATACAACAAGTTCAAAATACAATCATCAAATGATTGGCTCTAGGGCTCTAGCTAACAATCTCCCACTAGCATTATTGCCAATCAGTGTAGGCTCTAAGCCCCAATGACCTAGTGTGACCATCATGCTTCCTCTGTGCCAAAGCCTTGGTCAAGGGATCTGCGATGTTAGCCTCTGTAGGTACTCTACAAATCTTCACATCTCCTCTCTCGATGATATCTCGAATGAGATGGAAGCGCCGTAGTATGTGTTTGGTCCGCTGGTGTGAGCGAGGTTCCTTCGCCTGTGCTATAGCTCTATTGTTGTCACAATAGAGCTCAATGGGGTCAGCAATGCTAGGAACCACCCCAAGTTCAGTGATGAACTACGTCCTTTGCTGCCTCTGATGCAGCAATGTACTCGGCTTCTGTTGTAGAATCAGCTACTGTATCCTGCTTCGAACTCTTCCAGCTGACAGCACCACCATTAATGCAAAATACGAACCCCGACTGCGATCTATAGTCATCCTGGTCGGTCTGGAAGCTAACATCACTGTAACCCTTTACAGCTAGCTCATCATCGCCTCTATATTTCAAGAAATATTCTTTAGTCCTTCTTAAGTACTTAAAATATTCTTGACCGCTATCCAGTGACTTTCACCTGTATCTGACTGGTATCTGCTCGTCATGCTCAAAGCATACGAGACATCAGGTCGAGTACATAGCATAGTGTACATGATCGATCCTATGGCTGAGCCATAAGGGATCTGATCCATGCGGTCTCTCTCCTCTCTAGAAGAGGGACCTTGAGTCTTCGAAAGACTCACGCCATGTGACATCGGCAGAAATCCCTTCTTGGAGTTCTGCATGGCAAACCGAAGGAGTACCTTGTCAATGTATGTACTCTGACTTAGGCCAAACAACCTCTTAGATCTATCTCTATAGATCTGTATCCCTAGAATGCGAGATGCCTCACCTAAGTCCTTTATTGAGAAGCAACTCCCTAGCCAGGTCTTGACAGACTGAAGCATAGGGATGTCCTTCCCAATGAGTAGTATATCATCCACATACAATATGAGGAAGACAACTATATCCCCTACAACCTTCTTGTAGACACAAGGCTCATCTTCGTTCTTGATGAAACCAAACTGTTTGATTGCATCATCGAATCGAAGATTCCAGCTCCGAGAAGCTTGCTTTAGTCCATAAATGGACCTATGCAGCTTGCATACTCTGCTAGTATGCTGTGGATCTACAAAACCCTCAGGTTGTGTCATGTACACATCCTCGAGTAGGTTTCCATTCAGAAACGTGGTTTTGACATCCATCTGCCATATCTCATAGTCATGGTAGGCTGCAATAGCAAACATGATCCGAATGGACTTAAACATCGCTACTAGAGAAAAGGTCTCATCATAGTTAATACCATAAATCTGCTTGAAACCTTTAGCTACCAAGCGACCCTTATAGATAAGTCCATCCATGTCAGTCTTTCTCTTAAAGACCCACTTGCACCCAATGGGTTTTACCCCTTCAGGTGGATCAACCAAAGTCCATACTTGGTTGGTGTACATGGATTCCATCTCGGATCTCATGGCTTATAGCCATTTCTCAGAATCTGGTCTCATCACAGCTTCCTGATAGGTGGTAGGCTCATCCTTGATGAGCATAACGTCATCATGGTCAGACAAGAGAAATGAGTATCTCTCAGGCTGACGACGTACCCTATCAGACCTGCGAAGAGGTATGTCTACTTGAACTGGTTGTTGTTCCTCAACTCTTTGTGGAACATCATCATTCACAACACTTTGTGGTTCCAGTTCAATTTTCATCGAGGCATCAGTGCTATTGTTCGCATCTTGAACTTCTTCAAGATCGAACGCGCTCCCACTAGTCTTTCTAGAAACAAAGTCCCTTTCTAGAAAGACCCCAGTCTTTGCCACAACTACCTTGTGCTGACTGGGACTGTAGAAGTAATATCCCTTAGTTTCCTTGGAATATCCAATAAAGTAGCACTTGTCGGATTTGGGTCCTAATTTGTTTGAAACTTGACGTCAAACGTAAGCCTCACAACCCCAAATCCTCATGAAAGACACCTGGGCATCTCTCCCAGTCCATATCCTATATGGTGTCTTTATCACGACCTTTGATGGAACTCGGTTGAGTATAAAAGCTGCCGTGTCTAGAGCATAGCCCCAAAGGTATGTCAGAAGATCTGTGTGACTCATCATAGATCGTACCATATCTAATAGGCTACGATTTCTCCTTTCGGATACACCATTCCACTGTGGTGTTCCAGGAGGAGTGAGTTGGGATAGAATCCCACACTCAGCTAGATAGTCACGGAACTCATAGCTAAGGTATTCTCCACCTCGATCTGATCGAAGTATCATAATACTCTTGCCAAGCTGGTTCTGTACTTCATTCTTGAATTCTTTGAACTTTTCAAAGGATTCTGACTTATGTGTCATCAAGTACACATAACCATATCTACTGAAGTCATCAGTAAATGTGATGAAGTACCTATAACCGCCTCTAGCAGCGACATTGAAAGGGCCACATACATCACTATGTATGAGTCCTAACAAATCAATCGCTCTTTCGCTGTGCCCACTAAAGGGAGTCTTGGTCATCTTGCCTCGTAGGCATGACTCGCATATCTCATATGATTCTAAATCAAATGAGTCCAACAAACCATCCTTATGGAGCTGCGATAAGCGCTTGTCATTTATATGACCTAAGCGACAGTGCCAGAGGTAGGTTTGGTTCATGTCGTTTAACTTGAACCTCTTGGTATTTATGTTATAGATAGGGCTCTCAAGTTCTAGAATATAGAGTCCGTTTATCAGAGGTGCACTACAATAGAACATATCGTTTAAATAGACGGAACAACATTTGTTCTTTATTATAAACGAAAATCCTTTCTTATCCAAACAAGAAACTGAAATTATGTTCTTAGTCAAGGCAGACACATAACAACAATCATCTAATTCTAGTACAAGCCCAGAGGGAAGAGATAGATGGTAAGTTCCTACAGCAATAGCAGCAACCCGTGCTCCATTGCCTACTCATAGGTCTATCTCACCCTTCGTCAATGCCCTGCTATTCCTCAGCGCTTGTACATTAGTACAAATGTGCGAAGTACATCCGGTATCTAATACCCACGATGAAGAAATAGAGAGGTTGACTTCTATAACATGTATGCCTGAAGTAGAAATCTTATTTCTCTTCTTCTTAAGATCTTCCATGTATTCTTTGGAGTTCCTCTTCCAGTGCCTTGCTTGTCATTGATATAGGTGACAAAGATGTTCAACCATATCGTAAGCGCCCATCAACTCATGTTGCTTCTGAAGCTCAGAGTTCATGATCGCGAGCATAAGACATGACACATCTAATGCGTCATCTTGGTGCTTCTTGTAAGCATCTCGGTCTGCTCACGTGGCAGTGGCAGGAGGAGCCTCCGGAATGGGCTGCTCCAAAACGTACAGTTTACGTTCTTGGGTGAGAACTATTCTCAGGTTCCTGTATCAGTCCAGGAAATTTGCTCCGTTGAGCTTGTCCTTCTCAAGGACAGATCGCAGAGAGAAGGTGTTCGTATTCGACGTCATGGTAATCTACAACAGAAATAAATGCAGAAATAAATATCATATTCTTAATCATTTAATTAGGCCTTTAACTAAATGATGCTCCCACTGAATTCTATAATTTATGTGGGACAAGATCCACATCATACTAACCCTTGAGTTAACTTTGGCTAATACGCCCAAGACTTAGTATGATCGGTAGGTAATGATTACCAATTACATCTCTATGAAACTCTTGTTTATAGGATCAATATCTGCATTTATATTAAAACTCGAGTTAGCTTTGGCTAATATGCCCGAGAGTTAATATATATGTGATTTTGACATATCTTTCCAACCGTTGGAAGAATGCCTATAGTTATACTCGATCCAACCGAGTTAACTAGGAATACTCAATCTAATTGAGTTGTACTCACCCATGCGTTGATAGGCGGGACCAAGATTGTCCCTCCGTACCCTACCAAGATAGTATGTGTTGCTCTGCTTTGGCAGATTCAACAACAACATGCGATCGAGGTAGTGGTAGGTATCACGGCATGGTAGGCATTACGAGTTGACGCGTTTTAGATCTAATCTAAACGATGATGCGTATCATATACTCGATAGATCTAATCTAATTGAAGAGTGCATCATGTGCACGATTTAGATCTAATCTAATCGCTAGGCACTAATTAATTACTTAAACATGCATCATATATACACAAGCAATTAATTAAATTATGTGATTATGTCATGGCCCTACTACGATCTTCTCAAGCCAATGAGAAGATCGTATGGTCAACCTAAGGTCAATAGCTTCTCAAGCTCCTTCCTTTTGACCACCTTGTGTTGCTCGCGCCTTCCTCGTAACTCCGTCTCAAGTGGATCTTCCACCGCTCCAATTTTGTACATTACAATTTTAGAAACTCGAGTTACATTCGAGTCTAAATCTAATTTACAAAAATAATAAAATAGAAGGCACGACGCGCAGGTCGCGAATCAAAATACAGCACACATATCACATGACGGCACGCAGGCCGTTTTATGAATTACAACACAAATCCAATCACATTGGGTCTTTTTGGGCCATGACTATCACAAAATTAATATATAATTCAAAATTATATATTTTCATAATTTTCTGTAATTTTTTTTTATAATTTTACAGATTTTATGAGTAAATTTTCCCGGCGGTCCCGATTAGCGATTTCGGGCGCAATCGCGGAGCAAATCCCCTTGCGGGGTTAGGGGCAGTACCCCTACCTGCGATCTAACCATCGCGAGTTGCTCCTAAGTGATCCAAGAGCGCCTTAGTCCGCTGTCCCAAAACGATTTGGGTCGAAACATTGCCGTTTCGGAAAATTCTTCTCGGTAGTCGAAGCCTACAAGTGTAAAAACACTTGTGCTTCGCTTCTACGAGAAAAATACCCATAAAATAATAAAATTAGGAAATTCACAGAATGTTATAGTATGCATATTTTTCATAAAAATACTAATTAAACTCGTACAAGTCTTCGCACGTGGCTCTGATACCACTGTTGGGTTTTTCGGGTCACGAAAACCGCTTTTTCACGTCGCGGAAACCCCGAAACCCCCTAGCCATTGGATCCGTGCGAAGAAAACTTTTGAAAATACGAGTACGAGTTTCAAACTTTGATCTACAGTAGATCTACAAAGGAAAAACATTTTATACCTTCGATGCGTGCCCTTCGCAATCCCGCAAGTCCAAGGTACGCCGGATCTCGAAGTTGTCAACGTAGACAACTCTCTAGTGATATCCACACGAACAAGAAGTGTTCTCTAACACTCAAGGATGGAGAAGAGAGCACCCCAAGTGTGCTAGCACTTTCTAGGGCTCTCTGGTAGGATTTGAAAGGAAGAAAAAGAGAGGATGCAAAAAGAATCTCATACACTCAAGAAGTAGTATCCTCCTTTGTGACCTTCACTCTTCCTTATGCTCTTGGAATTCACTCAACCACCTTCTACTCCTTTGAAACCCATGGCAACAGCAAGCAAAGAGGAGGAAGAAGCAAGGAAGAAGAAGCATTCAACACACATCAATGCTACCAAAAATGAAACCCATTTTTCATTATGTGGCCGGCCACACATGAGTAACTCCTCATTTAATGTGGCCGACCACATTAAATGGAGGAGTGTAACCTCTTGATCTCCCTTGATGATGTGGAGATGATGTGGCAAGGTTAGTCATGCCATGTAGGATGAGTCAACCTTCATGATGTGGCAATACATCAAGTCAAACTTGATGTTTCAACTTCCATTTGGTCAAGTCAAAATTGACCAATTCTCTTCCTTTGTGAGTTAAAACCAACATTTGGTTCAAGTCAATTTTAATTTAATGAATATCAATTTATTAATATAAATTGACTCAATGAATCAAATTTAAATTAGACTCATTCAACAATTGAATCTAATTGAGTTTAACTCAATAAGTCTAATTTGAATTAATCCGAATCCAATCTTTGGTGCATCACATGAACCTAATCCAATTGGTTCATCATATGAACCTAATCTCCATCCACTTGTTCTTTGTGTGTGACCCAATAGGTTCTTGTAACGTTGGCAATGCCCCTAAACTCATTTAGAAGCATAAGTAATGAGCGGTATCTAGCAATACATCATTACTACCCAAGTTACAAGAATGTTGAGATCCAACATCACCTTGTGACTACTAATTGTGACTCCTCACAATATGTGACTTTGTCCTTCTATCCTAGACATCTAGATTGATCAATGTGAGGTATAGACCGTGTCATCCTCTAATCAATCTAAATCTTGAAATCCAAGTAGACTCACTCGATCAAATGAGCTCAATATCTCATATTAACTCATTTGGGCATGGCCATGCACTTCGTGGTCTCACTCTATCAAGAATATCGATGTCGCTCCCGTCATATAGGAGGGATAGATCCCATTTACATCACTCACATCCCTCCGCATAATTTGTTAAGTACCCAGTAATCGCCTTTATAGTCCACCCAGTTACAGGTGACGTTTGACGAAACCAAAGTACATAACTCCTTATATAGGGAACCATGGTGACTTCAGGTCTAAGGACTAGTAGTCATACTAATAGCCACATGAGAAAGTATATGACACTCATATAACGATCCATGATACTTTCTCATGGCGGGTCATTCAGTATACATTCTCTAATGCATACCCATGTGTCAACTTGATATCTCTATATCCATGACTTGTGAGATCAAGTCATCGAGTTGACCTACATGCTAGTCTTATTGCATTAACATTATCCCTGAATGTTAATACTCGACTAGGAATGATTAAGAGTAGTGTTCCCTATATCATCTCACTATCGATTCAACCAATCGATTGATATAGGTAAGAACTTTCTACTCAAAGACGTTATTATACTTAGTTTATTTGGCACCAATACAAGTAAGTATAATAACCAAAAACTAAATGCCTTTATTTATATAGAATATGATACAACAAGTTCAAAATACAATCATCAAATGATTGGCTCTAGGGCTCTAGCTAACAATGTACTCATCTTGATGTCTCGTATGCTTTGAGCATGATGAGCAGATACTAGTCAGATCCAGGTGAAAGTCACTGGATAGTGATCAAGAATATTCTTAAGTACTTGAGAAGGACTAAAGAATATTTCTTGATATATGGAGGCGATGACGAGCTAGCTGTAAAGGGTTACAGTGATGCCAGCTTCCAGACCGACCAGGATGATTATCGATCGCAGTCAGGGTTCGTGTTTTGCATAAATGGTGGTGCTGTGAGCTGGAAGAGTTCGAAGCAGGACACAGTCGCTGATTCTACAACAGAGGTCGAGTATATTGCTGCATCAGAGGTAGCAAAGGAGACAGCTTGGATCCGTAAGTTTATCACTGAACTTGGGGTAGTTCCTAGCATCGCTGACCCTATTGAGCTCTATTGTGACAACAATGGAGCAATTGCACAGGCTAAGGAACCTCACTCACACTAGCGGGCCAAACACATACTACGACGCTTCCATCTTATTCGAGAGATCATCGATAGAGGAGATGTGAAGATTTGCAGAGTACCCACTGAGGCTAACATTGCAGATCCCTTGACCAAGGTTTTGGCACAGAGAAAGCATAATGGCCACACTAGGTCATTGGGTCTTAGAGCCTATACTGATTGACACTAGTGCTAGTGGGAGATTGTTAGTTAGAGCCCTAGAGCCTATCATTTGATGATTATTGTTTGGACTCGTTGTATCATATTCTTGTATATAAATAAAGACATTTGTTTTTGGTTATTATACTTACTTGTATTGGTGCCAAATAACTAAGTATAATAGCGACCTTGAGTAGAAGGTTCTTACCTATATCAATCGATTGGTTGAATCGATAGTGAGATGATATAGAGAATACTACTCTTAATCATTCCTAGTCGAGTATTAACATTCAGGGATAATGTTAATGCGACGAGACTAGCATATAGGTCAACTTGATGACTTGATCTCACAAGCCATGGATATGGAGATATCAAGTTGACACATGGGTATGCATTGGAGAATGTATACTGAATGACCCGCCATGAGAAAGTATCATGGATCGTTATATGAGTGTCATATACTTTCTCATGTGGCTATTAGTATGACTACTAGTTCTTGGACCTAAAGTCACCATAGTTCCCTGCATAAGGAGTTACGTACTTTGACTTTGTCAAACGTCACCCGTAACTGAGTGAACTATAAAGGCGATTACTGGGTATGTAACAAATTATGCAGAGGGATGTGAGTGATGTAGATGGGATCTATCCCTCCTATTTGACGGGAGTGACATCGATATTCTTGATAGAGTGAGACCACGAAGTGCATGGCCATGCCCAAATGAGTTAATATGAGATATTGAGCTCATTTGATTGAGTGAGTCTACTTGGATTTCAAGATTTAGATTGATTAGAGGATGACATGGTCTATGCCTCACATTGATCAATCTAGATGTCTAGGATAGAAGGACATTGTCATATATTGTGAAGAGTCACAATTAGTAGTCACAAGGTGATGTTGGATCTCAACATTCTTGTAACTTGGGTAGTAATGATGTGTTGCTAGATACGACTCATTACATATGCTTCTAAATGTGTTTAGGAGCATTGCCAACTTTACAAGAACTTATAGGGTCACACACAAAGGGCAATTAGATGGAGATTAGGTTCATTTGATGAACCTAAAGGATTAGGTTCATTTGATGAACCTAAAGGATTAGGTTCATGTGATGAACTAAATTGGATTAAGAGTAATCCAAATTGAGCTAATTGAGTTGGACTCAATTTGGTTCATGTGTTAAGTGAGTTTAATTTGGACTTAGACTCATTTAATTAATTTAATTCATTGAATAGAGATTCATTAAATTAAAATTGACTTGAACCAATGGTTAGATTAGATCAACCAAGGGAGAGAAGTGGTCAAGTTTGACTTGACTTGAGAGGAAGATGAAGGGTCAAGTTTGACTTGACCATTTGCCATCTCATTGGTGAGTTGGCAAAGAGTGGGCCAATGATAATGCTCCACATCATCATGTTTGCTTAAGTGAGATGCCACCTCATGGGAGTTACCAAGAGTTGAGACTCTTGGTATCCCATGGAGGTTACAAACCTCATGAAGTGGCCGACCACTTTTAGTGTGGAATGAATTGATTTTCATTCAAGTGAATTCATTTCTTCTTTTTCCTCTCAAGGTTTCTTCTCTCTCCTCTCCATTGCCGAGACCTTGCATGAGTGCTAGCACACTCTAAGGTTTCTTCTTCATCTCTTGCTTGTGTGGATACACATAGTGGAGTATCTACTTTGATACTCTCGAGATCCGGCGAACCTTGGACGAGCGGGATTACGCGAAGGGCTTCGCATCAAGGGTAATGCTCTTCTTCTTTGTAGATCTAGTTTAGATCTTGATTAGAAACTCGTACATGAAGTTTTTCAAAATTTTATAAACTTTGCACGGATCTGTGGCATGGGTTTCGTGGTTTCCGCAACGCAAAAAGCGGTTTTTACGGTCCGAAAAACCCAACAGTTCTGGTGACTAACTTGGACATCGGAGGGCCAATTCTGGGGACCCCTTCCCTAGCCTGGCACTAACGTTTCTTGTGTTGCAGAGTTGGGGAGAGTCTACACGCGGTCAACCAAGAAGCCACCTGCCCAGCTAGCCTTCTTCACGATTTTCGAATAGGATCATATTGGCGCCATCTGTGGGAACGTAGCCTATATCTGAAACGTGGAGATGGAGGATGCTGGATGACTCACGACAGTGATACTGACGCAGGAGGAATTGGATAGGTTGATACAAGCTCGGACGACTAAATTGCTGGAGAAGCTACAACAGGAGATAGCTGAGCGACACGTAAATGAACCCGTGACGTCAGCCGTGGGACAACAAGCCTGATATAAAGACCTAGTGGAGAACATATCTGTTTGGGGAAAGAATAAGAAGCCGACCAACATGTACGGGGATGCGCCGATATCCAGACTCCATCAGAGGAACAAGGTTGAGTGGATAGGGAGCCAGGATTCTCTTCAGACGACGCGCCTGTTAGGGATGCACGAAAAGGAAAAGCACCAAGAAATGATGATTCGCCCGAACGGATCAACCGATAGTTCTCTCAGGAGATTCTGGATGACCCACTACCTCGACATTACACCCCATTGATGATCGGGAAATATAATGGAATGACCGATCCGGATGACTACCTGACCAAGTTTGATAACGCGGCCACACTCCATTAGTACATCGACGAGTGAAGTGCCGGGTCTTCCTTACCATGCTCTTTGGATTGGCACAATGGTGGTTTAGGCGCTTGCCAATCGGATTAATCTGTAGCTTCAGAGACTTTCGGACGGCATTTCTACATCATTTTACCAGTAACCGCCGCTACCAGAAGACGAACGTTAATTTGTTCGCTCTGAAGCAAGGGCCCAAGGAGATACTAAGAGCATATATCAAGAGATTCAACTAGGTGGCCATGGATATCCCATCGACCTCCCCAGATTTATTAGTAAGTGCCTCTCGTAGGGGCTTTCAGAGAGTGAGTTCTTTCACTCATTCATCCGAAAGTCGTTGAAAGACTTTGACCACCTACTCAGGCGCGCTAGCGAATACATCAATGTGGAAGAAGCCCAAGTGGCATGAAGGAAGGAAGCACCCGCTGAACCTACCGCCACCCTTGAGCGACGGCTGGACAGAAGCCATCAACCCCCAAAGGGCCCCCTAGTGGGTGTAGCACAGTCACACTAGGAGCCCTGAACCCATACCGTGCAACATGTAGCAACAGATCGGCCCAAAGTTGCTAAAGGCACGACTTGGAAGCCATTGTTTTGTTCGTTCCATCAAGTGGTGACACACAACACCCGAGACTGCTACGACTTGAGAACAATTTCAAGTCGACTGCCTCCTCCAGGATATTATCGTTGGCCACCATCTCCCGATCGACATCATCATCATCAGACAGGAGGTGAGAAGAATAAAGAACGGTGGCCGAGCCGCGTCAGTGTCAGTCTCAATGGATAAGTAACACAAGTCCCACTCAAGCTTCTGCTGAGCAGACTGGATCCTTGGCTTGGGAGGAGGGAAACCAAAGCAACGCTGCTCGGGGCGAAATTGGAATGATCGCCGATGGGTTGATCAACGGTGATTCCAATCGAGCAAGGAAGTCGCACGCTCTACGACTGGAAATACATGCTGTCGGATGCAGCAAAGAGAAGGCTGAGGGACCAGAGATCAATTTCGGCCCTTGAGACCTAGAGGGAGTGGAGATCCCTCATGACAATGCCTTGATCATCCTAGCGGTAATAGCTAACTATATTATTCATCGAACTTTTGTTGATATACGTAGTTCGGTGAATATAAACTTTAAGAAGACATTCAACCAGCTACAATCGACCGAAGTGAACTGCAGCCCATGACGAACCCGCTCTACGAGTTCATAGGCAACGAAGTATTGCTGGTTGGCCAAGCTCGACTAGCCATATTCCTCGGAGAGAAGCCTCTCAAGAGGACCATGACCATAAATTTCATTGTGGTAGATGCGCAGTTCGCCTACAATGTCATATTGGGTCAACCAACCTTAAATGAGTTCCGAGCTATGGTGTCTATCTTCTGCCAAAAAATAAAGTTCCCGGTGGACAACAAGGTGGGCGAAGTCAAAGGCAACCAGTTGGTCACTCGACGGTGCTACATCGAGATGGTCAAATCGGAGGCAAGAGTTGCATGAAAGATTCAACATTTGGAGGTGAACACCATCATGGAAGAACCTCTCGCATTGATCTATGATGAAAAGGAAGAGGTTCAGTTCTATCCTAGCCCGTCGGAAACCACTACATTTGTTGTCGTCGACTTGACAGAGGAGAAGAAGGCAGAACTGGTCGCCTGCCTTAGGCGAAACCACGATGTGTTTACTCGGTCGACACACGAGCTCCCGAGCATCTCGCCAAGTGTGGCTCAGCACGAGCTTCACGTCTGACTAGATGCTCGGCCGGTGAAACAAAGGAAGAGGGGCTTCAACTCAGAGCAAAATTAGATCATCTGAGCGGAGATAGAAAAGTTGCTGGAAGTTAGTCACATCCGTGAGGTACAATTTTCGAGCTGGTTGGCCAACATCATGCTAGTCTCCAAGTCGGGCAATAAGTGGCGAGTTTGCATCGACTTCCGTGATCTAAACAAAGCCTGTCTGAAGGACTCCTATCCCTTACCCCAAATAGATCAAATGGTGGACTCTATGGCGGATTATGAGCTGATCTTCATGCTTGACGCAAACCAGGGCTACCTCCAAGTGCCGCTCACTCGTGAAGATCAAGAGAAGGTCAACTTCATTAACGCTGATGGGACCTATTGCTACAACATCATGCCGTTTGGACTAAAGAATGCCGACATTACTTATCAAAGATTGATGAATAAGGTGTTTCGAAGGTAGATCATCCATAACATGGAGATATATGTTGATGACATCTTGATAAAATCTCTCTGAGCCGCTGACCTTTGCCTAGATATCGAAGAAACTTTCTGAACTCTGAGGGCATACGGAATCAAGATGAAATCGAACAAGTGTCTGCTCGGAGCAAAGAGTGGCGCTTCGTTGGCTATATCGTCACTGAATGGGGGATTGGAGAAAATCTGAGTAAGGTCAAGGTGTTGCAAGACATGCCCCCGCCCCGTAACTTAAAGGAGGCCCAACAGTTGATCGGACGGATCGCCACATTATCAAGATTAATCTTAAAATCATCTGAGCGGAGTCACCCGTTCTTTAAGGTACTGCGCCATGCGACGAATTTCTAGTGGGACGCGGAGTGCGACAAGGCATTGGAGGAGCTTAAGGAGTACCTTACCTCCCTATCTATATTGGCAAAACCTAATGCCGGCGAGCCGCTTTGGATTTATTTGTCATCCACAGAGCATACAGTTGGCTCAGCTTGGTGCAGCAGAACGACTCTGAGCAATAACCGATGTATTTTTTAGGTCATATATTAAAATATGCAGAATCCCGCTACACCAGTCTTGAAAATTGGCATATATGCTAGTACTCGCCGCTCGAAGGCTTCGTCCATATTTTCTCTCATATCCGATCATGGTGATGACCAACAGTACACTGGGGAGAGCTCTCCTTAACCCAGAAGCGTTCGGATGGCTGATTAAATGGACCACAAAGCTGAGCAAGTTTGACATACACTATCAACCAAAGACGACGATCAAGGCCGAGGCCTTAGCTAATTTTATCACTGAGGTCCAGAAATGCCGAGCTGGATGTGACTTGGAAGATATATGTAGATGGTTCATCCACTCGGTAAGGTAGCAGGATCGGCATCCTCTTGATATCGCCACAGGAAGACAAGATGCAATTGTCCATATGGCTGGATTATCAGGCTACAAATAATGAAGCCGAATATGAGACCTTGATAGCTAGCTTGCAGGCAACTCGGTATGTAGGAGCCACAAAGTCATCATTCATTCTGATTCTTAGCTGGCAGCTCAGCAACTATTGGGCACGTTAAAGAAAAGTAACGCCCGACTCAAGCTATATATTGAAGCTTTCAAGAAGTTGAAGGCAAGTTTCCAAGAAGTGATTACGAAAAATCCCCTGGTAGGATAACCAGTCCGCATATGAGCAGACTAAGTTAGCTAGTTCGTTATCGCCAACCGTCATTAATAAGCCTATCGAACAAGTCTTACTAGTGGCACACATTGACAAGTTGGTTGAGATAAACTTTCCGAGTGACTGGAGGACACCCCTGATAGAATTCTTCCAATCGGGCACTACACCGGTCGATCAGGAAGAAGCCCGCTTGTTAAAAAAGAGGGTCGAACAGTTTACTTTGATTGGAGACCATTTATATAAAAAAACTTTCTCAAGGCCGCTGCTCAAGTGTGTCGGATTAGAGGACGTTGAGTATATCTTGCAAGAGGTTTATCAAGGCTTCTACGGTAGTCATCCGGGCAGTAGATCACTGATCGGAAAGATCCTGCTGCCGGGGTACTTTTGGCCCACATTGCAAGACGACGCTGCTTGGATGGTGGCCACATGCTTGTCATGCCAGAAGTATTATAACATCCCACATCGACCCACCGAGGAGATGAAAGCATTTACGATGTCCTGTCTATTCGACCAGTGGGACATGGATATCCTTGGACCATTCCTATAGCGATAGAGCAACGAAGATTTCTACTCGTGACAGTAGATTATTTCTCAAAATGGGTAGAGGCTGAACCACTAGCCAAAATAACCGAGCATATGGTTATCAAATTTATATGACAAAACATCTTATGTCGATTCGACATCTCTCACTAGCTTGTCTCGGACAATGAAAGACAGTCGCAGGATGGAGGCTCAAGGAGTGGTGTGAAGGCTATGATATTACATAGGCTTTCACCTTAGTGGCTTATCTGTAGAGTAATGGTTAGGCGGAAGTCACCAACAGGGAGATCCTCAGAGGACTCCGAGCTCGGCTCGATCACACTAGAGGCAGCTGGGCCGATAAACTCCCCAACGTATTGTGGGATCATCGCACCACACCAAGAGATGTGACTAGCATAACCCCATTCCACCTGGTGTACGGGGGTGAAGCAGTCATTCCAATGGAAGTTAAAGTAGAGCCTGACCGGGTGCAACTTTATGATGATGGAAATATCGATCGGAGGCTCATGAAGCTCGACTTGATAGATGAGGTGCAAGAAAAGGCCACACTTTGGCTAATGGCATACCAGAAACACATGAAGCATAGCTACAATGGAAGGGTGATCCTGAGGTCATTCCATGCCAATGACTTGGTCTGGAAGAGAGTGAAGCTGGTCGACGACATCACCAAACTAGAAGCCCCATGGGGAGGACCCTACAAAGTTATTCACAAGTTCCAATCGAGAGCTTATTATTTGCAGGACTAAGATGAGAGAAAGCTCGAGTGGCCCTAGAGCGCAAACCATTTCTAGTCCTGTAGGATCGGATGAGAGGCGCGTGATTAAATTTAGATACACTTGTATAAACATATATTCTTCAAGTGCAGGGGAACGATAAATAAAAATTACAAGTGTCCCAAACTCTTGTACCATTAGGCCAAGTTAAAAGTTGAGCGGCGACTATAAACTGTTTCTTAAAATTATTTAAGAAAAGTAAAAAAAGTTTAGTGATGACTATAAATCCTAGATCAACAGTTGAGCGACGACTATAAACCCTTGAGTTGACGAAATCAATAGTCAAACGATGACTATAAACCCGAGAGTCTATGCTATCAATAGTTGAGCGACGACTATAAACCCTTGAGTTGACGAATTCAACAATCGAGCAACGACTATAAACCCTGAATTAACAGTCGAGCGACGATTATAAACCCTTGAGTCTACGAAGCAATAGTCTAGTGGCGGCTATAAACTTTGAGTCTACAAATTAACAGTCGAGCGGTAACTATAAACCTTTGAGTCTATGAATCAACAATTGAGCGGCAACTATAAACCCTAGATAAAAAAGTCTAGCGGCGACTATAAACCCTATATCAATAGTCGAGCGATGACTATAAACCCATGAGTCAATAAGAACAAAAGCCGAGCGGCGACTCTAAACTCCAGAGTCAACGACTATAATCGAGCGGCGGCTATAAACACGAGAACAAAGTTAGTGGAGAGTTGAGCGGTGACTATAAACATCGGTTCTACGACCGATTGGTAGATAAGCTTTTTGATTACAAAGGCAAAGAGGCCGTTCAACCTACATTGAAATGGGTGGTTGGACGTCTCATCGATTAGTTACATAGACGAGTGAAAGTGCAAGGATTCATGCTTAGAAAATTTTCACAAAGCGCTATAAGATAGTTAAAATGCCGAACAACCTCATGGGAGCCGAATGACATTGCAGGGAAGGACGCTAGGAATATTTAACATATGCTGAAAAGCGCCGAATGGGCGTGCATTTGTTGACACTTAGAAAATTTTACAAACTACCAAAGGGGGTACAGAAGGAGGCTTGAAAAACTAAAAAAGAAGGTTATTCGAGATAATCAAGTACTTTATCTGGCTACGACTCGGTGAGCTTCTCCCGGTTTATGGTCTTATTGGTCAGCGCAAGAGGGAGATAACCACCATCCTTTAGCTGTTGGAGGTTCCCATCGATGCCAAAGTTGAAGAGGAGAAGCACCTGATTCGTGAGCTGGTCATTGAAGGGGTCCGAATGGAGATAATCACATTTGAAAACTTCAAAACAACCAGACTCTTCCTCTTGGTGCTTCTTGAAGGCCGCTCAGGATGCCTCCAATTTAGCTTGTAAAGAAGCCAACTCTGTAAAGAACTAGGGCGCTAAACACACAAAAGCACAGCGGAAAACATCTAGTTCCTTTCCAATAGATCCATGCGAAAGGAAACCATATACTAAGTACTAATTATTCTACATGAGAAAGTTATACCTTTGTTGCGTGCCTTTCGCAATCCCGACAGCAACGTTTCTTTAGATGCGGATCTTAGCACGATCAAGTGGTCGCGCCTCTATGGTATCCATACGGACAAGTCACGTTTGTCTCACAAACTCACAAAGTGGAGAATTAAATAACCAAAGGTTGTGCTAGCAATCCTTTTGGAAGTTTTGGCCAAGTGGAAGAGAGGAGGAGGAAGAAGAGCAAGAGCACCAAAAACTCATCATGAAAATAAATCCAAAAATCCCTTTTTATAGATTCATGAAATTGCCTCATGCCTTAATGCCAATTTCCTTGATTGACATTAATATTTGTCTTCATCCAATGAATTAATGCATCCTATGAATGAGCTATTCAAATGGTTCACTCTTTATCCAATGAATTCAATGCATCCAATGCATGCAATGCATAAGAAATCCAAAATGTTCACTCTTCATCCAATGCATCCAATGCATGAATAATTCAAGTTGTACACTCCTCTTTCTTCATGAATTCAAATTCATGAAATCCTATTCATGAAATCATATAATGAAATGAAATCATATAATGAGTCCAATTCATTAATCATCAATTAATTCATGAAATTATATAATGAGTCCAACTCATTAATAATCAATCCAATTGATTCAATGAGTCTAATTTGAATTGGACTCAATCCAATAGTTGGATTTAATTGAGTCTTACTCAATAAGTTCAATTTGAATTAGACTTAATCCAATGATTCATTATATGAATCCATCTCCATTGACTTGTTCTTTGTGTGTGACCCAATAGGTTCTCGTAACGTTGGCAATGTATCCAAATCAACGTTTAAATACATAAGCAATGAGTGACATCTAGCAAGACATCATTGCTACCCAAGTGACGAGAATGTCGAGATCCGACTTAACCTTTTCATGACTATTATCTTGTATGACTCAATCCTTCTATCCTCAATATCTAGATTGATCAATGAGGCATAGACCGTGTCATCCTCTTATCAATCTTTATGTTTCTTGATCTCTAAGTAGACACACTTAATTAAATAAGCTCAATATCGCATATTGACTCATTTAAGCATGGCCATGCATTCTTGTGTCCTACTAATCAAGGGGCCCATAGATATCACTTTCGTCATATGGAAGGGATAGATCCCATCTACATTACTCACATTCCTCCGCATAACTTATTGCATACCCAGTGATCGACTTTATGGTCCACCCTGTTACGGGTGATGTTTGACGATACCAAAGTATACAACTCCTTATGTAGGGAATCGTAGTGACTTCAGTTCTAAGGACTATTCATACTAATAGTCACATGAGAATATTTATGACACTCATATAATGATCCATGAAACATTCTCATGGTGGGTCATTTAATATATATTCTCTAATATATACCCATGTGTTAATCTGATATCTCATATCCATGACTTGTGAGATTAAGTCATCCGCTGACCTACATGCTAGTCTCAACACATTAATATTGTCCTTGCATATTAATGCTTGACTAGGAATAGTTAAGAGTAGTGTTCTATGTATATCTACAATATCTCATTATCAATTCAACTAATTGATATGTTGTAGATTAGAACCTCCTACTCTAGGATATTATTATACTTATTCATTCGACACTAAATTGAAATAAATATAATAACCAACTTCACCTTTATTAATAATGAAATATGATACAAAAGGAGCCCTTTACAATTATCTCATAATTGATACTAGGGCTAATACTAACAAACTCGACATCTTTGGCATTGAGCTGAAGCTTAGTAGCCACTTGCTCCTCCGATCCGCTCTCCCGTTTGGTCACTAGAGCAACCTCCGTCTCCTTCAAATTTTGGGCAAATACCCGAGCTTCCTTGTTCTTGATATCCAAATCTTCGATGACTCAGAGCTTCCTGGCATTGGCATTGGTGGAGTTGATCTTCGCCTCGAAGGAATTGGCTTGATTGGTGAGCCGTTCAAGTTTAAGGCCTGCTTGGCATTCTTCTTTCTCTCCGTACTGAGCTACTTGTAGCTTCTTTCTAGGTTGGCCTTCAGTTGAGCCACCTCTATAGTCAGCTGTTAAAAATGAGCTCGGGAGGCCTCGGAGGGGTCGATTGGGGTGTGCATCTATTGGACTTCATGCTCTAAAAAGGCCAGTCTCTGGCATATGGTCAGACTCTCGACCCAGAACTACAATAAAAATAAGTTAGTAAGTGTTGGGTGGGAAATAAGCAAGTAATATAAGAGTAATATACATACTTCAGTGGCCTTCTGAGTATGACCGTTTGTGAGCTCCCCCGGTGAAATGGTCACCGCATGGGCTCGAGCATCGACCCAGATTTGTGCCAACGGTCCTTGAATCCTAATCTAGTGTTCGGGGGAGCGGGGCTCGGCGTCGTTCGAGTGGCGCTACTCATCAGTTGGCAAGTGGATGATGACTGTTATGTGTCTCTGGCCGCTCGGATTAGAAGGCTCGGAGGTCTTTGGCCGGTGGACTTGAGAATGGGGGAACACTGGATAGTGTAGGACCGTTGCGGCCGGCTAGGAGGGGGTTGTTGGATAGTCCTATAAACACAAAATCAAACAACCCTTCTCGAACTCTTTAAGCTAACACTTGCATAATAAAAGCAAAGCAGTAAATCAAAAACATAAAGGAAGAGGCACGAGTATTTACTTGGTTACAACCGATGTGGTTATTAATCCAAGAAAGATTAAACACTAAAAAACTCCTTCAGGCGGAGAAGCCTCTTACAACGCTGAAGCGCAGAAACAGAAGCTTAACTACAACTCTAAAGTATACAAGCGTTGGAAATGATTACTTGGAGTTCATTGAAAAGCTTCTGGACCAAGGCTATATTTATAGCCTTGGTCGGGCCGCCTGGAAAGGTTCCGGGCACCCTAGGGGGGATAAAATTTTATCCCCCAACGTTCAGAACACATTGGACGTGTTCTGGTCAAAACTACTGGTCCGGGTGCTCGGAGGGGTTCCGGGCGCCCCGGGCTGGTCTGGGCGCCCCGGACCCTAAGTCAACTTCGGTTGACTTTTTTTCACCTCGGTTGGGTGATCTCTGCCATCCGAAAAAGGGCTCACCCGAACCCAACTTCCGGTCTTCTCGAGCGGGCTTCCCTCCGGCTTCTCGTCCCTCGGAATCGCTGCGTGCTTCCTTCTCGTCCGCCGGCGTACTCATCTGCAGTCTTCGTCCCTCGGATGCACCGCGTGCCGTTCTTCTCGTTAGCTGTGTCTCTTGCTCCCCGAGCAATCTTCCACTTTGGCTTTCGTCCCTCGGAACCACCGCACGCTTCCTTCTCGTCCGTCGGTGTACTCTTCCGTAGCACCTCGTCCCTCGGACTGCCGTCCTTCTCGCTAGCTGCGTCTTCCGCTCGACTACCTGTGTTCCTAAGCTCCTGCACACTTAGACACAAGGTTAGAACAATACAGGACCTAACTTAACTTGTTGATCACACCAAAATAACCTTGGGGTTCCAACAATCTCCCCCTTTTTGATGTGATCAACCCAAGTTAAGCTAGGGACAAAAAATAGATATGAAAATGAAATAATTTCTATTGCAATAACATGCAACATGATAGAAAAAATTTAATTTGAAAAATTCCAATTTTCAATTTCTACCTCCCCTAGACTTATACTTTCTTTTCCCCCTTTGATCACATAAAAAAATGGGGTACAAAAAGAATCTAAGGGTTGGCATTTTGAGAAATTATGAAAATATATTTCACTGAATTTTAGGGGAAAAATATTTCCAAGTTAAGGAAAAATTTCTAAGTCAAAAATAACTTTGGAAAAATTTCTAAGCATTCGTTATCAAGAAACACTACAAGAAAAAAGCCTAACAACAACGGTTTTTCACCGTTGTCGTAGCCCCTTTCGGACTGTTGTTAAAAGCCGTGTTGTTAAAAGGGGTGCCCAAAGACAACAGTTTTTAACCGTTGTCTTTGAAGGCAAAGACAACAGTTTTACAACGGTGAAAAATCGTTGTCTTTTCCTTCAAAGACAATAGTTTTTCACCGTTGTCTTTGAGCGTCTACCTTTAAAAACAGGGTCTTCAACAACAGTTTTAAACTATCTACGATAACGGTGAAAAACCGTTGTCTTTTTTAGATAAAAAATAAAAAAAATTAATACACAATTTTCCAATATTATAAATCATTCAAAATACTAAATTTCAAAATAAAATTTAATATACAATTTTCTAACATTCAAAAATAATATCTATAACATTCTGAAGAAATTTCATAAGCAACCAACAAAATTTCATAAGCAACCAACAAAATGATAACACTATTAAAACAAAGGTAGAACAATATAACACGAGATTTTCTAATTTGTTTTGACTGTTGAACTTTTGCTCCTAATCTGTTTTAAGGACCGCAGCGCTGCTACGGTGCTCTTCATGTATAAGCTCTGCATATATTTAATCTCCTCCAACTCCGGAACCCTCCCACTTGATTGTACCTGCTTTGGCACTCCATTTTGTCCGTCGCATTCTGTTGAAATTGACAAGTTGTTGCTGGGGAAGAGGTGGTTGAGCATAGCCACACACTCCTTCACGAGTTTGTATAGGAGATCAGTTGTAAAGAATGGCTGCTACAACACCTTTTTGATGAAGGGCTGCCTGATAAGTGCTCCTGTTCTCTTGTCATACTTCTTCAGTATTTTCACTAGACCTGAATTCATCACAACAAGAATAATAAACCTTCTAAATGAGTGCACAAATTTAAAAAAAAAAGAACCAGAAGAAAGGACAGAACAGTTAATCAATAACACTCAGATAATTGTAAACTATAATTAGGCTCTGATCATGACTATGCTAACATGAGTTTCCTTGTTAACAAATTGAGAAATAATGGTTTGGAGAAATTAACAAACAAGACATGTAATATCTAAAACAAATGGGAGAGTTTGATACCTAAATAAAATCAACCTTGTTCAGTCAATGTAAAATCAGTTAAACTGCATTGGTAGTAGGCAAATAGCATAAAATTTTCTGTTGTGGAAGTTATAATGAGAGTGGATTGATTGTTTCACCAATGACAAGAGAAATATTACTGTGTGATTTGAAGAAGAAATCCAAACATCTATTCTGCTGAATGCTAATTTATCATAACCTAGCAAAACAAATTTACCAAGCTACTCCAACGCCCTTCTTAATCAATCTGATCAATTAGTAAACATGATTGTAGAATAAAACCCATAAATTGCCTCTGAAGCGAAAGTGCTATGTTTATACTGGGCTGAATGTAATTCATACACCATATGGATTGTTTGCAATGAAAATTACAAGCTCCAAAAAAAAAAAAAAAACAAAGGTTTGGAACATAAAGGGATATCAATCCATCACAACTTAGATTGTTTGGAGGATCCACAGAAGTGTATTAATTTACATGTTAGAATACTGAAAATAAGCTACAGTGAAATCTTTAATGTGTACCATGGACTACATAAGAATAGATCAAGAAAAAGTTGAATTCTTATGGAAACCTACCCGTGTAGTTAATTACGTGATCTTCTCCTTAGCCTTTACTTTCCTTTGAACATTCTTCCTTGATCGTGATCTTCAAAATTATATTAATTGTCAAGATGCATGCTATAAAACTGTTCAAACAATCACTTAGATAAAGCACAAACAATCACTTTGTTTGTGCTTCAAGATCCTACAAAGATTGAATTGCACATGGCAAAGATGTTGTCAGCCTGTAAACTTCTTGCTTAAATCAATTTCCAAACATGAAATACTAGTAGCGATATTTAACTATTTTTCTAGTTGTCAGTCTTTCTTGCAAAGGATGCAGTTTAATTTTCATTGACAGATAACATGTTGCATAAATACTTGACTAGCTGTAATATGAGTATGAAGTACTCGGGGATTAACTGTTGGAGTTATCTTTCAAATGTCGAATTAATGGAGAAGGACCTAACCTATCATAGTTTTCAAATAAAACATCTCAATAACCTGGGAAATGATGGGATAAAATGATTATCACGGCAATTTATATTAAACAAAAAGAGATTCCTACTTACATTGCAGGATAAGCCTATGAGTTTTTTGAATTAGATGATGATGCAGATTGACTGCCTTTTGTTTCCTTGACATTCTCTTTCATATCAGGACAATCTTCATTTTTTGGGTTCAAGGTACTTGAATCCATCTTCTGGACCTCCTCTTTTGTGTATATAAAAATCTGACGGACCATAGCACAAAATTCCCTGCAGAAAATTATACAACACCAGTTGTCAACATATCCACTTTATACATAGAAAATGGAAGATATATATACATAAGAGAAGAACATTAGGAATGTAGAAGCATGCTTACTGCCAAGGGTCATCTCCAACAAGCATCATATCATCCTCATTATCAGTAAATACAATCATCCAATTTTTATTTGGAGCCATCAATTCTCCTTTGAATTCAAATAGCTGATCTAACTCCTCGATCAATTGGTCATAACCATCAAACTTTGTCAAGTCAACAGATCTTCCAAGTGCAACACCTTGCTTATGAACCTGATATCAAAATGGAAACAGAATCATCTTCTCCAATAAAAAAAAGGTACATTCTATAGCATGACATTCTTGATCTACTAAGGGATTGAATGGAGATGGACACTACACATTAAGTCAAATCTGAAAATGTGATTTAAAATCATTGGATCTTGCATATACACCAAAATTCAAAAAGCAAAGGAACTAGAAAGATATTAATCAGTCAGAAGCGAAGAACTAAATGGATGTTACTGCAAAAGGGAGAAATCATTTGATTTTAATGGAAGTTATCAGTTCTAGCATAGGCAGCATAAAGACTATTGAAGAGTCACAGAGAAGTGGAGGGGATCGTCTTCGCCGTCGGCGGAGGAGGCGTCAGGGTGCTTCTCGGTGAGGGCGCGGTGGGGGAGTTGCGGCTGGCGGTTGAGAAGGCAGCATATGTTTTTTGGCCGGACGGATCTGTAATAAATGATCACACAACCAAACTCAACATCCCAAACAATGTATACAATCAAGTCCACACAAATCTAGCACTAAAAACAACTTACCCTCGAGCCATATTTGATATCTCTCTCGGAGGGCTCGGGAGGTTATTGTGGCGGTGAGCTGGGACAGAGGAATAGGGCAATGCCAACACTAGAGTAAAGATCGGTTAGAGCAAACCTGGTTCGATCGTCGAAGCTGCGATGTGTAGAGAGGTGCCGCAGGAGGTTAGATCTAGGGTTCAAACCCCTCTTAACCGAAGATCCACCAATGCAGGGTCGGCGACTCTAGGAGAAGAGAAATCTCCGGATGGACTCCAGTGATCAGTGGAGAAGAGCCTTAGTCGGCGGTGGACGCTTGGTGCTAGCGCGATCGATTTCCTCGTGGCTTCGACGTCGGGGAAGAGTTAGGGCTCGGCGACGACAGCTATGGCATTGATCGGAGCAAGGCACGACTCAATGAGGCTTCAGCCGGTGTTGAGTAACTCTTGGCTGGTGGTTATGTATGCGGGGAGAAGAAGTATCGCGGCGTCGATAGGCGGCGAGGATCAGCGTTGGGTTGGGAAGGAGGGGAAAGGGGAATCGGCAGTGGTGACCTAGCCTCACGCGAACAAAAAAACTCTTTGTTCGTGAGTTTTTTTTTCGTGAAGTTAAAAAAAACTATTATTTTTTTGGGATTCAACAACATTTAATAGACAACAGTTTAATAAAACTGTTGTATATTATCATGTAAGCAACGCTAAAAGACAACAGTTTTTTAAAACCGTTGTCTTTGACATACATTAGACAACAGTTTTTTAAAAATCGTTGTCTTTGACATACATTAGATGACAGTTTTTTAAAAACCGTTGTCATTTAAAAAAAATTATGGTAAACAACAACAGTTTTCAATAAAATCATTGTTAAATGGCAAAAAGATAACAGTTTCTCGAAAAACTGTTGTCTATTAGGTGTGGTTAAATCTAAAATTTCTTGTAGTGAAAAAACTTTCTAAGTCGAAAACTTTATGTAAGAAAAATTTAAAACAATTTTTGAGAATATTTAGAAAAAAAATCTATGCATTTATTTAATTTTTAATTCTTATGATTT
Source organism: Zingiber officinale (assembly GCF_018446385.1). NCBI lineage: Eukaryota > Viridiplantae > Streptophyta > Magnoliopsida > Zingiberales > Zingiberaceae > Zingiber > Zingiber officinale. The sequence continues at coordinate 39,406,774 of NC_055987.1, forward strand.
TATCATAAAGTTTTAAATTTTCATTTTAATTTATCATAACTTCTTAAATCACAATTTTTCAGATTTAAGGCAACAAATATTAAACATGCTGAAAATTTTATTCGATCTTTTAACATGTCATTTTCTGTTATTTTTTGATTTTCTACTTCATAAAAATATTTCCATAACTTAAATTCTAACTTGATAAAATTTGTTGAAAATATAATTTGTAAAAATTCTTTCGACAATGTGCAAAATTCGTTTGAAGAAATATTTTGTAATTTGCAAGAATTTTTTTAACAAATATTCTAATTTGCAGGAATCTATTAATAACAGATTTCTTAATCCGAAAAACTTTTTCGATGACTCAATTTCTAATTCGCAAAACTTTTTCGAGAAAGTAATTTGTAATTCGAAAAAATATTCGAAGAAAGTTTTCGACAATATTTCTGATTTGCAAAATTCTTTTGACAAAATAGTTTGTGATTCGTAAGAATCTTTTGTCAAAGCATTTTGCGATTCGAAGAATTCTTTCGATGAGTTAATTACTTGTTCAGAAGGTGGAGACCATACCTGACTTACCTTGTCAGCAGTTGATTCTCCCCCTATCGAGTTGCTTTCTTCTGAAGTCTCTCCCCCTTTATCAGTGCTCATCTGGGATGAGCTTTCTGTAGCTTCGGGATGGAGTTCGACTGTCTCAGCAGTTTCTTCATTCTCGGGCTGTTCTGTCGGTGGCTTGATGTCCATTGAGTTGTCGGCTTCCAAAGGTTGTTCGTAGAGCTTTAAGAACTTCTCCCAAAGTTCTTTTACGCTTTTGTATTCTCCGACTCTATTGATATCTTCATTTGGTATTGCAATTAGAATGTGAAATTTAGCTCGCACGTTTGCCATAAACTCCTTACGTTGCTTGTGGGTCCAGAGACGTTTATCGATTTCTTCTCCGTAAGCGTTCTTCGGGTCTTCATAACCAAATTTCATTATTAAAGAAATACCAAAATCTAAATTTAAATACACCTCCATTTTTTGTTTCCAAACGGCAAACTCCCCCTCGAATGCTGGTGGGTATTCGCTAGCTCCGACCATCGTTTTGTTGCTTCAGATGGCGATTAGTCCTTCTGAGGCATCTCGGCTCTGATACCACTTGTAGGACCGTTGTGGCCGGCTAGGAGGGGGTTGTTGGATAGTCCTGTAAACACAAAAGCAAACAACCCTTCTCGAACTCTTTAAGCTAACACTTGCATAATAAAAGCAAAGCAGTAAATCAAAAACATAAAGGAAGAGGCACGAGTATTTACTTGGTTACAACCGATGTGGTTGTTAATCCAAGGAAGATTAAGCACTAAAAAACTCCTTCAGGCGGAGAAGTCTCTTACAACGTTGAAGTGCAGAAACATAAGCTTAACTACAACTCTAAAGTATACAAGCGTTGGAAATGATTACTTGGAGTTTGTTGAAAAGTTTCTGGACCAAGGCTATATTTACTTGGAGTTCGGAATCGCCGCATGTTTCCTTCTCGTCCGCCGGCGTACTCATCCGAAGTCTTCATCCCTTGGATGCACCGCGTGTCATCCTTCTTGCTAGCTACGTCTCTTGCTCCCCGATCAATCTTCCGCTTCGGCTTTCGTCCCTCAGAACCACCGCACGCTTCCTTCTCATCCGCTGGTGTACTCTTCCGCAACACCTCGTCCCTCGGACTGCCGTCCTTCTCGCTAGCTGTGTCTTCCGCTCGATTACCTGTGTTCCTAAGCTCCTGCACACTTAGACACAAGGTTAGAACAACACAGGACCTAACTTAACTTGTTGATCACACCAAAACAACCTTGGGGTTCCAACAGATAGTGGATACCTAGGCGGCCGAAAGGGAGGTGTACAGATCCATATACGTGACGGGTAGCCTGCATATGGTCTCCGACGACAACCCGGACAGTGAAGGTGTCCGGTCTGATGATAGGGAAGTAGGAATTATGACAGTCCCCTGCTCGGGAAAGGCGTGTGATGAAGTCTCACCTAGCTCGAGGAAGGATGCGAGCCGGTACGGGCAGGGGTCTGCAAGGCAGAGGTTGATGAACGAGATGATGCTTCCCCTCGGTGCCTCTTGCGTCGTTGTATTAGGGGTTTGCTTGAGGTGGTCGACTCCGAGGGCACCACGATTGGCAACATTGAAGGTCGATCAGGAGGAAGGTCAGCTGTGGTAGCTGCGGCATCGTTAGTCGCTATCTGACTTGCTCCGGTCTCGCTGGCCACCACGTGGCTCCCTCCCACCTCACCGGTCGGATCGTCAGATTAGTCGACCGACTGTAGGCGACGACTTTACAGCTCGGCAATGTCCATGGTGTTAATCTCCGTGTCTATGAGCTTGCTCTTACTGCTCAGACGTGCCCTTAACATGATATGAGCTGCAAAAAAGGAGGAAAAATCAGTTAGATTCAAAGTTTGAGAAAAGAAAGAGCATACATAGCGTGAGAGGCAGCTGCGTTCGGATTGGGCTCAGCCCGAACACGTATAAGACACTTTCTAACAACAACCGATGAATATGATACTTCTGACCGGCCAAGATGGAAGCTACTTGTAGATAGTCCGATCGGCTTTGATATCTTGTGAGCGATGGAGGCTGTTAGAGTGTATACTAAAAGCCTAGCTTTTGTAAACATTTATTTTGAAATAAAGAATCACATTGGTAAAAAAAAAATGTCTACATTTATATGCTAAGTGTAGTTGTTCAATTAATTTATATTGTAGATAATATGGTGTGTGGTGTCACACACAGAAGATTATGTTATCGGTTCTTTATAAATTATAAACAGTAGCTCACGACTAAGATGGATAGGAACAAACCATTGAAATAGTCGTAGTGTAATTTGGCATTAGTTCATCTTAACTATAAAATTACACTAGTACACTCTAAGTGTATTGAGCAGGACCATTTAAGGTAAGTTCTTTTTGTGCTGACTTAATAAAAGAACAAGACCTTAGTTATTATGGAAGTGTGTGCTCTTAATCCTAATATAATAACAAGCACATATATTTAGTATTCATTTCTTTAACTTATCAAAGGGTGAGATTTAGCTTGATAAATCAAAAAGCCCGATAAGTTGGAAAATGATATTACTTATAGTGTGTATTGTTGATTATAGAAGGAAACTGTGTCCTAGTAATCTAGGTTTATAATGTCCTCAAGAGGAGCTCATAAGGATTGTCATGTTAAATCCTGCAGGTGGATTTAGTCCGTCATGAAAATAAGGTTGAGTGGTACTACTCTTGGACTAAGATATTAATTAAAGAGAGTTGTCAGTAACTCATTTAATTAGTGGACATTCAACATCTTAAACATAGGGAGACTAACACACTCATAATAAGAAGGAGCCCAAAATATAATTTGGGATTGGTGCGGTAGTTTAATAATAATTCTTTAGTGGTATAAATTATTATTGATGAAATTAAGTTGGGTGTTCGGGGCGAACACGGGAAGCTTAATTTCATCGGGAGACCAAAACAAATTTCTCCTCTCGGTCCCTATTGTAGCCTCTTGTATATAGAGAATTATACCCACCGCATATCCACCTTTCTACCCACCTTGAGGTGGCCGGCCAAGCTAGCTTGGAGCCCAAGCTAGGGCCAGCCAAAGCTAAGGGTGGAGCCAATTTAAGGTGGTTGGCCAAAGCTTGGATCCCAAGCTTAGGTGGCCGACCACTAGAAAATAAAAGGAATTTTATTTAAAATCTTTTCTTATGTGGATATCATGATTTTAAAAGATAGTTTAAAATTTAAATCTTTCCTTCTACAAAAGATTAAGTGAAAGATTTGATATCTTTCCTTATTTGTAGTTAAAAGGAAGATTTTAATTTTTGATAAAACTTTCCTTCTTTGTAACCATGTTCATGATTTAAAAGAGAGTTTTAAAATTAAATATTTACTTTTATAAGTTTCTACAAAAGATTTGATATCTTTCCTTATTTGTAGATTGAAAGGAAGATTTTAATTTTAAAGAAAACTTTCCTTTTTGGATATCATCCACATGTTTTCATAGAGAGATTTTAATTTATAAAATTTCCTTTTATAACCAACCAGGAAGGGAAAAATTATTAGAGAAATTTTTATTAAAATTTCGGAAGTAAATTAGGAAGTTTTAATTTTTGTGTTATTAAAACTTTCCTTTCTTGGAGGTATGAGGTGGCCGACCACTTAATATAAGAAAAGGAAATTGTTTTAATCAATTAAATTTTCCTTTTCATGGCAAAGAAAATAAGGAAGTTTTTATTTAAATTTTCCTTATTTGCCAAGATCAAGGATTATAAAAGAGAGGGAGGGGGTGCCTTCATGAGATACAACTCTATTCTATTTTCCTCCCTCTCTTCCTTGGTGGTGGCCGACCCTTAGTCGTTGCTCTTCTCCTTTTCTCTTTTTCCTTGGTGGCCGGCGACATCAATACTAGAGGGGTTTTTCGTGGCCGGTTCTAGATTGGAGAAGAAGGAGAGAAATGAGGCTTTGCTCTTGCATCCCTTGGAGCTCATTGGTTGGTGGTCGAATCTTGCTAGAAGAAAGGAGGCTTGGTGGTTCTCATCTCGGTAGATCGTTGCCCACACAACGTCCGAGATAAGAAGAGGAATATGTTAGAAGATCAAGAGGTTATTACTTACAAAGAAAGGTATAACTAATAATTGTTTTCCGCATCATACTAGTTTTCTTTGTATGAATTCCAAACACAAGAGGCTAGTGATTCTAGATTTTTGGATTAGATATTCGAAGTTGTATTTCTTTTGTTTTGTTTTTTTTGAATTTGTAATTCGATTGTTATTTTTGGTTAAACCTAGAGTTATATAAGGAAATTAAATATTAGGTTTCTTTAAAAGGCTTTGTCTAGGCGGTGGTGGATGATCCCATACCCAAGAAGGCCTAGTGTCTCACCATGCAGTCATGGAAGCCAATTATAGAAATTAATATTTAATTGAATTTATAACATAGGTGGATTTGGATAAATAATGTTAAGCATCGTTTGCGATCCAAGTCTAAACCATTAAGAACAGATAAATTAAATTTGGAATCAATAATGTTAAGTTCCGTTTGCGATTCTGAATTTAATTTCTAAAGAACACAATAGATTGTTAGGAAAGGTTCAGGACTTGTACAAAATTTTTGTACAGTGGAATCAGTACGATCTTCCTAGGACCAACCAACAGAGGCTTCTTCACTTCCATCTGCTAGCTGGTCGGGAAGTTTGGCCGATCAAGAAAATGAACAAAAAAATAATGCACCCTCCAGTACTTATTAGAGGACAACATTTTATCAAAAAAGACAGAGCCCACTCGGGCTTGGAACAGAAAAGTCCCTGACTCAGACAACTTGGGATAATGAAAATAATGAAATACCCGAGGTACTAAAGGGATGTCGTGCAGATGAAACAGTATGATTACCCTTCACAATAAACTAAAGGAGTTAGACACTAGTTGATACAGGGAGATACGAAAGTATTTACATACAACCGAGAAGAAAGGGTGGGCGGGAAAATGAAGACTGGTGCATAATTGGTCCTTAAAGAAAGGGAAAAAGCTGGTGGGAGGTAAATGGTGTTGAACCCCGTGGTAGTTTTGATGTGATCAACCAAGTTGGTTAGGTCCTGCGTTTTGTCTGATCCCTGTGTCTGAGTGTGCAGGAACTTAGGAGCACAGGAAGTCGAGCGGAAGACGCAGCTGGCGAGAAGGACAGCACGGGAAGGGAGCCGACGGGTTCAGTGTGTCCGAAGGACGGGAGAGCTGCGGAAGAGTACACCCGGTGGGCGAGAAGAACGTGCGCGGCGTTCGAGGGACGTAAAGCCGGGGAGGAAGCCTACTCGAGGAGAAGGCCGGGAATTGGGTTCGGGTGAGCCCAATTCTGGTAGGCCGCAATCACCCAAGGAGCCGAACCGGAATAAGCCAACTGGAAGTTGACTTGTCAATGGTTCGGTCGACCGAACCCCTTGATCGGTCGACCGAACCCATCTGTATTCGAAGCCAGCTGTTGGTGACACGTCAGAAGCCACGTTAAGCAGCCAACCATTGGGGAGCTGATCGGTCGACCAAACCGAAGTCTATCCAAAGACTGAGTCGAGCAGATTGATCAGGCCAACTCAGCTGAAGACCGTTGGCCGATCGGTCGACCGAACAAAAGGATCGGTCGACCGAACCCAAGCTTGATCCATAGAGACTGTACTTGGACGGAAACCTGGGAAGATACAGCAGGTTCGGTCGACCGAACCTGGGGATCGATCGACCGAACCCTCTCGAGTGAAAAACCTGATCCCGAAGATCAGGTCATCCGATAAGCTCTAGAACCCCTATATAAAGAGGGTCTCGAGCAGCTTTACAGAACAACGATTTTATACGAAAAACCAACTCTTGTAATCTCTGTTTAAGCAACCTCTGTGCTCTCAAAGTATAAAAGGCTTTTCCGCCTTCAAAGAAGGAGTTTTCTTACTGAGCCTTTCATCGTCCTCGATTAACAACCCTCTTGGTTGTAACTAGGCTAAATTTGTGTGTCTATTTCTCTGTTTATTTTTAGTTGCACTTATTTGAGAGTTGAAAAGCTTTGAGGAGGGTTATTTTTTACTTGCAGGCAATTCACCCCCCTCTTGCCGGTTCCCGCTGCACCAACAAGTGGTATTAGAGCCCAACAGCCTCAGAGGGACTAACCGCCATCTAAAGCACAAAGATCTGAACAATGGCCGGCGCGAACATCCATCCCCCGAAGTTCGACGGAGATTTTGCTACATGGAAGCGAAAAATGGAGGTATTTTTTAAAACAGACTTTGATATTTTAATTAATATGAAATATGATTTTGCAGCGCCGAAAGATAAAGAAGAAAACATATGGAGTAAGAAGGAGTAAGCCGACTTCGTCGCTAACAGAAAGGTTGAGTTCCATCTACTCAGTGTACTGCCACCTCAGGAGGTAAATCGGATCGGAAGTTACTGTTCCGCGAAAGATCTATGGGAGAAATTCCTGGAGCTCCATGAAGGTACCTCCGAAGCGAAGCGCGACATCCTCCGGAACCAGTTGACGAACCTTCGGATGAACCAAGGCGAAAAGGTAGCGCAGCTCCAAGCAAGGATCAAAGAGCTGATCACGCAACTAACTAATCTTGGAGAAGAGGTAACGAACCGTGACTCTATCCGGTATGCGCTCAACGCTTTCCCCAAAACTCCAGAGTGGGCCTCCTTAGTAGATGCGTACTACATCTCTAAGGACCTCGAGGTAAGCAGTTTAGAACAATTATTTTCCACTTTTAAACTTCACGAATCTCGAGTTTCAGAGCTCAATGGAGTAGAGAAGACCAGTCAGAACATTGCCTTAAAGGCAAAAATCAACAGTTCTGACTCCGAAGCCTCGGTCGACGAATCAGAAGCGGCACTACTGGTAAGACGCTTCAATAAATTTTTTAAATCTAACAAATTTAGATCGCAGAGGCATGAGAGAAAAAAAAGAACGATTCGTTGCTACAACTACAACGAAGAAGGGCATATCAAGGATGACTGCCCGAAATTGAAGAGCAAGCAAAAGGAGAAGGTCAAGTACAAGAAACTAGATTCCTCCAAGCACAAAAATCTGAAGGCGACATAGGACGACTCTTCATCCTCAGAGTTGGAAGTTGAAGAATTCTCGGGACTAGCACTGATGGCCAACCATCAGATAGAAGAAACATCTAGCTCAGAAATGAGCATTGATGAAGGGGGAGGAACATCAGAAGAAGAAAGCAACAGTGAAGGGGGAGCGTCACCAGAACAGGTAAGTAAGGTACGCAATTTAACCCCAACTCAATCTTTTAAATTTATCAAGTCTCTTTCTAGAGAATTAGATCAATTAGAAAAAGAGAATGTTGAACTAAAGTTGAACCTAGCAAGAGCATGCCCGTTAGAAATGTATGATCATCTAAAATCAGAGAATGATAAATTAAAATTAGAAATTGAAAAATTGAAAACTGATGCATACTTAAATAGATTTCCAAAATCAAAAGTTAAAATTTATGGAAAATTGAATTGGTACATTAAACAACATCAGGGTCAACTTAGGAATATTCCTAAAAGTCATATACCCCCTATGTTTTTAAAGAATCCCGTAGGAAGGAACCTTTACTGGGTTCCAAAATTTGTACTTGATTAATTTTTTCAAAAAAAAAAAAATTAAAAGCTTACAGTGAGATAATTAAACTTTGAGTTTCTTTATGGAAGCTTTGTCTAAGGAAGTGGTTGTTGCTCCAATAACCAAGAAGGCCTAGTGCCTCGCAACGACCTGGAAGCCGAAATATCGAAATAAAAATGTTTAATTAACCTTCTGATAAAAGCATTAATATTAGAATTAAACAATGCTTTGAAAAGTTTTTTTAAACATATCCTTAGGAACTCTTTAAATTTTTTTTAGAAAAATTGTTTCTTGAAATTTTAACTTAGAAATTTTCCTTTGAAAATTCTGAAAAATTAATCTTAATTTTTTTTTAACACTCAGAAATTTTTTAAGTTAAACCTAATTCAACTTCTGAAACTTGTTTGCCCCCGTTTTTGCTGTGATCAAAGGGGGAGAATAAAAGATAAGTTCAGTTGGGGGGAATTTAAATTTTTTTTTGTATATATTTTAATGTTGCAATTTAGTTCAAATTTGCAAATTTATGCCTGAATTGTTTAATAATTTGCAAATTAGTTTAATAATTTTCTTTAAATTACTATTTGTTTGGTTTACCCCTAACTTGAACTTGGTTGATGCACATCAAAAAGGGGGAGATTGTTGAACCCCGTGGTAGTTTTGATGTGATCAACCAAGTTGGTTAGGTCCTGCGTTTTGTCTGATCCCTGTGTCTGAGTGTGCAGGAACTTAGGAGCACAGGAAGTCGAGCGGAAGACGCAGCTGGCAAGAAGGACAGCACGGGAAGGGAGCCGACGGGCTCGGTGCGTCCGAAGGACGGGAGAGCTGCGGAAGAGTACACTCGGTGGGCGAGAAGAACGTGCACGGCGTTCGAGGGACGTAAAGTCGGGAGGAAGGCTGCTCGAGGAGAAGGCCGGGAATTGGGTTCAGGTGAGCCCTATTCCGGTAGGCCTCAATCACCCAAGGAGCCGAACCGGAACAAGTCAACTGGAAGTTGACTTGTCAATGGTTCGGTCGACCGAACCCCTTGATCGGTCGACCAAACCCATCTGTATCCGAAGCCAGCTGTTGGTGACACGTCAGAAGCCACGTCAAGCAGCCAACTGTTGGGGAGCTGATCGGTCAACCGAACCTTCTGATCGGTCGACCTAACCAAAGTCTATCCAGGGACTGAGTCGAGCAGATTGATCAGGCCAACTCAGCTGAAGACCGTTGGCCGATCGGTCGACCTAACAAAAGGATCGGTCGACCGAACCCAAGCTCGATCCACAGAGACGGTACTTGGACGGAAACGTGGGAAGATACAGCAGGTTCGGTCGACCGAACCTGGGGATCGATCGACCGATCCCTCTCCAGTCAAAAACCTGATCCCGAAGATCAGGTCATCCGATAAGCTCTAGAACCCCTATATAAAAAGGGTCTCGAGTAGCTTTACAGAACAACGATTTTATACGAAAAACCAACTCTTGTAATCTCTGTTTAAGCAACCTCTGTGCTCTCAAAGTGTAAAAGGCTTCTCCGCCTTCAAAGAAGGAGTTTTCTTACTGAGCCTTTCATCGTCCTGGATTAACAACCCTCTTGGTTGTAACCAGGTTAAATTTGTGTGTCTATTTCTCTGTTTATTTTTAGTTGCACTTATTTGAGAGTTGAAAAGCTTTGAGGAGGGTTATTTTTTACTTGCAGGCAATTCACCCCCCTCTTGCCGGTTCCCGCTGCACCAACAAATGGGGCCGGTCATAGGCTGAAGGGGTAGCAATTTGATAATCGGAGGGAAAATGATACGTAAGTTTCATTTGATCGATCTCATCCCCGTTGAACTTCGACGCGGTAGAAGTATACCAAAGCCCGGGGATGGACGGAGGAGGTTGTGGAGAAACAACCATAGAAACTCGAGAAAGAAGCGGGTCGTGGACTCGACGAGAGAAAGAAAGAAGGGGCTTACTGAGAAATGTCGTCGGCGAAGACAAAGAGAAGGAGAAGCATCAAAGAACGTGTGCGAGGAAGAAAATGCGAGGAAATGTGAAGATGACGGCAAGTAAATAAGGGTTTACAAATCCCTCGGGCGATCGCTCTGAGTCGTTCGATTGAGAGTTGTAGATAACGAAGTCAAAATCTGATCGTGGAATTCAAAATGTGTCTGTCACATCATCTGCGGATATCTACTTATCACATAAAGCGTGCGGTGGCAGAGATCAGGACACGTGGAAGCTGGCGATAGGGAAGCATTAATGAGGCTTAATTAAAAGACATGAGCGACGTGCTCAGCCATAATAGCCAAAAATTTACACAATCTTCTAGAAATTGGGAAGACGTCAGCAACTAATAACAAGCGCTCACCCAAGAAAGCGGCGAGATGTGAACATTTACTAAGTGTTGTCGCCAACCATCCCAATCGGCAGAGAGCTCTGACTAAGATATAGCCGAGCGGCAGCTCTAAACCTAGGTGTGTCAGATGATCTCCGAGCGGCGGCTCTAAATCCAGGTCAGATGATAGCCGAGCAGCGGCTCTAAACCTAGGTCAGTAAGAAAATTTCAATATTCATTGTAGCCAAGATGTGATTCTAGGCTCGGGTCAATAAGATGAGGCAAAACAACGTCTATGAAGATAATATAAGCCAATCGACAACCCTAGAGTAGAGAACACCCGATCAGGGAAAGTTCATCAAAGACACTACTGGTCCAGTCAGTCGAACTTACAGCCTCCTTCGACTAGACTTGAGGGGAAGACTTGTGTGATATGACAATAAAGGGGGCCCACCAAGCGCGGGTCAAATGTAAAGATAGCAGTCGACGTGGAAGTCAAAGTCCAGGTTGTCAGTGGTTCCACCTAAGATAGCTAAGTGGAAAGCGATGCCAACTGTCGATCGGGCATGAAGTGTCCGATCTGCTAGGTGACTTGTCTGAGCAGAACGTCCGTCCGACCATGATCATTATGACAAGAATATCATATGCTTATTTCGGATCGGAGGAACGTTAAGGTGACCAGAGCACTTGCCCGGTCGGGTAAAAATAATCTACTGAACCAAGTCACTGTGGGGAAAAGCAGCAGAGGTCGATTGCACAGAGAAGTACCGACCAAGTGGCTACCCCGCTCGGACGAATAGTGGAACCATTCCCGTATCTCTTAATATCCTTGGAGGTAATGCTGCTGACAACAAGACATGATCAACAGACGGATCGTACGAAAGAAGTTTCTACTGTCTCATTAGGGATTTGCATGACTTGTTAATGTATGGTGTCAGAGACACTTTTCTAACATGTCATTTTATAGGATGGTTGGGAAGCATGCCCGTACCTTGAGGAGCGTGCACGTCGCCCACTGGGGCACTATATAAAGGGGGATCCATGCATCAGCGGAGGTATGTGCTATTTACTATTCACGCTTGTACTTTCACTGTTACTTCGCTTTGTTTCTACTATTCCGGTGACTGACTTGAGTGTCGGAGAACCAACACAGGGGACCCTTTCCCTGGCTTGACATTAATATTTCTTGTGTTGCAGAGCGGAATGGAGTCTACACACAGTCAATCAAGAAGCCACATCCTCAGCTAGTCATCTTCACGATTTTCAAACATGATTAATAATAATAAAAAAAAATTAGAACCCACAACCTCAACGGTTCTACATGATCGATCCTATAATCATTTATAAGGAGATAAATTGGAAAGTTATAATTGGTTAATACGGAGAAGATTTTTTTTCTTTGACTTTTTTTAAATTCAAACTCTTACCTATTATCAGATAATAAGTCTGTCCCACACTAGAACCCAACTTTATCCCGGGCATGATAACCAACTACAGCGATGATGATGCGTGAAGATGTTTGTCGGTCATAACAAAAGGGTTATCATCGCATCGAAACCGACTAATTGGAGCAATTAACTCATCAAATAGTTAAACCAAAGCATGTTAGATGAACTCGAACATATCCATGAATACATAGTTACATAATTCAGTTGGAACAACAACAACAATAAAAAAAAAAAAAATCATCATGATTGTAAGTGTCAAACAAGAGAAGCCACCCATACTTGATCTACCGCGATTGGGCACTTAACAAATGGAAAGGGACCCATCGACTAAGGCATTGCCCTCGGGATTGGTGTGATAGTAAGTGAGGTGATGGGTGTTTTATAATAATAAAAGTTTGAATCTCACCGAAACCCATTATATCTAAAAACTTTGAATTATTTATGACATTGAAGCGGCTAGCTATGGGCCGTGTGTCTTTAGGCTCGTTGATGTGGTTGGAAATAATTTCTTCGATATGCAGGTAAGCTAAAGGATTCAGTAGATCAAGGAGTTGCATAAGAAATCATTGCATGAATTAGTTTATAGGTTGATGCGTAGCAAGCAAATCAACACATTAAGGAATCCAGATCAATTCCTAAATGAATCTAAGTAACGATTCAGTTTCAAAATTTATTTTAGTTTTCTCAATTGATTGCAAATTTTTTAATGTCCCATTAGAATTCTTATTTATGCATGTGCAAATTAGTGTCCATCCACTCGTATCATATTCATAAATCATGTTGGTGTTTCCTTATTACTCTACTAATCACGTTGGTGTTTGTAAAATATTAAAAAAAATGATAATTCATTATCATTGGAATTGACATTGAAGTACCCAACAATCAAATTGCCATTTCATGCAAACCATTCACGCATCCCTTTCTTTTAAGCACACCGCGCATGTTAGCGCTAAAATTAAAGACATGCAAAAAAAATAAAAATATAATGATGGTATTTTTTTTTAAAGGAAAAAAACAAATATCTCGTGTTTTTCTTTTAAAGTATTTGAAATACAAATATTCAAAGGCTAAATTTATTGTGGTTGTATTTATTTTTATATTCGAATATTGAAACTCATAGAGGAAAATCCTGATGCAAGTAAAATTATTATTATATAACTTTATGATGGCATATGTGAATTGTGAAAATAGTTTTTTATGATAATTAAGGCGGGGTATTCATTAAAATGAAATTGAATTAATCAAAATCGAATCCAATCCTTTAAACTAACTGTTCAAATTTTTAAATTGAACCAATATTTTATCGGTTAATTTAATCAAAAATTAAATTAATCAATTTCTTTCTACAATTATGGTATTATGGAAGATTTGATATCCATAAGTTCACTTATTTAGTAATTTATTAAGTAATTTTTTTATTTTAATTTATTTGATTTAACCAAATAAATAAGAGATTTTAAAATCTAATCGAATATTTTTTTTAGAAAAAAATTGAAATTTCAAAATAATTAAATTAAAATTTTAAATTCGGTCAATTTATTTAATTTAATCAAATTTTTACCCACCTCTAATAATAATTGATAAAATTACGTGGATATTCAATCCATTTCAATCAGAGGATTAGCCTCTGTGGCCCATCCAACCCCTTGCGAACGTTCTTCTCGTGAGCTTCAGATATCAGAAGTTCGGGGACCGGAGGTCATCATAATCCCTATGCAACAGCCAATCTCTTACTTGCTGTTGACTCATCGTTCCACAAGTGTTGCTGACTTGTCCATACTTTTTGTTCGTCGTCAGCCCATCCTGATATCAATCAAATCATTTGGGTGCTGTTTGCAGAAAATTCGAGTTGAGACATTGAATTGGAAGAAATCCGAAGAAGCCATGAAGAAATTAAAGAGGACTTACTGTCGAAGAGGTGCCGTTGCATGTCCAAAATCAATTGCCGATCCCTTTATGATGGAAGGTCAGAGTCGGCTAGTGTTGGCTACTGTAGAAGAGATCCTATGATAATACTTTTGCACGAATCCTCCATTTTTAGGATAATCGAGAAGGACTTCAGCTCATCAGGAGGAGTAGTCTAGGGAATCAATAGCTTGAGAATCATTTAGGGAGATTCCAAGGAGAGGACGAGTTGAGTGCTTAGATAAAAAGAACAGAAAATCAGTTTGATGGGACCCCTTTCTTAAGACATCATAGAAGAGGAACTACCATAGTTCGTCAGAACGGACCCGGAACGAGAACGGCCCATGGCGTTCCAAAGTTCCGGCGTATAACGTCGGTTGCTTTGGGACGCCGTTCTTCGGCGTTATAACGGCCGGAATGGCTGGAACGGCTGGAACGGAACGGCTCGGTAACAAATATTTTGATTATAGATTAAACAGCTTTGGATTCTCATTTTTGGCTTCTGATGTTGTTTTATATTCAACCGACACTTGATTAAGAAGCCTTTATTCCATTTTTATGCTTGATTAATTGATTAATAAACCTTGTATTCCGTTTTTTATCACTTTACTTTTCATTGATCTCTTGATTAACTTATAAAAAACTTTGGATTCTATATTTCTTTTGACCAGATTTGCTTTATTCAGCTGACATTGCTTTTCATTGATCACTTTATTTTTTCATTCCATCTTTTACTATTTTGTCATTATTGAAAAAGAAAAAACAACATCACATCATTATAACATCTGTTTTCTTTCGTCTTTGTCAATACGAATACCCTCATTCTATTAATTGAGCATGCATACTGATAGCATTTGCATTTCATCAGTGTCTTTCGTTTCACCAGATTAATTGTATTTTTCTATCGCTTCCATCGTAATCACAAACAAGGTAATTAAGTTTTCTAATTTTCCATCCATTTCTATTAATTAAGTGTCTAACTTAAATCTAAGTATATGAATCTTTTTTTACTTATAGTCATCAACGTCTCCATTAATCAATTTCTTATATCATTCCCATTAGATTCACAGACACATAAGTTTTCTAAATTTTTAGTTTAATATACTAAGTTATTCATATCATTTTTTTCCCAGCCCTTTGAAAATAATGCCTGATTGCATGAGTACTCTCCAATTCAATTAATTAAGCATCTACCATTAATTTTAATATTTACATTTTTTAGCTACTGTCATTAGCTTGTTTCGTTTGATTAATTAATTTCTTATGTCATTTCTACCATATTCACAAATAAAGTAAGCTTTTTAATTTTTCATCCAATTCTATTAATTAAGCATCTACTTTAAATGTGAACATATGCATCGTTTTTACTCAAGGTTATCAACTCCTTCGTTAATTAATTTATTCCGTCACTTTCATTATATTCACATGTTTTTGAATTTTTTAGTTTAATATATTAAGTTATTCACATCAGGTTTTTTTCCAAGCATTTACTAATAATGTTTGACTACATGAGTACCTTCTGATTATATTAATTGAGCATTTATTATTAATTTGAATATTTGCATCTTTTGGCTCTAGTCATCAACTCCTTCGCGTTTGATTAACAGATTTCTTCTATCATTTCTATCATATTCATAGACAAGGCAAGTTTTCTATTTTTTTTACCAGTTTTATTAATTCAGTATCTACCATAAATTTGAGCATATGCAGCTTTTGGCTCACGATCACTAGTTCCTTCATTTGATTAATTGATTTCTTCTATCATTTCCATTATATTTGCAAATAGGTAAGTTTTCAAATTTTTTAGTTTAATAAATTAAGTTATTAAGAATTGTTTAATTTTAGTGCTTCATTCTCATTATCATGATTTTTATCATTATCATTAAGTCAAAATTATTCAATATTATTTATTTGTTTAGATTGGCACCAAACCCTGATATTGGTTGGCAATTTGGTCAAATGGTGGGTGATAATCGTAAAACAATACGATGCAAATTTTGTGAAAAAGTTATAACCGGAGGAATTACAAGACTAAAACAACATATTGCACATGTTACTGGAAATGTTGAAATATGTCACAAAGCTCCTAAAGAAATATCATCAATGTTAAGAAAACATCTTCAAGACTCTAAGGCAAGTAGAAGTTCAATGCAAAGAAAAAAGCAAATAGCCTTAGATTCAATTACACAAAATACACGCGTATCAGAAAGTGGTAGTAGTGGTGGAGATGACATAAAAGATATAGAAAATCGAGAATTACAAAAAGCCATCAAGGAAAGTCGTAAAACAAGAGTCATTGAGGAGCAAATGCGTAATCGCTATGGTCAAGGTAAAATATATAAATAATATTTTAAATTTATGTGTATATATCTTATCAATTTAATGTACTTAACTACTCTAAATTTTATAATTGTAGGATTTTCTGGTTCTTCATCTGGCTTAGATCCTGGTTTGAAAAAGGGGATGTCTTGAAGCTTTAGTGTAAGAGAGGATTCTAGATTACCATCAAAAGGAATTGACTCTTTTATGTTTTCCACAAAACAAAAGAGTCTCAAGAACTGGTTTGGGGCTGAAAAAGTAAAAAATGTTGGTAAGGCAATATCGAAATGGTTTATATATAATGCTATTCCATTTAATGCAGCAGATAGTGGTCCATACTATCAATCCATGACAAACACCATTGCTGAGGCTGGAACAGGAATAAAAGGCCCCACAGGACGCCAAATTGGTGGTGTTTATTTACAAGAGGAGGTGGATGAAATAAATGGATATTTGAACACTTTAAAATCAAAATGGTCAAAGTATGGATGCACAATAATGTGGATTGTTGGAGCACACACAACAAGCATCCAATCATAAATTTTATGATATATTGTGACCACAACATGGTATTTCATAGTTCCGTTGATTGCACCAACAAAGCAAAGACAGCTGATTTTATTTTATCTTTATTAAATAAAATTATTGACAAAATCAGAGAGGAAAATATTGTGCATGTAGTCACAGATAGCGAAGGTGCAAATAAGGCCGCTGGTGCCAAATTGATGATAGAAAGGCAATATTTATTTTGGTCCCCTTATGCAGCACATTGTATTGATCTCATGCTAGAAGATATTGGTAAGACGACAAAAGTAAAAAAGTGTGTTGAGAAAGCCAAGCAAATAACGAGCTTCATATATAACAGCGATAAAGTTGTGAATTTGATGAAAATATTTACAAATGACCATGAATTATTGAGACCAGGAATAACCCGATTTGCGACAGAATTTATTTCAATTGAAAGTCTTGTTCAGCATTCTTCAGATTTAAAAAGGATGTGCACTTCTGGTGATTGGGAAGCATACAATAATACAAGCAAAAGAAGAAAAGAAGCAGAAAACATTGCAAGCATCATAATGGATGGAAGATTTTGGAAGAGGGCTCGTGATATTTGTGCTGCAATTGAACCATTAGTAAAAGTTTTGAAATTAGTTGACCAAGATCAAAAACCAACAATGTCAATTATCTATGAAGCAATGGATAGAGCAAAAATGGCAATAAAAGATAATACTAGAGATTGGCAATCATATTGGGATATTATTGATAATCGATGGTATAATCAATTACACCAACATCTACATGCGGCAGGTAACCATATATTTATTTGCTTAAATTGTAGAGTACAAAGTATGTCAT
Source organism: Zingiber officinale (assembly GCF_018446385.1). Classification (NCBI taxonomy): domain Eukaryota; kingdom Viridiplantae; phylum Streptophyta; class Magnoliopsida; order Zingiberales; family Zingiberaceae; genus Zingiber; species Zingiber officinale. Next base: position 39,424,194 of record NC_055987.1, read on the forward strand.
CAAAATCATTTACAAAATCCTCATTTCTAATTTCATATTATCTTATTGATATTTCAGCATATTTCCTTAATCTGTTACTTCAATATTTTGGAACTTGTGTTTATAATGATGAAGTTAAATGAGGATTAAAGGTTGCAATTAAGATATTGGAACCAGACTTAAATGCACAAGCTTCAGCCATCAGTGAGGTAATTTTTTTTTTTTATGTTCCTATATTTTTTCCCAAATATAAAAAATAATTATTTATTTTTTCTTATAATTTTCAGATTAAATTATTCACAGATAGGTTAATTTGGATCTCCAGTAGCAAAAATGGCAATAAAAAAAAAAGTCTCCCAGGTATGTAATTTAAATTTTACAAATATTTATAATTAAAAATATATATGATATTGATTTTTTTTGTGTATCAGCTGAATGGTGGAGCGATTATGGTGAAGATGCCCCACACCTTCAAAAAATTGCAATAAAAGTTCTAAGTCAAACATGCTCATCTTCGGGATGTGAAAGAAATTAGAGTACATGGTCTCTTATGCACACAAAGCTTTGTAATCGCTTGGCTATCAAAAAGTTGCACAAATTAGTTTATGTTCACTATAATATGCGGCTTAGGGTACGAAACATGATGCGCAAACAAGAAGATGATGATTTTTACAGTCTGATAGACCTTAATCATATTTTTCATGATGATGACATCTTAAATGAATGGACAAGAGATAATGAACCGCCGGTTTTAGAAGATGATGATTTGGCATGGTTAGATCAAGCACTTCGAGCATCAGATGCTGAAGAATACAACACAACTACAAGTGTTCAAAGTCATTCAAGAAAGAAGAATAAAGGAAAAGAAGTTTTATCAAGAGATGATAGTGAAGATAGTGATGAAAGTGACGACAGTGATGATAGTGATGATTCAAATGATGGAAATGATCAACAAAGCCATGGTGAACATCATATTCATCAAAGTCATCAAGATGATCAACATGACACAGGTATGACATGGGCACAAGGTCATGAAAATTATTATGCAACACAAGATAGTAATCATGGGTATCGACCTGGGATGGAGAAACAACATCACTTTTTTACAAGTCTATCAGAATCTGCTGATGCCAAAGATAAAGAACATTCGATTGGATCTTCACGACAGCATATGAGTGTTGAAGAACATATGAAACATTTGCTTTTGAGAGGGAACCAACAAATTCCACTAAGAGATGATTATGGATCAAGAAGTTATAATTGGGAGTCTCAGGATATTGGGCATGGTCCAATTGGATATCAATTAGGTGGATATGGATACTATAGTAGCAATCAACCCAGATATGATTCATATGACAGATCATCTGATTATTTACCATCCTATACAAGTGCAATTAGACATCATGAATCTGAAGGTTATTTTGATAATGCACAGAATGCAATTCCAGTTTATTCAACATCTCTTGGGAGCAATATCGGACATCATAGTCGTGATCGTGAATCGTCAAGTGGTACTAGCAGTTCTATTGGGTATCATGGTTTTGGATATTATAATCGTCGTGATGAAACATTATTACAAAGTCAATCATCTAATTCTGAACATATTTCATCAACTCAACCAAATGAATATCCATATGGACAATTTAATCCAAATATATATCAATGCTCATATGTTGGAGATCAATTTAATCAATATGATACTCAAGGAGAATATAATGAAGATTTTGTTCCTCCCCGTCACTCTTCGTGGTATTAGCTTTGATTAGGTATAATTATCATTGTATTTTTTTTTCATCATGTTATATTATTGTAGGATAATTATGTACTAATGTATTGATTTTGTATGGCTTCATGTATTTTATTTTTTATTACCAGTTCTCTAATTTTTTATGATTTTTTGATAAATCCGTGCCGCGACCGTTCCGCGAAATGATATTGGAACTGGAACGGCAGTGTCCGCGACAGCCGCCGCGACCGTTCCGACAAACCGTGGGAACTACCAAGTCGCTTCCAACCGTTGTAGATTGGCGAATACAGCATAGCTTTTGAGCCGGAAGACCACATGTGTCGATTCGATAACGTCGCCTTGTTACACTAATACTTGGAGGGAGTGAAATGTTAGATTTTTCTCACCACCGTCACAGGCCCGATACAAAGATGGTTCAATAGGTTGATCCCAAGCCCTATCCATTCTTTAGATGATTTTAGCACGATGCTTTTACATCATTTCACTAGTAGTAAACGATATCACAAGACCTCGCTCAATTTTTCTCGTTAAAGCAACAAGATAAGAAAAACCTTGCAAGAGTATACACAATGTTTTAATCGGATGACTCGGATGCTCCTATAGCTAACTCGGAGATCCTCATGAGCACCTTTTCTCAAAAGTTATGAGAAGGGGAATTCTTTAGGTCCTTGGTGAAGAAGCCTTCTGTTGAGGATGATGATCAACTCGGACGAACCAAGAAGTACATATACTTGGAAAAATTGTAGCGAGCGAGAAGAATCAATGTTATGAGGGATAAGAAGGCGCACACCTTCACAGTCTAATAAGAGGTTTACCTAAACCTCTTTCCAACTATGCTCCATTTAGGACAAGGGAGACAACCATCCAGATGTTAGAGAAAAGTCGACTGGAGGACTACTGGGTGTTGGTGCAATCGATCTCCAGGGTTTTGATGTTTGACAATGTACCTAAGTTAGGTCAGTTTGACTAAGAGTTGATTCAAACATGACTTGATATTTGGAAGAAAGAAGTCTAGTCAGGACTAGATGACTAACAAGGGTAAGTCCTAACCGAAGGATAGGTAGGTGAGAAGTCTACTGAGTGACTACTCCTAACTGGAGGTTAGGCAAGGGAAAGTCTTAGTGAGTGAAGCTAGACCCTAGTGAGTGAGGTTAGGTAGTGGAAGTCCTGGTGACCGAAGCCCAACCCTAGTGAGTGAAGTTAGGTAGTGGAAGTCTTGGTGAATGAAGTCGGACCCTAGTGAGTAAAGCTAGGTGATGGAAGTCTTGGTAAGTGAAACCAGACCCTAGTGAGTGAAGCTAGGTAGTGGAAGTCCTGGTTAGTTAAGTCAAACCTTAGTGAGTGAAGCTAGATGGTGGAAGTCTTGGTGAATGAAGCCATTCAATGAAAGTCCTAATGAGTGAAGCTGGACAACCCTAGGGAAGGTAACCTAGGTAATATATGACTGACTGGTTTCCGGTTGACCGGACTAGTGAATTATTAATAATGCTAACACTATTTTTCTTTACCATTTTATATGTATTATACTAACTCAGTGTTGCAGGCAAGTTTGTAGATCAATTTGGTTAGATACTAAGCAAGGCCAAAGAAAGTCTAAACAGGTTTGAAGGACTAGATTTTTGACAGGTAAGTCAAGGTAATTCACTGGAGAAGAGTGACTCAGTGAGGATGCATCCCGGTTGAGGGGACAGAAGGCATTGGTTCAATTTAGGTTCATTTCAAAAATCTAAATTGAGATCTTGACTAAATCTTGGTATGGAGGAAAGGATCTAAGTCACAATTTGATCATATTTTTCATGTACTAACTTTATTTTATAAGGTAATTTTTATGCCTGGACTAATTTTTTTTTAAGGAAAGATAAAGCTGAAAAGAGTGGTATGGGCGCTTGGAAGGGATCCGAGCGCCTGGACTCCGGGTGCCCGGAAGGGATCCGAGCTCCCCGACTTTAGGCCCCCAGAGTTGGTCTGGCCATCTGGACTAGGTTCGCCCGGACGAGTGCTTGGCTAGGCACCCGGCTAGTTTGGGCGCTCAGAGTTGGTCCAAGCACTCAGACCAGAAAATTTATATAGAAGTTGAGTCGGAGCGCGATGACTGGCCGAACTCATGTCAACGGTCCGAGCGCTCGGAGAGGGTCCGGGTGTAGGAACTTTCGAGACGTAAAAATCACTTTTTGCATTGCAGAAACCCTGAAGTTCTTACCACGGATCCGTGCGAAGATAAAAATTTTTACATATACATAGTTTTCTCCTAGATCTACACTAGATCTACATGGTAGAGATTATACCTTTGTAGCGAAGCCCTTCGCTTATCCCGCTCGTCCAAGAGTTGTCGGATCTCGTAGGGTGTCAAGTGTACACCCCTCTATATGTATCCACACGGACAAAAGGTGGAGAAAGAACACTTAGAGTGTGCTAGCACTCTTGGTGATCACGGCAATGGAGGATGAGGAAAAGGGAAGAAGAAAGGAAGAAGATGATGCCTTGAATTAGCATACAAAATGCACTCATGCACACAATAAGTGGCCGACCACTTTTAGAGGCTTTTAAATCTCCATGTAATACCAAGAGTCATGACTCTTGGTCTCCCTCATGAGGTGGCACACACTTGATGTAGCCTTGATGATGTGGAACACCATCATTGGCCGGCCCATGCCAAGTCACAAATGAGGTGACAGTTGCTCAAGTCAAACTTGACCCTTCATCTTCCATCTCAAGTCAAGTCAAACTTGACCCATTTATCTCCCATGGTTGATCAAATCTAACCTTTGATTCAAGTCAATTTAAATTTAATGAATCTCTATTCATTGAATTAAATTGATTCAATTAGTCATAATCTAAATTAGACTCATTCAACACATGAATCAAATTGAGTCCAACTCAATTAGTCTAATTTGGATTACTCTTAATCCAATTTGGTTCATCACATGAACCTAATCCTCTTGGTCCATCATATGAACCTAATTTCCATCTAATTTCCCTTTGTGTGTGACCCTATAGGTTCTTGTAACGTTGGCAATGCTCCTAAATGTTGGGTTTTTCAGGCCGCGAAAACCGCTTTTTCGCGTCGCGGAAACCTCGAAGCCCCAAGCCACCGGATCCGTGCGAAGTAGAAATAAAACAAAAGTTACGAGTACGAGTTTCTAATCTAGATCTACACTAGATTTACAAAGAGGAAATCCTTTATACCTTCGATGCGTGCTCTTTTCGTATCCCGCTCGTCCAAGGAGATGCCGGATCTCAAGTTGTCAAAGTAGACAACTCTCTAGAAGTATCCACACGAACTAATTAGGTGGAGAACACCAAACAATAGGTGTGCTAGCACCTAGATGGTGTTCGGCCAAGAGAGGAGAGGAAGAGCAAGAAGAGAGAGCACTTGAGGAAGAAAAAGATGTAAATGACACTTGAATGAAAAATGAATTCATTCCCTTCACAAAAGTGGTCGGCCACTTTCACAAAAGTGTAACCCCCATTTTGCATTAAGTGTGGCCATTAAAGAGATTTGTAACCTCCATGAGGTGGCACACACATGTGCTAAACATGATGATGTGGCACCTCATCATTGGCCACTTAATGCCAAGTCACAAATGATATGGCATAAAGTCAAGTCAAACTTGACTCTTCCTCTTCCTCTCAAGTCAAGTCAAACTTGACTTAATCTCTCTCATGGTTGATCTAATCCAACCATTTAATTCAAGCCAATTTAATATAATGAATCTAATTCATTTAATTAAATTGATTCAATGAGTCATAATCTAAATTAGACTAATTGAACACATGAATCAAATTGAGTCCAACTCAATTAGCCCAATTAGGATTACTCTTAATCCAATTTGATTCATCAAATGAATCTAATCCTCTTGATTCATCATATGAACCTAATCTCCATCTAATTGTCCTTAGTGTGTGACCCTATAGGTTCTTATAACGTTGGCAATGCCCCTAAACCCATTTAGGAGCATAAGTAATGAGTGGTATCTAGCAACACATCATTACTACCCAAGTTACAAGAATGTCGAGATCCAACATCACCTTGTGACTACTAATTGTGACTCCTCACAATATATGACAAGTGTCCTTCTATCCTAGACATCTAGATTGATCAATGTGAGGCATAGACAGTGTCATCCTCTAATCAATCTAAACCTTGAACTCCAAGTAGACTCACTCGATCAAATGAGCTCAATATCTCATATTGACTCATTTGGGAATGGTCATGCACTTCGTGGTCTCACTCTATCAAGAATATTGATGTCGCTCCCGTCATATAGGAGGGATATATCCCATCTACATCACTCACATCCCTCTGTATAATTCGTTACATACCCAGTAATCGCCTTTATAGTCCACCCAGTTACGGGTGACGTTTGACGAAACCAAAGTACATAACTCCTTATGTAGGGATCCATGGTGACTTTAGGTCTAAGGACTAGTAGTCATACTAATAGCCACATGAGAAAGTATATGACACTCATATAACGATCCATGATACTTTCTCATGGCGAGTCATTCAGTATACATTCTCCAATGCATACCCATGTATCAAATTGATATCTCTATATCCATGACTTGTGAGATCAAGTCATCGAATTGACCTACATGCCAGACTTATTGCATTAACATTGTCCCTGAATGTTAATACTCGACTAGGAATGATTAAGAGTAGTGTTCCCTATATCATCTCACTATCGGTTCAACTAACCGATTGATATAGGTGAGAACCTTCTACTCAAGGACGCTATTATACTTAGTTTATTTGACACTAATACAAGTAAGTATAATAACCAAAAACAAATGCCTTTATTTATATAAGAATATGATACAACAAGTCCATAATACAATCATTAAATGATTGGCTCTAGGGCTCTAACTAACAATCTCCTACTAGCACTAGTGTCAATCAGTGTAGACTCTAAGCCCCAATGACCTAGTGTGACCATCATGCTTCCTCTGTGCCAAAGCCTTGGTCAAGAGATCTGTGATGTTAGCCTCTGTAGGTACTCTGTAAATCTTCACATCTCCTCTCTCGATAATCTCTCGAATGAGATGGAAGCGCCGTAGTATGTGTTTGGTCCGCTGGTGTGAGCGAGATTCCTTCGCCTGTGCTATAGCTCCATTGTTGTCACAATAGAGCTCAATAGGGTCAGCGATACTGGGAACCACCCCAAGTTCAGTGATGAACTTGCGGATCCAAACTGCCTTCTTTGTTGCCTCTGATGCAGCAATGTAATCGACCTCTGTCGTAGAATCAGCTACTGTGTCCTGCTTCGAACTCTTTCAGCTCACAGCACCACCATTTATGCAAAATACGAACCCTGACTGCGATCGATAATCATCCTGATCGGTCTGGAAGCTGGCATCACTGTAACCCTTTACAACTAGCTCATCATTGCCTCCATATATCAAGAAATATTCTTTAGTCCTTCTCAAGTACTTAAGAATATTCTTGACCGCTATCCAGTGACTTTCACCTGGATCTGACTGGTATCTGCTCATCATGCTCAAAGCATACGAGACATCAGGTCGAGTACATAGCATGACGTACATGATAGACCCTATGGCTGAGGCATAAGGGATCTGATTCATGCGGTCTCTCTCCTCTCTAGAAGAGGGACCTTGAGTCTTCGAAAGACTCACGCTATGTGACATCGGTAGAAATCCCTTCTTGGAGTTTTGCATGGCAAACCGAAGGAGTACCTTGTCAATATATGTACTCTGACTTAGGCCAAGCAATCTCTTAGATCTATCTCTATAGATCTGTATCCCTAGAATGCGGGATGTCTCACCTAAGTCCTTCATTGAGAAGCAACTCCCTAGCCAGGTCTTGACAGACTGAAGCAAAGGGATGTCATTCCAAATGAGTAGTATATCATCCACATACAATATGAGGAAGACAACTATATCCCCTACAACCTTCTTGTAGACACAAGGCTCATCTTCGTTCTTGATGAAACCAAACTGTTTGATTGCATCATCGAATCGAAGATTCCAGCTCCGAGAAGCTTACTTTAGTTCATAAATGGACCTATGCAGCTTGCATACTCTACTAGTATGCTGTGGATCTACAAAACCCTTAGGTTGTGTCATGTACACATTCTCGAGCAGGTTTCCATTCAGAAACGCTGTCTTGACATCCATCTGCCATATCTCATAGTCATGGTATGCTGCAATAGCAAGCATGATCCGAATGGACTTAAACATCGCTACTGGAGAAAAGGTTTCATCATAGTCAATACCATGAATCTGCTTGAAACCTTTAGCTACCAAGCGACCCTTATAGATAATTCCATCCATGTCAGTCTTTCTCTTAAAGACCCACTTACACCCAATGGGTTTTACCCCTTCAGGTGGATCAACCAAAGTCCAAACTTGGTTGGTGCACATGGATTCCATCTCGGATCTCATGGCCTTTAGCCATTTCTCAGAATCTGGTCTCATTACAACTTCCTGATAGGCTCATCCTCTATGAGCACAACGTCATCATGATCAGACAAGAGAAATGAGTATCTCTCAGGCTGACGACGTACCCTATCAGACCTGCAAAGATGTATGTCTACTTGAACTGGTTGTTGTTCCTCAACTCCTTATGGAACAACATCATCATCCACAACACTTTGTGGTTCCAGTTCAACTTCCATCGAGGCTTCAGTGCTATTGTTCGCATCTTGAACTTCTTCAAGATCGAACGTGCTCCCACTAGTCTTTCTAGAAACAAAGTCCCTTTCTAGAAAGACCCCAGTCTTTGCCACAACTACATTGTGCTGACTGGGAATGTAGAAGTAATATCCTTTAGTTTCCTTGGGATATCCAATAAAGTAGCACTTGTCGGATTTGGGTCCTAATTTGTCTGAGACTTGACGTCGAACATAAGCCTCACAACCCCAAACCCTCATGAAAGACACCTGGGCATTTCTCCCAGTCCATATCCTATATGGTGTCTTTATTACGGCCTTGGATGGAACTTGATTGAGTATAAAAGTTGTCGTGTCTAGAGCATAGCCCCAAAGGAATGTCGGAAGATCTGTGTGACTCATCATAGATCGTACCATATCTAATATGGTACAATTCCTCCTTTCGGATACACCATTCCACTGTGGTGTTCTAGGAGGAGTGAGTTGGGATAGAATCCCACACTCAGCTAGGTAGTCACAAAACTCATGGCTAAGGTATTCTCCACCTCGATCTGATCGAAGTATCTTGATACTCTTGCCAAGCTGGTTCTGTACTTCATTCTTGAATTCTTTGAACTTTTCAAAGGATTTTGACTTATGTGTCATCAAGTACACATAACCATATCTACTGAAGTCATCAGTAAATGTGATGAAGTACCTATAACCGCCTCTAGCAGCGACATTGAAAGGGCCACATACATCACTATGTATAAGACCTAACAAGTCAGTCGCTCTCTTACTGTGCCCACTAAAGGGAGTCTTGGTCATCTTGCCTAGTAGGCATGACTCGCACGTCTCATAAAATTCAAAATCAAATGAATCCAACAAACCATCCTTATGGAGCTGGGATAAACGCTTGTCATTTATACGACCTAAGTGACAATGCCAGAGATAGGTTTGGTTCAGGTCATTTGACTTGAACCTCTTGGTATTTATGTTATAGGTAAGGCTTTCAAGGTCTAGAATGTAGAGTCCGTTCATCATAGGTGCACTACAATAGAACATGTCTTTTAAATAAACAGAACAACATTTGTCCTTTATAATAAAAGAGAAGCCTTTCTTGTCCAAACAAGAAACTGAAATTATGTTCTTAGTTAATGCAGACACATAACAACATTCATCTAATTCTAATACAAGCCCAGAGGGTAGAGATAGAAAATAAGTCCCTACAGCAACAGCAGCAACCCGTGCTCCATTGCCTACGTGTAGGTCCACCTCGCCCTTCGCCAATGCCCTGCTATTTCTCTGCGCCTGCACATTAGTACAAATGTGATATGCACATCCGGTATCTAATACCCATGATGAAGAAATAGATAGATTGACTTCTATAACATATATACCTGAAGTGGAAGTCTCACTTCGCTTCTTCTTAAGATCTTCCAGGTACACCTTGCAGTTCCTCTTCCAGTGCCCGGTCTGACCGCAGTGGAAGCAGGTAGCATCCTTGGCGACCCCTCCTTTAGGCTTCAGTGTCTTGCCTTTGCCCTTGGCTTGGGACTTTCCTTTGCCTTTGGGCTTGCCCTTGCCCTTGTGTTTCTGAACCATCAGAACAGAGTGGGGCTTTGCCTTCTTAAGGTTCAGCTCAGCAGTTCTTAACATGCTAAGCAGCTCGGGCAGTGGCTTGTCAATTTCGTTCATGTTGTAGTTTAGAACGAATTGACTATAGCTATCCGGCAAGGATTGCAAGATCAGGTCAGTGGCCAGCTCTTGGCCAAGCGGGAATCCCAACCTCTGTAGGTTTTCTATGTACCCAATCATTTTGAGTACATATGGGCCTACGGGAGCCCCATCTGACATCTTGCACTGAAACAGTGCCCTTGAGATCTCAAATTTCTCATGCCTCGCTTGTCCTTGATACAGTTGACGAAGATGTTCAACCATATCGTAAGCACCCATTAACTCGTGTTGCTTCTGAAGCTCAGAGTTCATGGTCGCGAGCATTAGACAGGACACATCTAATGCGTCATCTTGATGCTTCTTGTAAGCATCTTTGTCTGCTCGCATGGCATTGGCAGGAGGAGCCTCTGGAATGGGCTGCTCCAGAATGTACAGTTTACGTTCCTGGGTGAGAACTATTCTCAAGTTCCTGTACCAGTCCAGGAAATTTGCTCCGTTGAGCTTGTCCTTCTCAAGGACAGAATGTAGGGAGAAAGTGTTCGTATTCGACGTCATGGTTATCTACAACACAAAAATGCAGAAAATAAATATCATATTCTTTTAAATCATTTAATTAGGCCTTTTAACCAAATGATGCTCCCACTGAATTCTATAATTCATGTGGGACAAGATCCACATCATACTAGCCCTTGAGTTAGCTTTGGCTAATACGCCCAAGATTTAGTATGATCGGTAGGTAACGATTTACCAATTACATCTCTATGCAACTCTTGTTTATAGGATCATTATCCGCACTTATACTAAAACTTGAGTTAGCTTTGGCTAATACGCCCAAGAATTAATATAAATGTGATTTATGTCCTATCTTTCCAACCATTGGAAGAATACCTATAGTTGTCATGCGTTGATAAGCGGGACCAAGATTGTCTCTCCGTACCCTACCAAGATAATATGTGTTGCTCTACTTTGGCAGATTCAACAACACATGTGATCGAGGTAGTGATAGGTATCACGGCACGATAGGCATTTGAGTTGACGCGATTGAGATCTAATCTAATCGAGAGGGTGCATCTTGTACACGATTTAGATCTAATCTAATCGTTAGGCACTAATTAATTACTAATTATGCATCACATACACACAAGCAATTAATTAAATTATTTGTGATTAGTCATGACCCTACTACGATCTTCTCAAGCCAATGAGAAGATCGGATGGTCAACCTAAGGTCAACAGCTTCTCAAGCTCCTCCCTTTGACCACCTTGTGTTGCTCGCACCCTCCTCGTAACTCCGTCTCGAGTGGACCTTCCACCGCTCCAATTTTATACATTACAATTTTGAAACTCGAGTTACATTCGAGTCTAAACTAATTTACAACAAGAATAAATGGAGAAAGGCATGACGTGCAGGTTGCGTATCAAATATACAGCACACACAACACAAATGACGGCGTGCAGACCGTAATATGAATTACAACACAAATATACCAATCAAATTGGGTCTTTTTGGGCCATGACTATCACAAATGATACATAATTCTAAATTATGTATTTTCTATAATTTTTACTATAATTTTTATGAATAAAATTCCCGGCGGTTCCGTTTAGCGGGTTTTCGGGTGCAATCGCGGAACGAATCCCCTTGCGGGGCCAGAGGCAGCGCCCCTACCCGCGATCTAACCATCGCGAGTGTTCCTTAGCGATCCTACAGTGCCTTAGTCCGCTGTCCCAAAAAGTTTAGAGGCGAAAATCTTCTCGGTAGTCGAAGCTTACAAGTGTCGAAACACTTGTGCTTCGCTTCTACGAGAAAAATACCCATAAAAACTCTAAAAATCAGAAATTTACAGAATGTTACAGTACTAAATTTTTGTCATAAAAACAAAAACTAAACTTGTACAAGCTTCGCACGTGGCTTTGATACCACTATTGGGTTTTTCGGGCCGCGAAAACCGCTTTTTCGCGTCGTGGAAACCCCGAAGCCCCAAGCCACCAGATCCGTGCGAAGTAGAAATAAAACAAAAATTACGAGTACAAGTTTTTAATCTAGATCTACACTAGATTTACAAAGAGGAAACCCTTTATACCTTCGATGCGTGCCCTTTTCGTATCCTGCTCGTCCAAGGAGATGCCGGATCTCAAGTTGTCAAAGTAGACAACTCTCTAGAAGTATCCACACGAACTAATTAGGTGGAGAACACCAAACAATAGGTGTGCTAGCACCTAGATGGTGTTCGGCCAAGAGAGGAGAGGAAGAGCAAGAAGAGAGAGCACTTGAGGAAGAAGAAGATGTAAATGACACTTGAATGAAAAATGAATTCATTCCCTTCACAAAAGTGGCCGGCCACTTTCACAAAAGTGTAACCCCCATTTTGCATTAAGTGTGGCCATTAAAGAGATTTGTAACCTCCATGAGGTGGCACACACATGTGCTAAACATGATGATGTGGCACCTCATCATTGGCCACTTAATGCCAAGTCACAAATGATGTGGCATAAAGTCAAGTCAAACTTGACTCTTCCTCTTCCTCTCAAGTCAAGTCAAACTTGACTTAATCTCTCTCATGATTGATCTAATCCAACCATTTAATTCAAGCCCATTTAATATAATGAATCTAATTCATTTAATTAAATTGATTCAATGAGTCATAATCTAAATTAGACTCATTGAACACATGAATCAAATTGAGTCCAACTCAATTAGCCCAATTAGGATTACTCTTAATCCAATTTGATTCATCAAATGAATCTAATCCTCTTGGTTCATCATATGAACCTAATCTCCATCTAATTGTCCTTAGTGTGTAACCCTATAGGTTCTTATAACGTTGGCAATGCCCCTAAACCCATTTAGGAGCATAAGTAATGAGCGGTATCTAGCAACACATCATTATTGTTGGAACCCCGAGGTGTTTTGATGTGATCAAACAAGTTAAGTTAGGTCCTGCGTTGTTTAACCCTTGTGTCTAAGTGTGCAGGAACTTAGGAACACAGGAAGTCGAGCGGAAGACGCGGCTAGCGAGAAGGACGGCACGGGAGAGAGCCGACGGGCTCGGTGCGTCCGAGGGACGAGGTGTCCGCGGAAGAGTACACCGGTGGACGAGAAGAACGTGCACGGCGTTCGAGGGACGAGAAACCGGGAAGGAAGGCTGCTCGAGGAGAAGGCCGGAACATAGGTTCGGGTGAGCCCTATTCCGGATGGCCGAGATCACCCAAGCTAGTGGAGCCGGAACAGAAGACCCGGACCGAGACGAGCTGAACCAGAGAAGAGGGACGGTCAACCAGAGTTGACTTTTGGGGTCCGGCGCCGGACCTCCGGCGCCGGAACCATCCGGGCGCCGGAACCATCCGGGCGCCGGAATGTAACTGACCAGATCGAGTCAAACTCGATCTGAGCGTTGGGGATAAAGTTTTATCCCCGGTGCCGGAACCCTTCCAGGCGCCCGACCAAGGCTATAAATATAGCCTTGGTCGAGCAAATAAATTAATCAGAACGACGAACTTGTAATCAACTTCTGTGTGCTTTACTTTTCTTCTTGTACGTTCAACGCTGTAAGAGGCTACTCCGCCCAGAGGAGAATCAGATAGTGCGCTTACATTCCTTGGATTAGCAATCCCCTGATTGCAAACCAAGTAAAACTCTGGTGTCTGTTTTTCTGTTTTAATTAGTCTATGCTTTTAATTACAAGTTCTTTTAAGTTAGTTGAATATCCGAGAAGGGTTTTGGTTTTATTTTGTAGGGCAATTCACCCCTCCCCTCTTGCCGGCCTCCAAAGGGACCTACAAGTGGTATCAGAGCGAGGACGCTTCAGGAGGACTAACCGCCGATCGAAGCAAGAAAGATGGCCGGACCAAGCATCGTTCCACCAAAATTCGAGGGAAACTTCACAGACTGGAAGCGTCGTATGGAGGTATTTCTAAAAACCGAGATTGAAATTTATTTTATTATGAAATACGGTTTTGTAGCTCCAACAAATCAGAACGGTGAAGAAAAAGAAGAAAGCAATTGGACAAAAAAAGAGCAGAATGAGTTCATAGCAAACAGCCGTGCGGAACATCACCTGCTAAGCGTATTACCGCCTCAGGAAGTAAACCGCATCAGAAGCTACTCATCAGCTAAAGAACTTTGGAAGAAGTTTCTAGAACTCCACGAAGGCACATCCGAAGCGAAGCTCGCTAGAAGGGACATCCTCCGAAACAAACTAATGAACATCCGCTTGGAGAAAGGTGAGAAAGTAGCCGGTCTACATGCAAAGGTAAAAGAACTAGTTACTGGTCTCGAGAACCTCGGTGAAAAGGTAACAAATCGGGACGCCTTACGCTACGCACTCAACGCCTTTCCCAGAACTCCAGAGTGGACGTCAATCATCGACGCCTACTACATCTCAAAGGACCTGGAGGTAAGTACATTGAGGAATGTTTTCTACTGCACGAAAAGAACTGTGCGGGAGGAACGACAAAGGATACAACCCAGACTATAGCGCTGAACACAACTCAGAAGGATGAACTCGAGTCAGACTCCGAAGACGATCAAGAAGCGCACATGGTAAGAAATTTAAAAAAATTCTTTAGGTCTAATAAATTTAAAATGCAGAATAAAAAGAATCAAAAAGGAGGAAGAAAGGTGCGATGCTACCAGTGTCAGAAGGAGGGACACATAAGAGAAGACTGCCCAGAACTCAAAAAGGACAAAAGGAAGTCTCCCAAGAAACACAACCTAAAAACAACTTGGGATGACACTTCTTCATCTGAATCAGAAGCTCAAGAATACGCCGGGATAGCACTGATGGCAAGCCACGATGGACAAAGTATATCAGAATCGAGCAACGATGAAGAGGGAGCGACCTCGGATGAAGGCAGCGAAGCAGAGGGAGATTCAGGCTTTAAGTCTGACATGGTAAGTGAGGTATGCCTCTTACCCCCTGATCAACTTTACTCTGGCATTAAGGCAATGACTAAATCCATGTATAAATTAGAAAAAGAAAATGCCAAATTAAAAAATGAAATTTTGGAAACAAAAGGAATTTTATCAAAATCATGTCTAATAGAGGATTTTGATAAATTGAAAATTCACAATGAAAAACTAAAAGAAGAAATAGAAAGATTGAAAAAATATAAAAGTTCAAATATTTCTACTTTTAGAAATTATAGAAGTTTAAATTGGTATTATAGATTTCATCAAAGTCAAATTAGAAATATATCAAAAATCTATGTACCTAGGAAATACTTGGTTAACCCTGTAGGTAGGAACCTCTACTGGGTTCCAAAAACCTGTTTAATTTAACTTAGCATTTTCAGCAAGGAAATTAAACGACTAATTTCATTATGAGGCTTTGTCTAAGGAAGTGGTTGTTGCTCCAATAACCAAGAAGGCCTAGTGCCTCGCCACGACCTGGAAGCCAAGTATCGAAATGAAAAGTTTAATTGACTAACTGAAAAAGCATTAATTTAATTTACCTAATGCTTTAAAAGAGTTATTCAATTGATATAATTTATAATAATTTTTTTTAAATTAAAATTTTTTTATTGACTTAGAAAATTTCTGAAAATTATTGACTTAGAAATTTTTTGAAAATTGACTTAGAAATTCTTTTTGGAAACCGACTTAAATCTTTTTAAATTAACTTAGATATTTTTTTTAGGAATTTTTCTATGAATACTGTCTTAGACATTTTCCTTTGAAAATTACCTTAGAAATCTTTTATAAAAATTCACGTTAAAATTTTCTGAATATTGACTTAGAATTTTTTTTTACTAAATATTCTCTTTTGAAACATTGCCTTAGAAATTAATATTAATTGCCTTAGAAAGTTTTTATGAAAATTCACTTAAATTTTTTTACCTTAGACTTGTTTAAAGAACCCCTATTTTTAATGTGATCAAAGGGGGAGAAGAATGTTAAGTCTAGTCTAGGGGGAGGTATATAAACTTTTTTTTATGAAATATCTTTGGACTTAATTACAAATAAATTGTTTTTATTACATCTGTTTTTCCCTAGCTTAACTTGGGTTGCTCACATTAAAAAGGGGGAGATTGTTGGAACCCCGAGGTGTTTTGATGTGATCAAACAAGTTAAGTTAGGTCCTGCGTTGTTTAACCCTTGTGTCTAAGTGTGCAGGAACTTAGGAACACAGGAAGTCGAGCGGAAGACGCGGCTAGCGAGAAGGACGGCACGGGAGAGAGCCGACGGGCTCGGTGCGTCCGAGGGACGAGGTGTCCGCGGAAGAGTACACCGGTGGACGAGAAGAACGTGCACGACGTTCGAGGGACGAGAAACCGGGAAGGAAGGCTGCTCGAGGAGAAGGCCGGAACATGGGTTCGGGTGAGCCCTATTCCGGATGGCCGAGATCACCCAAGCTAGTGGAGCCGGAACAGAAGACCCGGACCGAGACGAGCTGAACCGAAGCAGAGCGACCGGACGGAAAAAGTCAACCAGAGTTGACTTTTGGGGTCCGGGGCGCCCGGAACCATCCGGGGCGCCCGGAATGTGGCTTTTGACCAGATCGAGTCAAACTCGATCTGAACGTTGGGGGATAAAGTTTTATCCCCCCAGGGTGCCCGGAACCCTTCCAGGCGCCCCGACCAAGGCTATAAATATAGCCTTGGTCCAGAAGCAAATAAAATTAATCAGAACGACGAACTTGTAATCAACTTCTGTGTGCTTTACTTTTCTTCTTGTACGTTCAACGCTGTAAGAGGCTACTCCGCCCAGAGGAGAATCAGATAGTGCGCTTACATTCCTTGGATTAGCAATCCCCTGATTGCAAACCAAGTAAAACTCTGGTGTCTGTTTTTCTATTTTAATTAGTCTCTGCTTTTTAATTACAAGTTCTTTTAAGTTAGTTGAATATCCGAGAAGGGTTTTGGTTTTATTTTGTAGGGCAATTCACCCCTCCCCTCTTGCCGGCCTCCAAAGGGACCTACAATTATTACCCAAGTTACAAGAATGTCGAGATCCAACATCACCTTGTGACTACTAATTGTGACTCCTCACAATATATGACAAGTGTCATTCTATCCTAGACATTTAGATTGATCAATGTGAGGCATAGACCGTGTCATCCTCTAATCAATCTAAACCTTGAACTCCAAATAGACTCACTCGATCAAATGAGCTCAATATCTCATATTGACTCATTTGGTCATGGCCATGCACTTCATGGTCTCACTCTATCAAGAATATTGATGTCGCTCCCGTCATATAGGAGGGATAAATCCCATCTATATCACTCACATCCCTCTGTATAATTCGTTACATACCCAGTAATCGCCTTTATAGTCCACCCAGTTACGGGTGACGTTTGACGAAACCAAAGTACATAACTCTTTATGTAGGGATCCATGATGACTTCAGGTCTAAGAACTAGTAGTCATACTAATAGCCACATGAGAAAGTATATGACACTCATATAACGATCCATGATACTTTCTCATGGCGGGTCATTCAGTATACATTCTCCAATGCATACTCATGTGTCAAATTGATATCTCTATATCCATGACTTGTGAGATCAAGTCATCGAGTTGACCTACATGCTAGTCTTATTGCATTAACATTGTCCCTGAATGTTAATACTCGACTAGGAATGATTAAGAGTAGTGTTCCCTATATCATCTCACTATCGGTTCAACTAACCGATTGATATAGGTGAGAACCTTCTACTCAAGGACGCTATTATACTTAGTTTATTTGGCACTAATATAAGTAGGTATAATAACAAAAAATAAATGTCTTTATTTATATAAGAATATGATACAACAAGTCCATAATACAATTATCAAATGATTGGCTCTAGGGCTCTAACTAACACTAAACCCATTAGAAGTATAAGTAATGAGCGGTATCTAGCAACACATCATTACTACCCAAGTTATAAGAATGTTGAGATCCAACATCACCTTTGTGGCTACTAATTGTGACTCTCACAATATGTGACAATGTCCTTCTATCCTTGACATCTAGATTGATCAATTGAGGCATAGACCATGTCATCCTCTAATCAATCTATATCTTGAACTCCAAGTAGACTCACTCTAAACAAATGAGCTCAATATCTCATATTGACTCATTTGGACATGATTATGCACTTAGTGGCCTCACTCTATTAAGAATAATGATGTCACTCCCGTCATATAGGAGGGATAGATCCCATCTACATCACTCACATCCCTCCACATAATTTGTTACATACCCAGTAATCGCCTTTATAGTCCACCCAATTACGGGTGACGTTTGACGAAGCCAAAGTATGCAACTCCTTATGTAGGGAACCATGGTGACTTCAGGTCCAAGGACTAGTAGTCACACTAATAGCCACATGAGAAAGTATATGACACTCATATAATGATCCATGATACTTTCTCATGGCGGGTCATTCAGTATACATTCTCCAATGTATACCCATGTGTCAACTTGAAATCTCTATATTCATGACTTGTGAGATCAAGTCATCGAGTTGACCTACATGCTAGTCTCATCGCATTAACATTATCCCTGAATGTTAATACTTGACTAGGAATAATTAAGAGTAGCGTTACTTATATCATCTCACTATTAATTCAACCAATCGATTGATATAGGTAAGAACATTCTACTCAAGGACGTTATTATACATAGTTATTTGACACCAATATAAGTAAGTATAATAACCATAAAGAAATACCTTTATAAGTATATAGGAATATGATACATCAAGTCTATACAACAATCATCATATGATTGGCTCTAGGGCTCTAACTAACACCGGGCGCCTGGAGGGGGTCCGGACGCCCGGAAGTGGATAAATTTTGTGGATAAAGTTTCGACGAGAGCTCACCACGTTAGCATAGTCTAGGCGCCCGGGAGAGGATCCAGGCACCCAGAAGAGGCTATAAAAGCAGCCTTCCAGTAGGTTCTGAACATCAAGTGCTACGACTTTTTTCTTGTGCATTGCTCCGAAAAAGCTCTTACGATGCTGTAACGCTCCTCCAACAACTGACGATCAATTTCTATTCATTTTCTCTATTATCGGTAACATTTTCTTACAGTTCTTGTACTTAAAGTTTGTAATATTTTGAACTATTAATGGATTGCCCAATGAAAGCACTCAACGCGTATAAGCCTTGGAGAAGGAGTAGTTGAAGGCTCCGAACCAAGTAAAAAATTACTTATATTAGCACGTGCTTGTCTTATTCTTTATCGCTTCTTTCTCTTTATCTTTTTATGCTGCGTACTCTTGACTTTTGTAAAAGTGAAAAATGTTATTCCCCCCCCCCCCCCCCTCTAGCGAAGGACACCTACTCTTGTAGTGCCCCATCTTACCACACTCAAAACATTTGATGTGGTCCTTTGTGCTCTTCTTGGTAGTTGAGGTGGAGGGTTGAGCTTCCAAGATCTCCTCTTCCTCGGATTTCTCTTCTTCCTCTTCACTTGAAGATGTGGATGATTCCACTTCTTCCTCCCTTGAAGATGTGGATGATACCTCCTCATCTTCCTTCTCCTCCTCGGATGTTGAACTCATGTCAACATTCAATTAGTCCTTCTCTTCTTAGACCAATGAGTCCTTCTCCTTGGGTTCCTCCTCTTCTTGGATTTGTGTAGGACTCTCATGAAGTGCAATTACCTTTTTCCAAAGGTCGCTTGCGTTCTCGTACTCAACTACATTCAATACCGCATTAAAAGGTAATAAATTAATCAAAATTCTAGTTACCTCCTTGTCCATCTCCGATTGCTTCCTTTACTCCTCGGTCCAATACCGAGGCCGGAGACGCTTTCCCTTCTTATTCGTTGGAGCTTCAAACGGTTCCTCCAACATAATCCATTGGTTCCAATCCATTTGGAACCAAGTCTCTAACCGATTCCTCTAATACTCGAAATTATCTCGATCGTATGGAGGTGGGATTCAGATATCCCATCCAAGCGAACCTTCCGACTCCATCTCGTCTACCTCTAACGGTTGCTCCTTTGGCGATTAATCCAACGAAGAGCTCACCTCGCTCTGATACCGCTTGTTGAGACCTTGACGTCTGCTAGAGGGGGGTGAATAGCATCTCACCCAAATCGATTGCTTCCTATAATGTTAGTTCATGGCGGAAATATAAAAACAAATACTAACAAGAGAAAGTAAACTTAACACGTTGATTTAACGTGGTTCGGAGATAAAGCTCCTAATCCACGACTATCCGTAAGATGGACGACTCTGATCCGTCGGTGGATGACTCCCTGGAAAACCTCCGGCTAGCTCAAGCTCCTTGTCGGTGGAGAAACCTCGCCACAAACACTTGAAGACAAGCACACCGATCACACGAAGGCTTGGGAGACTCTAATAGACTTTAACCAAGTTTATTTCGTCAACCATGCCCAAGCACCCTGAACTCTATTAAATATAGCTCGAGAGGAAAACACCCCACTACCAGTCGACTGGTGTATGTACCAGTCGACTGGTGTATGCACCAGTTGACTAGTCCTTTAAGTGAAGACGACCGTTACCCAACGGTCGGCTACCAGTTGACTGCTACAGTAACCAGTCGACTACTACAGTTCTGCTATAGTGTCACAACGGTACTGCTACAGTGTTGCTACAGTGTCACTACAGTGAATCCTAAACACATAAACTGTTGCCCTGAGTACAATCACTCAGCACTCGTCCTCGCTCGACCAACCTAGACCTAGCCTTCTAGCCTCCTCCATCAGCCTCGTGTCCCTCGGATATCTCCCCATCCTTCACGTCTTGCCTTCTGGAGCTTCCTTTGTCCTTGTCCATATTGTCAGATCTTCCTTTGCCAAGAGGCTCCTCACCTCCGGGACTTCATCCATTGCCAAGTCACACTTGGACTTACGTTGCCAAAACTACATGCTTGGACTTTCCTCCTTTGCCAAGATCACACTTGGGCTTTCCTTGTTGTACCTGTATCCTGCACACTCACAATGCATATCAAATACAATAATAAACCTAACTTAAACCTTTGCCCAAACATCAAAACATAGGGTACTCAGATTGCTCCAATAGAAACAATTTAACATGTCACATGAAATATTTGCTAGTGATCCACAAAATATTCGCTTAGAGTTGGCTACTGACGGTTTTAATCCATTTAGAAACATGTTAAATACTTATAGCATATGGCCTGTTATACTTGTGAATTATAATTTGCCACCATGGAAAATGATGAAGTCATCATACTTGACTATGTCTCTTTTAATTCTTAGGCCTAAATCATCTGGGAAAGAGATAGATGTATATTTAGGACCTTTGATCAAGGAACTAAAGGAGCTATGGGATGATGGGGGTGGAAGCATATGATGCATCGACTGAACAAGTATTTAAATTACATGTTGTTATGATGTAGACCATTCATGACTTTCCAACATATGGTATAGTATCTGGGTGGAGCACAAAGGATTATAAAGCATGGCCAATATGTGCAGTTGAAACTAATCTCAAAGATTAAGGAATAAAATATGCTACTCATGCCACCTTTGATTCTTGAATGTGCAGCACCCATAGTGTAGAAATAAGAATTTCAACGAAAAGACTGAACAAGAGGGATCTCCACGAAGATTTAGTAGTTATGAGATTTTAGCACAGTTATATGCATTACACCAAGTGACATTCAGTAAGCATCTTACATTAAGTAAAAAGCGGCAATGATCTTTGGATGATATAAATTCAGTAAAGAAGTATATATTTTTTTATTTAATGTATTAGCCAAATTTAAAGTTGAGACACAATTTAGATGTGATGTACATTAAAAAATATCTAAGGCGCTTTAGTTGGCACATTATTTAATATAGATGAAAAGTCAAAAGATACATTTAAACCAAAGTTAGACTTGCAAGATATGGGGATCAGAAGTGAATTGAATTTAAAGAAAGTTGTAGACAAATTTACAAAACTATACGCAAGTTACACGTTGACATTAGAAGAAGGGCATGAATGTTGTCAATTATTAAAGTCTGTGAAGTTTCCTGATGGATATGCTTCTAATATATCTAGAAATATGAATGTAAATAATGGAAAGTTATATAGACTAAAATCACATGATTATCATGTCTTATTGCAAAGATTACTTCCCGTGGTTATACGTAAATTTTTCCCAAAAGACATATGCGACACACTAATTCAGTTATGTGATTTTTTCCAAAAAGATAATTGCGAGATCATTACACATAGTGGACTTATGTAAAATGGAGGAGGAAATAACCTTCATATTGTGTAACATGGAACACATATTTCCTCCTGTATTTTTTGACATTATGATTCATTTGGCAGTTCATTTACCCTATGAAGTCATGTTAGTTGGACTTGTTTCATCATGATAGATGTATCCCTTTGAACGATATTTGGATAGACTAAAAAATATGTTCGTAATAAAATAAGACCTGAAGGATTTATTGTAGAGGGATATATTATAAATGAGGCATTGACATTCGATTCTTTATATATGAGTCAAATTGAGACAAGATTTAGTAGACAAAGTTGTTCAACCAGTCGCATTAAATTTAAGTATTTTCTCACAACAAGTAAGAATGTTTGGCAACTAATATAATCTGAAATTTCCTCTTATTTTGCATAAGAAAGCACATTGGTATATTCTAAACAATTGTAGAAAAGTTGACCATATCATAACTAAGTTTTTACATTAATTAATTTTATTGTTTATGTTTCAATATAAAATAGTAATTTAATTATTTATTTATGCAGCGAACATCTATAAATTCTATCATATAAAGTTGATGCAAATTAACTTTTGCAATATCATGAGAGAGATTTCCCACAGTGATTCTGGAATAGAATGATAAAATTAAAGAATTTATCAAATTCAGAGATCACACAAGAGTTGTATTATTTAGCAATGGACCCGATGTTGAAGTTCAATTGTATGATACTTGTATTGTAAATGGTATTCGATACCATACGAGGTCCTGTGATTTTCATAGAACTACTCAAAATAGTAGGGTTAGCATACCATCATGCGATGATGGTGGCAATTTAGATTTCTTTGGAGTCTTGAAAGATGTTGTTCAACTATTTTTCTCTTTTAGATATAAAGTACAATTATTCTGGTGTGAATGGTTCCAATGTAATCCAAAAAAAAATATTAATGGTTGAAGAGTTTGGTCTCTCATATATTGACACTTCTAAAACATTATATGTTGATGACTCATTCATTTTAGCCAACCAAGCAAACCAAGTTTATTATATAAATGACATAAAGTGTGGAGGTCATTGGAAGATAGTGCAAAATGTTCAACATCAAAGAACATATGATGTAACTGAAGTTAATGAAATATCTGAAGATGGTGACAATATTGAGACTAACCAAGATATATCTTCTAATGAAGCAACTTCAATAGTTGGTGAAGACTTAGAGATTTCCCAACTTTGTAGATTAGATGTTGAGCATCAACATTTAAATATGTCAAATGATCAAGTGGAGTTGGCTAGGGATGTTCAAAATTTTCTTAATGGTGAGGATGAAGATACTGAAATTGATAGTGGCACATATGATCATTTATCTCTTTCAAATGATGATAGTGAATAATTTTTATTTACATGGTATTTATGTTTCCTTCATTTTTACTTCATGCACAAAATGCTTCATTACTTATAGATACGTATATTTGTTGATGCATAATTGTTGATCTATATTTGATGAATTTATAACAGTCATGCCGCCTAAGAGGATTAAGCATCTACCAGTTGTGGAGACACTTGATGATGGTAGTTCTCCTAGTGGTTAGTTGTTAATACTTTTGTTAATTACAAATATTTTATTTAGTTTGCTATTAATTTAAGTATTTTATTTGTTAATTGTTAACACTTTTGTAGGCACTGGCTAACCACTACGTAGGGAGGCATGTGTCACACATTTTGATCGGCTACAACGTTAGATCAATGAACAGGGTAAATTACCCGTTACATTTCGTCAGAGTGATGGACATCCGATTGACCCAAACGCTGCTTCTTTTATGATCGAATTAAGTCTGTTAGTAAAGAAGTTTGTGACTTTACAAGCCAAAAGTTGGAAGTTCATCCCTGCTGATAATAAAAGGATAATATACAATAGATTATCAGTAAGTACAACTAAAGTTTCATTTTTATAACTACGTACTCCTTTATTACTAATCACGTGCAAAATAAATTTATTTTTTCAAGTTGTGTTTGATATCGATTTTCAGGAGGTTGAATCGTCAATCATAAAGGAGCATGACCGGTTAATGAGTTCAAGGTATAGAGACAATCAAACTAAAATGCATGCACATTATAAGAAATAATTGCACCTTCCTCTTGTTGAGCGTTGACAATATATGTCGATCGAGTTTTGTGAGGTGCAAGAAGATTGGGACTACATGTGTGCTCTGTTTAAATCAATGGCATTTCAAGTAACTTATTGTATATGAGAAGCAATTTATTTATTTGTTCTATTACTAATATTTATGTATATATATAATATTTTATATTATAGAAACAATCTGCCACAAATATTGAAAATAGAGGGAAACTCTCATATAACCATCGTGGAGATTCAAAATTATTCATTTAGTATAATTACGATGGTGTAAATGCTAATTTTATAGTTATCATATATCGTTTGGTGAGGTTCGAATAATATATCTACATCAGTGGCTATTAATTTGTCTGGAATTTTATACGTGCAACAAATTGATTGTAATTTTAGCACATGAAAAATTATCGGCATGGTAGAGCTGGAAAGCATCTGCTGCTTCGGTTACTAAACTGATTAATCATGCAGCTAGCTAGCACACCATAGCCATAGCAACTGGTTGGGTGGGTAAGGAACATTGACCATCTACTCTTTGTTTTACATAGGGAGATGTGTGACTCGAGCCATCTTAATTTGAGGCTTCCGGCCAATTTCCTTGGAGTTGATTCAGATACTTTCAAGATTAATGCTCTTAATTATGCTTTAGGAATGCAATTTAATAAACTTTATTTGAAATCCTAAAGCATATTGAAATCATTACCTATCTACCTTTCTCAATTAGCAATATATACCCTTTTGGTCTGGTGTGAAGAGGTCTAAATCATTGTACGTGATTAAGGAAACAGGGAATGGGACAGAGCCACAGAGGCCTTAGAGCATCCACAATATTTTAACGTTATAACACCTATCATCTTATCAAAAAGTATGAGGCTCACTGTCACATACTCGTTATAACAACATTCTTCTTTCACCCACAATCATTTTAACGTTAATACTCATTATTCATAGGTCCACCATCCACTCACTCATTTTAACATTATAGCACCTGATTTACCTTCCTCCTACAATACCATGGGGCAGGCGTAGGGGGCCGCTAGGCGGCGGAACCCGCCTTTTGCAGCATTTTAACATTATAGCATATTAAATAAATATGTTTTATATATGCTTTAAAATATTTAAATTATTATTATTATTTTAAATAATAATCTTACGTTTGTTCAAAAAATAAACGTTTAATAATCTTATTTTATTATTAATTATAATAAAATATTTTAAATTATTATTATTATTTTTCAAAAATAATATTAATTTTTAAAATATATTTATTAAATAAAATAGTTGTTTGTGAGAAAATGAAATTACAATGTTAGGAAAATGAAATTATAAAGTTGGGAAAACGAAATTACAACTGAACACCTAAAATTATAAAGTTAGGAAAACGAAATTACAACTGAACATCTAAAATTATAAAGTTAGGAAAACGAAATTACAACTGAACACCTAAAATTATAAAGTTGGGAAAACGAAATTACAACTTAATACCTAAAATTATAAAGTTGGAAAAACAAAATTACATCTAAAATTACAAAGTTGGGAAAATAAAATTTATTTTAAATATTAATTCACGGATTGTTGTTGTATTGCCCCCAGATATGCTCAACTAAGTCGACGCGAAGTTGGTGATGAACTTGAGTGTCACGTAGCTCAGAATTTGTTCGAAGATAATCCTGAAATACTCGGTTTGAGCCATGGATAGGTTGTGCGGGTTCGTCACCTTCTTCGTTGTACCAATTTGTCACGTGATCTCCCTCATCCTCAACAATCATATTATGCAAAATAATGCATGCTAACATGATTTGTTTTAACTTTTTCCTATACCAATACCGAGCTGGACCTCTGACAATCGCCCATCGAGATTGGAGCACCCCAAATGCCCGTTCAACATCTTTTCTTGCAGACTCCTGTCTTTCCTTAAACAACTTCCTCTTGGGATCCTCCGGGCAAGGAAAAGCCTTAACAAAAGTAGCCCACTCGAGATATATTCCATTTGTTAGATAATAGTCCTTCATATATGCAGTGTCGTTCACCGTGAAATTA
Organism: Zingiber officinale; assembly: GCF_018446385.1. NCBI lineage: Eukaryota > Viridiplantae > Streptophyta > Magnoliopsida > Zingiberales > Zingiberaceae > Zingiber > Zingiber officinale. Next base: position 39,450,507 of record NC_055987.1, read on the forward strand.
ATCTCCAGCATATTTCCTTGCAAGACGTCGTTGAATATGGGAGATTCATATAACACGTTAATTTCGTTACGTGAACCGGCGACCCCAAAAAATGCATGTCATATCCACAAGTCATGAGACGTGACTGCTTCAAGTATGATTGTTGGTGACCCATGTCCCTTTGTAAATTGACCTTTCCAAGCAACTGGACAATTTTTCCATTTCCAGTGCATACAATCAAGGCTACCTAACATGCCAGGAAAGCCATGTCTCTCATCATGCATTTGCAGAAGATGTTGAACATCATCAACATTTGACCTTCTCAAGTACCTATCACCAAATATTTCAATAACGTATTCGTAGAACTTGAAAAGGCACCTGATGGCAGTTGATTCACCCATACGTAGGTACTCGTCAAGACGATCGGCGGGGACTCCGTAAGCCAGTTGGTGAATCGCAGCGGTGCATTTTTGTAGTGGTGATAACCCTTTTCTTCGTACAGCATCGTCTCTTTGTTGAAAAATTGTTGAATGATTCTCTAATGCATTCACTATGCGGAGGAATAATTCTCTTCGCATTCGAAATCGTCTTCGAAATATTTCATCGTGATACACCGGGGTTATAGAGAAATAATCATTGACGAGTCTCTCATGCTCAGCTTCACGATTTCTTTGGACGAACCTTCTTCTACACATGTCCCTCCTCTGATATGCTTTTATAAGTTGTTGGTGTTGTTGAAGAACCAATAACATCAGTTCTTCACCCGGATCATAAGCTTGCTCATCGATTTCAACATGGACTTCGTCTTCGCTTGTCGAGCTGGAACTTGAGCTAGAGCTGCCTGTAGAATGAGACATTTTTGGAGGAAACACGTTTTAGTATATGTGTTTGAGAAATGATATGATGGTATATATATATTGTTTTTCTCATGCAACGGCTAGTTTGCAATGACTAGTATGCAACGTTGCGTTGCAACGACTAATTTGCAACGGTAAGTTTCCAATGGCTAGTTGTAACGCCTAGTTTGCAACGGTTAGTTTCCAACGGCTAGTTGTAATAGCTAGTTTGCAACGGCTAGTTGTAACAGCTAGTTTCCAACGACTTGTTTATAACGACTATTTTACAAAATTATAATAATTAAAAATCACATTAATCGAAATGAGAAATACAATAATTAAAAATTATAATCACTCGGAAATATAATAATACTAGAAAATGAACGTTAAGTAAACAATTCAGATATTCCATCTTGGCCTAATATCTTTGCATAGATATTCATGTATGATAAACTGCTCCTTTGTCATCTGCGATGTGTCTTTGTTCAATATTTCGTACTCCTTCAACTTCAAGCGACGATTCTTAGCTTCAGATTTGGACAATACATCTTTTGCCTTAATCTCCTCTACTTCGAGTTGTTTTTGTTTCAAATCGACTTCGGACTTCTTCACGCTTGTGTACTCAGTGAACTTTGTGATAATATTGTTGTAGTTTACTGTCAGATCCTCCATGGTCGATTTTACTTTGTCTTTTCCCTTTCTTTTTGCTGCCTTTTGCCCCATTGGACGAGTATCTTCATAATCCAGGTCTATACTCACATCTTGGTTGGAGGAGATGTTGCTTGCTCCCGACTCTGAGGTCCTCGTCTTCTTTGTGGCCACAAAGTGATCAGCGCACTGTGGAGTAAACATTGGACGGTCTTTGACAATTCTCCACACATGTTCGAGATTGAATGCAACACCATTGTTTTCGGATAAATATTTTTCGTACGCAAACCTCAATATATCTTCATCACTGTGACCACTTCGATATGAACTATAAATACTATTGTAATTTGCGTTGAATTGATATACCTTATTTTGGATTGTATTGTGCCAATGTGACCGTATAACATTTGCACTTCTGGTGTTTGAACCTAGGGGAAGATTCTCATTGTAGTAGCTTGCAACCCGTCCCCAAAAAGCATCCGCCTTTTGATCATTGTCGATTATTGGATCATCACTGATAGTGACAAAACTTCTCACTAAGACCTCGTCTTCAACCTTTGTCCAACTTGAACGCTTTCTTGTACCCTAAGCATTTGAAATCGTCTTTTCTAAATTGACCACCTCAATTGGGGATTCGCGGTCGGAAAGTTGAGTCTCCGGGACAAAAGTCGGAGTTGCAGGTTCATTCGACATCGAAGGAGTGAAAGACATACCAGTTGTGTGCGGGGTACCATATCCATGAACAACCGACGGCGTGAAATATGGATGGCTCATGATTTGCCAATATTCAGCTGGAAGCGGTTGATATGGACCTCGAGGGGCATAATTCAGATGATTCATAGCATTTCCAAAACCTTGGACATTTTGAAGATTTTGTGGAGGAAACGACATATTGGGAAATGGATGTGGGTATTGATAATTTGGTGGAATTTATGGATTTTGGGAAGATGAATATTCTTGCGACATGTTTGTAGAATTCAAGAAATTTGTAAAAAATGTCCTATTATTTTCATCCATTTCGGATAGAAAATAAGATGGTAGGAACTTGAAAAAATAGATGGGGAGAGAATTTAGAGAGTAAAATTGAAAGAGTAGTAAGTGGGAATGAAAATATGTGCACATATGGATGAATATTTATAGTCGAAATTTCAAACTAGCCGTTAACTAACTGTTAAAAGTAACCGTTAAATAACTAGACGTTATTTATTTTTTAATTTAAAAATGTAAATCTATTATTTAAAAAAATCATTATTTAAAAACTAATATTTAAAAAAGTCGTTCCATGTGCCGTTGGTAAAAAAAAAAAAAGAAGAAATTAACAAGTTGTTGCATGTGCCGTTGGTTAAAAAATAAAAAATAAAAAGTTTTGCACATGGGGTGGGCCCGCCCTGGCCCGCCCTACGAACACTTGAACGCGTTCAAGCTTTTGAACGCGGCCACGTTGGCATCTTGCAACGCGGCGTTAATGCACAGTAGCATTATAACGCGGCATTTAACGTCGCGTTGTAGATGCTCTTATCCATATCCCTGCGCGGTCCTTCACAGGGATGGCCAACCTCATGTGCCACACCGTGCTCTCCACCATCCTGCGTGTGCATGTTCCTTTCTTTCTATCTGCATATTTTTGTGCCAAAGCCTTCCAAAGAGATCTGCTTGTCCTCATTTGGAAAACGCAGACCTATGAACATTACAATGTAGCCAGCCGTAGCTTGCTAAAAGATTCGATTGGATCTTTCAATACTATAAAAGCATGGTGTTCTCCAAAAGGGTTTGTATCTTTTTCTCCTGTGATCTACTTCTTTTCGCTGCTGCATTTCCAGAACGGATTGGTTGTCAAGGAAATATATTTCCTCTCTGCTAAAAGTTGCTTCTAAACGATGGAGAAGGATGGGTGCGTTATTATTTTAAAAGGCACCAACACACACACAAGTTTCAGGTGCAAAAGTCTCACCTCGGAACTTGTACCATAATGAAAGAGAGAGCCGTATGACCGTTAAAGCTTGGCCATGGAGTTCTGAAGCACTCCTGTGCAGCTGTGCTCTCTCAATCTAATCAGTTGAGAGCTACATTTCCTATTGGTTGTGGACTGTAGGTCTTCTTTAATTTGTCGTTCTTTTTTCTGACAGAAGGAGAAGACGACTCTAAGCCACATCTGATATTATGAGTTAATAAGCACCTAAGATGAGTTGATAGTAGTGAAATTGAGATAAAATATGTTTGAACAAATTTTTAATTAATTGACACCCGGAGCATTACAATTCTTAATCGTTGATTCTTCTTCAGCTCCACCTCATCCTCCTTGTTGTGAACTTTTGATAACTTGATGTTATGAACTTGTTAGCTTGATAAACTTGATGATGTTATGAACTTGATGAACTTGTTATTAGAGATGTGAATTTGATAATGTTAATGTTGTGAACTTTGTGGATTTGTTAATTTGTGATATGCTGTGAATTTGATGTGCTCATAGATATATTTGTATATTTGTATACAGGATACTGACTTTAAATTAGAAATGTCTGTTTTAAAAAATACTGGATTAGCTGTGAAATTAATAATATTCGTTGCCAACCCCATTTGTTAATGGCGAAATTGCTAATGTCGCCATTAACCATCATTTATCGAAACTATATCGTAGTAATAGGAAAACTAGTTGTTTGCGACGATTTATCATATTAATCGTTGCTAACATTATCTATTAGCAGTGAAATTTCCAAATCGCCGCTAACCCCATCGATTAGCAACGATAGTTTCAAATTCGTCGTTAATATTCAATATTTTTTAATTAATCCGCTGATTGATTACACGAGGCCAATGCTTTTAGGAAAACTAGACTTAGCGCCGAATGTGTTAAATTCGTCACAAACTGTTTACTTAAATCGATCAGTTGACTGATCAAAAAATATTTTATGCGATTCAAGAAATGAGAGTTAGCGACAAATTTATTAAATTCGCCGTTAAATGTTTATTTGAATCAATCACTTGATCGATCAAAAAGCTCTTTTTGTGATTCAGGAAATTAGACTTAGCGACGAATTTAACAAATTCGCTGCTAACTATTTCTTCGGGGAATTTGAGTGTTAGCAACGAAATCGTTAAATTCACCGCTAAGATTAGTGGCGATAAATTGAGATTTGTCGCAAAGATAATTGGTTTACGACAAGTTTATTACGGCGATTCTTGCGACGAATTTTTTTTACCACGAATATTGGTTAGCGACAAAATTATAAGTTTAGTAGTGAAATAATTTCACAAATAACTGTTTTCTTTTAGTGTCATGTTATAGCCAACAAATAGCTATTTATACATATATAAAATCTCATATATTTTTTTTATCTGGTACTTTTCACGTGGATAATTATCTGTTAGTCAAATTGATATCTAATGTAATATCTTAAATCCTTTTCTAAATTTTTTGTTTTTAAAAAATGCTTTTAAGATTTTATTAATTGTAAATACTTTTTACTATACAACCTAACTAGCAACTTTAGTTTTAATTTCAGACAATATTTTGATAATATAATGGGACTTTGGAAAGCATTTTAAAATATGAAAGTTTGAATTAGTATATTTAATACAAAAAAAAAGACAATTGGAAAATTTTATTGTTTAGAAAAGATTTAATTTTATCACTTTCGTATTTAAATAAAAACAATGGAACATTTAGAATTGAAAATTTACACATCCACAGCAGATCTGATGCTTTTAAAATATATAACAAATTCTACCATAAATTTAAATTAATAAAAACATAATATAAATAATTAGATATATATAATAGATGAGTATACTAAAACTAAATAAAGCCATCCACACAATTCGTACAGCAGGTTCTGGAATTTAAATTCTCCCCTCAATTATTCTCTCTTATTCTTCCCACGTTAAATTCGATATATATTTTTAGTTGATTTAAATGACAGATAGCAGTACTGAATTGGATAAGTATATTTGATTGAATAGAAAAATGAGATATTCTTTGATTAAAAAAAAATCAAAGGGTATGGGCGGTTTGATTTTGTCGCACCATCACATCAAGTAAATTGAAAAAAAAAAAAAACAAGCTACTATTTAACCATCTATCAATCATTCAATAACGAAAAAAAATCATCTTAACTTGATACCAGTACCAATTTTTTTTTTAAAAAAAAACTATAACAATGATGATGTTCGAAGAAGTTTATCCAACATAACAAAAGAATTATTATCATTATATCGATAACTCATCAATTAGTTAAACCAAAACATGTTTGATGAACTTGAACACATCCATAATTAAATAGTTACATATTTTAGTTTTGGAACAACAAACATCATCTTGATTATAAGTGTCATCCCATACTTGTAAACCAATTGGGCACTTAGGACACAAATATAATTCACTAAATAACAAAAATAAGGCGACACATCGACTAAGACTTTGGTATGACCTTACAGTGCATGTGAATTGTGGACACGGTTCCTTCGATTTATTAGTTTATAGGTTCATGGGTAGCAAGCCAATCAACACAATAAGGAATCCAGATCAATTCCTAATTGAATCAAAAGCGACAATTTTATTTCAAAATTAATTTATTTTAATTTTCTCAATTGATTGCAAATCTTTTAACGGTCCCATTAGAATTCTTATTTTTGCACATTCAAGTCCCATTAGAATTCTTATTTATGCACGTTTAAATTTGAGTCCTGATTTTTTAATCCGTAAGTTTTTTTTTATCTTTTTCATAATTTACATGTTGAGTCATGATCAAAATCTGATCTATGTTCATCTTCCCACCTATATTATAATTTTGAGTCGAGTCATACAGTCTGAAGTTATCGATGATGGATAAATTATATGATATCGAGTAAGGGACGACCTATCTATCTTTGACTGTTTCTTATTGTCTGACTCGATTTAAAATTAAATTTAAAAAAATTATAGTTAATTTTGATCGGATAATATTCCGACGTATAAATTTTAAAAGGGACAAGTGAAAAATCAGAGATTACGGACCTGACCAGCCACTCATATCGATGGACCACGCTCGTGTTTGAGTTAATGCGTTCGTCTTATTAAAAGGGATGATTCTTTATCATTCGAATTGGCATTGAAGTACACAAATTGTCATTCACACATCCCTTTCTTTGTTAATTCTATTGGGGAAAAAATATGCTTAAAAAAAATCTAAACCTTACTTGTTCCCTCGTGCTTAAAATTTCATAGAATATTATACTAATATAACTTTACGAGTGTTTGCATTGTGAAAAATAATCTTTTATAATATAAAATAAAATTACTTATAGTATATTCAATATGGTCCGACTACTTAGATGCTTAAATTATTAAAAAAAAGACCTTGCATATTGATACCATCATTATCCAATCCATTCCAAATCAACTCGATGTGCCTATGTGGCCCACTCTTGAGCCCGAATGGGTTGCACATCCGAGCACAGTCTCAAGCATTCGTGGCCTTGGGCGAGACTTGCATAGCGATGATAAAGAAAGCGGTTGGATTTCATCCCAAATAACGCATTGGTCGATCTTCTAGGATTTCTATTGCAATGATAAAAAGAAAAAAGGTTCTATTGGGATGATAACACTCGAATAAGATATTGCTCATTTAATCACATGTCTGAATTGCCAACAACATAAAGGGTTGTCTAGCCACCCAATCAAGTTCTTGAAGGCAATGATAATCTCTTGTCATTTTGATCAATGGAGGATGTATATTATCGAACCATTTCTAATCGAGTCATGTTAGAAGAAGTTCCTTTCGGTCATCATGAATTACTTTTCTATATGGATGAAAGTTGATCCCTTAGCTCTAATCACATAAGAAATTGTCCTCAAATTCCTGTGAAAAAATATGATGTGTTGATTTGGGGTATCCCGATAATGATAGGCAGTTCTAGGGGGAAGAAGCATCAAAAGTGGTGCTGAGAGCTTGGCATCTAGCAAGCATTCACCTTGATAGTGCAACCACAAAGTAATGAGCTTGCTGAGGTGGTCAATTGAGAGCTCATTCGAGAACTCGAGATTAAATTGGATCATGTCAAAGGAAGGTAGACGGATGAACTTCTAAACATACTATGGTATCGTACAACATCTCGTGAGGGGATAGGGATGACCCCATTCCATCTAGTCAGTATTGATCTACTATGGTTCTTTAAGATTTTTTTTTTCACTACCTAGGGTTCACTTCCCAAGATTTTTATCAAACTTTCGGTCACACTTAACCTGCTTAAACTTTTCTACACCTAGGGTTCACTCCCCTAGGATTTCTGCTAAGCATCCGATCAGTACCCTTGACTTGTTTAAACTTTTTGCTTAGAATTCACTCCTCTAGGAGTCCCACCTCCTTCGTTCAAGGTTATTATTCCACCCACACGACTCAATTTGGACCATGACTCTGATACCATTTGTTAGGACCAAAATAATTCATATATCTCCATAATAATATGATATTATCCACTTTAGACCTAAATCCTCATGGATTTATTTTTAGATGCTACCTACAATGTCTCATATTAATATGGATATCTTTCATCTTTTAAACCCATGGCTCAATTTGGACCATGGATCTGATACCACCTGTTAATGTTGGTGTTGGGTGCACAATATGTAACCTAGGATTTTGATATAGGACTAAAGTTAAAATTAGATTAGTTGTGATCTAACTAGTTGTGTCAAGTTTACAGGTGCAAGTTACTTGACAGTGTTAAAGTCCTGGCTGTAAACTAGGCAGTGACTAAGTCCTAGTAGATCTAGGCATATTTTGCAAAATCACGATCCGGATCATAGGATCGTACGATTCTACGATCCGGAAACCCAAAATCGATCCAGGATCGTGCAGAATCACTCTTTGCAGTAGGATCGCTGCACAATCGGTAGGATCGGTAGGATCGGAACAGAATCAATAGGATCGGAACAGGATCGGAGCAGAATCGGTGGAAGTTTTAAGAGGTCATAACTTTTGACTTGGATTGAACCACAAGGCCTATAATATATCAAATCAAAGCTCATTCAGAGATCTTTATTAAATTTTAAAGTTTATCCTTAACCACCCTATTTCAAACCCAAAAAATATCATTTAAATTCTTTTCAGATGTCTAGAAGATTTTATCTTTTTTCATCTTATCAGGGTTTTAAATTATTTAAATATATGTTTAATTATTTTTGAGTTAGTTTTTTATCAATAATATTCTATCATTTCTTTTCCCCAAAACAATGAGTTTTTGGATGCCTATTATCTAGTATTGTGTAGCATCAACCAGTCTTTAGAAGATTATTTCCGACGTTCATATTTGAATCAAAGGATTCAATAGCTTCTGTTATATACGCTAGGTGCTTTGTTGGTTTTTAAATGGAATTATCTTATAAACCAAGGAAATATTTTAGACATTGAATGTGTTATTATTATTGTGTTAATAAAAATTTTATATTCTTTCATTTTATGATATGAAAATATAAATATTATTACTATGCGAGAATGGTAGTTGAATTACAAGTTAATTTAAATTTGTACATGTAGTAATGCAATTTAAGGTGTTAAGTGTAAATGATTGCATATATATACAAAATTAGTTATTTGTTTATATGTAAATGAGCTTTTTAGGTATTTTTTTCTAATTATTAATCATGTATGATAAGATTTTAAAATTTTTTGGGTAGGATCGTACGATTCTACGATCCGATCATAACCGATCCGATCCTGACCCTAAATCGATTCTGTATAGGATCACGATTCTACAAACTATGGATCTAGGCATCTAAAGTCTTCGTTGTGAATTAGCTATGTCTTGGTTGAGACTAGGAAAAAAATTCCTAGCTGGGTGCTAGGTGAAACAAGTTCAAGTGATTAAGGCTTAGCAGACAAAATTCCTAACTGAAGGATAAGTGAATCAAGTCTAAGTGATTAAGACTTGGCAGATAAATTTTAGCCGAGTGCTAGGTGAATCAAGTTCAAATGTGTGGAATCAGCAGAAAGCTAATTACTTGGCAAAACCGAACTAGACGAGTCAAATCTAGTTAAGTAAATGCGAGTAACTTTACATTTTATATCATACTTATTATGTGTAACCACTGTAGTGAAGCATGTTCGATGGTTTCAGACAACCAGATGGAGTCTGGGGGTAACTGACTGGTGTTAACTCTCGATGAAGGGATTTCTGATGGTCTAAACAAACCATATAGGGTCTAGGTAACCAGAGAGTCTGGGCGATTGGAGCAGTTTTCAGGTGACTAGGAGATGGCATTATTAGCAATTCGATTGAGAAGCATGAAAAAGTCAAGAACCTACTTAAGGCAATTGATGAACAATTTGTAACTTCAGAGAAGGCCCTTGCTAGCACCCTAATAATAAAAATTTTCATCATTAAGGCTCACCAACGTGAAAGGTGTGCGAGAGTAGATCATGAAAATAAGGAATATAGCGGCTCAATTAAAGACACTCGATGTGGAAATATCTGAAACTTTTCTTATGCACTCTTCCTCATCAATATGGTCCTTTCAAAATTTTCTACAATATACATAAGGATATGCGGTCAATCAATGAGTCAATGACCATGTGTGTACAAGAGGAATGTTCTTATAGAAATAAGTCATAGTTAAGGGAAAAGGGAAAGGGAAGATTCCCCGCAACCTGACATTAAGATGGAATTCAAGTGTTTCTTATATAAAAAGAAGGGAAACATGAAGAAAGATTACATCAAATCTGTAACGCCCGAAAATTATCGAAATACTTTTATAAATATCCTAGTACTTTTTTGGAATTTTAGGATATTTTAATGGAATTTTTAGAATAGTGGAAGTAGCAAAAATAAACAGAAACGTAAAATAGTTTAAGCGGGAATTGAACTCGAGACCTATGGGACCTATGCCTTATGGAGGACCCTAGTAACCAGTTGAACCCAGCAGGGCCGTGCTAAAAGGAAAGGGAAACAATTATATTTATATTTCAGTTGGGCCGAATTACCCACTAAATATAAATAGGGAATTTAAGTGAGGAATTGTTATTTTCTTAAACGAGAAAACCTTTCCCTCAAACCCTTACACGCCGACCCCTTCTCCTCCCTCATCTCTCGGCGCCAACCACAAGCAAGTCTAGGGTTTCATCCCAAGGGCTATAGGAGCACCTTCCGGCGACGACTCCGACACGAGGACGTTTCTCTCCGCGAGAAGAACGCGTGGACGCAAGAGAATCGTCGAGAAGATCGTCTCCACCGGAAAACTAGCGACTAGATTCGTAAGTAAACTAGCGCAAGAGGTAAGAAACCCCTCACCTGCAGTATAAGTAGCTGTCGTATGATTGTGTGCCTTTAAATTAGCTATATGCAGATTTTTGTCGACATACAGGGTGTATTTAACCCTCCTCAAAGATTTAGGGATTAGTCGAGCATCTCTAGATGGGTCGGACACGTTTTTCCCCTTCAGTTGGAGGTTTTAGACGTTGTCGGGCGCCTAGAGGTGATCTCCCTAATAGAAAGGAGAGTTGACGTACACCAAGTGTTCGATAAAATAACTAGTATAGTTTTAACCAGTTTAACAGCTCAGTTAAATGCAACAGAAGCATTTAAGATAGTATAGTTGTTTTGCTTCAGCTTTTACAGGACTAGATGTCCAACGGGTGGGCTCCCACAGTCGCCTCTAGGTTCAGACAACCTAGTTCTAGGTTTAGACAACCTAGTAAGAGCAAGACAAGGATTATTAGCTTATGTTCAGTATTTTACTTTTAGCAGTGGCACTGTACTGGATCAGATATCCATTGGGTTGGGCTCCCACATTAGTCCCTAGGTTCAGCTAACCTAATAACCCTACTAAATTCGGGACTTGCAAACCCAGGTCTAGTTAGGGATGCGCGCATAGCACGTACAGTTGTCGGGCCCAAACAGCAGCATGATTATTATTTTAATCTATTTATGAAAATAGTTTTCAAAACTTTACAAATAGTTATGTGGATTCAGTACAGCTTTAGCATTAGTTTAGAATTAGCTCAGCTCAGTTTTTGTATCAGTTTAGTTTTCTATTGATACAATATGATAGCTTATGTTAGCACTTATTGTCATGACTAGTTTGTTTGTATGCCATGCTATGCTTTTACCTGTTCAGCATATATTTCAAATAGCATGTTTTAAAAGCATAAATTGCATCGTATGCATGTTTTGTGAGGTAGATGGTTTCTTACTAAGCGTAAAGCTTACAGATACTTCTTTCCTTATACTGCAGATAAAGGTAAAGGGAAGATGGATTAGCGGAGGCTGGAGGTCAATGCGATGAAGATGTATGTGGAAGGAACCTGGAATAAAGATCTTGGAGAAATTAGCAAACTAAGACTTTAGTTTTTATATAATGTTATTTTCTGCATTTCTAGTTATTTTAATGCCTTGAATCATGAAAGACTTGCTTAGATTGTTAGTACTTATGCTCATAATCCTAGTTATGTGTTATTAGTATGTTTCCAGCTGTTATAGAACTCTTGTAGTTGGGTTTGGCACGAAACAGTGCTGAAATCAGAGTTTTGCTACGAAATCAGAAACCCCAATCGATCAGTGGATTGATTGGGAGCCTGGTTCCGCGAATAGTAAGCTTCTGGATCGATCAGCCGATCGATCCAGTCGCATTCTGTCGCAAACAGAAAGTTCAGGGATCGATCGTTCGATCGATCGGGAAATCCTCCCGCGAACAGAGAGTGCTGGAATCGATCGCTGGATCGATTGGCCAGTCTGGATCGATCCAGATTATTACCCCGAGCACAGTAGCGATCTGAATCGATCCATGGATCGATCCAACAGCTTGCAATCGATCGAGTTCGGTCTGGATCGATTGGGAAGTTGGGTTTCGACCAAGAGACCTTGTAATTCAGCTTCTTGACCATAGGGGATGTAGGATATGCCATGTATACCTTAGATTGCATCCCTTAGCACATGTAGTACCAAGAACTTGTATCAGCTTAGCAAGGTTTTAAATTGGTATAGTTTTCCGCACCTAGACTTAGTAATGGTCATGGATATAGCTTAGCACATCATAATGTGACGGTCCGGCCTTACAGCCTAGCCAGTAGAAGGCGGGTCGTCACAGAGTGGTATCAGAGCAGAAAGTTCCATACTTCCTACACACACATCAGCATTGAACCTGAAGCTTCCAAGTAAGAATACCTCTCACTTTGTTATGTTATTGCTTTCATATTTGTAGACAACTAAAGTATGCTTATCTGTGATAGTAACTAACATGATAGTATTAGCTATGTAAACATGATGCTTTAGTTATGTACGTCCTTTGTTCCTTTAAAAATGGCACGAGGACGCCCAGCTAGAAGGGCACCAGCTACTGAGCCTCAGCGCGAGGCAGACAATTCAGTACCTCGTCCAGACCTTACAGCAGTAGTGGCTCAGTTACAGAAGCAGCTAGCAGAATAGCAACAGGAGATAGCCACCTTAAAGGCTAATCAGCAGAATACTCCCACTGTTACCCCGGAACCAAACATAGCAACCCCAGTAGTTATAGAGGTTCCACCAGTCCAGCCTACAGCACCAGTAGCCCCAGCAGCAGAGGCAAGGAGAGAAGCCTATCTGATCCAATGGCAGAGAGTCAAGCCCGAGAACTTCTCAGGCACCAGTGAACCATGGGATGCTCAAGCCTGGTTCAAAACGCTGGAGAGTACGATGGAGCTTCTGGACTGACCAAAACATGAAAAAGTGAAGTGCGCCTCCTTCTGCTTGACAGGAGATGCACGTATGTGGTGGGAGAGAATTAGAGCGAAGCGCCCAGTGAACCAGATGACATGGGCTGACTTCGAGAAAGAATTCTTCGAGGAGTTCTTTCACATGCGAGTCACAAACCGCCACTACGACGAGTTCACTGAGTTTCGTCAGGGCAACCTATCAGTGGAGGAAGCTGTGAAGAAATTCAATAGATTGGCTCGTCTATGCCCTGAACTAGTCAGCACAGAAAAAGAACGAGTCCGGTTGATGCTCAAGATGCTAAGGCCGGAAATAGCAATGAACGTGGCTGGCGGCGTTCATAGGCTGCAAACCACCGAAGAACTAGTCAGCAGTGCTCTGACCACCGAGCACTACCAGAATAATATCAAGCAGCAGAAGCAAGTCCTCTCAGAGTCCAAAGGGCAAGGAGGCTCAGGTACTCAGACACAACAGGGCCACAGCTCTAACTGGAAAGGGAACTCCATCAACAAGAGCAAACCAGGGAGTTACCCAAAGGGAGGACCAGCCAGCAAACAGCCTAGTTATCCCAAATGTGCTACTTGTGGGAAATTTCACCCAGGAGTTTGTCACAAGGGCACACGAGGATGCTTTGAATGTGGACAGGAAGGGCTTATGGCTAAGCAATGCCCGAACAAGACAAGTCTTCCTCAACCACAGCCGATACAGTATGGAGGCCAGCCAGCACAGCTACATCAGATGCAGGCCGTTTTAGATGGTCCACACATCAGCCAGGGCAGACTAGAAGCCCCTCCAGCTACGACAAATGCGAGGATCTACTCCTTAACTAGAGAGGACGTAGCGAATACCTCGACAGTTGTTACAGGTCAGATTAGTATTTTACAGCAAAGTATAACTGTCTTATTCGATACTGGGGCAACCCATTCTTATATATCCAGGGCGTTCGCCGAAAAGTTAGCAGTACCCCCAGAGGTATTCCGTGGTCAGTTTTTGACAACACTACCTTCAGGAGAAATTATGGCCTCCACGCACTGGCTCAGAGCAGTGCCAGTCATTATAGCAGACAGAGAGCTCTTTTGTGATCTGATAGTACTAGATATGACTGATTATGAAGTCATATTTGGAATGGACTTCCTAATCAGATACGGTGCCTCTATCGAGTGCCATAAATAGAAAGTCATATTCCAACCTGAAGCAGGAGTACAATTTGAGTATAGTGGAGAACCAAAGAGAAAAGCGAAGAAATTTCTCTCAGCTCTGAAGGCACAGAAATTGTTAGATTCAGGATGTATGAGATTTTTAGCGTATGTAGTCAATGTCAGTCAGGACAAGGACCAACAGCTAGCAGAGGTCCGAGTCGTACGTGACTACCCAGCAGTCTTTCCTGAAGAGTTACCAGGCCTAGCACTAGACAGGGAGATTGAATTTGAGATAGAACTCATTCCCGATACGAATCCTATCTCCAAAGCGCCTTACCGCATGGCTCCAGTAGAACTGAAGGAACTTCATGAGCAACTACAGGAGCTACTTGACAAAGGCTTCATACGTCCTAGTCACTCACCATGGGGAGCGCCTGTATTGTTCGTGAAGAAGAAGGATGGGAGCATGCGCCTGTGTATAGATTACCGGGTACTGAACCAAGTCACCATCAAGAACAGGTATCCTCTTCCCATAATAGATGACATGTTCGATCAGCTAAAGGGAGCAGCAGTGTTCTCTAAGATAGACCTCAGATCAGGTTATCATCAGGTGAAAGTTAAAGAAGGGGATATACCCAACACAGCATTCAGGACTAGATACGGACACTACGAGTTCGTAGTCATGCCCTTTGGCGTGACAAATGCTCCAGCTACTTTCATGGACCTCATGAACAGAGTATTCAGGGACTACCTAGATAGATTTGTTATTGTGTTTATCGATGACATTCTTATCTATTCAGGAACTCAGGAAGAACACGCAGAGCACCTGAGAATAGTATTGCAGACCCTTCAGCAGAACCAGCTGTACGCCAAGTTCACGAAATGTGAATTTTGGTTAGATCAGGTGTCCTTCCTGGGTCACATCATCTCAAAGGATGGTATCATGGTAGACCCCAGTAAGATAGAAGCTGTGAGTAACTGGAAAAGACCCAAGAATGCCAGTGAGATCAGGAGCTTTTTGGGACTAGCAGGTTATTACAGAAAGTTCGTAGAGGATTTCTCCAGAATAGCCTCCCCACTGACAGCTCTCACCAGGAAGAACAGAAAATTTCAGTGGACAGAGGACTGCGAGAACAACTTCAGTGAGCTAAAGAGGAGATTGACCAGTGCTCCCATTTTGACTCTACCAGAAAACACCGACAGCTTTGATATATATAGTGATGCCTCTAAATTGGGACTAGGAGCAGTACTGATGCAAAGTGGCAAGGTGATCGCCTATGCCTCCAGACAACTCAAGGACTATGAGAGGAATTATCCTACTCATGACCTTGAGCTTGCGGCGGTAGTTTTCGCTCTCAAAATTTGGAGACATTACTTGTATGGAGCTCAGTGCAGAGTGTATACAGATCACCAGAGTCTGAAGTACTTCTTCACTCAGAAGGATCTGAATATGCGACAGCGCAGATGGCTAGAGCTGGTCAAAGACTACGATATAGACATCCTCTACCACCCAGGAAAAGCCAATAAGGTGGCAGACGCACTTAGCAGAAAGTCCAGTGCTACCTTACTATCCCTAGCAGCCATGTCACCGCCCCTACAGAAAGAGATCACAGATTTTGGTCTCGAACTTATAGTGGGACAGCTCTCTACTATGACATTAGCATCTAACCTGCTTGGTGACATTCAGACAGCTCAGGAACAGGATCCTGAAATTCAGAAAACCAAGCAAGGGTTAGCAGAATCAGAGAGTAGAGAATTCAGAGTGTCCGATAGTAGGGTATTATACTTCGGTGACAGACTCTGTGTTCCAGATCAGGAGGAACTAAAGAGGAAAATTTTAGATGAGGCTTACAGGACTCCTTATGCGATGCATCCAGGTTCCACCAAGATGTACCAAGATCTAAAGAAATGTTTTTGGTGGCCCGGGATAAAAAGAGACATCGCTAGATATGTTAGCACCTGTCTGACCTGTCAGAGGGTCAAGGCAGAGCATCAGAGGCCAGGAGGAGTTTTGCAGCCTATCTAGATTCCAGAATGGAAGTGGGAAGAAATCTCTATGGATTTCATAGTGGGCTTACCCAGAACCACGAATGATTACGATGCCATCTGGGTAATAGTCGACATGTTGACTAAATCAGCCCACTTCTTAGCTATCAGGATATCCTACTCCATGGAATAGCTAGCTCAGTTGTATCTCAAGGAGATCGTCAGACTACATGGAGTCCCACGGACCATTATATCAGACAGAGACAGTAGGTTCACATCACACTTCTGGGAGTGTGTACAGTCAGCTTTGGGCACTAAGTTAAAGTTTAGCACAGCTTTCCACCCTTAGACAGATGGGCAGACGGAGTGGATAAATCAGGTACTCGAAGATATGCTCCGAGCGTATGCCCTAGACTTCAAGGGAAGTTGGTGCAAATATCTGAGTTTAGCAGAATTTGCATACAACAACAGCTATCAGGCCACCATCGGCATGGCACCTTACGAGGCTCTCTATGGGCGGAGGTGTAGATCTCCAATCTACTGGTATGAGAGTGGTGAACAGAAAGAACTAGAACTTCAGGCAGATTTAGTAGCAGATACCACAGCAGCTATACAGCAGATCCGCCATAGGATAGAGACAGCTCAGAGCCGCCAGAAAAGCTATGTTGATACACGGCGCAGACCCCTAGAATTTTTAGTTGGGGATACAGTATTCCTCAGAGTGGCTCCCATGAAGGGAGTAATGCGTTTTGGGAAGAAGGGCAAACTAAGTCCCAGATATGTGGGACCATTCCTTATCACTAGAAGAGTTGGCAAGGTAGCATATGAGCTAGAGCTACCACAGGAGATGTCAGCCATCCATAATGTATTTCATGTCTCTATGCTGAAGAAGCATATTCCAGATGTCACCCAGGTGATTGAGCCCCAGTCGGTACCAGCCCGCGAAGACCTCAGCTATGATAGTCGGCCTATTCAGATAATAGACCGAGCAGTTAAGAAATTGCGGAACAAGGAGGTACCATTAGTAAAAGTCGTTTGGCAAAATCACACAACAGAAGAGGCAACATGGGAGATAGAAGCTAGTATGAGACAGAAGTACCCAGAGTTATTCTAAATTTGAGGATGAACTTTTTATAAGGTATGGGGGATTGTAACGCCCGAAAATTCTTGAAATACTTTTATAAATATCTTAGTACTTTTCTGGAATTTTAGGATATTTTTATAGAATTTTTAGAATAGCGGAAGTAGCAAAAATAAACAGAAACGTAAAATAGCTTAAGCGGGAATTGAACCCGAGACCTATGGGACCTATGCCTTATGGAGGACCCTAGTAACCAGTTGAACCCAGCATGGTCGTGCTGAAAGGAAAGGGGAACAATTATATTTATATTTAAGTTGGGCCGAATTACCCACTAAATATAAATAGGGAATTTAAGTGAGGAATTGTTATTTTCTTAAACGAGAAAACCTTTCCCTCAAACCCTTACACGCCGACCCCTTCTCCCCCTCATCTCTCGGCGCCAACCACAAGCAAGTCTAGGGTTTCATCCCAAGGGCTATAGGAGCACCTTCCGGCGACGACTCCGACACGAGGACGTTTCTCTCCGCGAGAAGAACGTGTGGACGCTAGAGAATCGTCGAGAAGATCGTCTCCACCGGAAAACCAGCGACTAGATTCCTAAGAAAACTAGTGCAAGAGGTAAGAAACCCCTCACCTGCAGTATAAGTAGTTGTCGTATGATTGTGTGCCTTTAAATTAGCTATATGCAGATTTTTGTCGACATACAGGGTGTATTTAACCCTCCTCACAAATTTAGGGATTAGTCGAGCATCTCTAGATGGGCCGGACACATTTTCCCCCTTCAGTTGGAGGTTTTAGACGTTGTCGGGTGCCTAGAGGTGATCTCCCTAATAGAAAGGAGAGTTGACGTACACCAAGTGTTCAATAAAATAACTAGTATAGTTTTAACCAGTTTAACAGCTCAGTTAAATGCAACAGAAGCATTTAAGATAGTATAGTCGTCTTGCTTCAGCTTTTACAGGACTAGATGTCCAACGGGTGGGCTCTCACAGTCGCCTCTAGGTTCAGGCAACCTAGTTCTAGGTTTAGACAACCTAGTAAGAGCAAGACAAGGATTATTAGCTTATGTTCAGTATTTTACTTTTAGCAGTGGCACTGTACTGGATCAGATATCCATTGGGTTGGGCTCCCACAGTCGTCCCTAGGTTCAGTTAACCTAGTAACCCTACTAAATTCGGGACTTGCAAACCCGGGTCTAATTAGGGATGCGCGCATAGCACGTACAGTTGCCAGGCCCAAACAGCAGCATGATTATTATTTTAATCTATTTATAAAAATAGTTTTCAAAACTTCACAAATAGTTATGTGGATTCAGTACAACTTTAGCATTAGTTTAGAATTAGCTCAGCTCAGTTTTTGTATCAGTTTAGTTTTCTATTGATATAATATGATAGCTTATGTTAGCACTTGTTGTCATGACTAGTTTGTTTGTATGCCATGCTATGCTTTTACCTGTTCAGCATATATTTCAAATAGCATGTTTTAAAAGCATAAATTGCATTGTATGCATGTTTTGTGAGGTAGATGGTTTCTTACTAAGCGTAAAGCTTACAGATACTTCTTTCCTTATACTGCAGATAAAGGTAAAGGGAAGATGGATTAGCAGAGGCTGGAGGTCAATGCGATGAAGATGTGTGTGGAAGGAACCTGGAAGAAAGATCTTGGAGAAATTAGCAAACTAAGACTTTAGTTTTTATATAATGTTATTTTCCACATTTCTAGTTATTTTAATGCCTTGAATCATGAAAGACTTGCTTAGATTGTTAGTACTTATGCTCATAATCCTAGTTATGTGTTATTAGTATGTTTCCAGCTGTTATAGAACTCTTGTAGTTGGGTTTGGCATGAAACAGTGCTGAAATCAGAGTTTTGCTGCGAAATCAGAAACCCCAATCGATCAGTGGATCGATTGGGGGCCCTCAATCGATCGGTGGATCGATTGGGAGCCTGGTTCCGCGAACAGTAAGCTTCTGGATCGATCAGCCGATCGATCTAATCGCATTCTGTCGCAAACAGAAAGTTCAGGGATCGATCGTTCGATCGATCGGGAAATCCTCCCGTGAACAGAGAGCGCTGGAATTGATCGCTGGATCTATTGGCCAGTCTGGATCGATCAGCAGATCGATCCAGATTATTACCCCGAGCACAGTAGCGATCTGAATCGATCCATGGATCGATCCAATAGCTTGCAATCGATCGAGTTCGGTCTGGATCGATTGGGAAGTTGGGTTTCGACCAAGAGACCTTGTAATTCAGCTTCTTGACCATAGGGGATGTAGGATATGCCATGTATACCTTAGATTGCATCCTTTAGCACATGTAGTACCAAGAACTTGTATCAGCTTAGCAAGGTTTTAAATTGGTACAGTTTTCCGCACCTAGACTTAGTAATGGTCATGGATATAGCTTAGCACAGCATAATGTGACGGTCCGGCCTTACAGCCTAGCCAGTAGAAGGCGGGTCGTCACAAAATCTAAGGATTAGTTTGAAAAGAAATGTATTCCTATCTTATTTGTCTGTTATGAATCTAATATGGTTAGTACAATTTATAACACTTGGTGGATTGATTCTAGTTTTACAATCTATATCACAAATACCTTGTAGGGTATGCAAAGCCTAAGAAAAGAAGTATGAAGTGAGCAGAGCATCTATTTTGCAAACAAGATGTACTCACATGTGGAGGCAATTGGAACATGCATTTTAATTTTAGATAGTGGTTTTGTTTTGAAGTTGGAAAAAATATTTAATGCTCCTAATTTTGCAAGAAATTATATTTCTATTTCAAGGCTTGTACTAGCTAGATAATTTTTTGAATTTTTAGATAATTCTATGAATTTATTTTATAAATCCAATCTTGTTTGAAATGGTACAATGATTGATGATCTTTGTTCCACGTCGTTGCAAAATAATAACAATACCACTATACATATTCGAGCGGGTATTAAAAGATGTGTTATAAATGAGTATTACCCTACTTTGTGGCATCGGAAATTAGGACATGAAGTACTTAGTACTTTAGATTTTGGTAATTTTGAGACTTGTGTGGACTACATAAAGGGAAAGCAAACCAACAAATCCAAAAGGGTGCCAAGAGAAGTACTGAAATATTGGAGATCATATATTCAAATATATGTTGTATAGACATATACATGATCTGAAATACTTTATCTCTTTCATTGATGATTACTCATAAAATATGTATATTTACTTGCTTCATAATAAGAGTATAGCATTAAGTGTCTTTACGATATTTAAGATCGAGGTAGAAATATAGTGTGAAAAATAAATTAAAATCTTGAGAATGGATAGAGGTGGAGAATACTATAGTAGATACATTGCGAGTAGGCAAGCACTTAGTCCATTTGTGAAGTTTCTTCAAGAAAATGGGATTGTTGCTCCATATATCATGCCTAGTTCACCATACCAGAATGGTGTCGCTAAGAGAAGAAACCAAACTTTAATTAACATGGTTACTAGTATGTGCAACTGTTGGTTGTTACTTGGAATATCGTATCGATTCCCCTGTACAAAAATTTTGTACAAGTCCTGAACCATTCCTAACAACCTATTGTATTCTTTAGAAATTAAATTTGGAATCACAAACGGAACTTAACATTATTGATTCCAAATTCAACTTATCTGTTCTTAGAGGTTTAGACTTGGATCGCAAATGATACTTAAAATTATTGATCCAAATCCACCCATGTTACAAATTCAATTAAATATTAATTTTAGAGATCGACTTCCAGGTTAAACATGGCGAGGCACTAGGCCTTCTTGGGTATGGGAGCATCCACCACTACCTAGACAAAGTCTTTCAACAAAATTTAATATTTAATTTCCTTATAGTAACCCTAGGTTTAACCAAAAGGAACAATCGAATCAAAAGTTTGAAAAACAAAAGAAACACAAAATCGAAAACATAAATTTGATTACCTAGATTCATTAGCCTCTTGTGTTTGGTATTTCAAGATCTAAACAAAATGATGAAGTAGTTATGATGTGGAAACTAATAACTAGTTATACCTTTTGTAACTTATAGATCTCACGATATTCTGCCGTATTCCTTTTCTTATCTCGGACGTCGTGTGGGCGACGATCTACCGAGACGAGAATCCACCCAAGCCTCCTTTTTCTCCTTGCAAGTTTCGGCCACCAACAATCTCCTAGAGATGAAGAACTTCAGCCACCAACTAAGCTCCAAGGGATGCTAGAAAACAATGCCTCCTATCTCTTCTTCTTCTCCAAGCAAAATCCGGCCACCAAGATCTCTCCAAGAAGATGATGTCGCCGGCCACTTAAGAAGAAGAATAGGGAAAGAGGAAGAAGAGAGGGTCGGCCACCACTAAGGAAGACAAGAGAGGAATACTAGATGATATGTTGTTATGAGGTGAGGCACCTCTACCCTCTCTTTTATATTCCTTGGTCTTGGCAAATAAGGAAAGTTTTATTAAAACTTCCTTATTCTCTTTGCCAATGAAAGGAAAGTTTAATAAAATTTCCCTTTCAAACTATATATGGCCGGCCACCTTAATCCCTCCTAACAAGGAAAGTTTTAAACACAAAATTAAAACTTCCTAATTTATTTCTGGAAATTTTTAAAATAAAAATTTCTCTTTTAAAAATTCCCTTCATGGTTGGTCATAAAAGAAAATTTTTATAAATTAAAATCTCTCTATTAAAATATGTGAATGATTTATAAAAAGGAAAGTTTTCTCTAAAATTAAAATCTTCCTTTTAACTACAAATAAGGAAAGATATCAAATCTTTCTCTTAATCTTTTGTAGAAAACTATAAAAGGAAATATTTATAATTTTAAAACTCTCTTTTAAAATCATGAGGATGGTTACAAAAAAAAAAAATTTATCAAAAATTAAAATCTTCTTTTTAACTACAAATAAGAAAAGATATCAAACCTTTCTCTTAATCTTTTATAGAAAGCTATAAAAGAAAAGATTTAAATTTTAAACCCTCTTTTAAAATCATGGCTTCCACATAAGAAAGATTTTAAAAAATAAAATCCTTTTAATTTATTGTGGTCAACCACACCAAGCTTGGGTTCAAGCTAGGGCCGACCACCATCTCACCTTGGTTTGACCGGCCCTAGCTTGGGCTCTAAGGTAGGCTTGGCCGGCCACCTTAAGGTGGGTAAGAATGTGGGTATGGGTGGGTATAACACTTTATAAATAAGAGACTACGACAAGGACCGAGAGGAGGAATTGGTTTTGGTCTCCCGATGAACTTGAGCTTTCCGTGTTCGCCCCGAACACACAACTCGAGTTCATCAATAATAACTCATACCACTAAAGAGTTATTATTGAACTACCGCACCAATCCCATATTACTATATGGGCTCCTTCTTATCATGAGTGTGTTAATCTCCCTGTGTTTAAGATATCAAATGCCCACTAATTAAATGAGTTACTGACAACTCAATTAATATCTAACTCCAATAGTAGTACCACTCAACTTTATTGTCATGTCGGACTAAGTCCATCTGCAGGGTTTACATGACAATCCTTATGAGCTCCTCAAGGGGACATCATCAACCTAAATCACTAGGACACAGTTTCCTTCTATAATCAACAATACACATTATAAATAGTATCATTTCCCAACTTATCGGGCCTCTTGATTTATCGAGCTAAATCTCACCCGTTGATAAGTCAAAGAAATAAATATTAAATATATTTGCTTATTATTATATCAGGATTAAAAGCGCACACTTCCATAATAACAAAGGTCTTGTTCTTTTATGTAGTCAGTATAAAAAGAAACTACCTTAAATGATCCTGCTCAATACACTCAGAGTATACTAGTGTAATTTTATAATCAAGATAAACTAATACCAAATTACACTACGACTATTCCAATGGTTTATTCCTATCCATCTTAGTCGTAAGCTACTATTTATAATTTATAAGGAACTGATAACATGATTTTCTGCGTGTGACACCACACACCATGTTATCTACAATATAAATTAATTGAACAACTACACTTAGCATATAAATGTAGATATTTGACCAATGTGATTCTTTATTTCAAAATAAATGTTTACAAAAAGCTAGGCTTTTAGTATACACTCTAACAATCTCCCACTTATACTAAAAGACTATGTTGTCATATACCCTGCCATACATCTGATTCCTAACCCTTTAACATGCCCAGCAAATGCTCTTGCCTTAAGGGTACCCTACTGCATGGCTCCGGCAGAATTGAAAGAACTCCAGGGGCAACTAAAGGAGCTTCTTGATAAGTGTTTTATTCGCCCTAGTCACTCACCATGGGGAGCTCCGGTGTTGTTTGTAAAGAAGAAGGGTGGGTCCATGCGAATGTACGTGGACTACCGAGCGCTAAACAAAGTAATCATCAAAAATAGGTATCCCCTGTCGAGAATTGACGATCTATTTGATCAGTTAAAGGGAGTCACAGTCTTTTCCAAGGTAGACTTGCAATCCGGATATCATCAAGTGAAAGTGAAAGAGAATGATGTGTCGAAGACGGCATTCCCAATGAGATATGGGCACTACGAGTTTATGGTTATGCCTTTTGGAGTGATGAACACTCCTGCCACTTTTATGGATCTGATGAACAGGGTATTCAAGGCGTATCTGGACAAGTTCGTAATCGTCTTCATAGATGATATCCTTATATACTCCAGAACTTAGGAAAAACATGATGAACATCTGAAGACGGTATTATAGATTCTTCAGCAGAGCCAGTTGTACGCAAAGTTCTCCAAGTGCGAGTTCTGGCTCGAGCAAGTGCCCTTCTTAGGCCACATTATTTCCAAGTATGGGTTATGGTAGATTCGATAAAAATAGAAGCTGTGAGTAACTGGAATAGACCTAAGAATGCCAGTGAAATCAGGAGTTTCCTTGGGTTAGCAGACTACTATAGGAAATTTGTAGAGGGCTTCTCAAGAATCGCCTCACCACTGACAGCACTTACCAGAAAGAATCGAAAGTTTGAGTGGACAAAGGGTTGTGAGAAGAGTTTCACTGAACTGAAAAGGAGACTGACCAGTGCCCCAATCCTGACTCTCCCAGAGAAGAACGAAAGCTTCGATATTTACAGTGATGCTTCTAAATTGGGACTCAGGGTTGTATTTATGTAGAATGACAAGGTCATCGCTTATGCCTCGAGACAACTCAACGATTATGAGAAGAATTATCCTACTCATGACTTTGAGTTGGCAGCGGTAGTGTTCGCTCTCAAAATTTAGAGGCATTACTTATATGAGACTCAGTACAAGATTTACACAGATCACCAGAGTCTTAGGTATTTCTTCACTCAGAAAGACCTGAACATGAGATAGAGGAGATGGCTGGAGCTGGTCAAAGACTATGACTGTGAAATCCTCTACCATCCAGGGAAAAAGAACAAAGTGGCAGATGCACTAAGTAGGAAATCTTGTGCAACGTTGTCGTCTATGTCTGCTATGACTCATCCCCTACAAAAAGAAATAGTAGATTTTGGGCTTGAAATTATTACTGGGCAGCTCTCCACCTTGACACTAGTTTCAACCCTACTTGACGATATAAAGAAAGGGCAAGATGAAGATTCGAATATTCAGAAGATCAAGTAGGGAATATAGGAAGGAGAAAAATGGGGTGTTCTGGGTATCAGATGGTGGGATACTATATTATGGTGATCGCCTTTGTGTCCCTAATCAAGAAGAATTGCGACAAAAAATTCTAGATGAAGCCCATAGAACGCCCTATGCTATACACCCTGGTTCCACCAAGATGTACCAAGATTTAAAGGGACGCTTCTGGTGGTCAGGAATGAAAAGAGATATTGCAAGATATGTCAGTACCTGCCTGATATGCCAATAGGTTAAAGTAGAACATCAGAGACCAGACGGAGTTCTGCAGCCTATCCAGATTCCAGAATGGAAGTGGGAGGATATATCTATGGATTTCATAGTAGGACTACCCAGAACTACGAATGGATTCGATGTTATCTGGGTAATAGTGGACAGATTGACCAAGTCCGCTCATTTTCTAGCTATCAGAACATCCTACTCCATAGAACAGCTAGCGCAACTATATGTTAAAGAGGTTATCAGATTACATGGCGTCCCCAAAATCATAATTTATGATAGAGATGGTCGCTTTACTTCACACTTCTGGGAATGTGTTCAGAGAGCTCTTGGCACTAAGCTGCGGTTTAGCACAGCATTTCATCCTCAAATAGATGGGCAAACAGAATGAGTAAATCAAGTTTTGGAGGATATGCTATGGGCTTGTGCCTTAGATTTCTAAGGGAGCTGGTGTCGATACCTATGTTTAGCAGAATTCGCCTATAATAATAGCTATCAAGCTATTATCGGAATGACACCCTATGAGGCCCTATATGGAAGGAGATGTAGATCTCCTATATGCTGGTATGAAGGCGGTGAAAAGAAAGAAATGAGACTCCAGACAGAACTTATCGAGGACACCACCAAAGCCATTCAAAGCATTCGCTAGAGGATAAAAACTGCTTAAAGTCGATAGAAGAGCTATGCGAATGTGCGTCGTAGACCACTAGAATCCGATGTTGGGGGCTCAGTGTTTCTCAAAGTAACTCCTATGAAAGGAGTGATGAGGTTTGGAAAGAAAGGAAAGTTGAGTCCACGTTATGTGGGGCCATACCGGATCATTAGAAGGGTTGGCAAGGTAGCTTACGAGCTGGAACTACCTGAGGAAATGTCAGCCATTCATAATATATTCCATGTCTCAATGCTGAAGAAGCATGTTCCCAATGCAAATCAAGTGATTGAGCCACAGACGGTACAAGTTCAGGAGAACCTCAGTTATGAAAGTCGACCTATTCAGATAATAGATTGAGGAGTTAAGAGCTGAGGAACAAAGAAATACCGTTAGTGAAAGTACTGTAGCAAGGTCAACGGTATGAAGAGGCAACATGGGAACGTGAGGACGATATGAGACAGAAGTATGCACACTTGTTCTAAGTTCGAGGATGAACTTTTTATAAGGTATGAGGAATTGTAACACCCGTAAATTTCCTTATTTTTACAAAGAGCAAAAATAAATAGAAGAAGAGAAAAGAAATAAAAATATATGCATAAATGGCCCATGCTAGGATTTGAACCCGAGACCTCTTAGTTAAAATTGGTTTAAGTAGCCATTAGGTGGTGGTAAAGCATCACATAAGTAATATGAAATAATTCATTATATGTAGATTATATGTGAAGAGATGCTCCAACTTTCACTTAGTATAAAAGGGGATGGATGAGATTAAAAACCTAATTTTCATCTCCTCTTCTCCTCTCCTCTAGCCGAAACTTCGCCTTCCTCCTTTCAAGTTTCAGCCAAGATCAAGAGATCGAGGTCCAAGCTTCTAAATTCTTCAAGTGGAGGATCTAAGAGGAGAGATTTTGCAAGGATTGGTACAAGAGCGAAGGGTGACTTGGAGATTAAGGCGGGCAAGAGAGAGGATTGTCTTCCCTACACCTTATAGTAGTAAGATCTAGCGAAAATATGTAAGTATCTCTCACCTGCAATATGAGTAGCTTCGATGATACATGTTACGATATGTTTTAAAGCGTGTTGCATGTTATGATATGCTTATTGCATGTTAAAGGAGATAGATGCTATGATATGTAGGATGTCCTCTAAAGTTTTTGGGATTAAGAGCATGTTTAGATCATCTTAATTTGCTTCCCATTAAGTTTTGGGACTAAGAAGTATAATCAAGTGTCTAAAGTGCTTCCCTATAAGTATGAGGGAATTAAGCGCACATAAGGTGTTTGATGAAATGCCAAACAAGTGCAAGTACAAGACATTAATAGCTAAAAGAAGTATTTTACTTTAAAAAGGTATGTACTAGACACAAGGTCCATGAGTGGGCTCGTAGATCGCCCCTAGGCTCCTAGACCGCCTAATAGTACCTTAATGGGTTCGGGATTAGCTACCTCGGATCTTATTAAAGATGCGCGCAAAGTGGTACAATGTCGGGCCTAAGTAAGTTGATTATTATTTTCACTAATTATGTACTATAATGCTTTCAAACTTTATGGTTTGTCTTAGTGGAGATTTAGTAAGTTGAGGAGTTGAGTTATATCATGTAGCATTGATGAACTCTTTAATAGGCCATGAATCTTGAGTTCCTTACATCATTAGCATGGTTTTTAAGTTGATTGTTTGCATGACAAACTGGTTTAAAAATGCATGTCACGTATATATTTCCGAAGTATGGTTTCATGTGAATTACTGTCAAGTGCATGTTTATGTTTCGCTCAGTAGTTTTAAAAGCATGTTTACATGGTTGCATTTTCCTCAAGCAGTTTAAAAAGCATGTCCTCTTTTAATGTATCGTTTTGTGAGTAGATAGTACTTACTAAGCATCCGCTTATAGATTTGCATTCCCTTATATTGCAGATAAAGGAAAAGGAAAGCTTGAGTAGGAGGAGGCAGCAGGAGCAGTGCTTGGGGGTGTGTGTGTGACGGAACAATGGAAAGAGATCAGAGAATTTGTTATTATGGGGAACATGTAGACTTTAGTTTGTTTTCTTCTCTCCGCTTTACTTAAAATACTGGCACTAATTGGTTTAGAATGAAATTGACGGCTTGGTAGAATTTTGAATGGCAAGTGAAAGTGAAAAAAAGGAGAACAAGCTTTTCCTGTAGAGAAGGGGGATCCTCCTCACGACCCGTGGTATGGCCGTGCGGGTTGGCACGACCTTGCACTACCTCCTCTCGACAAGGTGACACGGTCGTGTGGAAGCACATGGTCGTGTCCTTCCTCCTCTCGACCAAGGTGACACGGTCGTGCCCTTCTTCCTCTCGGCCGGGGTGACACGACCGTGTGGAATCACACGGTCGGGCACTTCCTCCTCTCAGCCAATGCTACACGACCATGTGATTCCACATGGTCGTGTCTCTCTTTCTCTCGGCCGAGGTGACACGACCGTGTGGGTTCACACGGTCGTGCCCCTCCCATCCTCTGCTAAGGGTCACGGTCGTGCGACCCTCACACGACCATGCCCTGCGCCAGTCGGGAGTACAATACCTATCAGGGCCACACGGCCCAGACCCGCTAGAAGCTTTAGACTCCCTGCGACCCTACTTGACTGCAAGTCATGTCCTACCAATCGTAACAGGTTAGAATAGATATATGGACTAAATAGCATGTAATAGGTAAGAATGACGAAAAGTTAGATGTACGAGAAAAGCGTAACGTTTGTCCTACAAGTTAAGGTTTAGTAGAAGGGTGGGCATTACATCTACTACGTGCACCACCTTTTTCCCTCTCCAATTCGAAAAATCTTGATTCCACAAAGGGAGAAAAGAAGCTTTGTGCTCCGGCTGAATAGAGATAAAGGTGGAGTTGAAACTTCTTTTCTTTTCGTTGTTTGGACTTCTTTCACCTGGATGTATTTTAACACTCAGGCTTGTAGCCCATCGAAGTCAATAGGAGATTTCTTGGCCAAAGATCTAAAGAAGTCATCATCAATCATGCCTTGTAAAAATGCACTGACCTCTACCTCTGGAGTAACCAAAGGCGTGTTTATGGCTATCTGATTGAACTATTGTAAGTACTCCTTCAAGGGTTCTTTGGGCTTCTTTTTGAGGGTGAATAGATCACGTGAGCTCTTCCGACACCTTCGACTAGTGGCGAAGTATCGAATGAACACCGTTTTAAAATCCTCGAAAGACAGGATGGAGGATGCAGGAAGATGGTTAAATTATCTTTGTGCCAAGCCTGACAGATTCATCAAGAAGAATCGACATTTAACCCCATCTGTATATTGATGTAATAGAAAGGTATTATCGAACTTACATATGTGGTATTTAGGGTCAGTCGCGTCATTATACTCTCTGATTTGCAATGCTCAGAAATGTTTTGCAATTCATCTTGAAAAATATTTTTTTGAAAATGGAGGACCCCAGAAAACTTTGCTTTGCCCAGCATGGAAGCTTTTTTTCTTTGGGGGATTCGATGATTCCAAAGATTCATCCTTTATGGTAGAGGTGTCGACCTGGGTGAGGAACTTCTCGCGGGGCGTCCCTACAAGCCAAGTCAATTTTGGATGAAGTATTGGTGACACCTCGATAGATTGAGGCAACACCTCATTCAAGGGGTTGGGAATAGGCATCACCGCCTGCTGAGGCTATCTTTGCAACACTGCCTATATCGTAGCCGCCACAGCTTGTTGAAGTCCTCTGTAGCCATGGAATAATGTTCAATTTTCCAACCCCCTCAACATTGGACCTACGGTGTTGTCCATTCTATAACATCTCAATTCAATTCTTAACCAAGTTTTTCCACAAATGGCAAAAAAATTTTCCTATCTCAGAGCATCGATGGTCAACTCACCGATGATTGTGCGTCGAGTTTAACTAATTCATTGACCACATGGCTACGTCATCCTACAAAACCTTCCGATGAGGCCTAGGAGAGAACACTAAAGAGAACATGTTAGAATGATGGCCAGGGGATTCCCCGGTGCACCCATTCTGATGTTCAAGTAAGTCTTCAAGGGAGGAGGAGAAGTAGAAAGACGCGTAATGGCATTAGGGTTTGAGGCGTTATGTGTGTTCCTTGCCCCTAAGGATGGGCGGCTCTTTATAGGGTTACCGTCGACGCCCACATACTCCACATGTCTTCCAATCCTTGCGTTCATAGCCCACATTCCTTGAAGTAACTGGTCATTTATTTTGAAATATATGGATGTGTTTCCCACGTCCTTCAAGGATAACGACTACATTGTCCAAGTGTTCATCAAGTAATATCTTATCTTCTTTAATTATCATAAACATATATCCTAAGCTCCTCCAGGATATGCCCAAGTCTTGAGAGGTTTGGGAGTTGAGAGTCGGGAATCCAGAACTAGGAACCTAAGTCGAGAGTCAGGGGTTGAGAGTCGGGACCCTAAGTCGAGAGTCGGAGTTTGAGAGTTGGGATTACCTAGAGAGTTATTCCTCCTTGACTTTGACTACCACTCTGGTAAGATTATTGACCATTCCGGTCATGTGACCTCTTGATTATCCCTCATATAAGCAATATAAGCAGTTCTTTTGGATATGCCCAAGTCTCGAGAGGTTTGGGAGTTGAGAATCAAAAATCCAGAGCTCAGAACCTAAGTCGCGAGTCTGAGGTTGAGAGTCGGGACACTATGTTAGGAGTCGGGGTTTGAGAGTCGGGACCGCCTGGAGAGCTATTCTGCCTTGACTTTGATTACTATTCTGATAGGACTATTGACCATTCTGGCCATGTGACCCCCTGATTTATCTCTCGTATTAGTTGGTGTGACAAGTTAATTGGGTGAGTTACATAACTAAGAGGATGGTGACATGCAATGGAAGGAAGAATAAAGGAGAGGGAGAGTGTGGATGAGAGCTATGACAATGTACCTTTAGGGTGCGTTTGGTTCACGTCATCATGTATAACCTTAGTTATGTGATTACCAGGTAATCACATAACCAAGGTTATGGGGAATAAAACATAACCAAATGTTGTTTGGTTCAACCTAGGTAATGCAACAAAAACTTGTTTGTTTGAAGGTTTTAATGAATACCCTAGTTTAATATTTTACCGTATTACCCTCAATTACAAAACCAACTATACATAATATTATTATTATTATTTATATATTTATTTATTTTTTAATGTTTTTTACTTTTTTTCCTGTATATTTTTTTACTTCTTTATATGCTTTTTTATTTTTTAATGTTTTTATATTTTTATATTATTTATATTTATATTTTTTATATTTTTACATTTTTTTAATTTTAATTTTTATTTATTTATTTTTATTTATTTTTAAATTTTTTTAAAATTTTAAAATTTTTATAAATTTTTTATTTTTTATAAAAAAAATAAATTTTTAAAAATTTTTTTAAATTTTTAACATTTTAAAATTTTTATTTTTAAAATTATTATTTTTTATTTTTAAAATTTATATTTTATTTATTTATTTTTTATTTTTTAAAATTATTTATTTTTTAAAAAAATAAATTTTAAAATTTTTTAAAACATTTTTTTATTTTTTACATTTTTTAATATTTTTTAACATTTTTTCTCTTTTTTTCATATTTTTCTTATCGGAGGGTATTTTTGGTAAAAAAAATTCGTCGATTCCGGGCTGCATGACCCTTTTGCTGACGTGTCGGGAATGGAACATTACTTGGGAATCATCGAATACCTAAACCAAACAAGGTTTTTGTTGATAACCTTGGATGGATAACCAAGGTTATCAAGAATAACCCCGAACCAAACGCACCCTTAGATTTTATCACAGGGTTTAGTCATGAAATTTGGCCTTTCTCTATTGTGGGTATCATACACCATCTATTTCTCCATCATGCAATGAGGCATTCAATATGGCCACACTCGTGAATTTTACTTTTAACCATGCATGCAAGTGATCATTTTAAACAAAGTTCTCTAACTCGACCGAAACCTTTTGCAGCGTCTGGGAACATTTGCCAGCTTTACTGTCTACGAGCCGAATGAACTTACTACAGCGACACCAATGTTATGCCTTGTAATTTCTCTGAAACAACTGCAAGCACTTTCCCTTCTATTTTGATCGGTCTACCAGACTCACTCACTCGTGCTAGATCTAGGGATTTATGTGTTTGTGCAGTGGTAGCGGCTGTGTTCGCCCCCCTGATATCGATGTTTTTATCTTGTTGCTGAATCATCAATAGTGAGAAGAAGATAGTTGATTACTGCTGCATGTTACAAGTTTTTGAGAACTAAATTTGTTCAAACTTGTCTTCTTCAAAACCTACTTCATGATTCCAAAACACAGCCAGCAAGTGGATCTGTGGGCACTTTATATACCTTTCATGCTAGACAACAAATAGCTACGTATATATAAAATCTCTTATAGTTCTTTTCTAAATTTGTTGGTTTTTTAAGATTTTTTTTTTTTAAGATTTCATTAATTGTAAAATGAAATACTTTTTTAGTATACAACCTAACTAGAAACTTCAGTTTTGGATTTAGACAATATTTTGATAATATAATGGGACTTTGGAAAGTATTTTAAAATATGAAAGTTTGAATTAGTATATTCAAATTTCTTATATGAACTTAAGACCAAAAAAAGTCCATCGGAAAATTTTATTGTTTAGAAAAAATCTAATTTTACAGTGGAACATTTATAATTTAAAATTAATAAAGACATAATATAAATAATTCAATGTAAATTAATATCCACGCGTAATTCAAATTCATATAATAGATAAGTAAAGTATAATAAAACTAAATAAACCAATCCACACAATTTGTGCAGCATATTTATCACGTTCTGAATTTAAATTCTCACCTCAACTATTCTTCACACGTTAAAAAAATCCCTCAATAAAAATCTATATTTTTGTTAATCGCGACAATACTTAATAATTGTGTCAATAATATTGTACTGAGACATCTAAAAATCTAAAATAGAATATGCCAGCCAATCACATCAAGTATGTTGCCAGACACAAGCTGCCAATAATCAACAACGACAAAAATCGTGGCCCCACCACGTCACTTATTAGGACTCTGTTTCTACGCTCCGTTGGTAAAGAAAAATAACAGATATATTATAATAAGGCATATATATTAAATTTACACCGACACATATTATTTAGAAAAAATTCCGAATACCTTTAGATACGCAATCGATTATAAATTGACGTGATGATTTATGTTCCTTCACTTAATTTACAGTTGGATTATAAAATTTGTCTAAGATGAGTATAATTATTTTTATTATAATTTATTAGAATTTTAAGATATAATCGAGTACATCCTCATATGATAAATTTATAAAAATGAATAAAAGTCAATTCTCAACAAAGTCGGTAGAAATATTTTTCCATGTGATGATCTATTAAATTTTTTTTATTTATTTTTCTATAGATAACTATAGAACGTACCGTGTGAAATACCCGGGTCAATAAAATTTTTATTGTGAATCCTAATTGTGATGCATAATAAAAAAATTTTATAATAGAATGATAAATTTAAAAATATTAACCGGTTTTAGAGCGCTTTCTAATATATATATTCATATTGCTGATGAAAAATTTTAAAATTAATTAATTTTAAGAATTAGATATATGGATTATCCCGGAGCGGAGATGCAGCAGTTGGATATTTAAGTGCGAATCTGAAGACTTATTGGATCAAGACTCGACCGAGGTGATTTGCTTGAGAATTTTTCTCAAATGAATAGCGGACTTGATACATAATTGGACATATAACATCATGAGAACCTCTCTCATAGATGAGAAATTGTTATAGAGCCGGATCGATCAGGAGTTGTGGATTCGGACAACTGTAGGTCTGATGTAGGTTATGAGGCGCTAAGCAGGGGATAGTTTCTGGGCGACTTTCGGTCGTCCGTTCTGATACAAATTATAATTTGATAGAGACGGTGAATCCATGAAGGGATCGCAACCAATTACGATCAAATCATAATTATGATCCAGCCACAATTGGGAGTGGACCATCCCCTGGTCCACTTTTTTATGGACCAGGAGATCTGGTCTCGACCCAACATGAGTCTGATATATCTCCATGTCAGGCCCAATAAAAAGAAAAAAAAGAAGAGAATTTTTTCAATCAACATAGTTGCATACTTGGTGGTAATAGAGAGTATATTTGTACTTTTTGTAATTTTAGAAACCTACATGATCTAAAATGGTTACAATTTGAGATATCTAGGTCAATTAATTGATTTTGACTGAAATCTATTAATTGACCTAGAAACTTCATATTGTAACCACTTCAAGTGATGTGGATTTCTAAAATTGTAAAGAATTCAAATATACTCTTCATTGTTATTTTCGATTTTCTTAGAGAAAAAAAAAATTCTTTTTTCCCCTTTTTTTATTTTCTTTCATGCCTCTTATGGGAGATCGACCCACATTGAACTTGATATTTACCATATCAGGTCCACATTGGGCATAATATGGAGAGATATTAGGCCCAACAATAGAAAAAAAAAAAAAAGGAAAAAAATAGTTTTTCCAAAATCTCTAGTCCACCATTAGGAAAGTCAAAAACAACAATAGAGAGCATATTTGGACTCTTTACAATTTTATAAATCCACAGGACCTGAAATAATTTTAATCTGAGATTTCTAGGTTGATAAGTGGGTTTCGATCGAAACCTACTAATTGACTTAGAGACCTTATATTATAATCATTTCTGGGAGTGGACCATCCCCTGGTCCACTTTTTTGTGGACCAGAAGATCTGGTCTCGGCCAAACGTGGGTCTGATACCTCTCCATATTAGGCCCAATAAAAAGAAAAAAAATAGAGAATTTTTTCAATCAACATAGTTGCATACTTGGTAATAGAGAGTATATTTGTACTTCTTGTAATTTTAGTAACCTATAGGATCTAAAATGGTTGCAATTTGAGGTCTCTAGGTCAATTAGTGGATTTTGACTGAAATCCACTGATTGACTTAGAGACTTCATATTGTAATCATTTCAGATCAAGTGGATTTCTAAAATTACAAAGAGTTCAAATATATTCTTCATTGTTATTTTCGACTTTCTTAGGAAAAAAAATAAATTTTTCCCCCTTTTTTTATTTTTTTTTCATGCCTCTTATGAGAGATCAACCCCACATTGAGCTTGATATTTACCATATCAGGTCCACATTGGGCCTAATATGGGGAGATATTATACCCAATAATAGGAAAAAAAGAGAAAAAAAAAGGTTTTTCAAAACCTCTAGTCCACCATTAGGAAAGTAAAAAACAACAATGAAGAGCATATTTGGACTCTTTACAATTTTATAAATCCACAGGACCTAAAATGATTGTAATATGATATTTCTTAGTCGATAAGTGGGTTTTGACCGAAACCTATTGATTGACTTAGAGACCTTATATTATAATCATTTCCGAGAGTGGACCATCCCCTGGTCCACTTTTTTGTGGACCAGGAGATCTGGTCTCGGCCCAACGTGGGTTTGATATCTCTCCATATCAAGCCCAATAAAAGAAAATAAAAAAGAAAAAAAAAACAGAGAATTTTTTCAATCAACATAGTTGCATACTTGGTAATAGAGAGTATATTTGTACTTCTTGTAATTTTAGTAACCTACAAGATCTAAAATGGTTGCAATTTGAGGTCTCTAGGTCAATTAGTAGATTTTGACCAAAATCCACTGATTGACCTAGATGTTAGGACCTTCGGATGGCTAGAGAGGGGGGTGTGAATAGCCTCCTTTCAAAAATTCAATCAATTTCCTCACAAGAGTTTGTTAGCACAACGGAAATAAGTAAAATGAAAACTGATGCAAGGAAAATAACAAACCACCACTAACAAAACGATGTACGAGGTTCGGGGATAACTTGCCCCTACTCCTCGACGTGTCCGTAAGGTGGACGATCCCTTGATCTTTCGGTAGATCACACCCCGGACAAAATCCGGCTAAGTATTTCTCCTTCTCGGTAGAGTAACCTCTCCACAAAAGTCACAGAATAGATTTGAAAATAAAGCACAATGACTTACAGAGTTTAGTGGCTAAAGGATTGAATAAATGAACTTACAGCCACGAAGCAAAATGCAAAGACAGAAGGAAGCCAAGAGCTCAACCACACATCCTCTTGTTTAATCGACTTCTTCTTCTTCCTCTTCTTTCTCACTGTCTTCAGCCAGAGCCGAATCGCTGTCACCTGTATCGAATCACTGCGTCGCCAGTCACTCTTCCTCCTCATCTGGTTCTCTGAACTCACACCAATACCATCCATGGTCTTCACTGGTGTCTCTGAGCTCGAACCAATGAGCAAGAGTCAAGCTGTAGCCACTGATTGCCGCCAGTGAACGTTGATGCTCCAAATGCACCATTTGCAGCGGAACACAGCAGAAAGATCACTTGATCTTATTCTTCTGATGGAGCTTAATTTGAAATCAACCATTGGCACGACACCTGCAACCTGTAACTTAAAAATCTCACAGCAGATGATTTGATCAGGTGAATCAGAAGTGAATCAGAAATATCAGAGAAGCAGCAGAAACAAATGACATTGTTGTGGATCGGTCATCAGACCGATCCATATCCTTCCGGACCGATCAGGACATACCCTGATCGGTCTGGAATGATGCTGATCGGTCTGTGGACTGATCAGCCTATGGGTGGATCGGTCCACAAACCGATCCCCCCCTTCGCTTTGAGTCCCAGCGCATATCCCATCTCTTCTTCATCGATGTCAGACCGATCGGATAACCAATGCTTCTGTGTGGTTACTGATCGGTCACGAGACCGATCAGTTCACTTAAGGTATCACTGGATCGGTCTGTCGACCGATCCAGTCAACCAAAGTATCACTGGATCGGTCAACAGACTGATCCAATGTCCCTGTGTTAGTTTTAGAGCCTCCCAGCCCTAAACCCTAACGTCTTCCTGGTCCAGAGAACGAGCTACCAAGCCCTCTCTGACCTAGTCCGGAGAACGAGCTACCGAGCTCTCTCCGACTTTGTCCGGTCAAGAGAACGAGCTACCGAGCCCTCTCTGACCTGGTCCGAAGAACGAGCTACTGAGCCCTCTCCGACTTCGTCCGGTCCAGAGAACGAGCTACCGAGCCCTCTCTGACCTAGTCCGAAGAACGAGTTACCGAGCCCTCTCCGACTTCGTCCGGTCCAGAGAATGAGCTACCGAGCCCTCTCTGACCTAGTCCGGAGAACGAGCTACCGAGCCCTCTCCGACTTTGCGTGCCAAGTATCCGTACTTGGACTTTTCTTCTCCACATGATCAACCTTGATCATTAATCAGTCTGAGTTTAATTAATATCTGATACAAACTTAAATCAGTGTCAACATCAAAACAACAGCCAGGTCAGACTGTATTAACACTAGAGACTTCAGATTGTAACTATTTCAGGTTATGTGAATTTTTAAAATTATAAAGAGTTCAAATATACTTTTCATTGTTATTTTTGACTTTCTTAGAGAAAACAAATAAATTCTTTTTTTCCTTTTTTTATTTTTTTTCATGCCTCTTAAGGGAGATGAGACCCACGGACTTGATATTTACCATATCAGGTCCACATTGGGGCCTAATATGGAGAGATATCAGGCCCAACAATAGAAAAAAAAGAAAAAAAATAGTTTTTTCAAAATCTCTAGTCCACCATTAGGAAAGTCAAAAATAACAATGGAGAACATATTTGAACTCTTTACAATTTTAGAAATCCACAGGACCTGAAATGATTGTAATATGAAATCTCTAGGTCAATCAGTGGGTTTCGATCGAAACCTATTGATTGACTTAGAGATCTTATATTGTAATCATTTTAGGTCATATGAATTTCTAAAATTATAAGGAGTTCAAATATGTTCTTCTTTCTTCATTACTATTTTCAGTATTCCTAATGGTAGTTTAAAGGTTTAAAAAAAAAAAAATTCTTTTGTTTCTCAAATCTGTTATGGGAGATCAGACCCATGTTGGGCATGATATGGGGAGATATTATGCCTAATATGAGTCTGATCTCCCAAACATAGCTATATACTTGGTAGGATGTGTTGGGGTTGTAAGGTTGCAAACATAGTCTTACATTAAAAACACATAGGAAAGATCATGAGTTTATAAGAGAAAAGATATCTTCATTGGTACGAGGTCTTTTGGATAGAGTCAAAGAGTAAAACCATGAGGGCTTAGGTCCAAAGTGGATAATATCATACCATTGTAGAGATATCTAAATTCTTTTCGATTCTACAATTGGTATCAGAGCCCGGACTGTTAGAAGGTTTAATCGCCAACTGTGCACAAAAACTATAGTCCGATGGAGCCATGTGGATATAATATTGACCTCGAAAAAATAAAGTGGGAGCTCCTATGTTCGAATCAAGAAGATTAGACACCAAGCAAGAAGTTCTAGTTGCAGCTAGGCAAGAAAGTCATAGTAAATCGGGTGGACCGAGGGACAGGAAGACTTGGTGGGTCGAGTATCAGATATGGAAAGCCCGTGATCCTTTGTTTAAGGGAAAGAAAAGATATCTCTATTAGTATGAAGTCTTTTGGGTATAGTTCAAAAGTAAAACAATGAGGAATTAGACCTAAAGTAGATAATATTATATTATTATAGAGATATCTAAATTTTTTTTATCCTGAATAATGAAACATGATGAACGCTGGTAGTTATTCTACCTGACAAACAATCTACCACTTCTTCAGTGGTTACACACTCCTCTGGTATATAGTCTTCAAGTTGCTGGGTAAACTCAGTTATTTGGTATTGACAACATGTTCACGTAATTACCTTTAATTAATATTTCTTGTTACTAAAGCTATAGCTCAATTTAAATTTTATTTAATATTAATAATCTTGTTAATTGTATTATTTTTTAAAAGAAAAATAAATAATCTTTTGCAAATACAATAATAATTGAGGATTAATAAAAGCGTAATGACTAAGAAGGATATAATTGTCACTTAACGATGATAAAATAATATGTGCTACTCTCATTCCACCTAAGGAAACAACTCAACAAAATAATTAATTGAGACAACTCAACAAATAATTACTATGTTCTCATGCTACTTTTTCATTAATTAAATCAACAACTGAACTAGGAGTACTCTTATTATTATATTATTATCCATTGATTGAGATATCAGGTTCGAGTCCCCATCTACATAGGCTTTTATCAATTAAAAAGTCTCTAATTTGGGGCAATATTGACTGAGGTATCAAATTCAAGCCCTCTTATCAACTCTTTATCCGTCTGATACGTGGTACTGAGGCTCCTCAAAAATCCTTTCGGGTATTTATGGGGTATGGGGCTGCGAAGCGGTGGGCCCAGTCACGTTAAAAAGTTTACCCTACTTTAGTTTAGCCCCCGGAGCTATGGTGCAGCGACAGGACATCCAGATTGTCGCCCAAGTACCTTAGCTATGACGAATTTGAAAGAATTTTTCCTCCAAATGGGGTATGCAACTAAAGGATACTGGACTTTTAAGTTATCCGCTATAAGTACTTTTCGATTTATCCTGATAGCCGATGAAAAACTTCCATGAGATTAAATCGATCATCTTAAATTCAACATTATCCAACCTAATTAATCAATTTTTTTTTTCATTCATCAAATATATCTTTGATTCTCCCATCCCATGTCCGGATTCAATGTAATGTACTTCTACGCTACTATTTTCTTTTTTCCATTTTTGTTATTAAAGCCGCATTTTTCTTAGAAATAAAAAAAAATATATACGAAAAAGCAAGAAATATTCAGAAATGGCTTCAAGTCTATGGACGAGGCTAATGGGCTTGGGACATAGTTGATTAATATGAGACATAATTGTTATCATGGGGTTAAAGTTATAAAAAAAAATTCCCTTCGGGCTTTAAAGATCGATTTTCTAAGTTTAAGTATTGTATCCCAATTTAAATTAATTAAGGATTGAACATTAAAATGTTGTATTCAAAATGGAAGGAAAATGTTCAAACACTCTGAAAAGAGGTAAATATCAATTTACTCTATTTTATTAATTGATTTTCCTCATTTCTTCCTTCTCTGCTTAGACTTGTACTTGTGCTTCTCCCTCTCTTCTTCATCCTCACCATGTCATTCTATTTTTTTTTATATGATATGGAGAGATATCAAACTCAACATGGACCTCATCTCCCATAACAAGTTTGAGAAAAAATATTCAAAACTTTTGAACCACCACTAGGAATACCGAAAATAGTAATAGGTCCAATCGACATTTCTAGCTCCATCAGTGAATTTTGGCATAAAATTGGTCCAATCGGACTGAACCCCACTGATGGAGTTAAATAGGTCTGATTGGACCCATTTCAAATCCTGTAGATTTCTAAAGCTGTAAGGAGTCAAAAGGTGTTATCCATTGTTTGTTTCAGCTTCTCGGAATGTGTTAAATATTAATAGAATAATCGGCTAAAAAATTCTAATGTGGGCCTGATATAGAATCATATCAGGTCCACATTGGGCATGATATGATTCTATATCAGACCCACGTTGGGCTTGATATAATTTCATATCAGGCTTAACATGTGTATGATATGAGATATTTTAGTTGATTCTTCAAAAAATATTTTAACATTACTGAGAAATCAAAATAAGCAATGGATAGCACCGTTTTGACTCCTTACAGCCTCAAAAATCCAAAGAAGTTGAAATGAGTCCAATTGGACATATGTAGGTCTATTAGTGGCTTTCGATCAAAATCCACTAATTGACCTAAACATGTCCGATTGGACTCATTTTACGTCCTATGGATTTCTAAGGCTGCAAGGTGTGAAATAGTGCTATCAATTTCTTATTTTGGCTTTACAGGAGTGTTAAAATAATTTTAGAAGAATCAGGTTCTCAGGAGGCTTTTTAAGTACTTCACGTTATCATGCATACAAAAGAGAGGAAAGAGAAGAAATGTTGCATGCATAAAAGGAAAGAGGAGAGAGAAAAATGACAGAGAAAAAAAAAAGAAAAACGATCAAATTTGTCAAGAGGGTAGAATTGGAAGAGCACTATAAAATGATGCTCTATTTGGTAAATATCAAAGTAATGTGCGTCTTTTAATAAATTCAAAAATCTTAGTATGGTAAATTGTCGATCTATATTTCTCAATTTTATCAGGTGATGTAATCCGTGACATTGGAGGCATGCACAATCCAATTTAGTGGGATGATCTTGTACGGATCAACACACACATTAGAGGACATGAGAAAGAGAAGTAGTTTTTCCCCGTTTTATGCTTATACCCTTTTAAGTTTTTTTTATTTTGTTAGTTTTGTTTCTTTTTTATTGGTTTTATTTGTTTAAACCAGTTTTTTTAATCAATTTTATTTTTTATTAGTTTTTTCCTTTTTGAATAATTTTTTTATTATATGTTTGTAATTTTAATTTTTAGTTGTAGATTTTAAGAGTTATTATTATAAAAAATTTAAAAAGTATAAAAATATGGATCAAGATAAAAATTATATATATGAAATTAATAAAAATACTAATAATTAATAATAAACACATTTATAACTTACGAACAAATATTTATTTTTTCAAATGAAGAGTACATGTAATAATACATCAAAAATATATGAAAATATATAAAATAGAAATTTTAATGAATATTGCCTCTAAATTTTGCTCCTGACGCGTTTGGTGGTATACCTATTACTTTGTACCACAAATGAACACGTGTCTATAAGTGACCCATCTTTTAGCTTCGTATGATGAATGTTGCCACCACCACGTTGGAATAGGTGGTACAGGGTAATGAGGGTGTAAGAAAACTTACACGAAGTGATTGTCAACATGGGCAATAGCTATTTCTTGATGCTCTTGGTTTAGAACTGAAGGAGTTCTTAATAGTAAATGAGTAAAACAACTCCCAACATTCTCACCAAATGCATGCAATACAAGATTATACCTTGATGCGATGACAATTCCCAAAGGCATAGAGTCCATCCAATACATTTCTAGTGCTCACGGCTATAACCAATTCAATGAGAATAATAGATTAACTACCAAATTTTGATCTGGATAAAGTTGATTATATAGATCCTTATTTTGTTAAATTTTTTCTATAAGCTCAAATCATACTTGAAACCAACTTTCTCACCATACCCAATTAGTGTAGCTATTGCCCTGAATCCATAATGACCGTCAGGTTGGACGTCAATAGTGTGAGAAATATAACGCTACAGAGACACAAGTAATTTCTTAATATAAATATCATGGATGGGTGAAACTGGAGAGTGATTATGAGTTGTTTGAATATTGCTAACCTTCAACCCTCTTCCACGTCTTCCTCTCCCTCGAGATGTTGCAGTCCGTTGAGAGACCCTAGATCTTAAAGTGGATGCATATACAAAAGAAGGTATACGACGTCTACTTTTGCTCATCTCTACCTGTAGGTCAACTTCTATGTTTTGTGTTGTACGAAGGGGCTCGACCTGTACTTTGAGATGAATCTATCATATCAAAAAACTTGTCTATCATATGCTTTTGCATATGTGAATTCATCCCATTTAATATCTCAACAACGTGGGATGCCCTGTTGGGTCATGCTCTCTCGTCATTAAACCAATGTATATGCATAGACAATCTCCTTTAATGAGTATTGATACTCTGTAACGAAATTAGAATGAAAAAGAATGATAATGTGTAAGATCATGCTCGCATGATAATCCGTGTATAATTTTGATAGAACAGTTGCATTTGTTGACTAGTTGGTGAGATGTGTCCTCAACGTATTTTAGTTGACCAGAAATCAACTCCATTGCCTCTAATGAAATCTGACACCTTATTTGACTGAAAGTATCATCATGTAAATATTGATGACATGGAATATTGAGAGATCTCTTGAACAACTTCTTAATATCCCTGAACTAAATTCTCAACATCTTATATATTTTTTTCAAAATATGTTGTAAGGATGACATGATATCTCCCAAATATAACTTCAATCTCGCATGTGCAGACTCTGTCCTATAATAAAAAATATATATTGTGTTTTAATAATGAAAATAATTGAGATAGTACAATAATGAACAAAATTTAAATAATAAAGTTATAAAGTGACTATACCTTTGACTTGAATTAATCCTAAGGTGCATACATATATCAACCCATACTAAAATAAACCGCTCTTTGTAAGGGTGTAACAATGTCTCCCAAAGGTAATTTAGAACACCCTCGAATTGTTAATACTTCTCGCGCATAACATCTCACTTCTGCTAGTAAGACCACTATGTTGATGAATTAATAAGTGAGTGTCATGACGCATAAAAACGTTGTCACTCCAGACCAAGCATAGGGGCGTATTTCTTCATTACGCACTGATTTATATGCTAAATACAAAGGACGTAACGTGCATTGGGAAAACATATTTCAATAGCATTAATAAGTGTCAAATTCTGATATGAAACAAACACCAATGACAACAATGCCTCCTTTTCAACCATTCACTTCTTTAAGGTACTTAATGCCCATGTCAGTTATTCTGTTCTCTCATTACTAAGATATGCGAACATAAGTGAGTAAGTTCACATTGTGGATGTGATATCCACAATCTCCAATAGTAGTATCTGATACTCATTGGTCTTGTATATGACATCAATGATCAACGCAGACAAAAAGTTGACAGACAACTCTAGACTTTTTTGTTGAACCCAAAGAATATCTGTGATTTCATTAGTGTCTAGATTTGTACTGTAATTATAAAAGTATTCTTTCTTGATTAATTATTCCAAGACATACTGAATAGAATTTAGAACACCCCATTTAACAAATTTGTTTGTGAAAATGAAATGATAAATGCTTTTGATCTCTATAGTGTTTGACGGGTCTCTTTCCTTAAAAATACTAAGAATTTCACGAGGTGTGATCCTGTTGGGCATGTCAAGCACAAATTCTTTCTCTATTGATTTTAACCTGCACAGGTACTCATGACTATCAATATATTCTGCTGACTGATGATTATGAAAATCATAGACAACCCTTAAATACTAAATCACACCATCTAGAGGTATTGGTATACCTCACAGCTCAAATGGACATTCACATTTTTTTAGTCCCAATATTTTTTTTAAGGATTG
Source organism: Zingiber officinale (assembly GCF_018446385.1). Lineage (NCBI taxonomy): Eukaryota > Viridiplantae > Streptophyta > Magnoliopsida > Zingiberales > Zingiberaceae > Zingiber > Zingiber officinale. The sequence goes on from NC_055987.1 coordinate 39,494,366, forward strand.
TCCATCAACTAAATATCATGGCGGTTTGTACTTTCCACTTCTTTTACATAAAAGATGGTACTTTGGAAACTTGCCACCTTTTAAATTAGTATAATTTTTAATAACTACTACAATACCATTTTTTAGACCAACTATCTTTTTCCAATTTATTATATTTTTTAATTTCAAATATCTATATAAAAAAATAACAAAGATGTAAAGCATGACATTATCCAATCTTAACATAACTTCTCTACTTATAAAATAAATAACGAATGTACATAAAATAACGATAATAACTAACCTGATCTTTGATAAACTTGACTATATAAGCGTGACTATTGTTGGAGATACTCTCTCCATTGGAAACATCATTCTCAATTGACCAACTATCTGAAAATAAACTCAAATAGTCATCCATAATTTTCTATTTCTAGGAAAAGAGAAGGAGAGGCTGAGAGGGAGATAGCAGTGGAGGAAGGTGTGACTGAAGAGTGACTGAAAATGATGTGTGAGAGGAGGATTTAAAAGGGGAGGTTCTGATATATGTCAAAAGTTGAAAGGTGAGTAATTTAAGGGGATGAGAGGTTCTGACATATGCCAAGAGTTAGAGGAGATAATTTAAAGGGAAAGGGGTGTTTTAACATGTGTCAAGGATTGGAGAGTGGGTAATTTAAAGAGAGTGAGAAGTTCTGACATGTGTCAAAAGTTGGAATGTGGTAATTTAAAGGGAAGAGAGATTTTGACATGTGTCAAAGGTTGGAGGGGGATAAATTTAAAGAGAGGAGAGGTTCTGACATGTGTCAAGGGTTGGAGTGGGGTTGTTTAAAGGGAGAGAGGTGTTTTGACATGTGTCAAGGGTTAGAGGGTGGGTAATTTAAAGAAAGGGGAGGTTCTGACATGTGTCAAGGGTTGGATGAGGGTAATTTAAAGGGAGGGGGGAGGGGGGGGGGTATTTTGACATGTGTTGAGGGTTGGAGAGAGGATAATTTAAAGAAAGTGAGAGGTTCTAATATGTGTCATGTATCAAGGGTTGAAAGATAGGTAATTTAAAAGAAAGAGAGATTTTAACATTATCAATACTTGGATGAGGTAATTTAAAGGGAGGAGGGTTAGGGGGTAATTTAAAGAGAGAGGGAAGTTCTGATATATATAAAGAGTTGTTAAGGGATTAAGGAGAGGTAATTTAAAAGGAATGGGAAGTTTTGACATGTATCAAAAATTAAATAAAACAAAAAAAAAAAATTGATAGGAAAAAATAACAAATAAAACTTATTACAAAACAAAACAAATAAACAAATAAAACTAAATAAAAATTAAATAGAACTGAAAAAAGAGATATATGAAAATATAAAAAACTTAAAGTGTCAAATTAGAAAGGAAATTTAATGAAAGGGAGAGATTATGTTATATGTTAAATATTATATAAAATAAAAAAAATTGATGAAAAAATAATAAACAAAATTGATTAAAAATTAAGATTAAATAAAAAAATACAACTAATTAAAAGAAAGAGGGGCATAAAGGTCATTTAAAAGGGAAGGTAAAGAGAAAGCAATTTGCTAAAATATGTTTAGAAAGAGGGATATAAAGGTCATCTCTTATTTTGGATTTTAGAAGTGTTAACTTTTTTTTAGACTAATCGGTTTGTAGAAGCTTTTAAGTTCACACTATAGGTAAAAGAGAAAAAAAAAAAAAAAGAAAAGAAAAAAGACGTTGCTGGTATAAAAGGAAAGAGAAAAAAGATAAATGACAAAGAAAAAAAATGAAAATAGTTAAATTTATCAGGAGGATAAAGTGGAAAGAACGATGCTTCCTTTGATAAATATCAAAGTAACGTGCATTTTTTATAAATTCGAAAAAATAAATACATCTTTTGATAATTGCCGATTGTATTTCTAAATTTTATCCCGTGATGTAACCCATGACATTGGAGGCGTGCGCGATCCAATTTAGTACGAATCAACACACACGTTAGAGGACGTGAGAAATCACTAAGAGATCCCTGAGATGATAAAAAATGCACGAGAAAAACAAAAATCAAAGGGTCAGCTAGATAAGAAAGATTCACATACCTTACTATTTACCAACGAGATACCTACCGAGATCATATCGACAATCCCTCAAAATTCGAAACTATTTATTCGTTTTAGTAACTTCCCAGTGTAACAATCATTCAATAATGGCGTCAGTTACTGAGCCAGTGTCAATATAGGGGTAAGACATGGAATTAATAAGGAGCATCCACTGGACTAAGTTGTGATCGGTCCAATAACCATTGAGAGTAATATCTTAATTAGTTGTGATGAATGACTTCGACTTGTCTTAGAAAATTTTATATCACATATATAGTATGGAAACCTAGCGGTGGGTCAAATTATGAGTCAAGAAATCGAGGTGCTCGAATTGTCGAGTCGCATCTCCAATGTAACTTTTTTTAACAAATTTGTAAAGTTGAAAAAGCTCAACAAAAAAATTTTAATGAGTGGAGACATAAGCTTTGAGGTTTTTATTTTAAGAGCAGATTTGATATTTCAAATCTGTTTTTTTCTCTTAAAGATGGAGCCATTAATCATTGAAAAATTAATATTGCATGTTTGATTTTTTTAAAACCATTAAATATTTTATTTAATAGTTAAATTATACACTTTTCTTTTGAAAATAAATATATTTGGTAAGTTAAAAAAAATACAAATGACTATAATTAAATTAAAATTCATAAGTTAATTAAATAAAAATTACAAATTAAATTAAATTAAAAATCATAAGTTTATTAATTTATTAATTAAAAATTACAAATAAATTAATTTAAAGATGAGAATTAAATAAAATATTAAGTAAAAATTATATAGAGATATTAAATGAAAAAATAAAAATAAAGATGTATGATTTGTAATGTAGGACTCACAAAAAAAGTTGTATGGAGGTTTTTTGATTGTGGAGAGAATAGTAGATTTTTCTATTTTTGATGTGGCATTGATGTAGCATATTGAAAATTAAAAAAAACTTAAGAAAAAGTTTAATTATTGAAGATGTCCTAATGTAAGTCGATGAGCCAGAATGCTCAAGATGCGAGTTGCCTGAATTACCAAGTCAAGGTGTCTCGGCTATGTCTTTAGGCTAGCTCGCTGATACGGCTGGGAGTCATTTCTCCGGGATGCTCGTAAATTAAGGATCCAGTAGATCGAAGAGTTGCATAGGAGTCATTGCATGGATTAGTTTATGGGTTCACGCGTAGCAAGCAAATCAACACATATTGAGGAATCCAGATCATCAATTCCTAAGTTGAATCTAAAGGGACGGTTCAATTTTAAAATTTATTTTAATTTTCTCAATTGATTGCAAACGTCCCATTAAAATTCTTAAATTAGTGTCGTCCATCCATTCATATGACAATATCCATGTACCACTCATGCTCCAGTGTGTTTTTAGTTCCTAGCGACTAATACAAAATTTTTATGGGACTAAATCAGTCACCAACAGACAATGCTACCTCATTCATTATTTTTTTCCAATGTATTTTCAGTGGATGTCTTTATTTTATTAAAAATCGATAATTCTTTATGATTTGAATTGACATTGAAGTGCCCAACCCATTTGAATCAGTCGCCATTTCATCTCTAATCGTTCAAACATCCCTTTCTCTTCTCAATTCAGTGAAAAAACATGTGGTTAAAAGAATCGAAACCTTATCTGGTCCCCCTCACGTTTAAGAATCGCACAAGTTAATTGCCAAAGATTAATGTCACGAAAAAAATTTGTAATGATGTGACTTTTTTTTTTTAAAGAAAACAACAAACATATTTTGTGTTTTTCTTGCAAATTTTCAAAGAACAAATTTATTGGGGATTGTATTTGTATTTTATATTTGAACATTGAAATTCATAAATTGAGAAAGACAGTAAAATTGTTGCCAGAATGATTTTATAGTCACGAATTCTAATCATACAAATAGTCTTTATAATCATGATTTTTATCACTTTTTTTAATTAAAACTTATATCATCCCCAATGCATATATTAATGGGGTGTTATAATACCCTTTGATGATAAAAACTATTGTAAAAAAGTGTTATAATACTCTTTAACGTGTTCAATATTTTAAATGTGTTCAAGCAATGTGGGGTGGACCCATGTGTTTATTTATTTATTTATTTTTAAATTTTATTTATTAAAAAAGATAAATTTTAAAATTAAAAATTAAATATAGATTTGGTGGCCCACAAACACCTATTTTATTTAATAATTATATCAAAAAATTTTATTTTTTTAAAAAATAGTAAAATTATTTTTTAAAAAGTAAGATTATTATTAAAAATAATAATAATTTAAATATTTTAAACACATATTTAAAATATATTTATTTAATATGATATAATTTAAGATGATTTAGTGCACGATTCATAAATAATGAGTGTTAATGTTAAAAGTAATATTAATAAAAGAGATATGTTGTTGCTCACTAATTAATTAGAAAAAATAATTACATTTTTCAATAATTTTCAAATAAAATTTACCTTTTTAATCAATCATAATTCTCTTGTTTTCACTTATAATGTAATACTATTTTTTTTTGTTATTCTAAGAATGTAAAACAAAAAACATAGTACATTACGTATTAAATAAAAAAATAGAAAATAAATAAGTTAGTGAGTGCTAAAGTCTATATAAACGCCTTCATTCTCGTCTTAATAATCCACACTTAGTCTTCATCATCGATCACCAACGTACGGTAAACTGATCCAACAATGTTGAAGCAATCAGTTCTTCAACCGTCCCTCCTCTTCTTCCCGCGCCACCCCTCCCTCCCCGGCGCCGGAGCCTCCGGCGTCGTAGCCTTCAGCCAACAACGACAGTGGCGGCGGCAACGCCGCCAGAATAACGGAAACAAGGTACGCTGCGCCGCCGGGGCCAACGAGTCCGCTTCATCGTTGTCGGGGCAGCCAACCTTCGTGGTCGAGTCGAGGCGGCCGGCGACGGTGAAGGCCGCGATCACCGTCCTACTGACGGTCGGGGGAGAGTTTGCGCATATTGACCCCACGCGGGGTCTCGATGATATTAACGATTTGCTCGGGCGGACTCTGCATCTCGAGCTCGTCAGCTCTGACCTTGACAGTGGTGATTATTGACTCAACGATCCATTAGTTCGACATTAATTGCAGTAAACATTAATGATCATGTGCGATTTTGTTGATGATGACGATAATGTTTGGCTATAATTAACAGAAACAGGATTGGAGAAGAAGACTGTGGCGGCGTTCGCCCACAAGGCCAAGAAAGGAATCGGTAGAATCACATACGAAGCAACTTTTAGCGTTCCAGAAAATTTTGGAGAGATCGGAGCGGTCGTCGTCCGGAATGAGCACCACAAGGAGCTGTTTCTCAAAGACATCGTTCTCACGATCGACGGCGATGATTCCGCTCCTCTTCTGTTCGATTGCAAGTCGTGGTCGCACTCCAAGTTCGACGACAGCCAAGACAGAGTCTTCTTCACCAGCAACAAGGTAAAAAGAGATTAACCAAGAAAAGAATGTTTTTTATTTTTCTGATGATTTTGTGGTTTGCAGTCTTACTTGCCGTCGGAGACGCCGGCGGGGCTGGTGCGCCTGCGGCAACGAGAGCTGGAGATTCTGCGCGGAGACGGCACCGGCGAGCGGAAGAAGTTCGAGAGAATCTACGACTACGACGTCTACAATGACCTGGGAAACCCGGACAGCAAACCTGGGCTGGCTCGGCCCGTCCTCGGTGGCTCCGACGAGTTCCCCTACCCGCGCCGGTGCCGCACCGGCCGGCCGCGAGCTCGCTCAGGCATTTCATCGAACATTTCCCACTCTGGCATTTCATCGATCACTTGCTCTTGATGGCCCATTGAAGAAAGATTCGTTTCAGATCGTAAATCGGAGCAGAGGAGCGCGACCGTGTACGTGCCGAGGGACGAGAACTTCTCCGAGGTGAAGCAGGTGACGTTCGGGGCGAAGACGGTGCGGTCGGTGATACACGGCCTGCTGCCGTCGGTTTCGACGGCGCTGGTGGACTCGCGGATGGGCTTCCCTTACTTCACCGCCATCGACGCGCTCTTCAACGAGGGCTTGCCACTGCCACCCAAAGATTCCACGCACCCCTTCCGCACCATCGTTCCCCGGCTCGTGAAGGCGATCGTCGGCGGCGCGCAGAATATCCTCCAGTTCGAACTGCCTGAAATGATCGACAGTAAGATTATTCATATTAAATTCTGTATGTATTTTTTTTAAAAAATATTCCTGTGATATTTTACTTATTTACTCTGATTTTTTAACAGGGGATAAGTTTTCCTGGTTCAGAGATGAAGAATTTTCCCGGCAGACGTTGGCAGGCCTCAATCCTCTCAGCATTCAACTAGTGACAGTAATTAATCAAAATTTTCTCGATTCATTAATTTACCTTTTAATTATCGCAAAAAGACATAAAATGGAAATTTTTACAGGAATTTCCATTGGTAAGCAAGCTCGATCCAAGCATTTACGGTCCGCCGGAGTCGCTGATCACGGCGGAGCTCATTGAGAAAGAAATTAAAGGAATCATGACCGTCGACGAGGTCAATCGCAACAACTCTTATCGTCTTCTCCAGTTGATCATTAGTTCGAAATCATCAAAAATTAATCTTTTATTTTTCATCTTAGTTTTTGTTTGATCGATCATGCAGGCGTTGGAGCAGAAGAAGCTCTTCATTTTGGACTACCATGATCTGCTGCTTCCGTTCGTGCACAAGGTCCGAGAGCTGGAGGACTCGACGCTCTATGCCTCCCGGACTCTGTTCTTCCTCACGCCGGAGAGCACCCTGCGTCCGATCGCCATCGAGCTCACGCGGCCGGCTTCTCCGAAGCAGCCGCAGTGGAGGCAAGTGTTCGAGCCCAGCTGGAACGCCACCGACGCCTGGCTCTGGCGTCTCGCCAAGGCGCACGTCGCGGCCCACGACTCCGGCTACCACCAGCTCGTCTCCCACTGGTAACTGCTTTAACATTCCGCCGAAATTTCCGATTTGAGATTCTAAAGTTCTTACCTTGGCTCAAGGCTTCGGACTCACTGCTGCGTGGAGCCGTACATCATCGCCGCCAACCGGCAGCTGAGCCAGATGCATCCGATCTACCGCCTGATGCACCCCTACTTCCGCTACACCATGGAGATCAACGCCCTCGCCCGCTTGTCCCTCATCAACTGCGACGGCATTATCGAGAAGACCTTCTCGCCAGGGAAGTACTCCCTCGCACTCTCCTCCGCCGCCTACGACAAGCTGTGGCGCTTCGACATGGAAGCTTTGCCCGCCGACCTCATCAGAAGGTTCGAATTTCAATTTTTCCTTCAAAATTTCACTTTTTTAGATCGTTGTGATTAGAAGATGAGATTTTGATTCCACAGGGGGATGGCGGTGGAAGATCCAGAGGCAGAGCACGGCCTCCGGCTCACCATCGATGACTACCCCTACGCCCAGGACGGCCTCCTGATCTGGTCCGCCATCGAGCAGTGGGTGGCCGATTATGTTGACCACTACTACCCCTCGCCGGCCGATGTCGGCGCGGACTCAGAGCTCCAATCATGGTGGACGGAGGTGCGCACCAAGGGCCACGGCGATAAGCAGCACGAGCCGTGGTGGCCGTCGCTGAAGACGCCGGCGGACCTCGTCCGTATACTCACCACCATCATCTGGGTGGCCTCCGGCCATCACGCCGCCGTCAACTTCGGGCAGTACCATTTCGCCGGGTACTTCCCCAACCGCCCCTCCGTCACGCGCGCCAACATGCCGGTGGAGGACGCCACGGAGGACGACCTGGCGGCGTTCCGGGCGAAGCCGGAGGCGGCTTTGCTGCGATGCTTCCCGTCAAAGATCCAAGCGGCGCAGGTGATGGCGATCCTGGACGTGCTGTCGGCGCACGCGCCGGACGAGGAGTACTTGGGAAAGGATGCGGAGGCTTCGTGGACGAAGAACCCGGTGGTGTATGCGGCCTTCGAGCGCTTCAACGGCAGGCTGAGGGAGATCGAGGGTATCATCGACGCAAGGAACGTCGACCCCAGTCTAAAGAATCGGTGTGGTGCCGGAATCGTGCCATACCAGCTCCTGAAGCCGTACTCTGGGCCGGGAGTCACCGGAATGGGCGTGCCCAATAGCATCTCCATTTGAAGCATCGCCCTTCGTTTTCCCGTCGATGGTTTGAGCTTCCAATAAATGAAGAACGTAGAATCCCGTTTCCAATATGTAAACTATAATGGTCGCCGCCGCCGACAAATATTTTCATAAAAAATGGTGATTTCCCAAACCGCTTAATGGATCATGCGATTTACTCAAATCACACGGGTGATTTTGAGATTATCTAGTGATGCGACCATAAAAGGGCCGTTCGACACGGGTCAACTGTCGAGATATTGATTAAAATTAAAATGATCAACGTCATGGTATCAAAAAATTCATCTATAATTGCCGAGTGGAATTCGATTATAACGGCCAATTGGGATAGTCAATGTCCGATCAATCGGAGACGTATCCAAGCAAACCACCCATCTAGCTCAGGAAAATACGATAGGATCGCCAAACGCTTAGAGTGAAGCAGTGAGATGCTAAGGAGACCGAAGAGCTTGTCCGATAGTGAGGGACAAGCTATTACGCTCAGTCATCGCAAGGAAGAGCAATTGAGACCGACAGAGCAGAGGAGTCCCGGCCAAGCGGCAACCTCGCTCGGGCAAACAGCGGGACCATTGTCATATCTCTTGATATCTTTTTGGGAGATAGTGTCACTGACACGAAGCATGATCAACAGGCAGATCGTACGACGGTAGCTTCTACTGTCTTGTCAGGGATATACATGCCCTGTTAAGATATGCTGTCAGAGGTACTTTCCTGATAGATCCTTTCATAGGACACATTGGAGAACGTGTCCACACCTCGAGGAATGTGCACGTCGTCCACCAGGGCTCTATATAAAGGGGGGTCCAATCATCGGCAGAAGTACGCATTATTCACTGTTTGCGCTTGCGTTATTGTTGCTCTGCTTTCCTCTACAGTTAGGGTGACTGACTTGAGCGTCGGAGGGCCAACGTCGGGGACCCTTCCTTGGCTCGGCACGGACGTTGCTTGTTTTGCAGAGTGAGACGTCGTCTATATCCAGTCAATGCAGTAGCCATATCCCCAGCTTTTCACCTTCCGATTTTCGGATAGGATCATTTTGGCGCCGTCTGTGGGAACGTAGCCTACATCCGAGACGAGAAGATGGAGGACGTTGGATGATTCACCACGGTGACGTTGACAAAGGAGGAGCTCGATATGCTTATACAAGCTCGAGCGGCAAGGATAGTTGAGCAACAATAATAACAAGCGCTGGCCGAGCACCAAGTGCATGAGCCTGTGACATCAGTGGCAGGGCATCAAGTAGGATATGGAGACCGAGCGGAGCATGCATCCATTCGGGGACAGAACATGAAGCCGATCGACATGTACTGGGAGACACCTAATGCGCCGATCCCCTTTCATCGGGCGCTGTTCCATACTCTATTAGAGGAATGGTGCTGAGCGGACAAGGATTGGGGGTCTTCCTCGGATGACACACCTGTTCAGGATGCACGAAAGGGGAAGGCACCAAGGGACGATGATTCGCCCAAGCAGATCAATCAACAATTCTCGTAGGAGATTCTGGACGACCCTTTGCCAAGACACTACGCCCTGCTGGCGATAAGAGAATACAATGTAACTACCGATCTGAACGATCATTTGGTCAAGTTTGACAACGCGACCACACTTCATCAGTACACCGACAGGGTGAAGTGTCGGGTCTTCCTCACCACTCTTTTCGGATTAGCACAACGTTGGTTCAAGAGATTGCTGAATGGATCAATTCATACCTTCAAAGACTTCCGAGTGGCGTTTTTACACCACTTCGCCAGTAGTCACCACCACCAGAAGATAAGTGTCAATCTGTTCTCCTTGAAGGAATGGCCCAGGGAGGTACAGAGGGCCTATATCCAACGCTTCAATTAGGTAGCCATGAATATTTCCTCAATCTCTGCAGGTGAACGCCTTAGCCCAAGGCCTCACCGAAGGGGAGTTCTTCCAATCACTCATCCGGAAGTTGCTGAGGGATTTCGACCACCTGATCAGGAGGGCCATAGAATACATAAACGTGGAGGAAGCCCAAGCGGCCAGAAGAAAGGAGACGCCTCTCGAGCCCATAGCAGCGCCCGAGCGGTGACCATCGAGTAGCCATCAATCCCCAAAGGAGCCTCGAATAGGAGGAGCCCAGCAACACCAGGAGCCAAGGACACATGCCGTGCAGCATGTAGTTGCCGGTCGCCCAAAGGTTGCAAAAGGCAAGGCATGGACGCCACTATTCTGCTCCTTCCATCAGTCGGTGATGCACAACACGTGCGACTGCTATGATCTGACTCTGATTGTAAGATGACCGACTCCACGAGGATATTGTCATCGGTCACCATCACCCGATCGTCATCATAGATGCCGGTCAATCGGTCGGAAGGAGGAAGAGAGATGGGCATCTGAGCGGTGCCATCATTAGCCCCAGCAAAGGAATAACTTGAGTCCCGCCCGAGCTTTTGCTGAGTAGAATAAACCCTCAGCTCGGGAGGAAGAAAATAGGAGCAACGCCGCTCAAGGAGAAATTGGAATGATTGCTGGTGGGCCGACTAGCGATGATTCCAACCAAGTGAGGAAATCGCATGCTCGGTGACTGGAGATCCACTTTGTGGGGTGCAGCAAGGAGAAGGTCGAAGGACCTGAAAAAAGCTTCGACCCTCGAGACTTAGAAGGAGTGGAGATCCCTCACGACGACGCTTGATCATCTGAGTGGTAATCGCTAATTATACTATTCACCGAACCTTTGTTGATACAGGGAGCTCGATGAATATTATATTCAAGAAGGCATTCGACCAGCTACAAATCGACCGGAGCGAGTTGCATCCAATGGCAACCCCACTCTACGGCTTCACAAGTAACGAAGTGTTGTCGATCGGCCCGGCACGGCTGGCCATTTCGCTCAAAGAGGAGCCGCTCAAGAGGACCAGGACCATTAACTTCATTGTGGTGAACGCGCCGTCCGCCTACAATATCATACTTGATCGATTGACCCTCAATGAGTTCCAAGAGGTGGTGTCCACCTTCTGCCAGAAGATTAAGTTTCTGGTGGACAACGAGGTGGCTGAAGTCAAAGGTGACCAGTGTAAGAGATCGGAGGCCGGCTAGAAGGGGGGTTGGATAGCTAGGCCACCCCCAACTTCGATTCTTCTCTACAAGGTTAGTTACGCAAGCGGAATACAAAAACTAAAGCAATGAAAATAAACAAGTAATGTAACACCCACGAAATGATAAGCTATACCTATGGGTATTTTTCTTTTAGAATAAAAGATAAAAGGGAAATGGAAATAGAACCAAAAAGAAATAAAAAGAAAGAGACGTTAAGGTTTGAACCTTAAACCTTCCACAAATGATAAAGTTAAATTGGTGTATGGTAACCACTAGAGTAATGAATAATATATGAATAGAAAAGAATGAAAATTGTAGTTAAAAGTAAGAGTATAATTAAGTAAGGGAACAAGAGAAAAGCAAGTAGCCTTCCTCCTCTTCCTCTTGGTTAAGAAAAAAAGCAAGCAAAAGACAAGTTGTCTTTCTTCCTTCCTTTCTCTATTTTCGTGGGAATTAAGAGAGTGAGAAGATAGAGAAGGCAAGGGGATGAATTGGGACACTTTTCATCTTCATTGGGAATAAATAGGTATGAGAGAAGAAAAGAGAAAGAAAGTTGGTTAATTCTTCCTCCTTCTTCTTCCTCCTCCTCCTTTCTCCTTCTTCCTTCTCCACCGAAACCTAAAACTCTCCCTCTCTCATTTCCGAAAATCCAAGCTAAGGTTTTTCTTGCTAAGAAAAACTAATTCATAAGAAGGAGTCCTCAAGATCTACTCCTTACAAGCAAGAGAAGAAAAGAGAGAACTAGGAAGAGAAGTTTCTTTTTCCTCTTCACAAGGGTACCATCTTCCTTAGGAAAAACAAGCAAGAGGATGTAAGTATCCCCTCACCTGTGGTACAAGTTGTTTATGTGTTTTCCATGAGGTTAGAATGCTTAAAAACCCAGGATCATTTCTTGAAACTTTCGGCCAAGACATGAATAAAGGATTTAGAGAAGTTTAAGACTTAACTAAGCATGCTCACTATGTTCTTATGATATGTACCCTAATATAGGAGTTAGTTAATGTTTCTTATACTTGTATGCTTACCTAAAACTTAGATCATGCTCTTGAACTTTCGGCCAAAGTGTGAATAAAAGATTAGGAAGACTTAAGACCTAAACTAAACATGTTCACTATGTCCTTATGATATGTACCCGATGATAAGAGATTAGTTTGGTGTTTTTATGCTTGTATGTTGCTTTAAACCTAAATTCATGCTCATGAAGTGTTCGGCCATGATAGAGAAATTGACTAGGAGAGGTTAAAAATTTAGTCTACCATGATCATGACTTGCTTGTTAATATGTTATGAAGAGTACTTAGTGTTTTCACACTTGTATGTTGATTGGAACCTAAATACATGCCACCTTAGGGAATTAGGGTTTCGGCCATGATAGAAATGAAGACCTAGAAGTGTTTAAAAATTTAAGCTATCATGCTCATGACTTTCCTTATGAAAAGGTAGGAAGATTTCTTAGGGTTTCATGCTTGTAGGTTGTTTGGAACCTTGATATGTTGCACCTTAGGGCTTCGGCCATGATGGGAATTAAGACCTAGGAGAGCTTAAGACTTACTCCAACATGCTCATGACTCTTCTTATGACATGATATAAAGCTAACTTAGGGTTATCATGTTTGAATGTTGCTTGAAATCTAGATGCATGCCTCTTTATGTTTCGGCCATGATAAATTTTAGGGTCCAAGGAAGCTTAAAATTTAATCTAGCATGCTCATGAATTCCCTTATGATATGATATGAAGTTAGCTTGATATTCTTATGCTTGTATGTTGTTTAGAACTTAGTTTCATACCCCTAAAGTTTTCGGCCATAATCAAGTTAAAAGACCTAGGAAGCTTAGAACCTAAACCAAATATGCTCATTATGTTCTTAATCATTTATGATATGAAATTGGTTTAGGGTTCACATGCTTTTATGTTGTTTAAAACCTAGAACTAGGCATGGTGACTTTCGGCCACAACAAGACCAAGAACCTAGGGAGCTTAGAACCTAAACCAAATATGCTCATTATGTTCTTAATGATTTATGATATGAAATTGGTTTAGGGTTCACATGCTTTTATGTTGTTTAATACCTAGAACTAGGCATGGTGACTTTCGGCCACAATAAGACCAAGAACCTAGGGAATTTAGAACCTAAACCAAATATGCTCATTATGTTCTTAATGATTTATGATATGAAATTGGTTTAGGGTTCACATGATTTTAGGTTGTTTATAACCTAGGGCTAGACTTGGAACTTTCGGCCACTACATAGAATTAGGGTTAGAGACCCAATTATGATTTCACTATGTGTCTCACATGCTACGATATGAATGAAGAGATGCTAGTTAAGGTTTTCCATGCATGATTATGTTTCCTATGATGCATTTTATGCTCATTTATGTATGCTTATGAATTATGCAATATGATGACTCTTATGATGTGATTTATGTTCAAGTATGCATGCTTTATGATATGACAAGTAATATGCTCATTTATGTATGCTTGTGAACCATGCATGATAATGACTCTTATGATGTGATTTATGCTCAAGTATGCATGCTTTATGAAATGACAAGTAATATGCTTATTTATGTATGCTTATGAATAAAGCATTGTGATGACTCTTATGATGTGCTATATGCTCAAGTATGCATGCTTTATGACATGATAAGTAAAGGCCTAAGAGTTGCTTCCCTATTAAGTGGGACTAAGAGCACTCTTTATGATATGATAAGTAAAGGCCTAAGAGTTGCTTCCCTAATAAGTGGGACTAAGAGCACTCTTTATGATATGATAAGTAAAAGCCTAAGAGTTGCTTCCCTGTGAAGTGGGACTAAGAGCACTCTTCATGATATGATAAATAACTATGACATGTTATTTTACTTTGTATGACTTGTACCAAGGGTGGGCTCCATAAGCGCCCCTAGGCCGACAGACTATGAACGGGTCTAGTAAAAAGGGATGGGCTTCTTAGTACGCCCCTAGGTCGACGGTCGTAGTACGGACCTAGTTCCGTAGTAGGTTCGGGGCTAGCTACCCTGTCCTAGGGATTGTGCGCATTTATGTATGTATGTGGTACAAGCCGGGCCCTCATGATGATATTATGTTCAAGTACTATATGATATGTTTTAAGACATCTTGCACATGACATGACATATGTTTTAAAAGACATCTTGCATGATATTTCTTTATGATATGACATGCTCTTATGATTTATATGACATGATGCTCTTTTATTTATGATATGATACATCATGATATTTCTTTATGATATGACATGCTCTTATGATTTATATGACATGATGCTCTTTTATTTATGATATGATACATCATGATATTTCTTTATGATATGATATGCTCTTATGATTTATATGACATGATACTCTTTTATTTATGATATGATACATCATGATATTTCTTTATGATATGATATGCTCTTATGATTTATATGACATGATACTCTTTTATTTATGATATGATACATCATGATATTTCTTTATGATATGATATGCTTCTATGATTTATATGACATGATGCTCTTATGATTTATGATATGATATAACATGATATTCTTTATGAGATGATATGTTATGATGCTATGTTTACATGATATGATGTTTAAATGATTATGTCTCCATTGTTATATGTTTATGTTATTATGATATGAAATACATTTTTGTGAGTAGGAAAGGATCTTATTAAGCCTGTGTGCTTATGACTTACTTTCCTTGTACCGCAGATAAAGGCAAAGAATGGAAAAACTAAGGGAGCCGCAGGAGAGGCAAGAGATGTGTGTGGTGGTGGCTCGGCTAATAAAAAGAAAAAGACCTGCTTATGTTATTTTATGTTGACATGAACTAAGTTTGTTTATGTAATGTTCCGCATGATTTCATGATTTCATGATAAGTTCTTCCGCTATTTTACTTTAGAAAAGAAATGTTTATATGCATGTATGTTCCCCATGATAAGTAAGTAACCCTGCCCTACTAGCAGGAGGGCCGGGCGTTACAAGTAAGAGCACAAACGCTAACACGATTCCTTTACGTGGTTCGGAGATTGCTTGCTCCTACTCCACGGCGTGTCCTTGAGGTGGACGAATCCTTGATCCCTCAGTGGATCAATCCCCGACAATCTCCGGCTAAAGCTTACTCCTTCTCGGTGGAGTACAACCTCTCACAAGGTTCTCTTCCTCTTACAAGATGAACTTAGGTTTAGGAGGAAGAGAGTAGGCTTGGAAGCTTTGGGCAATGACAAGGAGTGATTCAACAATAATTAGTAACCTACTTCAAGCCCCAAAGCTTCCTTTAAATAAGAGGAGAGAGTTGATCATCATATCAACTCATCTTAGCACCAGTCGACTGACAAAACTGGTGTTACCGTTAGAGGTAGCCAATGGCTACTTTGCAGCACCAACAGTTGGCCAACGGTTATTTACCAGTTGACTGCATGTTTTATCAGTCCACTGGTCGCTGCCGACTGAGCGAACAGAATGCTTCTGTTCACTGCCAGTCGACTGGTGCACTCGACTACTAAAATATGCAGTCGACTGCATCGACTGCTAAAAGTTACAACCGACTGGACTGCACCTTGTTACATACTCACACTCTTCCTCTCTGGAGTCACTCTTGAAGTCCTCTTCCTCGGCCTTCGTCCCTCAGATGCACCCGAGCCCGTGGCTCCTCTCCGTGCTCCTCATCCGGCGATCCCTTAGATGTCTTCCACACCATCCTTCACCGATTCAAGGATCCGAGCCCTAGGATGAGCTTCCCAAGCTTAACTGCACCAAGCTCCTCATGTATGTTTCACCAAGTCCTGCAAGACTCAAACACGCATATCAAACACATATGAAAGCCTAACTTAAACTCTTTGACACACACATCAAAACAATGATCGTACTGATCAAACCTAGGTCGATTGCATCAACAACCAGTTGGCCGCTAGACGATGCTACATTGAGATGGTCAAGTTCGAATCAAGGGCCACTAGGAAGAACTCACTCTTGGAGGTGAATTCTATCAGGGAGGATCCTCCTTCGCTGGTCTATGAAGAAAAGGAGGAGGTTCTGATCCACCCCAGCTGGTTGGAGGCAACTACTTTTATCGCCGCTGACCTGGAAATCAAGAAGAAGGTAGAGTTGGCCACCTGCCTTAGGCAAAACTATGATGTGTTCTCCTAGTCGACGCACGGGCTCCCGGACATCTCGCCGAGCGTATCTAGCATAAGCTTAATGTCCAACTAAACGCTCAGCTTATGAAGCAAAAGAAGAAGGACTTCAGTGCAAAGCAAAACCAGATCATCCAGGCAGAGATAGAAAAATTAGTGGAGGTCGGCCACATTTGTGAAGTCCGATTCTCGAGCTGGCTGGCCATTGTTGTGTTGGTGTCCAAGCCGGGTAACAAGTGGCGGGTTTGCATCGACTTCCGTGATTTGAATAAGGCATGCCTGAAGGATTTCTATCCACTGCCCAGGATAGATTAGATGGTGGATTCTACGGTGAGTTGCGAGCTAATCTGCATGCTCGGTGCATACTAAGGATACCACCAAGTGCCGCTCGCCCGAGAGGATCAAGAGAAGGTCAGCTTCATAACAACCGATGGAACCTATTGCTACAATATCATGCCGTTCGGATTGAAGAACGCCGGTGCCACTTACTAGAGGCTAATGAATAAGGTGTTCCAGTGGCAGATCAGCTACAACATGGAGGTATATGTCGATGACATATTAATAAAATCTCTCCAAGCTATTGACCTTTGTGTAGACGTCGAGGAAACTTGCCGAACCTTGAGGGCATACGGGATAAAGTTGAACCTGAACAAGTGCCTATTCGACACAAATAGTGGCCGCTTCCTCGGATACATCATCACTGATTGGGGCATCGAGGCGAATCCAAGCAAGGTGAAGGCGTTATAGGACATGTCCCTGCCCCACAGTTTGAAAGAGTTCCAACAGCTGACCGGACGGATCATTGTGCTATCAAGGTTCATCTCGAAGTCATCTGACCGAAGTCATCCATTCTTCAAGGTGCTGCGCCGAGCGACAAAATTTCAATGGGGCACGAAATGCGACAAGGCGCTGGAAGAGCTCAAGGAGTACCTTAACTCCCTACCTGTATTGGCTAAGCTGAGCGCCAGTGAGCCTCTCTATTTCTACTTGTCGTCCATCGAGTATCCGGTTGACTTGGCATTGGTAAGGCAGAACGACCATGAGCAACAACCTATGTATTTTCTAAGTCATATATTAAAAGATGCAGAGTCTCGCTACATCTGTCTTGAAACGTTGGCATACGCACTAGTGCTCGCCACTCAGAGACTCCATCCTTACTTTCTTTCACATCCCATCATCATGATGACCAACAATACCTTAGGAAGGGTCCTTCTCAACCTAGAAGCATTCGGGAAGCTAATCAAATGGACAATTGAGATGAGCAAATTCGACATACAATATTAACCCCGAACGGCGATCAAGGTCCAGGCCTTAGCTGATTTTGTTACCAAGGTCCAGAACATCGAGCCAGATGCAACGTGGAAGATCTATGTGAAGGATCGAAAAGAATTTAGATATCTCCATAATGGTATGATATTGTCCACTTTGGGCCTAATCCCTCATGGTTTTGCTCTTGGGCTCTACCCAAAAGGCCTCATGCCAATGGAGATATTTTTTTCATATAAACTCATGATCTTTCCTATGTATTTTCAATGTGGGACTATATTTGCAACCTTGCAACCCCAACAATCCCCCACTCAAACAAAGGACCACGGGCTTCCCAAGTCCAGTCCTCGACCCACCAGGTCTTCCTGCCTCTCGGTCCACCCGACCTACTAGAACTTCCTTGCCTAGCCGCAACTAGGACTTCCTGCCTGGTGTCTAGTCCTCTTGATTCGGACACGAGAGCCCCCACTTCCTTTCTTCGAGGTCAATATGTTACTCACATGGCTCAATTAGACCATAACTCTTATGGACAGTCGGTGGTTAGACCTTCTGGGAGTCTGGGCTCTGATACTAATTGAAGGATCGAAAAGAATTTAGATATCTCCACAATGATATGATATTGTCTACTTTGGGCCTAAGCCTTCATGGTTTTTCTCTTGGGCTCTACCTAAAAGGGCTCATGCCAATGGAGATATCTTTTTCATATAAACCCATGATCTTTTCCATGTGTTTTTAATGTGGGACTATGTTTGCAACCTTGCAACCCTAACACTATGTGGATGGCTCATCCACTTGGTAAAGTAGCGAGATCCGCATTCTTCTGATTTCACCACGGGAGGACAAGATGCAACTGTCCATTCAACTGGATTATCGCACGATGAATAATGAAGCTGAATATGAAGCCTTAATAGCCGACTTACAAGCAGCTCGGCATGTCAGAGCTATAAAAGTCCTTATCCACTCAGACTCTCAGTTGGCCGCTTAGCAGCTATTAGGGACATTCGAAATAAACAACTTCTGACTCAAGTTATATGTAGAAGCTTTTGAGAAGTTGAAAGCCAGTTTTCAAGAGGTAGTGATCTAAAAGATTCCCTGGTCAGAAAATCAGGTTGCAGATGAATTGGCTAAGTTAGCCAGTTCATTGTCACCGATCGTGATAGAGCAGCCAATAGAGCAAGTCACATTGGTGGTGCACATCGACACGATGGAAGGAATAACTTTCCTGAGTGATTGGAGGACAACACTGATAGAGTTCCTCTGATCGGGCATCACACCTGCCGATCAAGAGGAAGCCCGCTTACTGAAAAAGAGGGTCGGATGATTCACCCTGATCGGAGATCAGCTGTATAAAAGAGCCTTCTCTAGTGTTAGAGTGAAACTTTAATGACCTCTTGACCTTCTACCGTATTCCTCTTCTAACATCGGACGTTGTGTGGGCAGCGATCTTCCGAGATGAGAACCACCAAACACCTTCTTCTTCCTTCTAGGTTTTGGCCACCAAGAGTCCTTCTTGATGGAGAGGTTCAGCCACCACCAATGCTCCAAGGGATGCTAGAGACTAGTCTTCCTTTCTCTCCTTCTTCTCCTTGCTTGATCCGGCCACCAAAGCAACTCCACCAATGAAGAGGTTTCGGCCACAAGAAAGGGAAGAGAGAAAGAGGAGGGGCCGACCACACCCAAGAAGAAAAAGAGAGGAGAAAAATAGAATAGAGGTTATCAATCATGAAGGCACCTCTACCCCCTCTTTTATATTCCTTGGTCTTGGAAAATAAGAAAATTTTAATAAAAACGTCCTTAATTCCTTTTCCATGAAAAAGAAAATTTAATTGATTTAAAATCAATTTTCTTTTCTCAAACCATATGGCCGGCCACTATTCTAATCCCAATCAAAGAAAATTTAATTCACAAAAGAATTAAAACTTCCTAATTTGTTTCCGAAAATTTATAAAAAATTTCTCCAATAATTTTTCCCTTCATGATGGTTTGTAAAAAGGAAATTTTATAAATTAAAATTTTTATTTTAAACATGTGGATGATTTCCAAAAAGGAAAGTTATCTCTAAAAATTAAAATCTCCTTTTAATCTACAAATAAGGAAAGATATCAAATCTTTTCTTAATCTTTTGTAGAAACTAATAAAAGAGAATATTTAATTTTTAAACTCTCTTTTAAATCATGAACATGGTTAAAAAGGAAAGTTTTCTCAAAATTAAAATCTACCTTTCAATCTACAAATAAGGAAAAATTTCAAATCTTTTCTTAATCTTTTGTAGAAAGCTATAAAAGGAAAGATTTAAATTTTAAACTCTCTTTTAAAACCATGGAATCCACATAAGAAAAATAAAAAAAAATAAAATTACTTTTTATTTTAATAGGGCCAGCCACCTAAGCTTGGGTTCAAGCTAGGGCCGGCCACCTCATGAACCCATGAACCATGCCTTTGGTCGACCTTAGCTTGGACTCCAAGCTAGCTTGGTCGGCCCCTGTAGGATGGGTAAGAAGGTGGGTATAGTACTCTATAATTAAGAGGCTACGATATGGACCGAGAGGAGGAATTGGTTTTGATGAAATTAAACATCCCGTGTTCGCCCCGAACACATAACTTAATTTCATCAATAATAATTCATTCCACTAAAGAACTATTATTGAACTACCGCACCAATCCCAAATTACATTTTGGGCTCCTTCTTATTATGAGTGTGTTAGTCTCCATGTGTTTAAGATATCAAATGTCCATTAATTAAACGAGTTACTGACAACTCACTTAATTAATATCTAGTTCCAAGAGTAGTACCACTCAACCTTATCGTCATGTCGGACTAAGTCCACCTACAGGGTTTAACATGACAATCCTTATGAGCTCCTCTTGGGGACATTATCAACCTAGATCACTTGGGCACAGTTTCCTTCTATAATCAACAATACACACTATAAGTGATATCATTTCCCAACTTATCGGGCTTATTGATTTATCGAACTAAATCTCACCCATTGATAAATTAAAGAAATAAATATCAAATATATGTGCTTGTTATTATATTAGGATTAAGAGCACACACTTCCATAATAACTGAGGTCTTTGTTCCTTTATAAAGTCAGTATAAAAAGAAACGACCTCTAATGGCCCTACTCAATACACTCTAAGTGTACTAGTGTAATTATATAGTTAAGATAAACTAATACCTAATTACACTATGACCTTCCAATGGTTTGTTCCTTTCCATCTTGGTCGTGAGCTACTATTTATAATTTATAAGGTACTGATAACATGATCCTCTGTGTGTGACACCACACACCATGTTATCTACAATATAAATTAATTGAACAA
This sequence comes from Zingiber officinale, assembly GCF_018446385.1. NCBI lineage: Eukaryota > Viridiplantae > Streptophyta > Magnoliopsida > Zingiberales > Zingiberaceae > Zingiber > Zingiber officinale. The sequence goes on from NC_055987.1 coordinate 39,515,299, forward strand.
CTACATTTATCATAAATGTAGACATTTGACCAATGTGATTCTTATTTCTAGATAAATGTTTATACCAAAAGCTAGACTTTTAGTATACATCCTAACAGGGAGAGGGTTCGGTCGATCGAACAGAGGGATCGATCGATCGAACGCCCAAGGCACCTATAAAATGAGGCTCGAAGTCTGAGGCCAGAACAACTCTTCTTATTATCTAAAAAGCTCTTCTTCGTGTACGGATTGTGCTACACATCTTCAACAACTCAGCAACTCACTCATTCCGGAAGTACCGACCAAGCTACATCCTACGCATACGATTATCAGTATATTTATTTTCATATTGCACTTAAATGAAAATAAGATAGTAGGAGTGTTACTATCTTATATCATTGTACTTGTACGATCTGCTTCTTTCCGAAGATTTCGGAAAGAAGGGTTTTAGTGCTTTGCCCATCGGTGCGGTCGAGGACCGCGGGCCTTCGAGTAGGAGTCGAGCTAGGCTCCGAACGAAGTAAACGACTTTGTCTCTTTTCTTATTTCCGCTGCACGATTCTGATTTAAAAAGTAAAAGAAAAGTTTTAAAATAAGCGATATTCAACCCCCCTCTATCGCTCGTATCCGATCTATCAATTAGTATCAGAGCCTCGTTAGCTCTGAAATAACTTAACCATTTTTCAAAGCATTTTTTTTAAAAACTTTCTCTTTTCTTTAATTTAGAATATTTTTTTCATTTTTCTTATCCTCTCAAGCACTGCTAATCCCAAGACGAAAAGTCTTGGAAATACTTTTCTTTTAATTTTTATCTTGCAAGGATGTCGAACTCGTATCAAGAAGGATATAGTACTGCTCGACCTCCACTATTCAAAGGAGAAAATTTTAGTTATTGGAAGAATAGAATGGAGTGCTATTTGAAGTCCAACATCGAGCTCTGGTTCACAATCTTGAAAGGCTACACTCCCTCGACGAAAGATGGAACGCCTCTTGAGCCTGAAGATTGGACTCCCCCAATGATCAAGAAGGCACAACTAAACTACAAGGCAATCAACGCCATTCAGTGCGGACTTAGAATGGAAGAATTGAATCGAGTTGGCCCCTACGACAATACTAAAGAATTATGGGACTCTCTAGTCAAACTACACGAAGGAACTGACGACTCGAAGATAACTAAATGAGACTTACTTTTAAATAATTTATTTAATATAAAAATGTTTCCCGGAGAGACGACCTCGCAACTACACGCTTGACTGAAGGGCATACTTAATGGCCTCCACCTGATCGGACACAACCTGGAAAACCGCGACACGATAAGGTACGCCTTAAATGCCTTTCTAAGGAATGCTTTGTGGGCATCAATTGTAGATACGTACAAAGTCTCCAAAGATCTTTCAATTCTTAAGTTAGACGAGTTATTCTGTGAATTGGAATTACATGAACAATCTAATATAAGCCATGTCGAGAAAGGTGTAGCTCTGTATGCAGGTCCAAGCAAGGAGACAAAATTAAAAACCAAGATTGAGTCTGAAGGTGAGTCAGACTCTGACTCAACAAATGAAGAAGAGTTGGTCAACATGGTGCGGAGACTTCTGACGAAGAAGAAGTTAAGAAGAAATGTCAAGAAGACTCCGCTCAACTAGACCCAAAACAAATCAGAAGTGATTTGTTACGGGTGCAACAAAAAGGGACATTTCAAAATCGATTGCCCGAACCGGAAGGAAGAAAAGCCCAAATCGGCAAGACGAAAGAAGGCTCTTTAAGCAACTTGGGACAAGACTTCTTCCGACGAATTCGACACGAAGCAAATGAAGCACTTGAGACATCTTGCATTTATGGAAAGAAACGAAGATTCCGACTCCGAGTTCGATGAAGAGTACGAGTCCGAGATCGACCTCGATTCCGAGAGAAGCCCCAGATCGGAAGATCCAAATATGGTAACGATTTATTCTAAATCTAATTTACTTAAAGTAGTTAAGTGTTTGTTTAAAAAATTATCAAAATCGGAAAAACAAAATGACTTGTTACTTAAGGAAATAGACCACCTTAAGCAACAAGTTAACTTGAGTGACTCGACTAACTAAGTTCAAGTCGGAACTTCAACTCAAGTTGAAAAACTTGAGGAAGAAAATTTCGACTTGAAAGGACAAGTCGAGCGACTCAAAAAAACGTTGGAAAGGTTCGAACTGGGATCCAAGTGTCTAAATATAGTACTTGGGTCGCAATGAGCCGTGTACAACAAATCAAGACTTGGCTACAACCCTAAGCAAATGAACAAATCATATTTGTCTTTAATTAGTCAAAAAGTTAGAAGTCAAGTCCAAGCATGGGTTCAAACAAAACTTTTAACCAAACCAATTGAACCAAACCTATACTTAATCCCTAAGAGTCAGATTCATTACTTAGATAGACCTTATCTAAGCTATGGCTCAGGGGAAGCAAGTAGAAAAACAATACAACCAACTTGATTAACCAAACTCATACACTTAGGATTAGGTTTACTTTCTGCTTAGAATGGTTAGATGAAAAAGGTTTACCAAACCCTACAACATAGCATCGGAATGGATTAGGATGATAGTACGTCAAGGAAACTTTGTTGAAGGCATGTCTAGGCTGAATATGGAATTCTACCTGGTGCACTTGTCACACCCCATAGGAGTCCTTGCCAGACAAAAATCTGACAACATCTCCCCTGTACCGGAGACAATATGAAGCATTTATACATACAAAATATACATCAGCCACATTCGGCCGGAATATATACACAACCACGCAGTTTATATCATCAGCCCACTCGGTTGGAACAAAATAAATACAACCACACAGTTTAATAAGCCTACACGACTGAAAGTAAACACACAACAATGGAAACGCAGCGGAAAACACAAAACAATATGAACATAAGACCAACAATGACACTAACAAAAATACCTGCCATCACCAGACTAAACTCCAAAAATCCACAGTGACTTGTTCAAAAGCAAAATACGCAAAATTAACATGCCACCCAAACAATAACAAAATCTAAAAAGAAAACTATCATCGTGTGTGACGTGGGACTGGCAGCCGGGACTCTCCAAGCATCCATGACTCATCTACCTGTTACCTGGAGAAAGAAAACCAAATTAAGAGGTGGTGAGTATTGGAACTCAGCGGGTAAAGATAAGATAGTGCATGAACGTAATATACAAATAAAAAGTGGGCCAAGAGTATACAATCTCATAAGAGGAAATAGACGATACTACAATAGAATCAAAATAAATGTTTATACCTGAAACCATATCCTAGGCTAGGTATAGTAGGTCCGAACTGGTACTAATCTGTTGCAGTACTGCTCATAACTACAGAGGTAATAAGCAAGGTATATACAAATTTCCAATGACTAAACATCTACAATGAGAATATATCTCAACATAAGTAAGTATATCAGCATATGTGAACAACAGCAGTAAGTAAGCAATAACAGCATATATAGACAGTAGCGGCCAAAGCAAATATAATAACAACAACGTATGCACGGATGCTCACTCCCGCCCACCTCTCTGCACCATGACCCCTGTATGGTCGAGAGGTCGGGTCAGTGAAAGACTGTACACCACTCCAGCTACCACTCTCACGAGTGGCCGAGGGGACAGTTGCATAGTAGCTAACTAGCTACATCTGCGACGGGGTCCCTGCTGCTCGTAACTCTAGCTACCACTATCTATGAATGGTCGAGTGCGGCACAACAGGACAAGCGACATCTGTTGGTTGCTACTCGGAAAGCCTAATGGTTCCACTGTACAAAAATTTTGTATAAAGGTCTGAACCTTTTCCTAGCTACCATGTGTTCTTTTAAATTAAACTTGGATCGCCTATGGAACTTAAAACGTTTGATCCAAAGTTTAATTTATTTGTTCTTTTAGGTTTAGACTTGGATCTCTTGCGGAACTTAACACTTTCGATCCAAATCACCTAGGTTATTAATTTCATTAAATATTAATTCCCAAAATTGGCTTCCAGGACTACATGGCGAGGTACATGACCTTCTTGGATATGAGAGCAACCACCACCGCCTAGACAAAGCCTTTTAATGAAAGCTAATATTTAATTTCCTTAAATAACTTTAGGTCAACCGAAAAGAACAATCAAATCACAAGGAAAAGAAAAACAAAAGAACACAACATCGAAAACAAATTCGAAATACTAGAATCACATGCCTCTTGTATTTGGTATTTTTACATGGAGATAAAACTAACATGATGCGGAAAACTATATTAGTTATACCTTCCTTTGTGAACTTTTAATGACCTCTTGATCTTCTACCGTATTCCTCTTCTAATCTCAGACGTTGTGTGGGCAATGATCTTCCGAGACGAGAACCACCAAGCACCTTCTTCTTCCTTGCAAGTTTCGGCCATCAAAACTTCTCCTAGGATGAAGAGGTTCGGCCACCACCACCATGCTCCAAGGGATGCTAGAAACAAAGCTTTCTTTCTCTCCTTCTTCTTCTTCTTCTCTAAACTTGATCCGGCCACCATATGTATCTCCACAAGAAGGATGAGGTTCGGCCATCCAAGAGAAGAGAGGAGGAGAGGATGGCCGGCCACACCAAGGAAGAAAAAGAGGGAGAAAAATAGAATAGAGTTCTTCTCATGAAGGCACCTCTACCCCCTCTTTTATAATCCTTGGTCTTAGCAAATAAGGAAATTTTAATAAAAAAACTTCCTTAATTCCTTTGCCATGAAAAATAAATTTAATTGATATAAAATCAATTTCTCTTTTATTAATCAACATGGCCGACCACAATAATCTAAGCAAAGGAAATTTAATTCAATCAAGAATTAAAACCTTCCTAATTTATTTCCGGAAATAAAATTTCTCTAATAATTTTTATCCCTTCATGATTGGTTTATAAAAAGGAAATTTAATAAATTAAAATCTTTCTTTTAAACATGTGGATAAAAAGAAAGTTATCTCTAAAAATTAAAATATCTTTTAATCTACAAATAAGGAAAAATATCAAATCTTTTCTTAATCTCTTGTAGAAACTTATAAAAGAGAATATTTAATTTTTAAACTCTCTTTTAAATCATGAACATGGTTAAAAAGGAAAGTTTTCTTAAAATTTAAAATCCACCTTTTAATCAACAAATAAGGAAAGATTTCAAATTTTAAACTCTCTTTTAAACATGTAGATGATTTACAAATAAGGAAAGTTTTTACCAAAAATTAAAACCATCCTTTTTAATCTACAAATAAGGAAAGAGATTAATCTCTTCTCTTAATCTTTTGTAGAAAGCTATAAAAGGAAATTTTTAATTTTTAAACTCTCTTTTAAAAACATGATATCCACATAAGAAATAATTTTAATAAAAATCCTTTTTAATATTCTAGTGGCCGGCCACCTAAGCTTGGGACCCAAGCTTTGGCTGGCCACCAACTTGGCTCATCCACTTGGTCTTGGCCGGCCCTAGCTTGGGTTCCAAGCTAGCTTGGCCGACCCCATTGGATGGGTAAGAAGGTGGGTATATGGTGGGTATAAATCTCTATATACAAGAGGCTACGATAGGGACCGAGAGGAGGAATTGGTTTTGGTCTCCCAATGAAATTAAGCATCCCGTGTTCACCCCGAACACACAACTTAATTTCATCAATAATAATTCATTCCACTAGAGAACTATTATTGAACTACCGCACCAATCCCAAATTACATTTTGGGCTCCTTCTTATTATGAGTGTGTTAGTCTCCCTGTGTTTAAGATAACAAATGTCCACTAATTAAGTAAGTTACTGACAACTCACTTAATTAATATCTAGCTCCAAAAGTAGTACCACTCAACTTCATCGTCATGTCGGACTAAGTCCACTTGCAGGGTTTAACATGACAATCCTTATGAGCTCCTCTTGGGGACATTCTCAACCTAGATTACTAGGACACAGTTTCCTTCTATAATCAACAACACACACTATAAGTGATATCATTTCCCAACTTATCGGGCTTATTGATTTATCGAACTAAATCTCACCCATTGATAAATTAAAGAAATAAATATCAAATATATGTGCTTGTTATTATATTAGGATTAGGAGCACACACTTCCATAATAACTGAGGTCTTTGTTCCTTTATAAATTTAGTATAAAAGAAACGACCTCTAATGGTCCTACTCAATACACTCTAAGTATACTAGTGTAATTATATAGTTAAGATAAACTAATACCTAATTACACTACGACCTTCCAATGGTTTGTTCCTTTCCATTTTGGCCGTGAGCTACTATTTATAATTTATAAGGTACTGATAACATGATCCTCTGTGTGTGACACCACACACCATGTTATCTACAATATAAATTAATTGAACAACTACATTTATCATAAATGTAGATATTTGACCAATGTGATTCTTATTTCTAGATAAATGTTTATACCAAAAGCTAGACTTTTAGTATCCTAACAATGTCCCACTTATACTAAAAGACTAAGCTGCTATATCTGCTGCCATACATCTGATTCCCAACCCTTCAACATGCCCACCAAAAGCTCTTGCCTTAAGGGCCTTAGTGAAAAGATCTATAGGTCATCATCTGATGCAATCTAGGTAGCAACAACTTCTCCTCATTTATATGATTTCTCGTATTGGGTGGTACTTGCGCTCTATTGTGTTTACTTGCCTTATAGACTCATGGTTTCTTCAAGTTTGCTACTGCACCACTATTATTACAATAAATTGTAATAATCTTTGGACAAACCAGAAATCATATCTAAGTCTATATTGAGGTTATTGAGTCATTCAACTTTTATGACTACCTCAGAGGTTTGCCATATACTCAGCTTCTATGGTGGAGTCCAGAAAAACACCTATGCTTATCACTCTTCCATAGTTATGACTGTACTTCCTAAAGTAAACACAAAACCCCGAGCTTGACTTACTAATGTCCCTATCCGATTGGATGTCAAAATCCGTGCAACCCACAGGGACCAAATTAACTACCTTGTAAGCTAGCATATAATCTCTAGTGCCTCTAAGGTACTTTAATATATGCTTTACTGCAGTCCAATGTCCTTGTCTAAGGTTACTTTGATATCTGCTAACTATGCCCTTGGCAAAACAGATTTCTGAACTCGTGCATAGCATACATTAGGCTTCCCATAGCCGAAGCATAAAGAACTGTCTTCATTTCCTTTATCTACTTTGATGTCTACGGAGACATCTCTTTTAGATAAAGTTACTCCATGCTAAAAAGGTAAGAAACCTTTCTTGGAGTTTTGCATGCTTAAAACGAGATATGATTTTTTCGATATATGAAGCTTGGGATAAGTAAAATATTTTTTTCTTGCGATCCCTTATTACTTTGATCCCAAGAATATATACATTCTCCCAAGTCTTTCATATCGAATTATTTGGAAAACCATACCCTTACTTCTGACAACATTTTGATATTGTTTCCAACTACCAAAAATATTATCTACGTATAGTACAAGAAATACCACCACGTTTCCATCATACTTTTTGTATACACAAAACTTATCCAGTTACTAAATAAATCCATAGGTCTGGATTATTTTGATAAACCGGATATTCCAAGACCTTGAAGCTTTGCTACAGTCCATAGACTGATTAAGCTTGCACACAAGATGCTCTTTGCCCTTTTCAATGAACTCTTCTGGTTACTTTATATGGATGCTTTCTTCAAGACTTCCATTAAGGAATGCTGTCTTGACATCCACTTGCCAAATAGATAAAAGAATCCAGATAGACTTAAGCATGACTACCAGTGAAAAAGTTTCCTTTTTCATCAAGCCTTGCTTTGAAAGTTTCCACTTTCATGTCTATCCATCTTTTCTTATTGTAGACCTATTTTTACCCAATGACTTTTACACCATCTGGTGATTCTACAAGCTTCTAGATTTTATTAGCATATATTCTAATTCTGTATTCATTGCTCTTTGCCAAGATGCTGCATCTTTATCTTGGAGTGCTTCATCATATGTCCGGGATTAGACTCATGTTTATTTGGGATCAAGTCCAAAAACTCTCCCAAAACATGAATTTTTTAGGTTTACTTGACAACCCTCCCACTACGATGAGCCACTGTCTGTGTATCATTTATGATACGTGTTGCAGTTTCTTGTGATATTTCATCTTGTACAGTTGGTACTAGATTAGACATGTCCTTTATAATTTCTTTAAGAACAAATTTACTTATGGGCTTGTGGTTTATTACATAGTCATTTTCTAAAAATCGGTCATTGATTCTAACAATGACCTTTTGATTTTTAAGACTATACACCTACTTTCGTTTCTTTAGGATAACTCACAAACAAGTGAACTCTTGCCCAACTTATCAGTGTCTCTCATGTGCTAGACCACCCAAATCCAAATATGCTTCAGACTAGGCTTACGCCCATTCTGCAATTCTATGGGAGTAGAGAGTTCTAACTTTAGAAGGTATTATGTTTGCTTCTGTTTCTAGTGTATATCCTTAAAACGAATTTGGTAATCATCAACCTACTTATTTCCATAAGAGTCTTATACCTTCTTTCTACTACACCATTCTGTTAGGGTGTACTAGGTGCAGTTAGTTGGGATTGAGTCCCGACTTCTGATAAGTGACTCCTAAATTGTCTCAAGAGATACTTACTACTATGATCTCACCGTAGTGTCTTGATACTTTTACTTTAACATTTCTCCGCATCAGCCTTGTACTCTTTGAACTAATCAAAGCACTTAGTCTTGCGGCACATCAAGTAAATGTATTTGTATCTTGAATAGTTGTCTATAAAATAGACAAAATATTCGATACTACCTATTGCCTGGATAGTCATAGGATCACACAAATCAGAATGAACCAATTCCAACATATCTTTGGCTCCATACCCCTTAGACTTAAAAGCTTCTTGGTTATTTTTCCTTCCAAGTAAGACTCGCAGGTTGGAAATATTTCCACTACTAATGAACACAAAAGTTCATCAGCTACCAATGAATCCTACTCAAGTTAATATAACCTAGCCTTAGATGCCAAAGATATAATTGGTTCATTTCCGAAGGTTGCTTTCTCTTAAAGTTAGAAGATGTGTTACTAATTTCCATTTGTTGCATCGTGAGAGTTATTGGATTATAAATTGTCAACCAACATACCAGAATAGATAACTTCCCTATTTTTCTTGATAACAACTTTGTTATCAAAATAGACACAATATCTATTCTATAATAGTTTAGAAACTGAAATCAGGTTCTTTCTAAACTTAGTATGTAAAGACAATTTCTAATAACCCATATTTTATTCCTATTAGAGAATAAACCTCTCCCACTGCAACAGCTGCTACTTTTGCAGTAGTGCCCATGTGGATAGTGTTTTCCTTTTCATATAGTTGTCGGGTTTCCTAGAACCCTGTAATGAATTGCAGACATGATTAGTGGTATCTGTATCTACACACCAGGTACCGGTAGATAACATCACTAATCATGTATTAACTAATGAATGGAATACACCTATTTTGTTCTTAGCTCTAAGAAGACAGTCTACCTTAAATGTCCAAGTCTTATTTCCAATCATTACAATTGGGACTACTAAGTCTATTTTATAGTATAACAACTAGGGATTGACAAACATTTTAAATCTTAAGAATCACAAAAATATTTGGTCAAGATCAATTCCTTAAAATCCCCATGAATTTTGTATGCCACGATAGTGTGGACGTATACAAAATTAAAGAAGAGATTTTATCCATTAATTTTATTATCTCATCAACTTTACTTTATGATGAATAAAATTAATAGTTGATCTGTCTTTGATCTAATATTTGGTCAAAACTTTTGAATTTAAAATAACATTGATTCCTCAAACAATATTATTTAAATTCACCAACACCTCATACACCGTGAATTTTGCATGCCACGATAGTGTGGACGTATACAAAATTTAAACATTTGTAAGAGGAGGGTTTTACCCATTAATTATCTTGTCAATAAATCTTTATGACAAAATAAAATTACCTCAAACACCGTGAATTTTGTATGCCACGATAGTGTGGGCGTATACAAAATCAAACATTTGTAAGAGGAGTTTTAAATTTTATTATCTTGTCAACCTATTTATTTGACGAATTAATAGTTGGTTTCTTCGGTCACACAAATAATAGCAGTGACTCCGATGGGGAGGATACTATTAGACGTGTCTAAGTGTATACCATTACTTGACACTAAGTCCATTAATAAGATTGTGCCCCTTCCGATGGGGAAGATCACACGCTCTTAATTAACTTCCTATAGTCATCCAAAATGGAAGTTTAATCTAGTGATCCGCAAACAAGCTCATCCGATATGGAGGATGTAACGACCCAATTTTCCCTATTTCAAGTTTCAAATGTCCATAAAAATATTTGGAAATGCTTTTAAAATATTCTAGAGATTTTTAGGAATTTTTAGAGTATTTTTATGTAATTTTTGGAGTTCGTTTGGTATTTTTACCGAGAGGAGAAAGTTAAAAAAAAAAAAGTTGTAGAAGCTAGGTTTCGAATCCAGCTCCTCGGACCCAAGCACAACCGGCCCGACCAATCGAGCTAAGCTCGTTTTGTTAACTAAATATGGGAATAAATTTATTTAAGGTATAGTTTCGAAAATAATCCTAGTTATAAAGAGAGGATTTAGGTTACCCGAAACCTAATTTCTTTCTCACCTCTTCTCCTCACGCGGCGTCGGCGATTTCTCTCGGGTGGAAATAAAGCCGCGGCTAGGGCTTCGTCTCTGGCGGCCGACGAGCACTTTTCTCCAAGAGCTCTTCACACCGTTGAGATCCTCTCGTCGAGGAGAGGTTGTGGGCACGAGGAGGAGCCGAAGGTCGAGCTACCCGAAACCTTAGAGTCTTCCCTTTCGGTTGTAAGTCCAAGAACAGCGAGGTGAGTTGCTACTCACCTGCAGTAGGATAGCTCCCGGATTTTCGTTCCTTGTTTTCGGTTTTGCTGTGCTAATTTGCTGTCCTAAGGGTGCTGGGCCGAATTTGCCATGTTAGGGCAATAGGTTTCGGATTTCTATGCTAGGGTTTTCCTTTGGAGTAAGATTGGGTTGCTGTTGAACATAATTATAAGCTAGGGTTTCCCTTTCATTTCTGTAGCATACATATTAAGCTTGCTAATTTATGGATTAAGTAAGTGGGGTGTTTTGCTCTTATTGGTTTCTACCGTGGCACTAAACAAGGAAATGGACTATGGTTCCGGGTTGTTTTGAAGTAGACTTGAAGAATTCTGTTGCTTTATGTTGTGAACATGTTTGCAAAGATTTTAGTTACAGCGGTACTTTCTGGTTGGTTTGTGCTGGGGAACATAACAAGAAGAACAAGCATGTTTTGGATCCATATTAGCTATAGACCTTTTATTGAATTGTTAGAGCATGAAATGCTGTAGATTTATAGCTCTTGTTGGATTTTCTCCTTGCTGCGATAAAAGAACAGCTTTGAAATTAAGCATATCAATCTTAGACTTCTTTGTTACCTTAATTAGCATCTCAGTCTTAGCATACTAGTTTTATTTGCATTTCTGCAAGCATGAACAGCTCTGTTTAGAGCTTAGAACAGCTTCTCTTTAATCGCATATTCACAAGCAAGAACAATTTCATTTAGGGCCTAGAACAACCTTTCTTTATTTGCATTTCTGTTTGTGTAGCAATAGATGTACATGAACAGATTTTCTAGTTTTAAGTTGCATTCTTTTGCCCTATTTTACAGCATATTTAGGAAGCTTAAAGTTGCTTTCTTTTGCTCTATTTTAAAGCATGATTAGTAGGTTCAAAGTTGCTTTCTTTTGCTCTATTTTATAGCATGATTAGTAAGTTCAAATTTGCTTTCCTTTGCTTTGTTTTATAACATGCTTAGAGAGTTCAGATCTGCTTCCCTTATGATATTTTTGTATAGCATGCTTAGTTGGTTGTAATTCTACATTTGATAGAAATATCTACAGGATTCTAATAAGCTCTAATCAAGGAGTATGAGAAGTATGAGTAAAGAAAAGAAAGAAAGAAAAAAAAGGCCAAGGCCTTAAGTAAATATCAAAGTCAAGACTTTAGGGATTTTTGACACACAAGGTGCCTATTAAAATGCGAAGGCATTTAAAGAAGTAAACAAGATAATAAGTATTTTACTTTTTAAGAAGAGGCTAGTACCCGACTTCCAAGGTTGTCGTTAAACAAATCCAGGTGTCCAATTCCAAGGTCTTGGCCCTGGTAGACCAAGGTCTGCTCTTTTAGGATTGGTGGCTCGCTACCCCAACCTATTAGGGAACGCGCATAAGATGGTACTATGCCTGGGCCCAAGAGAAGTTGATTATTATTTTCAAGTATTAAAGTATAAATTTTAAACAAGTGAAATAAAGGAATAAGTTTAGAGTGAATGAAGTAAGTTTCACTTTGTTTTAAAGATCAACAAGTTTAGTTTTCTTTTATGCTAGCAGCTTTTACATGTTTAGTTTCTTACATGTTATTTATTTGCTAGTTGATGAGCATGTTTAGCTTTATATGTTAGCTTTTCAGTTAGTTGATTTCTTTGCTATTTATGAGCATGAGTAGTTTTACATGTTAGCATTCAATTTTAGCATGTTTCTTTTATTTATATACATGCATATCGAGATTTTGTGAGTTAGATAGCGCTCACTAAGCATTTTGCTTATAGTCTGCATTTCTCCTACTGCAGATAAAAGATAAAGGAAGAGGAAAAGTATAAGAAGGAAGGCGACAAGGAGATGTTGTGACAGTGTGTAATGCCAGGACTATGGAGAGATCTTGAGACTTAGCTTAAAAATAATTATTAAGATTGCTTCCGTCGAATTGTTAAAAGAGTTTAGAACTTCTATATGCTATTTTCATTGGAGTGTTTTTATCATGCATTAATAGAGTTATTTCTTCCAGTATTTTGATTCTTTTTCATATATATAAACTGCGTGGTTGTCTGATATATGTTCCAGCCGCCTGTGGCTGATGTATACAGTGTTTGTATATCAGTTTAAGGTCACCGGTACAGGGGAGATTCTGTCGAAATTTTTCGGTAGGGTTTCCAAGTGGTTTTTAATCACACCGGTTAAGTAGAGTCAGTAGTTAAGTAGCGTCCACCTTTAGAGAGGAGTAGTAGTGTAGAAGGTGGGTCGTTACAGAGGAAGGCACTCAGAGCCAACGCGCAAGCTTGTTGCATCACTTATAAACCAGTAATGGAGACCGTGGAATTTATTTAAAATAAATCTCTCTCCCACTTAGTTATTTAAAGTGAGGAATTTTGACTATGCTAGTCTACCTAACATGCATACTAACAAGCACACACAACACAACATAAAAAGCAATAAATAGAAAAACTAATTTTCAATTATTATGGTTTTTATCTATTGCTGTCCTCCGTGAGTCGCCAACCCTAGCTACTGCCATCTTTGGCCACCGCCACCGGGTCTAGTTGTCGCATCCATCTTGCTCCTTGTTCCGCTGCGCCTCTGGTCCTTAAAAGGTTCCACGCCTTGCAAGATTCGATCCGTGACATAAATAGAATTTTATATTTTTCGATCTTATATTCCTCGAAGGAATGTACATGTATCTAGATCAAAAAATAAAATCCTAATAAAACTAAATACAGCTCCTGCTGTATTTTATAATACAATCATGCACACAATAAAATGCCCTTGACATGTCCAAGGGTCCAATCACACACACAATATCTATAAGCCATAATAGTTGGATCCTGCATCCACAAAGTTAGCACATTCTACTATTATCCTGCCTAAATTATGTATGACATGTGCATAATTAAACTATTACCAAATACACAGAGGCAAAACCCTAGCTCTGATAACAATTGTTGGTTGCTACTCGGAAAGGCTAATAGTTCCACTGTACAAAAATTTTGTACAAAGGTCTGAACCTTTTCCTAGCTACCATGTGTTCTTTTAAATTAAACTTGGATCGCATGCGGAACTTAACACGTTTGATCCAAAGTTTAATTTATTTGTTCTTTTAGGTTTAGACTTGGATCTCCTGCGGAACTTAACACTTTCGATTCAAATCACCTAGGTTATTAATTCCATTAAATATTAATTTCCAAAATTGTCTTCCAGGACTACATGGCGAGGCACATGACCTTCTTGGATATGGGAACAACCACCACCGCCTAGACAAAACCTTTTAAGGAAAGCTAATATTTAATTTCCTTAAATAACTTTAGGTCAACCGAAAAGAACAATCAAATCATAAGGAAAAGAAAAACAAAAGAACACAACATCGAAAACAAATTCGAAATACTAGAATCACATGCCTCTTGTATTTGGTATTTTTACATGGAGATAAAACTAACATGATGCGGAAAACTATATTAGTTATATCTTCCTTTGTGAACTTTTAATGACCTCTTGATCTTCTACCGTATTCCTCTTCTAATCTCAGACGTTGTGTGGGCAATGATCTTCCGAGACGAGAACCACCAAGCACCTTCTTCTTCCTTGCAAGTTTCGGCCATCAAAACTTCTCCTAGGATGAAGAGGTTCAGCCACCACCACCATGCTCCAAGGGATGCTAGAAACAAAACTTTCTTTCTCTCCTTCTTCTTCTTCTTCTCTAAACTTGATCTGGCCACCATATGTATCTCCACAAGAAGGATGAGGTTCGACCATCAAAGAGAAGAGAGGAGGAGAGGATGGCCGGCCACACCAAGAAAGAAAAAGAGGGAGAAAAATAGAATAGAGTTCTTCTCATGAAGGCACCTCTACCCCCTCTTTTATAATCCTTGGTCTTGGCAAATAAGGAAATTTTAATAAAAAAACTTCCTTAATTCCTTTACCATGAAAAATAAATTTAATTGATATAAAATCAATTTCTCTTTTATTAATCAACATGGCCGGCCACAATAATCTAAGCAAAGGAAATTTAATTCAATCAAGAATTAAAACCTTCCTAATTTGTTTCCGGAAATAAAATTTCTCTAATAATTTTTATCCCTTCATGATTGGTTTATAAAAAGGAAATTTAATAAATTAAAATCTTTCTTTTAAACATGTGGATAAAAAGAAAGTTATCTCTAAAAATTAAAATATCTTTTAATCTACAAATAAGGAAAGATATCAAATCTTTTCTTAATCTCTTGTAGAAACTTATAAAAGAGAATATTTAATTTTTAAACTATCTTTTAAACACTACAACAAAAACCTTCATAGACATCGATTTTCCACCGGTGTCTATTTCATTTTCGACCGATGTCTATGAAGCCGATGTTAAAAGTCTGTCATTTTAGACATCGGGTAAAAACCGGTGTAGTATCTCTTAACGACACCGGTCTTCGAATCGGTTATTAACCGGTGTAGTATCACTTAACGACACCGTTTCATCAACGGTGTAAAACTAATGTAATATTGTATGTTAATAACACCAGTTTTGGCAGCGATAAATAACCGATGTAATATTAGTTAATAACACCGGTTTTGCAGCGGTGGAAAACCGATGTAATATGTATATTTTTTAACAGCACACATTTGATTTCCGAAACAATGAAAAACTGACAATAAAAAAAAATACACAAATATTCACAAATTATACAAATATTCTTCATTCAATAATATCCATAAAATACACAAATATTCACAAATTATATAAATAATCTTCTTACAACAATATCCATAAAATACCCAAACATTCTTTTTACATCAAAAGCTAGCTAATAGATATCAAAATCCAGGTAGAACATTCTTTTAACACATCAAGGTATAACCGCACTTCAAATGTAATCTAGCATGCATTCAACCCATTCGAACCGCACTTCATCAATTTCAACTCTGGAGTACTTGAGATTTGTAAACTGTAAAAACACATAAATCCACCATATGTCAAATAACTAAAACAAATGTGTACATGTATCAAATAAAATAGAATACTGAGTTTTTAAAGGCTGCTGTGGAAGATACCGAATATAACATAGAATCTAAAACTTTCATATATGACACTTATATATGCTGCTTAGAATATAACATAGATAATTTGCTCCTAATTCAAGTGTATAGATTGATAAGAACCGACAGCATCATACAACAACTTACTAGGCATGATAATGGTTAAACAAAGAAATATTACCACACAACAAATCCAGTGAAGGAAGCATAGAAGAACAAAGCTACCTCTGATGAAGAGAGGCAGTGGCTCCAAGTTCAACAATGCCTTTGTCTCATCATGTGCAAGAAAATGGCCATCAGGGAGCGAAACCTCAATGAGATTTTCATCGTCGAATATTGAATTCTCTTCATCCTTTTCAGATAACTCAGTGCCCATGCATGGAGCCTTACTGGTCAGCTGATACTCTGATCCTTCAGATTCCAGTGATGCAACTTCTGAGCCAGTAGCTGCCTTCTTGTCTGCAAAACTCTGTGATGGTCTCTGGGCTTTTCCGAGCGGTTTGATAACAAACAGAGCGGAAGGGGAAAGCGCAAGCACGAACAGAGTAAGAAATGCTGAAATCGGATGATCATTGCAAAAGCCCCAGAGGATGAGGAGCAGTAGACAGAGTGCAACAGCCACGCTAGTGTTATTGGCAGAGCAAAGAATTGCCATCTGATAAAAAAAAATGTTCTAACATGAGCAATGCTCCAATTCGTTCTAAGAAATTCCAAGAATAACAGAGGAACTCAGATCGACCTGCAAGGAAAAGATAAAGGGGAAACACTTGAATGCTTCTGATATGGAAAAAAGGTAGTGGAACACAAAGAAGGGAGATTAGATACGTAGAAAACTCATAGAAAAACTAATTTTTAAGAGATGAAATGTAGTGAAATTTGTGCTTTTCTCCCTACTGGTGAGGCTTTTACCACACTTCACCCTTCCCGGGGCTCTTACAGGAATAGATTACTCTCACCAACATCTGGGTCTTCACTGAGGGCATCCCGTCGGGTGGTCCTGTTCCTTCCATATTTGGGTGGCAAGGTCTTTCCATTACTTGATGCCAAGCAGCTTGGGCAATGCCATTCTGCTTTAGGAATGTCTTTGCTGCCATAAGATTGAAGACATTTCAAATGGTTTCCTTTCTCACAAGCATCACAGACAAGCAAACTTTCTGTATCTGAAATCACATTTTTGCATATCTGGCAATTTAAAGAAGCATTCATATAGCCACTTGATGGAGGAATCCAATTTGGGTGATCCAGAACCTTCGATTGCAATATCCTCTGCACACTCTTACCAATCTCATTGTGATTGGTATAAAGAGAAGGTGCATGAAAGAATGCCAAGCCTTGAGTAGGTTGATGTGTAATATGCAGGCCTCCTTGTCCTGCTTGAACTGTAGAAGACTTTATTTCCTGATTTTTCATCTGATGAGAAGATTGGCTAGCATTTGCACCGGCAATACCCTCTGACCTAATTGAAGTATGATCCAACAATTTGTTTGGTTGGCTAAACCTTGACACAGCAACAACAGATGGTGATTGCATGGAAGAGATGGTTGGGATTTTCTGAGGTGGATTTTTAGCTGCATTAGAAAACAAGTTAAGCATGAATGAAAATATTAGGACATGTCCAATATTACACGTAGGGAAAACCCAAATTCCAAACAATAGAGAAAAGGATTCACAAAGGAAAAACTAGCCTTTATATTTATGCTAAAAAAAGGATTGAGCCTTTAGCAGACATGTCTTACCAGTATACCAGGCCACACTGCTTGGTACCAAAATAAAAAATAATTAGGAAATAAACACAATTACTGATATTAGTACCACAATGCTATCTGTGACTCATACAATTATCTGTTCTTTATTGAACTGCAGCTATGACTAATACTAGTTCACATAAAACTTCAGTAAAGAAGGCCAAAATATTTTAATACTTTTTAGGAACTTGATAAATTTAAGAAATTAAGCAAAAAGGGAGTAAGAAAAATGATAATGCATTAATAAAGTATTCAAGCCATAACAAAGCAAAGGAAGTCAGAATTTCACAGCATTGATAGATAATACGGACAGATATGGTTTAAAGATTTTACCTTGATCTTGTGTCAGATAAGATGGTCCACTAGGTCTAGCATTTAATCCATTATGTGCTAAAGGCAAAGCCTTATCACGGGAACTAGATGAATGTTTAATGGTATTGACACCAGCTTGCGCATCACTAATCAATGACTACTTCAAATTAGGGGCAGCGTAGGCCAGCACAGGAACATGAGATATAGTTGAAGAATTATGAAAGCCTCCAGAGGATGTTGGCATAGGACTCTTGTCCTGTGAAATCCTAGAAGCACCAGATGCAATGGCACCACGAGATTCAGATTTTGCACCAACACTTACAGGAAGCTGTTGAGAGGAATGAACTGATGAATGCACGTTTGTTTCCTTGGACATTTCCATCTGTAGAATTAGACCACAAGCATAGGTTATCAGATAAGTTCTGCAGTGACTAAACACTTAAGGAAAATGTCATATCAGATATCTTACATTCAAACAAATTATGCTGTGAAAACTGGAAAGCTAGGTATTTTCAAATGCTGTGCTTTCCAATACAAGCTAAAAGATATGTGACCTCGTGCGTGTATTTCTTGAGGGGAATGGTGAAAGCATGACTGAGTCCAAGATCCGAACTTTTAGCATCATAGTCTTGCGGTCCATTAAAAGATTGTGAGGCTTAAGATCCCTGCAAAATTAAGGAGCAAATTATTCAACAAGATCTTATCTTTAACATACTGAAACAAGATGGTGAATGAGTTTTTTCCAACCTGTGCAACACTCCATGACCATGACAGAATGAAATTCCTTTGCAGAGTTGATACATCAAAATCTACAGCAAGAGACCTTGTGAGAATCTAAAAGTACCATAATTTATCAAATATTTAGTGTCCTATCCCTAGTGGAAGCAGAGAAATTTTCTGCCCTAAAATTCATGTTGTTGATGCACAATTGACATCTTTTAAAGAACCTTTCAAGAAACAGAGAGAAATCATGATGCTCTTCAACAACCTCTTGGTAACGAGGATTTCAACAAATTTTGATGCATCATATTGGGTGGTAGAAAATAAAAATCAGCTCTTAAATTAATTTTTACCTTAACAGTCATTGGTGGCATCATTTCATGGCTCTGGCGGAAACTTCTGATGTACTTTTTCAGATCCGTGTCCATGTACTCAAAGACTAGGTAGAGAATGGTTTGCCCCTCCTTGTTCTGGTCTTGCTTTAGATCCAAAAGCTTGGAATCAAAATCAAGAGCAAGCAAATCGATGAAAAAAAGTGTTGAGAAAACGAAATTTCCATAAATTATTCAATCAGGTTAAGAATAGCACCTGACGACATGGGGATTGATGGAAAGCATGCGGAGGAGGGAGACCTCGCGGAGCGTGGTGGGAGGAACGCCCTCGTCATCCTTTATTTGTGAATATCACATTCCATGGGGTAAAAACCGATGTTAATGCAACAAAAATCTTCTTGGTTGCATTAAGATCGCCCTTTGTGAATATCAATCCCACATTCCCCTGAATCAGTCAAGGATAATTACTAAATAACTAAATGATCGATTCATGGAGGAACTAAAGATGAGGAAATGGGAAATGGCAAAGAGTGCGTACGACGAGAAGGGGGAGGAGGTTGAGGAAGTCCTTGTTGCCGGTCTTCTCGGTGTGGAAGCGGATGCAGCGGCGGATGAGGGTGTTCTTGCCCATGAGGATGACGGAGTCGCCGCGGAGGCCCCTGCGGATGCTCTGGAGCTGGTTGGACCCGACATTGTCGGCGACGGTGATTAGGACCTTCCCGTACTCGTCCAGAAGCGAGCACAGCTTCTTGTCATAACGGACCTTCTTCTTCGCTTTCGAGAGCTTCACCACCATCTCGATCTAGCTCCGGGGCGACGCAATGGGAGACGGAGAAAGGACAGAGATGGAGGGACAAAGAGTCCGAGCCGCCCTTTGTGCTGCGATTCACCCCGGAGCGCGATTAGCAGCAAGAGAGATTAGCAGGACGCGATTAGCAGCAAGAGAAATGGGGCGGCCATCCTTTTGCTGGTCATAGTGAAGGGAAGGAGGAGCGAGCGACCTCGGATGGGGATCTGAGAGAGGAGATCCCCATCTCTCAGATCAGCGGCGAGCTCCTTGTGGATGCGTGTGGCTTCCTGGTGGGAGCGGCCGGGAAGTGAGTGCGAGAAGTGGAAGGACTGCCCCCATCCCCACTCGTAGATGTCTGTGATGAGGTTGTAGAAGGTGTCGACGAAGGTAGGGACGTTATCGTCGTCGGGCGCGGCGGCAATGCCCTCCTTGGAGCGGAGAAAGAAGGACAAGTACTGCTTGTACTTGTCTTGCACCTTATCCCGCATGATCAATCCCATCTTAAGGTTCACTGCCCGTTTGCCTTTCACTTCCGCCGAGCCCATCACCCACACGAACCAGTAGACCGCGATAGCACCGACGACGGCCGCCGTCCACATCGTCGTCGAGAGATCCATTGCTCGTCTTTCAAATGGTATCTCCTAAAAGAATGATGCAGAGGATTAGGGTTTCGATTTATGGTGGGAGAGGAGAAGCCCAAAAGAAAGGGTGCTACGAAAGTCCGCCAAAATTTTGGTTCATAGACACCGGTTTTAAAAACCGCGGTTAAAATCGATGTCTATTAATGAAAAAAAGGCGCTCATAGACATCGGCTAAAAAAACCGATGTCTATGAGCGAAAATCTGCGCTCATAGACACCGGTTTTTGGAAAAACCGGTGTAAAATACTCAAAGACATCGGTTTTTGCTTAAAACTGTTGTTGTTCCACCGATGTCTATGAGGGTTTTTCTTGTAGTGAAATCATGAACATGGTTAAAAAGGAAAGTTTTCTTAAAATTTAAAATCCACCTTTTAATCAACAAATAAGGAAAGATTTCAAATTTTAAACTCTCTTTTAAACATGTAGATGATTTACAAATAAGGAAAGTTTTTACCAAAAATTAAAACCATCCTTTTTAATCTACAAATAAGGAAAGAGATTAATCTCTTCTCTTAATCTTTTGTAGAAAGCTATAAAAGGAAATTTTTAATTTTTAAACTCTCTTTTAAAAACATGATATCCACATAAGAAATAATTTTAATAAAAATCCTTTTTAATATTCTAGTGGTCGGCCACCTAAGCTTGGGACCCAAGCTTTGGCCGACCACCAACTTGGCTCATCCACTTGGTCTTGGCCGGCCCTAGCTTGGGTTCCAAGCTAGCTTGGCCGACCCCATTGGATGGGTAAGTAGTGGGTATAAATCTCTATATACAAAAGGCTATGATAGGGACCGAGAGGAGGAATTGGTTTTGGTCTCCCGATGAAATTAAGCATCCCGTGTTCGCCCCAAACATACAACTTAATTTCATCAATAATAATTCATTCCGGCTAGGGTTCCGGGTGGAGCTTGAAACTCGGCGGCTCCTTTGTGCTTCCGAGATCCCTTCGTCGGGATGACCACCCACGGTTGAAGGCCGGTGAGAAAAGGGCTTCGCCGGCGCCGGAGACCAAAACCTAGCTTGCTGCGTTTCCGCCCGAGCCCAAAAGCGCCGATGCACGCGTGAGGAGAAGAGGAAGAGAGGTTAGGGTTCGGGTAAAATTTCCTCTCCTTAACTTATCCTTTAATACCTAGGCTTATCTCTGTCCTTTACTATAACTTAATTATATTTCGGTTCCCATCTTTTGACGAAATAACCGCAGCCCAGTTGGTTGGCTGGGTCCGCCTGAGGTTCGGCTCGGGTCGAGGTCATGGGTTCGAACCTAAGCTTGCATAATTTTTTTGAGCTAAACTTCTTTCGTTTAATAAAAATATCAAACGACTTCCAAAAATTGCGTAAAAATACTCTAAAAATTTCTAAAAATCTCTAGAATATTTTAAAATCATTTCCAAATATTTTTATGGACATTTGGAACTCGAAATAGGGAAAATTGGGTTGTTACACCTTGTTTGATAACTTATAATGGGTGAGATGCTTAGGACTTAGCTCTAGATTTCAGATGCTTATGTTAGTGCATCGTTATAAATCTGGGTTTTAAACAATACACATGAATCAATTTGGGTTAACTACCTAGTAAAAACCTAGTTAGTATTAAAATACTCGAATTGACTAACCTAAGTCTATTGCTACTATCTTATGGTAGTTAGCTTTGTACAAAGGTTGGACATTTCATCATAAGGACATTTTTCCTTAGTCTTTTTTCCCATGTTTGGACTTTTAGGTTGTAATCAATTCTAGGGAGAGCCTTGAACTATGCATTTTTCACATTTTTATCCTAATTTCAAAATTTTTTAAAAATCCTAATTTTTATTTTTCATAATATTTATATTTTTACTCTTAGTAAAATTCTTTCATATTTTTTGACTTTTAAAAATGTTCAAAATTATTTTTGAAAAATCTTTTTCAAAATCTTTTTATGTTTAAATTAAAAAAAAACTTTTTACAAAATTCTTATTTTTCATATTTTTAAACTTTTAAATTTATCATCTTTGCAAAATTTAGGTAACATATTATTCTGAAAACTTAGTAAGATCTTTTTAAAATTTGGTAAACCTTTCAAAATTACTATATCTTGAGAATCTTAATTATACTAGCTTGTTAGTGTTCTCTTTATAAACCTAGTTAATCTTTTTAGGGTGTTAATATTTTCAAACATTTGAACCAAAATGTTTTACTTACTTATTTTTTAATCGCATTGAAAGTTACTTTTAGAAATTTTAACTTAGTAAAATTTTTGCTTTTTAAATATTTTTTCAAATAATTGTTTAACTTAGGAAAATTATTCTTTTCAAAATTATTTTATAGCTTTTTAACTTAGTAAAAATTTTCAAAATATTTTAAAATTTTTTTGTAGCTTTTTAACTTAGTTAAAAATATTTTTGAATATCAAAATTAACTTTTTCATTTCAAGTAATTTTTGAACACTTAGTTAAAATTGTTATACATTTCAACCCTTCTAGTTTGTTGGTCTTCCCCTATTTTTGATGTGTGTCAAAGGGGGAGAGATAGTGAATTCAGGGGGAGTTATTTAACTCAGGGGGAGTATTAAAAGTTAAATTACTTGTTTATTTAATTGTTGATTGTTGTATATTTTTAACTTAACTTTGAACCTTGGTTGTCAAACATCAAAAAGGAGGAGATTGTTGGTGCAAGTTGCACCAGAATCAAACCTAAGTTTTGATGTTGTCAAAGGTTCAAGTTAAGTCTTGTTATGATCTAACAAGTTAACTGAGTGTGCAGGATGTTTACTCAACCGAGAAAGACCTAGTTGGAGGCTAGGCAGGAGAAATCTTAGCAGATTGTGGAACCCAGGTGCAAGTCCAAGAAGGTTGAGGGGACTCGAAGCTTAGCAGTGTGATCGAGAGGTCTGGAGGATCGAAGATCAAGAAAAAAGTCCTAGGGAGCCAATCAAGGCTGAGTGAAAAGTCCAAACTAGATCTGGAGGATCAAAATTTGGCAGGTAGGTTGAGGTAAACAAACTGGAGGAGCGACAATGAGGTCGAGTTCCCAAAGGGAACAACCTTAGGTCGCTGATCCAACTGAAGAAACTGGGAAGATTTCCAAGTTGAGATCAAGACAGTTCTACTGTCTTTCATATTGCTCTTGCTTTATAATATTATTGTTCTAACATCTATTTTGCAGGAGATTTTTTTATCTTAATGCTATTTTACAGGTCTGGCTGGATCGGTCGACCGAACAGTAGTATCGGTCGTCCGAACCAGGCAAAATCAGAACAGCATTCAGATTAGACCAGAATAGATCAGAGTCCGATCAAAGTTTGATCGATCAACCGAACATTAAGATCAGTCGACCGATCCATGGTGACTCAGCATTGGCCAGCTCATTAGCACCGATCAGCAGAAGAAGGAAACAAGGCTGATCGGTCGACCGAACCGGAGGACCGGTCGACCAATCCAATCAGCATTAAATACAACATTAAAAGAAGATCTCAGCTAATTGTGACGAACATGGAAAAGATCCTGTTCGGTCGACCGAAAAATGGGATCGGTTGATCGAACCATTAAAGATCAGTTAATGTCAGAGATCGAGCCAGTGTTAGACTCCGGCCAGGAAGGAAGGGAGCGGGTTCGGTTGACCGAACAGAGGGATCGGTCGATCGAACGCCCAAGGCACCTATAAAATGAGGCTCGAAGTCTGAGGCCAGAACAACTCTTCTGATTATCTAAAAAGCTCTTCTTCGCATACGGATTGTGCTACACATCTTCAACAGCTCAGCAAGTCACTCCGTCTGGAAGTACCGACCAAGCTACATCCTATGAATACGATTGTCGGTATATTTATTTTCATATTGCACTTAAATTAAAATAAGATAGTAGGAGTATTACTATCTTATTTCATTGTACTTGTACGATCTGCTTCTTTCTGAAGATTTCGGAAAGAAGGGTTTTAGTTCTTTTCCCATCGGTGCGGTCGAGGACCGCGGGCCTTCGAGTAGGAGTCGAGCTAGGTTTCGAACGAAGTAAACGACTTTGTCTCTTTTCTTATTTCCGTTGCACAATTCTGATTTAAAAAGTAAAAGAAAAGTTTTAAAAGAAGCGATATTCACCCCCCCCTCTATCGCTCGTATCCGATCTATCACTTACCATGAATGTCGTTTCATTATTATCGAGTGAAGATTCAGAGTTAGGTTCATCCACTTTTGCTTTTAGGGAAATGTTGTGATTTAGCTCCTTCTTCAGATCTATACATCTTATTTCATGAACTTCAAATGTTCAAAACAACTCTTCTAAAGTACTTACTTCTTGATCCTTAGAGATATAATATGCATATATTAATGATGCCCATTCAACAGTCCTAGGAAATGCGTTAAGTGCGTGCCTTAGCGAATCTCAGTTGGTTACCTTTTCTCCAAAATTCGTGAGTCCGGTGATGAGTTCCTTATTCTTGAGTGAAGGTGTGCAATGGTTTTGCCTTCCTCTAATTTGATGTTGCTGATCTAGTTCCTGAGCAGATCCCGTCTCGTAATTTTTGCCTTCGAGGTCTCTTCGTGTAGTTCCAAGAATTTCTCCTAGAGCTCCTTTCCTGACTCATAGGCTTCGATCCGATTGACTTCTTGAGGTGGTAAGACATTAAACAAATGAAACTCCGCTTTGCTATTTTCCACGAAGTCAGCTTACTCCTTCTTCATTCATTGGTATTCTTCTTTATCCTCGGGTGCTAAAAAAATCAAATTTCATGATTAATAGTAAATCAAAATCTATCTTAAAGAATACCTCCATCTTTTTCTTCCAGCTCGTGAATTCCCCCTTAAACTTCGATGGGTAGATGCTCAATCTGGCCATCTCTTGTGCTTCATTCAACGATTAGTCCTCCTAAAGCTGTTGGGCTCTGATACCACTTGTTGGCCCTTGTCGGCTGGCTAGAGGTGGTGAATAGCCCTACAAAAATAAAACACCTTTCTCGTTCTTTATAGTTTGATTAAACTAACACTTGCATTAAAGAAATAAAAAATTGATTAAAAAGAAGAGGCACAAAAGGGTTATTTGATTTGCAATCAAGCGATTACTAATCCTGGGAAATTGAAAGTTCACTAAAAATCTCCTCTAGGTGGAGAAGTCTCTTACAGTAATCAAAACTCACAACTACAAAGCTAAAGTCAAATGGAATAAATTACAAATGTTGTTTTTAGCTTTTGA
This sequence comes from Zingiber officinale, assembly GCF_018446385.1. NCBI lineage: Eukaryota > Viridiplantae > Streptophyta > Magnoliopsida > Zingiberales > Zingiberaceae > Zingiber > Zingiber officinale. The sequence goes on from NC_055987.1 coordinate 39,540,863, forward strand.
GACCAGGACTATATTTATAGCCTTGGTCGGAGTGCCTGGAAGGGTTCCAAGCACTTGGAGAGGGATAATATTTTATCCCCATTGTAATAGAATGCGCCATGTCACGTTTGGATGAATTTCTTGGTCTGGGCACTCGGAAGGGTTGAGAGCACCCAAACCTAAAAAGTTAACCTCCGGTTGACTTTTTGGTCCGGGTCTTCTGCTCTGGTTCTGCTCACTTTGGTCCAGGTCTTCCGCTCCGGTTCCACTCACTTGGATGATTTCGGCTATCCAGAATAGGGCTCACCCGAACTCATTTACAGGTCTTCTCTAGCAACCTTCCACTCCGGCTTCTCGTTCCTCAGAAATGTCGCACGCCTCCTTCTCGTCCGCTCGCGTACTCTTTCGCAATATCTCGTATCTCAGACACACCAAGCCCGTTAGCTCTCTCCCGTGCAATTCTTCTCACTAGCTGCATCTTTATCTCGACTTCCTATGGTCCTAAGTTCCTGCACACATAGACACAGGGGTTAAACACCAACAGGAGCTAACCTGACTTGGTTGATTACATCAAAACTACCTTGGGGTACTAACATGATGGGTCAGAGGAGAGTCAAGCGATTCTACATGATAAGGTAAGTCACTGGAGGAGAGTGATCTAGTGAGGTCGAGTTCCTATTACGAACTTTAGGTACTAGTTCATTTTAGAAGCCTAAACTGACACTATAACTAGATCCTAGTTTCGGAGAATTAGGATCTAATTAATAATATTATTTTATAAGTGTGATAACTTTGTTTTTTGAGTCAAAAACTCAAAGAACAGCTCAAGTGAATAGTGCTCGAAGCGCCTCTTATTCTAGTGGAGGCGCCTCAGATATCTTGGATGAATACTCCACACAAAAAGGCATGGAGGCACCTCCCTTATGGTTAGAGGCGCCTTGGAGCATGGCACGGAGGTGCCTCAATGCGCATGGAATGCACCCTTGCATGGATAAAGACCACAAGCTGCGGAGCTTATCGAGTCTAAAATGGATGAGATCAGATTTGCACTTGGAGGTGCCTCGGATGAGGTTGGAGGCGCCCTTTGATAGATCGATTGAGAGCGATAGAGGGGGGGGTGAATATGGCTTCTTTTTAAAAGTTTTCTTTAGTCTTTTAAATACAGAGTCGTGCACAGCGAAAAGTAAAAGAATAGACAAGTCTGTTTTACTTCATTCGGAGCCTAGCTCGACTCCTACTCGAAGGCCCGTGATCCTTGATCGCACCGATGGGCAATCCACTATAACCCTTTTTTCCAAGATCCTCGGAAAGAAGCAGATCGTACAAATGAGCAGAGTAAGATAGAAACAACCTACTATCTTACTTGAATTAAGTACAATGCAAGTTAAACAAATATACCGATTACTTAGATAGAAGATGTAGCTTGATCAACACTTCTTGGATGTTACAACAACTTGCTTGATGGATGTGTAGAAGAGTAGTAGCACGAACAGCTTTTTCACAGAGATGATATCAGAACCCGTTACCCAGCCACGGACCTGGAGCTTCACTTTTATAAGAATCGTCAACGTTCGGTCGACCGATCCTTGGGTTCGGTCGACCGAACCCGCTCCCTTCCTTCCTGGCTGGAGTCTGACGCTGGCTCAATCTTCTGCATTAACTGGTCATTAAGGGTTCGGTCGACCGAACCTCTTTTTCGGTCGACCGAATAGCTTCCTTCCCTGTTCGTCGAAATCTGCTGAGATCTTCATTTAATGCTCCATTAATACTGATTGGATCGGTCGATCGATCCCTGGTTCAGTCGACCGATCAAGCTTCGATCGAACTGTGCTTCACTTTGGTCTAAACTGATCTCTGGTCTGAGTTAAGCTGGTTCGGTCAACCGATCCTCTTGTTCGGTCGACCGATCAGGCCGAATCTGTAAAACAGAGTTAAACAGTATTCCTGCAAAACAAATATTAGCACAGTAATATAATGCATGAGTAATATAGACAGTAGAACTGTCTTGATCTCAACTTGGAAACCTTTCTGGTTTCTTCAGTTGGATCAGCGACCTAAGGTTGTTCCCTTTAGAAACTCGACCTCACTGTCGCTCCTCCAGTTGCATACCTCAACTTACCTGCCAAACATTGATCCTCCAGACCTGTTTGTGTTGGTGCAATATCCCTCAGGTCAAGGTTGACCTGGTTAACCAAGCTTGAGTCTTGGTTTGGGTTTCGATGTTTGACAATACAAGACTTCGATGATATGGACAAGTGTAGGTGCAGTTGTTCATTTGGGGAGATTGGTTGGTGCAATTCTCCTCTGATCAAGGTCTGATCAGGTTGTTTGAAGAAGAGTCAAGTAGGTCAAAGTTGACCAGATACTTGACTGGGAAGTCCTAACTGAGATGTTAGGCAAAAGGAAAATCCTGGTGAGTGAAGCTAGGTGAAAATCCTGGTGAGTGAAGCCAGGTGAAAATCCTAGTGAGTGAAGCTAGGTGAAAGACCTGGTGAGTGAAGCTAGGCAGAAGAGAAGTCCTAGTGAGTGAAGCTAGGCAAAATGGAAGACCTGGTGAGTGAAGCCAGGCAAAAGGGAAGACCTGGTGAGTGAAGCCAGGTAGAAGAGAAGTCCTAGTGAGTGAAGCTAGGCAAAAGGGAAGTCTTGGTGAGTGAAGCCAGGCACGGGGAAATACAAATGGGCCAAGGTTGACCAGACATCTGGTGAAAGTCCAAGTAGGTCAAAGGAATTGACCGGATACTTGGCACAAGGAAGAAAAGTCCAAGTAGGTCAAGGGAGTGACCGGATACTTGGCACTATGAGGAAAAGTCCAAGTGGGTCAAAGGGATTGACCAGACACTTGGTGAGAGAGTCCTAGCTGGTCAAGGGTGACCGGATGCTAGGTTTTATGTACCAACAAGTCATGGTTGACTGGATGTTGGTTTAGGGGGCTCTGGACTTGCTTTTGGGCAAAAACCAAGATCTGGATTGATCAGCCGATTGATCCATCAGATCTGGATTGATCAGCCGATTGATCCAGCAGATCTGGATCGATCAGCCGATCGATCCAGCAGATCTGGATCAATCAGCCAATTGATTGGATCATGCCCAATCGATCAGCTGATCGATCAGGTGAGTCCCCACGAACAGAACCCCTTTGGATCAATCCGTGGATCGATCCAGAGGTCCCAATCGATCAGTGGATCGATTGGGAGCTGCTGTTTGTGCGCGATAAGCCCTGGATCGATCAGCCGATCAATCCAGGCTATTCCAGAGAGCACAGAGGCACTCTGGATCGATCAGTTGATCGATCCAAAGCCTCCCCGATCGATTGGGAGCAATCCAATCGATCGGGATTCGACCGTTGGCGTCGTATTTAGCTGTAGGCGAGCGTTTCCTTCAGCAGAGCTCACACTGTTCATCTCAGATCATCTCAGCAACTCCACAGCTTCTCCACATAGTTCAGATCGCCAGTTCTTGAAGGTTCTTGGAGGTTTTCCAAGTCAAGAGGCGGATCTACAGTTGAAGAAGAAAGCTAGGGTTAGGGTTTCCTTGTAAGCTTGTGCTGTATTTTGTTTCCCTTTCCTTTTCTTCTTGTAGTGTGAACTTGTAGGGCTTCTCCGCCTTCGGTAGTTACTGAAAAGGAGTGTTTATTAGTGGAGGTGTGTGTGTGTGTGCGTGGATCCTTGGACTAGTCACCTCTTGTGAGGTGGATACCAAGTAAAATCCATTTGTTAGTATTGTTGTAGTTGTTTCTTGTATTTCCGCTGCACATCTTTGAAGAAATAAGCAACGACGAGCACCGAGCACGCGACGAGCTATTCACCCCCCCTCTAGCTACTTTTCGGTCCCAACAAGTGGTATCAGAGCGAGGCCGCTCTTCACCGGAATCATCGCCGGAAGGGACAAACAAAACAAGCAAAACTAGAGGGTGAAGAAGTTGGAGCTATTTCATCAAAGTCAAAGAATTCAAGAAGCTCAACTTCAAGATGCAATTCCAAGATGGACTTTGATTTGACACAAGGGTGGCTTCACCGTACACATCTACAAGCTTCGATCTTTGGAAATCAAGGATCGAAAACTTCTTAATGGTGGAGATAGAGCAATGGTTTGCTCTAATGGAAGGCTTCGAGACTCCAAGAAATTCAAAGGGAAAAGTCCTCAAGAAAAGTAAATGGAGCCAAGAGCAAATCCAAAGATGTGAGGCCAATGATAAAGTGACCAAGCTTTTGGTCAATATATTGCCTAGCCACATTCTTGGAAAAATTGGAGAGTTCAAGGATGCCAAGGAGCTTTGGAGCAAATTGGCATCAATCCATGAGATCCCCTCCACTGTATCGAATCAAGAGGAATTCAAAGAGGGCGACTCATTGGAGCAAGACCAAGAGTAGGACTCCAAAGTTGAGAGATACTCAACTTCCGAAGAAGAAGTCCAAGAAGAAGCTTCATCTTCAAAGGGATGCAATGAAGAGGGCAAGGAGGGAGCATACTCCTTGTTCCATGTACAAGACGAAGATGAAGAAGCCTCCACCTCTAGGGTTGAGGGGGAGCGATCTTCGGTGACACCGGATCAAGAAGAAGGAGAAGTCTCCACATCCGGGTCAAAAGAAGAAGAGGATGAAGAAGCTTCCACCTCCACAAGTCAAGACAAATCTAATGGAGGAGCATCACTATCCGATCAAGAGGAAACCTCTACATCCACATCACATGGAGGATCAAGTGTCATCCCTACATGTGAAGGTAAAAATATTTCAATTAATAATAAAAATCATATTATATGCTTTGAATGTAGGGAAAAAGGGCATTACAAAAGTAAATGCCCTAAATTGGCCAAGAAGAAGGGCCAAGTGGCACAAAAGAGCAAGGAGAAGCCCAAGGAGATCATTCCCAGAACAAAGAAGAGCAAGGAGCACATTGTGTGCTTCTTGTGCAACCAAAAGGGGCATTACCGAAGTCAATGCCCTAAGGGGAAGAAGAAGGTGGTCAAGGCTCTTGGAGGAAGCTCAATTCAAGGGGGAGCCTCCAAGGTAAAAAGAAATGTAACTTTTAGTGAGCCTACCCCTTTAAATTATGGTAAAGAACATGCTAGTACTAACCTATATCATTTTAATGCTATTTACCATGAGAATAGGAGGCATGATAAAGTTAAGGAAAATCATGTAGCTTATCATGCTAAAACCTCTCAACCTAGGTTTAGAAAGGTAGATAGGAATTTAGGCAAGAACCCTAAGGATTCTAGGTATTTGCCTAAGAAGAAGAAAAATCAAGGTTTTAGTGAAAAACCTAAGGTCGAAGAATTATGGAAAGAAAATCAAGTCTTAAGGTCAAGACTTGACAAATTAGAGAGGACTCTTAGAAAAATCACAAATATGACACAAGGGTCCAAGAGTCAAAACCTAGGTCTAGAAGTATCAAAGTCATCCAATGGTCATAGAGGTTTGGGATACAAACCAAAGGCCAAGAAGGATGTAATTTCCTATCATAGGGTTCCATATAGCTATGGAACTAATTCTAAGTCTAAGGGTCAAGTCAAGGATACAAGGGAAGTTATCCCTGTTAGGACATTCGGATCGCGACTAGAGAGGGGAGGTGTGAATAGCCGACCCCAAATTCTCGTTTCTTCCTACAATTTGAGTTAGCGCAGCGGAAATAAAAAGTAGAAACGAAAATGGAGAAGATCAAACCTCAAACATGACGATATAACGAGGTTCGGAGATGATACTCCTACTCCTCGGCGTGTCCGTAAGGTGAACGAATCCTATCAATCCGTCGGTGGATGAGACCCCGGAAAAATCGGCTAATGAAAACTCCTTCTGGGTGGAGAAACCTCGCCACAATTTCTCTTGCAACAACAAGATAAGCGTACAAGAAATACAGCAAGAAGCCAAGAACAATATGAATGTAAAAACACTAGTTTGCTTGCCTTCTCGTCGACTGGTGATGAAGCAACCACTTCACAGCAAATGATCAGTTGGAGTCCAGCCGAGGGAAGCTCACACGAAGCTTCAGCAGTGGAGAGCTCAACAAAGCTCAGATCACAAGGAGGAAGAAGAAATCAACCTTACTGTAGAGCCCTCTACATCTTGTTTTATATGAACCTGTGAAGAAGAAGACACAGAAATCTAGCCATTGTGACTCAACGGCTAGACCTGGACCGATCAGGCTCCACCCTGATCGATCCAGGATGGATCTGATCGGTCAGGGGACCGATCAGGCCCTAGGCTGATCGGTCCCCATACCGATCCCAACTCTCATAGAGAGTTGGTTGCAGAGCCTGATCGGTCTGTGGACCGATCAGGCCCTAGGCTGATCGGTCCCCAGACCGATCCCAACTCTCACAGAGAGTTGGTTGCGAGCCCCATTGTGCGTGGACCGATCGGGCCATAAATGGATCGGTCCACGCACCGATCCTCCTATTCCTTCTCCCAACTGTTTGTTACCGATCGGTCACCGATTGATCGATGACCCATCGATCGGCCAGACCGATCCGATACCCATAGATCACCGGATCGGTCCAGACCGATCCAATTTCCCAACCAACCCTAAAGGTCTAGAGAACGAGCTACCGAGCCCTCTCTGACCTAGTCCAGAGAACGAGCTACCGAGCCCTCTCCGACTTCCACGTCCGGTCCAGAGAACGAGCTACCGAGCCCTCTCTGACCTAGTCTAGAGAACGAGCTACCGAGCCCTCTCTGACCTAGTCCGGAGAACGAGTTACCGAGCCCTCTCCGACTCCATCCAGTCCAGAGAACGAGCTATCGAGCCCTCTCCGACCTAGTCCGGAGAACGAGCTACCGAGCCCTCTCCAACTTCGTCCGGTCCAGAGAACGAGCTACCGAGCCCTCTCTGACCTAGTCCGGAGAACGAGCTACCGAGCCCTCTCCGACCTCTCATGCCAAGCTTCCATACTTGGACTTTTCCCCGTGCCAAGCTCCCTGCTTGGACTTTTCCCGTGCCAAGCTCCCTGCTTGGACTTTTCCGTGCCAAGTCTCCATACTTGGACTTTTCCCGTGCCAAGCTCCCTGCTTGGACTTTTCCATGCCAAGTCTCCATACTTGGACTTTTCCCGTGCCAAGCTCCCTGCTTGGACCTTTCCGTGCCAAGTCTCCATACTTGGACTTTTCCCGAATCAGGTCAACTCAAGTCGGGTCAACCAGATCAACCTTGACCAAAGGTTGCACCCACAATCCCCCAAGTTCCTATTCTTGTCAAACATCAAAATATAACTTCTCTATTCTTGTCAAATATCAAAATATACCTCGAGTCAGGTCAACTCGAGTCGGGTCACCTAGGTCAACCTTGACCTAAGGTTGCACCAACAATCTCCCCCTTTTTGATGTTTGACAAAAACCATAATCAAGTTAGGTTAAACCGATAACCTAACTTAGGTTTTCCAATAGTTCTCCAATGTTCTTCCTCGAACATTCTTTGAACATTCTCCCCAAACTCCAATGTTCTTCTTTGAACATTCTCTTGACATTCTCCCCCTTTTTGACACACATCAAAAAGAGTGAATCAAGGTCAAGAGTTTCTTCCTAATGATAGTCCCATACCTTTCATTGAAACCCTTAATTTCCCCCTTAATACTAAAGTCAACAATCAACTTAGTGATAATCCCATATCACTCATCCTCAGAAATCTTGACGAGTAAAAACTCCCCATAAAAGTCAACTCCCCCTTGACTAATAGATAAAACTCCCCCTAAAGGTCAACTCCTCCTTGATCATTACACCAACAATGTCTTGGAGAGTTTCAACCCTTTAGAAATCTAAAGCACCAACTTCCATAGCTGAAATTTCAGACAACAGTCGAAAATCAACATTTTGGCATGCTCTGATCGGTCACCAGACCGATCAGGACTCCACTGGATCGGTCACCAGACCGATCCACACTGCCCTGGATCGGTCCAGTGACCGATCCAGACTTCCCTGGACCGATCAGAATCTTCTCTGATCGGTCCACAATTCTCTGATAAGAATTTCTGATTTTTCTCCCGAAATTTAGAAACCCCTAAAAAATTACAGAAAATTCCAAAAATTGTAAAATTTTGAGGATACATTCCTCATAACATATATTATCATGGAAAAATAGTTTTCTATGAAAATAACTCCCATTTTTTAATCTTGATACAAAGTTCGAAAGACTTTGAAATAGCTCAAGGTTAATCCATCTTTGTAACAACTTGCTCAATGATGAATGATATCACTAGAAAAGCTTCATCAAGGTTTTTCAAATTAATTTTGAAATGATCTTAAACCATTCAATTTAGGACCACAATCTTAGGGCTAAATGTACATGACTTGTACACAAGTTCTCCCTATGATCCTCAAATTCGAATTAGGCTCATCTAGATACAAGAACTATGCACCTTGATCCTAACTCATAATCCTAATATCTCACACACATCTAAGGTGTATCAAACGCATCCAAGTCAATTTGGATGTGAGATATGAGTTTAGGTCATCTTAAGCTAAGTTCTCATGCATTTTCTAAACAACAATTTGATCTCCATATCAAATTGTGTTTCTATCCTTAAATCAAATTAATTGATCATAAATGCAAGAGATGATGACATGACATAAAATAATATCATAAGTGGAAACATGTGCCAATGTCATGATGTCATGTCATCAAGTATGAAACTTAAATAGGGCATGACATATAACTAACCTAAGCATTATCATGACGTTTCAAATGATAATAAAATAAATATGATGTCATGGCATGGCATATGGCAAATAATATATGACAAATAACATATAAAAGTATAGAAAATACCTAATTCTAGCCTTAGTTGCTATTTTTGATAATTTTGATCATTTTACCATAAATTCTATATTCCTAAGTGTAATAGACCTAAAATCATATACTAAAGATTTTTAGATCACTATGTGCCAATTAGATTGACCCTAGAAAACTCCTCAAATGTGGTTGGCACATTAATCACCTTAGAAATAATTTTTAATTTCATTTTCAAGGCTTGATTACATCTTGAAAATTCCTAAATGCCACCTTTTGCCATGAGTAGGTTAACTACCTATCCAATTATGGTTGGCACACCCTAAACTATCTAGCGTGAAGGAATCACGCTCCTAGGAACCCAATACCTATTTGAGCTCATTGGGTTCACTAAATATTCACTAGGGATGACTTCCCTAGCAACCCTCCTAATGACCCTCCTAGGTTTTAAAGCCTTGGTCATTTGGGACTCATCAAGATCAACTATAGGGGTGACTCCCCTTGTGACCTTGGTGATGGTCTTCTTAGCCCTAGGTCTTGTTCCATAATCGAATGGAACATTATAATAAGCGGGCTTGACCACTTGAGACTTAGGTTTGTGACCCAAACCTCTCATGTCCTTGGGCTTTGATTTTTGACCCTTAGACCCTAGAGTTGACTTCTCCAAATTCTTAAGAGCCTTTTCTAAAGTGTCAAGTCTTGACCTCAAGACTTGATTTTCCTTCTTTAATACCTCAAGCTTTAATTTTTCATTTTTCTTTGAGGTATTCCTAGGCATATGTCTAGTTGTTTTGGAATTCCTATCTAGGTTTTCCTTAACCTTAGATGAGTTAACTCTAGGGTTGACATTTCTAGCATTGTCCTTATCTAGGCTAATATGTTTGGCACCTAAGCACATGTATCGATTTTTATGGTTATCATGCTTATCATTATTGACAATTGCAATAAAACTACTAGCATGTGTCTTATTAGAATTGCAAGAATGTGCCTTAAAGGATACCTTAGGGTTTGCCTTAGCTCCCCCCATAGATGTGCTTGGTCTCTTGTCCTTGTGAGGTTGCCTCCCCCTTGGACATTGACTCCTATAATGTCCCCTTTGCTTGCATTGGAAGCACACCACGTGCTCCTTGTCCTTCCGTATCGGGACTCCGGCTTCCTTGACTTTTGGTGCCGGTGGAGTCTTCCTAATCCTCTTTGGACATTTACTTTTGTAATGCCCATATTCCCTACACTCAAAGCACATTATATGTAATTTACTTGAAATTAAGTTGCTTGAGTTACCTAGGGTTGAGGATGGATATAAGCTCTCTCCTTCATCCCTTCCGGAGGTAGAGGCTTCTTCTTCTTGCTCCAGTCTTGAAGAAGAACTCTCCTCCTCTTCTTCCTTAGATGTTGAGTAGCCCTCAACTTCTAATTCCATACCTCCATGATGTGAGCTACTTGGCTCACTTGACTCCTCTTCATGACTTGAATTGGAGCTCTCCTCATGGAACTTAGCCAAGTTGTTCTACAACTCCTTGGCATTGTTGTATCCACCTATCTTACACAAGATATCATTAGGTAATGAAAATTCAAAGATTTTCGTTACCTCGTCGTTGATTATGGATTGGTGGATTTGTTCCTTCGTCCACTTCTTCTTCTCGAGAGGTTCTCCTTCTTTATCCACCGGAGGAATAAAACCTACTTGTACACAATTCCAATTTATTAGGTTAGTCATAAGAAAATACTTCATTCTTACCTTCCAATACGCGAAGTCGTCGCGATCGTAGAAGTGTGGAATCATGACGTCTTCTCCAAGTTGATCCATTCTCTAGCTCGTGCTCCCCCGGGTGTTAATCCGACGAAGAGCGACCTCGCTCTGATACCACTTGTTAGGACCTTCGGATCGCGGCTAGAGAGGGGGGGTGTGAATAGCCGACCTCAAATTCTTGTTTCTTCCTACAATTTGAGTTAGCGCAGCGGAAATAAAAAGTAGAAACGAAAATGGAGAAGATCAAACCTCAAACATGACGATATAACGAGGTTCGGACATGATACTCCTACTCCTCGGCGTGTCCGTAAGGTGGACAAATCCTATCAATCCGTCGGTGGATGAGACCCCGGAAAAACCGGCTAATGAAAACTCCTTCTGGGTGGAGAAACCTCGCCACAATTTCTCTTGCAACAACAAGATAAGCGTACAAGAAATACAGCAAGAAGCCGAGAACAATATAAATGTAAAAACACTAGTTTGCTTGCCTTCTTATCGATTGGTGATGAAGCAACCACTTCACAGCAAATGATCAGTTGGAGTCCAGCCGAGGGAAGCTCACACGAAGCTTCAGCAGTGGAGAGCTCAACAAAGCTCAGATCGCAAGGAGGAAGAAGAAATCAACCTTACTGTAGAGCCCTCTACATCTTGTTTTATATGAACCTGCGAAGAAAAAGACACATAAATCTAGCCGTTGTGACTCAACGGCTAGACCTGGACCGATCAGGCTCGACCCTGATCGATCCAGGACGGATCTGATCGGTCAGGGGACCGATCAGGCCCTAGGCTGATTGGTCCCCAGACCGATTCCAACTCTCACATAGAGTTGGTTGTAGAGCCTGATCGGTCTGTGGACCGATCAGGCCCTAGGCTGATCGGTCCCCAGACCGATCCCAACTCACACAGAGAGTTGGTTGTGAGCCCTGATCGGTCTGTGGACTGATCAGGCCATAGGTGGATCGGTCCACAGACCGATCCCTCCTATTCCTTCTCCCAATCTATTTGGTTACTGATCGGTCACCAGATCGATCAGATGACCCGGTGTATCACTGGATCGGTCAGCAGACCGATCCAGATACCCATAGTATCACTGGATCGGTCAGCAGACCGATCCAATTTCCCAGCCAACCTAAAGCCTCCTGATCTAGAGAATGAGCTACCGAGCCCTCTCTGACCTAGTCCGGAGAACGAGCTACCGAGCCCTCTCCGACTTCCACGTCCGGTCCAGAGAACGAGCTACCGAGCCCTCTTTGACCTAGTCCAGAGAACGAGCTACCGAGCCCTTTCCAACTTCGTCCGGTCCAGAGAACGAGCTACCGAGCCCTCTCTGACCTAGTCCGGAGAACGAGCTACCGAGCCCTCTCCGACTCCATCCAGTCCAGAGAACGAGCTACCGAGCCCTCTCCGACCTAGTCTGGAGAACGAGCTACCGAGCCCTCTCCAACTTCGTCCGGTCCAGAGAACGAGCTACTGAGCCCTCTCTGACCTAATCCGGAGAACGAGCTACCGAGCCCTCTCCGACCTCTCATGCCAAGCTTCCATACTTGGACTTTTCCCCGTGCCAAGCTCCCTGCTTGGACTTTTCCTGTGCCAAGCTCCCTGCTTGGACTTTTCTGTGCCAAGTCTCCATACTTGGACTTTTCCCGTGCCAAGCTCTCTGCTTGGACTTTTCCGTGCCAAACTCCCTGCTTGGACCTTTCCGTGCCAAGTTCCATACTTGGACTTTTCCCGAATCAGGTCAACTCAAGTCGGGTCAACCAGATCAACCTTGACCAAAGGTTGCACCCACAATCCCCCAAGTTTCTATTCTTGTCAAACATCAAAATATAACTTCTCTATTCTTGTCAAACATCAAAATATACCTCGAGTCAGGTCAACTGGAGTCGGGTCACCTAGGTCAACCTTGACCTAAGGTTGCACCAACAATCTCTAGAAGTATCTTTGCAACAACAAATGTGACTGAGACTTCTAAGAAGTCAAAGAAAGTCACTAAGAATGTCACAAGGGAAGAAATCCCTTGAGTTAACCTAGAAAAGGTGACCAAGGCTTCTAAGAAGACAAACAAGGTCAGTAGGAAGGTATCTAGGGAAGTTATCCCTAGTGAGTACCTAGAGCATCCAAAGAGCACCAATAGGTTTTGGGTTCCTAGGAGCATCTTCTCTACCTCATAGATGGGTTAGAGAGTGTCAACTCTAAGTGGAAGGGTAGTTAACCCAATCATGAAGAAGTTGACACTCAAGGAGCATTTTCAAGGTTATTATTCACCTTTGAAAATGAAATAGATCTATGATTCACTCTTTGAAAGAGTAAAATGTGCCAAAATTTGAGAAGTATTGATTTTATTTTAAAATGGCACATATTGGGAAAACATAAGGAAATACCAAGTTGAGACTTTGGTATTTTCTTAGTAATTTAAGACAAATCTAAGCCTTAACTTAAAGTGCTACTTTTGTGAAAAATGAAATATGCCAACATTTGAAGAATAAGCTTGATTCCAATTGGCATAGGTTAATCAAGAGAACTTGAAATGTTAATTTAGGTTTTGGCATTTTCTTGGAGCGTTTAGAGGGCAATATAGATTCAATTTTTAACTTAGTTAAGGTTTAAGGACACTTAGATAGGTAATCTAGGTATTTTATTTATGCTAAACCTTGTCACGTTTTGTTTGCCCATTATATGCCATGACATCATGTTTATGTTTGCAGTCATATTTTATTATGAAAAAGACAAAAATACCATGTCATGACATACATACATCATGCAGTTATAGGAAATTTTCTTTTGAAAATTATTTCTTTTTGAGGTATGCCATAACATTATCATGCATTATGTTTATTTCCTTAAAATTAAGGACAAATGGCATTTATCAACGGGTGATATCAACAAGTGACATCCTAGGTGGATGTTCAATATTCACAAAATACCTAGATAGATATGCATGATCCCAGATTAGGGTAAAACCAAATTTTACATCTCACAAAGACCTATAAGATGACTTGTATGTGTTTTGTGTACAATAGATACAAGTGAGATGTTAGGATGATGAGCAAAACTCAACATGCTGATTTAGTGCATTTCCTTAAGTTTTAAGTTCATCAAAGCACATAATTATGTGTGTTCCCATCATTGGGAAAGCTAATGTACAAGTCATGTGCATTATGCCCAAGGAACATGGTGGGATATTGGTTTTAAAAATATTTTTGAATATATTTTGGAAAACCTTGGTGAAGGCTATCTTTTGATAGTAAATCACCATTGAATAGTTAGACACAAACTTGAAGAAAACACTAAAGTTTTTGCAAGTTTTCAAGTTTGTATCAATCTTTGAAAATATGATGTATTTTCTTAGAAAACTATTTTTCCTTGAAAATATATACCCTAAATAATGTCTACATAAATTTTCATGATTTTTGGAATTTTGTAAAATTTTCTAGGGGTTTCTGAAGTTGACTGAAATGAAATTTCAACAACTATCAGACCTCAATCGATCACCCGATCGATTGAAGGGTCTCAATCGATCGGGCGATCGATTGAGAACAGGCTTCTCACGAACAGAAGCCATCTGGATCGATCCACCGATCGATCCAACCCTCCTGAATCGATCAGTGGATCGATTCAGAATGGTCCGATCGATTGGGACCCAACTCCAATCGATCGAAACTGCTGATTTTGACTGGAAAATCCTGATTTCAGCATCTTTGAATCATGGTTAGTTTAGGTAACCATTCCAAACCCCTAAAAATACATTTGTATACATAAAAAGAGTGTTTTCATGTTGAAAACAAGGATGGATTGGTTAAGGGAGACTAAGTAGAAGTTTTAGGTTGAGGTTGATTCAAATTTTGAACTTTTGAACCTCAAAAACTTCTCAATTTGGGTCTCCTAATGTTTTAGGGATTCCAAGTCATTGTTGGTGTAATGATAGAAGATACGACCATGTCTTGAGGGGGAGTTACTCTTTAAGGACATGAAAATTATTTTTCATACACCTTGGAAGGTGGTTAACCTTCTTTTACGAACATGCTCAAGGTTGAGCGTTTGAACTTTAATGGGGAGTGTATATTTGTAATATACGGCAAATAAATAATAAGGTTAAATAGGCAAATAACCTTAACAGAATTTTTTTCAAAATTTTTAGAAATTTTCTGGGAATTTTTCGGAGCTCGTACAACGAGTTTTGAGGGGACGAATTGACGGGTTCAGATAAAGCCTGTTGGAATACCCATTTAAGTGGGAATTGATTTGGGAATAAACTTAGACTTTAATTAGTCTAACCTAGGTTTAAATCTAATTTCCCTAATTTCTTTCCCGATTCTTATTCTTTCTCCCCGATAACCCCGATAACCCCTCTGCCCGAGCTTTCCCCTCTCCGGCGATTTCTCCTCTCCGCCTCTTGGTGTCGCCGGCGCAAGAAACCACCGGAGATTTGAAAGGGAAACAAGTGGCTGGTTCTTCTTCCTCACCTCTCGGTTTCCTCTCTCATTTTCCCCTCTTCTGCTTCCTCTCACGTGCACGGACGACCCGACGCTGACGATTTCCCCGACGATCTCGTCCTCGCTGCGTCACTGGAGGAACGCCGCCGGATCTTGAAGATAATGAGGTTGTTCAGATCATATCTGGTGGAGCGCTTGTCTCCTTTCCTGATCCTTGCGCACGGTTGACAGTGATCGGAGGGATCCGATCTAGGGCACAACAAGAGTTGGGATCGCAACGCCCTCCTAGCCGATTTACCACCTTCAATCCTCCACATGGATCTGATCACTGGTGTATACTCTGTATCTCCCCACCAGATGGATCGAATCGGGTGATCAACCTTGGTAAGCTTCATCCGAATTCATAGGGAATCAAGGTCTTGCCCTAATTGTTTCCAATTTCTATTCTTCTTTCTGTCCTGGAATAGAGGAAGCATTGGATCAGTATGTGGTGGACCTTCCTTGTTGCCGGCCATTGCCAATTCTACTCTTGAAGCTGTGGAGGTCACGGGTGAGAAGGTAAGGGGTTGTTGAGGTGAGAAAGGTTTTGTTTGTTAGGGGTTTCAGTAATTCTTTGTTGTACAATTGAGTTCTAGATTGATTCTTGGAAGAATGGTTGTGTAGGTGTTTTTGTAGTTCCTGGATAGTGGGTATCCTTTATGGCTTCTCGGCAGTGAGTTGTAGGGTTGCTGAGCTACTGGAATTGTTGCCATACTTCAAGGTCAGTGCTTTTCTAGTGTTGTACTTGGGTATCCTATTAGTATGATGCTAAATTGGATTTTCTATGGGTTGTGGGGTTTTGTATTGCTTAGATTTATGAGTATTGTGATGTGGATTAAGGATTAAGGTTTTGGTTGATATAGATTATTATGTGATCATTTTTTTTTATCATTGGATTGATTGTTGATTGGATTATCAGATGAGGTAGGTTGATGATTTGGTTGTTTGGTTGATGTGGATTTATGATGGAGATTTGAGCGTATGATAGGTTTTTTTTTGTTGATATCATTATGTGGTGGGTTGGTAATTAAGAGAATAGATTTATTATTGGATTAAATGAGGTGTTGATTTAGAGGAGTTTTGGAGACGTATC
This sequence comes from Zingiber officinale, assembly GCF_018446385.1. Classification (NCBI taxonomy): domain Eukaryota; kingdom Viridiplantae; phylum Streptophyta; class Magnoliopsida; order Zingiberales; family Zingiberaceae; genus Zingiber; species Zingiber officinale. Next base: position 39,556,875 of record NC_055987.1, read on the forward strand.
ATATATAACCTAATCTAAGTAGGTTGTATTATGATTAAGGTTTATTAGGGGATTAATCAATAATCATACTTGATTAGAGTGTTCTAATTAGGTGGGGGAAGTTGTTTAGTTAATTACTTCGTATGTAATTAGCTAAATATATTATGTGATTGCAGGACTTGGATTCGAGGCGAGCGTCTCGACGTGGATTCGTTTATCTGATACGGTCGACAGATAAAGGCGGGTATTTCTTCCTTGGCTCTATGTAGATTTTTATTGAGCTTAGTGCATGGTTTTATGTGATGGTTTAGGATGCTTTACCTTATATCGTGTTCGTTTGTTGTTTTCCTGCTTGATACCGATGCTTGACCCTTGTGATGATCTATTTAATTCTTATACAGTCTGCACTTTGGTTATCTATACTCTGTGGTATTTTTACATGTAGAGTATGTATGGTAGGGGATACTTCGTTGGTGGTATTCATATGAGGTTTGTCCATTGGTATGTCGTGTATACTTCTATCTGGTGTGATGATTGGAGTTATGCTGATTGTATGTCTGTGGTTTATACACGTGTTTGATGTGTTTTTACTGGAGGATACATGTTGATTGTACACGTGGGGTTGTGTATGTGTGTCTATTGGGGTTATTGGAGATTTTTGGTTGACTATACATGTGTAGTTATATACATATGTTTGGTGGGATATATGGAGGTATCATGATGATTATACTCATGTTGTGGGGTACTTAGGTGGATTTAGAGTTGCATGGATGATGACGGTGTTCGTATCATGATTATATATATATCATGTTCATCATTCATTGCATTGCTGACGACTATTGTCTTCCTTGTGGTGGAGAGAGTCGTCAGTTGTTTATAGCCATCCTTTCGACCACTGTTGGAGAGTGGTAGTTAGGAGTGGAGATAGTCCTGTCGTGCTCATTCAGCCGCTCAGTGTTCTGTCAGCCTCGACCACTCTGGAGTAGTGGGTCTTGAGGTTACAGTAGTAAGAGGATTTGAGTTATGAGTGGTCAGGGACCCTTAGCTATGTAGTTATATAACTACTTAGCTGACCATCCGCTTCGACCGCCTATAGCGGTGCATGTACTGGAGGCTAGTACGGTTTGTCACAGACCCAAGCCTCTCGACCATACAGGGGTCGTGGTGTCTAGAGAGGTGGCGGGGGTGACCATGGAGCATGCATGCACATTTGCATTTGATGCGCAGTGCATCTTTGGAGATATATTTGCATACATGCCTAGTAGATACTAGTTGCATGTGTTTGTGATATGTTGCATTTGTTTGCGATATGATTGTTGCATATGGTTGTCATGCTGCATACATGTCATTTATTTTACATGTATTTGCAGTCGTATTTATATTGTACAGGTGTCACGAGTAGGTCTGTTGCAGATATGGTGAGTTTACTGACCATTGTACCAGGTGTTGATTCCAGATTGGGTATGTATCTATCATTATGTCAGTTGTGGTTTGTACAGTATGTATGTCAGGTTAGTAGGTTTGATATGTTCAGATGCATTGATTTTGATAGTAGGATCATGTTCTTTGATTCCCTACTGAGACTGTATACCTTTGATCTCTATGTTTATATATAGACCATGCACTATCTTTTCTATTACCCGCTGAGTTACCTATACTCACCACCGCATGTATATCTTTATGTTTTCAGGTAGATGGTTGGAGTGTCGCTCGGAGTATCCTGTCTGCCGGGTCCTATGTCACATCCGAAGGTCATTTTTGGTTTTGTATATGTTTTATTTGTATTTGTTGTATTTGGTGGGTTGTTGTATTTGTTGTTGTGGTTGTTGTATAAAGCCTAGCCGGCTAGCAGTGTGTTGATTGTGTTGTATTGGGCTTTCTATTTTCGTTTTTCCGCTGTGTTGGTTTTTAGTACAGCCGTGTGGGCTGTTTTATATATAACTGCGTGGTTGTGATTGTTTCATTCCAGCCGTGTGGGTTGTTATTATAACTACGTGGTTGTGTATATAAATATTTCAGCCGCATGTGGCTGATGTATTTTGCTTGTATTGAGGCTTTAGATTGTCATCGGTACAGGGGAGATGTTGCCGGATTTTTGTCTAGCAGAGACTCCTTTGGGGGCGTGACAATTAAGTGGTATCAGAGCAGGTATACGATACTTGCTATGTGTTTTGGATTTTTCGAGATTTATCTGATACCAATTTAGTGGTATCAGAGCAGGTACGATGCCTGTCATTCGTGTGTTTGGATTTCATGTTTCGGTTTTCTTGATGTGACTTTCGGACTTTGGGACCAGGCAACAGCAGGACATCTCCAGGCTATAGGAGGTATGTTTGCATATGATTATCATACATTTCTGTTGGTGTATGTACTGTTGTTCATGATAGTTATGACATGTGTTAGTACATCTTTGTTAGTACATGACTATTTGTTTGTAGCATGCATTGCATGTGTTGGGTCAATCATTGATCACGGTTGACCTACTGGAGATCAAGGATTACAGTCTCAGGAGAATCGTCATATCATACTACTAGTAGTTTTGGTGTCTGTTACTATTAGTCGATTAAGAGTTAGAGTCACATACCAGTCTGTTATTATTAGCTGGGTAGTGGGGGTATCTATATACTCATGTTGACTCTGTTGGTAGAGTATCGGTTTACTCCTATGTCTTCAGTCAGTCTATGATTGATTTACTTGGTTGACTTGTGTAATTATGGTTTGACTTACCTTAGTTGGCTTTGTGCTCCTGTTAGTTCGATTAGTAGAGGATTATTTTAGATTCTTTTTGGCTAGGTCTGTAGATGACCGATTTACCCTGGTTGACATTTGTAGTTGGGTATCGATTTACCTTAGTTTCAGCAGTGGATGATTGATTTACTCTTGTTGGATTGGATAGTAGTTGACCGATTTATTTTGTTGGCCCGACTAGTGGGACTGACTTATTCTATTTTTAGATATTCCTATCTTTGGGTTATTCCGTGCTTTGTTAGATATTTTGGGAGACATACTTGAGTACATGACTTGTATCGTCATGGGGAGGACCGAGTTAGTCATATACCATTGTCGGCTTGGTCAGCCTGTAAAGGATTGTCGTATCCTATTTCATGGGGACTTTGACCATGGATTGTCTATACTTGGATGGAGGACTTAGAAGGTACATTCAGATAGGATGTCCCGCGGCGTGAAAAAGTGTATAGCTACCTGCTTAACACTTAAGAGATATAACTGTTACTAGTGGGTATAACTTGGGGAGTACATACGGACATATGATTTGTTTTGGCGTGAGAAAGTTGAAGTTAGCTGCTTAACCTTTACGTGACCCGGTACCACGTGAAGGAAGAAGCAGAGAATGCTTTTTGGAGATCAGGTCATCACTTAGTGATTTCCTTGAGTTGTTTGGAGAGAGAGTAGTTCTCTACTTCGTTCGTTAGCATGATGGATCATAGGGCGATGATCAGTCGACTCGCCTAACGTTGTTCCATGGGAGATCCTGACTCGTGGAACTATTGGATATGATTAGATATCCATGATGTACTTAGTGATATATACCTCGCAATGGTGTGGAGGAGGTGGTGTTAGTTGAGTAATATACCTAGGAGGTCCGACCGTAACTAGGTATAATTTCAGATGATGATCTTCGAGGGGTATAGTATCGATTGACAGATATTTTGATCAGTTATTTAGTTATAGTGTTCCTCTATTTTTGTGTTCATTGCTCGATACTGGAGGTTACTGAACCTCAGATGGAGCAATCACAGTATGATGGGGTACAAGACAATAGTTAGATGACTCAGCTAACATTGTCTCTATCAGGTGGCTCAAGATCTTGACCACGTGATCATTTTACCAGATCTTGTATTCTATATCTCAGATTAGAGGGTTTGACCTGTTATCGATATTTGTCGAGGGACATTTATAGGATGATTATGAGGGTGGTGGAGATACTCTCTAGATGGGTAGACTTTTAGTCAGCAAGTTGTGTGACCCTTTGACTCTAGATTGACATTCCTTTACTGTGGATATTTGATTATCAGAAAGGATGAGATGATAAGATTTGCCAGACTTTTTGGGATACATTTAGTTGTTGGCAGTAGGTGTTGAAGGTTGGATGCTTTCCTTTTTCTCTATCTTTGTGTAGGAGACTATCTGGTATGATTGATTGATGTTGAGGACGATTTTGATGGGTGGAGATTGGGAGATCAGGTGTGGTGGTAGGTTGTCTTTTGATGATCTATTAGTGGATATATGACTTGATGATTTATTATTTGGATGTTGATAGTGACATGAGGAGTGACATGTCTGTAATATTATGGATTTGACGATTTGTAGTTGGTGATTAGACTTGATGATTTATAGTTGGTGATCAGGTCATAGATTTGTCGGGGATCTTATGGTTGAGAATGTCTATTGTATGGATATCAAGAACCCTTGGTTTTATCATTTAGGTTTACAGTGACCTGAATGTTTTTATGGACTCGAGGTACTTGGTATTCCTAGGGTGATTGGTTCAGTTTTCATTATCTTCATTGATGATGTTGTGATCTTTTTCCGAGCCGAGATTGATTACGTACACTATCTTTGCATAGTTCTAGAGATGTTTCGACGGGAACATCTATATGTGAAGTTAATAGTACGTATTGTGATTGTCTTTTATGAGTTTTGGGACACGTTGTGTTTAGTAGAGATATATCAGTGGATCATAGATAGAAGCTATTACCAGTTGGGAGTATGCGTAGTCTATACCAGAGATTCGTTGTTCCTTTGGTCTAGCTGGATATTACCGGAGATTGGATGAGGGTTTCTCTAGCATTGATATGTCGTTGATTGGACTGTCTAGGAAAGGAATAGAACTTTCTTGGATGAATGCTTGCGAGATCAGTTTAGATAGTTGCACATATCTTAGCGGTACTTTCTAGTGTAGACGAATTTGTACTCTACACAGATGTATCATATCTGGGGTTTGGTGTAGTTCCGATATAGCATAAGCGCAGAAGTTTTATGCCAGTATATCGAATTATCTTGTAATGAGAATGAAATTCTTTATCTTCGTGGGAGATTATGTGTGTTTCCGAGTCACTTCTTATCCGGGAGGAGTTACTGCAGGAAACACATTGATCTGGATTTGCGATTGATCCTGCAGATCTGGATAGATCAGCCGATCGATTGGATCATGCCCAATCGATTAGCTGATCGATCGGGTGAGTCCCCATGAACAGAACCCCTTTGGATCGATCCGTGGATCGATCTAGAGGTCCCAATCAATCAGTGGATCGATTGGGAGCTGCTGTTTGTGAGCGATAAGCCCTGGATCGATCAGCCGATCGATCCAGGCTATTCCAAAGAGCACAGAGGCACTCTGGATCGATCGGTTGATCGATCCAAAGCCTTCCCGATCGATTGGGAGCAATCCAATCGATTGGGATTCGACCGTTGGCATCGTATTTAGCTGCAGGCAAGCGTTTCCATCAGTAGAGCTCACACTGTTAATCTCAGATCATCTCAGCAACTCCACAGCTTCTCCACATAGTTCAGATCGCCAGTTCTTGAAGGTTCTTGGAGGTTTTCCAAGTCAAGAGGCGGATCTACAGTTGAAGAAGAAAGCTAGGGTTAGGGTTTCCTTGTAAGCTTGTGTTGTATTTTGTTTCCATTTCCTTTTCTTCTTGTAGTGTGAACTTATAGGGCTTCTCCACCTTCGGTAGTTACCGAAAAGGAGTGTTTATTAGTGGAGGTGTGTGTGTGTGCGTGGATCCTTGGACTAGTCACCTCTTGTGAGGTGGATACCAAGTAAAATTCATTTGTTAGTATTGTTGTAGTTGTTTCTTGTATTTCCGCTGCACATCTTTGAAGAAACAAGCAACGACGAGCACCGAGCACGCGACGAGTTATTCACCCCCCTCTAGCTACTTTTCGGTCCCAACAGTTTGGACTTTTACCAGCTCAGTGTTTGAAAATTATTTTCAAGGAACTATTTTTTAAACTATGATTTTTCAAAAAGTTTTCAAAAACTATGAGTTTGAAGAATATGATTTTGAGTTAAACTTTTGTAAGCAATTTTTCAAAAATATTTTCAAGCTAATTTTTTTTTTTAAAAAAAATGTTCAAGGCTTAAGATGTTTTTACAAAAATAAGAATGTGTTTTTGAAAAGATAATGTTTGAGCTATATTTAAAAGATAGTATTTTGAGTTTTGTAAGTAATTTTTCAAAAAATATTTTTAAGTTAATGTCAAAACCAGAATACTTTAAATAAGTCTGTAAAAGTAATTTTCAAAAAGTATTTGATTAAGAAATTTTAAAGATAATTTCAAAAAGATTTGTAAATAAGTATTATCAAGTATTTTTCAAAGAGTGTTTTGAAACATTTTTCAAAATATATTTTCAAAAGTATGATTTTGAATAATATAATAAAAAATATGTCCTTCAATCAAGTCTCTCTCCCTTAACCAGACACTATTTTTAGATATCCTTGTTACCCACAAGGAAGACTTTTCTATGTGTGTCTAAGGGTCACGATTGACTTAAGGTTCTAAAGACTTAGCCAGTGAATAACAATACTTTATATATATAATACACCCAATCTGTAACGACCCAATTTTCCTCATTAGGAGTTCTAAAAGTTCTTAAAAATATTTAGAAATACTTTAGAAATATTCTAGAGATTTTTAGAAATTTTTAGAGTATTTTTATGTAATTTTTGGAGGTCGTTTGGTATTTTTACAAAACGAAAGAGATTTTTGACAAAAAATGTTCAAGCCGAGGTTTGAACCGAAAACCTTGGGTTAAGCAGAGATTCGCTTAACCAACAAACCAGTCACGGGTTTCTTAGTAAAACCCGAACCAAATGGTATTTAAGCTATAGTTGGAACATTTAAAATAAATTGACATAAAAAGGGGCACGGCTGAGGATCGAAGCCCAGGCCTTTGGCTCGGTCAAAACTCAGCCAACCAACTGTTCCAACGAATGTTTCATAATAAAAGGGAAGCGAAATATTCTTAAGCAATAACAGAATACCCTAGTTATAAGAAAGGAACTTAGGTTTTCCCTTTTGGCCCGAGAACCCTAATTCCTCTCTTCTCCCTCACGCGTGCACGGGGTCGGCGCTTCTGGGTTCGGACGGAAATGGAGCAAGGCTAGGGCATTCCGGTGGCCGGCGGGCACTCTTCTCCGAGAGGTCATCACACCATCGAGCTTCTCTCATCAAGAAGAGACGCGGACACAAAGGAAACGCCGAGGTTTCAAGCTCCACCGAAACCCTAGAAGCCTCCTTCCTCCTTCGGTTGTAAGTCCAAGAACACGCTGTAAGTACTACTCACCTGTGGTAGGAGTCACTCCGAACTAGGGTTTTCTTTCCTTGCTTACGGATTTCACTGTGTCGAGTAGAATTAGGTGCTAGAGCTTTTCTCTCCATGCTCTGTGTATCTAGCCGAATCGCTAAGGTTAGGTTGGCCACGCCGAATTTGCTGTGCTAAGGTTTCCCTCTCCATTCCATTTGTATGAATTGCCTATTAGAGATGTAAGACTCTTTATGCTGGAATTAAAGTATGATGTACAGGCTTTTCCTTCCTACTTATGCTTGCTGCTGTATACTGCATTCTGGAATTAAAGCATGCTGTACAAATTTATGTTTCCTACTTATGCTTGCTGCCGTATACTGCATTCTGGAATTAAAGCATGCTGTACAGATTTATGTTTCCTACTTATGCTTGCTACCGTATACTGCATTATGGAATTAAAGCATGTTGTACAGATTTATGTTTCCTACTTATGCTTGCTACCGTATACTGCATTCTGGAATTAAAGCATGCTGTATATATTTATGTTTCCTACTTGTGCTTGCTGCCGTAACTTGCATTCTGGAATGTTGAAGCATGCTATAAGGAGGTTTAGACTTTCCTGTGCTAACCCAATAAGTTGATCAGTCCTAATTTCCAACATTTCAGTTTTGAATTCCTTGTTTCCTGGATTAGCATGGACAACCTTGTTTTAGTGATTCGGAGTTAGCTTATTGTGCTACTTTCCTAGCATTCTAGTAATCGGTTTCTCTGCATTTCAGTTGCTTAGCTCCTTAGCATTTCAACCTGCAATTCAGTTTCAGAATTTCACAGCTGTGTTTTAAGCATGAAAGTCCCTTAAATAGGCATGAGTAGTTTCTTATCAAAGAACAACCCTTGTAGAGACTTGTAGTTTTGTAATCTTCCTGCACTACTGTAAGCATGAATAGCATTTTCCTTGCTACTCGAGGGCAAGAACAACCTTTATCTAAAGTATGTAGTGTCAGTTTCTTGGTTTTACTTGATCATGAACAACTATTAAGCTTATCTTGTAGTTGATTTGTTTTGCTTTATTTTTATAGCATGCTCAATTAGTTGCACTTCTCTACTCGTTAGATATGCTTACAGCGTTCTAGTAAGCTCTATTAAGAGGTTATGAGAGGTTATGAGTAGAGAAAAGACCAAGGTCTAACTAGAAAAGATAACAAGTAATTTAAAGTAAGAGGTTAGTACCTGACTTCCGAGGTTGTCGTTAAACAAATCCAGGTGACCAATTCCGAGGTCTTGGCCCTGGTAACACCAAGGTCTTTTTCCTCATAGGACTGGAGGCTCGCTACCTCAGTCACTATTAGAGAGCGCGCATAAGATGGTACTAAGCTTGGGCCCAAGAAAAAGAAGAAGAAAGTTAAGAATTAATTTCAAGTATAAAGCTATAAGTAAATGAAACAAGTATCACCTATGTTTAGAACTAGCAAAGTTTAGCTCTTTTAATTCTAAACACACAGTATTGATTTTCATACGCTTTCCTTATGAGTTTATTGAGCATGATTAGCTTTATTTCTAGCATGCAGATTTATTCTTATATCATGAGTATGCAGATTTATTCATATATCATGAGTATGCAGATTTATTCTTATAACATGAGTATGCAGATTATTTTAGTGTTTTGCTATAGATGAGCATGTTTAGCTTTTCTTTTTAGCATTTCAGTTTGAGCATCCTTTGCATCTTATGCACTTCGAGTTTTTGTGAGATAGTTTAGTACTTACTAAGCGTTTCACTTATAGATTTATTTTTCCTCCTACTGCAGATAAAGGAAAAGCTAAAGTATAAATAGGAAGGCGACAAGGAGATGCGTGATGGATGGTGTGTGATGTTGGACTATGGGAGAGATCTGGGAACATTATTAAGTTATTTTGAGTTTTGGTGAAAACATTTGAGACTGTATCATTTATTTTAGGTCCTTGAGATTATCTTTGGTTCTAGATTGCATGCTATAATGCAATTGTTAGTAAGTTAGTTCTTTGATACTTTCTTGAGTTATAGTTTTGATATGTTTCTGTTAGTATAGTTATATTATAAATACATGTGATGTATGTATTGGATTTTAGTCCGCTGAACAGCAGATACTCTGCCAAAATTTTAAGTTTTCTAGAAACATTTAGTACAACTTACTACACTAGTTGTTTTAAAATTACTGCGTGAGTTGTTTGATATATGTTCCAGCCGCCTGTGGCTGATGTACATAGTGTTTGTATCTCAGTTTAAGGTCATCGGTACAAGGGATACTCTGTCGAAATTTTTCGGTAGGGATTCCTCGTGGTTTCGATCACACCGGTTAAGTAGAGTTAGTAGTTAAATAACGGTCATCCTTAGAATGTAGTAGTAGTAAGAAGGGTGGTCGTTACACAATCAATCATCAATCAAAAGTTGAAAAATATTTATTAAGAAAATAGATATATAAGTTTTCAAAACATGTTTAAAAATATTTTAAATTTTAATTTTCTTAGCATCTCACCCATTCTAAATTTTCAAGTATGGTAATCCTATAGTTGCGTGAGATGACTTTATTGATTGTGAGTTTAATTGTAATTAAGTTAAAATTGAATTTTAGTTGAACTTTGATTATGTTAAATTAATTTTGGGTTAAAATGAATTATTAATTTGATATTAATGATACCACATTTTTTATTATTTTGTAATTAATTGAATTTATAAATTAATTTTAGTTTAGAAATTGTAAAGTTATTTGTTATAGATAATTAGCTAATTAATAAAAGATTTAATTTAGTGTCAATTAAGTTGATTTATAATTTAATGATTATTAATTAGATTAAGAATTAATCGTAATTGTTATAGGTTGAATTTTTAGATTAACTGATTCGGTTAAACTTAATTTGTAATAATTCAAAGTTAGTTTCAATTGAGTTTAATTAAGTATGATTATTTATTTTTAATTAATTAAGGATTAAAAAGTTGATTTATAATTAATTATTACTTATTTCAAATAAGGTTGATTATAAGTGTCATAATTAATAGTTATAGATTAATTGACTATGAATTTAATTAGTTTCTTAGGAATTAATTAGGGAAAGATTTTAGAATTCGTTTTGAAAATTTAATTTTGTTTAATGTTTAATTACTTTATTTGTTGATTTAAGATTTCAAGTTGAGATTAAGAATTAATTAAGTGTATTAAGTTAATTAAGTTAAACTAGTTAATGATTAGGGTTAATTAATTAATTTAGTTTATTAAGTTTCTAAAATAATTTTAATAGAATTAATTAATAAATTATTTTAAAACAATTTTACTTAAGTTTTAAAATAATTTTAATCAAGTTATAAAATAATTTTAGTTAAGTTTCAAAATAATTTTAATTAAGTTTTTAAAATAATTTTAATTAAGTTTTATAATAAATTCAATTAAGTTTTAAAATAATTTTAATTAAGTTTTTAAAATAATTTATTTAATTTTTAAAATAAATTCAATTAAGTTTTAAAATAATTTTAATTAAGTTTTAAAATGATTTTTAATTAAGTTTTAAAATGATTTTTAATAAGTTTTAAATTAATTTTAATTAAGTTTTAAATTAATTTTAATTAAGTTTTAAAATAATTTTAATTAAGTTTTAAAATGATTTTAATTAAGTTTTAAAATAATTTTAATTAATAATTTTAATTAAGTTTTAAAATGATTTTTAATCAATTTTAAAATAATTTTTAATTAAGTTTTAAAATAATTTTAATTAAGTTTTAAAATGATTTTAATTAAGTTTTAAAATAATTTTAATTAATAATTTTAATTAAGTTTTAAAATAATTTTAATTAAGTTTTAAAATGATTTTTAATAAGTTTAAAAATAATTTTTAATTAAGTTTTAAAATTAATTGATTTTTTATTACTATTTTTTTTGTTTAAGATTGAACTTGAAAAAGGTTATTAAACCCATGTTAGATTCAAACTTAGCTTTGGGTTAATCCAGCAGGCGTCCTAAGGATAAGCTTTCAGTTCAGTGGTGAGGCATATGACCTTCTTGTGTATCAACGGTGGACCACTTGCTGAAGACTTTCCAAACTGTTCCCGCTCAAAGAACTTAATACTAAATTTTGGTCTAATTAGCCCATGTTTGACTAGGGTAGCTTCGGTTAGATCCACTAAGTCTAGTGCACCAGGTAGAATTCCATATTCAGCGCCTAAACATGCTTTCGACAAAGTTTCCTTGACGTACTATCATCCCAATCCATTCCGATGCTATGTTGTTAGAGTTTGGTAAACCTTTTATAACTAACCGTTCTAACAGCATAAAGAGAAGATGCATGACATAGTATTTAACAGATAAGTATGCATGATCATAGCAAGTCAAACAATTCAAACAAGTCATATTATTATTATTATTGTTTTTATTTATTATTGTTTAGTATTGTTTATTATTACTGTATTATAGTTGTTTTATTTTTATTGTTGTTATATTATTATTTATTATTGTTATTATATTATTATTTATTATTATTGTTAGTATATTGTTATTGTTTTTATATTATTATTTGTTTTTGTTATTGTTATTATATTACTATTTATTATTATTGTTATTATATTATTTATTAGTATTGTTATTATATTATTATTTATTATTATTGTTATTATATTATTATTTATTATTGTTATTATATTATTATTATTGTTATTATATTATTATTTATTATTATTGTTATTATATTATTATTGTTATTATATTATTATTTATTATTGTTATTATATTATTATTATTGTTATTATATTATTATTTATTATTATTGTTATTATATTATTATTGTTATTATATTATTATTTATTATTATTGTTTTTATATTATTATTTATTATTGTTATTGTTTTATTGTTATTATATTATTATTTATTGTTATCAATATTGATTAGTTTCATAATTAAAGGGTACATGATTATAATTAAGTTTATGAAAGTTTTGTTTCAGATTTGGTTTTGATTTATAACTGAAATCTAGATTTTGTGAGTTTGATAAAATTATTAATAATATTTTCTAATTATCAATTTTATTTTTCAAAATATTATTTTATTTTTCTAGTTTTCTAAAATTTGATTTTGTATTTAATTTATAGTTTTGTTTCTTATTTTTATTTTCTAAATTTTTAGTTAGGTTCTGTTTATTGTTAGTTAATTTTAGATAATTGTTATTTTGATTTAAATTTAAATTATCTTGAATAAATAAGTTTTGATTAACTAGATCTAGGTCTTGATTAAGGTTTGGGTTGATTTGGTCAATTATAGTTATATTTGAATTAATTAAGTTTTTATTATTTCTGTTAAGTAATGTTAATGTAGGGTTTTCATGCATTTTTAATTTCATATTCAAATAAGAAGGATCTAAAGCATGCAAATTTTCATATAACTTAAATTTATTTACCATACTAGCTCCCCCTAAATCCTTGGGTCTTCTCTCCGGGCATTGAGATTTGTAGTGTTCCATCATTTTGCACTTGAAACATTCGATATGGTCCTTCCTTTTTCGGACTCTAGGCATCGGCTCCTCCTTTGCCTCCAGTTGTGCAGATCGATTCATCAGACATTTATTTTTGTAGTGTCCTTTTTCTCTGCAATTAAAACATGTTATGTGTTCTTTAAATTTTGAATTTACAATATTACCTTCTGAATCCTTATTAGGATTCTCCCCCTTGACCATTGTCACTTCGGATTCAGGCTCGAACATTTGGTTGGGCTCAGGTTCAGGTTTGGACACTTGTTCTGACTCGAGTTCGGATCCATCAGCCTCCTCCCAGCCACTAGTGCGATAAAGTTGATTTGGTCTTGTTCTTCTAGATCTGGCTCTGAGAACAGCTCTCCGGATTCGGACTCAGATTCGAACTCACTTTCTTCTTGATCTTCTAGCCTCGATGCAGACTCATGAAGCTTGATCAATTTGGTCCACATCTTGAATGCGTTCTTGTAGCCTTCTAATTGACACAAGACTTCATTAGGCAAAATCACCACAACAAAAACCCTCATAGACATCGGTTTTCCACTGGCGTCTATTACATTTTCGACCGATGTCTATGAAGCCGATGTAAAATGTCTGTCATTTTAGACATCGGGTTAAAACCGGTGTAGTATCACTTAACGACACTGGTGTTCGAATCGGTTATTAACCGGTGTAGTATCACTTAACGACATCGTTTCATCAATGGTGTAAAACCGATGTAATATTATATGTTAATAACACCAGTTTTGGTAGCGATATACGACCGATGTAATATTAGTTAATAACACCGATTTTGCAGCGGTGGAAAACCGATGTAATATCGGTATTTTTTAATAGCACAAATTTGATTTCTGAAACAATGAAAAACCGATAGTAACAAAAAAAAATACACAAATATTCACAAATTACGCAAATATTCTTCATTCAACAGTATCCATAAAATACACAAATATTCACAAATTACATAAATAATCTTCTTACAATAGTATCCATAAAATACCCAAACATTCTTTTTACATCAAAAGCTAATAGATATCAAAATCAAGGTAGAACATTCTTTTAACAACACATCAAGGTAGAACCGCACTTCAAATGTAATCTAGCATGCATTCAGCCCACTCGAACCGCACTTCACCAATTTCAACTCTGGAGTACTTTAGATTTCTAAACTGTAAAAACACATAAATAATATATTAGTAAAGATGCAATTTTGAAAGATGGAAATGGTAAAGATGCAATTTTGAAAGCTGGAAATGGTAAAGATGCAATTTTGATTTATTTATTTTTATCCAAATATCTGCTCTAGCTCTAACGAGGCCAGTCTAGTTTTTCTGATCTCTATCCTTCTAACACTTCAAATCAAGCATTTTGAAAGCTTTTCAGTCTGATTTTGCAATGAGAACTACCAATAAACTAAATTTGGAATGCAAAATATCTAAACCAAAGAAAGTCCCTTTCTAATTGATACTTGCAACAATGATAATCTACAATACTTTATACAAAGTTAATTCATGATCAGGACCCAATAATCCACCATATGTCAAATAACTAAAACAAATGTGTACATGTATCAAATAAAATAGAATACTAAGTTTTTAAATGCTGCTGTGGAAGACTATTGTTCATAATGCTTAATTCATTGAAGGATAATTGCGCGCATCCGCATACACACCGATACACATATACATATGCAATTTAGCACAAAAAATCATTGTAAAATCTAAAACTTTCATATATGACACTTAGTATATCCTACTTAGAATATAACATAGATAATTTGCTCCTTCTAATTAAAGTGTAGAGATTGATAAGAACCGACATCATCATACAACAAATTACTATGCATGATAATGGTTGAATTCAAAAATCATGGAAGGACCAAGAACATCATATAACAAATCAGTGACCCTGAATTCTATTGAACTATTAATCATAGATGAGCACATAGCTGCCAAAATTGAAATAGAGAAGTTCAAAGACTACATAGAAACACATCAAGCACCAGGGGAAACACATAGCAGCAGCAAGATCTGATATAATGAGGGAAAAGCTAAGAGATGTTCATAATCAATCAAAATCAATGAGTTTGTATCAATTATGATACTGAAACAGTGTTGGAAAATGCAACAAATTATCTTTAGGGCTTATATGCAAAATGGAAGATATTGTATTATTACCATTGCTGGAAGTGAATCCTTGTGGTCAACTCCAAAATTTTCAATTATATCTTTCATATATCGCATGATATAAAAACCACATTGCTCCGCATCCAGTTGTTGAGGAGCCTATGTTAGAAAAGAAATATTGGAATAACTCCTTCAAGGATAGTGAAACAGTTGCTAATCAAAAGGACATACCTTGACAACTACCCATGTTGGTTGTTTTTTCCCTTTCCTTCCAGCCTCCGCATTATACATTTTCAAGGCCCTTCATGCATATAACCCGTGGGAATTGTATTGCCACATCAAAATACATACATGTTTCAACAAAGGTAAGAAAAGAAGCCAAAAAACTTACATGTTGACAACATATTTCTAATCTTGATCACGAATGCGGTGACTAAGAGGATCCAACAAAAAAATAATCTCCTTCTCAACATTGATGATAGTCAAAATCCAGTGAAAACTACACAAAGAAATATAATTAGTGTATATATGCATCTTGCAAGTTCTCAAAATATGCAAGTGAGAGTGATATATAATGTTATTCTTACTCACCCAACATTGCATGGCACAACAACCAATTGACCAGATGAGGTACCAATTAGCCTACTACTTAAGTAACAAGCCCTTTTATTCAACTTTTCTTGGATGAAATCTCTATTCTGATTTCTTGATGGTATATACTCCACAGGCACTGGATCCACCAATCTGAAATCCTGCAGTAACATCTTTTCCTGTATCTTTCTATATAGATGCCTATAATTGGAAAATATCCCAAAAAAATGATGAAATCTAAATTAATGAAACACATAAATAAAGTCCAATTCAAATGAAAGCTTACCACATATACACAACTATGCAAGTGTCTATGATTGGCTTCAATTCACAAAAGGGAAATATGTTATCGCAATTAACATGGACTGTGCGCTCCATGCCAAATACATCAGGAACTAATTCCAAAATCACATTCTCTGTTTCATCAAGACGCTGAAAATAACTATATAAGATGTGTAAGGGTCTTGGCACATTGAACGATTGTAACTTAGACTTCTCTTGTCTGTTGTCAACTTTTTTCTTCCTGGTCTTCTACATATGTAGATGCAACCATATATATATTAGATATGTGACATACTTTAAATGTACACAAAATTTAGACAACACTTTATCACATTTACCTCATCCTGCATGCTGATTAAGTGCACAGGCCAAGCCACATGGCCACCTACAGCATCCCCAATACTCTGACATGCAGACAGGATTGCAATAGGCAGTGGTGCTGATTGATCAATTGCTTTATCAATGGAAATCCTCATGCAATTCATGGGTAATGGAACATCATCAATAAAGTTGCCAGGTCCATTAACAGAGACAATTGTGCCATATGCAACAGTCTTGTCGTTAGGCTGCAATAACAACATCACTGCTTTTCCCTATAAGACAAACAATTCATGAATCTTCAACATATAGTGCTTTACAAGCCTCATTAGATACTAATGATGGGATAATAATATCAACGTGAAATATATATTTAACCTGTAAAGCCGAATCCTTCTCAATAAATTTCACATCATCATCATCATGTTCTTCTAGGCCTTCATTTGAGAGGCGCCTATGACGTTCAACTTCAGGTTTTATATCGAGGAGACATTGTGGTTTAACTAAGCAGCTACCCTTCTCCTCACTCTCAAATTCTCGACCAGATAGTTTCAACACCATTGCTTTCAATTTTTCTATTCTTTCACCTTGGTCAGAAAGCATAGCTTTTGCCTCCTTAAACTCTTTCTGTTGCCTTTCATAGGCAGCCTTATCAATTTGCACCTTCCCTCTAACAACCTTGAAGAAGGATGATGGAGTGACATTTGCTCCTATGCCTCTCACACGTCCACCATGTTCGTTAGAATTCAAAGCCTTCGTGAGAATATCTTCAAATGGTTTGGTAAAGGACATCTTACCATCCTTCTTTTGGACAATATAATCATCCTGTCATGCATCTAAATACAATAACTTTAAATATATACATATATCATATATGTACAAAATAAGCAATTTATGTATACTTTTGCTTACAATCTTATTCACTGTTTCCTTCCACTCATCGCCAACAAATTCCCTAGCTTTGTTGAGCCGCCCTCTCTTCCAGAGGATGGCTCTATTTATCTCATCGTCATCACATAAAACACTGGACTGTAAGCAGAAAACCACATGAAGTCAACGTACTCAACACCAACTACGACAACCATAAGTAGGAATTTAATGTTAACTAAATACTTACTATTTCTAAAGACAAACCCGCATATCCTTTTTGAGAAAGACGATGAGGGTATAAGTTTGCCTTGCTTCTTTGACTTTGTAGTTCACTTTTCCTCTACATAGTGATAGATGAATTATAACCACATATATCAACTAGAATTTAAAAAGACCACCTTAAACAACTTACTATAAAGTCTTCAGACATCCGATTAATCACAAAACTACTCCAATCTTCACGTGAAATGCAATGCCCTTGAGGTACCTTATTGAGAAGCTTCGGATTATTTCTATTTGGCTGGATGAATGTCCTGGTGAGGTGAGTTTTATATTGATGCCACTTGGTGTTTGCAGAGATCAAACACCCATTCCTCCATTTTGGGTCCAGTTGGTATGCCAACTACACAAACAAATATCTTAAGTAAATAAATAAAAGAAAAGAAAAAAATGCATCACATAAGAAAGTATCATGTTACTTACATTGACGGATTCCCATATCATGTTTTTAATTTCATTCGGCACTTGCTTCCAAGAGTGGTAATTAATATTAACTTTTTCCCAAGCAAGCACACCAATAAAACTTTGCAATTCAGAAGCCTTTTGGCCAACTGGCTGTCCATACTCATTAAATTTGACACTTTGTTTGACTCCCTGAACCCTTTGAACAACAAGCTTATTCATTTGTGTACGACCTCTTTTTGATCTTGTTGTTTGGGCCGGTCTGATCCTATGTCCTGGCTATCCTCAGCACCCTCTTTTTGATCTTGTTCTTTGTCTTTTGCATTTGTATGTGAATACTTATCATCATCACGTGCTAAATGGGCATTTTTTCTAGTGTTCATAGTGTCGAAAACCTAGTCATAACAGTGAGAATTTGAAATAGAGCACAGCATATCATTCAAAATTACAACAAAGTAAACATTCGTATATTTAAAAAAAAAACTACTACCAAACAATGAACCAAAGTTACCAAAATAAAGTAAATAGTCACATATACAAACCATAAATAAAGTTACTAAACTAAAAATTCTCATTGTCAACCCAAATCCCATCACAATCTCCATGAATACAGGATGGTTCATTCTCATCAATTTCGTCAATATCCATTGATGGCATCCCTTTTGTGAAGCATTGGTAGTGGATTGAAGGATCTCCCAACTTATCATCAGTGATGTATTCAAAATACTCTCTATTTGTAGTTGAAAGTACAATAGACCATGTGGGATCTTGAGGGCCTTCTACATAAAATACTTGCCTCGCTTGAGTGCCCAAGATAAATGGGTCGGATTTGAATCCCATTCTCTTAAGATTTACCAAGGTGAAACCATTATCATCTACTCTAATACCAGTGTTATTCTCTACCCAATCACACTTAAACATTGGAACTCGAAAATCATGGTAATTGAGCTCCCATATTTCTTGTTTCACACCATAATACATCATGTCTGTTATAATTGGATTCTTATCCTTTGAACTTGCAACTTGCATTGTTTGTGCGAGCAAGCTTACACTCGAGTTTTGAACAACTGTAATATTATCACGTTCTTTCATGTAATAAGTGACCCCATCGATCATATAACTAGAGTATTTTAGCACTTGCTTGCTAGGTCCATTTGCCAACAGCTTCACTTTTTCTGATAATTGATTGGAGGAAGACGATGTTGTATTTGTAACCTACAATTCATCATAAGGGGGTTTAATTATTAAAATTCTTAAATTTCTTGTGTTCAATAATAAACATGCTAATATTTATGGTACTTACATGTTCATGGAACCAAGAAATAAAACTTCTGTGGTGCTTATCTTGTAACCACTTTGCACCTTTAATAGGAAATTTTTGCTTCAAGTGTGTCATATGTTCCCTAATCAAAAAATTTTGAAGAGATTAATCAGATATTTTTTTAAACAATTTCAGGAGATTATTACTGAACTAGAGGGCTTACACAATGTAAGGATCAACCTCAGCTTCATTTTCCAATACATAACGATGTGCTTGTTCCCACTCATCGTGACAACAGAAGTGCACCTTGGCACCTGACAAGGCCTTAGTGAGTATTGTTTCACGATGCTTTGATGGAATTCCTATCGTGTTCATATTAGATAGAAATTCTGAGCAAAACTCTACAGCTTCTTCAACAATATAACATTCAGCCATGCATCCTTCTGGTCAATTTCTATTCTGCACATAACCTTTCAATGTTTTCATATATCTTTCAAATGGAAACATCCATCTATACCAAACTGGTCCACACAACTTGACCTCACGCACGAGATGAACTGTTAAGTGAACCATTATATCAAAAAATGAAGGTGGAAAATACTTTTCAAATAGACACAACGTCGTCACAATTTCTATTTGTACATTATCCAACTTTGAGGCATCTATTACTTTGTTACATAACACATTGAATAAGAAATAAAACCTTGTGATAACATTTCTGACATGCTTGGGTAGAACACCACGGATGGCAATTGGAAGCAAATGTTGCATTAAGGTGTGGCGATCATGTGATTTAAGACCAACCAGTTTTAGGTCCTTCATTGAGACAAGGTTTTTGATGTTGGAGGAGTAACTCGTGGGAACCTTAATTCCGAATAATGAATTACAAAGTCTTCTTTTCTCATCCTTGCTTAATGTATAACATGCTGGGGGCAAAAATGTCCTTTTCTCCCCTTTTTGTGGTGCTAATTCTCCCCTAATTTTTATATCCACTAGGTCATTTCTTGCTGCAATTCCATCTTTTGTCTTTCCTGGCATATCAAGTAATGTACCAATCAAACTTTCGCAAACGTTTTTCTCTATGTGCATCACATCAAGAACATGTCGAACATGCAGATCTTTCCAATACTCAAGTTCAAAGAATATCAATTTCTTTTTCTAGCAGGACTTACCATCATTTTCCTTTGATTGAAGATTTGCTCTAATTTTTCCCCATCGGCATGTAATTCCTTCTACTTTATTTAAAACTTCATCACCGCTTAGTGGTTTTGGGGTCATAGTAAAGTCTTGTGTCCCATCAAATGCCTTCTTCTGCCTTATATAAGAATGATCTCTGCGAAGAAACCGTCTATGACCTATAAATGACATTTTTTTACTATGCTTCAACCTTTTTGCACAAGTTTTCTCACCACAGATAGGGCATGCTTAATATCCTTTTACAGTGCATCCTGCCAGGTTTCCATATGCCGGAAAATCATTAATTGTCCACAATAGGACAGCTCTAAGCAAGAATCTTTCTTCTCGGTGTGCATCATATGCTTCAACACCAACTTCCCATAATTCTTTTAAATCGTCAATCAAAGGTGCCAAGTACACATCAATGTCATTTCCCAGCTATTTAGGACCAAAAATCAACAACGTGAGCATCATATATTTTCTCTTCATACACAACCATGGAGGAAGGTTATAGGTGATCATTATAACTGGCCAACAACTATATGTAGAACTCATCAAACTATGAGGATTGATCCCATCAGATGCTATGGCCAACCTTAGATTTCTTGTCTCAGAAGCAAAATCTGGCCAATTATGATCCATAAGTCTCCAACAAGGTGCATCAGCTGGATGTCGCATATAGGCATCACATACTCTTTTATTAGCATGCCAAATTAACTCCTTAGATATTTCCTTGCTCCGAAACATTCTTTGAAATCTAGGAATAGGAGGAAAGTACTATAAAATTTTTGCAGGGACTCCTTCAATTATCCTAGAATTCTTGGCCAACTTCCACCTTGACAACCCACAAGTAGGACAATCGGTAAAATCCTCATACTCCTTCCAGTATAAGACACAATAATTAGGGCAAGCATGTATTTTCTTATAAGTCATCCCCATTGCACATAAGCTTTTCTTTGCATCATATAAAGATAAAGGCAATTCATTGTCAATGGGAAGCATTTCTCCAAACAAGACAAGTAGTTCAGTAAAACTATTATCACTCCAGCTGTATTTCGCTTTCAAGTTATATAATTGCACAATTGCAGATAACTTTGTAAATTTAGTACACCAAACATACAGGGGTTTCTCAGCATCCTCAAGTAATTTTATAAATTGATCTGGATTCTCTGAACTTTCATATGCAGCGTGTACCATATCTATAGGTTTATCAGCAAAATAGTTTTCACTTTCTCCAGCTGCATCATTCTCTTTCTTTAAATCTCCTAATACAGATTCTTCCCCATGCTATATCCATTTTTTTTATGTTAAGTCTATACCATTACAGTACACATGTGCCCTTATGCTGTTAATATTATTGTTCCATAGATTGCTACATTTCGTACAAGGACAAGGTATACTAGTAGGATTAGTAGCATGTTGCAGCGCAAATTGCAAGAAAGATTCTAGTCTAAGTTCAAACTCATGTGATAATCTATCCTTTGCCATCCATGCCTTGTCCATTTTGTTGTACTAATGAATCTAAAATCAATCAAAAATATCAAGACAATTACAACAATGAGCCAAAATTCTTAATCCATCATTATACAAATAAATTAACTATGCGGGTCCTCCAAGAAACCAACTAAGCTTACCAAGAAAAGGATACAAATAAATTTCATAAACCAGAAACCAACTACTTCATCATTATACCAATAAATTTCTAAACCAGAAACCATGACATATCATTGAAAAGAATTAGCATAGACATAAAAGAAACTTGATAGTTCAAGGATTACATAAAACCAACTTAGCAACAGGAACTAACAACTCCTCAATCTATCAAACAAAAATGATAAAATCAACTCAAGGTAGTGTTTGAGGAAATTCATCAAACACATTGCATGCATCAATCAATTAATACTTGCAAACAAGAGATCAAGAAGATGAAACTGTCGAAGATGAGGAAGATCTTCAGTAGCGACGATGTATAAAGGAAAAATTACCGGAATGTGAAGAAGGACTCGAGCGGTGGCAGTGAATGCTGGACCAGAGATGGATGAAGGAAAAATTACTGGAATGTGAAGAAGGCCTCCTCTTCTCAACCAAAGGGAGGAGTTGGAGGAGATGCGGCGTGGTTGGACGGAGAAGAAAGGGCATCGTGTCTTGATCCTGATTGGGAGAGGAAGGGGCGTCGATCTAGGAAGAGGAAGAGGGAGATGAGGTTGAGAGAGATGGTCGGAGGTTTAGGTTTATGTTTAGGCTGAGAGAGATGGTCGGAGGTTTAGGTTTAGGTTTAGGCGAGAGAGATGGTCGCACGGAGGAAGGGGCGCGATATAGATTTAGGTTTGGAGGGAACTTCACAGTGTTGCAAATTTTGGCTGGTGGGAAAATTAAAATATTTTATTTTGGTTCATTAACACCGAGTTTTAAAAACCGCTGTTAAAATCAGTGTTTATTAATGAAAAAAAGGGCGCTCATAGACATCGCCTAAAAAACCGATGTCTATGAGCTAAAATCTGCGCTCATAGACACCGGTTTTTAGAAAAACCGGTGTAAAATACTCAAAGACATCGGTTTTTGCTTAAAACCGTTGTTGTTCCACTGATGTCTATGAGGGTTTTTGTTGTAGTGAATATTTATCAACATATTCATTACCTTTGTGTTCGATTCTGAGTTTCGAGAAGGTTGTCTTAGTGCAATCCATTTATCGAAATTGTTGCTTCCAATGAAGCATTCCATCATTTGCCTCCAGGAGTTGAAGTAGATTTTATCGTACGGTGGAGGTTCATAGATGCTTCTCCCTTCTTGATAGGATGTCGACATTCTTGCAAGAAAAGAAAATAACAAGCCGATTTCCAAGACTTTTGTCTTTGGATTAGTAGTGCTTGAAAAATAGAAATAATAAGAAAAAAATATTCAAAAAAATTTGAAGAAAATAAAAAGTTTTAAAAAAATGCTTTGAAAAACGGTTAAGTAATTTCAGAGCTAACGAGGCTCTGATACCAATTAATAGATCGATTGAGAGCGATAGAGGGGGAGGGGGGGTGAATATCACTTCTTTTTAAAACTTTTCTCTAGTCTTTTAAATACAGAGTTGTGCCCAGCGGAAAGTAAAAGAATAGACAAGTCTGTTTTACTTCGTTCGGAGCCTAGCTCGACTCCTACTCGAAGGCCCGCGATCCTTGATCGCACCGATGGGCAATCCACTATAACCCTTCTTTCCAAGATCCTCGGAAAGAAGCAGATCGTACAAATGAGCAGAGTAATATAGTAACAGCCTACTATCTTACTTGAATTAAGTACAATGCAAGTTAAACAAATATACCGATTACTTAGATAGAAGATGTAGCTCGATCGGCACTTCTTGGATGGTACAACAACTTGCTTGATGGATGTGTAGAAGAGTTGTAGCACGAACAGCTTTTTCACATAGATGATATCAGAACCCGTTACCCAGCCACAGACCTGGAGCTTCACTTTTATAAGAATCGTCAATGTTCGGTCGACCGATCCTTGGGTTCGGTGACCGATCCTTGTTCGGTCAACCGAACCTCTCCCTTCCTTCCTGGCTGGAGTCTGACGCTGGCTCAATCTTCTGGTCGACCGAACAGCTTCCTTGTCTGTTCGTCGAAATCTGTTGAGATCTTCATTTAATGCTCCATTAATAGTGATTGGATCGGTCGACCGATCCCTGGTTCGGTCGACCGATCAATCTTCGATCGAACTGTGCTTCGCTTTGGTCTGAACTAATCTCTGGTCTGAGTTAAGCTGGTTCAGTCGACCGATCAGGCCGAATCTACAAAATAGAGTTAAACAGTATTCCTGCAAAACAAAGATTAGCACAGTAATATAATGCATAAGTAATATAGACAGTAGAACTGTCTTGATCTCAACTTGGAAACCTTCCCAGTTTCTTCAGTTGGATCAGCGACCTAAGGTTGTTCCCTTTAGGAACTCGACCTCACTATCGCTCCTCCAGTTGCATACCTCAACTTACCTACCAAACATTGATCCTTCAGACCTGTTTGGACTTTTGCCAGCTCAGTGTCTGATTGCCCGATCCACTAAGACTTTTCCTGTAATACTATATTAGCCAACAACAATAATAATAATACAGAATACAATGGTAAACCTAAACCTAGATTTACCGAGATCTGCTGGTTCGGTCGACCGTGCGCGGTCGATCGAAAACCATCCGAACAACCTTGCTTGGAGTTCACTCCACCAAGACTTCTCGTTACCTAAGGTTATCACCCCCTAGGGTTTTCTCAACCTGGCTTCACTCACCAAGACCTAAGGTTACCACCCCTTAGGATTTTCTTCACTTGGCTTCAC
The DNA here is from genome assembly GCF_018446385.1 of Zingiber officinale. Taxonomy (NCBI): domain Eukaryota; kingdom Viridiplantae; phylum Streptophyta; class Magnoliopsida; order Zingiberales; family Zingiberaceae; genus Zingiber; species Zingiber officinale. Next base: position 39,581,239 of record NC_055987.1, read on the forward strand.
TCACCAAGATTCAGTATTCGGCTCCCCAGGGGTCAAGTCCTCCAGACCTATCCACCTGGCTTCCACGATATACTGAGATTTCTCTTGCCTAGCCTCCAACCAGGACTTCCCTTGCCTAGCCTACAACTAGGACTTCCCCTGCCTAGCCTCCAACTAGGACTTCCCTTGCCTAGCCTACAACTAGGACTTCCCTAGATCAAGCTCCATACTTAAACATACTTAAACATATTTGTCTGACATTAAAACCTTGGAGGTCGATTGCACCAACACCCTCAACAGTGCTTAAAAGCCCTGTTCGACCAGCATCAAACACATATCTTTTACATGAGCTTAGATAACTATTCTACTACTTCGACTTTGCTTTACTATTGCGCTACTACTCTAACACATCCAACCATTACCAGCAGACTGATACTGACACATGAGCGCTCCCACCTCTACATCTTTCATGTTGATAATTTTAATTAAAGTCATTTACTTTACTATCTAAAAGGAAAGTGTAGACTGTTACACTTTTTCATTTTTCATACTGGTATTTGATTTCCTCTTTTAGCGGTTTTGAAGAGGTTAATAGTAGATTGTCTATCGATACAATCCAAGGGATCGTGGGTCTTGGAGTAGAAATCGACGAAGGCTTTGAACCAAGTAAATCACTTGTATTATGTTTCATTTTGCTTTTCATTTATCTTTTTCGTTGCATACTTAATTTCAAAATAAAAGATAAGTTTCAAAAATACACATGATTCACCCCTGTCTCACGTGCCTTAATCCTACAGTTCGTACTTTGATTTCTATTGCTTCTGTTTATTGATGGTGAATATCTCAGATAAATGTCAAGAATATATTTTTAAATGGTGATCTTCATGAGGATGTTTATATGACACCTCCTGCTAGTATTTCACATCAACTTGATGAAGCTTGCAGGCTTTGTAAAGCTCTTTATGGTCTTAAACAAGCACCTTGTGCTTGATTTGAGAAGTTCTTTATAGTGATTGCTTCACTTGATTTTTATCTTAGTAATCAAGATTCAGCATTGCTTCTCATATGTATGAGTGTAAGTTATATTCTTTTATCATTATATGTTGATAAGATAATTATTACTGGTGATGATTTCAATGAAATCGCTTCATTGAAGTCCAAGTTAGCTCGTTGTTTTGCTATGAAATACTTGAATATACTACGTTACTTTCTAGGCATTGAGGTTGCTTATTTTTTGAAAGGTTATCTTTTATCTCAGTCAAAGTATATAGCTGATCTGTTTAAGCGTGCACATCTTACTGATAATGTTATATATATATATATATATATATATATATTGAAATTGGGTGTCAATATCGAAATAATAGGAATGTAAAACTATTAAAATTGACCTATTGAATTTATTGAATAAAATAATAATAAAATAAATGATAATTAATAATGAAATAAATTTATATGAATATATAAAGTTTATTAAAATTAGATTTTTTTAAAAATTTGAAATTGAATGTTTAGATATTTTATTAGAGTAAATTGGTTAGGGCTTCAAAAAGTCTATTTATATATCCTATATAAAGGAGGAGTTGATTGAAGTAAACTTAGGCTTGTTTTAATTAAACCCTATGTTTAATTAACTTGTGTCACCCTTCTCCATGCTTGCGGCATTGTCGTCGTAGCCGCACCTCCCGCCCGATCACCGGCATAGCCCTTCCGTTCGGGCGAGCAGCCAGCACCGGTGATTCTTCCCTCACCTCCTCTCTATGCACCTACGATGTGATGTCCACCCCAACTCGCCCGATCACCAGCACTGCCTCCACCCACACGAGCAAGCCGACATCGGCGCCGCTTTCCCTTTCCCCCACTGCGAGCAGATTGTCGATGTTGCTCTGTAGTTTCCTGGCGGACACTAACGCCTATATCATTGCAGCTGTCGACAGTTGTGATTCGGTTGTTACCTTTGATGTTGCAACTCCCTGCGCATGCTCGTATGTCCAACTGCTGCTGTTGACCGACTTGATCTCGTCGTCCCAAGCCCAGTAACCCCTTTCACGATATGTAGCTGCCACCTTCATGTGCTACCGACGCTGGCCATTGTAGTCTGTCAGAGAAAAAAATAGAAAGGAGAAAATGGAGAGGAAGGGAACATATTCAAGCTTGAGATAGACTCTCCGACCTGAAGATAGAAATAATATTCTACAGTAGAGAGGTGGGCAGTTCCTACTTTGATTTCTTTAATTTATTTAATCTTAGTGCATGATTATTTATTGTCATTTATTAATTAGACAGCAGTTGCTGCTTACCTTAACTCTATTCATATTATTTCTTGAACTTGATACTTATGTTGCTTGACCTTTGAGATGATCCCTTTTATATCTATGCAGTATCATTGTTCTTCATGCTTGATTTTGTTATATATGTATGATATTACTATACCATAGTGTAGGATGTTGGATATCCTACTAGACCCCTAGTAGATGATTTGAGTTGTGCTTATCATTAGGACAATCATACTATAGTATAAGATATCAAGTATTTTACTATATCTTTGTTTGTTATTTCATACCGTAGTGTAGGATATCGAATATCATACTAAACCCTTGTTGTTACTTAGGCCCATGCATATACGCTAGTGAGGTTAGACTAATGTGTGACTATAGAGTGTTATATTAGATGTGATTATACATTTTTTGCTTGTGGTTATGTTATTATGTCCTAACAATCATTATCTCTCATTCGTGGTTGAGAAAGTCGTTAGTAACTATTAATATATACCCTCTCTGCCACGGGACAATCAGTGGTAGAACTTCCTACTAACAGTGACTAATTACATACCATGACTAACCACTAGACCATTCATAGTAGAGCGTGTTGGTGATCGGTGGCCGACTTGAAGGGGGGTTGGATAGACGGCGCCCCCAAATCGATTGATCTTCCTACACTTGTTAGTATGCACAGCGGAATATACAAAACAAACAAGCTAAAGGAAATTAAACTAAAGACAAGAAAGAATGCAAATCAAGCTACACGATCATTTACATGGTTCGGAGATAAAGCTCCTACTCCATGGCATGTCCTTGAGGTGGACGATCCCTATCCGTCGGTGGATTACTCCCCGGAAGACCTCTGGCTAGCTCACGTAGCTCCTTGTGGGTGGAAAAACCTCACCACAACCCTCACAAAGGACTCTTTACAAGCTAGGGCACAGGTACACTACTAATAGAGATTAACCACCTCTATTTCGTCAACTCTAACCAAGCTTCCAAGCTTTAGTTATATAGGTCGCGGGTTGAAAACCCCGCCTACCAGTCGACTGCCAAAACATGCAGTCGACTGCCCTCTGTGGAAATTCGACCGTTACATCCCAACGGCTCGATACCAGTCGACTACTAAAACTAGCAATCGACTGCTCCACACTGATTGAGCGAATAGAAGCATTCTGTTCGCTCCCAGTCTACTGCCCAGTCAACTGAACCACTCGACTGATGAAACATGCAGTCGACTGGTACCGAGTACATTCTCTCACAACACTCGGACCCTCACCCTTACGACTCATTTGACACTTCCTTCGCAGCCTTGACCTTTTGCCTTCAAGCCTACTTCCTCTTTGGCTCTCGTCCCTCGGATGCATGCAAGCCCGCGGCTCGTCCCCAATGCCATCCTTCGCGTATGCCTCGAAGTCGCTTCCCTCGACCCTTGTCCTTGCTGCCTTGTCCACGGTCCCTCAGATGCATACAAGCCCGCAACTCGTCCCCAATGCCATCCTTCACCGGACCCGAAGCTGTCAACCTAAGTCTCATGTGTATCCTGCAGTCCTGCACAACTCAAGTACACATAATAAATACAAGGATGAACCTAACTTAAACCCTTTGCCCAAACACCAAAACACATGGTCCCACGAACCATTGGGATTGCTCCAACAATCTCCCCCTTTTTGGTGTTTGGCAATACGTTTAAGTTAGGGAAAACATAATAGCAAATAAACATGCTAATACAAATGGACTTACGTTGCCAAGCCTGCACACTTGGACTTACACCGCTGAATGGACTTACGATGCCAAGGCTACACACTTGGACTTACAACGCCAAATGGACTTACGATGCCAAGGCTACACACTTGGACTTACACCGCCGAATGGACTTATGATGCCAAGGCTACACACTTGGACTTACACTGCCGAATGTAAAAACAATGCAACATGCATTTAAACCTATCACAAGGCTCCCCCTACACCTAAGCTCCCCATTGAGCTAAGAATTTTACCACAGGGCTATTTAAGAACCTACAAGGCTCCCCCTACGCAAAGGCACTAAGGTTTTCCCAACTAAACCTTACTTCTTTACCACAGGGCTATTTAAGAACCTATAAGGCTCCCCCTACGCAAAGGCACTAAGGTTTTCCCAACTAAACCTTACTTCTCCCCCTTTGCCTAACATCCAAAAGGTTCTTCAATAATATCCCAATTGTTGAAAACTTGTCATCCAAATTGACCCCAAACTCGTGTATTCATCCCCCATGAATCTCATACACATATATGAGTTGACTCGGTCATAAGCCAAGGCTGAAAACAGAATCAACCTGGTATCAGTCGACTGCCCCAATAGATTGGCCTCATCGAAATAGCACACAGAATGATTCTGTGCTCAATTTTCACTGTTACCAGTCGACTGGTAACTGTACCAGTCGACTAACACACTGTTTCGGCCCTTTTCAGCATTTTTAACCCACTTTCAAAAATGCACCATTAAATCCACAGACCTCTAAAAATCCTCAAATTTTGTGGAGAGGTCTGTTTTACCCATGTCTACTTGGGAAAAAGACATTAAAAAATGTATTTATTTCCAATCCCAAGATTGACATAAAATTCAAAATTAGCTAAATAGTTCAATTGAACCTTGACCTAAAGTCCTAGTTTTGTCTTCCTCTTGATGTATTTACCCATAGTAACCCACAATGCATCCCTAGCATTGGCTTATATGACATTTATACATCCAAAACCAATTTTCATGCTATATAACCCCAATGTCATATTTTCAAGCATGAAACACAACTCAAATATGCCAAAACCCTAGGTTTGAAACTCAAGTCCGTCTCCAAACCACTTAGCACATTTTGTCACACCCCGGGAGAGTCCTTGTCCGAAGAAATTTCGGCAGCATCTCCCCTATACGGCTGACAATCTGAAACTGTCTACAATGCCCTCTAGGCCACATATACCTTGGCCAACACGGTTGGAACAATAACAATAATATAAGGCAATCACTCACGCAGTTAATAATTAATAAACTAGAACAGTGATAAGAGGACTCAAAAACAACCCTACTCAACTACACCCATAAAGCATAAAACCGATGTCCTACTCCACTACACCCATAAAGCTCAAATCTGACAATAAAATCAACTCACCTCTTCTGCCATCTAAGCAGGCATATAGTAAAAAAATCTAAATAAAACTCATAGACAATATCCATAAAGTAAACTAATACAAGTCCAGATGTCAAAAGCAGAATAAGTCTAAACACAGTCTAATAAAGAAGAACCAAAAGACCAACAAACGTCCTCGTGGACTACAGGGGACTAGCGATTGGAACTCTCTGGACAGCATCAACCTGAAAATAGCAACGGAGGAGGGTGTGAGTCCAACACTCAGCGGGTAACAACTGATATTCATAGTAAAGAAAATAACAACCAGCACTAATCATGTATACAGTCTCCTGATGCAAGAAGGATAAATGCAACTTAGGTAAGCAGGAGAAAAACTGTACTAACCAGGACCAGGGTATAAGTATAACAGGGTCGTCAGACTGAGAAGTATCAAAATCCTGTATGCATGTCAATCATATGCATCCATATAAATGCAGCAAGTAAATACAGCAAACACAAGTAATAAATGCATCATGCATATGATGCCAATGTCATGGTCACCCCTAATGCCAGTTAGCCATCTCACACACAATGGTGAGACAGAGTGGGTAGGGCTGTGACAACCGTGCACTCTGCCATCACTGCTCCTGATGAGTGACCCAGTGGACGGGATGCTGTCGGAGTACACCTATCCTCCTACCCCAAATTTTAAATGGGGGAGCTCAATGCTCTCATCTCCAGATACACGATGATGGGGAGGAATCTCTGTTGGCTACCACGCTGCGTCACACTACCCATGAGCGGACCAACGGAGCCAAACAGAGTCCAATCGCCTATCGGCTACCACGCTGCTACACTAAACCAGAGGAGCCAAACAGAGCAAAACTGTCTGCCGGCTACCACGTTGAGTCACCAGACCAATGGAGCCAAACAGCAGAACTGCCACACACCTGTCTGATATACCACTAACCCATGAGTGGTGGTGTGTGCAGATACATGTAACTGGCGATGTGCTCGACAATAATGGAGCAGACTATCGCACAGCATGTAATCATGCAAGATGATGCATGACACTAAACATGGCAATATCCTGAACAGCATAGCAATATCCAAATATATATATAAAATGTGTACCATAGGACAATGAACCAAATCAAAGGTACACAAATCAGATAAGGTATCAAAAACCCTAGGTCCTGAACATAATAAATAACATGGTTGTGTCACTACCTCTATAAGCATTTATAATCAGGTAAATACTAACATGATGTGCATAACAAATAAACAAACAAGCATGTAACAAATCTGGTAGTGATCAACTGAATCAAATAAGAAACACAATCATTGCTATTTGTTAAAAACATTACTATGCATATCAAATGACATAAAGCCAAAGTACCTGCCTCCAATAGAAATGGTCCAATCCGAAACAGATCCCTCGTCGAGATACCGTCTCGAATCAAAGTCCTGTAATAACCACATTTAATTTAGCTACATATATATCACATAGCTAAAGAAATTCCTTATTTACCAGAACCCTAATTCATTCCACTATACAATTTGATTTAGGTCTAAACCTAAATCAACTTGAACTCTTCCAAATACAAACCTAATACCAGAACAAATTTATACACCTTACCTCTACCTCTCCATCAGCCATCTGTGATGGCAACAAACTCGATCCACAATGGAAAGGCCGAATCAAGGAAAGCCACAACTTGCAATGCGATTAGATCCACCAGAAAAGCGAATAGATGGCTAGGCAGAACCTACGAATCAACTAGCCCAATAGATTTCCTTCATCCACAGGGATCACAAACCCAAGAAGATTACCTCCGACGATGGCCGGTTGAAGGCAACTACCTGGTGAACAACAACCGGCGTTGGCTTTATCAGTGGTCGTGTGGAAATAGAAGACTCGCCGGTGGAAATCTAGGGCATGGCTATACCTCAGACGCTGGCGACGATCCAGGCAAAGGAAGGGTGGCAACTGCTCTAGGGCAGAGACGCGATGCAATGGCCACCGGAGAGATCGAACCGTGGCCGTCGGCTTCATGCTAGGGCACGACGTCGGCTGTAGGGCATCGTCGCTGCTCCATGTGATGGCAGCGGTGGCGGAGCGATGCAATAGGAGGGCAATAATGGGTCGGCGATGGCAAATCGTCGTCGACGCTTGGGGAAGAGGAGTGTCGGCTGTGGTAGTCTCCACAGCGAGGGTGACGGGCAGAGGAGTAAGGAAGAAGGGGGAAGAGAAGAGGAGGGGATCGACTTAGGTTTTTATCGCTCGGGGAGAAGAAAAATCGCCGCATGCGGCGTCGGTTAGGGCAAGGATTGGCGTCGGGTGCGTGGAGAAGAAGAAGGAACGACACAGTAACGGGGAGGAAAAGAAAATAAATAAGAAAAAGGGAAAAGAAAATAAATAAATAAATAAATCTTTTCCTCGCTTAAATGGGTAGCCTAAACAGGCTTTCCCGGGGTCCACTTTTATCCCCGTAATCTCGTCCATACGAGCTCCAAAAAATTCTCAAAAAATTTCAGAAAATTCCCTTATCATTATTCTCTATATTCCGGTATTTTACATTCTCCCCCACTAATAAAAATTTGGTCCCCAAATTTCGTTATCTACCATCAGCAAATACTAACAACAGGTAAAGAGTATAAATGCTGAATGGTAAATTAAATCACATATCTCAAGTGAAAAGATGGGGGTATCGTGCTCGGATAGTATCCTCGAGCTCCCAAGTAGCCTCCTCGTCCGAATGATGCTGCCATCTGACTTTAACATTCGGATTGTCTTGTTCCACAACTGACGCTCTTTTTGGTCCAAAAATTTGTACCGGAACCTCCTCGTACGTGTGAACTCGGTCTGCTGCCCGGAAGTTATCTGGCTGCCTATACATTACAAATGCTGATCACCAGCCTGGCCCTCTCGGATCCTCATCCTGATCGACGACTGAGCAACCATGGTAACAAGAATACCCTGCTCTGTCTGTCCCTGCTCCTGAAGGCCTAACTCAGAGAAACCCTGAACCAAGTCTGTGACTGAAACTCGGTGGCAAGCCAAAGTCCCTCTGGACTTCCTGCTGAGTGCATCGGCAACCATATTAGCTTTCCCCGGGTGATAGCTAATGGTACAATCATAATCATTCAGGAACTCCATCCATCTCCTCTGTCGGAGATTAAGTTCCTTCTGGATGAAAATATATTTGAGACTCTTATGATCAGTGAGAATCTCAAATGTAATGCCATATAAATAATGTCATCAAATCTTCAAAGCAAAGATGATGTCGGCTAGCTCCAGATCATGTACAGGGTAGTTCTTCTCATGCTCCTTCAACTGACGAGAAACATAAGAGACTACTCTATCGTGCTGCATCAGAATAGCACCCAAACCCTAAAGAGATGCATCAGTATAGAGCATGAATCTGTCCTCTCCATAAGGTAAAACCAAAACTGGAGTCGACACAAATCTCCGCTTCAGCTCCTGAAAGCTGGTCTCGCAATCCTCGGACTACATGAACTTCACGCTTTTCCTGGTCAGGCATGTCAGTGATAGAACTATGTGGGAGAAACCCTTGATGAAAGGTCTGTAATATCCTGCCAGTCCCAAGGACTGCGGATCTCCTGCACTGATTTCGGCTGCTCCCAACGGTAAAAACCTCTATCTCCTGTGGAACCACGGTATACTCCTACTAGTGACCGTGTGTCCCAAACATTTCACATAAGACAATCCAAATACGCACTACTGATCTTCACATATAGATGTTCTCGTCGAAACATCTCTAGAACTATGCAAAGATGGTGTACGTGACTCATCCCAGATCTGAAATAGACAGATCCGAAATAGACCACAACATCGTCAACAAAGACAATGGAAACCGATCCAAACATCCTAGAAATACCAGAAATCATCGAGTCCCTGAAAACATTTAAAGCTCCACAACCTAAAATCAAGAACTCACATTGTCCGTACTAAAGACATTCCTAACCATAAGATCTCTGACAATAACTCTAAAATCTAATCACCAACAATATAAATCACCAAAGAATAGATCCTCTAGTGTGAGAGCTGTTGGGTTTTTTGGGCCGCGAAAATCACTTTTCGCGTCGCGGAAACCCCGAATCACCCAAAGCCGTAGATCTGTGCAAGGAAAAACCGAATGAAATACAAGTACGAGTTTCAAAAACTTTAGATCTACTCCTAGATCTATGTGTTGAGAGCTTTACCCTTGTTGCGTAGCCCTTCGCATTCCCGCTCGTCTAAACGGTGCCGAATCTCGAGAGTGTCAAAATAGACACTCCTCTAGAAGTATCAACACGAACTAATTAGGTGGAGATGACCAAAAACCAAGGTGTGCTAGCACCTATGTGGTTCGTCCAAGGAAGGAGGAGAGGGAGAGCTTGAGAGGGAGAAGATGCAATAATGATCACTTGAATGAAAATGAATCCATTTTCATTCAAATTGTGGCCGGCCACATTTCCCAAATGTAACCCCCTCATTAATGCATTAAGTTGTCATCAAAGAGGGAATGTAACCTCCATGAGGTGGCACTCACTAGTAACTCCCATGAGGTGGCAACCATGATGATGTGGAATAACATCATTGGTCCATATCAATGCCAACTCACCAATGAGGTGGCATAAAGTCAAGTCAAACTTGACTTTTAATCTTCCTCTCAAGTCAAGTCAAACTTGACCAAATCTCTTCCATGGTTGATCGAATCCAACCATTTGATTCAAGCCAACTTAATATAATGAATCTAATTCACTTAATTAAATTGATTCAATGAGTCAAAATCTAAATTAGACTCATTGAATACATGAATCAACTTGAGTCAAACTCAAGTTAGCCCAATTAGGATTACTCTTAATCCAATTTGATTCATCAAATGAATCTAATCCTCTTGGTTCATCATATGAACCTAATATCCATCTAATTGTCCTAAGTGTGTGACCCTATAGGTTCTTGTAACGTTGGCAATGCCCTAAACCCATTTAGGAGCATAAGTAATGAGCGGTATCTAGCAACACATCATTACTACCCAAGTTACAAGAAATGTCGAGATCCAACATCACCTTGTGACTACTAATTGTGACTTCTCACAATATATGACAAGTGTCCTTCTATCCTAGACATCTAGATTGATCAATGTGAGGCATAGACCGTGTCATCCTCTGATCAATCTAAATCCTGAACTCCAAGTAGACTCACTAAATCAAATGAGCTCAATATCTCATATTGACTCATTTGGGCATGGTCATGCACTTCGTGGTCTCACTCTATCAAGAATACCGATGTCGCTCCCGTCATATGGGAGGGATAGATCCCATCTATATCACTCACATCCTTCTACATAATTCATTATATACCCAGTAATCGCCTTTATAGTCCACCCAGTTACGGGTGACGTTTGACGAAACCAAAGTACATAACTCCTTATGTAGGGATCCATGGTGACTTCAGGTCTAAGGACTAGTAGTCATACTAATAGCCACATGAGAAAGTATATGACACTCATATAACGATCCATGATACTTTCTCATGGTGGGTCATTCAGTATACATTCTCCAATGCATACCCATGTGTCAACTTGATATCTCCATATCCATGACTTGTGAGATCAAGTCATCGAGTTGACCTACATGCTAGTCTTATTGCATTAACATTGTCCCTGAATGTTAATACTCGACTAGGAATGATTTAGAGTAGTGTTCCCTATATCATCTCACTATCGGTTCAACTAACCGATTGATATAGGTGAGAACCATCTACTCAAGGACATTATTATACTTAGTTTATTTGGCACAAATACAAGTAAGTATAATAACCAAAATCCAAATGCCTTTATTTATATAGAATATGATACAATAAGTCCAAAATATAATCATCAAATGATTGGATCTAGGGCTCTAGCTAACAATCTCCCACTAGCACTAGTGTCAATCAGTGTAGGCTCTAAGCCCAAATGACCTAGTGTGACCATCATGCTTCTTCTGTGCCAAAGCCTTGGTCAAGGGATCTGTGATGTTAGCCTCTGTAGGTACTCTGCAAATCTTCACATCTCCTCTCTCAATGATCTCTCGAATGAGATAGAAGCGCCGTAGTATGTGTTTGGTCCGCTGGTGTGAGCGAGGTTCCTTCGCCTATGCTATAGCTCCATTGTCGTCACAATAGAGCTCAATGGGGTCAGCAATGCTAGGAACCACCCCAAGTTCAGTGATGAACTTGCGGATCCAAACTGCATCCTTTGCTGCCTCTGATGCAGCAATGTACTCGGCTTCTGTTGTAGAATCAGCTACTATATCCTGCTTCGAACTCTTCCAGCTGACAGCACCACCATTAATGCAAAATACGAACCCCGACTGCGATCTGGAAGCTAGCATCACTGTAACCCTTTACAGCTAGCTCATCATTGCCTCCATATATCAAGAAATATTCTTTAGTCCTTCTTAAGTACTTAAGAATATTCTTAACCGCTATCCAGTAACTTTCACCTGGATCTGACTGGTATCTGCTCGTCATGCTCAAGGCATATGAGACATCAGGTCGAGTACATAGCATGGCGTACATGATCGATCCTATGGCTGAGGCATAAGGGATCTGATCCATGCGGTCTCTCTCCTCTCTAGAAGAGGGACCTTGAGTCTTCGAAAGACTCACGCCATGTAACATCGGCAGAAATCCCTTCTTGAAGTTCTGCATGGCAAACCGAAGGAGTACCTTGTCAATATATGTACTCTGACTTAGGCCAAGCAATCTCTTAGATCTATCTCTATAGATCTGTATCCCTAGAATGCGGGATGCCTCACCTAAGTCCTTCATTGAGAAGCAACTCCCTAGCCAGGTCTTGACAGACTGAAGCATAGGGATGTCCTTCCCAATGAGTAGTATGTCATCCACATACAATATGAGGAAGACAACTATATCCCCTACAACCTTCTTGTAGACAAAAGGTTCATCTTCGTTCTTGATGAAACCAAACTGTTTGATTGCATCATCGAATCAAAGATTCCAGCTCCGAGATGCTTGCTTTAGTCCATATATGGACCTACGCAGCTTGCATACTCTACTAGTATGCTGTAGATCTACAAAACCCTCAGGTTGTGTCATGTACACATCCTCGAGTAGGTTTCCATTCAGAAATGCGGTTTTGACATCCATCTGTCATATCTCATAGTCATGGTAGGCTGCAATAGCAAGCATGATCCGAATGGACTTAAACATCGCTACTGGAGAAAAGGTTTCATCATAGTCAATACCATGAATCTGCTTGAAACCTTTAGCTACCAAGCGACCCTTATAGATAATCCCATCCATGTCAGTCTTTCTCTTAAAGACCCACTTGCACCCAATGGGTTTTACCCCTTCAGGTGGATCAACCAAAGTCCATACTTGGTTGGTGTACATGGATTCCATCTCGGATCTCATGGCCTCTAGCCATTTCTCAGAATTTGGTCTCATCACAGCTTCTTGATAGGTGGTAGGCTCATCCTCTATGAGCACAACGTCATCATGGTCAGACAAGAGAAATGAGTATCTCTCAGGCTGACGACATACCCTATCAGACCTGCGAAGAGGTATGTCTACTTGAACTGGTTATTGGTCCTCAACTCTTTGTGGAACAACATCATCCACAACACTTTGTGGTTCCAGTTCAATTTCCATCGAGGCATCAGTGCTATTGTTCGCATCTTGAACTTCTTCAAGATCGAACGCGCTCCCACTAGTCTTTCTAGAAACAAAGTCCCTTTCTAGAAAGACCCCAGTCTTTGCCACAACTACCTTGTGCTGACTGGGAATGTAGAAGTAATATCCCTTAGTTTCCTTGGGATATCCAATAAAGTAGCACTTGTTGGATTTGGGTCCTAATTTGTCTGAGACTTGACGTCGAACGTAAGCCTCACAACCCCAAATCCTCATGAAAGACACCTGGGCATCTCTCTCAGTCCATATCCTATATGGTGTCTTTATCACGGCCTTTGATGGAACTCGGTTGAGTATAAAAGCTGCCGTGTCTAGAGCATAACCCCAAAGGTATGTCGGAAGATCTGTGTGACTCATCATAGATCGCACCATATCTAATAGGGTACGATTCCTCCTTTCGGATACACCATTCCACTGTGGTGTTCCAGGAGGAGTGAGTTGGGATAGAATCCCACACTCAGGTAGGTAGTCACGAAACTCATGGCTAAGGTATTCTCCACCTCGATCTGATCGAAGTATCTTAATACTCTTGCCAAGCTGGTTCTGTACTTCATTCTTGAATTCTTTGAACTTTTCAAAGGATTCAGACTTATGTGTCATCAAATACACATAACCATATCTACTGAAGTCATCAGTAAATGTGATGAAGTATCTATAACCGCCTCTAGCAGCGACATTGAAAGGGCCACATACATCACTATGTATGAGTCCTAACAAATCAGTCGCTCTCTCGCTGTGCCCACTAAAGGGAGTCTTGGTCATCTTGCCTCGTAGGCATGACTCGCATACCTCATATGATTCAAAATCAAATGAGTCCAGCATACCATCCTTATGAAGCTGGGTCATTTATATGACCTAAGCGACAGTGCCAGAGGTAGGTTTGGTTCATGTCATTTGACTTGAACCTCTTGGTATTTATGTTATAGATAGGGCACTCAAGGTCTAGAATATAGAGTCCGTTTATCAGAGGTGCACTACAATAGAACATATCGTTTAAATAGACGGAACAACATTTGTTCTTTATTATAAACGAAAATCCTTTCTTGTCCAAACAAGAAACGGAAATTATGTTCTTAGTCAAGGCAGACACATAACAACAATCATCTAATTCTAGTACAAGCCCAGAGGGAAGGGATAGATGGTAAGTTCCTACAGCAATAGCAACAACCCGTGCTCCATTGCCTACTCGTAGGTCTATCTCACCCTTCGTCAATGCCCTGCTATTCGTCAGCGCTTGTACATTAGTACAAATGTGCGAAGCACATCCGGTATCTAATACCCACGATGAAGAAATAGAGAGGTTGACTTCTATAACATGTATACCTAAAGTAGAAATCTTATTTCTCTTCTTCTTAAGATCTTCCAGGTATTCTTTGGAGTTCCTCTTCCAGTGCCTTGCTTGTTCTTGATATAGGTGACAAAGATGTTCAACCATATCGTAAGCGCCCATCAACTCATGTTGCTTCTGAAGCTTAGAGTTCATGGTCGCGAGCATAAGACAGGACACATCTAATGCGCCATCTTGATGCTTCTTGTAAGCATCACGGTCTGCTCGCGTGGCAGTGGCAGGAGGAGCCTCTGGAATGGGCTACTCCAGAACATACAGTTTATGTTCTTGAGTGAGAACTATTCTCAGGTTCCTGTACCAGTCCAGGAAATTTGCTCCATTGAGCTTGTCCTTCTTAAGGACAGATCGTAGGGAGAAGGTGTTCGTATTTGACGTCATGGTAATCTACAACAGAAATAAAATGTAGAAATAAATATCATATTCTTAATCATTTAATTAGGTCTTTAACTAAATGATGCTCCCACTGAATTCTATAATTCATGTGGGACAAGATCCACATCATACTAACCCTTGAGTTAGCTTTGGCTAATACGCCCAAGACTTAGTATGATCGGTAGGTAACGATTACCAATTACATCTCTATGCAACTCTAGTTTATAAAATCAATATTCACATTTATATTAAAACTCGAGTTAGCTTTGGCTAATACGCCCGAGAGTTAATATAGATGTGATTTTGACCTATCTTTTCCAACCGTTGGAAGAATGCCTATAGTTGACTCGATCTAAACGAGCAACTAGGAATACTCAATCTAATTGAGTTTGTATTTACCCATGCGTTGATAGGCGGGACCAAGATTGTCCCTCCGTACCCTACCAAGATAATATGTATTGCTCTGCTTTGGCAGATTCAACAATACATGTGATCGAGGTAGTGATAGGTATCACGGCACGGTTAGGCATTTAGAGTTGGTTCGATCGAGATCTAATCTAATCGAAAAGGATGCATCTTGTGCACGACTTAGATCTAATCTAATCGCAAGGGTGCATCATGTGCACGACTTAGATCTAATCTAATCGTAAGACACTAATTAATTAATTACTTATTAAACATGCATCATATACATAAGCAATTAACTAATTAATCTATTTGTGATTTAGTCATGGCCCCACTATGATCTTCTCAAGCCAATGAGAAGATCGAATGGTCAACCTAGGGTCAGCAACTTCTCCAAGCTCCTCCCTTTGACCACCTTGTGTTGCTCGTGCCCGCCTCGGAACTCCGTCTCGTGTGGACCCTCCACCGCTCCAATTTGTACATTACAATTTGAAACTCGAGTTACATTCGAGTCTAAATCTAATTTACAACCAGAATATATGAGAAAGGCACGACGCGCAGGTCGCAGAAAAATAAAAACATACAACACGCGCAAACACATAACGGCACGCAGGCCGTATTATGAATTACAACACAATCCAAT
Organism: Zingiber officinale; assembly: GCF_018446385.1. Classification (NCBI taxonomy): domain Eukaryota; kingdom Viridiplantae; phylum Streptophyta; class Magnoliopsida; order Zingiberales; family Zingiberaceae; genus Zingiber; species Zingiber officinale. Next base: position 39,597,053 of record NC_055987.1, read on the forward strand.
CATATTGGATTTTTGGGCCATGACTATCACAAAATTAATATATAATTCAAAATTATATATTTTCATAATTTTTTATAATTTTAAAATTAATTTTTTACAATTTTTACGAGTAAAATTTCCCGGCGGTCCCGTTTAGCGGTTTCGGGCGCAATCGCGGAACGGATCCCCTTGCAGGGCCAGGGGCAGCGCCCCTACCCGCGATCTAACCATCGCGAGGGTTCCTTTGTGATCCAAAGGCGCCTAAACTCGTTGTCCCAAAATGATTTGGGTCGAGACATTGCCGTTTCGGAAAAATCTTCCCGGCAGGTTCGTTTTTAGCGATTTCAGGTGCAATCGCGGAGCAAATCCCCTTGCGGGGTTAGGGGCAGTACCCCTACCCACGATCTAACCATCGTGAGTTGCTCCTTTACGATCTAATGGCACCCAAGCCCACTGTCCCAAACGGATTTGGGGCAAAACGAAGCCGTTTAAGGAAAAACTTCCCGGTAGCCGAAGCCTACAAGTGCCGAGATACTTGTGCTTCGCTTCTACGGAAAAATTACCCATAAACCATAAAAAACTAAATTTTACAGAAAATCACAGAAAGTTTAGTTTTCATAAAACCAAAAAATTAAACTCGTACAAGCCTTGCACGTGGCTCTGATACCACTGTTGGGTTTTTCGGGCCGCGAAAATCGCTTTTCGCGTCGCTGAAACCCCGAATCACCCAAAGCCGTAGATCCGTGCAAGGAAAAACCGAATGAAATACAAGTACGAGTTTCAAAAACTTTAGATCTATTCCTAGATCTATGTGTTGAGAGCTTTACCCTTGTTGCGTAGCCCTTCGCGTTCCCGCTCATCCAAACGGTGTCGGATCTCGAGAGCGTCAAAATAGACACTCCTCTAGAAGTATCCACACGAACTAATTAGGTGGAGATGACCAAAAACCAAGGTGTGCTAACACCTATGTGGTTCGGCCAAGGAAGGAGGAGAGGGAGAGCTTGAGAGGGAGAAGATGCAATAATGATCACTTGAATGAAAATGAATCCATTTTCATTCAAATTGTGGCCGGCCACATTTCCCAAATGTAACCCCCTCATTAATGCATTAAGTTGTCATCAAAAGAGGGAATGTAACCTCCATTAGGTAGCACTCACTAGTAACTCCCATGAGGTGGCAACCATGATGATGTGGAATAACATCATTGGTCCATATCAATGCCAACTCACCAATGAGGTGGCATAAAGTCAAGTCAAACTTGACTTTTAATCTTCCTCTCAAGTCAAGTCAAACTTGACCAAATCTCTTCCATGGTTGATCGAATCCAACCATTTGATTCAAGCCAACTTAATATAATGAATCTAATTCACTTAATTAAATTGATTCAATGAGTCAAAATCTAAATTAGACTTATTGAACACATGAATCAACTTGAGTCGAACTCAAGTTAGCCCAATTAGGATTACTCTTAATCCAATTTGATTCATCAAATGAATCTAATCCTCTTGGTTCATCATATGAACCTAATCTCCATCTAATTGTCCTAAGTGTGTGACCCTATAGGTTATTGTAACGTTGGCAATGCCCTAAACCCATTTAGGAGCATAAGTAATGAGCGGTATCGAGCAACACATCATTACTACCCAAGTTACAAGAAATGTCGAGATCCAACATCACCTTGTGACTACTAATTGTGACTTCTCACAATATATGACAAGTGTCCTTCTATCCTAGACATCTAGATTGATCAATGTGAGGCATAGACCGTGTCATCCTCTGATCAATCTAAATCCTGAACTCCAAGTAGACTCACTAAATCAAATGAGCTCAATATCTCATATTGACTCATTTGGGCATGGTCATGCACTTCGTGGTCTCACTCTATCAAGAATACCGATGTCGCTCCCGTCATATGGGAGGGATAGATCTCATCTACATCACTCACATCCCTCTACATAATTCGTTATATACCCAGTAATCGCCTTTATAGTCCACCCAGTTATGGGTGACGTTTGACGAAACCAAAGTACATAACTCCTTATGTAGGGATCCATGGTGACTTCAGGTCTAAGGACTAGTAGTCATACTAATAGCCACATGAGAAAGTATATGACACTCATATAACGATCCATGATACTTTCTCATGGTGGGTCATTCAGTATACATTCTCCAATGCATACTCATGTGTCAACTTGATATCTCCATATCCATGACTTGTGAGATCAAGTCATCGAGTTGACCTACATGCTAGTCTTATTGCATTAACATTGTCCCTGAATGTTAATACTCGACTAGGAATGATTTAGAGTAGTGTTCCCTAAATCATCTCACTATCGGTTCAACTAACCGATTGATATAGGTGAGAACCATCTACTCAAGGGCATTATTATACTTAGTTTATTTGGCATCAATACAAGTAAGTATAATAACCAAAATCTAAATGCCTTTATTTATATAGAATATGATACAATAAGTCCAAAATACAATCATCAAATGATTGGCTCTAGGGCTCTAGCTAACAAGAGCAATGCTCCATCACAGGAAATACCACATATGTGGGAGCAACGCTCTACCACAAGAAATCCTCAATTTGTGGGACCAATGCTCCACCACAACGAAATCCGTAATATGCATCTACAATATATATATGGGGCAATACTCCGCTACAAGCAATCCACAATAGGTGGGAGCAACGCTCCACCACAAACAATCTAAAATATGTGGGAGCAACACTCCACCACAACAATCCAAAATATGTGGGAGCAACGCTCCACCACAAACATCCCATAAGTGACCAAGACACCTAACTATCCAACTAGAGACTGCACAATATCACTCTACCACATATCACTGTGGCAGCCAAGGGTATCACAATCCAGTAAGCATATCAAATCCATCGTCAACTCTATCAACATCGTAGTGGGTCACCCACTAATAGTAGAATTAGTTGACAGAGCAATACTACAAATGACATATTGTAAACACTCAACATAGGTAGAATCATCATAATGCTACCCACAATACACCTGGCACATGTGCACACATAACATAGGTATGATCGACATAATCCTCCAATTAGTACACACCAAACATACTCATAACACAGATATAAATCAACGTGATATCTCCAAAAATACATTCTCCAAAAATACATTCCGAAGCCGTGTGCATATATCAACGTAGGTATAATCGACAATACACCTCAAACAACATTCACCTAACATATATATACACCTATGCCAAGAGAATAATCAACATAATACTTCCAACAAATCATAATAGACACGAGTGTACACACAGAACTAATATAATCAACAAGATACCTCGAATATTACACCGAACACATCTGCACATATCACAACTCAGATTAAATCGATAAGATACCTCCAAATAAACACTCAAACACATGTGCACATTCCACAACATAGATTAAATCGACAAAATACCTCCAATAAACCAATCAAACACGTATGCCTAACCACTAGGGTATAATCTACTAGACACCTACAATAATCATAACTGGACAAGTATACACCCACTACATGCGATATGGGTAAGGTTTTGTGGGTCCCTGATAAGGAAAGAAAAGGGGGTAAGGAAACCAAGAAGATAGGCCAATATCGACCGGGATATATCTCCAAGCGGAGTTAAGATTATCTCGACCGGGACATACCTCCCAGGGGGAGTTAGGCTAATATCGGCCGGGACATGCCTCCCAGGAGGAGTTAGGGTTATATTGGCCGAAACATACTTCCCAAGAGTAAGATTCGCATTAATTGACATATACCTGAAAGGAGGTAGGCTAATATCGGTCGATACATAAGAAGTAAATCTATATCGACCGAAATATGCTTCCCAGGAGGAAGATCTATACACCTCAAAGGAGGTAGGTTAATATCAGCCGGTACATAAGAAGTAAGTTTATATCGACCGAAATATACTTCCCAGGAGGAAGATCTATACACCTCAAAGGAGGTAGGTTAATATCGGCCGGTACATAAGAAGTAAGTCTATATCGACCGAAATATACTTCCCAGGAGGAAGATCTATACACCTCAAAGGAGGTAGGTTAATATCGGCCGGTACATAAGAAGTAAGTCTATATTGACCGAAATATACTTCCCAGGAGGAAGATCTATACACCTCAAAGGAGGTAGGTTAATATCGGCCGGTACATAAGAAGTAAGTCTATATCGACCGAAATATACTTCCCAGGAGGAAGATCTATACACCTCAAAGGAGGTAGGTTAATATCGGCCGGTACATAAGAAGTAAGTCTATATTGACCGAAATATACTTCCCAGAAGGAAGATCTATACACCTCAAAGGAGGTAGGTTAATATCGGCCAGTACATAAGAAATAAGTCTATATCGACCGAAATATACTTCCTAGGAGGAAGATCTATACACCTCAAAGGAGGTAGGTTAATATCGGCCGGTACATAAGAAGTAAGTCTATATCGACCAAAATGTACTTCCCAGGAGGAAGATCTATACACCTCAAAGGAGGTAGGTTAATATCGGCCGGTATATAAGTGGTAAGTCTATATCGACCGAAATATGCTTCCCAGGAGGAAGATCTATACACCTCAAAGGAGGTAGGTTAATATCGGCCGGTACATAAGAAGTAAGTCTATATCGACCGAAATATACTTCCCAGGAGGAAGATCTATACACCTTAACGGAGGTAGGTTAATATTGATCGGGAGATACTTCTGAAGCATATAGAATAGTATTGATCGCGACATGCCCTGAAGAAGGAAGGTTAATATTAGCCAGATCGACCAACACCTTGGAAAAATACTTGACAGAATATGGTCTATTACTAGATAGGATAAATAGCATAAAAGGGCGTGGACAGAAGCCTCATGAGAAAAATAGAGATAAATATTTCAAATAGGATGATTAATGAGGATATCTGCAATATGTAACCACATGACAGGTATTATATATATCGACGGGAAATGTGCTTTTAGATTATTTTGCAGGTGCTAAACGACAAAGGAGGTACATCTGGGGTACAAGAAAGATTCCTTAAAAAGTCATTTATTACAAGTACGCAGCTGACATCATCTCATAACAAACTCTAACAAACCGGGGTCCACTTCATGACTACGGAGGTTATATGATGTGGTATAAAAGGGGGAATCCTCTCTGTTGGCTAGGGAGGTACACATCATTGTGCACATTCGGAACCCTAATTTTTCAACTACTGTTCATTTTCTTCCTCCTTCTTCCACACCGAGAGACATCTCTGACTTGAGCGTCAAAGGGCCTAGCCAGGGATTCCCACCCCGGTCTTAGGTCACTGACGATAGTGTTGGTTGGTCTCTTGTGCGCAGGAAGTCTTGGAAGCTTCAGATCTGGGTTTCTTCTCTTCAGATTTGGCTTTCTTCTTCGTCATCGGGTCTTTGTACGAGGAAAACCTTCGGTGACTCTATTTTTCTCGATCCGCTTTGAGTTTCTCGGATCAGTATTCTGTGGATATTATTCTTCACCAGCGCAGTGGGTTTCTTTCTTCCGGATCTCCGTCGTGTCCAGCTTCTCAGACAGGATCAAATTTGGCGCCGTCTGTGGGAACTTCACCTGAGTCTGAGACTACAGGATGGAAGAAGCCAGAAAATCAAACCTACTCACTATCAGTCATGAAGATTTGGATTTCCTCATCAATTCTCACGTTCAGAAAGCCTTACAATAGCAGCAACAACAACTGCAAGCCCACACTAGAGCTACTCTACCAACAGCTCATCATCCAACAATATCGACTACCGAGCATCGGAAGGGAAAAGAGCTGGAAGAAGAAGAACATGCATATTTTCATCCAGCCGTTGTTTCTTCGACAAGGCGTCCACGAGCCTTTCTTCGCACTCCCATGGATCAAGGGGGCAAGAGGCCCGTGTTCCAAGAATAGAGAAGGTCAAAATGATAAAAGCGTAAGATCAAAATGATAACTAGTGATAGCTCACCAGAGAAGGTCATCTCCCCATTCTCTCAAAGTGTACTAGATGATCCGCTTCCTAAGTGGTATCAGAATCTTCAGATCGGAGAATATACTGGAACAACAGATCCAGAAGATCATCTGTTAAAATTTGAGAACGTAGCATTATTACAACAATTCTCTGACGGGGTGAAGTGTCGGATGTTTCTCACTACCCTCGGAGGAGCTGCACAACGCTGGTTCAAGAGATTACCAGAGAAATCTATTCGGAAATTTAAAGATTTCAAGAAAGTCTTTCTACACCATTTCTCCAGCAACAAAAGGTATCATAAGACTCCTTGGAGCTTGTTTTCAATTAAGCAAGCATCTAAAGAGTCTATCCGAGCATACATCAAAAGATTCAATCAGGTAGCTATTGACGTACCTAATGCTACCACTGAAATATTAGTCACCGCTTTCTCTCAAGGTTTAAATGATAATGATTTCTTTAAAGATTTAGTAAGGAATCCTCCTGTTAATTTTGATTCCTTGATTGAGCGTGCCACCGAGTTCATTAATGTGGAGGAAGCTCAAGCTGCTCGTAGAAAGGAGGGTGTTACCTCTTCTCCTACCCAGGTTAAGGAGAAAGCTCCGGCCCCTGTGCCTCCACCAAGGGGTCCTAGAATAACTCATCCGCCCCATCGACAACCGGAGTATCATCCACAAGCTGTACAACATGTGGAGATACAGCCAGAGGCACCAAGGAGATGGTGCACTTATCATAAAACTAGCAGTCATCATACTGAAGATTGTTTCGTGTTAAGAAATAAGCGAGCTAATAGGGAGCGTTATCAGAGGCAGAACTATTATCGACAGTAGTACCCCAGGCAGCAAAGTCCACTCAAACTGGAATATCGCCCGGTCAAGCCTCGGCAAGAGGCAATACCAGTCCCGGCCGGTACCAGCCAAGTGTCAGAGGAAGCACCCTCCGAGGCTGTGACGACTCGGCAAGAAGAAAACAGGAGTAATGCTGCTCGGGGCAGTATCAATATGATTACGGGCGGACCCACTGATGGGGATTCTAATAGAGCCAGAAAAGCACATGCCCGAAGATTGGAAATTCACGTCGTGGGATGTAGTATGGAACGAGCAGCCGGTCCCGAAATAAGTTTTGGGCCCAGAGATCTCGAGGAGGTAGAAATACCCCATGATGATGCCCTGATCATTAAAGCTGTCATAGCCAACTATGCCATTGCTCGTACCTTCATAGACACGGGCAGTTCTGTCAATATTATATTCAAGAAGGCTTTCGATCAACTGCAAATTGATCCGAGTGAACTTCAATAGATTGTTACTCCTCTATATGGGTTCACAGGCAACGAAGTACAACCATTAGGTCAAATAAAGTTGGCCATATCTCTGGGAGAAGAGCCTCTGATGAGAACAAGAAGATCTTATTTCATGGTAGTAGATGCTCCATCCTCTTATAATGTGATACTGGGTCGACCTGCCTTAAACGAGTTTAGGGCGGTCGTTTCTACTTTTTGTCAGAAGATTAAATTTCCGGTGGATGACCAAGTCGGGGAGGTGCGAGGTGATCAGAAGACAGCCCGAAAATGTTATGTAGAAATAATTCAGACTGAAGCTAACACCGCCCGAAAGATTTAAAGAATGGAGGTTAATGCCATTCGGGAGAAGCATCCCGTCCTGGTTTATGAGGAGAAGGAAGAAGTTCAGATCCAGGCCGGTCGACCTGAAGCTACTACATATGTTGTGGTTGATCTTAATCCTGCTCTTAAAGCCGAATTGGTGCAATGCCTGAAGAAGAATAATGATGTATTTGCCTGGACTCCCAAAGAAGTCTCAGGCGTTTCTCCTACAGTCATGGAGCATTCCTTGCATGTCTTCCCAGATGCCCGCCCGGTCATGCAAAGGAAAAGGAGTTTTAGCGCGGAACAAAACCATATCATCAAAGAAGAAATAACTAAACTTATGGAAGCCGGTTACATCAGGGAAGTACAGTTTCCAAGCTGGCTAACTAATGTGGTGTTAGTCTCTAAGCCTGGAAACAAATGGCGAGTATGCATTGATTTCCAGGATCTCAACAGAGCTTGCCCGAAAGACTATTATTCGTTGCCTAGAATCGATCAATTGGTAGACTCCACTGTGGGATGCAAATACATCTCTATGCTAGACGCTTATTAGGGCTATCATCAGGTTCCCTTAGCTAAAGAAGATCAAGAAAAGGTCAGTTTTATAACATCTGAAGGTACTTATTGTTATAATGTTATGCCTTTCGGACTAAAAAATGTAGGAGCAACCTATCAAAGGCTTATGAATAAGGTCTTCCAGAAGCAGATTGGTAGAAATATGGAAGTATATGTTGATGACATCTTAATTAAGTCTCTTCAAGCTGCTGATCTGTGCAGGGATGTAGAAGAGACCTGCGAGACATTAAGGCAATATGGGCTCAAATTAAATCCAAGCAAATGTTTATTCGGCGCTAAAGGGGGGAAGTTCCTGGGATATATGGTGTCCGAACGAGGGATAGAGGCCAACCCGAGCAAGGTCAAGGCACTGCAGAACATGGAGCCACCACGCAATGTGAGGGAAGCTCAGAGACTGACAGGCCGGATTACAGCCTTGTCTAGATTCATTTCTAGATCGGCCGATCGTAGCTTCCATTTCTTTAAAATACTTAGAAAGGCCAACAAATTTCAGTGGAATGAAGAATGTGATAAGGCTTTCCAAGAATTGAAAGATTATTTGTCTACTCTCCCTGTATTGGCTAAACCTATAGTAGGAGAAACTCTTTGGGTATATTTGTCGGCTAATGAAAACGCTGTGGGCTCTGTATTAGTCATACAAGAAGGAAAGGAACAACAACCTGTATATTTTTCTAGCCATTTATTAAAAGGAGTTGAGTGTAGATACACTACACTAGAAAAATTAGCTTATGCCCTAGTATTGACTGCTCAAAGATTGCGCCCATATTTCTTAGCACATGAGATTATTGTCTTAACCAACAGTACTCTTGGACGGGTGCTTCTCAACCCAGAGGCATCAGGTCGGCTGATTAAATGGACAACTGAACTTGGGGAATATGACATTCAATATCAACCTCGCTCGGCTATCAAAGCACAAGCTCTAGCAGACTTCATCATAGAAGTTCAAGGCCCTGAGGAAGAAGACATTTGGAAAGTTTATGTAGATGGTTCTTCAACTAGACAGGGCAGCGGAATTGGTGTTCTTCTTATATCTCCAAGGGAAGACAGACTTTAACCCTCCATCAGATTGAATTATAGAGCCACCAACAATGAGGCAGAATATGAAGCCTTGATAGCAGGATTGCAGGCCACGCGACATGTAGGGGCGGCTCAAGTCCTTATCTATTCTGATTCTCAGTTAGCAGCTTAACAACTATCAGGTAATTTTGAAATTAATAATGACAGGCTTAAGTTATATGCTGAAGCATTTGATAAGTTGAAGTCCCAATTTCAAGAAGTAAATATACAAAAGGTTCCTAGATCTGAAAATCATGTGGCAGATGAATTGGCTAAATTGGCCTCTGCTATAGTGCCATGGAGTCTAGACCGGCCTGTAGAACAAACTCTGTCAATATCCTGTATTGAAAGACAAGCTGAAGCATAAATTCAAGGTGATTGGAGGGCTCAAATCATATTGTATTTGCAGTAAGGTATTCTTCCCAGTGATATAGAACAGGCAAGGGTATTTAAGAAAAGAGCTGCTCAATACACTATGGTAGGAGAACAGTTATATAAAAGAGCTTTTTCTAGACCTTTGCTCAAGTGTATTGGCACAGAAGATATATAGTTTATTTTATGAGAAGTTCATCAAGGTTCATATGGTAGTCATATAGGAGGGAGATCTTTGGCTCGCAAAATTCTGCTAGCAGGATATTTCTGGCCTACTCTACATGAAGATGCTAACAAGTTGGTAAGAACTTGTATTTCTTGTCAAAAATATCAAAATATCTTACATCATCCCACACAGTTATTAAGAACCTCTATAGTTGCATGCCCCTTTGATCAATGGGGCATGGACATAGTAAGTTCATTTCCTATGGCAGCTGCACAGAGAAGGTTCTTATTAGTAGCGGTGGATTATTTTTCTAAATGGGAGGAGGCAGAACCACTTGCTCGAATTACTGAAGATGCAGTTATTAAATTTTTATGGAAAAATATAATCTGCAGATTTGACATTCCTCACAAATTGGTCTCTGATAATGGAAGGCAATTCCAAGGGGATAGGATTTTAGACTGGTGCAACAGTTACGGCATTACTCAAGCCTTCACCTCTGTAGCTTATCCGCAAAGTAATGGTCAAGCAGAAGTAACCAATAGGGAAATCATAAGAGGTTTAAAGACCAAACTGGATCATGTCGAAGGTAGCTGGGTAGATGAGTTACCCAGCGTTCTTTGGGCATATCGTACTACACCTCGAGAGGCTACAGGAATCACTCCCTTTCAATTAGTTTACGGAGGAGAAGCAGTAATTCCCATTGAGGTGGGAGTAGAATCTGACAGAAGACAATTATATGATGGGGGCAATGAAGGTCGACGACTCATGGAGCTAGATTTAATAAAGGAGGTTAGAGATAAAGCTGCTACTCGTCTGGCATCATATCAACAACGGATGAGATAAAACTATAACAAAAGAGTCATCCCTAGATTTTTCCAAGTAGGAGATTTAGTATGGAAGCGAATTAAACCTGTCGGAGATGTCAGTAAGTTAGCACCACAATAGGGAGGACCTTACAAAGTAATAGAAAAACTCACATCATGTTCATATTATCTCCAAGATACTGAAGGAAGAATTCTAGAGCGTCCCTAGAGTGCAAATCACTTACAGCCTTATCGAGCCTAATTGCATCATACTACTCAAGAATGTGTCTGGAGAAACAAATCACAATTATTTAAGGTCCTCGATGACTGAGGACAAGTATACCTACAGCTTATGTACTCTATTTCTTTTAATAAAAGTCAAGCAAGACAAATACCGCCATGGAAATAAGTGTGATTCATACAGATTGATAAATACCAAGGGAACTTTCATTATCTATTTCAAGCAATCTATAGGGGGGAACCCTAAGGGTCTACGCAACTCCCTTCAAGAACCTGGAAACTCTGAAAACTGTCACAAGGTTAGTACAAACCTCATATTTTTACATAGAATGCAGTCGATCGGGAATCCCATGAAGTAACTTGGACGGGCCTTCATGGGAGGAACCAGAGACTCTAAACCATCACAGAACATAAGTCGATCGGGAAATCCCATGAAGTAACTCGGACGGGCCTTCATGGGAGGAACCGGAGACTCTAAACCATCATAGAACATAAGTCGATCGAGAAATCCCATGAAGTAACTCGGACGGGCCTTCATGGGAGGAACCAGAGACTCTAAACCATCACAGAACATAAGTCGATCGGTAAAATCCCATGAAGTAACTTGGACGGGCCTTCATGGGAGGAACCGGAGACTCTAAACCATCACAGAACATAAGTCGATCGGGAAATCCCATGAAGTAACTCGGACAGGCCTTCATGGGAGGAACCGGAGACTCAAAACCATCACAGAACATAAGTCGATCGGGAAATCCCATGAAGTAACTTGGACGGGCCTTCATGGGAGGAACCGGAGACTCTAAACCATCACAGAACATAAGTCGATCGGGAAATCCCATGAAGTAACTCGGACGGGCCTTCATGGGAGGAACCGGAGACTCAAAACCATCACAGAACATAAGTCGATCGGGAAATCCCATGAAGTAACTCGGACGGGCCTTCATGGGAGGAACCGGAGACTCTAAACCATCACAGAACATAAGTCGATCGGGAAATTCCATGAAGTAACTTGGATGGGTCTTCATGGGAGGAATCGGAGACTCTAAACCATCACAGAACATAAGTCGATCGGGAAATCCCATGAAGTAACTCGGACGGGCCTTCATGGGAGGAACCGGAGACTCTAAACCATCACAGAACATAAGTCGATCGGGAAATCTCATAAAGTAACTCGGACGGGTCTTCATGGGAGGAACCGGAGACTCTAAACCATCACAGAACATAAGTCGATCGGGAAATCCCATGAAGTAACTCGGACGGGCCTTCATGGGAGGAACCGGAGACTCAAAACCATAACAGAACATAAGTCGATCGGGAAATCCCATGAAGTAACTCGGACGAGCCTTCATGGGATGAACCGGAGACTCTAAACCATCACAAAACACAATTAATTAAAAAACCTCATAATTTCAAAGCATAATCGACCGGGGTTATGTAGACATGAAGTCTGAATTCAAAAGGGATTCTATGCATATGATACGTTATTCATTTGGAAGCCCATCCGTTTGGAAGCCTTTACTTAAAATTCGCCCAGAGTAGGATACTCAACTTGGAACTCAGGAATTTTATACAGCTCTTTATCTAGAAATCAATTGAAATTATGCATTCTTTTGGAATTATGAAGTACACCAGATGTTGTCTGCAGAAGGATTCATCAGGACAAGGTTTAACTTCACGAGATGAGCCAGGAATTCTCGAATAAAGTTTATACTTAATACTCAAAAGCATTTCATAAGGGGTATTCTCAAACCAGCTTAATAAAGAAGCAAGTAAGTATCAAAAATTTCTTATATACTGCAAGTACTTAATCACCCAGCTTTAATTGCACTTCTTTTCATTATCAGTTCTTATAGTACAAGTCTTTTATGAATAATCTCCTTAAACATTCAGAAAAGGACCTTTTAAATCTGCAGGTAGTTCTTCATTAAGCCTGCGGCGATTTATGAAAGAAAGGGGAGGTTCCTTGGGTAGGTAACCACCCTCTCTTAATTGTTGAAGAACTCCCGATACGGAATGGTTTAGAGCACCTACTATCCTACGAACGAATTCCCGAGCAAAGGCTGAAGACTTTAAATAAGTCTGACGCCACTCTTCCCACCAGTTCTTCTCTTGCTCCTTGTAACTTTGAAAATCAGCTTATAGTTTTGCGTTCTGATTTTTCAAAACATCCTTCTCTGATTTAAGCTGCTCCAATTCCTTTTGAAGCAGTGACAATTCGACATCTTGAGCTTTCCTTTGTTCTTGTTCCTGTAGGATAGTGAAATCATGAGAGGCTAGGTCTTGAGCTTGGTCATAAAGACAAGCATTATGAAGCTTCTCTACTTTCTCTAAAAGGAGACTTTTATGAGAAACGTCTGAGAGAGCTTTCTCTTTTAAAGCCATCTCTAGTCGAAGACCAGAATGTAGCCTATCCACCTGTAATTCTAACGTCCTTCTGGCAAGCTCTTTATCTTTCAATAGTTGTTGACACTCCTCCAATTCTTGTTTCAAGGTCCTCAACTGTTGATTTTGTAAGGCCACCTTCTCTTGCAACTGAGCCATATCACTGTTAGAAGAAGGTGAAGTAGCCTTCAACATCTCCAGTTGAGCTTATAATTTACTGTTCTCATGATCCTTAGCCGTAAGTAGCTGGTCGATATGCAGAGTTGAGGCAAGAAACTAAACAAAAGGATAATGTAAGTTAAAAATGAAGGAACAAAGTCGATAACATACAACTAGAAGTACTTACAGCCACTGCCTGACGGCTATGGCGATCAGCTCGATGTGGAAGGCTAAGGCCTCTTAGTTGTTCGTAACCCTACAGCCAAGATTCGGCTAATAAACCTTGTAATTGCAGAGAACCATAGCTGGGTGGATTAGAGGGTTGTCCCAATTGAGAAGGTAAACTCGTAGCCTGTTTAAATAAAGGAGGAGGAATGGAGGGAGAAGGAGGTAGAGAAGAAGAGGATGCAATAGAAGGAAAAGGAATAATAGAAACAAGAGAAGCAGAGGAAGAACTAGACGGAATAGAAGGTGACAGAGTAGGAGAAGCTGATGTAGTTGTAGGAACACTAACAGTCGAGGGAATGGCACCGGGAGAAGACCTCCGGCAAGGTGTCCATTTTGCTCGAGGCCTAGAAGCCAAGGGAGGCAAGGCCAATGCCAAAGATGCAGAGGACACAGAAGGGATAACGGCCGTCTTAGAAGCAGAAGCAGAGGGAGATGAAATAATAGAAGAAGAAGGGATAAGTAGACCGGGTCTCATCATCCTAAGAGTAGGATTAGAGATAATATGGGTTGGAGTTATCGGTGTCTTACCTCTCTCGAGAGAAAGAGGCGCTGGGACAAGAGGAGCTTGCACAAAAGTACCAAAGAAATCGTCAAAGGGAGAATCCTCAGAGAGATTTGGCTTTTTAACTAAAGCCACAAAAGGCTCTTCTTCTTCTTCTTCCATGGCTGCAACAGCCTCTGCCTGTCGTTCTTGTTCAGATAGTAAACCCAAGGTAGAAAAATTAGGATTCGATCGGGCGGTCGCGCAACCATTCTTCTCCAAGATTATTAACAAAAGACTTAGTTATTGTAACACCCACTAAGCTTTTAAGATAAGCATATGAATGTAGGATTTTGCCTTAGAAAAATAAAAGGAAGTGGGTTGAAGCAAAAAGAAATAAAATGAAATAAAAAGAAGAGGAGGTCAAGGATTGAACCTTGAACCTCTTATATTATAATTTATAGAATTAATTAGTGGAAACCAATTGGGATAGAGAGAAGATATTGATAGCAAAGAAAAGGAATGCATGATAAAGATAGGAGTAAAGATCTAAGAAGAGAAAGCAAGAAAAGAGCAAGAGAAAGGCAACTTGCCTTCCTCCCTTTTTCTCTCTTTTCCCTCTTCTCTTGCCGTGACATTCAATGAAGAATGAAGGGGATTCATTCCCCCTTATTTCATCATGAATGATGAGAATAAATTAGAAAATAAAATAAATAAAAGAAAAATGAAAAAAAGGGTTAAGGGAGAAGGAAAGTAAAAATCGATTTTGCTACCTCTTCCCCCTTAACATAAAAGGAAGCAAGTAAAGAGAAGAATTTTAATTTTTCTCTCATTTCTCTCATTCTTCCCTCTCCATCACCGAAACCTCAGTTCCCCTCTCCTCCATCTTCGGCCCCAAGCCAAGGTTTTCTCCTAAGAAAACCTAAGATACAAGGAGGACTTAGCAAGAGAAACAAGGGAAGGGAACTAGAAGAAGAAGCTACTTCTTCCATCACCATACCTTAGATGCACAAGCGAAAAGGATGTAAGCTTCCCCTCACCTGTGGTACAAGGCTTTTTATGTGATTTTCGTATTTTATGAGGATTAGAAAACCTAGAATAGAATTTAAGAAAATTCGGCCAAAGAAGAGTTTTCAAGTCTAGGAAGGTTTGAACAAGTCCTCATTTCGTGATATTTTTCTATGCTATGTAGGAAGGTTTTCCTCCATGTTTTTATACCTATATGATGCTTGGTCAGAGGAGTACCTAACCCTAGAATTTCGGCCAAAAATATTTTAAAGAGGTTAGGGAAATCATTGTTTAACCAAACTAGTACAAGATTCCCTCCATGAATTACTAAGGATCTTTTATTGGTTTTCTTGCTTGAAAGTTACTTGGAACCAAAGGAAATCCCCTCATATGTTTCGGCCAAGAAAAGAGCTTAGGGTTAGGAAGACCTTTAAATTTAAGTAACCATGTTTATATGATAGAATATAGAGTTCTCTTAAAGAATTGCATGTTGAATATTGCTAGAAATTCATGAACTCTTTATTAAGATTTTCGGCCATGTTAAGATGGATAGCTTAGGAAAGCTTAAACCAAATTTTAACATGCTCAAGACCTCTGTGATATTAAGATATGAAAGTGGTTTAATGCTCTCATGCTTAATTAGGGTATAGAGAATTTAGTTACATGATATATGACTTGTAAGGTCACAAGGGTCCTAGCTTGTTTATGAACCAAATTTGTATATGATGTTCTTAGTAATTTTTTGCCATGAAACTTACTTAGGTTTTCCATGCTTTAGGCCACTTAAAACCTAGTTTAGAGAATGGTAGGTTTCGGCCATGAGGAAAAATAAAAGAAAAAGGAAAGATACCTAGGAAGCCTAAGGCACAATGCACATGTATGTTTATTATGCTTGTCTTTATACATGCTATGAAACTTGTATGACTTCCTATGCTTTTAGGCTATTTGAAGCAAAGTTAACCATTGATGGGTCTCGGCCTTGTAGGGTTTAAATGACCTAGAGGCCTTAGAATTTAAACCAATTGTGTTAAAAATGCTTCTTATGGAAATATGATAATGTGTTGATTGTGTCACATGTTTGTATAATTTTTCCATGACCTAAATGGACCATTGTAGGTCTCGTCCATGAAGGGATAGATGCCCTAGAAACCCTAGAACAAAAATTAAATATGCTCATGTCACTCTACATGAAATATGATAAGTAGAAAGCCAAAGTTCTCATGCTATATGTTGTTTAATGACCTAGAATGAGGCTAGGGTAAGTTTCGGCCATACCCTTTGTATGATGCCTTATTATAAATTTATACATGATGTTAGTTCAAGTTCACATACTTGTATGCTTGTTTTTAGCCCTAATGAATACTTGTTAAATTTTGGCCATGACATATGTTAAGGGCTTGAAGAACTTAGGAACTAGCTCAATTATGCTTACTATGTTACTTGGAAAAAATGCTATAAATATGGTTTAAGGTTTCCATGCTTTCATGACATTTGGGACCTTGTTTCACACCTGATAGGGTTCGGCCACATGAAGTTTAGGGACTTGGAGAACTTAGAAACCAAGTTAATCATGCTTATAATGCTTCCTATGAAATTGATGTGATGATAATTTAGGTTCCACATGCTTGGAGGTTGTTTTTACCTAAATTGAGATCTAAGGGGGTTCGGCCATGATAAGAACCCAAGGGATTAGGAAGCTTAGAACCCAAGTTAATTATGTTACCATGTTTCTTATGATAGTATAATCACATGATACACCCTTATGCTTAAACATGTATGCTTGTGATTTATGCTTTCCATGATATGATATGTGCTTAGAAATATGCATGCTTTTATGATATGCTATGTGGATAGAAATATGCATGCTTTGATGATATGCTATGTGCTTAAAATATGCATGCTTTTATGATATGCTATGTGGTGAAAATATGCATGCTTTTATGACATGATGTATGCCTAAGTGATGCATACCTTTATGATATGATGTATGCCTAAGTGATGCATACTTTTATGACTTGATGTATGCCTAAGTGATGCATACTTTTATGATATGATGTATGCCTAAGTGATGCATACTTTTATGATATGATGTGTGCTTAAGTGATGCATGCTTTTATGATGTGTGATATGTATAAGTATGACATGTACTTTACTTTATATGGCTTGTACCAAGGGTGGGCTCCATAAGCGCCCCGGGGTCGATGGAATAAGACTCGGGCCTCGTTAGGGATGGGCTCCTAAGTGCCCCTAGGTCGATGGAGTAAGACTCGGGCCTAGTATGTTTGCCTTGTAGGGTTCAGGACTTGCTACCTTGGACCTACATAGGTTGCGCGCAATATGTAAGTGGTACATAGCCGGGATCCCCTTTAAGTTGATAATATGTTCAAGTATATATATAAGAAGAAATGGTTTTAAAGATCATGAGACATACACATGTTTTTCGGATACATGTTTTCAAAATCATATTGCATATACTTTATGATCATGTTGTGATGATGCTATGATTTATGATATGCCATGATTAGATATGATTATGTTATGTTTCATGCTATGCTTTAAGAGCTTGATATGCCATGCTACCTTATGATGATGCTATGATATGCCATGATTAGATATGATTCTGTTATGTATCATGCTATGCTTTAAGAGATGATATGCCATGACTAGTTATGATTTTGTTACGTTGCATGATATGCTTAAAGAGTATGATATGTTATGCCATGACTAGTTGAGATCACGTTATGTTGAGATATTCTTTGACCATGTGATGATTTTCGGTTTTAGTGAGTAGAAAAGGAACTTACTGAGCCCTGAGTGCTCACAACTTACTTTCCTTGTACCACAGATAAAGGTAAAAGCTGGATGAGCTAAAGGAGCAGCAGGAGAGGCAAGGAGATGTGTGTGGCGGTGGCTAGGCAACCAAATAAGAACCTGCTTTAAGAACTTTTTAAGAATTACACTTTGGTTTTGTAAAATTGTAGTACTATATGGGTGACTCGATGTTATGTTTCTATTTATCTTGTTATCATGTTATGGAAACCATATTAGTGTAGTTCGGATTTGAAAACAAAAAGAAAAGTTTTTATTAAACTAAGAAAGTTACTTTAAGTCTTCCGCTGTAATATGTACGTAGAGTATCGTAGCCCCGTCCCTTAGGGTTAGCAGGGAGGGCGGGCGTTACAGTTATGGCTGGATTCTTGTACATAAGGGCTGGTAGAAGAACATCAGCTGAAACACAGGAATTAAACATCGTTATAAAAGAGATGTATTAAATTAGTAAATATGGATTGAGATGTTTTTACATACCAAAGGATCCCTCCAAAGGGGTGTCAATCTTGCTTATTCCGAAAGGAAACATTAAACCTTCCACAATTAGATGTGGCAAGCTGAATTTTGCTCCCCTCAGTTTAGGTAGAGTAGAAGCAACAGAGGGATCGTCAAGAAGATCATGGGTGCTAGGAAGTGGAGGTAAGTCATATATCCATTTAATAGGAAACGGAGGCAGAGAAGGGAGACACATATAGAAAAATTTATGATACCATTCCCCTTGAGGAGGAATGCGGTTGAACAAAATAGCCTTGGGACAAGATTGGAATTTAAAAACACCAACATCCACTTGACGAGGAATGAAGAAGTGGTGAAAAAGACGTGGAGACAAGGGGAAATCTAGCAGTTTAGATACCCCAATAAAACCCATGAGAATGGAAAAGGATTGGGGGACAAACTGGTTGAGTAGGATATTAAAATAACGACTGACATTACAGAAAAAGGGGTGAAGAGGAAAGTGAAAACCTTGTAGGACCTGGTCTCGGAAGATAGATACACACCCTAAAGGAGGAAGATGCGGACCCTCATGAGGAGCAGGACGGATTATGTAAGACGGAAAATCATAGGTCGCCTGCAAGTCCACTTCTTCTGTATCTATAAGATTGGAAACACACGAAAGAAACCATGCGGGAGGAGAAGCTGCCATAGAGTGACGATAAAATGAAAGAGGAATCAAGGAAGAGGGCGAAAGACGGAGGAAAGCGAAAGAAAACTTCGTAAACCCTTGTTTTTCTTCTGACCTCGTGCTAAAACCCCCAAACAGAAACAGCAGAAGGGAGAAGGAGAGTAAAAGGTACTTAGAATTCCAATCGTCATAAATAATAATATTAAAGAATAAAATCAAGAGAAAGAGGTAAAGTTAAGTAATCTACCTCGAGAAATGTGTGAAGTTTTCCTAGAAGTAATTCTTAAGAGAGCCTGACAAGTACAGAGAAAAATTAATCCAGTAAGCATAAGTTTAGGGTATAGGTATAATAAAATAAAAGTTGAGCACCAGATATTAGTTAACAGACGAGACTTGGTTAAAGGATACTGGATACGGTTTGTGAATACGAAACGGGCGGTTCTGATGGATCGACCGAGACAAAGAGCAAGCTAGTATGTCAACCAAAAGCTTATCATAATGAGTCAAGTAATATACACTATAATAAAACCCCATGAGACTCGATTAATACGTGAAAAGAACACATGAAGACTTAGGGGTAAATCGATCGAGTAAAATAAATCGACCAATATTAAGGACATTATGATAGAGCTGTGTCAAATCGGGCGAGACATAACTACGCTATGAAATATCGAGCGATACTTATCAATCTTGATATATATCGTCCGGTCATAAGGAAACTATCTAAGACGTGACAACTTGTTGGGAAAGGTTGTATGGTGATAAACCAAGCAACATTGGACACATTTATATAAAACAGATAACTATCATGAGAAAGAGTAAAATTAATAACAAAAAGAGAATAATCAGCGTTACGTGAGATCGTCATTACAGGGTTTTTGCCCTCCTCTTTACAAGAGTTTGAATTTAAGTCAAAGTCAGCTTAGGGTACAGATCAGGGGGTTTGTTCCCAATCAGTCTACGTCGATTTAAGAAATTAGGAGGAGGGTCACGAGATAAGTAGCTTTCTTCTCTTAATCGCTGAATTGCCCCTTGAGCTCCCGCAGTAAAAGCTGATAAGATGGACTTCACGATCGGCCTATTGAATTCAGGAGACTCGATCATGGCAGTGGCCCGCTCCTTGTACCGAACATCTTCGTTACCCTTATAAACCACCAAAGCCATTTGAGAAGTCTTCAATTCAGCTTCTTTTGCAGAAACCTCGGTCTTGACTGAGTTAAGGGAAGTGTTCAAAGAAGTTATTTCATCTTCTTTCAGCTGCAGGGCTTTGAGTTTTTCAGTTAATTCTGCTTCATAGTTATCCTTTAATTCGCCAAGTTTGGAAGTCAATTCTTGGTTAAGGTCCGTAACCGATTTAAATTTTATCCGAAGACTTTCAATTTGTGCTTTGAGTTGTTCCTTGGCATCAGCAGAAAATGCAGTAGAAGATGACTCAGTAACCTCTTGTTTTAGCTTATCATTTTCAGATTTCAACCTCTTGTTCTTAGTATATAAGTTGTGCAGTAGTCGAGAAAAATCCATATTTTCTATCCATCACTGGAAGTATAATGAAAAGCTATAAGATAACAGTTGAGAAATAGAAAGCAGGCGTTAGTAAGCACACCTGATTCTCCTTATGAGAGAAGCGATCAATTGCCTCAGGAATAGAGAGCTCTTCAAAAAGGGGACGAATTTCATCCCAAACGCCAGCAAAGGAACCTCCTAGTAGTATGGGGAGAACAGGAATAGTAGAAGAACCAGTAGAAAAGGAAGAAGTAGGAATAGATGGAGGAGCAAAGACTAAATAAGAAGAAGGTGAGGAAGGCAAAGACCCAGAAGTCGGAATAGATAGGGGAAAAGTGAAGGATACATCACCAGAGGCGCTGACATTAGAGAAGGGTGAGGCAGGAAAACTAAGGGAAGGATAGAGTTCCACCAATGTCAGCTCATCAGAAGGAAGGTCAGCCAAAGCAAAACCTTCCAAAACTGGCTCGTCAGCAGGGAGAATGAGCCTCCTTTTTGACGGAGGAGCTCTGTAAGTTTGCGCCCTGGGCGTTTACCCTTAGAAAGTTCAGTTGGCGATTTACCGGAGCTACCGGGAGATGTGAGCTCAATGAGGGGAAGAGGGGCAGATGAGAAGACAGCAACAGCCGCTGGAGAAGTAACAGCGGGTAAAGAACTGGCAAGGATCTCTGCGGAGGGACCTTTAGGAGCTTCAAGAATGCCCAAAGAACTGGGTGCTTCAGCTAAAGGGGTTGGTTCTTCGATTGGAGGGGGAAGAACAATAGCAGCCAGAAGTTCGGCTTCTTTGGCGCTGATAACATCCTCTTCCAGACGTAGTTCCTCGTCAATCAAAGCATTATAGAAGCTGTCCACTACATAGAGAAGAAAAATAGTTTAGTTAGTTAAAAATAAGAAGAAAGAAATAAGGTGTTACCTAAAGGAACTCGAGTATCAGGTCTGACAGGGCTTAAGCCGAACAGGTATAGGAGATCAACCCGTAACCACTTAAGAATAGAGAGTCGATGATTTAACAATTTCTCACAATAGATAGGGAAAGAAGGATGAAGATGAAACTCCTTAACGTCGGGCAATGGGGGCAAGAAAGATTTCCAAGCATGAGACCAAGGAATGGGTCCTGGAAACTTTAAGAAGAAAAAACGAGATTTCCAGGCCTTGAGAGACGAGGGCATATCCTCAAAAAGAACCATTTTAGTCCGTGAATGAAACAAGAAAACACCCGGTTCCGAACATTTAAGATAAGAGAACATAAAGAAATTTTGAGGAGTAGGACGAATATCCCACAAATGAAACAGCATGTAAGTACCGCATAGGTAACAAAATGCGTTGGGGGCAAACTGTTGCAAAGGAATATCAAAATACTGGCTTATTTCAATCAAGAAAGGAGGAATAGGAAACCTTAAACCTCCTATCAACTGATCCTTAAAAAAGGTTACACAATTATCAGGGGGACGATGAGGACAATCAGTTGATTTTGGGATTATGATACTATATTCCCCGGGAAGTTCATACTGACGACGGATAGCTATTCTCGCATTTTTATCAAAGGAAGAAGACATATGGACATAGCAAGGAGCAATTGCTTCCTCAGCCATGGACAAAAGTATAGACTAATGAAACAATAGATTACTTACTGAAGACAAGAAAGGGGATTGTCGAGAAACGGTGAGCACGGGGTCTGGTTGAAGGCAGCAACAAGAAAAGAACTCTAGAGAAGAAAAAAGAAGGGACAAAGTTTAAAAGGAGACGAAGGGTTTAAGGTTTGAAAAGCACACAACCGTCGTCAGATCAAAACACTTTTATTGCAGCAGATGCTGAGGATCACAATAGAAAGGCAAAAGACCCACATGACGTGGCGATCAGAAAAAGTATGTGTCATATCATCATAAAAACATTTATATCGGATGTGATAGGTCGGATCACGCTGGGGTTGGTAGCGTCTCGGTGTACGCTTCTAGCATTCTCTCACCTAAAGAAGAGCCAATCACCAGCTAGGAAGCTTTGAAAGAAGACGCGATTAACTGGACGTGAAAAAGTGAAAAGGACTGATTTTCTTGACTAAAGTCCAAGCTAAGGACAAAAACATTTAAGGATGGAAATTTAGGCGAATGACAAATTTTGAATTAACGTCCTTATGAAATACAAACTAATATTGATCGAAATAATTTTATATTAGCCGATATGACTTTGGTTATGCTAGGAAGGTATAATATTGATGTTAAGCAACGAAACAATGTTGGCTGGCATAATATTAGTCATGATATAAAAGTATGCCAACAGTTAAGACAGCCTCGGTCATGATAAATGATACATAGGATATGCAGAGAGATAATGAATACAACATTACATTTATTCTTTTAAATTACAGAAAAACTCCATAGAATCATTTAATTCAATACAAGAGTCTGTTGTTACACTTAGAATCTGATCGAGTACATAATATTACATTTTCCCTCAGAACAGTAAGCCTCAGACAAATAACAAAGTTCACAAACACAAGCTCTTACAACACTTAGAAAATTTCAGTCCCACTGGATTCAAACTTACCATGGAGCAGAGATGGAAATATCTCACTTCGCCCAGGTTTGTCATGGCACATAAGTGGCAATATTTTGCCCGGGACGAAGAAAGCAACAAAGTAGAAAAACTCAAGGGCAGGGGGAAGGAGAAAGGTCCATACAAGACCATGATGGAAAAGTAAATGTAAAAACCACTTCCCCTCTCAAGCCCTAGAACTCGGCAAGTGGAGCAACCCAGCATAGCCCAAGGGTAACATGTGTTGTGCCCTTCACACAGCACCCGTGGGTCATTTGGCTGCCCCTCTATGAGTAGCAAAAATCTCTCTGAAGTTTCTTGAGTCCTTCAGAGCATCGGCATCTTTGGATGAAAAATCTGAATTGTGAAGCTTCCACTCTTAAGACAATCCCTTGAACCCCAGAGGTAGCCGGAGCAAAAATCCCAATAAACTCATATATAGATCTCACCATGTCCGACAAAAGTCGCCCCCAAAGAGGAGGATCCGAGACCATAGCCTTAGCAATAAAAGGTGGCCAGGAGGGAAAAGAACTGAGATGGGTGGTGGATGAAGAGAAGGTTGTAGCCCCATTTAAAGGAGCAAAAGGCTCACAGGATCACTATACTTGATTTAGTGAGACAGTTGTACACAAAATCTGTGAGGTCATTTCAATATCTTGAGCAGAGTCACGGGTAGGAAAAGACAAAACCAGACTTATGTCTAGTCAGTCGTCTACACCTCCTTCGACTAGACTTGAAGGGAAGGCTAGTGATATGGGTAAGGTTTTGTGGGTCCCTAATAAGGAAAGAAAAGGGGGTAAGGAAACCAAGAAGATAGGCCAATATCGACCGGGATATATCTCCAAGCGGAGTCAAGATTATCTCGGCCGGGACATACCTCCCAGGGGGAGTTAGGCTAATATCGGCCGGGACATGCCTCCCAGAAGGAGTTAGGGTTATATTGGCCAAAACATACTTCCCAAGAGTAAGATTCTCATTAATTGACATATACCTCAAAGGAGGTAGGCTAATATCGGCCGATACATAAGAAGTAAATCTATGTCGACCGAAATATGCTTCCCAGGAGGAAGATCTATACACCTCAAAGGAGGTAGGTTAATATCGGCCGGTACATAAGAAGTAAGTCTATATCGACCGAAATATACTTCCCAGGAGGAAGATCTATACACCTCAAAGGAGTTAGGTTAATATCGGCCGGTATATAAGAAGTAAGTCTATATCGACCAAAATGTACTTCCTAGGAGGAAGATCTATACACCTCAAAAGAGGTAGGTTAATATCGGCCGGTATATAAGAGGTAAGTCTATATCGACCGAAATATGCTTCCTAGGAGGAAGATCTATACACCTCAAAGGAGGTAGGTTAATATCGGCCGGTACATAAGAAGTAAGTCTATATCGACCGAAATATACTTCCCAGGAGGAAGATCTATACACCTTAAAGGAGATAGGTTAATATTGACCGGGAGATACTTCTGAAGCATATAGAATAGTATTGATCGCGACATGCCCTGAAGAAGGAAGGTTAATATTAGCTAGATCGACCAACACCTTGGAAAAATACTTGACAGAATATGGCCTATTTCTAGATAGGATAAATAGCATAAAAGGGCGCGGACAGAAGCCTCATGAGAAAAATAGAGATAAATATTTCAAATAGGATGATTAATGAGGATATCTGCAATACGTAACCTCATGACAGGTATTATATATTTCGACGGGAAATGTGCTTTTAGATTATTTTACAGGTGCTAAACGACAAAGGAGGTACATCTGGGGTACAAGAAAGATTCCTTAAAAAGTCATTTATTACAAGTACGCAGCTGACGTCATCTCATAACAAACTCTAACAAACCGGGGTCCACTTCATGACTACGGAGGTTATATAAAGTGGTATAAAAGGGGGAATCCTCACCGTTGGCTAGGGAGGTACACATCATTGTGCACATTTGGAACCCTAATTTTTCAACTACTGTTCATTTTCTTCCTCCTTCTTCCACACCAAGAGAGATCACTGACTTGAGCGTCGGAGGGCCTAGCCAGGGATTCCCACCCCGGTCTTAGGTCACTAACGGTAGTGTTGGTTGGTCTCTTGTGCAGGAAGTCTTGGAAGCTTTGGATCTGGGTTTCTTCTCTTCAGATTTGGCTTTCTTCTTCGTCATCGGGTCTTTGTACGAGGAAAACCTTCGATGACTCTATTTTTCTCAATCCGCTTTGGGTTTCTCGGATCAGTATTCTGTAGGTATTATTCTTCACCAGCGCAGTGGGTTTCTTTCTTCTGGATCTCCGTCGTGTCCAGCTTCTCAGACAGGATCAACATGCAATTAGACCGTCTATCATAGAACTCCTACAATACATAATAATCATATGTACACACCACATAGATATACATAATCTGCATATTTAACCCAATCAACCTGACATTCCTTATGATACCTTCTAAGTTATCCAACCCGGTACATACAGTCCATGGTCAAAGTCTTCATGGAATAGGATACATCGATCCTCTAAAACTAGTCGAGCCGACAATGCTATATGGTTATTCTAGTCATTTCCACGTCGGTACAAGCCTTGTACTCACATGTGCTCAAAATATCCAACTAAGCACGAATAACCCCAAAGATCAGCATCTCTATAATTAGAGTAAGTTGATCCTCTGCTGATTGGACCAACCCAAAAATGAATCGGTCATCGACTATCTAAATCTAACAAACGTACATTAATCCTCCACAAGAAACTAAGGTAAATCGATCTACAACTACCCAAGTCGACAAGCGTAAATCAGCCTTCTATTGACCGATCTAACTAGAGTTAATTTATCGGTGGTGCGGGTGCCACTGGTGCCGGGTACACGGTAGGTCCAGGTGGCGGTGGGGCCGGGTACGCCGGTGGTGCCGGTGGTGGTACCATAGATCCTGTAGAGGTGGGTACCACGGGTGCAGCCGAGGTAGGCACCTCTAAAAAAAAAGTCATCGGGGTCTGAGAGCCCGATCTGCCCGTAGTATCCTGAGTCTGCCCCTGACTGACAGGCTCAACACTAGTAGGCATCTCTGGCAAGTCCAGAGATCCCAAGTGTTAGAGTGTATACTAAATGTAAAATACCAAAAAAGGGCAGAAAATAATAAGGGGAATTTTTTGAAATTTTTAGAAATTTTTCGGGAATTTTTCGGAGCTCGTATGGACGAGTTTACGGGGATAAAAATGGGGCCCGGGAAAGCCTGTTTAGGCTACCTGTTTAAGCGAGGAAATATTTGATTTTTCCTTTTCTTTTTCTTATTTCCCTTCCCCGTCGAACCCGTGCGTGCCCTAAGTTTGACTCCATCTCCTCCCAATTGTAACCGGCGCCGCACGCAGCGGTTTCTTTCCCTGGCGATTAGAGCCATCGCTGATCCCCTCTGTTTCTTCTCCTTTTCCCGTCTCCGCCCTAGCCACATCGCGCTGTTCTTCCTTCTCTTCCTCCTCGCTGAGTGACAGTGTCGATCACCACAGCCGACGCCGGCAGACGAGAGTAACGCCGAGCCCTAGCCTCTCCGATCTCCTCACCCGCACCACCGCCGTTCCGACGCCAGTCGATCGCCGGCCGCCCCTTACTGTGTCGTGCCCTAGATTTTGTGTTCACAGTCGCTGCCGGCCTATCTCCTGCTAATTCCTCTTCTCTGTAAAGCCGAGCCACCGCCTAGTACCGCTCCTCCTCAGTCCTAGCCGACCTCCACTGTGCCCTAGCTCTCTTTTCCGACGGCTCCGATCAGTCGTGCCCTAACAGTGGTCCTTAAGGTAGGTGATTTATCGAGCTGTGGATTTGAGTTCTTGGTCTCTATTTTTTATCTGATCAGTGATCCTCTTGCTTGTTATCATTTGGTGTCATTTGGTGAAGGATTTCCAACAGAAAGGTTACACTGCTAGCTCCATCTGATTTGGATCACTATTAGCTGTTGAAGAAGAGGAGGTAAGGGGAATAAGGAGGACTTGCTGTGGTTTTCTTGGTTTCGGCAGAATTCCATCTAGCAGCACTTTGTTTCCGCAGCGGCTGTGAGTTTGAGGTATGTTGTAGGAATTTGGCTACATGTTGTAGTTAGATAATGAATCATGTGTAGATTGATTAGATTTATGTGTTGAAGTAGGTATGATTGGATTATGAATAGTTAGGGTTAAAGAAACTAACCCCAGATGGTCGGTGGATTAGGAATTTGTTTAGCTATTTGCTTATAATTAACTTAGCTAAACTGTATGATTTACTATAGGACTTTGACGCGAGACGAGTATCTCGACATCGGATTTGGATTGGATATGATCTTTTCTATCGGAGGTGGGTACTTTGACCTTATGTCATTTGATATGCATAATAATGTCTTTAACAAATAGCAACGATTATGTTTTCTTATTTATTTCGGTTGATCACTACCCGATCTGTTACATGCTTGGTTGTTTATTTGCTATGCACCTCATGTTAGTATTTACCTGATTATGCATATTTATAGAGGTAGTGACACAACCATGTTATTTATTATCTTCAGGACCTAGGGTTTTTGATACCTTATCTGGTCTGTGTACTTTGATTTGATTCACTTTCCGATAATTTTACATATATATGGATTATTGCTATGCTGCTCAGTATTTTGCCATGTTTAGTATTATGTACCATTCGTATGATTGCATGCTGCGCGATAGTCTGCTCCATTATTGTTGAGCACATCGCCAGTTTCATCACTATCGGTGCTCCGTTGGTCTGCTCATGGGTAGCGTGACGCAGCATGGTAGCACGTCAGTTTGCTCGGTGGTGCTCCGCTGGGACACTCATGGATAGTGTACATAGCGTGGTAGCACGCCGGGATCCCTCCCCGTCATGGTGTATCGGGAGATGAGAGCATTGCGCTCCCCCATTTATGATTTGGGGTAAGAGTATGTGTGTACACCGACAGCATCCCGTCCACTCGGTCACTCATCAGGAGCAGTGATGGCAGAGTGCACGGTTGTCACAACCCTACCCACTCGGTCTCACCATTGTGTGTGAGATGGCTGACTGGCGTCAGGGGTGACCATGACATTTGCATCATA
Source organism: Zingiber officinale (assembly GCF_018446385.1). Taxonomy (NCBI): domain Eukaryota; kingdom Viridiplantae; phylum Streptophyta; class Magnoliopsida; order Zingiberales; family Zingiberaceae; genus Zingiber; species Zingiber officinale. The sequence continues at coordinate 39,625,113 of NC_055987.1, forward strand.
TGCATGATGGATTTATTGCTTATGTTTGCTGCATTTACTTGCTGCATTTATATGGATGCATATGATTGACATGCATACAGGATTTATGACACTCTCGGTCTGACGACCCTGTTGTACTTATACCTTGGTCCTGGTTAGTACAGTTTTCTCTTGTTTTGTTTCAGTTGCATTTATCCTTCTTGTATCAGGAGACAGTACGCATGATTAGTGCTGTCTGTTAATTTCTTTATTATGCATATCAGTTGATACCCGCTGAGTGTTGGACTCACACCCTCCTCCGTTGTTATTTTCAGGTTGATGCTGTCCGGAGAGAGTTCCAGTCGCTAGTCCCCTGCAGTCCATGAGGATGTTTATTTGTCTTTTGGTGTTCTTTACTAGACTATGTTGAGACTTGTTCTATTTTGATACACTTGGATCTTATATGGATTTTTATTTGTCGATGGGTTTGGATTGGATATGTTTTACTACATGCCTGCCTAGACGGCAGAAGAGGTGAGTTGATTGTTATCGTCGGATTTGAGCTTTATGGGTGTAGTGGAGTAGGACATCGGTTTTGTGCTTTATGGGTGTAGTTGAGTAGAGTTGTTTTTTAGTCTTATTATTACTGTGCTAGTTTGTTAACTATTAAACTGCGTGGATGTCTGTGTGTTGTGCTTATATTGTTGTTATTGTTCTGGCAGTGTTGGCCGATGTATGTGTGGCCCTGGGGGCGATGTAGAAAGTTTCAGATTGTCCGCCGTACAGGGGAGATGCTGCCGAAATTTTCTTCGGACAGGGACTCCTCCGGGGCGTGACACTAAAAACCTAGCTTTTGATATAAACATTTATCTAGAAATAAAAATCACATTAGTCAAATGTCTACATTTATGATAAATGTAGTTGTTCAATTAATTTATATTGTAGATAACATGGTGTGTGGTGTCACACACAGAGGATAATGTTATCAGTACCTTATAAATTATAAACAGTAGCTTACGACCAAGATGGAAAGGAACAAACCATTGGAAGGTCGTAGTGTAATTAGGTATTAGTTTATCTTAACTATATAATTACACTAGTACACTTAGAGTGTATTGAGTAGGACCACAAGAGGTCGTTTCTTTTTATACTTACTTTATAAAGGAACAAAGACCTCAGTTATTATGGAAGTGTGTGCTCTTAATCCTAATATAATAACAAGCACATATATTTGATATTTATTTCTTTAATTTATCAATGGGTGAGATTTAGTTCGATAAATCAATAAGCCTGATAAGTTGGGAAATGATATCACTTATAGTGTGTGTTGTTGATTATAGAAGGAAACTGTGTCCTAGTGATCTAGGTTGATAATGCCCCCAAGAGGAGCTCATAAGGATTGTCATGTTAAACCCTGCAGGTGGACTTAGTCCGACATGACGATAAGGTTGAGTGGTACTACTCTTGGACTAAGATATTAATTAAGTGAGTTGTCAGTAACTCATTTAATTAGTGGACATTCGATATCTTAAAACACAGGGAGACTAACACACTCATAATAAAAAGGAGCCCAAAATGTAATTTGGGATTGGTGCGGTAGTTCAATAATATTCCTTTAGTGGAATGAATTATTATTGATGGAATTAAGTTGTGTGTTCGGGGCGAACACGGGAAGCTTAATTTCATCGAGAGACCAAAACCAATTCCTCCTCTCGGTCCCTATCGTAGCCTCTTGTATATAGATATTTATACCCACCACATACCCACCTTCTTACCCAACCTATAGGGGCTGGCCAAGCCAAGCTTGAAGCTCAAGCTTAGGGTCGGCCAAGCCTAAAGGTTGAGCCTTAAGGTGGTCGGCCAATTGCTTGGAGCCCAAGCTTAGGTGGTCGGCCACATCATATTAAAAAGGGATTTTTATTAAAATTATTTCTTATGTGGATATCATGGTTTTAAAAGAGAGTTTGAAATTTAAATCTTTCCTTTTATAGCTTTCTACAAAAGATTAAGAAAAGATTTGAAATCTTTCCTTATTTGTAGATTGAAAGGTAGATTTTAATTTTAAGAAAACTTTCCTTTTTAACCATGTTCATGATTTAAAAGAGAGTTTAAAAATTAAATATTTCTTCTACAAAAGATTAAGAAAAGATTTAATATCTTTCCTTATTTGTAGATTAAAAGAGATTTTAATTTTTAGAGATAACTTTCTTTTTATCCACATGTTTAAAAGAAAGATTTTAATTTATAAAATTTCCTTTTTACAAACCACCATGAAGGGAAAAATTAGTGGAGAAATTTTTTATAAATTTTCGGAAGCAAATAAGGAAGTTTTAATTTGTGTTTAAAATTTTATTTTCTTAGAGATTTGAATGTGGCCGGCCATTGTAATTGAAAAAAGGAATTTAATTTTAATTAATTAAAATTTTCTTTTTCATGGCAAAAGAATTAAGGAAGTTTTTATTTAAATTTCCTTATTTGCCAAGACCAAGGATTATAAAAGAAGGGGTAGAGGTGCCTTCATGGCTAACGACTCTATTATTTTTCTCCTCTCTTTTTCTCCTTGGGTGTCACCAGCCCCTCCTCTTTCTCTCTTCTCCATCTTGTGGCCGAATCTCATCTCATCCTTGGAGACCTTGTGGTGGCCGGATCTTGCTTGGAGAAGAAGGAGAGAAAAGGAGGCGATATTTCTAACATCCCTTGGAGCTTGGTGGTGGCCGAACCTCTTCATCTTTGGAGGAGTTTTTGGTGGCCGAAACCTAGAAGGAAGAAGAAGGTGCTTGGTGGTTCTCATCTTAGAAGATCGTTGCCCACACAACGTCCGAGGTTAGAAGAGGAATACAGTAGAAGATTAAGAGGTTATTTTTGCTTACAAAGAAAGGTATAACTAGTAATTATTTTTCGCATCATACTAGTTTTCTTTGTATAGTTATTTTTGGAAATACCAAACACAAGAGGCATATGATTCTAGAGTTTTCGGATTTGTTTTGAGGTTGTGTTTCTTTTCTTTTATTTTTCAAATTTTTGATTCGATTGTTCTTTTTGGTTAACCTAGAGTTATTTAAGGAAATTAAATATTAGCTTTCCTTAAAAGGCTTTGTCTAGGCGGTGGTGGTTGCTCCCATATCCAAGAAGGCCACGTGCATCGCCATGCAGTCCTGGAAGCCAATTTTAGAAATTAATATTTAATGGAATTAATAACATAGGTGGATTTGAATCAATAGTGTTAAGTTCCGCTTGCAATTCAAATCTAAACCATTAAGAACATATAAGTTAAATTTGGAATCAATGATGTTAAGTTCTGTCTGCGATTCCTAATTTAACTTCTAAAGAATACAAAATTTTATTTAAGGAAAGGTTCGACACTTGTACAAAATTTTTGTACAATGGAACCGGTACTATTTTCCTAGGACTAACCAACAATTGGTTTCAGAGCTAGGGTTTGCCTCTGTGTGTTTGGTTTTCAAATGGATTATGCACATGTCATACATAATTTTGGCAGGATAATAGTAGGATGTGCTAACTTTATGGTTGCAGGCTCCAACTATTATGGCATATAGATATTGTGTGTGATTGGTCCCTTGGACATGTCAAGGGCATTTTATTGTGTGTGCATGATTGTTTGTATCAAATACAACAGGAGCTGTGTTATTTTTAGAATTTTATTTTCGATCTAGAATATATGTACATTCTTTTATGGAATATAGGATCGACACATGTAAAATTCTATTTTTGTCGCGGATCGGATGCTTGCGAGGCGTGATACTTTTGATGCACCAGAGGCGCAGCGGAATAAGAAGCAAGATGGATGCGACGTCTCGACCCGATGGCGGTGGCTAAAGATGGCAGCAGCTAGGGTTGAAGCATACGGAGGACAGTGATGAAAATGCCATAATAGTTGAAAAATTAATTTCCATATTTATTTCTTTTATTTACTATGATGTGTGTGTGTATGTAATGTATGCTAGCATAGGTTAAAATTCCTCACCATAAATAACTAAGTGGGAGAGGGATTAGTATATAAATCCCACGGTCTCCATTACTGGTTTGTAGGTGATGCAACAAGCTTGCGTGTTGGCTCTGAGTCCCTCCCTCCACAACGGATGGGTTTGTTTGTGGATCACTAGATCAAACCTCCTTTATGGATGATTATAGGAAATTATTTAGGATGTGTGTGATCTTCTCCAACTGAAGGGGCACAATTCTATTTAATGAACTAAGTATCAAGTAATGATATACACTTAAACACATTTAATAGTATTCTCCCCAACGGAGTCACTGCTATTACTTGTGTGACCAAAGGGAAACCAACTATTAATTTGTCATAAAACTAGAGTGACAAGATAAGAAAATTAATGGGTTAAAACCCCTCTTACAAATGATTAATTTTGTATACGTCCACACTAACGTGGCATACAAAATTAACGGTGTTTGAGATAATTTTATTTGTCATAAAGTTAGGTTGACAAGATAGTTAATGGGTAAAACCCTCTTCTTACAAATGTTGATTTTGTATACATCCACACTAACGTGGCATGCAAAATTCACGATGTTTTGAGGTGTTGGTAAATTTAAATAGTATTGTTTGAGAAATCAATATTATTTTAAATTTAGAGTCTTGACCAAATATTTGATCAAAGACAGACCAACTATTAATTTTATTTGTCATAGGTTGACAAGATAATAAAAATTAATGGATAAAATCTCCTTTTAGAATTTGTATACGTCCACACTATCGTGGCATACAAAATTCACGGGGATTTTAAGATGTTGGTCTTGACCAAATATTTTTGTGATTCTTAGGTTTTCAAATGTTAGTCAATCCCCTAGTTATTATACTATAGAATAGACTTAGTTGTCCCAATTATTATGATTGGAAATAAGACTTGGACATTAAGGTAGACTGTCCTCTTAGAACTAAGAACAATATAGGTGTATTTGATTCATTAGTTGTTGAAACATGTTTAGTGGTGTTATCTACCGATACCTGGTGAGTAGATACGGGAGCCACTATCATGTCTGCAATTCATTGCAGGGGCTCCAGGAAACCTGACAATTATATGAAGAGAAATCACCATCTACATGGGCACTACTGTAAAAGTAGTAGCTGTTGCAGTGGGAGATGTTTATCCTATGATAGGAATAAAAATGAATTTTGAGAAATTGTCTATATATACCAAGTTTAGAACGAATTTGATTTCGATTTCTAAACCATCAAAGAATAGATATTCTATCTATTTTGATAACAAACTTGTTATCAAGAAAAATAGGAAAATTATCTATTCTGGTACATTGGTTGACAATTTATAAATCCAATAACTCCCACGATGCAATAAATGGAAATTAATAACACATCTTCTAACTATTAAGAGAAAGCAACCTTCAGAAATGAACCAATTATATCTTTGGCATTAAATGCTAGGTTATTTTAACTTAAGTAGGATTCATTGGTAGTTGATGAACTTTTGGGTTCATTGGTAGTGGAAATCTTTCCAACCTGAGAGTCTTACTTGGAAGGAAAAATAACCGAGAAGCTTTTAAGTCTAAGGGGTATGGAGCCAAAGATATAATGGAATTGGTTCATTCTAATTTGTGTGGTCCTATGACTATCCAGACAAGAGGTAGTTTCGAATATTTCTTCTATTTTATAGACAACTATTCGAGACACAGATAGATTTACTTGATACACCACAAGTCTAAGTGCTTTGATTAGTTCAAAGAGTACGAGGCTGATGCGGAGAAATGTCAAAGTAAAAATATCGAGACACTACAGTGAGATCATAGTAGCAAATACCTCTTGGGAGAATTTAAGAGTCACTTATCAGAAGTAGGGATTCAATCCCAACTAACTGCACTTGGTACATCCCAGCAGAATGGTGTAGTAGAAAGAGGGTTTAAGCCTCTTATGGAATAATTAGATCGATGATGAGTTATTTAGAAAATTACCAAATTCGTTTTAAGGATATACACTGGAAACGGAAGTGAACATAGTACCTTCTAAGTCAGAACTCTCTACTCCCATAGAATTGCAGAATGAACGTAAGCCTAGTCTGAAGCATATTCGGATTTGGGTGGTCTAGCACATGAGAGACACTGAAAAATTGGACATGAGTTCACTTGTTTGTGAGTTATCCTAGAAAAACGAAAAGAGGTTTGTAGTCCTTAAAATCGGAAGGTAATTGTTGGCACTAATGCTCGATTTTAGAAAAGGACTATACTATAAACCATAAGCCCATGAGTAAAAATTGTTCTTAAGGAAATTAAAGGACACATCTAACCTAGTACCAACTGTACAAGATGAAATATCACAAGAAACTGCAACACGTATCATAAATGATACACAATTGCAGAAAGTACCTCATCATAGTGGGAGGGTTGTTAGGCAACCTAAAAAGATTCATGTTTTGGGAGAGTCTTTGGACTCGATCCCTGGAGGACATGAACCTGATCTCCGAACATATGACGAAGCACTCCAAGTAAAGATGCAGCATCTTTGTAAAGAATACAGAATTAGAATATATGTATTCTAATAAAGTCTGGAAGCTTATAAAATCATCAAATGGTGTAAAAGCCATTGGGTAAAAATAAGTCTACAATAGGAAAAGAGGGATAGACAGGAAGGTAGAAACTTTCAAAGCAAGGTTTGTTGAAAAAAGAAACTTTTTTACCGGTAGCCATGCTTAAGTCAACCTGGATTCTTTTATCTATGAGATTTAGCAAGTGGATGTCAAGACAACTTTCCTTAATGGAAGTCTTGAAGAAAATATCCATATAAAGCAACCAGAAGGGTTCATTGCAAAGAGCAAAGAGCATCTTGTGTGTAAGCTCAAATAGTCAATGGATTGAAGTAAAGCTTCAAGGTCTTGGTACATCCAGTTTAATAAAGTAATTCAGACCTATGGATTTATTTTATAACCAAATGAGTTTTGTGTATACAAGAAATGTGATGGAAATGTGGTGGTATTTCTTATATTAGACGTAGATAACATTTTCGGTAGTTGGAAACAATATCAAAGTGTTGTCAAAAGTAAGGGTATGGTTGTCCAAACAATTCGATATGAAGGAATTAGGAGAATGCATATATTCTTGGGATCAAAGGGATCGCAAGAAAAAAATATATTTTACTTATCCCAAGCTTCATATATTGAAATAATCCTTGCTCATTTTAGCATGCAGAACTCCAAGAAAAGGTTTCTTACCTTTTAGGCATGGAGTAGCTTTATCTAAAGAGATGTCTCCAAAGACATCAAAGTAGATAGAGGAAATGAAGGCAGTTCCTTATGCTTCGGCTGTCGGAAGCCTAATGTATGCTATGCACGAGATCAGAAATCTGTTTTGTCGAGGGCATAGTTAGCAGATATCTAAGTAACCCTGGACAAGGACATTGGACTGCGGTAAAGCATATATTAAAGTACCTTAAAGGCACTAGAGATTATATGCTAGCTTACAAGGCAGATAATTTGGTCCCTATGGGTTGCACATATTTTGACCTCCAATCAGATAGGGACAATAGTAAGTCGACCTCGGGGTTTTGTGTTTACTTTAGGAGGTAAAGTCATAACTATGGAAGAGTGATAAACAAAAGTGCTTTTTCGGACTCAACTATAGAAGTTGAGTAAGTGGCAGCCTCTGAGGCAGTCATAGAAGCTGAATGACTCAGTAACCTCAAGATGGACTTAGATATGATTTCTGGTTTGTCCAAAGATTATTACAATTTATTGTAATAATAGTGGTGTAGTAGCAAACTCGAAGAAACCATGAGTCTATAAGGCAAGTAAACACAATAGAGCGCAAGTACCACCCAATACAAGAAATCGTATAAACGAGGAGAAGTTGTTGCCGCCTAGATTACATCAGATGATGACCTATAGATCTTTTCACTAAGTCCCTTAAGGCAAGAGCTTTTGATGGGCATGTTGAAGGGTTGGGAATCAGATGTATGGCAGCAGATACGGCAGCATAGTCTTTTAGTATAAGTGGGAGATTGTTAGAGTGTATACTAAAAGCCTAGCTTTTGGTATAAACATTTATCTAGAAATAAGAATCACATTGGTCAAATGTCTACATTTATGATAAATGTAGTTGTTCAATTAATTTATATTGTAGATAACATGGTGTGTGGTATCACACACAGAGGATCATGTTATCAGCACCTTATAAATTATAAACAGTAGCTCACGACCAAGATGGAAAGGAACAAACCATTGGAAGGTCATAGTGTAATTAGGTATTAGTTTATCTTAACTATATAATTACACCAGTACACTTAGAGTGTATTGAGTAGGACCATAAGAGGTCATTTCTTTTTATACTGACTTTATAAAGGAACAAAGACCTCAGTTATTATGGAAGTGTGTGCTCTTAATCCTAATATAATAACAAGCACATATATTTGATATTTATTTCTTTAATTTATCAATGGGTGAGATTTAGTTCGATAAATCAATAAGTCTGATAAGTTGAGAAATGATATCACTTATAGTGTGTGTTGTTGATTATAGAAGGAAACTATGTCCTAGTGATCTAGGTTGATAATGCCCCCAAGAGGAGCTCATAAGGATTGTCATGTTAAACCCTGCAGGTGGACTTAGTCCGACATGACGATAAGGTTGAGTGGTACTACTCTTGGACTAAGATATTAATTAAGTGAGTTGTCAGTAACTCATTTAATTAGTGGACATTCGATATCTTAAAACACAGGGAGACTAACACACTCATAATAAAAAGGAGCCCAAAATGTAATTTGGAATTGGTGCGGTAGTTCAATAATATTCCTTTAGTGGAATGAATTATTATTGATGGAATTAAGTTGTGTGTTCGGGGCGAACACGGGAAGCTTAATTTCATCGAGAGACCAAAACCGATTTCTCCTCTCGGTCCCTATCATAGCCTCTTGTATACAGAGATTTATACCCACCACATACCCACCTTCTTACCCAACATATAGGGGTCGGCCAAGCCTAAAGGTTGAGCCTTAAGGTGGCCGGCCAATTGCTTGGAGCCCAAGCTTAGGTGGCCGACCACATCATATTAAAAAGGGATTTTTATTAAAATTATTTCTTATGTGGATATCATGGTTTTAAAAGAGAGTTTGAAATTTAAATCTTTCATTTTATAGCTTTCTACAAAAGATTAAGAAAAGATTTGAAATCTTTTTTTATTTGTAGATTGAAAGGTAGATTTTAATTTTAAGAAAACTTTCCTTTTTAACCATGTTCATGATTTAAAAGAGAGTTTAAAAATTAAATATTTCTTCTACAAAAGATTAAGAAAAGATTTAATATCTTTCCTTATTTGTAGATTAAAAGAGATTTTAATTTTTAGAGATAACTTTCTTTTTATCCACGTGTTTAAAAGAAAGATTTTAATTTATAAAATTTCCTTTTTACAGACCACCATGAAAGGAAAAATTAGTGGAGAAATTTTTTATAAATTTCCGGAAGCAAATAAGGAAGTTTTAATTTGTGTTTATAATTTTATTTGCTTGGAGATTTGAATGTGGCCGGCCATTGTAATTGAAAAAAGGAATTTAATTTTAATTAATTAAATTTTTCTTTTTCATGGCAAAAGAATTAAGGAAATTTTTATTTAAATTTCCTTACTTGCCAATACCAAGGATTATAAAAGAAGGGGTAGAGGTGCCTTCATGGCTAACGACTCTATTATTTTTCTCCTCTCTTTTTCTCCTTAGGTGTGGCCGACCCCTCCTCTTTCTCTCTTCTCCTTCTTGTGGCCGAACCTCATCTCATCCTTGGAGTCCTTGTGGTGGCCGGATCTTGCTTGGAGAAGAAGGAGAGAAAAGGAGGCGATATTTCTAACATCCCTTGGAGCTTGGTGGTGGCCGAACCTCTTCATCTTTGGAGGAGTTTTTGGTGGCCAAAACCTAGAAGGAAGAAGAAGGTGCTTGGTGGTTCTCATCTCGGAAGATCGTTGCCTACACAACGCCCGAGGTTAGAAGAGGAATACGGTAGAAGGTCAAGAGGTTATTTTTGCTTACAAAGAAAGGTATAACTAGTAATTGTTTTCCGCATCATACTAGTTTTCTTTGTATAGTTATTTTTTGGAAATACCAAACACAAGAGGCATATGATTCTAGAGTTTTCGGATTTGCTTCGAGGTTGTGTTTCTTTTCTTTTATATTTCGAATTTGTGATTCGATTGTTCTTTTTGGTTAACCTAGAGTTATTTAAGGAAATTAAATATTAGCTTTCCTTAAAAGGCTTTGTTTAGGCGGTGGTGGTTGCTCCCATATCCAAGAAGGCCATGTGCCTCGCCATGCAGTCTTGAAAGCCAATTTTGGAAATTAATATTTAATGGAATTAATAACATAGGTGGATTTGAATCAATAGTGTTAAGTTCCACTTGCAATTCAAATCTAAACCACTAAGAACAGATAAGTTAAATTTGGAATCATTGATGTTATGTTCCGTCTGCGATTCCTAATTTAACTTCTAAAGAACACCAAAGGTTATTTAAGGAAAGGTTCGACACTTGTACAAAATTTTTGTACAGTGGAACCAGTACGATTTTCCTAGGACTAACCAACACCAAGGTCCTCTTACGTGGCCGTCCAGCACCACGTCTCGACGCAGCTGCACGAGTAGATCTCCTCCTATATGTTAAGTTATATCACAGATATTACTACAAGTATCAACTATAAGATAACATATCATACCTAATTGCCGTCTGGAGATGTTCCGTCGCTGTCCAGTCCCCAAATTGACCTCAAAAATTCTGAACGAGAAAATCGATGGAAATCCATACTAAATCCGAAAATAAGTACCCAAGTTAACTAGTAACCTTAGGTTAACCCAAAAATCCAGAACACCAAAAGTAGGTATCGTAACCCACTCTGATACCAATACCAATTGTCACACCCCGGGGGAGTCCCTGTCCGAAGAAATTTTGGCAGCACCTCCCCTGTACGGCTGATAATCTGAAACTGTCTACAATGCCCTCTAGGCCACATATACCTTGGCCAACACGGCCGGAACATTAACAATAATATAAGGCACTCACCCACACAATTAATAGTTAATAAACTAGAACAGTGATAAGAGGACTCAAAAACAACCCTACTCAACTACACCCATAAAGCATAAAACCGATGTCCTACTCCACTACACCCATAAAGCTTAAATCCGACGATAAAATCAACTCACCTCTTCTGCCGTCTGGACATGTAGTAAAACAAATCCAAATAAAACTCATAGACAATATCTATAAAGTAAACTAATACAAGTCCAGATGTCAAAAGCAAAATAAGTCTAAACACAGTCTAATAAAGAAGAACCAAAAGACCAACAAACGTCCTCGTGGACTACAGGGGACTAGCGACTGGAACTCTCTGAACAACATCAACCTGAAAATAGCAACGAAGGAGGGTGTGAGTCCAACACTCAGTGGGTAATAATTGATATGCATAATAAAGAAAATAACAACCAGCACTAATCATGTGTACAGTCTCCTGATGCAAGAAGGATAAATGCAACTAAGGTAAGCAGGAGAAAAACTGTACTAACCAGGACTGGGGTATAAGTATAACAGGGTCGTCAGACCAAGAAGTATCAAAATCCTATATGCATGTCAATCATATGCATCCATATAAATGCAGCAAGTAAATGTAGAAAACACAAGCAATAAATGCATCATGCATATGATGCCAATGTCATGGTCACCCCTGACGCCAGTCATCCATCACACACACAATGATGAGACCGAGTGGGTAGGGCTGTGACAACCGTGCACTCTGCCATCACTGATCCTGATGAGTGACCGAGTGGACGGGATGCTGTCGGAGTACACCTATCCTCCTACCCCAAATCATAAATGGGGGAGCTCAATGCTCTCATCTCCCGGTACACGATGACAGGGAGGAATCTCTGTCGGCTACCACGCTGCGTCACACTACCCATGAGCGGACCAACAAAGCCAAACAGAGTCCAACCGCCTACCGGCTACCACGCTGCTACACTAAACCAGCGGAGCCAAACAAAGCAGAACTGTCTGCCGGCTACCACGCTGAGTCACCAGACCAACGGAGCCAAACAGCATAACTGCCACACACCTGTCTGATATACCACTAACCCATGAGTGGTGGTGTGTGCAGATACATGTAACTGGCGATGTGCTCGACAATAATGGAGCAGACTATCGCACAGCATGCAATCATGCGAGATGATGCATGACACTAAACATGACAATATCCTGAACAGTATAGTAATATCCAGATATATATATAAAATGTGTACCATAGGACAATGAACCAAATCAAAGGTACACAGATCAGATAAGGTATCAAAAACCCTAGGTCTTGAACATAATAAATAACATGGTTGTGTCACTACCTCTATAAGCATGTATAATCAGGTAAATACTAACATGATGTGCATAACAAATAAACAAACAAACATGTAACAGATCGGGTAGTGATCAACTGAAGCAAATAAGAAACACAATCATTGTTATTTGTTAAAAATATTACTATGCATATCAAATGACATAAAGCCAAAGTACCCGCTGTAGGAGGATCGGTGGCCGGCTTGAAGGGGGTTGGATAGCTAGGCCACCCCCAAATTGATTTCTTCTCTACAAAAGATTAGTGCGTAGCGGAAATACAAAAACTAAAGTAATTAGAAACAAACAAGAATACAAACGCTAACACACTCGATGTAACGTTGTTCGGAGATGATGCTCTTACTCCACGATGTGTCCTTGAGGTGGACAAGCCCTTGATCCTTCGGTGGATCAGTCCCCGACAATCTCCGGCTAAAGCTTCTCCTTCTCGGTGGAGCAAACCTCTCACAAAATGATCTCTTCCTCTTTACAAGATGGAATTTAGATTGGGAGGAAGAGAATTGAACTTGGAAGCTTTGGGTAAGACTAAAAAGGTTTACAATTAGCACCAGTAACCTTCTTCAAGCCCTAAAGCATCCCTTAAATAAGAGGAGAGAGTTGATCACAAATCAACTCAAACCCCGACACCAGTCGACTGGTGTGCCGTTGGACCCAGCCAACGGCTCTTTGCAGAAAGCCAAATTTTGCCAACGGCTATGTACCAGTCGACTGGTCTCAGGACCAGTCAACTGGTCCCCGTAGCCGACAAGCACAGAATGCTTCTGTGCATTCTGTGAAGCTGGATCAGTCGACTGGTCCCATGACCAGTCGACTGGTCCCAGTACATTCTCACGGACTCATCTTTTCTGGAGTTGCCTTTAAAGTCCTCTTCCTCGGCCTTCGTCCCTCATATGCACCCGAGCTCGCGGCTCCTCTCCATGTCATCCTTCACGTTGCGTTGAAGTCCACTTCCCTCGGCTCCACTCCATTGCTCCTCGTCCTGCGGTCCCTCGAATGTCTTTCACACCACCCTTCACCGACTCAATGATCTGAGCCTTTGGATGAGCTTCCCACACTTGGCCGCACCAAGTTCCACATGTATTTCTCCAAGTCCTGCTAGACTCAAACACATATCAAATACATATGAAAGCCTACTTAAACTCTTTTACACACACATCAAAACCTAGGTCGATTGCTCCAACACCCGCCTCCAATAGAAATGGTCCAATCCGAAATAGATCCCTCGTCGAGATACCGTCTCGAATCAAAGTCCTGTAATAACCACATTTAATTTAGCTACATATATATATCACATAGCTAAAGAAATTCCTTATTTACCAGAACCCTAATTCGTTCCACTATACAATTTGATTTAGGTCTAAACCTAAATCAACTTGAACTCTTCCAAATATGAACCTAATACCAGAACAAATTTATACACCTTACCTCTACCTCTCCTTCAGTCGTCTATGATGGCAACAAACTCGATCCACAATGGAAAGGCCGGAACCGAGGAAAGCCACAACTTGAAATGCGATTAGATCCACCAGAAAAGCGAATAGATGGCCCGGCAGAACCTACGAATCAACTAGCCCAATAGATTTCCTTCGTCCACAGGGATCACAGACCCAAGAAGATTACCTCCGATGATGGCTGGTTGAAGGCAAGTACCTAGTGAACAACAACCGGCGCTGGCTTGATCAGTGGTCGTGTGGAAATAGAAGACTCGCCGGTGGAAATCTAGGGCATGGCTATACCTCAGACGCTGGCGACGATCCAGGCAAAGGAAGGGTGGCGACTGCTCTAGGGCAGAGGCACGATGCAATGGCCTCCGGAGAGATCGAACCGTGGCCGTTGGCTTCAAGCTAGGGCACGACGTCGGCTGTAGGGCATTGCCGTTGCTCCGTGTGACGGTGGCGGCGGCGGAGCGACGCAACGGGAGGGCGACAGTGAGTCAGCGGTGGCAGATCATCGCTGGCACTTGGGGAAGTGGAGCGTCGGTTGTGGCAGTCTCCACAGCAAGGGCGACGGGCAGAGCAGTAAGGAAGAAGGGGCAAGAGAAGAGGAGGCGATCGGCTTAAGTTTTTATCGCTCGGGGAGAAGAAAAACCGCCGCGTGCGGCATCAGTTAGGGCAAGGATCGGCTTCGGGTGCGCGGAGAAGAAGAAGGAACGACACAGTAACGGGGAGGAAAAGAAAATAAATAAGAAAAAGGGAAAATAAAATAAATAAATAAATAAATAAATCTTTTCCTCGCTTAAATGGGTAGCCTAAACAGGCTTTCTCGGGGTCCACTTTTATCCCCGTAATCTCATCCATACGAGCTCCAAAAAATTCTCAGAAAATTTCTAAAAATTCCAAAAAATTCCCTTATCATTATTCTCCATTTTTCGGTATTTTACAGATTTCATGACCCAATCTAGACTCCCAAGTAGTATCCACTTGAGATCCATTTTCCATGGGTCCCAACTTGACTCTTAGAGCTCCCCCCTAGAGCTCTTAACCTTAGCCACCTCCCTAGGTGACTCATCCATAATGGCTAGGCCACATCGGTGCATCTCTGGTGACACTTGGCCTACAAACCTAACTTTCTTAACCTTGGACACTTTGTCCTTGGTTAATTTTTCCTTACCTTTAAATGGTTTTCCCTTTCCATTTATTGACTTCTCCTTGCTATAATCATATGCAACCCTAGCATAAGACTTTCCCTTAGCTTTGGAGGGACTAGATCGGTATCCCAAGCCTGATCTATCATGGTTGGGTCTTTGGCTACCCAACACCATATTTAACTCCTTAGATCCAATATTGAATCTCTTAAGGAATTGTTCGAACTTATCAAGCTTTCCCCTTAAGGCTTGATTCTCCTTCTCTAGCTTCCTAACCCTAGAGTTAATTTGTCCAAATTGGACATTCCTAGACCTACCCTTTCTGGGCATATGTCTCCCCTTCTTGGGATTAATGCCTTGGGTCTCCTTAGGTCTACCATTTCTAGATTTTTCATGAATGGGTCTCCTAGGGTTTTGATCTACAATTTCCCTACTCCTATCATGATATTTGAAACCAAAATTTTGCATGGGCATATAATGATTAACATTATTTTTCCTAACATGCATGAAGGAATTTAAATTTGACTTCAAATTTAAATTAGGGTTTACCTTACCCTTTACCTTTGGAGCTCCCCCTTGACATGAGCCTCTATTCTTCCTCCACTTCTTTTCCCACATCCTTAAATGCCCCAACTTTTTGAGCTCTCTCTTCCTTGGGCATTTGGTGTGGTAGTGCCCTATTTCACCACAAGTGAAGCATCTAATGTGTTTCTTCGCCTTCTTCTTGGCACAATCATTCCTACAACCCAAATTACTATCTAAAATAATTTGAGTGGGTTTAGGAGTTACCTTCTTACCCATTGGACATCTACTTTTGTAGTGTCCCCTTTCATTGCATCCAAAGCACACAATGTGATTTTTTGACTTTGCTTCGGTGGAGGTGCTCACTAGGTTGACTTCTTCCTAGATTTCTTCTTCACTTGTCTTGGATTCTTCTTCAACCTTTGAGGATGTAGATGTTATATCTTCCTCATCCACACTTGTGGATGGCCTTTCTTCATCCTTTTCCTCAAATGTGACCAAATTTACTTCCTCTTCTTCTTTTGATGTTGAATTGGTCTCCACATCCGATTGGTTCTTCTCTACTTGAGCTTCTTCATCCGTTTCTTCGGATTTTTCCTCCTCTTGTGTAGACAAAGGTTCTTCCCATGGAACCTTCTTTATCTTGCTCCACAAATCGTGGGCGTTCTCATAGTCACCTACACGACTCATCAAGTTACTAGGCAAAATATCAATTAAAATCGATATTACCTTTGAATTTGCCTTTGACCGTGAGGTTTGCTCTTCCGTCCAATATCGTGGTTGGAGTTTCTTTCCTTTCTTATCCTTCGGGACTTCGAACGGTTCATTTACCACCATCATGGTGTCCCAATCCGTGTCGAAGAATATCTCCATCTTCATCATCCAATAGGTGATGTCCCCAAGGCTTCCTCCTTCAAACTTTAGAGGTTCAACCAAGCCGGTCATCTTCTTGTATTTGCTCTTCTCGGCGATTAGTCCGGTGAAGTGCAACCTGGCTCTGATACCACTTGTTGGTGATCGGTGGCCGGCTTGAAGTGGGGTTGGATAGACGATGCCCCCAAATCGATTAATCTTCCTACACTTGTTAGTATGTGCAGCGGAATATACAAAACAAACAAGCTAAAGGAAATTAAACTAAAGACAAGAAAGAATACAAACCAAGCTACAAAATCATTTACGTGGTTCAGAGATAAAGCTCCTACTTCACGGCGTGTCCTTGAGGTAGACGATCCCTATCCGTCGGTGGATTACTCCCCGGAAGACCTCCGGCTAGCTCACGTAGCTCCTTGTGGGTGGAGAAACCTCACCACAACTCTCACCAAGGACTCTTACAAGCTAGGGCACAAGTAGACTACTAATAGAGATTAACCACCTCTATTTCGTCAACTCTAACCAAGCTTCCAAGCTTTGGTTATATAGGTCGCGGGTTGAAAACCCCGCTTACCAGTCGACTGCCCTCTGTGGAAATTCGACCGTTACATCCCAACGGCTCGATACCAGTCGACTGCTAAAACTAGCAATCGACTGCTCCACACTGGTTGAGCGAACAGAAACATTTTGTTCGCTCCCAGTCGGCTGCCCAATCGACTGAACCAGTCGACTGATGAAACATACAGTCGACTGGTACCAAGTACATTCTCTCACAGCACTCAGACCCTCACCCTTACGACTCATTTGGCGCTTCCTTCGTAACCTTGACCTTTTGCCTTCAAGCCTACTTCCTCTTTGGCTCTCGTCCCTCGGATGCATGCAAGCCCACGGCTCGTCCCCAATGCCATCCTTCGCGTATGCCTCGAAGTCGTTTCCCTCGGCCTTTGTCCTTGCTGCCTTGTCCACGATCTCTCAGATGCATACAAGCCCGCAGCTCGCCCCCAATGTCATCCTTCACCAGACCCGAAGCCGTCAACCTAAGTTTCATGTGTATCCTACAGTTCTGCACAACTCAAGTACACATATCAAATACAAGGATGAACCTAACTTAAACCCTTTGCCCAAACACCAAAACACATGGTCCCACTGACCATTGGGATTGCTCCAACAGAGCATTCTCCCGCAGTCAAGATAGGGGAGCTAGATAGCTACCTCATCCTGTTCACCCACGGGATCATCCATGGTAGAGCATTCTCCCGCATACAGTGACTAGTTATTTACCTTGGTTGCCCTCGGGATCATCCGTATTACAGTGTTTCTCCTGCAGTCAGTACTTGTTATATGCTTGTTATGTGTTGAGTTTATGTAGGTGGCTTTTGGATATACTGTATATAATACCGACTTATTGGCTATACCTGGTGGAGCAGGTCAGTAAAGGATTACATTGTTGCTTATAGTTTGTTAGTAGATGATTTTATGTCGGTATTCTTATTTTTGTAATAAACATTATTACCTGAGACTGCATCCTTTGATCCTCTTATATATAGATAGTATCATGTACTATCTTCTTATACCCACTGAGTTGTTGTACTCACTAGCCTTTGTTTTTCCTCTATTTTCAGTTAATAAGTAGAGAATGTGTCGTGTCGCTCAGAGGTCCTGGCTGTCGATTTCACTCGTTTAGATTTCCTTTTTGAGTTGCTTGGTTTATTTTCCATTGCTTTTGTTTGTAGTTTTTGTCTGTATCAATTTTGAGTTTTGCTAGAATAATATGACTTTTACTTTATTGAGTATGTTCATATGTAACTTATTGATCTATATTTTGTATCGATGTTTATTTTGCTTAGTTTTTGTTTGATATCATGTTTTTCATCTTGTCACTAGGGGGTATCATCTAGTTTGATGAACAAGTATACCCTTTGGTCGTGATAGATAATAAAGTCGTTGATACTCCCATTGAGACTAATATTCGATATTCTCATTAATCCGGTGGTAAGAGCCCGGGACCCCCTAACGAGGGGTCAACGCCACGTAGAGGTCAAATGGCCAAGTAGCCCGCCGAAGAAGTGTGAGCCGACCGGACTTGGAAGAAATGGACAAGGCCGATCGGCCGACCAAGGGACATTCGGTAGCAAAAGGCGCCCTGACCGGGTCGGGGTTCCGACGCTCTATCGAAACGGTAGTTAAGAGTCGAGCGGAAGAACCAGGGAAAAATGACACTGCTAACAGTCTCTACATAGCGCCTACTGGAAATTTCCCCAGCACACCAATGTCAACGGCGGGCCGGACGAGAGGTGAGTGCCGTCCGGCCAGCGCGTAAAAGGAGGAAGGGCCGGCCGGACGGACTCCCTGTCCAGCCGGTCGGACGCCCCGGATTATGAGCAGTAAAGAGGGGGGAACATCTTCTGACAGCCGTCGAATCATATGGCTAGGCCATACTCTTAGTCTGACAACGGGGTGTCCTGTTGTCCCATCGAAGGCGCAAGGGGACTGTCGCAGTATGGTGTTAGGTAAGCTCTCTGACAGGTACACACCGAGGCATGGGCTGTGGACACGCACTCGCCTCGACAGGCGTGTAGGAGCTTTTTCACCGCCCTATATAATGAGCCGTAGACTTCGCCGGAGGTACGCATTCTGCCAGCTTGGGAGCTCCTTTTTCCACCACTTACCTGACTTGAGCGTCGGAGGGTCGCCGCTGGGAACCCCTGCCCAGCCCGACTTCTGTGCAGGATCGCCGGAGCTTCGGAGGCCTGCGTCATCGACTAGAAGAGCGCCACGTGCCCAGCGTCCTTTGGTTCGGCGATTCGGATAGGATCAATTTGGCGCCGTCTGTGGGAACGCTCCTGTATCCGATCGGAAACAATGGACGAGGCTGGACGACAACACGCGGTGACACTTTCAACTGAGGAACTCGAAGCTCTGATTGAGATAAGGGCCGCCAAGCTTGTGGAGCAAAAACAGAAGGCAACAGCCGAGCGGCCGGAGCAGCAAGCAACTTCAGCGTCTGGCGGCCGAGCGGAATCACCACCTGCCACCGTCGCATTTCATCGGGCTCTGTTCCGCACCCCTGAAGCCGTGGCAGCCCACCGGGATAGGGGATCTTCTTCGGATGAAATGCCCAGGCGAGATGATAGGAAGGAGAAAGCCCCCCGAGCGGACTCATCGCCCGAGCGGATCAATCGCCAATTTTCAGAGGCTATCCTACGAGACCCTCTGCCAAAGCACTACGTGCCTCCGACGATTGGCGAGTACAATGGGACAACCGACCTGGATGATCATCTGGGTAAGTTCGATAACACAGCCACTCTCCATCAATACACGGATGGAGTAAAGTGCCGAGTTTTTCTTACCACACTCTCGGGATCGGCTCAACGGTGGTTCTGGAGGCTGCCGGACGGATCCATCACAAGCTTCAAAGATTTCCGAACGGCCTTCCTCCACCATTTTGCGAGCAGTCGACGCTACCAGAAAACGAGCATGAGCCTGTTCGCCAACAAGCAAGAAGCCCGTGAATCGCTTCGAGCTTACATCCAGCAGTTCAACCAAGTGGCGATGGACATTCCAACGGCCACCTCAGAAACCATGATGAATGCCTTCACACAAGGCCTGGTGGATGGGGATTTCTTTCGATTGCTCATCCGAAAGCCGCCACGAGACTATGATCACATGTTACACCGGGCGAACGAATACATCAACGTGGAAGAGGCACAAGCGGCTAGGAAAAAAGAAACTCCAACCGAGCGGGCTCCTCCAGCCGAGCGGAAGCAACACGCCACTCATCAGCCGCCCAGAGGACCAAGGGCCGAAGCAATCCAATCCCCCCATGTCAGGTCCCACGTGCAAGAGGTTGCCGCCGCCCGGCCCAAGCCAAAAAAGAAATGGACCCCGATGTTCTGCTCCTTCCACTGGACGGATACGCACAACACAAGGGATTGTCGAAGTCTTCCCTTCGTGTCTCATCCCGTACCCCGGAATGCCGGACGACGGTCCCCCTCAGTCGACAGGCGACAGAGAATTCAAGAAGCCGATCAGACGCGAGCTGATAGGCGACAGCAACAAACTCCCGATCGGCACCGTTCCCCAAGGCAGGAGAATCGCCGAGCGTCCAGAGAACGGTCTCGACCGTCCGCTCGGGAAGAGGAAAATAAAAGCAATGCCTCCCGAGGTGAAATCAACGTTATTGCTGGCGGGCCGACCGGAGAAGACTCCAACAGAGCAAGAAAAGCTAGCGTCCGGCAGCTCCAAATCCATGCCGTTGGCTGCAGCCTAGAACAGGCGAACGGACCGGAAGTCAGTTTCGGGCCAGGGGACTTGGAAGGAGTTGAAGTACCCCACGACGATGCTCTGCTCATCAAAGCGGTAATAGCCACTTACACAATTCACCGCGTATTTGTTGACACAGGGAGCTCAGTCAACATCTTATTCAAGAAGGCGTTCGATCAGCTGCAAATTGATCGAGCCGAGCTGTTACCCATGACAACTCCGCTCTACGGGTTTACGGGTAACGAAGTTCAGCCGGTCGGACAGATCCGGCTGGCTACCTCGTTGGGAGAAGAGCCGCTCAGGAGGACAAGGACAACAAACTTTGTGGTGGTCGACTCTCCCTCGTCCTACAACGTCATTCTGGGACGACCGGCGCTCAGCGAATTCCGAGCGGTCGTCTCAACCTTCCATCAGAAGATCAAGTTCCCCGTGGAGGACAAAGTGGGAGAAGTACGAGGAGATCAGTTAGCAGCTCGGCGATGCTACATAGAGATGGTCCGAGCAGAATCCAATTCCGCTCGGAAGGCGCCCCGGATCGAGGTAAACGCCATCACCGAAAAGCCACCCTCTTTAATTTATAAAGAAAAAGAGGAATTGCAGATTCACCCATCCTGATCGAAGGCCACAACCTTTATTGCGTCCAATCTGGAGGAGAAGCAGAAAGAAGAGCTGATCCAATGCCTCCGAAGAAATCATGATGTCTTCGTCTGGTCGACACATGAGCTGCCCGGAATTTCGCCGAGCATAGCACAGCACGAGTTACATGTCCGACGGGACGCTCGGCCGGTAAAGCAGAGAAAAAGAGATTTCAGCGCCGAGCAGAACGTCATCATCCGGGCGGAGGTGGAAAAGCTTCTGGAAGCCGGCCATATACGCGAGGTTCAGTTCCCGAGCTGGCTGGCGAACGTAGTATTAGTCTCCAAACCGGGCAACAAATGGAGAGTGTGCATAGATTTTCGGGATCTCAACAAAGCTTGCCCGAAAGATTTTTATACTCTGCCCCGGATAGACCAGCTGGTGGACTCTACGGCCGGCTGCGAATTAATCTGTATGCTCGACGCCTACCAGGGCTATCACCAAGTGCCGCTCGCCCGTGAAGATCAAGAAAAGGTCAGCCGACGGCACTTATTGCTATAATGTGATGCCGTTCGGATTGAAGAATGCGGGAGCCACCTATCAGCGCTTAATGAATAAAGTATTCAGAGAGCAGATCGGGCGGAACCTAGAAGTTTATGTGGACGACATTCTCGTCAAATCCGTCCGAGCGGCAAATCTCTTCAAACACTTGGAGGAAACCTTCCGAACGCTGCGCAAATATGGAGTCAAGCTAAATCCCCAGAAGTGCCTGTTCGGAGCAAAAGGGTGGCGTTTTCTAGGGTACATAGTGACCGAGCGGAGAATCGAAGAAAATCCCAGCAAGGTGAAAGCCCTACAAGACATGCCGCCCCCAAGAAATACAAGGGAAGTGCAGCGTTTGACCGGTCGGATAACCGCTCTATCCAGATTCATCTCCAAAATCGCCGACTGGAGCCTTCCTTTTTTCAAGATCTTACGCAAAGCTACAAAATTTTACTGGGACGAAGAATGCGACCGGCCGTTCGAAGATTTGAAGGCATATCTAAATTCGCTCCCGGTATTAGCCAAGCCGACTATTGGTGAGCCACTTTGTATTTATCTATCCTCGACCGAGCAGGCAATCGGCTCAGCATTGGTGAGGGCGAGCGGAAAGGAGCCTGTGTATTTCCTTAGTCACATTTTAAAAGATGCTGAATCTCGCTACACTGGGCTCGAGAAGCTAGCCTTCGCTCTGGTCCTCGCCGCTCGGCGCCTTCATCCATATTTCCTAGCACATACCATTATTGTCAAAACCAATAGCCCGCTCGGACGTGTTCTACTAAATCCAGAGGCATCCGGACGGCTCATCAAATGGACGACAGAGCTAAGTGAATTTGACATCCAATAGCAGCCCCGCTCGGCAATCAAAGCGCAATCCTTGGCCGATTTTGTGACTGAGGTGCAAAGGCCGGAGCTGGAAGCTATGTGGAGAATATATGTGAATGGGTCGTCCACTCGGCTCGGAAGCGGGATTGGAATATTGCTGCTCTCCCCACAAGCAGAAAAGATGCACCTATCCGTTCGGTTGGATTATAAAGCTACCAACAACGAAGCAGAGTATGAGGCCCTCATAGCCGGCTTGCAGGCAGCTCGGCATGTGGGAGCCGGTCGGGTAACACTCCACTCGGACTCGCAGTTGGCCGCTCAGCAGCTCTCTGGTACCTTCGAAATCAATAGTGCTCGGCTCAAGCTCTATGCTGAAGCCTTCGAGAAGCTGAAAGTCGATTTTAGAGAAATTATTGTCCAGAAGATACCCAGAGCAGAAAATCAAGCAGCTGATGAGTTAGCCAAGCTCGCGAGCTCAATAACGCCGGTCGCCATTCAGCAATCAATTGAAAAAGTACTGTTGGTGGCGCACGTCGACCGGATGGAAGGCCTCACATTTCCAAGCGACTGGCGGACACCCATCGTAGAGTTCCTCCGCTCGGGAGCCACGCCGTCCGATCGGAACGAAGCCCAGCTGTTAAGAAGGAGGGCCGGTCGGTTCACACTCATCGGCGATCAGCTTTACAAAAAGGATTTCTCACGCCCGCTGTTGAAATGCGTGAGCACTGAAGACTCGGCTTACATCCTCCAAGAGGTACATCAAGGATCGTGCGGAGGACATCCGGGCGGACGATCGTTGGCCAAGAAGATCCTGCTAGCTGGATACTTCTGGCCGACCTTACAAACAGATGCCGCTCGGACAGTGTCAACGTGCCTTTCATGCCAAAAGTACCATTACTTCAACCACCGACCGGCAGAAGAAATGAAGGCATCCATAGTTTCATGTCCGTTCGATCAATGGGGAATGGATATTGTTGGTCCATTCCCGATGGCGACCGGGCAGCGGAAATTTTTGCTAGTGGCGGTTGATTATTTTTCCAAGTGGGTGGAGGCCGAGCCGCTAGCCAAGATCACCGAACAGATGGTCAAAAAATTTATCTGGCAACACATCATCTGTCGGTTCGGCATCCCTCGCCGATTGGTCTCAGATAATGGGCGGCAATTCATAGGGAAGATGCTAGAGGATTGGTGCAAAAGTTACGGCATCGAGCAACACTTCACGTCCGTGGCTTATCCCCAAAGCAACGGTCAAGCCGAAGTGGCCAATCGGGAAATTCTTCGTATTCTGCGCGCTCGGCTCGACCATTTGGGAGGAAGTTGGCCGGATGAAGTGTCGGGCGTCTTATGGGCCATCCGAACGACGCCGAAGGAAGGGACGGGTGTCACGCCGTTCCATTTGGTGTACGGTGGCGAGGCGGTCATCCCGGTCAAAGTCGGCGTCGAATCCGCTAGGATCCAACATTACGATGAGGACAATGCCGAGCGGAGGAACATGGAGCTGGATCTGGTCGAAGAAGAAAGAGCCAAGGCGTCCGTCCGGCTGATGGCATACCGGCAACGGATGAAACAAAGTTACAACCGCCGTGTAATCCCCCGATCATTCCAAGTCGGCGATCTTGTCTGGAAGAAAGTCAAGCCGGTCGGCGACGTCGGCAAACTGGAGGCACCGTGGGCGGGCCCCTTCAAAGTTATTGAAAAGCTTCGCTCGGGCGCATATTATTTGGAGGATGAAGTCGGGCGGCAGCTGGATCGACCGTAGAGTGCAAATCATCTCCAGCCTTATCGAGCTGGATGAAAGGTGCACGAATGTAATTCATTTTTGTGTATATGCTGGTCGCCTATGTACTTGTAATGCAGGAAGCAAAAAGATGAAAACACATTGAGCATTCTCCGCCGAACGGCTTACTGCGTGAAGACCCCGTGCCGTTCGGCAGGGGCATATAAATATCCGAGCTGCACGCTCGATATCGAAGGCCCCGGACCGTTAGGCCGGAGGTATATTGTACGAGCCGTACGCTCGATAACGAAGACCCCTCGCCCCTCGGAAGGGCGTATATAATCAGTTTAAAAGTTAGCCGAAAAAGCCGTCGAGCTCCGACGTTAAATATCGAGAGACGAGCCGGCATCTATAAACGTCCGAGCGGAAGGCCGTCGAGCTCCGACGTTAAATATCGAGAGATGAACCGACGTCTATAAACGCCCGAGCGGAAGGCCGTCGAGCTCCGACGTTAAATATCGAGAGACGAGCCGGCGTCTATAAACGTCCAAGCGGAAGGCCGTCGAGCTCCGACGTTAAATATCGAGAGACGAGCCGGCGTCTATAAACGTCCAAGTGGAAGGTCGTCGAGATCCGACGTTAAATATCGAGAGACGAGCCGGCGTCTATAAACGTCCGAGCGGAAGACCGTCGAGCTCCGACATTAAATATCGAGAGACGAGCCGGCGTCTATAAACGTCCGAGCGGAAGACCGTCGAGCTCCGACGTTAAATATCGAGAGACGAGCGGCGTCTATAACGTCCGAGCGGAAGGCCGCCGAGCTCCGACGTTAAATATCGAGACGAGCCGACGTCTATAAATGTCCGAGCGGAAGACCGTCGAGCTCCGACATTAAATATCGAGAGACGAGCCGGCGTCTATAAACGCCCCGAGCGGAAGGCCGTCGAGCTCCGACGTTAAATATCGAGAGACGAGCCGGCGTCTATAAACGTCCGAGCGGAAGACCGTCAAGCTCCGACGTTAAATATCGAGAGACGAGCCGGCATCTACAAACGTCCGAGCGGAAGGCCGTCGAGCTCCGACGTTAAATATCGAGAGACTAGCCGACATCTATAAACGTCCGAGCGGAAGGCCGTCGAGCTCCAACGTTAAATATCGAGAGACGAGCCGGCGTCTATAAACGTCCGAGCGGAAGACCGTCGAGCTCCGACGTTAAATATCGAGAGACGAGCCGGCGTCTATAAACGTTCGAGCGGAAGACCGTCGAGCTCTGACGTTAAATATCGAGAGACGAGCCGGCGTCTATAAACGTCCGAGCGGAAGACCGTCGAGCTCCGACGTTAAATATCGAGAGACGAGCCGGCGTCTACAAACGTCCGAGCGGAAGACCGTCGAGCTCCGACATCAAATATCGAGAGATGAGCCGGCGTCTATAAACGTCCGAGCGGATAGCCAGTCACATGATACAATGAACGATAGCCTGGTTATACGGCTGAGCGGCTCGCTCATCAAAAATGTACGGAAAGCCCCTTTGGGTTAAGGCACAAAGAAAAAGTTGGTCAGTGAAAGTTAGGGATATTAGCATGTAAATGCCGAGCGGTTACATTCGAAAGCCTAGCGGCTGCGCGGTCGCATGATAGATGTCATTAAGACGATCGAATTGAGCCGGATAGAACCGTTGTGCCGAGCGGAAAGGATATAAAGAACACTTTGGCATGCCGAAGGAAAAATGCAAACAAGTCATTACAGAGATAAGTTGGGCCGAACGGCGGGAATACAAAAAAGTTCATGAAAACGCTCCTCACACATCAAAATCAAAAAGAGCATCGGGGATGGAGTCCATCACACTCGCGAGGTCCTCGGGGGGGATGGTCAGCTCGGCAGGCAGGTGGCCTTTGGTCTTCAGATAGCCCACCGCTGCCTTGATCGCCTCCTCGAAAGTAAGGGATATCTTGTCGGTAAACTTCTCTCCGAAGTCTTCCGAACGGAGGAACGCCTTCCTCCCTTCTTCGAAGCGAGCCGACTCCCCCTCTTGATATTCTTTGAGCGCAGCGTGGGCAGCGTCGCTGGCGGCCTGAAGATCCTTCAAATCTCCATCAAATCTTTGGAGATCGGCCGAGCGGCTCTCTTTCTCGGTGGCAAGCAGGGCGTCCAAATCTTTGATGCGTTGTTCTAGCCCCCTGATCTCCACCTTCATGCGGTCCATATCATTGATGGCCTGTTGCTTCCGAGTGGTCGCCGTTTTGATCTCCTTGTCTCGTTGCTTGATCATCGTTTCAAGCCGAACGACCTTGCTCGCCAAATCGTTAGCCCTTTTCCGTTCGGCATCCAGTAGTTTTTTGGCCTTCTCCAGAGCGGCCGTCGACTGCTCGTTCTGCTAGCAAATGTGGACAGGTTAAAAACACAAATTAAATACGCAAACAAAGAAACAGAGCATACCCCGGTGGCCTGTTGTAGATTGTTGTCGCCGAGCTGCCCGGGAGTCAGCCTGGCTATTCGACGCCGAGCGTCCACCCAAGCTTGGGCCAGAGGGCCTGTCAAGGTAATCTGCTGCTCGGGGACCACAGGCCGATCAGCAGTAGCCATGTACGCCTCCGAAGGAAGGCGCAGAACGGTTTTAATTAAATTCTGGCCGCTCGGCTCGCTCTTGGAAGCGTCGGGCTTACCGGACGGCCCACCGGTGGACGAGGAGGGAAGCTCGCCCAAGCGCCTGATACGGCACAAAGTTCTTGAAGGGCTGGACGGCGACGCCTCAGAGCTGGCCCTCAGAGAACCACGAGGGGTCGGAGTACTCTCGAGGGAAACCGTCCCGGACAGCACCGGGGCATCCGCGCCCCGCTCGGGCTGTGACTGATCAAGTGTGGTCGAGGCAGATGCGGATTCCGGTCGTCGGCGCTTCCGAGTGCGTAGCGACACGTCATCGGCTGAACGGCCCTCCACCTCGGCTTCTGTAGGAGGTTCTATGTCCCCCGCGGCCTCATCGTGAGAGGCGGGGGCGTCTGAGGCTTTGGGGACAGTTGGTGTCCCCTCACCTTCTTCGCCGGCCGGATCAGCTGGAGAAAGGCCCCGTTCGGCGGCCTCCTTGTTCGTCACCGCCTCGATCTGAGCGGCCTTCAATTTGAGCTTCTCGGTAGCTTTAGCGCGCCACATGACTTCAGCTGCAGAAGCAAAAAATAAATCAGTTAGAACAAAACAAACGGGAAGATAAGGGAACTTACTCATGCTGCAGGGCAGGTCGGCTGTGGTAGAGGACAAGCCGAATATGTGCATTACTCCCGGGAGGAGCAGCTTGTCAATATGATAGCGCTGGCCAAATTTGCCGAGCTCCGGCTGCGCTGGCATCGCCGTCTGCCACTTGGTCCGAAAAGTTGGCCGCTCGGGAAAACGTATATAGAAAAAATGCTCCTTCCAATGTTTGTTGGAGCTCGGCATGTTATCGAAGAGTACAAAACCTATCCTAGATTGAAAACAAAAGTACCCCACTCGGCCTGCTTGGGATAAAAAAAGTAGTGGAAAATTTTTGGTTCTAAGGGGATGCCGTTCAGTTTGAATAAAACTATCACTCCGCTCAGCAGCCTAATAGAGTTGGGATCTACCTGGCCGAGCGGAATGCGAAAATAATTGCAAACTTCTAAGAAAAACTTGTGGGGAGGAAAACGCAGTCCAGCCAGAAATTGGTCTCGGAAGAAAAGAACAGTGTCGGACGGCGGTTCGTGAGGCCGATCGGCCGGTGTGGCTAACACTATTTGGTGGTCGGTCGGCAGGTCATAGGCTCGAGTGAGGCGCAAGGCGTCCTCTTTGTCGAACCGGCTTTCCATGTTCGAATACCAAAGACCCGGAGCACCGCCGATCGACTGCGAGGTGCTAGTCATGGTCGACAGACAAGGATACGGGACCAAAAGGGAAGGTTCAAGCAAGGAATGGAGGAAAATCGACTGAAGGAAACGATTAACAGAAAGAAGAAAACGTTGGGAACGAAAAAGAGGGTCTTACGAGCAAGGAAGATGATCGACGGGGGCCTGGGGGTTGCCGAAGAATCGAGGGGCGAGGTCGCCGGAGAAAAAACGAGCAGGGGAGCGCCGGATGAAGATGAAGCAACAAGGCGGCGGAAACGGAGTCGCGGGCTTTATATCGCCGCCCGGGAGCAACCTCCACCGTCCGATCCAGGTCGTCGATAACGAGGTCATCGTCCAGCCGTCCATTTCAAATGGCGGCTATCCCATCGGAAGTGACACCACTGCCATACGCTGACAAACGCATGATCGCCACGTGTCAGCGGGATACTGGTCGCATTTAATGAGCTCCCCTTACCGTGCGCAGTGCACGTGATGAACAGTACGGGAGAGCATAGGACATGGAGTTTAAGAGACCACAAGGCACGGACCAGATATTGCCAAACGGACGTGCATCATTAGGCCTGCCCGAACGGCCCAATGCAATGATCGTTGTTCTGTCAGATCGGCGGTCCAGTCAGTCGGACTTCGCCTCCCTCGACTAGACTCGAAGGGAAGGCAAGTGATCCGGTGGTAAGAGCCCGGGACCCCCTAACGAGGGGTCAACGCCACGTAGAGGTCAAATGGCCAAGTAGCCCGCCGAAGAAGGGTGAGCCGACCAGACTTGGAAGAAATGGACAAGGCCGATCGGCCGACCAAGGGACATTCGGTAGCAAAAGGCGCCCTGACCGGGTCGGGGTTCCGACGCTCTGTCGAAACAGTAGTTAAGAGCCGAGCGGAAGAACCAGGGAAAAATGACACTGCTAACAGTTTCTACATAGCGCCTACTGAAAATTTCCCCAGTACACCAATGTCAACGGCGGGCCGGACGCGAGGTGAGTGCCGTCCGGCCAGCGCGTAAAAGGAGGAAGGGCCGGCCGGACGGACTCCTTGTCCAGCCGGTCGGACGCCTCGGATTATGAGCAGTAAAGAGGGGGGAACATCTTCTGACAGCCGTCGAATCATATGGCTAGGCCATACTCTTAGTCTGACAACGGGGTGTCCTGTTGTCCCATCGAAGGCGCAAGGGGACTGTCGCAGTATGGCGTCAGGTAAGCTCTCTGACAGGTACACAGCGAGGCATGGGCTGCGGACACGCACTCGCCTCGACAGGCGTGTAGGAGCTTTTTCACCGCCCTATATAATGAGCCGTAGACTTCGCCGGAGGTACGCATTCTGCCAGCTTGGGAGCTCCTTTTTCCACCACTTACTTGACTTGAGCGTCGGAGGGTCGCTGCTGGGAACCCCTGCCCGGCCCGACTTCTGTGCAGGATCGCCTGAGCTTCGGAGGCCTGCGTCATCGACTAGGAGAGCGCCACGTGCCCAGCGTCCTTTGGTTCGGCGATTCGGACAGGATCACTCATCTAATGGCTCACCTTTGCATATCCTAGTTTATACAGAACTATTATTGGAAGCTTGGTTTATCTCACCATCACTTGTCAAAATATTGCGTATGCTGTTCATGTGGTTAGTCAATTTGTTGTTACAACTATGATTCATTGGGCTGTTGTTCTTCGTATTCTTAGGTATCTTCGGAGTACTCAATTTCAAAATCTTTTATTTCTTTCTACTTTGTCTCTGGAACTGCGTGCATACTCTGATGTTGATTGAGCTGGTGATCCTATAGATCGCAAATCTACCACTGGTTTATGTATTTTTTTTTTGGTAATTCTCTCATTTCTTGGAAGAGTAAGAAATAAGATGTTATTTCTATATCTTCCACAGAAATTGAGTATCGTGTCATGATTTCAACTATTTGTGAGATAGTTTGGTTGCATTGGTTGCTTGCAGATATAAGTGTCTTTCTTCATTAACCTACGTCATTATATTATGATAATCAAAGTGCTATTAAAATTACGCACGATTTAGTTTTTCTTGAGCGAACGAAACATTTGATTGTCAAATTACTCGTCATCATTTTCAACTTCACGTCATCACATTATTTTTTGTTCTTTTAAATATATAAATTACTGACATGTTTATCAAGATACATTTTACTTCACATTTTTATTTTTTGTCAGACAAATTTTAAATATTTGTAGTTATAGCATCGTGAGTTTGAGAGAGGATATTAAATTATATATATTTATTTATTTATTTATAACTTTTAAAATAATTTAATATTTTCCTTTTTTTATTTAAAATTTAGAATTTAGAATTCCTTAACAACAATATTTTTAGATTTAATAATATAACTAATTTTTTCTACTTTTTAAGTCTTTACGCCATCCACTGCTAACTGGTGTGCTACAAAGTGTCTTACAAAGTGATAGTCTGCAGATGGCACGGGATCATCAGTTCAGCAACCGCAGAATGTCCTATAATATTAGAGGGTCGTCAGTCATGACAAGTGGAAAGAAGAATAAACACAAAAACATTAAAAGGTATCGGCACGGTATCATCAGAATGTCCTTTCAACAACTGCTGAAGGTCCCACAAGATGGTCATGACAAGCAATGGAAGAAAGAATAAACCGCAAAACATTAAAGGCGACAAGGAGAGAATGAGGGTGGGTGAGAGCTACGACAACGATCTTTTAATTAGACTTTATCATTCGGAGCTGAGTCATGAAATTTTGGCTTTTCCAACTGTAGGCATCATATACCTTTTATTTCAACGTCATGCAGAGGCATTCCCTACCACCTCACTGCCTCCCTGTGTAATTGTGTATTGTTGCGACTTTTTTTTTAAGAAAAAAACAAACATCTTGTCTTGTTCTTTGAAATAATTCTAAATGAAAATTTTCGAAGGATAAATTTTTTTGTAATTGTATTATGTTTTCTAAGGAGGGCCTTTGCTAATAATAAAATTATTACCTTGTAATTTTATGATTATAAATTCATGTCATAAAAATAATCTTTTATGCGGCAGGATAAATTGTGTATACTATCGACTTATTATGATTCGACCTTTGTATATAATAGATTCAGTTTGGTTCGACTTTTCTTCAAAATCCATGAGAATTCAAGGTGCTGGACTATTTTTTTAATTAAAATTTATGAATTATGAAAACACTATTTAATTTCAACAACTTTAAAATAAATTTTACCATTTTAATCAATCATAATTCTCTTGTTTTCACTGATAATGTAATATTTTTTTTTGTTTTTTCGAAGAATGTAAACAAAAAACCGTACATTATGTCAGCTGCTTTTTTTATTAAAACCCATAAATTATAAAACACTAATTAATTAGAATATATATATAGTTTTTGAAGAATGTAAAACAAATTGTACATTATGTATTTAATAAAAAAAATTAGAAAATAAATAAGTTCGCGAGTGTTAACAAGTCTCTATATAAGCGCCCTCGCTCTCATCTTAACCATCCACACTTAGTCTTCATCATCGCTCAGCTACGCTTAACTGATCCAACGATGTTGAAGCAAGCAGTTCTTCAACCGTCCCTCCTCTTCTTCCCGCTCCACCCCTCACTCCCCGGCGCCAGAGCCTCCAGCGTCGTAGCATTCAGCCAACATCGGCAGTGGCGGAGCCAGAGCCGCCAGAATAACAGAAACAATAACAACAAGGTGCGCTGCGCCGTCGCGGCCAACGAGTACTCCTCGCCCTCGTTGTTGGAGCAACCAACCTTCGTGGCCAAGTCGAGGCGACCGGCGAAGACCACGGTCATTGTCCTGCTGACGATCGGGGGAGAGTTTGCGCAAACGGAGACCACGCGGGAGCTCGACGATATTAACGGTATGAACGGGCCGACTCTGCAGCTCAAGCTCGTCAGCGCTGACCTTGACCGTACGTGATTCACTCAACGATCAATTTTTTTTAATGGATTCACTCAACGAATCAGAGGTGGGCGGCCTTCCTCTAATTCGTCCATCGGTAAATCCGAAAGCACAGTGAGTCCTCATCCAGCAGTCAATTTTGTCCAAGTTTTTGAACAATATTGGGGGCGTATTTGCCTTACATAAGCCTGACTGCGGGAGAGACCATTGGGCGTCTTACCTGCCCGATGCATTAATTCGACGTTAATGATCATGTGCGATGATATTGATGATGAGTGATGACGATGATGTTTGGCTATAATTAACAGAAACAGGATCGGAGAAGAAGACGGGGGCGGCGTTCGCCCACGAGGCCAAGCTTGGAATCGGTAGCATCACATACGAAGCAACTTTTAGCGTTCCGGCAAATTTTGGAAAGATCGGAGCGGTCGTCGTCCGGAATGAGCTCGACAACGAGCTGTTTCTCAAAGACATAGTTCTCAAGATCGACGGCGATGATTCCGCTCCTCTTTTGTTCGATTGCAAGTCGTGGTTGCACTCCAAGTTCGACAGAGTCTTCTTCACCAGCAACAAGGTAAACAAGAAGATTAATCAAGAAAAGAATATTTTTTTTTCTGATGATTTTCGTTGATTAATTGAGTGATTTTGTGGTTACCAGTCTTACCTTCCGTCGGAGACGCCGGCAGGGCTGGTGCGCCTGCGGAAGCAAGAGCTGCAGATCCTGCGCGGCTACGGCATCGGCGAGCGGAAGAAGTTCGAGAGGATCTACGACTACGACGTCTACAATGACCTGGGAAACCCGGACAGCAACCCCGGGCTGGCTCGGCCCGTCCTCGGTGGCTACGAGTTTCCCTACCCGCGCCGGTGCCGCACCGGCAGGCCGCGCACTCGCTCAGGCATATCATCATACATTTTCCCACCCTCGCATTTCAGCGATCACTTGCTCTTGATGGTCCACTGAAGAACATGTGGTCTTCGTTTCAGATCGTAAATCGGAGCAGAGGAGCGCAACCGTGTACGTGCCGAGGGACGAGGGCTTCTCGGAGGTGAAGCAGGAGCAGAGTTTGTTGAAGTTGAGGTCGGTGATACACGATCTGCTGCCGTCGGTGGAGGCGGGGCTGGTGGACTTGAGGATGGTCGGCTTCCCTTCCTTCACCGCCATCGACGCGCTCTTCAACGAGGGCTTGCCTCTACCGCCCCAAGATTCCACGCACACCTGCCGCACCATTGTTCCCCGGCTCGTGAAGGCGATCACCGCAGGAGCGCAGAATATCCTCCAGTTCGAACTGCCTGAAATGGTCGACAGTAAGAATATTCATATTAATTTCTGTATATATATAAATTGCTTTAATATTTACTTAGTTACTCTGATTATTTAACAGGAGATAAGTTTTCCTGGTTTAGAGATGAAGAATTTGCCCGGCAGACTTTGGCCGGCTTCAATCCTCTCAACATTCAACTAGTCACAGTAATTAATTCAATTTATATCGATTCAGATTTATTTACCTTTTAATAATCCCAAAAAGACATAAAATGGAACTTTTTACAGGAATTTCCATTGGTAAGCAAGCTCGATCCAAGCATTTACGGTCCGCCGGAGTCGCTGATCACGGCGGAGCTCATTGAAAGAGAAATTAAAGGAGTCATGACCGTCGATGAGGTCAATCGCAATCACCTCGTCTTCTCCAGTTGATTAGTTCGAAATCATCAAAATTTAATCTTCTTTTCCTTTCATCTTAGTTTTTGTTGGATCGACCATGCAGGCGTTGGAGCAGAAGAAGCTCTTCATTTTGGACTACCATGATCTGCTGCTTCCGTTCGTGCACAAGGTCCGAGAGCTGGAAGATTCGACGCTCTATGCCTCCCGGACTCTGTTCTTCCTCACGCAGGAGAGCACCCTGCGGCCGATCGCCATCGAGCTTACGCGGCCGGCTTCGTCGAAGCAGCCGCAGTGGCGGCAAGTGTTCACGCCCTGCTGGGAAGCCACCGGCTTCTGGCTCTGGCGTCTCGCCAAGGCGCACGTCGCGGTCCACGACTCCGTCTACCACCAGCTCGTCTCCCACTGGTACTGCTTTCATATTCCGGCGAAATTTACGGTTTGAGATTCTAAAGTTCTTACCTTTGCAAAAGGCTTCGGACTCACTGCTGCGTGGAGCCGTACATCATCGCCGCCAACCGGCAGCTGAGCCAGATGCATCCGATCTACCGCCTGATGCACCCCTACTTCCGCTACACCATGGAGATCAACGCCTTCGCCCGCGCGTCCCTCATCAACGCCAACGGCATTATCGAGCAGACCTTCTCGCCGGGGAAATACTCCATGGAGCTTTCCTCCGCCGCCTACGACAAGCTGTGGCGCTTCGACATGGAGGCTTTGCCCGCCGACCTCATCCGAAGGTTCGAATTTCAAAATTTTCCTCCAAAATTTCACTTTTTAGATCCTTGTGATCAGAAGATGAGATTTTGATTCCACAGGGGGATGGCGGTGGAAGATCCAGAGGCAGAGCACGGCCTCAGGCTCACCATCGACGACTACCCCTACGCCAAGGACGGCCTCCTGATCTGGTCCGCCATCGAGCAGTGGGTGGCCGATTATGTTGGCCACTACTACCCCTCGCCGGCCGATGTCGCCGCGGACTCAGAGCTCCAATCATGGTGGACGGAGGTTCGCACCAAGGGCCATGCAGATAAGCAGCACGAGCCATGGTGGCCGTCTCTGAACACGCAGGCGGACCTCGTCCGTATCCTCACCACCATCATCTGGGTGGCCTCCGGTCATCACGCCGCCGTCAACTTCGGGCAGTACCATTTCGCCGGGTACTTCCCCAACCACCCATCCATCGCGCGCGCCAACATGCCGGTGGAGGACGCCGAGGAGGATGACTTGGCGGCGTTCCGGGCTAAGCCGGAAGCGGCTCTGTTGCGGTGCTTCCCGTCGATACTCCAAGCGGCTCAGGTGATGGCGATCCAGGACGTGATGTCGGCGCACTCGCTGGACGAGGAGTACTTGGGAAAGGATGCGGAGGCTGCGTGGACGAAGAACCCTGTGGTGTACGCTGCCTTCGAACGCTTCAACGGCCGGCTGAGGGTTATCGAGGGGATCATCGACGCGAGAAACGCAGACCCACGTCTGAAGAACCGCTGCGGCGCCGGAATCGTGCCGTACCAGCTCCTAAAACTGTACTCCGGACCGGGGGTGACCGGAATGGGCGTGCCGAATAGCATCTCCATTTGAAGCATCGCCCTTTGTTTTTCCGTTGATGGTTTGAGCTTCCAATAAATGTAGAGCGTAGAATCTCCTGTCCAATATTGTAAACTATAATGGTCGTCGCAGCCGTCGCCGCCTACAAATTTTCCAAAAGTATATAAATCATTCTGTTTGCCTCCGCCGAATTAGATCTAGGTCAACGATAAGAAGCAACCGATCTGGTGGTTGACATTAATCTATAATCTTTTGTGAGAAAAATTAATTTTTCCATCTCATTATTTCAATTGTTTTCGAAATACCCCAGGAGTTTCAAAATTACTCTTTTACCCTTTATAATGTTGATTTATTGTTAAAATACCCTAGCTATTAATGTCAATTATTTTCGAAGTATAAGTTGATTTATATACGTCTTGTAAATTAGAATTTAAAAACTTTTTTTTAAAATAAAAAAGATTAAAAGGCTTATTATTTATTTACATAGGGGTTTTGTGCAGGATTTACTCAATTTTGAAGATATTTTTGAATGACCGAAAATTTTATATTTATAACGGTACTTCTAAAGGAATAAAACTAACATTTAAAAATAAATATTATATGGTAGGACGTCATTTGACAAAATACTCAAACTATTGTATTTGAATATTCATATCAATCTTTTTATCTAAAATGTATAATTTAAAATAAAAAAATATTTTATTAAATTTAGACATCTATTTTTCAGTACATTATATATAACTTCCTTATTTCTTCTGTCTTTTTTATAATGTTTAAAGAATGAAATTTATTTTTTAAATTTAGAAAAATACGATTCATAAATATATAATTTAAAAAATGAATAAAACAATTAATGTATCTAAAAATTTAAAGTAAAATTTTTAAATAAATTATCTGATCTGAATTCCCTAAGATATTTAAAAGTCATTGACCACTTTTTATTTTAAATAAATAATTTATAATTTTGGAAATTTGATTTTTAAATCTGTGTCATGTTATCAATTTAAAAAAATAAATAAATCAAGATCATGTGTAATGGACATGTTTTTAGCTCATAGGATTCTAATTTCATAATCTATCTTTTATCCTTTTGCTTTCTACATCAATGGTATTAAAGATGAATTTCTAATTTTGAATTTAATACTTTCCCATCTGATATGGATATAGGATAGAGGTGTAATTAAGTAGAGATGGGAAGACATTTTGGTCTTTTGACGGGTTATGCTTTAAGGGGGAATATTGTAGCATGTAGAGGAGGGGGCGGGATTTTGATTTCTTCGGGCTTCTTCGTGCTTTCGGTTCCCCGCCAAGAGGAAGGGGAAAAGCCATCTTCTTCCTCCTCCCCCAACCTCCTCACTGGCGCCGGCCGCCGACCTCCGCCTCGATTCCTCTCCTCCTCCTCATGATGCCGCCACCGGACAAACTCAGCGCCGCCCCTCTCCCTTTTCCTCTCTCCTTCTCCTCTACCGCTCGACGCACAGTGAAGGCAGGGAGCCTTCTTCTCCTTCTCTCGCTGCTACCTTCGGACCACGGTCGCTGGCGACAGCCGCTTCCTTCCTTCCCCACAGCCACTGGACGCCCTCTCCTTGACGCCACCTCACGCACAGGAGGCTTCTTTGTTAGTTCTTCTCTCGACGGCTAGCACAGCATCGAAGGACGCATGCCGCCACTTCCATTCGGCGCCACCTCGCCGGAGGTTCTCGCTGCCGCCGCCGCCGCCACATGGTCTCCCCCTCTCCTCTCGCTAACATTCGCATCCACGCGCTGTAGCCCATCTATCAGCAGCTTCCACGCTCCTTCGACCCTCCACCGATGGGTCCCCTAGCACCAAGCCAACCACTATTATCGCTGTCATTGATTTGGTTGTATTCCGTTCCCGTTGTGGTCCGGCCTTCGTGTCGTTGCCTAGTTCCAGTTTTATGTGTTGTTGTATGTCAGCGCGTGACCTATTGTTATATCGGGTCTGCGCGCCGATAGTATTTCCCGGCCTGCGTGCCGTTAGTACCTCTCGGCCTGTGTGCCACTAGTATTTCCTAACCAGCGTGTCGCTAGTACCGCTCGGGCTATGTGTTGATATTCTATCTCGGCCTGCATGTCGATCTCGCTTCTCGGTCTGTGCTGATTTCGTGACAGGAACATACCCATGTAAGGACAACATAGGCTCATATATAATTGATCGCATTTAGGTATAGATTTCAGTCTTAAGTCGGTTGTCTATTGCAAGAGAGAACCGACAACCTTCTTCAAATGATGAACAATTGAGAAATAAGATTTGGTAGATCATTTACATTGAGGAATCTTACAAAGAAACCAAAACTCCTAGAACATCCCTTATCATTGTCCTTGTTTTTGTTTCCTATTCTTTTATTACTTTGTTTACTTTTCATACTTACACTTAGACTTTGTTAATCCATTGATTTGTTGTCTAGCTAATTCGTGTTGAGATATTCTTAGTGCTTATTCCAGTCCCTGTGGATACGATAATCTTTTATATTACTTGTGATATTTCCGTACACTTGCGGAGGTTAACACTATATTAACTGAAACCCTAAGAAGTATAAATACACCACATCATCAAATGAGATAATTCATAAATGTATCAAAGCCCTAAACAAAAATCAGAAAGCTAAGGAAAAGAAACTCTTAGCTCATCACCCTACAAAGTAAACAAGAACGACCAAAAAGAAATTCATACAATGATATCTTAGCATCAAAATCCTTCTAAAAAATAATATTTCAATTTTTTGATATCAAAAAGCACATTGTGGCCTCTCCTCTGTAATGTTTATGTGTATTGCTCGACCGTCCAAGCTCTACCCAAGTGCCAACACAAATAGAAATGCATATTCAATCATTTTGGAATTAGTATAGTTCCACATGGAAACAATAATTTTATAAATAAGTTCTCATTTATCAGGTAAAATATTAACTACTTTTTTTATGATTGTCGTCCCATCGTGAATCTATCTCTCAGGTAGATTATATGTTAGTAATATACAAATCTCTTAAATCACTACTACTATGTTGAGTAAAGTTTTTCTTTGCATCTATTCCTCAATTTTATTCGACTCAATCTATCTAACTATAGAATCTATTAATTGTCTTTGGAAATCTTATCTTTGGAACCCATCTACTTCATCATAAATGTTTATAGCAACATTATCTTTGGATACCTCGCAATCTCATCTTTGTTATGTTATTTTTTTACTGTATTATTTTCTAATCGTCCAACACTATAACCATAAAATATAGCTGGTCAGGTAGGTACAAACTACAAACATAAACTCTAGTCGCGCGAATAGATAATAAGCAAGTAAATAGAGTTGCTCAAACAAAGTATTCTCACCTGTCCATCAAGAGTGGCAATTTCATCATCCATTTCAGCCTGTGATTCCATCTTCACAAAGCCAAAACCATGTGAGCCTCCAAATTGTAAGACAAGTTTGTATTAGCCTGCAACAGAACTTGCTAGTCAAATACAACACTTTTGCTACTTTTGGATTAAATCTCATGGTACATTAAAAATTCAAACTAGTGAATTATCCAAATAGGAAATCAACATAACGTAACTTCAGGACTTATGTACCTAGCAAAAGTAACTAACCAAAAAGTATTTTTAAAAACTACAAAATGGATAAGCTACACATTATAAATTGTCCAAACAAAATGAAAATTTCTTTTTCTTCAGCAACCATCATTTCATGGCTGAATTCAGTAATGGTGCAAATAAGAGTCCATGCTTAGCTTACCTTCCCACTAAACTACTTTTCCAACTCCCTAACCGGCCTCACATGAATCTTCTTATAGGCTTTATGAAGTCTATACAGAATATGGATACAACAGCTTTATGATTCCCAGCGGTAAATGCAAAGATAGATTATGATCCAAAATGAATTTTTTGGGAAAAAGAAATATATATCTGACCGAAACAAAATCATCAGCAAATAACACACTATTGAATAATGAATGTGAGAATGCTGCATAGAAACCAAACAACATAGTTGGTCTGGCATCTTATCGTGTAATAAGTTGATTGGCAGCTTTGATAATTAATAAGCTTCTAAATAAGAGTTGTCAATTTCATAAGTCGCAGTAGCATTGTCCGGCAATCCAAAGGTCTGACAACTATGGTTTTAAAAATGATGACAGTAATAAAAAGGAGAATATCAACAATGATGAACTTGTGTTCACAAACCAAAAAATAATTAGAATTCAAAGAACAAGATAATACCATGCATGTAAAGGTAAAATTCAATGAATAACCAAACAACTTGATCAAGATTATAACGGCAATGCACTGGATCAACAACTAGTTAACTATCATAACTACCTAACTTTGACTCACTTAAAAAAAACACTGCACCATTAAAAATAATCACACAAAGAACATAAACTTCACAATCAATAGGAAGAAAATCATAAACCGGATACAGAAAGGAGAATAACAGAAAGCCACAATTGTAAAATTTTCCTAATTTGTAAGGTGAACAATCTAACAAATACCAAATACCATCCAATCCCAAATTACTCAACATAATGTATAATTCCACCAAAAGAACTAACTTTCTATCCAAAAGTAAGCTAAATTACTCAACTTAGTACTTGAATCTTCATAGCATTAGTTCTCAAATGTATGAACTCTTTTCAGATTTTCCAACATCGGTAATTATTTTAAATTGATGCAGCTGCATATGATTATGAGTTATAATAAACTAGAAGAAACAATAAAAAAACAGAGGAGATAGAAATATGTTATCAGACTGTAGTAGAATCTTTTTCATGCTAAATCTAATAAATTATAGAGAACATATATACAAGTGCAATTGTAGCAATAAGAACTACAAACTCATGATCACATGATCACTCCTTACAAACATATATACAATATTTGTAGCAAAACAATTAAGATCAGATGCTCATTCCAAAAGTTCATAATCTAAAACACTTATAGATTACAACGGCTAACCAAAAAGTTTCAATGCCCAAATTTCCTATTCATCTGATATATGGTCTTGTATGCAATCTACTCATTCAGAACATACTTCATCAATTTCTTTTGCGACTATCACTAATGTTGAGAACTGCATGTGAATAAATGAGTGAAAATATTAATTGCACAAATAAGTTCATCAATAGGTTTCAATTAAAAAAATTTGGAATTATGTCTAATATTACTATAGCCTGCGGCGAAGTCTTTTCATTTGATGTGGAATCCTCAATAATATCTTTCATATATCACAGGATGAAATAACCACATTGAGCTCCATCCGATTGTAGGGGAGCTTGTGGCAAAAAGTGATAGTAGCAAGGTAATAATTTAATTGCAATAACAAAATGAATGAGAATACTACATCTATATTAGGAATAGGAAAGATACCTCATGCATCCTCAAACAGATATAATTGAATAGAATGCATGACAACTTGGAATTGCAATTTCTTTTATGTGATTCAATCAACTGGAAAATGAAAATAAAAAACTAGCCAACATAACTAGAGAAGACAATAGGGGAAATCACATCGAGAAATTCCCCAGATAGCATAGTCAAAAGATTGGATGAAAATACATCAATACACCGAGAGAAGAATTTGAGCATAGTAACAAGAGTAGTAACAAGAGGAGTGGGGCAGCTATTTGATATAAATTAGGGTCTCCTTTGGTATCAAGCATACCAAAGAAAAAAACAAATACAAAATACAAAATACAAAATACAAAAACAAAAAAAAACAAATTTTCCCCTGGAGACTCAGGTGAACCATGTAGGATGCCTGCCTAATAGGGGCTTGTCTACCCTTTAGGTGAGGTGGCCCCTGGTCAAAATCATTTAAGCAACCATCTAGGCTAATTTCTAATACCATGATTTTGTTGAGGAGCATTGCGGATTGCTTGTAGCGGAGCATTGCTCCCATATTTATTGCAGATACATATTTCAGATTATTTGTGGTGGAGCGTTGCTCCCACATATGGAGGATTTCTTGTGGTATAGCGTTACTCCCATATATGTGGTATTTCGTGTGATGGAGCGTTACTCTCACACTGGAGGATCTATTCTTTGGTGATTTATATCATTGATGATCAGATTCCTGACTTGTTGTTGGGGATCTTATGGTTA
Organism: Zingiber officinale; assembly: GCF_018446385.1. NCBI lineage: Eukaryota > Viridiplantae > Streptophyta > Magnoliopsida > Zingiberales > Zingiberaceae > Zingiber > Zingiber officinale. Next base: position 39,666,367 of record NC_055987.1, read on the forward strand.
GGAATGTCTGTGATACGGACATTATGTGTCTTGGTTTTACCATTAGGGCTTGCGGAGCCTTAGATGTGTTCATGGACTCGATGATTTGGGTATTCCTAGGATGTTTGGATCGGGTTCCATTGTCTTTGTTGACGATGTTGTGATCTATTTCAGGTCCGAGGTGAGTCACATACACCATCTTCGCATAGTTCTAGAGATGTTTCGACGAAAACGTCTATATGTGAAGATCAGTAGTGCGTATTTTGGTTGTCTTCTGTGAGATGTTTGAGACACACGGTCACCAGTAGGAGTATACCGTGGTTCCACAGGAGATAGAGGTTGTTACCGTTGGGAGTAGATGGAGTCTATAGAGGAGGCTCGCAACTTCCTTTGTTTGGCTAGCTCGATATTTCCGGAGATATGATGAGGGTTTCTCTTGGATTGCTATGCCATTTACACGCCTGACCTGGAAAGGCGTGAAGTTCACTTGGACTGAGGATTGCGAGACCAGCTTTCAAGAGCTGAAGCGGAGATTAGTGTCGACTTCGATTTTGGTTTTTACCTTCTAGAGAGGATGACTTCGTATATTACACCGACGCTTCTATACAGGGTTTGGATGCTGTTTTGATGCAACACGGTAGAATATTCTCATATGCTTCTCAATAGTTGAAGAAGCATGAGAAGAACTACCCAGTTTATGATCTGGAGTTGGCCGCTATTATTTTTGCTCTGAAGATTTGGCGACATTGTCTATACGGCATTACCTTTGAGATTCTCACGGATTATAAAGTCTCAAATACCTTTTTACTCAGAAGGAACTTAATCTCTGACAGAGAAGATGGATGGAGTTCCTGAAGGATTATGATTGTACCATTAGCTATCACCCGGGGAAAGCTAATGTGGTTGCCGATGCACTCGGCAGGAAGTCCAAAGGGACTTTGGCTTGCCACCGAGTTTCAGTCACAGACTTGGTTCAGGGTGTCACCGAGTTAGGCCTTCAGGAACAAGGACAGATAGAGCAGAGTATTCTGGTTACCATAGTTGCTCAGTCGTCGATCAGGACGAGGATCCGAAAGGCCCAGGCTGGTGATCAGCATTTGTAGTTCATTGGCAGCTAGATAGCTTCCGGGAAACAGACTGAGTTCACACGAGATGAGGAGGGTATTATATACTTCTGAGGCAGATTATGCGTACCTTAGTCTCACCCAGTCTTGTCGGAGCTACTTCAGGAGGCTCATCACTCTCGATTTGCGATCCATCCAGGTGGGATCCGCATGTATTGAGATTTAAGGCGTTCCTATTGATGGAACGGTATGAAGAAAGACATCGCGGAGTTTGTAGTGAGATGTCTGGTCTGTCGGCAGGTGAAGTATGAACACCAGAGACCTGTCAGATTTCTACAGAGGATTCCTATTCCTGAGTGGAAATGGGAACATATTGTTGGTGCGGGAAGCATCCGACGATTGAACCTGAGTTTTGATAATGGTAAAGGATTCAAAGTTAAGGTTTGTGGTGATCTAACGTGTTGAATAAGTGTTTCAGGAAAGTCCTAGCTGCGGTTAGGCAAAGGGAAAATCCTAAGGGGTGGTAACCTTAGGTCCTAGGGGGCGGTAACCCTAGGTGGAGGAAAACCCTAAGGAGCGGCAACCTTAGGTCCTAGGGGGCGGTAACCCTAGGTGGAGGAAAACCCTAAGGGGCGGCAACCTTAGGTCCTAGGGGGCGGTAACCCTAGGTGGAGAAAAACCCTAAGGGGCGGTAACCTTAGGTCCTAGGGGGTGGTAACCCTAGGCGAAAAGTCCAGTCGGTCTGGAGGACCAGACTGACATCAGGTAAATCTCCTGAGTGGAGTAGGTAAGAACGCGTTCCCCGTAGAGGGAACAGTAGGCGTCGAGTCGACCTAGGGTTTCCGGTTGGGAATCCGAAGTCAGACTCGGACAGTCCGAAGACTATCAGTTATTCTTTACTATGAATTATCAGATTCTAACATTGTCTTGCAGGGTATGAAATTGCTCGGACTAACCTTGTTTTGCAGGAGAAGAGGCTCCTGGAAAAAGGAGGTCCGGGCGCCCGGGACCAAATTTTATCCCCTGCGCGACTTCACCACGTGGAGCAACCTAGTTGGCTGGCCACGTCACACTCCAGGCGCCCGGAAAGGTCCCAGGCGCTCGGAACCTCATATAAAAAGAGGGTTGAGGTGCAGCTTCAATGACAACAATCTTCTAAGCATTCTCCGTGCGACAAGCTGCTAACGTCTCGACTCAGAAGTGCTGCAACGACAATTCGGAGCTTCAGCTTTATTCTTTTTATTGTCGGTAAAATATTCTTTTCTGCTTGAATTGTACTTAGCGTGTAATAGATTTTACGAATTATAGTTGTTGCCCACCGAAAGCGATCAAGGATCGCGGACCTTCGAGTAGGAGCGAACGAAGTAAATCCTTCGTGTCTACTTTATTTACTTTTCCGCTGCGTTATTTCTGAACAAGCTTTTACAATTTCAAAAAATGAAATAGCCACGAGCGCTATTCACCCCCCCTCTAGCGCTTTCGATCCATCAATTGGTATCAGAACAGGGTCATTTTGAATCGGTGCAACCACCATTCAAAATATTTTTTCGTGGTATTTTTATTTTATTTTCGGAGTCGATTAGAATTTAGCCTCATAGCTATATTCTAATTCTTTTTCCCTTGAATTGGTTTTTCTCGGAATTGGTGCAACACCACCCGAGTTCGTGTTCCATTCTTTTTCCCTACCGCACTACTAAGCCAGGACCAAGTCCTGGGACATTTTTTTTGGTTGTTTTTGCTTTAGGTAAAACTGAAATGGCCCTTCAAGAAGGCTACAGTATTGCCCGCCCTCCGCTATTCACCGGAGACGACTTCGGGTAATGGAAAGGTCGGATGGAGGCATATCTCCAGACTCACTTTGAAGTCTGGATGATTGTCAAAATCGGATTTGAACGACCATGTAACGACCCACCTTCTACTGACTAGGCTGTAAGGCGAATCGTTACGTAATGCTGAGCTAAATTACTATTGCGGAAATCTGGATTTATTAAAATTTTACTAAACTGATTACTGTAAAGTCTGAACTTAATATTCTAGGTGTACCTAGAAATTGTACACATGCTAAGGAAGGTAATATATGCCTCCCAGATGCCCTGCTAGCTGTAATTAGGCATTTCAATCAATCCATGAATCGATTGGGCTGTCGGATCGATCCAATGATCGATCCAGCTTGATACTGGTACGGAGAAAAACCCTGGATCGGTCGGCTGACCGATCCATAAGCTATATCGTTTCTGTATGCGGCTGGATCGGTCTACCGACCGATCCAGGAGCACACTGATAGGTCGGTGGACCGATCCAGTGGCTCACTGATCGGTCGGCTGACCGATCAGTGAGCTTCTGTGCCCTATGTTTGCATCTGGATCGGTCGGCTGACCGATCCATAAACTCTCTGTTCGCGACTGGATCGATCAGCTGACCGATCCAGTGGCACATCCCAACTCTGATCGATTCGTAGATCGATCCGGGTTTCTGATTTCGAATAAGAACCCTGATTTCTGCACTAGTTCGTGCCAAAACCTCACACAACAATTCTAAAATCAATTGGAATATATTCTAGTAACTATTAACCAGCATTCTAACATAATTACTAACAAACTAAATAAATCTCCCATGGTTTAAACGTTCTAAGGTCTAAAAAAATGCATGAAAGAAGAAATACTAAGAATTCAACTATTTAAGCTTGCTAAAACCCCTGAGAATCTTTTATTCCAGTTCCTGCCACACACACCATCTTTGCATTGAACTCCAGCTTCCTCTGCTAGCCCATTTTCCCTTTACCTTTATCTGCAGTATAAGGAAAATAGAATCTGTAAGCTTAAAGCTTAGTAAGAAACCAACTACCTCACTAAGACATGCAACGATGCAAACATGCTTTTAAAAAATGCTATTTGAAAACATGTATTGGCATGTCTTACTATGGTTGCAAGCATAAACTGAAATAACTGAACATCTAAGCTGAAACATGGCATAGCAAGCTAATCACATAGAACAATAATAGAGAACTAAGCTAACTGAAGCTAACCTGAAGCTGAAATCAAACTCAACTAACATAACTGATTTTATGAGTTTTGAAAACTAATAGCATAGTAGATCAAAATAATAATCATGTGCTGTTGGGCCCGGCAACTGTATTTATTGTGCGCGCATCCCTAACTAAACCCGGGTTTGCAAGTCCCGAATTTAGTAGGGTTTACTAGGTTATCTGAACCTAGGGATGACTGTGGGAGTCCAACCCAATGGATATATAATCCGGTACAGTGCCAACTGAAAAGTAAAATACTGAATATAGCTAAACTGTTCTAAATTGCTGTTTCTAGGTTATCTAAACCTAGAGCTAGGTTGTCTGAACCCAGAGGCGACTGTGGGAGCCCACCCATTGGACCGTAGTCCCATATAAGCTAGAATAAACTAATTTACTGATTTAGATGCTTCTAATGCATTCAACTGAGCTGTTAAAATGCCTAATTTGTATTTTTTTACTTAACTAGCTATTTTATCGAACACTTAGTGTGCCCCAACTCTCCTCTCTATTAGGGAGACCACTTCTAGGCACCCGACAATGTCTAGAAACCCCCCACTGAAGAGGGATTACGTGTCCGGCCCATCTAGAAGTGCTCACTAAATCCCTAAACCTGCGAGGAGGATCAATTTCACGCTAAGCGTCGATAAAAATCTGCGTATAGCTAAACTAATGCGTAGAAAACCCAAACGGAGCTACTTATACTGCAGGTGAGGGGTTTCTTACCTCGTACGCTAATTTCCTTACAATTCTATTCGCTAGAATTCCGGTGGAGACGACTTCTCGACGATCTTTTCGCGTCTAAGCGTTCCCTTCGCGAAGGAGAGCGTCCTCGTGCCGGAGTTATTGCCGGAAGATGTCCTTGGGGCCCTAGGGAGAGAACCCTAGGTCTTCCTTGTGGTTGGCGCCGAGAGAAGGAGAGAAGAAGGGTGTTCGGCGTGAGGGTTTGGAGGGGAGGAGTTTGCCGAACCAAATTCTAAAATAAACCAAACCCAACCTAACTCTTTCATTTATACTAAGTGGATAATTGAACCCAATTCTAATATAAATGTAATTGATTCCTCTTCCTTTCAGCACGGCCCTGCTGGGTTCACCGGTTACTAAGGCTAACTAAAAGTTATCGGATCCGAGAGGTTCCGGGTTCGATTCCCGCCTAAGCTATTTTGCGGTTCTAATTATTTTTGCTACCTCCGCTACTCGGAAAATTCTGGAAAAATATCTAAAAATTCTAGAAAAAATCATACAATATTTATAATATAGTTTTGAGAATTTTCGGGCATTACAATCCCCCATACCTTATAAAAAGTTCATCCTCGAACTTAGAATAACTCTGGGTACTTCTATCTCATGCTGGCCTCTGTCTCCCAAGTTGCCTCTTCTGCTGTGTGACTGTGCCAAATGACTTTGACTAATGGTACTTCCTTGTTCCGCAATTTCTTAACTGCTCGGTCTATTATCTGAATAGGCCGACTGTCATAGCTGAGGTCTTCGCGGATCTGTACCGACTGGGGCTCAATCACCTGGGTGGCATCTGGGGTATGCTTCTTCAGCATAGAGACATGAAATACGTTGTGGACAGTCGACATTTCCTGGGGTAGCTCTAGCTTATATGCTACCTTGCCCACTGTCCTGCTGATAAGGTATGGTCCCACATATCTGGAACTTAGCTTGCCCTTTTTCCCAAAACGCATTACTCCCTTCATGGGAGCTACTCTGAGGAACACTGAATCCCCAACTGAAAACTCTAAAGGTCTCAGCTGTATCAAGCTTTTCTGGCGGCTCTGAGCTGTCTCTATTCTCTGGCGGATCTGCTGTATAGCTGCTGTGGTATCTGCCACTAGATCTGTCTGAAGTTCTAGTTCTTTCTGTTCACCACTCTCATACCAGCAGATTGGAGATCTACACCTCCGCCCATAGAGAGCCTCATAAGGTGCCATACCGATAGTGGCCTGATAGCTGTTGTTGTATGCAAATTCTGCTAAACTCAGATATTTGCACCAACTTCCCTTGAAATTTAGGGCACATGCTCGGAGCATATCCTCGAGTACCTGATTTACTCGCTCCGTCTGTCCATCTGTCTGAGGATGGAAAGCTGTGCTAAACTTCAACTTTGTGCCCAAAGCTGACTGTACACACTCCCAGAAGTGTGATGTGAATCTGCTATCTCTGTCTGAAATAATGGTTCGTGGGACTCCATGTAATCTAATGATCTCCTTGAGATACAACTGTGCTAGCTGTTCCATAGAGTAGGATATCTTGATAGCTAAGAAGTGGGCTGATTTGGTCAATCTGTCGACTATTACCCAGATGGTATCAAAACCATTCGTGGTTCTGGGTAATCCCACTATAAAATCCATAGAAATGTCTTCCCACTTCCATTCTGGGATCTGAATAGGCTGCAAAACTCCTTCTGGTCTCTGATGTTCTGCCTTGACCCTCTGACAGGTCAGACAGGTGCTAACATATCTAGCGATGTCTCCTTTCATCACAGGCCATCAAAAACGTTTCTTCAAGTCCTGATACATTTTGGTGGAGCCCGGGTGCATCGCATAGGGAGTCTTGTGAGCCTCATCTAAAATCTTTCTTCGTAGTTCCTCCTGATCTGGAACGCATAATCTGTCACCAAAATATAATACCCCGCTATCTGATATTCTGAACTCTCCACCTTCTGATTCTGCTAAGCCTTGCTTGATCCTCTAAATTTCAGGATCCTGCTCCTGAGCTGTCTGGATGTCACCGAGCAAGGTAGACTCTAATGTCATAGTAGAGAGCTGTCCGACTATAAGCTCAAGACCGAAATCTGAGATCTCCTTCTGTAGGGGCGGTGACATGGCTGCTAGAGATAATAGGGTAGCGCTGGACTTTCTGCTGAGGGCGTCTGCTACCCTATTCGCTTTTCCTGGGTGGTAGAGGATATCTATGTCGTAGTCTTTGACCAGTTCTAGCCATCTGCGCTGTCGCATATTCAGATCCTTCTGAGTGAAGAAGTACTTCAGACTTTGATGATCTGTATACACTCTGCACTGAGCTCCATACAAGTAATGTCTCCAAATCTTGAGAGCGAACACCACTGCTGCAAGCTCAAGGTCATGAGTAGGATAGTTCTTCTCATAATCCTTAAGTTGTCTGGAGGCATAGGCAATCACCTTGCCATCTTGCATCAGCACTGCTCCTAGTCCCAACATTGAGGCATCACTATATATGTCAAAGCTATCTGCGTTCTCTGGTAGAGTCAAAATAGGTGCACTAGTCAATCTCCTTTTCAGCTCGCTGAAACTGTTCTCACAGTCCTTTGTCCACTGAAATTTTCTGTTCTTTCTGGTAAGAGCTGTCAGTGGGGAGGCTATCCTGGAGAAGTCCTCTACGAATTTTCTGTAATAACCCGCTAATCCCAGAAAGCTTCTGATCTCACTGGCGTTCTTGGGTCTTTTCCAGTTGCTCACAGCTTCTATCTTACTGGGGTCTACCATGATACCATCCTTGGAGATGACGTGACCCAGGAAGGACACCTGATCTAACCAAAATTCACATTTTGTAAACTTGGCGTACAACTAGTTCTGCTGAAGGGTCTGCAATACTATTTTCAGGTGCTCTGCGTGTTTTTCCTGAGTTCTCGAATAAATAAGGATGTCATCAATGAATACGATGACAAACTTATCTAAGTATTCTCTGAATACTCTGTTCATAAGGTCCATGAAAGTAGCTGGAGCATTTGTCACACCGAAGGGCATGACTACGAACTCTTAGTGTCCGTATCTGGTCCTGAAAGCTGTCTTAGGTATATCCCCTTCCTTGACCTTCACCTGATGATAACCTGATCTGAGATCTATTTTAGAGAACACTGCTGCTCCCTTTAATTGATCAAACAGGTCATCTATTCTGGGAAGAGGATACCTGTTCTTGATCGTGACTTGGTTCAGCGCCTGTAATCTATACACAGGCGCATGCTCCCGTCTTTCTTCTTCACGAACAATACAGGTGCTCCCCATGGTGAGTGACTAGGGCGTATGAAGCCTTTGTCGAGCAGCTCCTACAATTGCTCATGAAGTTCCTTCAATTCTGCTGGAGCCATGCGGTAAGGTGCTTTGGAAATAGGATTGGTACCGGGAATGAGCTCTATCTCAAATCCGATCTCCCTGTCTGGTGCTAGGCCTGGTAACTCTTCAGGGAAGACTGCTGGGTAGTCTCATACGACTCGGACCTCTGCTAGCTGTCGGTCCTTGTCCTGACTGGTACTGACTACGTGTGCTAAAAATCTCGTACATCCTGAATCCAATAATTTCTGTGCCTTCATAGCTGAGAGAAACTTCTTGGCTTTTCTCCTAGGTTCTCCGACAAATTCGAACTGTGCTTCTGCTTCGGGTTGGAATATGACTCTCTGTTTACGGCACTCGATGGAAGCACCGTATCTGATCAAGAAGTCCATTCCAAAAATGACATCGTAGTCAGTCATATTTAGCACGATCAGATCACAGAAGAGTTCTCTGTCTGCTATAATGACTGGCACTGCTCTGAGCCAGTGCGTGGATGCCATAATTTCTCCTGAAGGCAGTGTCGTCAGAAACTGACTACTGAGTACCTCTGGAGGTATTGCTAACTTCTCAGCAAATGTCCTGGATATATATGAATGGGTTGCCCCAGTATCGAATAAGATAGTTGCTATTTGCTGGAAAATATTAATCTGACCTGTAACAACTATCGAGGCATTTGCTACGTCCTCTCTGGTGAGTGAGTAGATCCTCGCATTGGTCATAGCTGGAGGGGCTTCTAATCTGCCCTGGCTGATGTGTGGACCATCTAAAGCGGCCTGCATCTGATGTAACTGAGCTGGCTGGCCTCCATACTGAATCGGCTGTGGCTGAGGAAGACTGATCTTGTTTGGGCACTGCTTAGCCATGTGCCCTTCTTTTCCACATTCAAAGCATCCTCGTGTGCCCTTACGACAAACTCCAGGATGGAATTTCCCACAGGTAGCACACTTTGGATAACTGGGCTGCTTGCTGGCTAGTCCTCCTTTTGGGTAACTCCCTGGTTTGTGCTTGTTGCTGGAGTTCCCTTTCCAGTTAGAGCTATGAGAGCTGTGGCCCTGCTGCTTCTGGGTACCTGAGCCTCCTTGGCCCTTAGGTTCTGAGAGGATTTGCTTCTGCTGCTTGATACTATTCTGGTAGTGCTCAGTGGTCAAGGCGCTGCTGACTAGTTCTTCGGTGGTTTGCGGCCTGTGGATGCCGCCAGCCACGTTCATTGCTATTTCCGGCCTCAGCATCTTGAGCATCAACCGAACTCGTTCTTTTTCTGTGCTGACTAGTTCTGGGCATAGACGAGCCAACCTGTTGAATTTCTTCACGGCTTCCTCCACTGAGAGGTTACCCTGACGAAACTCTGTGAACTCGTCGTAGTGGCGGTTCATGACCCGCATGTGAAAGAATTCCTCAAAGAACTCCTTCTCGAAGTCAGCCCACAACATCTGGTTCACTGGGTGCTTCGCTCTGATTCTCTCCCACCACATGCGTGCATCCCCTGTCAGGCAGAAGGAGGCACACTTCACCTTCTCGTGTTCTGTCCAGTCCAGAAGCTCCATCGTACTCTCCAGTGTTTTGAACCAGGCTTGTGCATCCCATGGTTCACGAGTGCCTGAGAGGCTTCCTTTCTTGGCTCAGCTGCTGGACTGCTTGTCCTTGTCTGGTGCTGGCGCTGGCGCTGTAGGCTGGGCTGGTGGAACCTCTAAGACCACTGGAGTCGTCGGTTTGGTTCCGGGGTGACTGTGGGGGTACTCTGCGGCTATCTCCTGTTACTGTTCAGCTAGCTGCTGCTGTAACTGAGCCACTAACGCTGTAAGGTCTGGGGGAGGCACTGAACTGCCTGCCTCATGCTGGGGCTCAGTAGCTGGTGTCTTTCTAGCTGGGTGTCCTCGTGCCATTTCTAAAGACATGGAGGACATGACATGCATAACTAATACAATTATAATTGTATAACTATTGCTATCATGTTATATACTATCACATACTAACATGCATCAATTATTTATAAACATGAGATATAACAAGAAGGCAAGAAACATAAATAAAGCAGAGGTATTCTTACTTGGAAGCTGCAGGTTCAATGCTGATGTGTGTGTATGAAGTATGGAACACTGCTCTGATACCACTCTGTAACGACCCACCTTCTACTGACTAGGCTGTAAGGCGAATCGTTACGTAATGCTGAGCTAAATTACTATTGCAGAAATCTGAATTTATTAAAATTTTACTAAACTGATTACTGTAAAGTCTGAACTTAATATTCTAGGTGTACCTAGAAATTGTACACATGCTAAGGAAGGTAATCTATGCCTCCCAGATGCCCTGCTAGCTGTAATCAGACATTTCAATTGATCCATGAATCGATTGGGCTTTCGGATCGATCCAATGATCGATCCAGCTTGATACTGGTACGGAGAAAAACCCTGGATCGGTCGGCTGACCGATCCATAAGCTATATCGTTTCTGTATGCGGCTGGATCAGTCTACCGACCGATCCAGGAGCATACTGATCGGTCGGTGGACCGATCCAGTGGCTCACTGATCGGTCGGCTGACCGATCAGTGAGCTTCTGTGCCCTCTGTTCGCATCTGGATCGGTCGGCTGACCGATCCATAAACTCTCTGTTTGTGACTGGATCGATCAGCTGACCTATCCAGTGGCACAGCCCAACTCTGATCGATCCGTAGATCGATCCGGGTTTCTGATTTCGAATCAGGACCCTGATTTCTGCACTAGTTCGTGCCAAAACCTCACACAACAATTCTAAAATCAATTGGAATATATTCTAGTAACTATTAACCAGCATTAAAACATAATTACTAACAAACTAAATAAATCTCCCATGGTTTAAGCGTTCTAAGGTCTAAAAAAAATGCATGAAATAAGAAATACTAAGAATTCAACTATTTAAGCTTGCTAAAACCCCTGAGAATCTTTTATTCCAGTTCCTGCCACACACACCATCTTTGCATTGAACTCCAGCTTCCTCTGCTAGCCCATTTTCCCTTTACTTTTATCTGCAGTATAAGGAAAATAGAATCTGTAAGCTTAAAGCTTAGTAAGAAACCAACTACCTCACTAAAACATGCAACGATGCAAACATGCTTTTAAAGAATGCTATTTGAAAACATGTACTGGCATGACATACTATGGTTGCAAGCATAAACTGAAATAACTGAACATGTAAGCTGAAACATGGCATAGCAAGCTAATCACATAGAACAATAATAGAGAACTAAGCTAACTGAAGCTAACCTGAAGCTGAAATCAAACTCAACTAACATAACTGATTTTATGAGTTTTGAAAACTAATAGCATAGTAGATCAAAATAATAATCATGTGCTGTTGGGCCCGGTAACTGTACTTACTGTGCGCGCATCCCTAACTAAACCCGGGTTTGCAAGTCCCGAATTTAGTAGGGTTTACTAGGTTATCTGAACCTAGGGACGACTGTGGGAGTCCAACCCTAATCCGGTACAGTGCCAACTGAAAAGTAAAATACTGAATATAGCTAAACTATTCTAAATTGCTGTTTCTAGGTTATCTGAACCTAGAGCTAGGTTGTCTAAACCCAGAGGCGACTGTGGGAGCCCACCCATTGGACCGTAGTCCCATATAAGCTAGAATAAACTGATTTACTGATTTAGATGCTTCTAATGCATTCAACTGAGCTGTTAAAATGCCTAATTTGTATTTTTTTACTTAACTAGCTATTTTATCGAACACTTAGTGTGCCCCAACTCTCCTCTCTATTAGGGAGACCACTTCTAGGCACCCGACAACGTCTAGAAACCCCCCACTGAAGAGGGATTACGTGTCCGGCCCATCTAGAAGTGCTCACTAAATCCCTAAACCTGCGAGGAGGATCAATTTCACGCTAAGCGTCGATAAAATTCTACGTATAGCTAAACTAATGCGTAGAAAACCCAAATGGAGCTACTTATACTGCAGGTGAGGGGTTTCTTACCTCGTACGCTAATTTCCTTACAATTCTATTCGCTAGAATTCCGGTGGAGACGACTTCTCGACGATCTTCTCGCGTCTAAGCGTTCCCTTCGCGAAGGAGAGCGTCCTCGTGCCGGAGTTATTGCCGGAAGATGTCCTTGGGGCCCTAGGGAGAGAACCCTAGGTCTTCCTTGTGGTTGGCGTCGAGAGAAGGAGAGAAGAAGGGTGTTCGGCGTGAGGGTTTGGAGGGGAGGAGTTTGCCGAACCAAATTCTAAAATAAACCAAACCCAACCTAACTCTTCCATTTATACTAAGTGGATAATTGAACCCAACTCTAATATAAATATAATTGATTACTCTTCCTTTCAGCACGGCCCTGCTGGGTTCACCGGTTACTAAGCCTAACTAAAAGTTATCGGATCCGAGAGGTTCCGGGTTCGATTCCCGCCTAAGCTATTTTGCGGTTCTAATTATTTTTGCTGCCTCCGCTACTCGGAAAATTCCGGAAAAATATCTAAAAATTCCAGAAAAAATCATAGAATATTTATAATATAGTTTTGAGAATTTTCGGGCGTTACAGACCATCTGACAGCGCCGGCAAACCACTACCGTACGAGGACTGGGATGCATCTTTGATCAAGAAAGTGGAAGCTAATGCCAAGGCAACCTGCACCCTCCAGTGTGGCCTATTAAAAGAAGAACTCAACCGCGTCGGCCCCTTCAACAGTGCCAAAGAGTTGTGGGAGAAACTAATTGAACTTCACGAAGGCACTTCCGACGCTCAAGTAAGTAAGCATAATTTAATAAATGATTTATTTGAATTAGATGAGCAGAATAATACTACTTTGGCCGAGGAAGGTATTACGATGGTTGCAGGTACAAGTAAGACAGAGGAAAAGATATGGTCCGAGTCTTCAGATGAATCCGGGTCCGACGAAGAAGAACCGACGAGCTTCCTCGCTCTACCAGTACAAGCAACCGTGGCAGAAACTGAGTCCGAGTATGAGTCAGAAACCGAGAGCGAATCCAAGACTGAGTCTGATCGAAGCCACGAATCCGCATTTGTTTCCGAAGGACCAAAACCCACTATAAGTTCACTACTCGCAGAATTTCAATTAGATAACTTGCATGAATTATTACCTTACTTAGTAAAAAAGTTGGCTAAATCCAACGTCCGGGTTAAGTCGCTCCAAAAGGAGGTAATAGCCCTTAAGGAAGCGACTGACTCGAGCTCTTTAACTGAGTCAGTTCAAATTAGAAGTTCAACTCAAGTCCAACAACTTGAGGAAGAAAATTCCAATTTGAAAGCTCAAATTAAAGAACTCAAGGACACGTTGGAACGGTTCACCTTGGGCTCCAAGAATCTGGATCTGATTCTTGGAAAACAGCGAGCCGTTTACAACAAAACTGGACTTGGATTTAAAACTAAAATAAAATACAAATCATATTTATCGCTAGTTAATAGAAATAATAGAAAAATTGTCCAAGCATGGGTGCCAAAATCCAACTTGATTAATCAAGTTGGAAATGGTCACTATTGGGTCCCCAAGGATCAAGTCTATTACCTTGATAGACCATATCAAGGCTATTATCTAGGGGGAGCTAATAGAAAAACAATATTAAGAACATAATTCAAATTAATATTCAAAATTAAATTCAAAATTCAAAATTCAATTAAAAATTCAAAATTAAATTAAAAATTTAAAATTAAATTAAAATTTTAAAATTAAATTCAAAATTCAAAATTTAAATTAAAAATGAAATGAAATTAAATTCAAAATTCAATACGAAATTAATTCAAATTAAATGTAAATTTCAACTTAAGTTAACTAAAAATAGATGGAGGATCCAGACTCGCTGGCACCCCCAACTGAACTACCCGACAGGGTAACTGAACCTAATCTACCCGAAATGGGTAAAACAAGAGTAGATTACCCGGCAGGGTAATTAAGGTTAAATCAAAATGGGCTAGGTTTAACTTGACCCACAGTACTGGTGAAGTTTTTGGATGATAGTACGTTAGGGAAGCTTGGGCATCGCATGTCTAGGAAGATATGGCTTCGACCTGGTGCATTTGGCCAAGTGGAACTGACCGAAGCTACCCTTAAATGGATCCTAACTAGTTAGACCAAGGTTTAGTATTAAGCTCAATGGGTAGGACTATTTGGGAAACCTCGAAGGCATGGTTACTTTAATGAGTACCTTGTGACTCACCATAGCCCAGAAGTTTATCCAAAGAATGCTTACTTGTTGAATCCAAAGCTAAACCTGAATCTAACACAAAATTAAACCAGACCCTTAAATTCAACCATAATTCATCTCACAACAATTATAGGATTACCTGATTGAAAATTTAGATGGGTGAGATGACTAAGGAATTTTAAAAATTAAAACTTAATTTCAAAATTCTTTTAAAAAAAAAAATTATTTGAAAAATCTTTTCAAAATCAGTTCAAAATCTTTAAAACTTAATTTCAAAATTCTTTCAAAATTATTTGAGAAATCTTTTCAAAATCAGTTCAAAATCTTTAAAACTTAATTTCAAAATTATTTGAGAAATCTTTTCAAAATCAGTTCAAAATCTTTAAAACTTAATTTCAAAATTCTTTCAAAATTTATTTGAGAAATCTTTTCAAAATCAGTTCAAAATCTTTAAAACTTAATTTCAAAATTCTTTCAGAAATCTTTTCAAAATCAGTTCAAAATCTTTAAAACTTAATTTCAAAATTCTTTCAAAATTTATTTGAGAAATCTTTTCAAAATCATTTCAAAATCTTTAAAACTTAATTTCAAAATTCTTTCAAAATTTATTTGAGAAATCTTTTCAAAATCATTTCAAAATCTTTAAAACTTAATTTCAAAATTCTTTCAAAATTTATTTGAGAAATCTTTTCAAAATCATTTCAAAATCTTTAAAACTTAATTTCAAATTCTTTTAAAAATTATTTGAAAAATCTTTACAAAATCATTTCAAAATTATTTTAAAACTTAATTTCAAAACTTAATCATTTCAAAATTATTCTAAAACTTAATTTGGAAAATGATCATTTCAAAATCTTTTGAAAAATCATTTGAAATATCCTCTAAAAAATTAATTTCAAAACCCTTTTCAGAAGTTATTAAATTCTTTGAAATTCTAAACTCAATTAATTCTTAAATCTTCAAAATAATGGTCACTTTTTGGAATTCTAACTGATATTTTTAATGTTGTAAATTAAAGTAAACTCCATTTCACACTCACTCATATGCTAAACATGCTTGTTAATCTAGAATGAGTGAGATGGAAAATTAGGAAAATAATTTTTTAACCTCTCATGCTTGAACTCTTGAACTCAAAAATTTATTAAGGCATTAATTAAGGGGGAGTAATTTTGAGTCGGTTTTAAAATTAGTTTTTCTTTAAAAATCTTTTGACTTGACCTCAAAATTAAAAACTATTTTTAGCTTTAAAATTAAAATTATTTATGACCTGACCTTCAAATTATAACTCCTCTATAAGCTAAATGTTTTTAAAGCTAAGTACTTAATTAAGTTTTCTCCAACTAAACTTAGTTAAATTATTTTCTAAACTTAGCTACTTGGCAAGATGTTCTCTAGAGGCAATATTAAAGTTTAAGCATGCTTGTACTTAAGGGCTCTGATACCTGATCAAAACCAAATCTTGACTCATGCTTGGACCTTAGGGCTCTGATACCTTACTAAAACCAAATTTGTAAACTATTCGCTTCTCCTTTTCCTTAAGTATCTTTGAAATTCATTTCTCTTAAGCAGCTTTTCAAAAACTTTTTCAAACTTAAAACCTTCAAGTCTCTTCTATTTGAAAATTCTTTTGGAATCTTGTTAGAAAGTTATTTAAGCTGAAACTTTTTTCAAAAATGCGTTAAGTTAAAAAAAAAAATTTAGAAAATTATTTAAAACTTTGGAATTTTTTTTGAAAATTTTCTTTAAAAACCTGAATGTTTTTTTTCAGAAAACTTCTAAAGTTGAAAATTTTGTTTGAAAATTTTTGAAGTTGAAAATCTTGTTTGAAAATTTCTGAAGTTGAAAATTTTGTTAGAAAATTTCTAAAGTTGAAAATTTTGGTTGAAAATTTTTGAAGTTGAAAATTCTGTTTGAAAATTTTTTGAAGTTGAAAATTTTGTTTGAAAATCTCTGAAGTTGAAAATTATGTTTTGAAAATTTTCCTATGAAAATTTTGGAAACTCCTTAAAATACACTAAGTTAAAACGAGCCCCTTTTTGCTATATCTCTTCAAGCAAAATCAATTCTAAGGTGTTGCCTTTCACTTGCTCCTTGCCTAAGGCTAAATGGTTTCTGCTAAATACTATCTAGAAAAGTTAAGTTTTTTCAAAACTAACTCATTTTTGATATATGACAAAGGGGGAGAGTAGAGAAATTCAAAGAAATTCAAAGAAAATATTTTAAAGGGAGCTTGTATTAAGGGGGAGATATGGCTATTAGTAAAAAATTCAAAGAGAATAACTTGTATTAAGGGGGAGCTATGTTTATGCTTATCTTGCTAACACGCTTATCTTGCTTATACATAACTGCATATTTTTTACTTAACATTGAATTTCGGTTGCCATTATCAAAAAGAGGGAGATTGTTGGTGCGGGAAGCATCCGACGATCGAACCTGAGTTTTGATAATGGCAAAGGATTCAAAGTTAAGGGTTTGTGGTGATCTAACATGTTGAATAAGTGTTTCAGGAAAGTCCTAGCTGCGGTTAGGCAAAGGGAAAATCCTAAGGGGTGGTAACCTTAGGTCCTAGGGGGCGGTAACCCTAGGTGGAGGAAAACCCTAAGGGGCGGCAACCTTAGGTCCTAGGGGGTGGTAACCCTAGGCGAAAAGTCCAGTCGGTCTGGAGGACCGGACTGACATCAGGTAAATCTCCTGAGTGGAGTAGGTAAGGACGCGTTCCCCGTAGAGGGAACAGTAGGCGTCGAGTCGACCTAGGGTTTCCGGTTGGGAATCCGAAGTCAGACTCGGACAGTCCGAAGACTGTCAGTTATTCTTTACTATGAATTATCAAATTCTAACATTGTCTTGCAGGGTATGAAAATGCTCGGACTAACCTTGTTTTGCAGGAGAAGCGGCTCCTGGAAAAAGGAGGTCCGGGCGCCCGGGATGGATCCGGGCGCCCGGAACAGGTCCGGGCGCCTGGGACCAAATTTTATCCCCTGCGTGACTTCACCACGTGGAGCAACCTAGTTGGCTGGCCACGTCACACTCCAGGCGCCGGGAAAGGTCCCAGGCGCCCGGAACCTCATATAAAAAGAGGGTTGAGGTGCAACTTCAATGACAACAATCTTCTAAGCATTCTCCGTGCGACAAGCTGCTAACGTCTCGACTCAGAAGTGCTGCAACAACAATTCGGAGCTTCAGCTTTATTCTTTTTATTGTCGGTACAATATTCTTTTCTGCTTGAATTGTACTTAGCGTGTAATAGATTTTACGAATTATAGTTGTTGCCCACCGAAAGCAATCAAGGATCGCGGGCCTTCGAGTAGGAGTCATCACAGGCTCCGAACGAAGTAAATCCTTCGTGTCTACTTTATTTACTTTTTCGCTGCGTTATTTCTGAACAAGCTTTTACGATTTCGAAAAACGAAATAGCCACGAGCGCTATTCACCCCCCCCCCCTCTAGCGCTTTCGATCCATCACATATTACCATGGACTTTGTGGTGGGTTTGCCTAGGACACGACGAGGCCATGATGCGATTTGGGTAATCGTGGATCGAGAACCAAATTGGCGCATTTCTTAGCGATCCGGAAGACTGATTCCCTGGATCGATTGACAGATCTGTATTGCCGAGCACTACAAAAAAACAGGGCTTCAGAAACGGATTTTTAAAACGAAAATAAAATCTGTTTTAGATTTATATAAATCAGAGACAGATTTAATACGGAATTATTAATCCGTTTCATTTTAGTAAATAATATATATTTTTTAAAAAATTAAGACAGAATTTAAAACAAATTTGAAACAAAATTACATATAAATTTTTATAAACAAAAATAAATATGAATTATAAACAGAATTTGAGACTGTATAATTTCGGTGACAAATTTTGTTTATAAATTAATTAAAAGTTAAAACAGAAATAAAATCTGTTTCAGATTTATATAATCAGAGACAGATTTTATACAGAATTATTAATCCGTTTCATTTTAGTAAATTATATATATATATTTTTTAAAATAAGACATAATCTAAAACCAAATTGCATATAAATTTTTATAAAAAAAAATAAATATGAATTATAAAATTTGAGACGGTATAATTTCTGTGACAAATTTAGTTTAAAAATTAATTAAAAGTTAAAACAAAAATAAAATCTATTTTGAATTTATATAAATCAGATACAATTACATAATAATTAATTCGTTTAACTTTAATGAAATATAATATTTGAAAAGAAATTTAAAACAAATTTTGATACGAAGCTATGTATAAATTTAATTAAAAAATAAATATGGATTATAAACGAAATTTGTGACTGTTTAAACATTTAATGAAAATTTTAAACGGAAATAAAATCTATTTTATATTTATATAAATCAGAGACACGAAATTATAAATATGTTCACTTTGATAAAATATAATATATGAAAAAACTTTAAGAAAGAATTTAAACCAAATTTAATATGAAATTACATATAACTTTTTATAAACAAAAATAGATAAGAATTAGATTTTCTAACCCTTTCTCCTTGTCCTAATTTGGCTTTGACTTTGTCTTTGGCTTTATTAGAGCAGGTACGAATTCTTTTTCTCCCGCCTTTGATTTTTTTTTTTCGTGCTTGGTGGCCATCTCATACGGCTGCAAGGTTGTTTGCAACTACGAGGTCGGTCGTAGTTGTGAGGTCGGTCGTAACCACTTGAGGTTATCTACAGTTACTTCTCAAGGTCGCAAGATTCGTGACCTTTTCAATTAGCCCCCTCATGCGACTATGAGGTCGTCCACCCTACAGTCCCTGAATTCTTGTTATTTTTATTGATTTTTATTAATAATTATGCACTTTTATTGTAAATTATGGTAATAAAAAAAAATAATAATAATTAAATAATAAGATTTAATTGGGGAATAATTTTAATTTTAAATATCATTATAAATAATTTTTAATGACATATATCAAAAGAGATTATTTTAAATATTAAAATATTATTTTAGACTATTTATGGCGATAAATTTTGATAATGTCATCATATAACTATTTGGGTTTGATTAAACTAAACCTACGTATTTAATCGATTTTTCCCGATTCCTTCTCATTTTTCCCCGATCCTTCGTTCCTTTCTCCGATTTTGCTCCTCCAACCCCTCATCGCCGGCGTTGGTCCACACCACCACGCCGTTCTCCACGAGCTCATCGCTGGGCAGCAGTCTTTCCTTCCGCGTGCTCCACCGACGCCCTCTTCTCCCTTCCTCTCTCTTGTGTCTCTGCCCTAGATCACCGACGGAGAGGTTTCTTCCACCGCGATCTCACCTTCACGCGTCGTCGTGGCACCTTGTCTGTGAGATACCGGCGCCTATAGCTACCAGCCATCGACGCCGCCATTCTTGTTCGTTGCCGCTTCCCATCTCTAACTCCTTTTCCCATCTCGAGCCCTAGCTACCATCACTGGGATCGAGTTGTGTTCCTTTTCCCATCTCTAACTCCTTTTCCCATCTCCATCTCCTTTTCCCATCCCGTGATTTCCAGCAGTAGGGTTGCTTCGATCACAAACTAACAGTGGAGTGCAATGGAATTGGGTAAGTTGTGTTCCTAATTTCTAAGATTTCACATTCTTAATTGCTCTACCTGTTGGATGTGAGAGTAATCCATGGATATGGTTGATTGATTTCTAGGTTTGGTATCAATAGGATTGACCTGTTGGATGTGAGAGTAATCCAAGGAAAGTAAGACTGATTGTTTTTTGTGTACTGTTTTTGTGTTCTTGGATGATGATATTGTGGTGCAGCGGGATCTCACAGCATTGTGGAAAATTGATATCGATGGGAAGGTGAATGGAGCAATTGAGACATGCTCCGGGTCTTTTCATCGTTATTCACAGCATATAAATTTCTTACACCCTTGATCAAAGTCAGTTATACCTTTGCTTCAAGTTCCAAATTTGTTATGTAGTTGTGCACTAAATAAGATTACTTTGCAACTTATATACCTTTGCTCCATGGTTTTAATTGTAATTCTATATAGAAAGTTTAGATGGAAGAAGAGAGAGTCCAGGAGGCCCATGGCAATTCATTGGTCTCATGCCACTTTTTGATCCCCTGAGACATAACAGTGTAAAAGCAATTCATAGAAACAATTCGTAGGGCATTGAATCTTGGTGTCAATGTAAAAATGATTATGGGTATGCTATATGTCGTAGAACGTCATTCTTGCTTTCAGCTTTGCTTCCCTTTTGGCTATACAATTTAGTTGCTCTTAGAGATTTTTTCTGGAGAAGTTAGTTTTGTTTAAGCATTCTATTGATTTTTTTTTGACAGTATCATCTTGACATAGCTGTGAGATGATATGAATACAAATGTCATCTAATGAGACTAATGCATTCTAGTTCTTAAAAAGTCACCATTGCACATATTCAACCAATCTTCTACCAAACAGTTGAATATGTGAAAAAATGTACAGAGATACTCTGAATTAGCATAAGTATAGTTCTGAGTGAGTTTGCAAAGATAATGATGGGAGTGGTAATAGGTGGTCATCTGTACATCCTTGGGTGGTGGCTATCTTTAGTATTGGCCAATGCAGTTTCATTTTCAATTCATATAGAGAAGATGTTATTCAATCAATGTGTCATTAGAAGGATTGTTTTACTTGAAAAATGGTAGGGTAATCATTGCCTAACAATCAGGACGTATTTTTTTATTGGATAAGCACTTTCACCTATCCTATGTGTACCTCATGTCATGACCGCATATGAAGCTTCTTTGGTTTTCTTAATTCTTGATTGAAACAATCAAACTCAGTTCTTGATTTGGATGGGATTGTTGAATAATAGAAGATTATTTTTTTGGACATGGAGGACTCCATTGGTATTTGGTTATGTAGCTTCAAGTAATCGAATAGTTCGTAGTAACTATTGTTCTCAAGTAATCAAAGTTAGTTATACCTTTGCTTCAAGTTCCAAATTTGCTTTGTAGTTGTTACTTAACTATGTATGAAAAATTCAATGATTGTTACTTAACTATGGTAATTCTTTGTTTCAGGTTAAGTGAAATTTAGTGGGCAGCTTTTATTTTGTTATGTGCAGGATTCACAATAGCTCAGCTGAATTCCAAGTAAGCATAATATACTTGTATTTTGTAATTAGGTTAGACTTAGCTCTCAATTCTTACATTGTATTTTATTCATTAGGTTTGATTTTATACTTGCTTTGCTATTTCAAATCTTAGTCTTAGAATCCAAAATCCAAACTCCCATGTTAATTCTTTAGCATTGACAACTATGGACTAATTAGTGGGTGATCATTGATACTGATTATGGCTTTTGTACCATTTTAATTTATTTTGTACTAAAAATTCTGATATTGTAAGACTTACTTGTTTCATATTTTGATTTGTTAGATTTTCTCAACAAAATTGGTTGGTTCATTAATCTGTACAAGAGAAGCAATTTATCACATGAAATTCGAAGACGGGGAGAGCAAAAAGAAGAAATTGAAGGCATGGATGCTATTAGCTCGAGGATGGAGGAACAAATTATTGAAAGAGAAAAAAAAATTGTTATTACAGAAAGTAGGCAGAGGGAAGAAAATCTTAAGGAGATGATTCGGAAATGATTCGAGAAATGGAATATACAAATCATTTATATCTAGGAAAATTTTGTCTTTATAGTTTGATTATTGATCAAATTTGTTTGGATAATGTAAATATTTATTTATTTTAATGTTAATTGTATAATACATTTGGAATTAGAAGTTATTTCTTTTTAATAATTTTAATTTATTTGAAATGAAGAATTATTAAATATATTGATGAAAAATATAAAAATATAATATAATAATAATTAGTGATAAATTTAAAAATAAAATTATATACGGATTTATAAATAGAATTGTAAACTGATTTTTAAACAAGATTAAAAATAGATTTAAAACAAAATTAGAGACAGAATTTACATTTGAAATTAATTTTATTTTGTTAACTTGAAAACAGATTTATAAACAGGTTTTTCATCCGTTTCTAAAATTAGAGACAGAATATTTTCGTTTCAAAATTAGCTACGGGGCTTTCACTAACGGATTTTTGAGACGGAATATTCCATCTCAAACTTTCTTTAGAGACGGAAAAATAATTTTCAGAGACAGATTTTTTCGTCTCTAAAGCCCTGTTTTCTTGTAGTGGAGAGATCATCAGATTATATGGTGTCCCTTTGACTATTATTTCGGATAGAGACCCTCATTTCACGCCTGTTTTTAGCAGAGTCTGCAGCAGGCCTTGGGCACTCAGCTCCATTCCAGTACAGTTTTCCATCCGTAGACAAATGGACAATCAGAACGGAATATTCAGACTTTAGAGGACTTGCTGAGGTCATGTGTATTGGATTTTGGGGGCAGTTGGGAGGACCATTTGCCATTGGTAGAGTATGCCTACAACAACAGCTTTCATTCGCCTATCCAGATGGCACCAGTTGAGGCGTTGTAAGGTAGGCCTTGTCGGACACCCACCCTCTGGGATGAGGTTAGGAAGGCCCCATTGTTGGGACCTTATAGAGCTCAACATGAGGTAGAGTTGGTTCGTACTATCAGACGGAGGATGTTAGAGGGGTAGGACCGCCAGAAGAGTTATGCTGAACAGAGTCAGAGACCCTTAGAGTTATCTATTGGCGACCATGTATTTCTGCGAGTCTCACCCATGAAAGGGGTGAAGAGATTCGGCCTCAGAGGTAAGCTGGCTCAGCGATACATTGGACCTTTCCAGATCTCGGAAAGGATTAGAGCGGTAGCTTACCGGTTGACACTACCACCGTCCTTGGCAGGAGTTCATGACGTATTCCATGTGTCTATACTGAGGAGATATATATATATTCGACTCGGCATATGTGCCTACAAATATCTCAGTTCCTATTTAGCCTAACGTTACCTATGAGGAGATTCTGGTACGGATTTTTGGACTGGAAAGAGCATCAGCTGCGGAACAAGACTATCCGACTGGTTAAAGTTAGATGACAGCATTATTCGGATGAGGATACTACTTGGGAGCTCGAGGATACGATCCAAGCTCGATATCCCCATCTTTTCACTTGAGGTATGTGAGTTATTTTCCGTTCAGCATTTATACTATCTATTTATTATTAGTACTTGCTGATGGTAGATAATGAAATTTGGGGATCAAATTTTTATTAGTGGGGGAGAATGTAAAATACCAAAAAATGGCGAATAATGATAAGGGAATTTTTTGAAATTTCTGGGAATTTTTTCAGAATTTTTCGGAGCTCGTATGGACAAGTTTACGGAGATAAAAACAGGGCTCCGGGAAAGCATGTTTAGGATACCCGTTTAAGTGAGGAAATGATTTATTTATAAATACATTTTCCTTCTTTTTCTTTTATTTTCCCCCCACCATTTCTTTCTCCCCCGTGCCCTAACTGCACCGGCAGTTTTCTCCTCCTTCCCGAGCTGCACCAGGCGCCGCTACCACCTGAGGTCGCATAGAGCAGTGCCGGCGCCCTACCATCGACGCCTCGCCGAAGTTCTTCTCCTCTGTGATGCCGCCGACCCCCAACAACCGACACCGACTATAGAGTGCCAGCGCCGCCCGATTACTGACCGCCGTCTCCCTCTTGCCCTAGTTGTCTCCACTGTCACCTGCTCCGGTCGATCACCGCCGGAAAACGAGCATCGCACCTCTGCCCTAGGGCAATGTCGTCGACTTCCCCTATGCCCAACGCCGATTGCTCGACGCAACCATCCAGCCGCCCTTAGCGTGCCCTAGATCGTCAGCGCCAATTGGGGCTCAGGACATAGAGGTGAGGATCCGGTTCTGGACTAGGAGGGAAGTATCGGGTTAGTTCTTCCTTTGCTGATTCTTCTAATCAGATCTTGGATTCCTTTCTTATTACAGTTTAGGTCAAGTTGAGCCAGGAGAATTAAGTGTTGTGGTGTTTTTGGGATCTGACAGCCATTCATTTCAGCCACCCGGGTCCAGCAGCCACGAACTTTGCAGTGGATCAGTGATCTTCTCCTCTGATCTTCTTCTCTGTTGTGTTTCTTTACTGTGCTTGTTCTTCCTCCTGGATGTGGATCAAGGGCACGAGATTGGAGAGGAAGGGTGAAGAAGTCTTTGCTGAGAGGTTGCTATTCTTGTCCAGCGGCAACTGGTTCCCAACAGCAAACCTCCCATCCAGCACAGTTGTGATTTGAGGTAAGGATTAGGTGTATTTGAATACTTGTTGTAGATCATGTTCCGAATTGGAGGATTTGGTTAGATGATCAAGTGAATCTAGGTAAGGAACATGGTTATGATACATATTGATTTAGGTAGGAATTGGTACATACATAATTGCTTATGTGTTTGAATTATGGGTGATGTAGTTTTCATGATTTGTATAAATGGAATGAGGAGATTGATTGTATAGATGATTAATCATGTGTAAATGGAATTAAGTTTGGATTATTGATCTAACGGTGGATTGGAGATTAGGTAACTAATCCTAATTTATCGTTAGACTTTGTTTAGGTAGGTTGAGGTTTAGGGTTTAGGGTTTAGGGTTTAGGGTTTTGCCCTAAATTGTTATTAAGGAATTTATTTAGCTATTCATTTGGATATATTTTTTAGCTAAATAAAATGTATACATTGGTGACACAAGACTCTGACGCGGGACGAGCACTTCGACACAGAGGTCGTTTAGCTCGATCTATATTTGAGGCGGGTACCTTGACTTATCTTTGATAATGTCATGTTGATATGTTTAGTAGGTTATATCCTTTAGTAATAATTATGTTTGTCCTTGTTTCGATATGTCGCTACTGGATACCTGTTATATGCTTGTTAGCTCACCTATTATGCATTTTATGTTAGTAGTCACATGATTATATATTTGTTCATAGAGGTAGTGACATACCCTACCTTATGATGTTCAGGACCTAGGTTTTTATTTATACCATAGCGGACCTGTATACCCTAGATTTGTGGATTTGACTGATTGATACTAGGGTACACATTATATATATATATATATATATGGATTGGTTCAGGATATTGCCATGCTTAGTGTCATGCATCATTCGCATGATTGCATGCTGCACGATAGTCTGCTCCATTATTGTTGAGCACATCGCCAGTTTCATCACTATCGGTGCTCCGTTGGTCCGCTCATGGGTAGCGTGATGCAGTGTGGTAGTACGTCAGTTTGCTCGGTGGTGCTCCGTTGGGATGCTCATGGGTAGTGTACTGCAGCGTGGTAGCACGCCGGGATCCCTCCCCGTCATCGTGTACCGGGAGATGAGAGCATTGAGCTCCCCCATTTATGATTTGGGGTAGGAGGATAGATGTACTCCGACAACATCCCGTCCACTCGGTCACTCATCAGGAGTAGTGACGTCAGAGTGCATGGTTGTCACAGCCCTACCCACTCGGTCTCACCATTGTGTGTGAGATGGCTGACTGGCGTCAGGGGTGACCATGTCATTGGCATCATATGCATTTATGCATTTACTGATTGTGTTTGTTGCATTTATATGCTGCATTTGGATGGATGCATATGTTTGACATGTATACAGGATTTATGATACTCTTGGTCTGACGACCTGACTATTCTGATAGGAGGCCTGGTGAGTACAATTCTCTTCAGCCTTTTCTATTGTGCATTTCCAGCTTTTGTCCAGGAGACTGTACTCCATAGTTATTACTGTCTGTTATAGCTTACTATACATGTCAACTGGTATCGGCTGAGTTGTTGAACTCACTCCCGTGGACACTATCTTTTTTCAGGTACCAGGTTGTTTATGGAGTCGCTTGGAGTATCCTGTCTGCTGGTCCCCACGTCACATCAGAAGACTTATAGTTTCCCTTTATGTTTTATTTGATTTATGTGTCAGTGTATTTAGCTTTGTGCTCCGTTTTTGTTTCTGGAGTGTTGTTGTTGTTACGTGGTATTTTGTATTGTTTGTTGGTTGTATAAGCCTAGCTGGCAGCAGTCTTGTATTTTGGTTTTGGTACAGCCGAGTGGGCTATTAGATCTACATATAACTGCGTGGTTGTATTTTTATTGTATCAGCCGAGTAGGCTGCATATAAACTGCGTGGTTGTGTGTATATTCCAGCCATCTGTGGCTGAGGTATATTGTGTCTGTAGAAATGTTTCAGATTGTCACCTGTACAAGGGAGATATTATCGAAATTTTTTTAGACAAGGACTTCCTCGAGACGTGACATCAAGTTTTATTTTGCAGTATGTTCATTCATACACACACTTGCTAGCAAAGAAAAATCTGTTCCATCTTTAATTATCTTCTTTCCTTAGCTTTCTATTTCAATTTTTTTTAGCATTTTTTCTTTTAAAAAAATTGGAAAATTAGTTGCTGAAAAATGGAAAAAGGGTGCTAATGATGGGTGATGACACATGGATTCAACTGTTTCCTGATCATTTTAATATATCTTTTCCTTACCTTTCTTTTGACTTGAAAGATTTTGATACACTAAGTTTGTTTTACATCTATATTTTGAAGGAAATTGCTTATAGACATATTTTTCTATTTATAATCTCTAGTTTATATATGACAGGTTGATAATGATATCATTGAACATTTGATTCCATCATTGTACAAAGGAGATTGGGATGTACTCATTGCTCATTTCCTTAGTGTTGTAAGTTGCTATTCTTGTGCTCAATGAGTCATCACTCTTAGTTGTGAAAACTTATATCCTATATCTTTATTACCCTATTGATGATATTTCCTTCTTTAGGATCATGCTGGGCACATATTTGATGTTGAGTTTGAATAGATGATAAACAAGTTGGAGCAGTATAACAATATTCTTTAGGTAAAATTTTCTTAAATCATGTCCCTGCATTTTAACCTTGCCATCACATTTATTATAAGTTACAAACTATGTCACGTTTGCCTTTTCTCAATGGTCTAAAATATTCTTATTGGGAATACTAACATTAGTCTATATAGGAAGTTGTTAATGTGCTGAAGAGCCAATCTGGGGCAGGTTTCCTACATGAGAACACTTTTCTCATTGTAATGGGTGATTGTGGCCAAACCACTAATGGTGATCATGGTGGTGGTACGATTGAAGAGGTACGATTCCACCTTTTATCGGTGTAACTTTGTGTCCATGTTTGCTAATTTCAACAAAGTTCTATGCAGGTGGAAACATCACTCTTTGCAATGAGTTTAAAAGGCTCCCTGACTTTAATATCATCTATTCTGGATTCAGATTTCTGCTACCATGATTTTGTATGTTTGCATTTCGATGATATTGATTACTTGTTATCTTGAAGATGATGAATGATCAAATTCTGCTTTGTATTCCCTTTCTACAGTCTATGATGCAATCAAGAAATGTCATGCTTTGTTATACACAAGTATACCCCCTGTTATGAAATGATGGTAGAATTAATAACTTTGTGTTGTTATACCATCAAAAATGAAGGATGTGAGTCATGAAGATATCGGTGATTGATCTTATCCGAAATCTGAGTCAGACGAGTGTCGGCTGAGATATCATTGGTGTTGATGGAGAGGCAACGCGGACACCTCTATCATGTGTGCCCAAGAAAACGAACCCCCCCCCCCGAGAGACTGACGGCCGGTGGTGATTAAATCGACGATATTTGGGATCTGCGCACACTCAGACAAGCACACGGAGCGTTAAAGATCAGAAATCAGGGAAAAAGTCCCCGGTGCAAGCCCTCCAATGTTCAAGTCAGGTACTTTTTCCCTAGAAGAATAGTGTACGAAGGAAAAAAGAACTGTAGAAGATTAGTGCGAATGTGCGCGTACCTACTTAAGGGAGAGGATCTCCCTTTTTATATGACGATGCATACCTTTGAAGTTTGACTGCTGTCAGAGAATGTTGGATGTCAGGGCTTGTCGGGTGATGGAGGGCACGTGACGCCCTCTTATGGATTGAGAAGGTTCTATTCACAGATGACAGCAGACTATCGGAATATTCCTTGACATATGATAGTTATTCCTTGACAAGCGGTTATGATTCTCTGACATTGTTGTCGCCTAGTGCCTTCTGTCTCGTCTAGGTTTAGTTACGGGCAATTGGGCTAACCGTTAAGGTGTGGCGCCTGACCCTAGTCTTGACGAGGGAGACAAGCTGTGACGAGGGTCCCATCTTTCATGCTTAGAGTATTCAAGGGTCGACCGGGAGTTGTCTTACTACAAGTATCAGGCCTGTCTGTGCAGATCGGGTTGAGGAAACCAACTCAGTCGGGGGAGGTCAAGACATACTCCTGGTCGTATCTCAAGTCTCTGATATGAGATCCTGATCTGTCAATACCCGACCAAGAATTATGCAGCAGATGACGTCAAGCGGTCTAAGTTCTTCTTTCCCTTAACTACTGACTGTCATGCCCCCTTGACTTCTGACCGTCACGTCTCCTTGACTTTTACTTGACTGGCCTTATCGGATCCCACCTTTATGCACTGTATCACAAGCCTCCCCTCCAAGTCTAGTCGAAGGAGGCTCAGGTCCGACTGGCTAGACCCTAGTCTGTTTGTCGCTTCCTTTGACCTTTTGCTCATATTGTTCTGGCTAGGTGCTATTGGCGCTTGCATTGAGGTCATGATTTGGAAGGTTGACCGGAAGGCCATTGATTGCGAGAGTATGCTTTCTTATAACTCGTGCGAGGGCGAGCATTTGGAAGCATGAGAGCATGCCCAATTAGAACTCGCGCTGGGGCGAGAGTCTGGAAGCGTGAGAGTATGTTCACTTATAACATACGCTGAGCCGAGAGTTTGGAGTCCGACCGAGAGGTCGTTGGTCGTGAGAGCATGCTCACTTATAACTCATGCTGGGGCAAGAGTCTGGAAGCATGAGAGTATGCTCACTTATAACTTGCGCTAGGGGTGAGAGTCTGGAGCCCGACCGAGAGGTCGTTGGTCATGAGAGCGTACTCACTTAGAACTCGCACTGGGACGAGAATCTGGAGTCTGATCGAGAGGTCATTATTCGTGAGAGCATACTCACTTAGAACTCGCGCTGGGGTGTGGGTCTGGAGCCTGACCAAGAGGTTGTTGGTCGTGAGAGCATGCTCACTTAGAACTAGTGCTGGGACGAGAGTCTGGAAGCATGAGAGCATGCTCACTTATAACTTGTGCTGGGATGAGAGTTTGGAACCGTGAAAGCATGCTCACTTGTAACTCGCGCTGGGGTGAGAGTCTGGAGCCCGACCGTGAGGTCGTTGGTCGTGAGAGTATGCTTACTTATAACTCGCGCTAGGGTAAGAGTTTGGAAGCATGAGAACATGCTCACTTAGAACTTGCGCTAGGGCGAGAGTCTGGAATCTCGACCGAGAGGTAGTTGGACGTGAGAGCATGCTCACTTAGAATTCGCACTGGGGAGAGAGTCTGGAACCCAACCGAGAGATCATTGGTCGTGAGAGAATGCTCACTTAGAACTCGTGCTGGGATGAGAGTTTAGAGCTCGGCCGAGAGGTCATTGGTTGTGAGAGCATGCTCAACCTAGAACTCGCGCTAGGGCGAGAGTCTGGAGCCCGACCGAGAGGTCGTTGGTTGTGTGAGCATACTCACTTAGAACTCACGCTGGAGCGAGAGTTTGGAGCCCGACCAAGAGGTTGGTGGTCGTGAGAGTATGCTCACTTAAAACTCACGCTGGGGCAAGAGTCTGGAGCTCGACCAAGAGGTCGTTGGTCATGAGAACATGCTCACTTAGAGCTCGCGCTAAGGCGAGAGTCTAGAAGCGTGAGATCATGCTCACTTATAACTCGCACTGGGGCGAGAGTTTGGAAGCGTGAGAGCATGATCGCTTATAACTCGCGTTAGGGCGAGAGTCTGGAGCCTGACCGAGAGGTCGTTGGTCGTGAGAGCATGCTCACTTATAACTCGTGCTAGGGTAAGAGTCTGGAAGCATGAGAGTATGCTTAATTAGAACTTGCGCTGGGGCGAGAGTCTGGAATCCCGACCGAGAGATCGTTGGGCATAAGAGCATGCTCACTTAGAACTCACGCTGGGGTGAGAATCTAGAAGCTCGACCGAGAGGTGGTCTGGAAGCCCGACCGAGAAGTGGTCTGGAAGCTCGACCGAGAAGTGGTATGGAAGCCCGCCCGGGAAGTAGTTATGGATTGAAGGAGATGTGCTCGTGGACTTAGCCTGATCCCCTGCAATCATGAAGCGTATTACATAAGTCATCAGTTAAATTTGAATCTTACTCTGATTCCAAGGAAGGGATGAGGCGCCAAATTTTGATCAACGCTTCCTGCCACCTTCTACTCCATTTCTCGAGGTAGCCAGATGGAATTTTCGGTCCTCGAGGTATGGTCTCCCCGAGGTATGGTGCCACTATTTGCATATCAACTCATGATTTCCCTATCCTTTCCATCATAAATGTCATTACATAGGGAGTTGACACGTGTCCCCTGAACATTTCTGGTTATAATGCTTTTATGCATGCGGCCCCAGGTTGTTTCTTCCTCTAAATCTGATGGCTATCATGAGCCCCATCATTTTGATTGTCCGTCCAGAATCCCAATGCCCCTTAAGGGTTTTGGTTTGAAAATCCTAAAGGTCTCCAACAGTTGTTCATCAGCGCTTCGTCTTCCTTCAACCTTTCCTTCTCTGCTTGCCTTCGCTCGTTCGCTTTTCCTTTCGTGTAAGTGCTTCTCATCTCTTATCTTCTACCCTTTCATTTGTTGATTCGATAATGGCCGGAGAGATGATGGTGCTATGATATGTGTATTTTCGTTTGGATTTGGATAGAAGCGACCTCAGGTCTGTACGATCTAGTTTGCAGCTTTTCGAAGCATATACGCTTCATCTTCCAGGACCTAATGACCATCTTTATCCTCCTCCCACCGACTTTGTGACCTTCTTCAAAGATCATCTTCTTGGCGGTCTCTGATTTCTTATCCCCGCTTTCTTCTCTTCCTTGAGTCAGTACTTTGGTATCCCCTTGTCCTAGTTCGCTCCTAATGCCTTCCGCGCTATGTGTAGAATGGTGATCTTGTGTTGCCTGTATGAGATCCCCTTGACTACTCAACTCTTTCACCATTTTTATTCTCTTAAGCGATCCAAACCTGGCATCTTCATGGTGTAGTACAGGACCGGGTATAGATTTTTTAAGGGTTGCCTTCTTCAAATAAAGGCCGAAAATCCCACTTTTTCTATGTCTAATTGCCCAAGTCCTTGACCTGGCCTATTGAATGGCGCCTCAATCTTCCCTCTCCCTTTAAGTTGAGAGACCATCAACACCAGCCTACTTGTTTGACTATCTCTGAAAAGCTGGACGGAGTGCAACTAAGGCTCTCTTCTCTGATATAGGAGAGCGTGTTGTATATTTTCAGACTAAGCCCCATCCAGACACCTCTAAGCGTATCGTTTAGTAAGATCACTCGACTTTCCTTGCATATCTCTACTAACTGGGGTATTTTCCTTTGTATGTAGAAGTCGTCATGTTTCGAGCCTTCGTCCTCAACTCTTTCGTGATGCCCAGTGCAATCCTGTGGAAGCGGGGTAGAGAGATCATGGCAGGCCAGGAGGTTCCCCAGGCCAGCGCTTCAGTAGGGGCTTCCTCTCAACAGTCGGGGGACCCCGAGGCCCCTGAAGCTGAATCACTCCCCATTGAGGTAGCTGTTGGAGAGAGGGCTCCCTCTCCGACTCCCGAGCAGCGCTTATGCCTTCAGCGCAAAAGATGGCGAGTCACTCCATCAGTTCAATCGTCACCCTAGAGGCTGCCTATGTCGTGGGCGGCCTTCAAGGCAAAATTCTTGCCTGAGTGTAACACCCATAAATTTCTTCTATTTAAATAGAGCAAAAAGAAGTAGAAGAAGAGAAAAGAAATAAAAATATTATCATAAATGGCCCGGGCTAGGATTTGACACCTAGACCTCTTACTTGAGATTAGTTTAAGTTGTCATTAGTGTGGTGGTAAAATATCACATTGGCAATAGGAAACTATTCCTTATAAGAAGTTTTTGTGTGAAGAGATGTTTCAACTTTCACTTAGTATAAAAGGGAAGGGAAGAGACCAAAAACCTGGAATCTTTTCATTTCCTTCCTCCCTAGCCGAATTCCTTCTCCACTTTTTGTCATGTTTCGGCCAAGAACCCTAGGGTTCCAAACTTTCAAGATTTTCAAGAAAAGAACCTAAGAGGAGGCTTCTCCACGAGGATTAATATGTAGGGGAGGAGAAATCTGGAGACAAGCCATACAAGGGAGGCGATTCTCCCAAAACCCTAGTGGTATAATCATAAGGAATAACGAAAGGATGTAAGTATCTCTCACCTGCAGTATGAGTTGCTTCGGTATTATATATGTATTGATACGTTTAAAGCATGTGAAAGAAGAAGCATGCTATGAGATATTTATTGCATGTTAAGAAAAGATCGATGTTATGGTATGTAAGTGTAAGATTCCCTCAAAGTTGGGATTAAGAGCATGTTTAGGGTATTTTGATTTACTTTCCATTAAGTTTTGGGACTAAGATGCATAATCAAGTGCCTAAAGTGCTTCCTTATAAGTGTGAGGGATTAAGCACACATAAGGTGCTTGTTTAAATGACAAGTAAGTGCAAGTATAAGAAAGCAGTATTTAAAACAAAGTATTTTACTTTTAATTGACATGTATTTAATACAAGGTCCATGGGTGGGCTCCTAGTTCGCCCCTAGGCCCCTAGATCGCCTAGTAATACCCTAATAGGTTCGGGATTAGCTACCTCGGGTCTTATTGGGGATGCGCATAAAGTGGTACAATGTCAGGGTCCAAAGCAAGTTGATTATTATTTTCACTAGTATGTAATGTAAAGTTTTCAAAGTTCATTGTTTGCTTAAGTGAAAGCATCCCTAATTCGAAGACTTTAGTTATAAGGTGCAGCCTTGATGAACTCTATAGTATGGTAAGACTACTATTTCGTTATATGTTTTTCCATTACCTATTTACATTGCTAGCATGGTTTTTAAGTGGTGTTTTACATGATCAACTATTTAAAAATGCATGCCATGTACAGATGTTCGGATTATGTGTTTTAGCATGAGTATTGTCAAATGCATGTTTGGTGTTTTCTTTCAAGCAGTTTTGAAAAGCATGTTTCCCCTTTTAATGCATTGTTTTGTGAGTAGATGGCACTTACTAAGCATTCGCTTACAGATTTGCATTCCTTATACTACAGATAAAGGTAAAGGAAAGCTCGAGTAAGAGGGGGCAGCAGGGGCAGTGCTTGGTGGGTGTGTGTGTGACGAAACTGTGGAAGAAGATTCTAGAATGTGTTAAGACTTGGTGTTAATGTGTTTTCCTACCGTTTGGTTATGCATGAAACTTGTGTAAAATTTATAGTTTAGTAGTAGCTATTGTGTCAAAGACTCTTCCTCAAGTAAAAGAGGTAGAATGGTAGTCTAAAGATGAGTACAAAGGGGAGAAGAAACTCTTTTGTAAATTGGGTGTGACACCACATGGTCCATGACACGGCCGTGTGAATTCACACGGCCATAGTCCTCCCCCTATTGGTCATGGTGACACGGTCGTGTGGATTTACCCGGCTGTGCACCCCTTGCTCTCGGCCAAGGTGACATGGTCGTGTGGTTTCACACGGCCGTGTACCTCTTCCTGCCGGCTAGAGTGACATGGCCGTGTAGATTCACAGGGTCGTGCACCCTTTTTGTCTCAGCCCAGGCGACACGACCATGTGAAGACACACGGTCGTGCACCTCTCCTTCTCGGGCAAGAATACACTCCCGTGTGGATTTACACGGTTGTGCCCTGCTCTAGTAGGGAGGGCCTTACACGGCCGTGTGGCACACACGGCCGTGCCTTGCTCCAGCAGGGAGGGCCTTACACGGACGTGTGGCACACACAGCCGTGCCCGGATACGAGTCTGGTAAGGTTACACGACCGGTCCTCACCACACGTCCACGACTAGCTCCTTCTCGGGTAAGGCTACACGATCGGTTAGGGCCACACGGCCCAGGTCCTCTAGTAGTACTAGACTTCATCTCAAGCTCTGCAACGCTCCAAAACACGACTCAACAGTCGAAACAAGTTCAGAGTAGATCTCTGGACCGAGCTGTGTGCAAATAATAATGTTATAGTAGGTATGAAAAGGAGGAACGTTCGTGGCTTAGGTCAGGGCTAAGAAGTGCAGGCATTACAGTTTGGTATCAGAGCCAAGTTCCATCTTTCCATCACACACACATCGAGCATTGATCCTATAGCTTCCAAGTAAGAAAGTACCCTCTCGTAATTTTATGCATTTATCTCTCTTATGATTAATAAGAATTGTTTGTAAGATTAAGCATGTTTATACATGAGTTATAGTAAGAAGGAATGAGGATGGGGTGAAGTATGTCTCACTGGTTTGGTTTATGATATGTAGAATGGCTAGAGGATGACCGGCTAGACAGCCAAGGGTTAATGAAGCTCAACCAGTGGAAAATGAGTTTGCACCACAGCCCAACCTTATAGAAGTAGTAGCTCAGCTGCAAAGATAATTGGCGGAGCAGCAGCAGGTTATTGCAACCCTGATTGCTAACCAGCAGACTCATCCTGTAGTTCCACAAGAGGCCAATATAGTAGCACCTATTATGGTTGAAGTTCCATCAGTTACACCTGTAGCCCTAGCAAAGGGAGTGAGGCAAGAAGCATATCTCATCCAGTGGCAGAAACTGAAACCAGAGAATTTCTCTGGCACCAATGAACAATGGGATGCTCAGGCATGGTTCAAAACCCTGGAGAGTATAATGGAGCTACTGGACTGGCCGAAGGTAGAAAAGATTAAGTGTGTCTCCTTCTACCTCATAGGTGATGCAAGAATGTGGTGGGAACGGGTAAAGGCAAAACGGAAAGCAGATCAAATGACCTTATCTGACTTCGAGACGGAGTTCTTCAAAGAGTTCTTCCATATGTGAGTCACGAACAAACCTTACGATGAGTTCACGGAATTCCGACAAGGAAGTTTATCAGTAGATGAAGTCGTGAAGAAATTCAATAGGTTGGCTCGCCTATGTCCCAAGTTGGTCAGCACAAAAAGCGAAAGGGTAAGATTAATGCTCAAGATGTTGAGGCCAGAGATAGCTCTGAATGTAGCTAGCAGAATTAATATACCTCAGACTGCCGAAGAGGTGATTAGTAGTGCCCTGATCACGGAGCACTACCTGAACAGTATCAAGCAGTAGAAGCCAGTCTTGATGGAGAATAAAAATCAAGGAAGTTCTGGCACTTAGAAGCCTCAGAGTCATGGGTCAACCTAGAAGGGGAGCTCCAAGAGGAAGCAGTGGAGTAATAAGAAGGGAGGATTTGTAAGCAAGCAGCTTAAGTATGCTACATGTTCCACGTGCGAAAAAAATGCATCCTGGAATCTGTCGCAAGGGCACTAGTAGTTGTTATACATGTGGTCAAGAGGGGCATATGGCTAAGAATTGCCTGACCAAGATCAACCTACCTCCCGCACAACTTGTGCAATATGGAGGCAAGCAGGCACAACTACACTAGATGCAGGCTGCGTTGGAGGGTCCTCATATTAGCCAAGGTAGACTGGAGGCTCCACCAAGTTCTACAAATGCTCGAGTCTTCTCCCTTACCAGAGAGGAGGTAGCAAACGCCTCCACTGTTATCACAGGTCATATAGACATTTTTAATCAATATGCAACTGTGCTATTTGATACTGGGCAACACATTCATTTGTTTCCATAGTATTTGCTGAAAGAATAGGTATACCTCCGGAGATCCTAAGTGGACAGTTCTTGACAACACTACCCTCGGGAGAGATAATGACATCTACACACTGGCTACGAGCTGTGCCAGTCAAAATTTCAGACAGAGAACTGTACATCGATCTGATAATGCTGAACATGCCTGATTATGATGTTATTTTTGGGATGGACTTTTTGAGCAAGTATAGTGCTTCCATCGAGTGCCGTAAGCGAAGAGTCATATTTCAACCCGAGGCAGAGTCTAAGTTTGAGTTCATCTGAGAATCAAAGAAGAGAACCCAGAAATTTTTATCGGCCCTGAAAGTTTAGAAACTGTTAGCCGATGGATGTGCTGGGTTTCTCGCGCATGTGGTTAATACCCAACAAGAAAGAGCCCAAAAGCTAGAGGAAGTTAGAGTCATATGTAATCACCCGGAAGTGTTTCCGGATGAATTGCCAGGCTTAGATCGGGATAGGGAACGTGAATTTGAGATTGAACTCATCCCTAGTACGCATCCAATCTCCAAAGCACCCTACCACATGACTCCAGCAAAATTAAAAGAACTTCAAGGACAGTTACAGGAACTACTTGACAAGGGCTTCATTCACCCTAGTCACTCACCATGGGGAGCTACAGTGTTGTTCATAAAGAAGAAGGACGAGTCCATGCGAATGTGTGTGGATTACCGAGTGCTGAATAAAGAAACAATCAAGAACCGGTATCCCTTGTCGAGAATTGATGATCTATTTGATCAGTTAAAGGGAGTCACAGTCTTTTCCAAGATAGACTTGCGGTCCGAATATCATCAAGTGAAAGTGAAGGCTGATGATGTACCGAAGATTGCATTTCAGACGAGGTATGGACACTACGAGTTCGTAGTCATGCCTTTTGGAGTGACGAACGCTCCTGCTACATTTATGGACCTGATGAACAGAGTGTTCAAGGAGTATTTGGATAATTTTGTGATCGTCTTCATAGACGATATTCTTATATAGTCCAGAACTAAGGAAGAACATGCTGAACATTTGAAGACAATATTACAGATTCTTCAGTAGAGACAGTTGTACGCGAAGTTCTCCAAGTGCGAGTTTTGGCTCGATTAAGTGTCCTTTCTGGGCCACATTATTTCCAAAGATGGGGTTATGGTAAACCCGATAAAAATAAAAGCTGTGAGTAACTGAAATAGACCCAAGAATGTCAGTGAAATTAGGAGTTTTCTTGGGCTAGCAGACTACTATAGGAAATTTATAGAGAACTTCTCAAGGATCGCCTCTCCTTTGACAGTACTTACTAGAAAGAATAGAAAATTTGAGTGGATTGAGAATTGTGAGAAGATTTTCATTGAACTAAAAAGGAGACTAACTAGTGCTCCAATCCTGACTCTTCCAGAAAATGGTGAGAGCTTTGATGTTTACAACGACGCTTCTAAATTGGGACTCGGAGATATGCTGATGCAAAATTGCAGAGTCATTGCCTACGCCTCGAGACAATTCAAAGATTATGAGAAGAACTATCCTACTCATGACCTTGAGTTAGCAGCAGTAGTCTTCGCTCTCAAAGTCTGGAGGCATTATTTATACGGAGCTCAGTGTAAGATTTACACAGATCACCAGAGTCTGAAGTATTTCTTCACTCAGAAAGATATGAACATGAGATAGTGGAGATGGCTTGAGCTAGTCAAAGACTATGACTGTGAAATCATCTACCACCGAGGGAAGGCGAACAAGGTGGCACATGCGCTAAGTAGAAAATCTTGCGCAACCTTATTGCCCTTATCTGCTATGTCCCAACCCCTACAGAAGGAAGTAGTAAACTTTGGGCTAGAAATTATTACCAGGCAGCTCTCCACCTTGACATTAGTGTCAATCCTAATTAAAGATATACAGAAAGGGCAAGATGAAGATCCTAATATTCAGAAGATCAAGCAGAGAATACAGGAAGGAGAAAATAGAGAGTTCCGAGTATCAGACCGTGGGATACTATATTGTGGTAATCATCTCTATGTCCCTAATCAAGAAGAACTGCGAAGGAAAATTCTATAAGAAGCCCATGGAACACCCTATGCGATGCATCCTGGTTCCACCAAGATGTACCAAGATATAAAGGGACGCTTCTGGTGGTCTGGAATGAAAAGAGATGTTGCGCGATATGTCAGTACCTGTCTGACGTGTCAACAGGTTAAAGTAGAACATCAGAGACCAGACGGAGTTCTGCAGCCTATCCAGATTCCGGAGTGGAAATGGGAAGATATATCTATGGACTTTATAGTTGGATTACCCAGAACCATGAATGGTTATGATGCTATCTGGATAATAGTGGACAGATTAACCAAGTCTGCTCATTTCCAGGCTATCAGAATATCCTACTCTATTGAGCAGTTAGCACATTTGTATGTGAAAGAGGTTATCAGATTGCATGGAGTTCCCAAAATCATAATTTCTGATAGAGATGGTCATTTTACTTCACACTTCTGGGATTGTGTTCAGAGAGCTCTTGGCACTAAGCTGCGGTTTAGCACTGCATTTCATCCTCAAACTGAAGGGCAAACAGAACGGGTGAACCAAGTTTTGGAGGATATGCTACGGGCTTATGGCTTAGATTTCAAAGGAAGCTGGTGTTGATAC
Source organism: Zingiber officinale (assembly GCF_018446385.1). Taxonomy (NCBI): domain Eukaryota; kingdom Viridiplantae; phylum Streptophyta; class Magnoliopsida; order Zingiberales; family Zingiberaceae; genus Zingiber; species Zingiber officinale. The sequence goes on from NC_055987.1 coordinate 39,704,853, forward strand.
TTATACTTAGCAGAGTTCGCATATAATAATAGCTATCAAGCTACTATCAGAATGACACCTTACGAGGCTTTATATGGAAGGAGATGTAGATCTCCTATCTGTTGGTATGAAGGTGGTGAAAAGAAAGAAATGAGACTCTATACGAACCTTATCGAGGACACCACCAAAGCCATTCAGAATATTCGCCAAAGAATAGAAACTGCTCAGAGCCGGCAGAAGAGCTATAAGGATGTGCGCCGAAGAGCGCTGGAATTTGAGGTTAGGGACTCAGTGTTCCTCAAAGTAGCTCCTATGAAAGGAGTGATGCTGTTTGGAAAGAAAGGAAAGTTGAGTCCACGTTATGTGGGGCCGTACCGGATCACTAGAAGGGTTGGCAAGGTAGCTTATGAGCTGGAACTATCACAGGAAATGCCAGCCATTCATAATATCTTTCATGTCTCAATGCTGAAGAAGCATGCTCCTGATGCAAACCAAGTGATTGAACCACAGACGGTACAAGTTCGAGAGGAGCTCAGTTATGAAAGTCGACCTATTCAGATAATAGATCGAGAAGTTAAGAAGCTGAGGAACAAAGAGATACCGTTAGTCAAAGTGTTGTGGCAAGTCAACAGTATAAAGAGGTAACATGGGAATGCGAGGACGATATGTGATAGAAGTATCCACAATTGTTCTAAGTTCGAGGAAGAACTTTTTATAAGCTATGGGGAATTGTAACACCAATAAATTTTCTCTATTTAAATAGAGCAAAAAGAAGTAGAAGAAGAGAAAAGAAATAAAAATATTATCATAAATGACCCGGGTTAGGATTTGAACCCTAGACCTTTTACTTGAAATTAGTTTAAGTTGCCATTAGGGTGGTGGTAAAGCATAACATTGGTAATAGGAAACAATTCCTTATAAGCATTTTTTGTGTGAAGAGATGTTTCAACTTTCACTTAGTATAAAAGGGAAGGGAAGAGACCAAAAACCTGGAATCTTTTCATTTCCTTCCTCCCTAGCCGAATTCCTTCTCCACTTTTTGTCATGTTTCGGCCAAGAACCCTAGGGTTCCAAACTTTCAAGCTTTTCAAGAAAAGAACCTAAGAGGAGGCTTCCTCACGAGGATTAGTACGTAGGGGAGGAGAAATCCGGAGACCAAGGCATACAAGGGAGGCGATTCTCCCCAAACCCTAGTGGTATAATCGTAAGGAATAGTGAAATGATGTAAGTATCTCTCACCTGTAGTATGAGTTGCTCCGGTGTTATATATGTATTGATACGTTTAAAGCATGTGAAAGAAGAAGCATGTTATGAGATATTTATTGCATGTTAAGAAAAGATCGATGTTATGATATGTAAGTGTAAGATTCCCTCAAAGTTGGGATTAAGAGCATGTTTAGGGTATTTTGATTTACTTTCCATTAAGTTTTGGGACTAAGATGCATAATCAAGTGCCTAAAGTGCTTCGCTATAAGTGTGAGGGATTAAACGCACATAAGGTGCTTGTTTAAATGACAAGTAAGTGCAAGTATAAGAAAGCAGTATTTAAAAGAAAGTATTTTACTTTTAATTGGCATATACTGGACACAAGATCTATGGGTGGGCTTCTAGATCGCCCCTAGGCCCCTAGATCGCCTAATAATACCCTAATAGGTTCGGAATTAGCTACCTCGGGTCTTATTGGGGATGTGCGCAAAGTGGTACAATGTCGGGGCCCAAAGCAAGTTGATTATTATTTTCACTAGTATGTAATGTAAAGTTTTCGAAGTTCATTATTCGCTTAAGTGAAAGCATCCCTAATTCGAAGACTTTAGTTATAAGGTGCAGCCTTGATGAACTCTATAGTATGGTAAAACTACTGTTTCATTATATATATTTTTCCATTACCTGTTTACATTGCTAGCATGATTTTTAAGTGGTGTTTTACATGATCAACTATTTAAAAATGCATGCCATGTACAGATGTTCGGATTATGTGTTTTAGCATGAGTATTGTCAAATGCATGTTTGGTGTTTTCTTTCAAGTAGTTTTGAAAAGCATGTTTCCCCTTTTAATGCATTGTTTTGTGAGTAGATGGTATTTACTAAGCATTCGCTTACAGATTTGCATTCCTTATATTGCAAATAAAGGTAAAGGAAAGCTCGAGTAAGAGGGGGCAGCAGGGGAGTGCTTGGTGGGTGTGTGTGTGACGGAACCGTGGAAGAAGATCCTGGAATGTGTTAAGACTTGGTGTTAATGTGTTTTCCTACCATTTGGTTATGCATGAAACTTGCATAAAATTTACATTTTAGTAGTAAATAGTATGTTAAAGACTCTTCCTCAAGTAAAGGGGTAGAATGGTAGTCCAAAGATGAGTCCAAAGGGGAGAAGAACCTCTTTTGTAAGGCTGGGTGTGACCCCACACGTCCCGTGACACGGCCGCTTGGATTCACTCAGCCACAGTCCTCCCCCTATCAGTCATGGTGGCACGACTGTGTGGATTTACACGGTTGTGCACCCCTTGCTCTTGGCCAAGGTGACATGGTCGTGTGGTTTCACATGGTCGTGCCCCTCTTCCTGTCGGCCAGAGTGACATGACCGTGTGGATTCACACGGTCATGCATGCTTTTTGTCTCGCCTCAGGCAACACGGTCATGTGAAGACACACGGGCGTGCACCTCTCCTTCTTGGGCAAGAATACACGCCCGTGTGGATTCACACAGCCGTGCCCTGCTCTAGTAGGGAGGGCCTTACACGCCCGTGTGGCACACACAGCCGTGCCTTACTGCAGCAAGGAGGACCTTACAAGGCCGTGTGGCACATACAGTTGTGCCCAGATACGAGTCTGGTAAGGTTACACGGTCGGTCCTCACCACACGACCACGACTAGCTCCTTCTCGGGTAAGGCTACACGGTCGGTCAGGGCCACACAGCCCAGGTCCTCTATGTTAGTGTTAGTCCTAGTATCAATTATAAGATAATTTTAAAGGGCTCATTTTGTATCATATATCATTATTAATAAAAGGTAAAGTTGGTTATTATATTTATTTCCACTACAAGAAAAAAGACATACAACAACGGTTTTTCACCGTTGTCGTAGGCCATTTTCAACTGTTGTTAAAGGCTGTGTTGTTAAAAGGGGTGGCAAACGACAACAGTTTTTAACCGTTGTCTGCGAAGGCAAAGACAACATTTTAACAACGGTGAAAAACTGTTGTCTTTTCCTACAAAGACAACAGTTTTTCACCGTTGTCTTTGAGCGTATGCCTAGGTTCTTCAACAACAGTTTTGAACTGTCTACGACAACGGCTAAAAAGCGTTGTCTTTTTAGCCAACGACATCGGTTTGACAACGGTTAAAAACCGTTGTCTTTTTAGGCAACGATGTTAAATAACATCAGTTTGTCACTATTGTCTTTTAATGCCATTGACAACAGTTTGACATATTTAAACTGATGTCTTTAGGTACAATATACAATATTTTGACAATAAATAAAAAACTTATTAATCTTTTCCTACTCAATGGTTTATAAAAAACATCCAGTGCAAATTTCATTGATAAAAAACCTACATAATCAATATTTACAATGCAAATATTCCAACATTCAAACATCACAAAAGTACCAAACATCAACATTCAAACATCACAAAAGTTTACACAGCCAAAAGTTTATATATATCACACATATAGTCCAAAATATCATGTTTTGTTGGAGCACGTCTTCTCTACCTGTGCATGCATCTTCTAAACAGCCTGTGCATCTTCTAAACTGCAGCCTTTTCTGGTTTCTCCTCCCTCCTAGCTTCTCTTTTCTTCTCCTTTCACAGAAACTGCAGCATAAGATTGCAAGTTAATTCATTTCCCAGGAGTAAATGGCATAAAAAATGGATCTCTTGGAAATTTCACACGTACCAGACCTTATTACAGTTTTACAAAAACTCAGAGTAGTATGTCTTAAAAGACCAGCTATATGGCTTTACAAGTAACTCTTAAGTATGGTAAACCAAACCTATCAACTTTACATATACCCAAAAAAATTCTATCCAATTTGAAGCATATAGAATCTAGCTAAATTCACAGAGCAAGCAATGGCTTAGAGCAACAACCAGATTCTGGTTCTATCATCGAGCATCAAAAAAGCATTATAGAATCTAGCTAAATTAGACATGAAAAATCAAGTTCCAACTTATTTCCGGAGCATACAAAATCACAAATACAAACAAGGGCTGAAGCAACAAAGCAGCACACAGAGAATTAAACAAACAAGCTTTACTAATTTAAATTCACAGAGCAAGCAAATTGATCAACCCACAATTATCATAAGGATCTACTCTCTTGATACTCAAATAGACTCAGTAAACGGCCTAACTTCTAGCACGAATCAAAATTCCTAACTATATTAGCATTTTCCCCAATTCATATTCGAATAAAATTCTCCGACAATCATGCAAAAGCATAGAGATGGTTTATTTAGTTTTTATACGGAATAGAGAGTAGAAAAGAGCAATCCAAACTTCCGACAACATCATAGAGGATACCGCTAATTAGATCATGGAAATCACATAGATAGAACTAGTAAAGAACATAAAAGCCCAAGATTTAACGATGAGACTGAGGGATTTAACAAAGGACCTGCATCTAACCATGTATCAAACCAGAAATTAATATGATCTTCACCTAAACGCCATCTAATATGCTCTTCTGCTACGTTTCTCATCTGTAACGTCCTGTGCAGTTTTGTGAACTCATGTGTGCAGTTTAGTCATGCCGATTGGATTTGGTAAATGGACTCAGAGACAGATATCTCCAAATCAAGTGCAATCAAGTATAAGCAGCATGTATTCAATTTAACTGAATATTATTATTGTCAAATGCAATAAGATGAACTCATGTATATACCTATTCATAAATATGATCTTGTATGCATTCTGCTATCTCAGAGCGCACTTCATCAATTTCTTCTTGAGAGTACTCCGCTTTTGTGAACTGTGAACACACATAAATTATATGATCTTAAAGAACAAAATATAATTAATTGAAAAAAATAATAACTAAATAACTTCTAATTATTTGAGATGATAAAGATAATATTACTATCGATGGTAGTGTATCCCCCTCGATCATTGCATTTTCTTCAGTAATTTGCCTCATAAATCTCATCACGTAATAACCACATTGTTTCGCATCTGGCTGCCTAGGAACCTACGTTAAAGGCAATTGATATTGTTAATGATAAATATACACATACCTTGATTGATTGAAATAGAAGTACCCATACCTTGATTACTTCCCATTGTACATGCTTTCTTCCTTTCCTTCCATTGTTCGAATTAAACAATCTTAACGCCCTTCATATATACATTCACCATAGTTGATATATAAGTGTTTTATGACTAAATTAAATACATAATAAAAAGCATATATAAACTCACATTTCCACAACATATTTCCCATCTTCATCACAAATGCGATGACTTAAAGAATCCAACAAGTAAACAATCTCCTTATGAGGTTTAATGACAGTCAAATTCCAATGGAAACTACACACAAATACAAAATTAGTGCATACAATTCACTAAAATAATCAATTGAAAATGATATTAAAGATGTTCATTACCCATTGCAACTTGGCACCAAAACTAATTGATTAATTGATGCACCACTCATCCTATCTGCTAAGAAACTTGCCCTCTGGTTCAACCGTTCAGTTTTACCTATTTTGTCTTGTGTGGTTTTTTGAAAGTTTGGGATGCTATGCGGATTTACAAATCTGAATTTATCAATCTTATTTTCTTTTACCAACTTTTTATAAAGATGCCTGCCATTTGAAATAAAAAAAAAATCAGAACTATATTAGATATTAAATACTGATCTAATAAAGTATGTGCTTCTTATATACTAAATTTAAAAAAGAACAAACAATACTACAAGGTAATTCGAAGACTTACCATATGTAAACAACCACACAATTTCCTGAAATTGGCTCCAAGTGATACAAAGCACTAATGTCCTCAAGATGCAAGTTCAGTTCATAATCATCTTGAAATACCTCATGATCTAAAGCAATTGACAATTTCCTTCCATTCTCAAGAGCACGCTTACAATAACAATACACCACGCGCAATGATCTTGGCACACTTGATAACAAAGTCTGGTTATTTTCTACATGTGCTGTTTTCTTCATTTGACGCTTCTAATAATTGTAATTGTAAACTTTTTAGATAGGTGCAATACTAAATAGTTTCACAGATATTTACTTTGAAATATTATCTTAGATGTACCTTTTGTCGTAGCATCAGCAGGTGTTTTGGCCAAGCCACATGGGTTCCAACAGCATCACCAATAGTTTCACATTCATTGGGAATCGGAACTGGCAAACATGCTGATTTCTGCATTGCTTCATCGATGGATACACGCATACAATTCTTGGGTAACGGAACACCATGGAGAGAGTGATTAACTCCAATGACCTCAACAACTGTACCATATGCAACAATGTCTGTGCTAGAATCCAATGTCAAAATAACTGATTTACCCTAAAAGATAAATAGTTGTGTCATTGAATTATACTAACTCTTTATTTTAATAATAAATATAACCACAACTTATATACCTGTAAAGCAACTTCTTTATCCACAACTTGCATTTCGACATCATTGAACTCTTCATGACTGGGGAAAGTCTTATCGGTGTTCAGTTTATTGTCATTTTGTTGAGGTAACTTTACCGAGCAACTTCCTTTGTCATCAATGTCACTGCCCCATCCACCCTTTTTGTAGACAATTGCTTCAAGGTTTTGAATGCGTGTATCTTGGTCTTGAATTAATTTTCTAGCCTCCACCAACTCTCTCTTTTGCTCAATCAGTAGCTCTCTATCAACATGGTCAGTCTTCCATCTACTACCATTAAAGAACAATGATGGAGTGATATGACCTCCAACAGCCCTCACACGTCCACTATGTTCTCTTGAATTGAGTGCTTTCGTAAGAATATCTTCTTTTGTCCCATTAATTTCGAGTGTACCCTCACGCTTCTGTTGTATATAATCATCCTGTCATCCAAATAAAAAAATTACTTTAAAAGTTTCATTGAAATACAATAATTGATTTTTACTCATAGCTTCTCACAATCTTGTCTATTGTTTGTTTCAACTCTTGGCCATCAAATTTCCCTTCTTTATTAACCCTTCCTTTCTTCCAAATAATAGCTCTATTGATTTCATCATCGTCACATAATTCATTTGCCTAAGAACAAGAATAATTGAATGATATATGTTAAATAAGAATGATTATTAAATGCTAAACAAAACCGTTATACGAATTTTATAAGCAAAATATACTTACTATTTCTTCAGCATATCGTGCATATCCTTTACGAGCAAGGCGATGGGGGTATATGTTCTTCTTTCTTTTCTCCTTTTGTTGTTCACTTAGTTTCTAGTCAAGTGAAACATTCCACATATCAAATTTACTAATTCATCATTTACCTTAATATCTACTTATTTTGAAAGAACAAAAGACTAAACTTACAATAAAGTCATCAGACATGCGAGTCCTGACAAAAGAAATCCAATCATCTCTTGCAAGACCATAGCCGCTAGGTGGTTCATCCAACTCTTCGAGTTTGTCAAGCTTCTTCGAAATGAATGTCTGAGTGAGATGGGATTTAAACTGACGCCACTTATTACTTGCTGAATTCAAACATCCCTTCTTCCAACTTGGGGGAACATCATATGTCAGCTATAAAACACAATTGGGAATACAATAAACTGATTAGTACCTATATTCATCATTGACACCATAAGCAAACACAATTTCTGGAAATTATTCTAGCATTGAAACAACACACACATACATTAAGTTTAAGGCATTCTCATCATTGAGTGTTTTGGAGATCTGAAATTACCAAAACAAAGCTAATGCAGGAGTGCTCGTGGCTTTTGATTTGCCCTATTTGTTTATTAGTTTAATTGTGGATCTATTTTCAATCTGGATGATTTAGTTAACGATAGAGTCTCAGCGCTGTTAACATCGTTCGCCTTATTATAGGCAAGTAGTAACTCGCATGGATGTATCCACTTCCGAATATGATGAAACTAATGCCTTAAAATAGGAGGTTATTATACACCCATAATAATTTGGTTGACAGTAGGGTTGTAATATCTAAAACAGAAAACATTTGATATTCAAGTTATTAGATGGATGGAAGCTTTGGATTGTAGTAGACAACCACAAACAATGAGATATACAACCATTTCTCTTGTATTTGTATAGTTTTGTTAGGAAGATTGAGCTTTAGTATTTAACATGTCTAGAGCCTTAAGTTCAGTTGTTGTGCTATTGCACATATTGGATATTTGTGTATATCAGATATAAAATCATGCCCTTAACATTTTGTTTGAAGAATCAAGTGCAAGTAAAGACATATACAAACAGCACTAGCTTTGGACACTGATATGACAGACAAATGGATTTGTTCTTGATTTCGTACAATTAACCTAGGACAATGTTAGGATCCTTTGAGGATTGTTGGTTACTTATAATCCTAAGTTTTCTAGTTGGAGCAACATTCGTTTTGAAATTGTTTGATGATTGGCAGTTGGTAATCAGGTCTTACAATGTTTGTAGATTTGGTAATTTCTTGTTGAGACACTGGACGACAATGCAATCCTGGTTTTCTCTTTGCTTTACAATTGTTTCAATGCTAATGCAGAAACAAAGCTACCAGAACTAAGTACAAATGAAAACCCCACTGATATAGAAAAAGAACCTACTGAGGGATCTAAAACTGAAATGGAACAAGGAGAATCACGAACAACAGAAGAACAACCTACTGAAACATACGAAGCTGAAAGAAAGGAAGCAGAACCTTGTGAAATTTAAGAACCTTCAACTGAACTATCTAAACCTGAGCAAATGCAGCAGAGCAACTTGAAATAGAAAACCAATCTTTAACTTGTATATATAAAAATCATACTGTTGAATGCTGGAGTAGCAAGAACAGCAGGCAATTCATACTGTTTTACTATCTTTAACTCATCTTTTCATGCATGCCATGATATGACAAATAAAATTTGCAACATGATAATTGACCAGAATTTCTTTAACTTACTTACATTAACTGATTCCCATATCAATTCTTTAACTTCATTTGGAACTTGTTTCCACGTCTTGTAAGATATCTTGACCTTTTCTCGAGCAAGCAAGCCAATGTAACTTTGCATTGCAATAGCAGCTCCTCCTACTGGCTGTCCAAGTTTATTAAATCTTACCTCATTTCGAATTCCTTGAACCCTTTGTTTAGTAAGCTTATCCAGATGGGTACGACCTCTAGATGTTCTTGTTGTTTCAGTGTCTGTAGATTCCAGCATTGTCTCAACCTGTAAACTGTTGTTAGTGGATGTAGATGCAATTTTTCCTTTGCCCTTCCCAATCGTTGCAGGTTGTCCTTTTCTCTTGCTTGAAGCATGAATTGTGTCATCACCATCAGATTTGATTTTAAGCTTTCCAAAGGATGCCATAGATCTCAAATTTAATCTATTGATAAAAAAGTGAAACAACATATCAATATTTAAAAAATACACAATAAGAAATTCACCTACAAAAGAAAATCAACATACATAGATAAAAATTTGAAATACCATCATGTGCACAAAATCATATTCAAAAACAAGATACATATCAATATTGTCTACAAACATATCTTCAAAAAAAAACTATAATTGGTTAAACATTTTCAACCCAAGTGCCATCACAATCTTCACGAAGGCATTGGGGTTCATTGTCATCTACTCCGTAAGCATCCATTGATGGTAACTCTCTGGTAAAAGATTGATAGTGGACTATAGTGTCTTCCAATTCATCCCCATTTGCATATTCAAATGACTCTCTAGTAGGAGTTGCAAGTACAATACTCCATACAGGATCTTCAGGATCTTCAATATAAAATACTTGCTTCGCTTGACTTCCCAAGATAAAAGAATCTGATTTGAATCCAATTCATTTCAAATTTACCAATGTGAAACCAAGATCATCTACTTTTATACCATTATTATTCTCCACCCAATTACATTTGAACATTGGAATTTGAAATTTGTGGTAATCAAGTAACCATATTTCTTCAATAACTCCATAAAAAATCATGTCCGACACAATTGGATTTTTATCCTTTGCACTGGCAACTTGCATTGTCTTTGCGACTAAGCTTACTCCAGAATTTTGAGCAACTCGTACATCATCACGTTCTTTCGTAGCATAAGTAATCCCATCAATCAAATAACTAGAATACTTTAACACTTTCTTGCTAGGTCCACGCGCTATCCACTTTAATCTTTCAGATATTTGAAGGGTCGAATGGTCAACCGCACGTTCAACCTATAGTTAACAATATAATAAAATTTAAATTTTTGTGTAAGATACCAAGAGTTGTATGTATGCTAATACATAGTAGTTTTGGAACGTACAATATCATGCAACCAGTTAATAAATGTTCGGTTATGCTCATCTTGTAGCCACTTTTTGGACTTAGCTTTTTGAGGAAATCTTGCTCTCAACTCCACCATGTGTGCCCTAATAGAATTATTTTAAATAAATAAACCAATAGAATGAATTCAAATTGCATAAAAGTATTGATAAGTTAGAGAACATACTCGATATAAGGATCAATCTCATCATCATTCGTCAATATGTAACGATGTGCTTGTTGCAACTCATCATGCCTAGCGGAGTGCACTATTGCACCCGATAAAGGGTTAGTACATTCTACTTTCTGATGACTTGATGGTATCCCAATTGTGTGGACATTAGATAGATAGTCTGAGCAAAATTCGACAGCCTCTTCAGCAATATAACATTCGGCTATACACCCTTCAGGCCGATTGTGATTGCGCACATAACCTTTCAAAATCTTCATGTATCTTTCAAATGGGTACATGTGTCTATACCAAACAGGTCCGCACAATTTGACCTCTCGCACGAGATGAACAGTTAAATGAATCATTATATCAAAAAATGAAGGAGGGAAATACTTTTCAAGCAAACACAATATCATTACAATCTCTCTTTGCAAGTCATCCATCTTTAAAACGTCTATTACTTTACTATATAACGCATTGAAGAAGAAACACAACCGAGTGATAGTATCTCTGACATGTTTTGGCAAGACACCACGAATAACCACTGGAAGTAATTGTTGCATTAAAGTGTGATAGTCATGTGACTTAAGGCCAACAAGTTTCAAATCCTTCATCGACACAAGGTTTTTAACATTAGATGAGTAACCTTCAGGGACCTTTATTCCTGACAAAGAATTGCAAATACTTCTTTTCTCAGCTTTACTTAGAGTGTAACAGGCAGCTGGCAGAAACGTTCTTTTCTCCCCAATCCTTGGTGCCAGTTCAGTTCTTAAATTCATTTCCATAAGGTCTAATCTTGCTGCGACTCCATCCTTTGTTTTTCCTGGAATGTCAAATAATGTACCGATGAGACTTTCACATACATTTTTTTCAATGTGCATCACATCAAGAACATGTCGAACATGTAGCTCTTTCCAATATTCAAGTTCAAAGAATATTGATTTCTTTTTCCAACATGTTTCTCCATCATTCCTCTTTGATGATAGCTTTCCGCTGATTTTTCCCAACTGATAATTATTTCTTTCAACTCTTTCCAAAACTTCATGGCCACTCAATGGCTTTGGTGCAAGGTTAAATTCTTGGTTTCCATTAAATGCCTTCTTTTGCCTTCGATAAGGATGACATAAAGGTAGAAACCTTCTATGGCCTGTATATGACATTTTTCTACAATGCTTCAACCTTGTTGAATAAGTTTTTTCTGCACAAATAGGGCATGCATGATATCCCTTCACAACACATCCTGACATGTTCCCATATGCAGGAAAATCATTGATTGTCCATAGCAGAACAGCTTTAAGAGAGAAACTTTCTTCTCGATATGCATCATATGTTTCGACACCTTTATCCCATAAACATTTTAAATCATCAATCAGAGGTGCTAAGTAAACATCAATATCATTTCCTGGTTGTCTAGGACCAGATATCAACAAAGTGAGCATAATAAATTTTCTCTTCATACACAACCATGGTGGAAGGTTGTATGTGATCATTAAAACTGGCCAACAACTATATGTAGACCTCAACAAACTGTGGGGATTAATCCCGTCTGCTGATATAGCCAATCTCAGATTTCTGGGCTCAGAAGCAAAATCAGGCCACATGCGATCAACTAATTTCCAAGAAGGTGCGTCAGCTGGATGACGTAAGTATCCATCATGAATTCTTTTATCAGTATGCCAGGTTAACTCCTTGGATATCGCCTTATTCCGAAACATTCTTTGAAATCTTGGCATGGGTGGGAAATACCACAAGACCTTTGCAGGAACTCCTTCTTTTATCTTGGATTTGTTGCTCAACTTCCACCTTGATGTCCCGCAAGTAGGGCAATTGGCAAAATCTTCGTACTCCTTCCAGTATAAGATACAATCATTAGGACAAGCATGAATTTTCACGTAATCCATCCCTAATGCACGTAAGCTTTTCTTTGCCTCATACAAAGATAAGGGTAATTCATTGTCATCTGGAAGCATTTCTCCTAACAAAATAAGTAAATCGGTAAAACTTTTATCACTCCAACTATATTTTGCCTTCAAGTTAAATAATTTCACAACTGCAGATAACTTTGTGAATTTTGTGCATCCAGGATATAAACATTTCTCGGCATCTTCAAGTAGCTTATTGAACTCGCTTGGATTCTCAACATAACTATCATATACAGCTTGCACCATATCTATAGGCTCCTCGGCAAAATATTTGTATTCATCTTGCCCCACGCGATCATTACTGTTCATTGAGTTTTCTGTCATAGTTCTTTCCCCATGCCATATCCATGTATGATATGTCAAATCTATACCATTACAATACAAATGTGCCCTTATAGTTTCAACATTTTTCTTCTTTATGTTACCACATCTTACACATGGGCAAGGTATTGCATTAGGATCGTTAGCGTTTTCCAGTGCAAATTGCAAGAAAGACTCTACTCCAATATCATATTCACTAGATAGTCTATCCTTTGACATCCATTCTTTGTCCATTCTTGTTATAAGTACTAATCAGCTAGAAATGAGATAACACCTACCTTCAAAACAATTGTACAGTATACAACAAGATCTTAACACAATGAACAAGAAACATAAGATATTCTTAGCATACAATCTATACAATCAAGTAACTAAATTATTAAAATAAGTGAATCTGCTAATAAGAGAAAAACTATCTATGGATGTGAAGAAAGGGAAGGGTTTAGTGCAAAAACGTGAAGGGTTCAAAACCACCTTAGATGAAAAAATATTTGAAATAAACTATAATGTGAACTCTAGCTCAAAGATAGGACTATTAATGAATACCAAAAGCAGATTAAAAATTTGTCAAGCAAGCAAGCATATTGAAAAACTTGAGGCAACTATTGTTTCATTGAAGAATAAAGAAACAGGAAGCTAGTCTGCAGGCAACTATGAGAAACTTGAGGTAACAATTTGTCAATTAACATTCAATATATGGTGAAATCCTCTAATATTCAGCATATTGAGAAACTACAAGAGGAAGCTATTCTACAAGCTAGGAGGTTGTCTAGTGCCACTGAAACTATTACATAGATTGCTTGACACTTTTAATTTTCCAATATCATACTGATCTTATTTTACATTCATAGATGACCAAATTCTTGTGCCTATCATGTTTGAATAACATCTAGTGTAGGTATATAAGAGCAAATCATTGACAAGAAAAACAAGCTCATGACACATCTTGAAATAAAAGAAGATAATGGAAATTCAGTGGAAACCCTGAAGGAAGCTAGGCAGGAACCATGCTCAAAGAAAGAGTCATCCATGTCTCAGAAATTTGTATCTGGGCTGGTAGTTGATGAAGATACAGATGAAATTGGAGGAAACTAAGATCAACCGAAAAGAAACTGGAGTTATGCTATATGAAGAACACAATAATGCAAAAGCAGTCGGTGCTTTCTCACAAGATTGCAATGAATTCAGGGCAAATCAACTACCAGGTGAAGACCATAAGTATGATGAGATGCCACAGGCAGTTCATGATCCTTGTTTGCTGGAAAAATCTATGAAGCAAACAATGCTGCAAGGAGACAAGGAAGTTAGCAGAAATGAAAAGATTGAAAGGATCCTTGCAAACCCAGCAAATCCAGATGTTTCAGCTAGCAGTGACATTTTAAACATAGATTCAGATGCCAGGGGAAGCCTTCTGTTCAAAGATTTGGATGCCCACCCAGAAAATGATGATGATTTAGAATTACAATTGGCTAAAGATGCTGCACACATTGACAATGTTGGGCCCTTAAAGTTTACTTCAAACTTTAAGAAGACAGAAGATAATGAAAGTGGAAGAATGGAAGATATATGTAATACATGGCACGTAGGTTTACTTCAAACTTTAAGAAGACAGAAGATAATGAAAGTGGAAGAATGGAAGATATATGTAATACATGGCACGTAGGTTCATGATGCTTCTGATGGTGTGTTCTTTGGCAGTGTGGTTTCAAGGAAATGATATATTGACTAAAAGAGAACAAGACACTTTTATGCCTCCGAGAAAAGCACAAAGAAGAGAGAAAAGCGTTCGGGAGCTATGATTCTTCACCAGATTAGAAGAAGAAAAACGCACCTCGGGACAAAATGAGCCACGGCGATCGCGAACTTGTGAACGGCGTGGACTGGAAGGAGAGAAGATGGCGGTCGCCGTCGGGGAGAAGATGGCGATTAGGGTTAGCGCGGGTTTTTGGTGGCGGTGCGCGCGATGTGGTAAAAAGAAAACGTGAAGTGTTGCTAATCCATCCATCTTAAAACCTAGTTTGATTAAAATCCATCCATCTTAGAGACAACATAGTTTAACATAGGCAAATAACTATGTTGATTAAACTGTTGATTAAAACTAATACACAACATAGTTTAACATAGGCAAATAACTATGTTGATTAAACTGTTGATTAAAACTAATAGACAACATAGTTTCAACATAGTTTTAAACAACACTAATAGACAACGGTTTATTAAAATTGCTGTCGTATGCCAAATAAAGATATCTCATAGACAACAATATTTAAAAAACCGTTGTCTTTGACATAAAACCGTTGTCTTATGTATGTCAAAGACAACGGTTTTTTAAACATTGTTGTCTTTTTTTTAAAAAACACGACTAACAATAACAGTTTTCAACAAAACCGTTGTTAAATAACAAAAAGACAACAGTTTCTCAAAAAATTGTTGTCTATTAGGTGTGGTTAAATCTATAATTTCTTGTAGTGTTCAGTTCAGTGCCAATTTAATAAGTATAATAATGTCCTTAGGTAGTAGTTTCTTATCTACAGTATATCAATTGGTTGAATTGATAGTAAGATATTGTAGAGAACACTACTCTTAACTATTCCTATGTCGAGCATTAATATATAAGAACAATATTAATGCATTGAGACAAGCATGTAGGTCAACGGATGACTTGATCTCATAAGTCATGGATATAAGATATCAGGTTGACACATGGGTATATATTAGATAATATATATTGAATGACACGCCATGAGAATGTTTCATGAATCGTTATATGAGTGTAATAAATATTCTCATGTGACTATTGGTATGAATAGTCCTTAGACCTGAAGTCACTACGGTTCCCTACATAAGGAGTTGTGCACTTTGGTATCGCAAACGTCACCTGTAATAAGATGGACAATAAAGTCGATCAATGTGTATGCAATGAATTATGTGAAGGGATGTGAGTGATGTAGATGGGATCTATCCCTTCCATATGACGGAAGTGATATCTGTGGGCCCCTTGATTAGTAGGACACAAGAAAGCATGGTCATGCGCAAATGAGTCAATATGAGATATTGAGCTTATTTGATTGAGTGTGTCTACTTAGAGATCAAGAAATACAAAGTTGATAAGAGGATGACACGGTCTATGCCTCATTGATCAACCTAGATATCAAGGATAGAGGGACCAAGTCATACAAGATAATAGCCATGGACATGTTAGGTCGGATCTTGACCTTCTCGTCACTTAGGTAGCAATGATGCCTTGCTAGATACCACTCATTGCTTATGTATCTAAATATTGATTTGGGTACATTGCCAATGTTACGAGAACCTATTGGGTCACACACAAAGAACAAGGAGATTTGGAGATGGGTTCATATGATGAATCATTGGATTAAGTCTAATCCGAATTGGACTTATTGATGGACTCAATTGGATCTTATTGTTGGATTAAGTCCAATTCAAATTAGACTCAAGGAGTCAATTTGAATTAATGAAATAATGATTCATTGAATTTGAATTGCATGAGGATTAATTGAGTAAGACTCGATTGAATTAGACTTGAGTTAGACTCGAGTGAGTTAGACTTGAGTTACACTCGAGTGAGTTAGACTTGAGTTAGACTCAAGTGAGGCTTAATGATGACATTCATTGAATTTTGAATTCAATGAATCATTGGATTCAATTTTTCGAAATTGAATATGAAAGATGAGGAGTTTCAAAATGGCCCTTAATGAAGAGTGAATACTCATTAAGGCTCATTAATTGGAGTTAATGAGCATTAAGTATTTTTATTAGATGAAAATACTTAAGCCAATTTTACTCTCATTTTTCTCACTTCTTTATTATCTCCTCCCTCTCTTCTCCTCTTGACCGAATCCTCCTTCATAGGTTGCTAGCACAACCTTAGGTGGTAGGCATCTCCATTTAGTGAGTTTGTGAGACAAACGAACCCTTGTTCGTGTGGATACCATAGAGGCGCGAGCGTGTGTTGGTGCTGAGATCTGAGCTATCGGAAGTCTGTGAGCACGCAACAAAGGTATACTCTATCATGTTATCCTATGTAAACTTAGTATATTTTTCTTCTCCCTTCGCATGGATCTTCTAGAGGAAATAGGTTTTTTCGCTGCGCATTTGCGTGTTTAGCAACCTATTTCCTTACACTCTAGTAGTACTAGACTTCATCTCAAGCTCCACAACGCTCCAAAACATGACTCAACAGTCGAAACAAGTTCAGAGTAGATCTCTAGACCGAGTTGTGTGCAGATAACAATGTTATAGTAGGTATGAAAAGGAGTAACGTCTGTGGCTTAGGTCAGGGCTAAGAAGTGCGGGCGTTACACCGAGTGAGCGCTCCACTTTCATTAGAGGCTACACCCTCTTCTCCTGTTCTAGTCCCCATCTAGGAGCAGGCAACCACCCGAGCGGAAGGCCAACTTAGGACTATTACTCCTTCTGCTCCTCCATCCTTGAGCCAACAACTACCTTCAGCTTTGGCTCTTGCTTCCTCTTCTCACTCCAAGGAATGCCTCAAAGGGCGATATGCCTTCACTTATTCGTTCCAACTGCCATCCCTCCAAGTGCTGGGCTCCATTCTTTCTGCCAGCACCTCTCCTAACTACGATTAGGTGCAACTTCACAGTGCCCTGGCCAATTCATGAAAAAGCATAACCGACCAGATTTTAGAATGCCCCTAATTGGACTTGGCCGACCAGTTCTCCCAATGACTAGTGTTGGTAAATTTATCTGCTTCCTTTTCGCATTCTTGAAATACTGCTAATTCTGCCTACGCTTTCTACAGACCTGTTGATGTGCATAGATGTTATAATCTTTTATGCATGTTTGGATGCATATTCACGTATTTTATTTATGATGGATTTATGCATTCTTACATTCCTTATCATGTTTATAGCATAATTACTCTTTTATTTTAGAGATATGCTCTCTGTGTGCATTTGTGTTGATAGGGATAACTTTTGGAGCAAAAATGGTGATCATCAACGTACCGGGGAGCAAAGCAGAAGGCTAACCGACACTGGTCGTGTGACCCTACACGACCGTGGAACACATCCAGAGGAGAAGGAGAACACAGCCGTGTGACCGTACACGGTCATGTGAAGCATCCAGAGCTAGAGAAGAACACGGCTGTGTGGATTTTACATTGCCGTGTCACTTAACCCGTTGCCAAGAAGGAGTTGGTTGTGCGATCCCGCACGACTGTGGCACGGGTCATGTCGTGCCCATGCCCTACCCTATAAAAGGGGTTCTAAACCTCTTCTCAAGAGGAGGAGGCGGTCGTTCGAAGAAGGATCACCTTGATGTCATTCCACGCTATCTTGGACCTCCGTTCGACGATCCAAGGGTCACTTCATAATCATATCAACTCCGGGATCAAAGGATTGGATCCAAGGACCACTCGACGCTATTGGATAAGCGTTTCTCTTCCTTCTCTTAATTTGGAATTGAATGTTGTATATCATGATGTCTTTGGGTTCTCCTCTTTCGTTTATGGTGTAGATTTATTATTCTAGGATTAGGAAGTAGTTGTGGTTAAGGATACGATGTAACAACTCATGTTTACGCCTTTTACCTATTATGTGATATTGACTTGCTCTTGTATCTATTCTATTTGACATGCATGAGAATTGCTCGCATTTGATTACCATGTAGATTGAATGTTTGTGTAGGAATTGTAAATCTTGTAGAGAGATTACTTTAGATCGTATACCCGAGGGGACCTAGTGATAGGGGGTAACCTGTTAACGAACGTCTAGGATATTCCCTTGAAAGAAGAAACAACTCCTTCATAATAAAGTAGGAAATCGTACTGAACTTATATTTTTATCTTTATTGTTGTTAACTAGTCATGTATTCCTGTGATCTATGTGTTGGATCGAGAAGCGCTAGAGGGGGGGGTGAATAGCGCTCGTGGCTATTTCGTTCGATTATCGGAAAACTATCGGAGTTAAAACGTGCAACGGAATAAGCAGAAATAAAATAAAGAGACAACACAAAGAGATAGGTTGATTTTACTTCGTTCAGAGCCTAAGTCGACTCCTACTCGAAGGCCCGCGATCCTTGATCGCTTCCGGTGGGCAACAACTATAAGCTCGTTAAAAGATTACAATTATGAGTACAAATAAAAGCTATCAAAAATTATACCGACAACAAGAAATGCTAATTCTGAAGCTTTGGGTCGTCGGGCAGTTGTAGTAGCACTTCGGAGCGTCTTTTGGAGCAGCGTGTAGATGAAAGATCACTTAGAATTCGTTGTTTTTGAAGCTGCACCTCAACCCTCCTTTTATATGCGGTTTCGGGCGCCTGGATCCCTTCCGGGCGCCTGGAGTGTGACGTGGCCAACCAACTAGGATGCTCCACGTGGCGAAGTCACGCAGGGGATAGAATTTGGTCCCGGGCGCCCGGACCTCCGGGCGCCCGGATCCATCCCGGGCGCCCGGACAGCCTTTTTCCAGCAGGTTCCTCACCTGCAAACAAAGGTTAGTCCGAGCAAAATACCCTGCAAGACAATGTTAGAATCTGATAAAACACAATAAGTAATAATTGACAGTCTTCGGATTGTCCGAGTCTGACTTCGGATTTCCTACCGGAAATCCTAGGTCGACCCGACGCCTACTGTTCCCTCTACGGGGAACACGTCCTCACGTACTCCACTCAGGAGATTTACCTGTTGCCAGTCGATCCTCCAGATCTACTGGACTTTTGCTCAGCACTCGATGCTTCCGGACTTTCTGCTGGACATCCGCTTCCCGGCTAGTCCAGACTTTCACCTGGTTCGCGACACCAGGACTTTTCACCTAGGGTTACCACCCCCTAGAACTTTTGCCTGAAGCCATCGACCTGCCAAGGCTTTCCACATAGGGTTACCACCCCCTATGACCTAGGGTTACCACCCCCTAGGGTTTTCCTCTATCTAGGGTTACCACCCCCTAGGACCTAGGGTTACCACCCCCTAGGGTTTTCCATTTGCCTAACCGCAGCTAGGACTTATGCCTAAGTTCCACTTAGGACTTTCCTGCAAACTTGTTCAACATATTAGAAATCAAAACACCTTAACTTTGAACCCTTTAACATAATCAAAATATAGGTTCGATCGTCGGATGCTTCCCGCACCAACAATCTCCCCCTTTTTTATTATGGCAATATAGTTCAAAGTTAAGTAAAAAATAAGACAGTAAGTACAAAAACTTAAACAAAAAACTTTATATGCTTTCCCATTGATTATGTTTAAGTTTACTCTTTACTTAACTTTTCTCTCTCCCCCTTTGACATAAATCAAAAAGAAACCTAGGAAAAGAGAAAAATAGTCTATGTAACTTCCTCTCTCCCCCTTTTCTCTATGAATCACCTTTTGCAAACATTGAATTTTGAAAATATAGCTTAAGTGAAAAGGGATTTAGCTTAATTTTGAATAAAATAATACTTATTTTTGAAAAAGAACTTGTTAGTTTTTTTGGTTGAAGAGAGAGAGAGTAGCTAAAATTTTAATTTAGATTATTTATTCAGTTGGTCTTTAAGTCCAAGCATGAGTCAAGTTAAATAGTAATCAAATTATCTAATTGGTGTTGATCAGGTATCAGAGCCCTAAAGTACAGGTAATCTTAATCTTAATATGAGAGATACTTTTAGCTAAGATAATGTTATTTTTTGTCTTTAACAATTAACTCAGCAAATTTTTGTGATATCACAACTCTTTAAATTCTTAGTTTTTAAAGAGGGAGTTTAGAAAAGATTTGATCAAGACTCAGTTTAACTAAGATTTTTACTTTTTAAAATACTTTTATCAAAGACTTAGCTACACTTATGAAGATAGTAGTTTTGTTAAGTATTTAACCTTAAAAAAACTTAGTTTTTTTTTTTTTAAATCACTCCCCCTTAATTAATGCCTTAATAAATTTTTGAGTTCAGGAGTCCAAGCATGAGAGGTAAAAAAATATTTTCCTATCTTTCCATCTCACTCATTCTAGATTAACAAGCATGTTTAGCATATGAGTGAGCGTGAGATGGAGTTGTCTTTGCAATTGATATAAAACATAAGTTTTGAATTTCAAATAATTTTGAAATGAAGTTTTAACAGATTTTAAGGTGATTTTTGAAATTTAGTTTTGAAAAGATTTTTAAAGTAATTTTTGAAATTTCGTTTTGAAATAATTTTAAAATGATTTTGAAAAGATTTTGAAATTAAGTTTTGAAAAGATTTTAAAATGATTTTGAAATTTAGTTTTGAAATAATTTTAAAATGATTTTGAAAAGATTTTGAAATTAAGTTTTGAAAAGATTTTAAAATGATTTTGAAATTTAGTTTTGAAATAATTTTAAAATGATTTTGAAAAGATTTTGAAATTAAGTTTTGAAATGATTTTGAACTGACTTTGAAAAGATTTTTCAAATAATTTTTAAAAGAATTTTGAAATTAAGTTTTAAAGATTTTGAACTGATTTTGAAAAGATTTTTCAAATAATTTTAAAAGGAATTTTGAAATTAAGTTTTAAAGATTTTGAACTGACTTTGAAAAGATTTTTCAAATAATTTTTAAAAGAATTTTGAAATTAAGTTTTAAAGATTTTGAACTGATTTTGGATTTTTCAAATAATTTTTAAAAAATTTTGAATAACTATCAGTTTGAATTTTTTAGAATTCCTTAGTCATCTCACCCATCTAAATTTTCAATCAGGGAATCCTATAATTGTTGTGAGATGAGCTATGGTTGAATTTTAGGGTCTGGTTTAACTTTATGTTAGATTCAGGTTTAGCTTTGGGTTCAACAAGTAAGCATTCTTTGGATAAACTTCTGGGCCATGGTGAGTCACCAGGAGCTCATTAAAGTAACCATGCCTTCGAGGTTTCCCAAATAGTCCTACCCATTGAGCTTAATACTAAACCTTGGTCTAACTAGTTAGGATCCATTTAAGGGTAGCTTCGGTCAGTTCCACTTGGCCAAATGCACCAGGTCGAAGCCATATCTTCCTAGACATGCGATGCCCAAGCTTCCCTAACGTACTATCATCCAAAAACTTCACCAGTACCGTGGGTCAAGTTAAACCTAGCCCATTTTATCTAACCTTAATTATCCTGTCGGGTAGTCTACTCTTGGTTACCCTTATCGGGTGAATTAAGTTCGGAGGTGCCAGCTATTCTGGAGCCTTCCTTTGGATTTTAGTTTGATTTTGATTTAATTTAACTCGAATTTAACTTGATTTTTATTTAATTTAAATTTTAAGTTTACTTAATTTGATTTCCCTTTTTAGCTTGTTTCGTAGTATTTAAGTTTTACTTTAGACTTGTAATCTAAGTCTAGATTTTGTGATTTGACTAAATTATTAACAATCTTCTCTAATTTATCAATTTTATCTTTTAAAAAGTTATTTTGTATTCCTAATTTTCTTAAAGTTAATTTCTTATTTTTACTTAATAATTTGGAGTTATTCTTGTTTAGATATGAATCAAATTTAATCATGGTATTATTTGTCACGCTCCAGAGGGAGTCTCTGTCCGAAGAAATTTCGGCAGCACCTCCCCTGTACGGGTGACAATCTGAAGCACTACTACAGGCATAATATACCTCAGCCACATGCGGCTGGATCATAACAATAAAAGAAAACAACCACCACGCAGTTAATATCAAATTCAGCCTCTGGCTGACACAACCACGTAGTTAAAAGTAAAGCAGCCCACTCGGCTGTACCAAAACCAAAACACAACAAAAACTGACCGAAACCAAATACAACCAAACACAAAACTGCTAGCCGACTAGACTTACACAACCAACAACATAACACCCGGAAACAAAACCAGAACACAATTCGAAATACAGAAATTTTGTATACCAAGATAAACAACAGAAAGGCAGCGATATGTCTCTGATGTGACGCGGCGACCAGCAGACAGGATGCTCCAAACGACACCATAAATACCTGGTACCTGAAAAAGATAGTATCAACGGGGGTGAGTTCAACAACTCAGCGAATACCAATGGACATGAGTAGTAAGATATATCTAACAGCAACAAACAAGGAATACAGCTTCCTAATCATATATAGGGAATAGCAAAACTGAAAGGTAACTGAGGAAGCTGTACTCACCAGGAACTCCTATCCAGACAAAAGGGTCGTCAAACCGAAAGTGTCAATAATCCTGTATGCAGGTCAAAAGTATGTATCCAACCAAAATATAGCAACCAAATGTAGCAAACACAATCATAAAAATATAAATGCATCAATGCATATGATGCTAATGATGCGTCCTGGTCACCCCTGACGCCAGTCAGTCATCTCACACACAAATGGTGAGACCGAGTGGGTAGGGCTGTGACAACCGTGCACTCTGTCGTCACTACTCCTGATGAGTGACCGAGTGGACGGGATGCTGTCGGAGTACTCCTGTCCTGTGACCCCAAATCATAAATGGGGGAGCTCAATGCTCTCATCTCCCGGTACACGATGACGGGGAGGTATCTCTGCCGGCTACCACGCTGAGTCACCTGACCAACGGAGCCAAACAGAGTCCACCGTCTACCGGCTACCACGCTGCTACACTAAATGCCAGCGGAGCCAAACAGAGCGGAACTGACTGCCGGCTACCACGCTGAGTCATATGACCAACGGAGCCAAACAACAGAACCGCCACACACCTGCCTGATATACCACAAATCCATGAGTGGTGGTGTGTGCAGTACATGTAACTGGCGATGTGCTTAACCATAGTGGAGCCGACAATCGCGCAGCATGCAATCATGATGCATGACACTAAGCATAGTCATAAACTGATCAACATAACCATATCCATATATATATAATATGGGTCCCACGGTATCAGTGAGTCAAATCCACGGATCTAGGGTATACAGGTCCTCTGTGGTATAACAACCTAGATCCTAAACCTATCCCCCTTCCAAAACATATGTACCAACAATATACCCAGATCAAAGAATCAAAGTCTAGGTACACGAATCATGTATGATATACAAATAGAGGTACACAAGCCAGGTATGGTATAAAAACCTAAGTATCAGATATTCTAGATACACCTGCCAGAAATAAAATCCAGAACCTAGTCCTAACCTCAGTAGAGCATGGTATGTCACTTACTCTAGGAACTAAGGTACTCATGGTAATACAGTACTCATGGCAATAAGATACTCATGGTAACAAATCACGAGATATAAGCACGGATGTCACGCCCCAGAGGAGTCCCTGTCCGAGAAAATTTCGGCAGCATCTCCCCTGTACGGTGGACAATCTGAAACTTTTCTACATCTCACAAATACCTCAGCCACAGGCGGCTGGAATAATAACAGTAAATAAAATCAATCACCACGCAGTTTATATATGTATTCAGCCTCTGGCTGTCACAACCACGCAGTTAATAAAATAAACAACATAGTAATACTCTGACTCGAAATCAACCCTACTCAACTACACTCGTAAAGCCCAAATCCGATTTTTTTCTTACCTCTTCTGCCGTCCAGGCAGGCATGTAGTAGAGTAAATCCAAATCATACTAAAAGTCCATCCAACGGAAAGATTCCATACAATATACATATGTAAGTCCAAAACAAAACTAAAACAAAGTCTGATAGCGAAAAGCTAAAATGAAACAACAACTCAAAAACCAGCAGCGGAGTAGCACTACGTGCAGTGGGGACCAGCGACTGGAACTCCCTCCTGACAGCATCAACCTGAAAATAACAACAATGGAGGCGGGGTGAGTCCAACACTCAGCAGGTACAATTGATATGCAAAGTAAAGAAATAACACCTAGCACTAATCATGCGTACAGTCTCCTGATAAAGATAAAGGTAACTACAAACCGAAGAAGACAGGAGAGAATCTGTACTAACCAGGACCCGGTAAAAGGACAAACAGTCCGAAAGGTATAGAAGACCTGTATGCATGTCAATCAAGGTATCCAAGCAATGTGCAGCATATAAGTGCAACAAACACAAACACAAACAATAAATGCACCATGCATATGATGCCAATGTCATGGTCACCCCTGACGCCAGTCAGCCGACTCACAACAACAGTGGGACCGAGTGGGTAGGGCTGTGACAACCGTGCACTCAGCAACACTACTCCTGATGAGTGATCGAGTGGACGGGATGCTGTCGGAGTACATACGTACTCCTACCCCAAATCATAAATGGGGGAGCGCAATGCTCTCAACTCCCGGTACGCTGTGACGGGGAGGGATCTCTAACGTGCTACACGCTGCGTCACACTACCCATGAGCGGACCAACGGAGCACCGGAAGAGCCAAACTGACGTGCTACCACGCTGTGTCCCGCTACCCATGAGCGTCACAACGGAGCACCGAACAGTGATGAAACTGGCAAAGTGCTCGACAATAAAGGAGCAATCAATCACTCAGCATGCAATCATGCGAATGGTGCATGTCACTAAACATGGTAATATACTAACCCAATCTCTGGACATATCATAATGTGCACCAAAGCGAATGAATCATATCAAGGTATCTGATCCTATAAGGTATCAAACCTAGGTCCTGACATGGTAAAATATGGTTATATCACTACCCCATGAGCATGAGGAATCAGGTACATATCCATACAAGATGTAAACAAACAATCAATCAACGAGTAGCATGTATTGGGCAGTGATTAACCGAAACAAGTATGTAACACAATTAATGCAACATATTATTTTCATTACTAAGCATATCAAAGACAAATAGTCAAAAGTACCCGCCTCCAATAGAAATGTCCAAATCCGACATCGAGATACTCGTCTCGCGTCAAAGTCCTGTATCAAATAGATATACTATTATTTAGCTAAATTCCTATAAATAGCTAAATAAATTCTTTAACCCTAAATTAGGGAAAAACCCTAATCCATAAACCTCGACCAACTA
Source organism: Zingiber officinale (assembly GCF_018446385.1). NCBI lineage: Eukaryota > Viridiplantae > Streptophyta > Magnoliopsida > Zingiberales > Zingiberaceae > Zingiber > Zingiber officinale. The sequence goes on from NC_055987.1 coordinate 39,730,558, forward strand.
GGATTAGTTTCTTAAACCCTAATTCGTTCCACTATACTATTTGATTTAGGTCTAAACCTAAATCAACTCGAACTTTTCCAAATACAAACCCAATACTAAAACAAATTTATACGCCTTACCTCTACTCGCAACCGAGGTTGATCCACAACTAGGGACAGTTCTGCCGAAATGAATAACTGCTGCTGGAGACCAAAGAGTTGCTGCCCCACTTAGAGTTGTTGCTGCCAACAATTTCTTAATTACTACCGAAAACCAGCCACACTATCATGATCAAAAACATAAATCCAAAAACCAAGATCTAATCTTACCTCAACCGTGACCTAATTCCACCAAGAAGATTGATCAGGAACAGAAAAGAGGCGGCACAGTGAGGTCCTTCAGTGAGGCTCAGCCCTAACAGCACAAAGAACAGAAAGAAGAGCGTCGGCAATAGGCTTGGCCGTCGGCGGTGGTGGCACCAGAACTCCACAGCGAAGGGAAGAGAGGAAAAATCGGCACTAGACTCGGTTGCCGGCGAGGAGGCGTCGGCTGGAAACTAGGGCACCGACAATGTCGGCTGCGGCAGTGTCGAGCAGAGGCGCGACCTCGGCACTGCTTGGCTTGCCGTTATGGTGGTCAGAAGTGGGCGTGGAGCGTGTTGCCGACGCTAGGGCACAAGTAAACGAGAAGGTCGGTCGGCGTCGGTGTGTTCCCGATCTCAGCGGCGGTGACACACAGAGGAAGCGTCTGAGTCGCCGGCGGCAGTGGAAATAGGGTGTCGCGAGGGAAGAAGAAAGGAACTCGGCACTAGGGCTTCGACTTTGTATACGTGGAAGAAAGAAACCGCCGGTTAGGACGGTTAGGGCATCGCCGTCGGGCCGAGGGGAAAGCGTCGGGGAGGCTCGGGCGTGTGAGGGTGAGAGAAGCAAAACTCGGCGAAATCAGAGGAAAAAGAAAAGAAAAAGGAAAATTTAAAAGAAATAAACAATTTCTTTCCTCGCTTAATTGGGTAGCCTAAACAGACTTTCCCGGACCCCGTTTTCATCCCCGTTAACTCGTCCGTACGAGCTCCGAAAAATGTCCAAAAATTTCGAAAAATTTCCTTATTCATATTCGCCTATTTCCGGTATTTTACATTCTCCCCCACTTATAAAAATTTGGTCCCCAAATTTCGTTATCTACCATCAGCAAGTACTAACAATAGACAGGAAGTATAAATGCTAAACGGTAAACTATGCATACATACCTCAAGTGAAAAGATGGGGATATCGATCTCGGATAGTGTCCTCGAGCTCCCAAGTAGCCTCCTCGTCTGAATGATGCTGCCATCCGACTTTAACCAGCCGGATAGTCTTGTTCCGCAACTGACGCTCTTTCCGGTCGAGAATCCGTACCGGAACCTCCTCATATGTAATGTCAGGCTGAACTGGAACTGGAATATCTGCCAGCACATGTGTCGGATCAGGTACGTATCTCCTCAGCATCGATACGTGGAATACATCATGAACGCCTGACAGGGACGGTGGTAGTGCTAGTCGGTAAGCTACTACTCCGATCCTCTCCAATATCTCGAAAGGACCAATATACCGCGGAGCTAGCTTACCCCTGAGGCCAAATCTCTTCACCCCTTTCGTGGGTGAAACTCGTAGAAATACATGGTCGCCAACAGAGAACTCTAGTGGTCTGCGTCTCCGATCTGCATAACTCTTCTGGCGGTCCTGTGCCTCTGACATCCTCCGTCTGATAGTACGGACTAACTCTGCGTCCTGCTGAGCTCTCTGAGGTCCCAACAGCTGGGCCTCTCCGACCTCATCCCAAAGGACGGGTGTCCGACAAGGTCTACCATACAACGCCTCAAACGGTGCCATCTGGATAGCCGAATGGAAGCTATTGTTGTAGGCAAACTCTACCAACGGCAGATGGTCCTCCCAACTGCCTCCGAAATCCATAACACATGACCTCAGCAGGTCCTCTAAAGTCTGAATGGTCCGCTCTGACTGTCCATCTGTCTGCGGATGGAAAGCTGTACTGAAACGGAGCTGTGTGCCCAAGGCCTGCTGCAGACTCTGCCAGAAACGAGACGTAAACCGTGGATCTCTATCCGAAATGATACTCAACGGAACACCATGTAGTCTGATAATCTCTCGACAATACAGATCTGCCAATCGATCCAGGGGATCAGTCCTCCGGATCGCTAAGAAGTGCGCGGATTTGGTTAATCGATCAACGATTACCCAAATCGCGTCATGGCCTCGTCGTGTCCTCGGCAACCCTACCACAAAGTCCATAGTAATGTGATCCCACTTCCACTCAGGAATAGGAATCCGCTGAAGTAACCCTGCAGGTCTCTGGTGCTCAGCCTTCACCTGCTGACAAACAAGACACCTAGCTACGAAATCCGCGATGTCTTTCTTCATGCCGTTCCACCAGTAGGAACGCCTCAAGTCTCGATACATACGGGTTCCGCCTGGATGGATCGCAAATCGAGAACGGTGTGCCTCCTGTAGTAGCTCCTGTAAGACCGGATGAGACTGAGGTACGCATAATCTGCCTCGGAAGTATATAACACCCTCCTCGTCTCGTGTAAACTCGGTCTACTGCCCAGAAGCTATCTGACTGATGATGAACTGCAAATGCTGATCACCAGCCTGTGCCTCTCGGATCCTCGTCCTGATCGACGACTGAGCAACCATGGTAACCAGAATACCCTGCTCTGTCGGTCCCTGCTCCTCAAGATCTAACTCCGAGAAACTCTGAATCAAATCCGTAACCGAAATCCGGTGGCAAGCTAAAGTCCCTCTGGACTTCCTGCTGAGTGCATCTGCAACCACATTAGCTTTCCCCGGGTGGTAGCTAATGGTACAATCGTAGTCCTTCAGGAACTCCATCCATCTCCTCTGTCGGAGATTAAGCTCCTTCTGAGTAAAAATGTATTTGAGACTCTTATGATCAGTGAGAATCTCAAATGTGATACCATATAAATGATGACGCCAAAGCTTCAGAGCAAAGATGATGGCAGCTAACTCCAAGTCATGAACTGAGTAGTTCTTCTCATGCTCCTTCAGCTGACGAGAAGCATAAGAGACTACTCTGCCGTGCTGCATCAAAACAGCGCCCAAACCCTGAAGAGATGCGTCGGTGTAAAGTACAAATCCATCCTCTCCAGAAGGTAAAACTAAAACTGGAGCCGACACTAATCTCCGCTTCAGCTCCTGAAAGCTGGTCTCGCAATCCTCGGACCATATGAACTTCACGCCTTTCTGGGTAAGACGTGTCAGCGGCATAGCAATACGCGAGAATCCCTCGACAAAACGTCGGTAATATCCGGCCAATCCCAGAAAACTGCGGATCTCCCGAACTGACTTCGGCTGCTCCCAACCGGTGACAGCCTCGATCTTCTGAGGATCAACTGAAATACCTCTGCTAGAAACCACATGTCCCAGAAACCCAACTGAGGATAGCCAGAATGCACACTTGCTGAACTTCGCGTACAGCTGATGTCGTCGAAGAACCTCCAAGACTGTGCGAAGATGTTGTGCATGCTCCTCCTCGGAACGAGAGTAGATCAATATGTCATCAATGAAAACGATAACAAACTGATCCAGATACTCCAGAAAGATGAGGTTCATCAAGTCCATAAACACCGCTGGAGCATTGGTAAGCCCAAATGGCATTACCAAAAACTCATAATGACCGTATCTGGTACGGAAAGCTGTCTTCTGAATATCTGAGTCTCTGACTCTCAGCTGATGATATCCAGATCGCAGATCAATCTTAGAATACACTGATGTACCAATGAGCTGATCAAACAAATCCTCAATCCGTGGTAATGGATATTTATTTCTGATGGTAACTGCATTCAGCTGCCTGTAGTCAATACACAACCTCATCGTACCATCCTTTTTCTTGACAAACAGAACTGGAGAACCCCATGGTGAAACACTAGGGCAACGACTGCTTGCACACTTGGTCAGCCGAACTCGCTTAAAGCTTGGTTTGGCCGGAGGTCTCCAAGACTGTGCGAAGATGCTGTGCATGCTCCTCCTCGGAACGAGAGTAGACCAATATGTCATCAATGAAAACGATAACAAACTGATCCAGATACTCCAGAAAGATGCGGTTCATCAAGTCCATAAACACCGCTGGAGCATTGGTAAGCCCAAATGGCATTACCAAAAACTCATAATGACCGTATCTGGTACGGAAAGCTGTCTTCTGGATATCAGAATCTCTGACTCTCAACTGATGATATCCAGATCGCAGATCAATCTTAGAATACACTGATGTACCTCTGAGCTGATCAAACAAATCCTCAATCCGTGGTAATGGATATTTATTTCTGATGGTAACTGCATTCAGCTGCCTGTAGTCAATACACAACCTCATAGTACCATCCTTTTCTTGACAAATAAATCGGAGAACCCCATGGTGAAACACTAGGGTGAATAAATCCCTGTCTAAAGCTCCGTTGAACCTTCAGCTCGTTCAACTCTTTTGGTGCCATACGATACGGAGCTGATGTTGGCGCAGCTCCGAATCACTCAATAGCGAACTCCACCGGCCTCGAGGCAAACCGGTAGCTCCTCGAAATACATCCGGGTACTCCCGACTACAGAACGCGTCGAGAGTCTGAACTACTATCCTCGTGATCGATCAACGACAACGAAAACCATGACACTGTGAGAGCAGCTTTTGCGCCTGAATCGCCGAAATAATCGACATACCGTCGTCTCTGATGCCAGTGAAACTCCACGAGGGTTGGTTCAGAGGCTGAAAGGTGACCACCCTCGTCTGGCAATCAACGGTAGCATGATATATTGACAGCCAATCCATGCCAAGTATGACATCAAACTCGACCATCTCCAATACTAAAAGATCTACCATAAGTATCATGTTGCCAAAGTCTAACGGGCAACCTCTGATCTCTTCGGTGACTTCTAAAGTATCACCGGACGGTAGGGAGACGGTCAATCGCTGGGGTCTGCAAGTGGGTAATCTACCAATCTCCCGCATAAAGGTACGGGATATAAAAGAGTGCGAACTACCAGTATCAATCAAAATATCAGCGGAGAATGCATAAATGGAAATCGTACCGCGGAAAATGGATCCGTCGGCCCGCTGAGCATCCTCTCTGGTAATAGCATGAACACGACCAGTCTATGGCGGAGGAGGAGGTGGTAATGCTGCCGGTAAGCTCGCCATCGAGGCGCTGGACTATGTGCCGATAAGACCGAGAGGATGGTGACGACATCGGTACCGGCCGGAGAGTCTGACATCGCCCGAGTCGGATAATAAGGTCCTGAGCAAAACTGGGTGCTATGAAGCACCGGAGTACTCCGCCCAAGCATGCCAAATCCGCCGCGGAGGGAGCCGCCCTCGACCTCTGAAGATTGGGCCGCCTCCTCGATATGCCTCGATCGACTAGACTGTCCCCTCCGACTGACCCTCCAAGCCGCAGGTCTGAGCCTTCACCGACAATCTCGGCTCAGGTGCCCGGTTTGCAATAAAAGCAAACTGACTGTCCCAGAGAGTAAGCTGGGGTGAGGTGATCTCTGGATCCACATCTGAAACAATGAGTATCACCGGAAGGTGGTTACCGGTTCTGCTGAGAAAACTGGGAACGTCCTGAAGAAGACCGCCCTGATTTCTGAGGCCTACGAGACGCCCCAGAAGTACCCTGACCTGATCGTCTGCGACTACTCTGATGCTGTCCTGTCGCCTGAGTCTGCTGGACCTGCCCTGATGTCTGAACCGTATGCTTTCTTTTCCTGTCCGGATATGCTGTCTGCCGAGCTAACTCTATCATCAAAGCTCGATTCAATGCATCAGAGTAAGATGTAACCCCTAATCCGGCAAGTTGTACATGCAGATAACCATCCAATCCCTGTATAAACTGCATCATGCGAATTCTGTCCTCCGCAACTAACTCTGGACAAAACTGAGCCAACCGGAGGAATTCAGTATTATACTCGGTCACTGAGCGATTATTCTGCCTCAGACTCATAAAATCCTGTCGGCGAGCCATCTGATAGGACAGTGGAAAGAAACGGCTCTCAAAAGCCTCTCTGAACCTGGTCCACGTGACATTGCGCTCACCAATAATAGAACGCTGAGTAACCCACCAGGCATTAGCTTCATCCCGTAAATGATAGGCAGCCAGCTCTGCTTTCTCCCACTCGGAGCAAGCCATATAGAAGAAAGTCTGCTCCATAGTCTCTATCCATGACAGAGCCATACTCGGATCGAGATCTCCGTGGAAAAGAGTGAAACGAGTCTTCATCGACTCAGCCAATGCTGGAATCCTAGCTCGTGCAGTGACAATATCAGTGAGCTGTGTCGGGACGACTGCAGGAACTGGCGGAAACACTGGAGCTGATACTACAGGTGGTACCGCGGAATAAATCGGAGGAGGAACTCCGATGTCAGATATACCGAGCATAAGCGTCGGTGGTACTAACTGGGAACAAAAGTGGTGGCGGTGGAGGTACTGGAGGTAATGGTACGGATATGGTGCGGCATCTTGAGGCACTGGGGTACAAAGCACCGGTATAGGATACATGAGATCCAAGTGGTGGTGGCAATCAATACGCAGAGGCTACTGAGCAAATGTCTGTACACCAATGGTACCCGATGGTCAGAATAAGGTAGGAGTGGATACCGCTGTGGCCAAAGTAGGTATCTCTACAGGAGCTATCGGGATTTGAGAGCCCGATGCTGAGTCTGTCCCTGACTGACAGGCTCACTAACAGTGGGCATCTATGGCATATCCAGAGATCCCGTGGTCCTCGCACGTGGTCGTCCAGCACCACGTCTCGCAGCAATACGAGTAGATCGTCTCATATCTGTTAAATTAAATTACATATATCAATACCAATATAACCAACATAAAATAACAACATACCTATTTGCCGTCTGGAGATGTTCCGTCGCTGTCCAGTCCCCAATTTGACCTCATAATTCCGAACGAGAAAATCGCCGAAAATCCAAATAAATCCGAAACGGAAATCCGAAACATAACCATATCGAAAATCCGATAATGCCCAGTTTGACCCGCAAACCTGGCTAACCCAAATATCCAGAATACCAACAACCAGTATCCGATAAATCTCCAGAACACCAAAAGCAGGTATCATAACCTGCTCTGATACCAAATAAATTGGTATCAGATAAATCCCGAAAATCCAAAATACGAAACAAAAGATCGTAAAACTGTGCTCTGATACCACTAACTTGTCACGCCCCAGAGGAGTCCCTGTCCGAGAAAATTTCGGCAGCATCTCTCCTGTACGGTGGACAATCTGAAACTTTTCTACATCTCATAAATACCTCAGCCACAGGCGGCTGGAATAATAACAGTAAATAAAATCAATCACCACGCAGTTTATATATGTATTCAGCCTCTGGCTGTCACAACCACGCAGTTAATAAAATAAACAACATAGTAATACTCTGACTCGAAATCAACCCTACTCAACTACACTCGTAAAGCCCAAATCCGATTTTTCTTACCTCTTCTGCCGTCCAGGCAGGCATGTAGTAGTATAAAATCGAAAACAAATCCATCAACGAGACAAATTATATAATATCTAAGTATTCAACATCCAAATCCAAATATAGTCAAGTGAGAATCAAAAACAATACAAACGATAGCAAATAGCTGGAGGTCTGCAGGGGACTAGCAACTGGAACTCCCTCCTGACAGCATCAACCTGAAAATAACAACAATGGAGGCGGGGTGAGTCCAACACTCAGCAGGTATAACACCTAGCACTAATCATGCATACAGTCTCCTGATAAAGATAAAGGTAACTACAAACCGAAGAAGACAGGAGAGAATCTGTACTAACCAGGACCCGGTAAAAGGACAAACAGTCCGAAAGGTATAGAAGACCTGTATGCATGTCAATCAAGGTATCCAAGCAATGTGCAGCATATAAGTGCAACAAACACAAACACAAACAATAAATGCATCATGCATATGATGCCAATGTCATGGTCACCCCTGACGCCAGTCAGCCGACTCACAACAACAGTGGGACCGAGTGGGTAGGGCTGTGACAACCGTGCACTCAGCAACACTACTCCTGATGAGTGATCGAGTGGACGGGATGCTGTCGGAGTACATACGTACTCCTACCCCAAATCATAAATGGGGGAGCGCAATGCTCTCAACTCCCGGTACGCTGTGACGGGGAGGGATCTCTAACGTGCTACACGCTGCGTCACACTACCCATGAGCGGACCAACGGAGCACCGGAAGAGCCAAACTGACGTGCTACCACGCTGTGTCCCGCTACCCATGAGCGTCACAACGGAGCACCGAACAGTGATGAAACTGGCAAAGTGCTCGACAATAAAGGAGCAATCAATCACTCAGCATGCAATCATGCGAATGGTGCATGTCACTAAACATGGTAATATACTAACCCAATCTCTGGACATATCATAATGTGCACCAAAGCGAATGAATCATATCAAGGTATCTGATCCTATAAGGTATCAAACCTAGGTCCTGACATGGTAAAATATGGTTATATCACTACCCCATGAGCATGAGGAATCAGGTACATATCCATACAAGATGTAAACAAACAATCAATCAACGAGTAGCATGTATTGGGCAGTGATTAACCGAAACAAGTATGTAACACAATTAATGCAACATATTATTTTCATTACTAAGCATATCAAAGACAAATAGTCAAAAGTACCCGCCTCCAATAGAAATGTCCAAATCCGACATCGAGATACTCGTCTCGCGTCAAAGTCCTGTATCAAATAGATATACTATTATTTAGCTAAATTCCTATAAATAGCTAAATAAATTCTTTAACCCTAAATTAGGGAAAAACCCTAATCCATAAACCTCGACCAACTAGGATTAGTTTCTTAAACCCTAATTCGTTCCACTATACAATTTGATTTAGGTCTAAACCTAAATCAACTCGAACTTTTCCAAATACAAACCCAATACCAAAACAAATTTATACGCCTTACCTCTACTCGCAACCGAGGTTGATCCACAACTAGGGACAGTCCTGCCGAAATGAATAACTGCTGCTGGAGACCAAAGAGTTGCTGCCCCACTTAGAGTTGTTGCTGCCAACAATTTCTTAATTACTACCGAAAACCAGCCACACTATCCTGATCAAAAACATAAATCCAAAAACCAAGATCTAATCTTACCTCAACCGTGACCTAATTCCACCAAGAAGATTGATCAGGAACAGAAAAGAGGCGGCACAGTGAGGTCCTTCAGTGAGGCTCAGCCCTAACAGCACAAAGAACAGAAAGAAGAGCGTCGGCAATAGGCTTGGCCGTCGGCGGTGGTGGCACCAGAACTCCACAGCGAAGGGAAGAGAGGAAAAATCGGCACTAGACTCGGTTGCCGGCGAGGAGGCGTCGGCTGGAAACTAGGGCACCGACAATGTCGACTGCGGCAGTGTCGAGCAGAGACGCGACCTCGGCACTGTTTGGCTTGCCGTTATGGTGGTCAGAAGTGGGCGTGGAGCGTGTTGCCGACGCTAGGGCACAAGTAAACGAGAAGGTCGGCCGGCGTCGGTGTGTTCCCGATCTCAGCGGCGGTGACAAACAGAGGAAGCGTCTGAGTCGTCGGCGGCAGTGGAAATAGGGTGTCGCGAGGGAAGAAGAAAGGAACTCGGCTCTAGGGCTTCGACTTTGTATACGTGGAAGAAAGAAACCGCCGGTTAGGACGGTTAGGGCATCGCCATCGGGCCGAGGGAAAAGCGTCGGCGAGGCTCGGGCGTGTGAGGGTGAGAGAAGCAAAACTCGGCGAAATCAGAGGAAAAAGAAAAGAAAAAGGAAAATTTAAAAGAAATAAACAATTTCTTTCCTCGCTTAATTGGGTAGCCTAAACAGACTTTCCCGGACCCCGTTTTCATCCCCGTTAACTCGTCCGTACGAGCTCCGAAAAATGTCCAAAAATTTCGAAAAATTTCCTTATTCATATTCGCCTATTTCCGGTATTTTACAACGGATACATAACAAGCGACAAACCTAACATGCTATGGATATCAAACAGTGACATACCAAAGACAAACATGTTCATTGTTTGCAGCTATAAAGTACTATGCATATCCAAATGACGATATCATAAAAGATAAGTCAAGAAGTACCCGCCTTTAACTGTAGTCTGTGATAAACAATCCTCACATCAGAACAATCGTCTCGTAATTAGGGTCCTGCATACAAAAATTCAATTCAGATACTCTAACAAGTATCATTTAGCTAACTGAAGATCAGGACCAAATAAATAAACCTATTTCCTTTCCGATTAAGGAAACCCAATTTGAATCAATTCCAAGTGATCCCAATTGTTATAACTCAAGAACAATCTCAACTAATACAATTCATTTAATCAACTCAATTCAACCATCATCCATCTGAACCAACCAACCACCAAATAACCATCATGAATCAACTAAACTTACCCAATAGTGAGTATCCTTTTATCACCTCGCAGTCAGAGAAATGGTGGTCAGAAAATCCTAATCGGAGCAACCATGAAGCTACCGCCCTCAATGTAAATCATCCACAATCCGCACCTCAATCACATATGAAATTCCAACCTAAGACAACTAATTACTCATTAGTCATGTTATCACATATTAACATCTCAAATATAATATGTTACCAATCCATATCAACCTAATACTAACAAGAGATCAACCAAAACAATATACATAGCTTACCTTGAATCAAAAATCTCCAATTCAAATCTAACAACCTTCACATTTCACATGCCAATAAATTTTCAATCCAAGCTCCCTCCAAGGTCCGGCTAGGCACGGCTTGGCACAATAAATCAAGCATATAGCTCGGCACTGGTCTGCGGTCGGAGAAGGTGGCAGTAGTACAGAGGGAAAGGATGTCCGGCGAACCAAATTCAGGGCTCGACTATGTGTGGAGAGGCTAGGGCAGTAAAATCACGGCGACGCTGCTCCCTTCGACCTCAAGTGGTGGCGCCGTCCAGTGTGGCTCGGAAAGAAAGAAGAGAGGGAGAGGCCGGCGCTAGGGCTCGGACGCCGATGGATCGGGGGTGAGGACGTGCACACGAGGGAGAAGAAGGGCTGCTCAGCCGCCGGCTCTCCGTTCCATGGCGTCGTCGGCGTCGGCAGAGGAGAGGGTGGCAGCGGGGTTTGCGGCGCCGGTTAAGAAGGGTGGTTAGTGCTTGGCGTCGGGAAAAGCTCGGAAGAGAGGAGGCGCGGGTTTGAGGAAGAAACGGCGATGGAGAAGAAATGAGAATAAAAGAAAAAGCAAATAAAAAGGAAAAGAAAAATAACTTTTCCTCGCTTAAATGGGGTAGCCTAAACAGGCTTTCCCGGGGCCCGTTTTTATCCCCGTTAACTCGTCCATACGAGCTCTGAAAAATTCCCGAAAAATTTCTAAAAATTCTGAAAATTTCCCTTATTATTATCTACCATTTTCTGGTATTTTACATTCTCCCTCACTAATAAAAATTTGGTCCCCAAATTTCGTTATCTAGCATCAGCAAACACTAACAACAGATAAAGAGTATAAATGCTGAACGGTAAATTAAATCACCTACCTCAAGTGAAAAGATGGGGTTTTGAACTCGGATAGTATCCTCGAGCTCGGATCATATCCTCGAGCTCCCAAGTAGTCTCATCATATATATGATGCTGCCATCCAACTTTAACCAGCCGGACAGTCTTGTTCCGCAACTAATGATCTTTCCGGTCTAGAATCCGTACCGGAACCTCCTCATAGGTGACGTCAGGCTGAATAGAAACTGAGATATCTGTCAGCACATGTGTCGGGTCAGGTACGTATCTCCTCAGCATAGATACGTGGGATACACCGTGAACTCCTGCTAGGGACGGTGGTGGTGCCAACCCGTAAACTACAGCTCCAATCTTTTCCGAGATCTAGAAATGTCCAATGTATCGTGGAGCTAGCTTACCTCTGAAGCCAAATCTCTTCACCCCTTTCGTGGGTGAAACTCGCAGAAATACATGGTCGCAAATAGAGAACTCTAAGAGTCTCCGACTCCGGTCAGCATAACTCTTTCGGCAATCCTGTGCCTCTGACACTCTCCGTCTAATAGCATGGACTAACTCTGCCTCACGCTGAGCTCTACGAGGTTCCAACAACTGGGCCTCCCCAACCTCATACCAGAGGGTGGGTGTCCGACAAGGTCTACCATACAACGCTTCAAACGGTGTCATCTGGATAGCCAAATGCAAACCATTGTTGTAGGCGAATTCTACCAAGGGCAAATGGTCCTCCCAACTGCCCCTAAAATCCAATACACAAGACCTCAACAAGTCCTCTAGAGTCTAAATGGTCCGCTCTAGTATCCATCTGTCTGCGGATGGAAGTTGTACTGAAACAGAGCTGCGTGCCCAAGATCTGCGGTAGACTCTGTCAAAAACGAGACGTGAACCAGGGGTCTCTACCCGAAATAATAGTCAACGGGACACCACGTGATCTGATGATCTCCCGGCAAAACAGATCTACCAATCGATCCAGGAAATCTGTCCTTCGAATAGCTAAAAAGTGTGCAGATTTGGTTAATTGATCAACGATTACCCAAATCGCGTCATGGTCTCGTCATGTCCTAGGCAGACTCACCACAAAGTCCATGGTAGTATGTTCTCATTTCCACCCAGGAATAGGAATCCGCTAAAATAATCCGGCAGGTATCTGGTGCTCTACCATCACCTACTGACAGACAAGACATCTAGCCACAAATTCCGCGATGTCTTTCTTCATACCGTTCCACCATAGGAACGCCTCAAATCTCGGTACATACAGGTACCGCCTGGGTGGATAGCAAATCTGAAGCGATGAGCCTCCGGAAGTAACTCCTATAAGACCGGATGAAGCTGCAGTACACATAATCTGCCTTGGAAGTGTATAACACCCTCCTCGTCTCGTGTGAACTCGGTCTGCTGCCCGGAAGCTATCTAGCTGTAAATAAACTGCAACTACTGATCAGCAGCCTAGGGCTCTCGGATCTTCGTCCTGATTGACGACTGAGCAACCATGGTAACTAGAGTACCCTGCTCTGTTTGTCCTTACCCCTCAAGGCCCAACTCGGAGAAACCTTGAATCAAGTCTGTAACCACAACTCGGCGGCAAGCTAAAGTCCCTCTGGACTTCCTGCTAAGTGCATCGGCAACCACATTAGCTTTCCCTGGGTGATAGCTAATGGTACAATCAAAATTTTTCAAAAATTTCATCCATCTCCTCAGTCGGAGATTAAGTTCCTTTCTAAGTGAACATATATTTGAGACTCTTATGGTCAGTGAAAGTCTCAAATGTCACACTGTAAAGATAATGCTGCCAAATCTTCAAGGCAAAAATAATGGTGGTCATCTACCAATCATGTACTGGGTAGTTCTCCTCATGCTCCTTCAACTGCCGAGAAGTAGGAGACTACCCTGTCGTGCTGAAACAAAACAGCGCTCAAAACCTGTAGAGATGTGTCGGTATAGAACAAGAATCTGTCCTCTCCAAAAAGTAAAACCAAATCGGAGCCGACACTAGTCTCTGCTTCAGCTCCTGGAAGCTGGTCTCGTAGTCCTCGAACCACGTGAACTTCACGCCTTTCCTGGTCAGGCGTGTCATTGGCGTAACAACGCGTGGAAAATCCCCAATGAATCGTCTGTAATATCGAGCTAGACCAAGGAAGTTGCGAGTCTCCTGTATAGACTACGACTACTCCCAACGACAACAAACTCAATCTCCTGTGGAACCACAGTATACCCTACTGGTAACTGTGTGTCTCAAACATCTCACAGAAGACAACCAAAATACGCACTACTGATCTTCGCATATAGATGTTCCCATCGAAACATCTCTAGAACTATGCAAAGATGATGTGCGTGACTCACCGCGGATCCGAAATAGATCACAACATCGTCAACAAAGACAATGGAAACCGATCCAAACATTCTGGGAATACCAAAATCATCAAGTTTCTGAAAACATCTAAGGCTCCGCAAGCCCTAATGGTAAAACCGAGACACATAACGTCCATATCACAAACATTCCTAACCATAAGATCTCTGATAACAAATCAGGAATCTGATCACCAACGATATAAATCATCTAAGAATAGATCCTCCAGTGTGAGAGCAACACTCCGTCACAAGAAATACCACATATGTGGGAGCAGCGCTCTACCACAAGAAATCCTCAATATGTAGGAGTAACACTCCACTATAAATAATCCGTAACATGTATCTACAATAAATATGGGAGCAATGCTCCACTACAAGCAATCCGCAATATGTGGGAGCAACGCTCCACCACAGAACAATCCCCAAATATGTGGGAGCTACGCTCTACCGCAACAATCCAGAATATGTGGGAGCTACGCTCTACCACAAACGATCCATAACATGTGGGAGCTACGCTCTACCACAACAATACATAAGTGCCCAAAGCACCTAACTATCTAGCTAGAGACCGCACGAGATCTCTCTACCACAAATAACTGTGGGTAGCCTAGGGTATAACCACCCAGTAAGCAAATCAAATCCATAGTCAACTCTATCATCCTCCTAGTGGGTCGGTCACCCACTAATGGGAGAATTAGTTGACAGGGTAAAACAACCAATATCATATGTAGACATTTAACACCATACATCTGACACACGTGCACACACAACATATGTATGATTGCCAAACTCCTCCAATTAGTACACACCAAAAACACTCACATCATAGGTATAAATCACTGTGATACCTCCAACAATGTATATCGAACCCATGTGCACATACCACGACACAGATTTAGTTCGATAAGATACCTTCAATATGTCAATCAGGCACGTACAGCTAACTAAATAGCTATAATCCACAAGGAACCTACAATAACCATATCTAGATGGGAATACCCACACTATCTACAAATGAACTATCCATCATAGAACTCCTTCAACTCATAACAATCATATGTACACTTCATAGATATGCAGAATCAGCATATTTAATCCAATCAACCTCATATTCCATATGTTACCTTCTATGTTATCCAACTAGGTGCATTAGTCTAAATAAAAGTCCACATGAAATAGGATACATCGATCCACTATAGACTGACCCAAATCGACAATGTATACGATCAACTCAATCTTTTCCACGTCAGTACAAAACATGTACTCAAATGTGCTCTAGATTCCAAACTAAGCACAAATAACCCAAAGATTCGAACATCTAAAATAGAGTATGACTGTCCTCTACTGATCAAACCAACAAAACTAAATCAGTCATCTACTAACTAATCAAGAATACCTTAATCCTCCACAAGCAACTAGGTATATCAATATATGACTACCCAAATCAACAAGTGTAAATCAGACTCCTACTGTCCGATCTAACAAGAGTAAATCAATATCTACTGATGAAATTAACTAAGATAACATGGTATACTACTGGCTAGGTTAACATAAATAGGTAGATACTATCCACTAAACAGCTAATAATAACAGAGGCTGGTATGTGCCTCGATCTTCTAACCAACTAATCATAACAGAAGTTAAAACTACTAGGAGTATGACATGTAAAATCACCAAAGTCTATAATCCTTAATCTCTATTAAGGTCCACCATAATCAGTGATTCACCTAACACATAAAATATATGCTATATCAACTCGTCAGGTACTAATAAAGAATGCTAATACATGTCATAAACTGTAATGGTCAACAGTGCATACACTAACAAAAATGTAGAATAACAGTATACCAACATACCTCCTATAGCTTGGAGATGTCCTGCTGCTGCCAGGTCCCAAAACCCGAAAAGTCACATCGAGAAGGCCAAAACAGAAAATCCGAAACACCAGAAAAATAAGACACATAAGTCGATCTCTGATACCAAATAAATTGATATCAGATAAATCTCGAAAATCCTGAACACATAGCAAGTATCGTATACCTGCTCTGATACCACAAAATTGTCACGCTCCAGAGGGAGTCTCTGTCCGAAGAAATTTCGGCAGCACCTCCCCTGTACAGGTGACAATCTGAAGCACTACTACAGGCATAATATACCTCAGCCACATGCGGCTGGATCATAACAATAAAAGAAAACAACCACCACGCAGTTAATATCAAATTCAGCCTCTGGCTGACACAACCACGTAGTTAAAAGTAAAGCAGCCCACTCGGCTGTACCAAAACCAAAACACAACAAAAAATGACCGAAACCAAATACAACCAAACACAAAACTGCTAGCCGGCTAGACTTACACAACCAACAACATAACACCCGGAAACAAAACCAGAACACAATTCGAAATACAGAAATTTCGTATACCAAGATAAACAACAGAAAGGCAGCGATATGTCTCTGATGTGACGCGGCGACCAGCAGACAGGATGCTCCAAATGACACCATAAATACCTGGTACTTGAAAAAGATAGTATCAACGGGGGTGAGTTCAACAACTCAGCGAATACCAATGGACATGAGTAGTAAGATATATCTAACAGCAACAAACATGGAATACAGCTTCCTAATCATATATAGGGAATACGTAAAACTGAAAGGTAACTGAGGAAGCTGTACTCACCAGGAACTCCTATCCTGACAAAAGGGTCGTCAAACCGAAAGTATCAATAATCCTGTATGCAGGTCAAAAGTATGTATCCAACCAAAATGCAGCAACCAAATGCAGCAAACACAATCATAAAAATATAAATGCATCAATGCATATGATGCTAATGATGCGTCCTGGTCACCCCTGACGCCAGTCAGTCATCTCACACACAAATGGTGAGACCGAGTGCGGTGCACTCTGTCGTCACTACTCCTGATGAGTGACCGAGTGGACGGGATGCTGTCGGAGTACTCCTGTCCTGTGACCCCAAATCATAAATGGGGGAGCTCAATGCTCTCATCTCCCGGTACATGATGACGGGGAGGTATCTCTGCCGGCTACCACGCTGAGTCACCTGACCAACGGAGCCAAACAGAGTCCACCGTCTGCCGGCTACCACGCTGCTACACTAAATGCCAGCGGAGCCAAACAGAGCGGAACTGACTGCCGGCTACCACGCTGAGTCATATGACCAACGGAGCCAAACAACAGAACCGCCACACACCTGCCTGATATACCACAAATCCATGAGTGGTGGTGTGTGCAGTACATGTAACTGGCGATGTGCTCAACCATAGTGGAGCCGACAATCGCGCAGCATACAATCATGATGCATGACACTAAGCATAGTCATAAACTGATCAACATAACCATATCCATATATATATAATATGGGTCCCACGGTATCAGTGAGTCAAATCCACGGATCTAGGGTATACAGGTCCTCTGTGGTATAACAACCTAGATCCTAAACCTATCCCCCTTCCAAAACATATGTACCAACAATATACCCAGATCAAAGAATCAAAGTCTAGGTACACGAATCATGTATGATATACAAATAGAGGTACACAAGCCAGGTATGGTATAAAAACCTAAGTATCAGATATTCTAGATACACCTGCAAGAAATAAAATCCAGAACCTAGTCCTAACCTCAGTAGAGCATGGTATGTCACTTACTCTAGGAACTAAGGTACTCATGGTAATACAGTACTCATGGCAATAAGATACTCATGGTAACAAATCACGAGATATAAGCACGGATACATAACAAGCGACAAACCTAACATGCTATGGATATCAAACAGTGACATACCAAAGACAAACATGTTCATTGTTTGCAGCTATAAAGTACTATGCATATCCAAATGATGATATCATAAAAGATAAGTCAAGAAGTACCCGCCTTTAACTGTAGTCTGTGATAAACAATCCTCACATCAGAACAATCGTCTCGTAATTAGGGTCCTGCATACAAAAATTCAATTCAGCTACTCTAACAAGTATCATTTAGCTAACTGAAGATCAGGACCAAATAAATAAACCTATTTCCTTTCCGATTAAGGAAACCCAATTTGAATCAATTCCAAGTGATCCCAATTGTTATAACTCAAGAACAATCTCAACTAATACAATTCATTTAATCAACTCAATTCAACCATCATCCATCTGAACCAACCAACCACCAAATAACCATCATGAATCAACTAAACTTACCCAATAGTGAGTATCCTTTTATCACCTCGCAGTCAGAGAAATGGTGGTCAGAAAATCCTAATCGGAGCAACCATGAAGCTACCGCCCTCAATGTAAATCATCCACAATCCGCACCTCAATCACATATGAAATTCCAACCTAAGACAACTAATTACTCATTAGTCATGTTATCACATATTAACATCTCAAATATAATATGTTACCAATCCATATCAACCTAATACTAACAAGAGATCAACCAAAACAATATACATAGCTTACCTTGAATCAAAAATCTCCAATTCAAATCTAACAACCTTCACATTTCACATGCCAATAAATTTTCAATCCAAGCTCCCTCCAAGGTCCGGCTAGGCACGGCTTGGCACAATAAATCAAGCATATAGCTCGACACTGGCCTACGGTCGGAGAAGGTGGTAGTAGTACAGAGGGAAAGGATGTCCGGCGAACCAAATTCAGGGCTCGGCTATGTGTGGAGAGGCTAGGGCAGTAAAATCACGGCGACGCTGCTCCCTTCGACCTCAAGTGGTGGCACCGTCCAGTGCGGCTCGGAAAGAAAGAAGAGAGGGAGAGGCTAGCACTAGGGCTCGGACGCCGACAGATCGGGGGTGAGGAAGTGCACACGAGGGAGAAGAAGGGCTGCTCAGCCGCCGGCTCTCCGTTCCATGGCGTCGTCGGCGTCAGCAGAGGAGAGGGTGGCAGCGGGGTTTGCGGTGCCGGTTAAGAAGGGTGGTTAGGGCTTGGCGTCGGGAAAAGCTCGGAAGAGAGGAGGCACGGGTTTGAGGAAGAAACGACGATGGAGAAGAAATGAGAATAAAAGAAAAAGCAAATAAAAAGGAAAAGAAAAATAACTTTTCCTCGCTTAAATGGGGTAGCCTAAACAGGCTTTCCCGGGCCCTATTTTTATCCCCATTAACTCGTCCATACGAGCTCTGAAAAATTCCCGAAAAATTTCTAAAAATTTTGAAAATTTCCCTTATTATTATCTACCATTTTATGGTATTTTACATTATTAGCATGCGTATCTAATTTTGAAGAAAAATCTATACTTGAGCAAGCAAGATTAGTTGAACTACTGCAATCATGTGTTGTAAAAAATGGATTTTCATATAATGTAAATTTATTTACCTTGATTTCTCCCTCTGGATTATTGGGTCTTATTTCTGGGCATTGTCTTTTGTAGTGACCCATTTGATTGCATTTGAAGCATTTAATTTGTTCCATCCCTTTTTTGATCATTTTCTCCTTCTCCTTCGATTGTGTCGGCCGAGTCTTATGAGTAGGCCACTCGTTTTTATAGTGCCCTCTCTCCCTGCACTTAAAACAGGTTATGTGACATTTGCATTTTGAATTTACATTCTTAACTCTCAAAGTCATGACAGGATCCTCCCCCTTGACTGTTGCCACCTCAAGTTCTGACTCAGATTCAGCAATTTCCTCTTTGGCCATTAGTGCTATGAAATCAGTCTGATCTGATTCTTCTGAGTCTGGTTCGGAGGTTGACTCTGGAGATTCGTATTTGGGTTCACAGTCTTGTTCAATTTCTGACTCTGAAGGAATCTCATGAAGTTTGAGTAGTTTCTCCCAAAGCTCTTTAGCTGTGTCGAACCTTCCGACTCGATCAAGCTCTGAATTTGATAGTCCGCCCAGGAGAATACATGTTGCCTTTGCATTTGTCTCGAAGTTTCTTATCGTTTGTGCATCCCACTTGTCATAGGTGATGGATACACCTTCTTCAGTTGGGAGAATGAGTCCGATCTGGACTATGGTCCATGTCTCCACTTGGGCTTTCAGTTGGTGCTCCATCTGGTCTTTCCAGTAACCAAAATTTTCACTGGACAGGAGTGGTAGGCTTGCGATGTTGTATCCATCTTCATAGGCCATTTAAAAACCTAGCACGCAATATAAACAAAAAACTTGTTCCAAGACTTGGTCTTGGATTAGTAGTGCTGAATAAAGATAGAAATAGCAATTTACAATTTTTTTTAAAATAATAAAAAAATATTATTAAAATAATATAAAAAATATTATTTCAAAATTTGCTAAATGCGATATTTCATTAATCCCAATCAATTGTGAAAAGATGAAAATGAGTTTTTTGAAAATAGTTTTGGAGGGAAAAAATGAAAGGCGTAAGGTTATATTTTTAACCTATATAAACGACAAAGCCACGAAAGATGCTTGAATGGTGGTTGCACCAATTCAAAGCGACCCCGCTCTGATACCAATTGTTGGATCGAGAAGCGCTAGAGGGGGGGGTGAATAGCGCTCGTGGCTATTTCGTTCGATTATTGGAAAACTATCGGAGTTAAAACGTGCAGCGGAATAAGCGGAAATAAAATAAAGAGACAACACAAAGAGACAGGTCGATTTTACTTCGTTCGAAGCCTAAGTCGACTCCTACTCGAAGGCCCGCGATCCTTGATCGCTTCCGGTGGGCAACAACTATAAGCTCGTTAAAAGATTACAATTATGAGTACAAATAAAAGCTATCAAAAATTATATCGACAACAAGAAATGCTAATTCTGAAGCTTTGGGTCATCGGGCACTTGTAGTAGCACTTCGGAGCGTCTTTTGGAGCAGCGTGTAGATGAAAGATCACTTAGAATTCGTTGTTTTTGAAGCTGCACCTCAACCCTCCTTTTATATGCGGTTCCGGGCGCCTGGATCCCTTCCGGGCGCCTGGAGTGTGACGTGGCCAACCAACCAGGATGCTCCACGTGGCGAAGTCGCGCAGGGGATAGAATTTGGTCCCGGGCGCTCGGACCTATTCCGGGCGCCCGGACCTCCCGGCGCCCGGATCGATCCCGGGCGCCCGGACAGCCTTTTTCCAGCAGGTTCCTCACCTGCAAACAAAGGTTAGTCCGAGCAAAATACCCTGCAAGACAATGTTAGAATCTGATAAAACACAGTAAGTAATAATTGACAGTCTTCGGACTGTCCGAGTCTGACTTCGGATTTCCTACCGGAAATCCTAGGTCGACCCGACGCCTACTGTTCCCTCTATGGGGAACGCGTCCTCACCTACTCCACTCAGGAGATTTACCTGTTGCCAGTCGATCCTCCAGATCTACTGGACTTTTGCTCAGCACTCGATGCTTCCGGACTTTCTGCTGGACATCCGCTTCCCGGCTAGTCCAGACTTTCACCTGGTTTGCGACACCAGGACTTTTCACCTAGGGTTACCACCCCCTAGGACTTTTGCCTGAAGCCATCGACCTGCCAAGACTTTCCGCATAGGGTTACCACCCCCTAGGGTTTTCCTCTACCTAGGGTTACCACCCCCTAGGGTTTTCCATTTGCCTAACCGCAGCTAGGACTTATGCCTAAGTTCCACTTAGGACTTTCCTGCAAACTTGTTCAACATATTAGAAACCAAAACACCTTAACTTTGAACCCTTTGACATAATCAAAACATAGATTCGATCGTCGGATGCTTCCCGCACCAACACTATGACCGAGGTGCCCTCGTGACAAGGGTTAACCGTTTCCGGATTTCACAGGAATCATCTCTATTCAATACTTAGAGATAATGACTCTAACTTCCTATAAGGGCACATTAATTGAAGATAGAAAAATGGTAGATCATGACACATTAGTATACACCACAACAAAACCGAACTCTTATAATACTCCCCAAACCGAGATAAATAACTTTACCTCTAGCTCTTTCATCTCCCTTCTAGGTTTCATTTTTCCTTCTCAATAGATAACTTCAAACCATTGATAGTTTAGCTAATTCTACATGAGTGATAGCTAGTGCTTATAATCAGTCCCAATGAGTTTGATATCTTTTGTATTACTGACGATGTAACTGTGCACTTCCAGTACGTAACACCTATGTCATGGGGCTGATCCTATCCCAGTACATGATCGGTCTTCATCGGGAGAATGAGTCCTTGAGGGCTCACATTCAAGAGATGACATCTCCTATGACTACTAGCCACGCCTTTGACCTGATAACCATTGAGAGCATGATCCAATCTAACTTACAGGCAGTGGAGGAGCAAGCCCGAATTGCCAAGAGCATGGCTCATGCAGAGTTAGAGAAGGTGCAGTTCTTGCATACCGCCTTGAAGACCAACGAGTCTAAGCTTAAGTCTGAGGGCCTGAAGCGTGTCCAGATCCTGGCTGACTTGGAGGAGAAGGAGACAGAAGTGACCACCCTCTCTTCACAGCAGCGGGAGCTCCAAGAGGCGCACGACTCTCTGAAGACAGACTTGGCGGCTAAAACGACAAATCTGTCTACCAGGAGTGATCGGGAGACTGCTCGTCAGAAGCAATTGGAAGCAACTCAGGCTGATCTTAAATTTGTGCAGGCGGATCTTTCAGCAACTATGGCGGAGACAGTGGTCGCACGCTAGGAGTTGGCTAAGGCACAAGACGACGCAGACAAGGCTGGGGAAGAGTTGAAGAATTATTAGGCGGGCGAGAGCTCTCATTTAGCATCTCACAAGACCTCTTTCCTATCCTCCAAAGAGTTTGGGTCGAAGAGAGGCACCCTCATTGACAAAATGCTTTGCTATAATGGCATAGGGGCCTTGCTACAGTTGCAAGAGAAGGGCCTGCTCTGGTCGACTCCCCCTGAAAACTTCATGGACTGAACCCATCTCCTCACTGAGCTCCACGATGAAGCCTTCCCTTCCTTTGAATAGTTTGTGTTCTCTTGTAGTTGCCTTTATTTTGGGTGATGATGTAAAGCTTCAAACTTCTTCGAGACTTTAATTCTAAAATTTCTTTAAGAAGTCATTTAATGACTGCATTGATGGACATGTTATTAGTGTAAAGTATGGTGCTAGAATGTCCAAGGGGAGTCCCTCCAAGACCTTAAGACATTTTACTTTATGTGCCTAAGTAACATGTCAAGTGTCTAACCTCTCCATGGATGTCTGGTTTGTTAGCAATTCGAGCCACAAAAACCGCTTTTTGCGTTGCGGAAACCCCGAATTCTAGCCACGGATCCGTGCGAAGATATATTTAAAATTAAATCATGTACATGTTTCTACACTAGATCTATATTAGATCTACATGAAAAGAGAGTATACCTTTGTAGCGAAGCCCTTCGCTTATCCCGCTCGTCCAAAAAGATGACAAATCTCGTAGAGTGTCAAGTGAACACTCCTCTACAAGTATCCACATGGACAAAAGGTGGAGAAGAACCACTTAGAGTGTGCTAGCACTCTTGGGTGGCTCGGCAATGGAGGATGAGAGGGAGAGAAGAGAAGAGAGGAGGAAGAAGATGACCTCTTGAATGAGTACACAAAATGTAACTCACTCCACTAATGTGGCCGGCCACATTTAGAGGATCTTATACCTCCATGTAATATTAAGAGTCATGACTCTTGGTCTCCCTCATGAGGTGGCACACAATGATATGGCCTTGATGATGTGGAACACCATCATTGGCCGGCCCTATGACAAGTCACAATGAGGTCGCAATTGGTCAAGTCAAACTTGCCCCTTCATCTTCCCTCTCAAGTCAAGTCAAACTTAACCCATTTATCTCCCATGGTTGATCAAATCTAACCATTGATTCAAGTCAATTTGATTTAGTGAATCTCTATCCATTAAATTAAATTGATTCAATGAGTCATAATCTAAATTAGACTTATTGGACACATGAATCAAATTGAGTCCAACTCAATTAGTCTAATTTGGATTACTCTTAATCCAATTTGATTCATCACATGAACCTAATCCTCTTGGTTCATCATATGAACCTATTCTCCATCTAATTTCCCTTTGTGTGTGACTCTATAGGTTCTTGTAACGTTGGCAATGCTCCTAAACTCATTTAGAAGCATAAGTAATGAGCGGTATCTAGCAACATATCATTACTACCCAAGTTACAAGAATGTTGAGATCCAACATCACCTTTGTGACTACTAATTATGACTCTCACAATATATGATAATGTCCTTCTATCCTTGACATTTAGATTGATTAAATTGAGTCATAGACCGTGTCATCTCTAATCAATCTATATCTTGAACTCCAAGTAGACTCACTCTAAACAAATGAGCTCAATATCTCATATTGACTCATTTGGGCATGGTCATACACTTAGTGATCTCACTCTATCAAGAATCATGATGTCACTCCCGTCATATAGGAGGGATAGATCCCATCTACATCACTCACATCCCTCTGCATAATTTGTTACACACCCAGTAATCGCCTTTATAGTCCACCCAGTTACGGGTGACGTTTGACGAAGCCAAAGTATGCAACTCCTTATGTAGGGAACCATGGTGACTTCAGATCCAAGTACTCATAGTCATATTAATAGTCACATGAGAAAGTATATGCCACTCATATAACGATCCATGATACTTTCTCATTGCGGGTCATTCAGTATACATTCTCCAATGCATACTCATGTGTCAACTTGATATCTCTATATCCATGACTTGTGAGATCAAGTCATCGAGTTGACCTACATGCTAGTCTCATTGCATTAACATTATCCCTGAATGTTAATACTTGACTAGGAATGATTAAAAGTAGTGTTCTCTATATCATCTCACTATCGATTCAACCAATCGATTGATATAGATAAGAACCTTCTACTCAAGGGCGCTATTATACTTAGCTATTTGGCACCAATACAAGTAAGTATAATAACCATAAAGAAATGCCTTTATAAATATATAGGAATATGATACATCGAGTCCATACAACAATCATCATATGATTGGCTCTAGGGCTCTAACTAATAATCTCCCATTAGTACTAGTGCCAATCAGTGTAGGCTCTAAGGCCCAATGACCTAGTGTGACCATCATGCTTTCTCTGTGCCAAAGTCTTTATCAAGGGATCAGCGACATTAGCCTCTGTGGATACTCTGCAAATCTTCACATCTCCTCTATCGATGATCTCCCGAATGAGATGGAAGCGCTGTAGTATGTGTTTGGTTCGCTGGTGTGAGCGAGGTTCCTTAGCCTGTGCAATTGCTCCATTGTTGTCACAATAGAGCTCTATAGGATCGGCTCTGCTAGGAACCACCCCAAGCTCAGTAATGAACTTGCGGATCCAAACTGTCTCCTTTGCTGCTTCTGATGCAGCAATATACTTAGCCTCTGTTGTAGAATCAGCAACTGTGTCGTGCTTCGAACTCTTCCAGCTCACAGCACCACCATTCAAACAAAACACGAACCCAGACTACGATCTATAATCATCCTGGTCAGTTTGGAAGTTGACATCACTGTAACCCTTTATAGCTAGCTCACCATCACCTCTAAATATCAAGAAATATTCTTTAGTCCTTCTTAAGTACTTAAGTATATTTTTGACCGCTATCCAGTGACGTTCACCTGGATCTGACTGGTATCTGTTTGTCATGCTCAAAGCATACGAAACATCAGGACAAGTACATAGCATGGCGTACATGATAGATCCTATGGCTGAAGTATAAGGGATCTTATCCATGCGGTCTCTCTCCTCTCTAGAAGAGGGACTTTGAGTCTTCGAAAGACTCACACCATGTGACATCGGCAGAAATCCTTTCTTGGAATTCTGCATGGCAAACCGTAGTAATACTGTGTCAATATATGTACTTTGACTTAGGCCAAGTAATCTCTTGGATCTATCTCTATAGATCTTTATGCCTAAAATATAGGCTGCTTCACCTAAGTCCTTCATTGAGAAACAATTCCATAGCCAAGTCTTTACAAACTGCAGCACAGGGATGTCATTTCCAATGAGTAGTATGTCATCCACATACAATACAAGGAAGACAACTGTGTTCCCAACAACCTTCTTGTAGACACAGAGTTCATCTTCATTCTTGATGAAACCAAACTGTTTGATCGCATCATCGAATTGAAGATTTCAGCTTCGAGAAGCTTGCTTTAGTCCATATATGGACTTATGCAGCATGCATACTCTACCAGTATGCTGTGGATATAAAAAAACCCTCAGGTTGTGTCATATACACATCCTCGAGCAAGTTTCCATTCAGAAACGCAGTTTTGACATCCATCTGCCAGATCTCATAATCATGGTATGCTGCAATAGCAAGCATGATCCGAATAGTCTTAAACATCGCTACTGGAGAAAATGTTTCATCATAGTCAATACCATGAATTTGCTTGAAACCTTTAGCTACCAAGCGACCCTTATAGGTAATAAGTCTATCCATGTCAGTCTTTCTCTTAAAGACCCACTTACACCCAATGGGTTTGACGCCTTCAGGTGGATCAACCAAAGTCCATACTTGGTTGGTGTACATGGATTCCATCTCGGATCTCATGGCCTCTAGCCATGACTCAGAATCTGGTCTCATCACAGCTTCCTGATAGGAGATAGGCTTATTCTCAACGAGCACAATGTCATCATGGTCAGACAAGAGAAATGAGTATCTCTCAGGCTGACGACGTACCCTATCAGACCTGCGAAGAGGTAGGTCTACTTGAACTGGTTGTTGTTCTTCAACTTCTTGAGCAATAAATTTATCACCCACAACACTTTGTGGTTCCAGTTCAACTTCCATCAAGCCTTCAGTGCTATAGTCCATATCTTGAACTTCTTCAAGATCGAACGTACTCCCACTAGTTTTTCTAGAAACAAAGTCCTTTTCTAGAAATACCCCAGTCTTAGCCACAAACACTTTATGTTGACTGGGAATGTAGAAGTAATATCCCTTCGTTTCCTTGGGATATCTAATAAAATAGCACTTATCGGATGTGGGTCCCAATTTATCCGAAATTTAACGTTGAACGTAAGCCTCACAACCCCAAATCCTCATAAAAGATATCTGGGCATCTCTCCCAGTCTATATCCTATATGGTGTCTTTATCATAGCCTTGGATGGAACACAGTTAAGTGTGAAGGCTGCTGTGTCTAGAGCATATCCCTAAAAAGACATAGGAAGATCTGTGTGACTCATCATAGACCGTACCATATCTAGTAGGGTACGATTCCTCCTTTCGGATACACCATTCCACTGTGGTGTTCCAGGAGGAGTGAGTTGGGATAGGATCCCACACTCAGCTAGATAGTCACGAAACTCATGGCTAAGGTATTCACCACCTCAATCTGATTGAAGTATCTTAATACTCTTGTCTAGCTAGTTTTGTACTTCATTCTTGAATTCTTTGAACTTTTCAAAGGATTGTGACTTATGTGTCATCAGATACACATAACCATATCTACTGAAGTCATCAGTAAATGTAATGAAGTACCTATAATCACCTCTGCAGTGACATTGAAAGGGCCACATACATCACTATGTATAAGTCCTAATAAGTCAGTCGCTCTTTCGCTGTGTCCGCTAAAGGGAGTCTTGGTCATCTTGCCCAGTAGGTATGACTCACATGTATCATATGATTCAAAATTAAATGAGTCCAGCAAACCATCTTTATGGAGCTGGGATAAGCGATTCTCATTTATATGACCTAAGCGACAATACCAGAGATAGGTTCGGTTCATATCATTTGACTTGAACCTTTTGGTACTTATTTATAGATGGGGTTCTCTAAGTCTAGAATGTAAAGTCCGTTTATCAGAGGTGCACTACAATAGAACATATCATTTAAGTAAACGGAACAACATTTGTTCTTTATTACAAAAGAAAAGCCTTTCTTGTCCAAACAAGAGACTGAAATGATGTTTTTTGTAAGAGCAGGCACATAACAACATTCATCTAATTCTAATACAAGCCCAGAGGTAAGAGATAGATAGTAAGTTCCTACAGCAACAACAGTAACCCGTGCTCCATTGCCTACTCGTAGGTCCACCTCGCCCTTGGTCAATTCCCTGCTATTTCTCAGCGCATGCACATTAGTACAAATGTGAGAAGCACATCCGGTATCCAATACCCACGATGCAGAAATAGATAGATTGACTTCTATAACAGATATACCTGAAGTAGAAGTCTCACTTCTCTTCTTCTTAAGATCTTCCAGATATACTTTACAGTTCCTCTTATAGTGCCCGGTCTGACCGCAGTGGAAGCAGGTAACATCTTTGGCAACCCCTCCTTTAGGTTTCATTATCTTGCCTTTGCCCTTGGCTTGAGACTTTCCCTTACCTTTAGGCTTACCCTTGCCTTTATGCTTTTGCACCATCAAAATGGAGTTGGGCTTTACCTTCTTAAGGTTGAGCTCAGCAGTTCTCAACATGCTTAGCAGCTCAGGCAGTGGCTTGTCAATTTCGTTAATGTTGTAATTCATGACAAATTGACTGTAGCTCTCTGGCAAGGATTGCAAGATCAAGTCAATGGTCAACTCTTGGCCAAGTGGGAATCCCAACCTCTGTAGGTTCTCTATGTACCCAATCATCTTGAGCACATATGGACCTACGGGAGTCCCATCTTGCATCTTTCACTGAAACAGTGCCTTGGAGATCTCGAATCTCTCATGCCTCGCTTGCCCTTGATATAGTTGATGAAGATGTTCAACCATATCATAAGCAGACATCAACTCATGTTGCTTCTGAAGCTCAGAGTTCATGGTCGTGAGCATGAGGCATGACACATCTAATGCATCATCTTGATGCTTCTTATAAGCATCTCGGTCAGCTCGCGTGGCAGTAGCAGGAGGTGCCTCGGGAATGGGCTGCTCCAGGACGTACAGTTTTCTTTCTTGTGTGAGAACGATTCTCAGATTCCTGTACCAGTCTAGGAAGCTAGCTCCATTGAGCTTATCCTTGTCAAGGATAGAATGCAGGGAGAAGGTGTTCATGTTTGTCGACATAACAATCTAAACAGAAATAATGCAGAAAGTAAATATCATATTCCATTTATCATTTAATTAGGTCTTTAACTAAATGATGCTCCCACTGAATTATAGAATTTTTGTAGAATCAAGTCATGGATGTGGTCAAACCACACTACTAGATTCATACCAATTAGCTATAATTTTCATGGGACAAGATCCACATCATACTATGACTTGAGTTAGCTTTGGCTAAATCGCCCAAGACTTAGTATGATCAGTAGATAACGAATTATCAATTACATCTCTATGCAACTCTTGTTTATAGGATCAAAATCCTCATTTATAAAAAACCTTGAGTTAGCTTTGGCTAAATCGCCAAAGATTTAGTATAAATGTGATTTTTATCTTATCTTCCAACCGTTGGAAAAAAATGCCTATAGTTATACCCGATCAAATTGAGTTAACTAGTTATACTCAATCTAATTGAGTTTGTACTCACCCAAGCTTTGATAGGCGGGACCAAGATTGTCCCTCCGCACCCTACCAAGATAATGTGCGTTGCTATGCTTTGGTAGATTCAAAAACAACAAATGATCGAGGTAGTAATGTGTATCAAAACTTGGTAGGCATCTCGAGTTGACTTGATTAAGATCTAATCTAATCGTTAATGTATATCATATACGCATCAAGGCACTAATTACCCTACACTAGCATGCATCACATACACACAAGCAAATATATCAAGATATATACATATATTGTGATGAGGTCATGGTCCTACTACGATCTTCTCAAGCCAATGAGAAGATCGGACGGTCAATCTAGGGTCAACAGCTTCTTCAAGCATCTCCTTTGACCGCCTTGTGTTGTCGGCTTCCTTCTTGTAACTCCATCTTCAATTGTACATTACAAAATTGAAATTCGAGTTACATTCAAGTCTAAAACTATTTTACAATAGGAATATAAATAAAGGAAGCACGACGCGCAGGTCGCAAATCACATACAACACACACAACACAAAATGGCACGCAGGCCATATTATGAATTACAACACAATTTTTTGTCCAATCAAATTGGGGTTTTTGGGCCTTGATCATCACAATATCATACATAATTCTAAATTATATATTTTACATAAATATCTATAATTTTACTACCGTTTTTATGAATTTTATGAGTTACAACTTCCCAGCTGTCCCGATTAGCGATTTTCGGGCGCGATCGCGGGACAATACCCCTTGCGGGGTTAGGGGCAACACCCCTACTCGCGAAATAAATATCGTGAATGTCCCATATTGATCTAATAGCTCCTTAAGCTACTGTCCCAAAACATTTTGGACGAGATCTTGCCGTTTCGGAAGATTTTTCTCGGTAGTTGAAGCCTACATGTGTCCAAGCATTTGTTGCTTCACCTCTACGAGAAAATTACTCACAAAATCCTTAAAAATAGTAAACTTACAGAAACTTACAGATATGATATCTTTTCATAAAAATAAAATACAAACAAGTACATGCTTCGCACGTGGCTCTAATACCACTATTAGCAATTCAAGCCGCAAAAACCGCTTTTTGCGTTGCGGAAACCCCGAATTCTAGCCACGGATCCGTGCGAAGATATATTTAAAATTAAATCATGTGCATGTTTCTACACTAGATATATCTTAGATCTACATGAAAAGAGAGTATACCTTTGTAGCGAAGTCCTTCGGTTATCCCGCTCGTCCAAAAAGATGTCGGATCTCGTAGAGTGTCAAGTGAACACTCCTCTACAAGTATCCACATGAACAAAAGGTAGAGAAGAACCACTTAGAGTGTGCTAGCACTCTTGGGTGGCTCGGCAATGGAGGATGAGAGAGAGAGAAGAGAAGAGAGGATGAAGAAGATGACCTCTTGAATGAGTACACAAAATGTAACTCACTCCACTAATGTGGTCGGCCACATTTAGAGGTTCTTATACCTCCATGTAATACCAAGAGTCATGACTCTTTGTCTCCCTCATGAGGTGGCACACAATGATGTGGCCTTGATGATGTGAAACATCATCATTGGCTGGCCCTATGACAAGTCACAATGAGGTGGCAATTGGTCAAGTCAAACTTGCCCCTTCATCTTCCCTCTCAAGTCAAGTCAAACTTGACCCATTTATCTCCCATGGTTGATCAAATCTAACCATTGATCAAGTCAATTTGATTTAGTGAATCTCTATCCATTAAATTAAATTGATTCAATGAGTCATAATCTAAATTAGACTCATTGGACACATGAATCAAATTGAGTCCAACTCAATTAGTCTAATTTGGATTACTCTTAATCCAATTTGGTTCATCACATGAACCTAATCCTCTTGGTCCATCATATGAACCTATTCTCCATCTAATTGCCCTTTGTGTGTGACCCTATAGGTTCTTGTAACGTTGGCAATGCTCTTAAACTCATTTAGAAGCATAAGTAATGAGCGGTATCTAGCAACACATCATTACTACCCAACTTACAAAAATGTTGAAATCCAACATCACCTTTGTGACTACTAATTGTGACTCTCACAATATATGATAATGCCCTTCTATCCTTGACATCTAGATTGATTAAATTGAGGCATAGACCGTGTCATCCTCTAATCAATATATATCTTGAACTCTAAGTATACTCACTCTAAACAAATGAGCTCAATATCTCATATTAACTCATTTGGGCATGGTCATGCACTTAGTGGTCTCACTCTATCAAGAATCATGATGTCACTCCCGTTATATAGGAGGGATAGATCCCATCTACATCACTCACATCCCTCCGCATAATTTGTTACACAACCAGTAATCGCCTTTATAGTCCACCCAGTTACGGGTGACGTTTGATGAAGCCAAAGTATGCAACTACTTATGTAGGGAATCATGGTGACTTCAGGTCCAAGGACTCGTAGTCATATTAATAGTCACATGAGAAAGTATATGACACTCATATAACGATCCATGATACTTTCTCATGGCGGGCCATTCTGTATACATTCTCCAATGCATACCCATGTGTCAACTTGATATCTCTATATCTATGACTTGTGAGATCAAGTCATCGAGTTGACCTACATGCTAGTCTCATCGCATTAACATTATCCCTGAATGTTAATACTTTACTAGGAATGATTAAGAGTAGTGTTCTCTATATCATCTCACTATCGATTCAACTAATTGATTGATATAGATAAGAACCTTCTACTCAAGGACGCTATTATACTTAGCTATTTGGCACTAATACAAGTATAATAACCATAAAGAAATGCCTTTATAAATTTATAGGAATATGATACATCGAGTCTATACAACAATCATCATATGATTGGCTCTAGGGCTCTAACTAACATGGTCGGCTTATCATTCGGCAGGATTCTGCGAAAGTCATTCCACCTGATCGGGAGCTTACTCCCTACTGGCTGCTCCATCTTCCCGAACTGGTTTCATAGTATAACTATTTGATCAGTCACGAGCGTCGGTGATCCCGGGTCGTCTTGCCAACCCGGGCGAGGTATACTATGGCCTCACCTATTACTGAGGTCATAAATATTTCCACTCTAATTTACCATGTGTCCTTTTATCCTCCTTTTTTTGACAAGACCACTTCCACACCAGATTCCAAGGTGATCAAACGACCAACATTACTTCCACTCCTATAGCTGATGCCAGCTACCATGTTTATGGATCGCATGATTAGTGCTGATGTTGAAGTATTCTTCCAAGCATCTCCTTGCACTAGTATAAATAGTCTACTTCTCTCATTTAGACTTCTTACGAATAGCAAAAGTCATCTCACCTTCTCTTCTCTCTTCCGAGCCTTTGCTTTCCCACCTTTTGCCTGTGCTTCCTTCATGGATTCTCCCATACCTAGGTATGCTCCTGGAGTCTCAACCTTCAGCAGTGTAGATATAAACGATCTCCGCTTCGTGTATGAAGTATCCACGGCCCTGCATATCATCATACCCTCCGAGGTCCATCGACTTTTTCAACCACCTCAGGGCTATGTGACGTTTTTCAAAGAACAGGTTGGGGTCAACCTTCGTTTTCCAATCCACCTCTTCTTTTCTAATGTGAGTCGCTACTTTCGCATTTCCCTTTGTCAACTCACCCCAACTCCATTCGTATCCTGTGCGGGTTCGTTCTCCTCTGTGACTTACGCAATATTCATTGGACTCCTCGCCTATTCACTACTTCACTCCCCATCGTCATATTGAGGGTCTTTTCTGTTTCCAGGCTCGTACCCAGACCAACCTTTTTGTACGCTTACCCCCTTCAGGAACAAAGTGGAAAGATAAATACTTCTTCCTTCACTTTCCGTTCGCTATGGAGTGGCCTACTGAGCGGGCTTCTCTGTCTCTTATGCACCCCCTCTGGGAGACTATCACTCAAATCCTATTTTTATGGAGGTGTCATCATAGCTAGAGGGTTGGTGCTTCAACCGGAGCGTCTTGTTAACGGAAGATGTGCTGTATTTATTTAGGTTGAGTCTTGTTCCCTCAGAGTCACCACACTCCCTTGGTAAGCATTATCTTCACCTTAACTTTCTTTTGCCTTTTCGTGCTAACCCTCTTTTTGATGCAGCCGACACTCTTGCTCGATCGTCTTTGACCAGGCCCCTCCCTCTAAGCGCTTTAGAAATAAATCGCCGAGGGCACATAATCTTGGGCAGGCGGTGTCTTCCATATTCCACTTCAGCCACTCCCGGGGTGGCCGCTACTACTGCCTCTCGTCCTGCTGCCCCTCAGGCGACGCCTCCCGCACACTCTATTCTAGAGCCTACGAGGTGGACTCATCCAGCTCCTCCCGCTCATCGCCCTCGGACTCCGGAAGAGGGGATTAACTCAGACAAACAACCACTCTCATGTCAACTAAGGTGCATACCTGTTGGATCCCGTCCGGTAGCCGAGGCACATGCTACGATCCCACTGCCCCGGATAGCGCCAACTTCTATCCCCTATCCACAACACCCGGGCGACCCTGTCATTAATCTAGAACCTCGACCCGGAGCTAATCGAGGGAAAGCCTCGATCATTAAGGAAGAGATTAATCCAGAGGGGCGCTGCCCACCAATTGCCCCGATCGGGCTTCCTCCCCCTCGCCTGTCTACTTCTACTCCACCTGGCCTGAGCGGGACCACTCCTGGATCATCTCGGTCCTGGTATTCCCGTTTTGTGCTATTAAGCCCTTAGAGTGGGGGTTGCATCGCAACCCCGTTGCCCAAGCTAGCTGTATCCTACTACGGGGCCAACTAGCGACTCATTGGGAGGAAACTATACAACGAATGTCTACCCTCCCACTATCGGCTTAGGCGGACCGGTTCTCCAAAGGTGCCACTATGGTAAGCCTCTGCTTTCTCTTATTGCTCCTTTCTTCTTATCCTGATTTCTTGTTTATATGAATAGATTTTTGCCGAGTCGATGCTATTGAGTCAGACTTTCTCGTATCTATATTGGCATAATAAGATCTTAAAGGATCATGTAGTCGACCTGGAATCTCAGCTTTCTGACCCCTCTTCAGCCGTGTCCCAACTAAAGGCAGAGGTGGAAACCTTAAGAAAGGTAAACGCATTCCACGAACAGGACCTGGGAAAAGCCCTACAGGAGGCTAACCGGTTACGGGATGACCAGAAGAGACTTGAAGCTCTCCACCAGTCATCTGAGGCTAAGTACCAAGAGGAGCTATCCCTTAAGGAGAAAGCACAGTCAGAGCTATCTCAACAAACCACAGCGTTAGAGGATTTTCGGCTTATGCACAAATAAGAGATAGACCGTCTGACCAAGGAACTTAACTCTAAGGATATGCTCCTCATAGACCATAGAAGGGATATGGAATCTCAAGCTACAAAGTTAGGCTCCTTACAAGCGGACCTGTCTCAAGCCCGATCTACCTTGTCTCACTCAGTTGAGGCCTTAGAGACTTATAAGGTGGGGGAGAATGATCGTCATGTGATCGATTGGGAAGAATACCTGTGCTCTCCGGAGTATGGCTCCCAAGTAAGAGATAGCTTCGTCCGATCATTGACCTATGGAGCAGTAGGAGCAGTCCAACAACTTCAAGAGGGAGAGTACTTGTCGTCTGACCCCCCCGAGGATTTCCTGGACTATCATCATATTATTAAAGAAATGCTCGATGATGTTTTTTCTGAATTTAAATGACTATTTATCTTAGCATATTGTATTTCTTATATTGCCTTCTATGTATAAAAACTTGTCTATGGCTTCTTAGTTTCCAATTCTTGTTGAGGTTTTCCTACTCTCCTTGGGCTAGATTCGCGTGTGGAAGTGAGGTGTAGCTCGTTAGGCCACAAGCCAAAAGAACTTTATGTGAGAGATCTTTTTGGATCTTTGCCTGCCTTGGCTGAGACAACCAGCCAAGGTTAAAGAGCTTTGCTTGAGGCTGGCTAAAGGAGTATAGTAGGACTTAGCTAAGTCATGTTTATGACTTGAGGACTTCTGAAGTGCCTCATTCAAAAGTTAATCTAGGTCAGGCTTACCTGATCAGGTTTTTTGCTCATATGCCTGTAGTGCTCATGTTTGGACCTTACATCTTTCTCTCAAACAACTACTGCTACAAGGTAACATTTTCAAACATGATAGGGCTAGAGGTAGTTAGCACTCCAGGGGCGATCCAAACATCTACCTTGAGCATCCTGTAGATAATAAACATCGGACGCTAGTTTCTTAATGACCTTGTAAGAGGCATCCCACTGAGGTGCTAACTTAGTTACCTCTCCGACTCGTTTGATCCTTTTCCATACTAAATCCCCTTCTCCAAATAAGCAGGGGATCACCTTCTTGTCATAGGTCTGCTGCATCTTTTGATGGTACGCGATTAACCGGGCAGCTGTCCTCTCACGGGTTTCACTGATTAGATCTAGCTCGAGAAGTCGTCGCTCTGCATTCTCAGGGTCATACAGTAATTGCCGGTCGGACGGGACTCCAACCTCAACTAGCACGATTGCTTCGTTGCCGTAGACGAGATGGAAGGGAGTGAGTATTGTACTTTTTCGTGGAGTTGTACGGTATGCCCAAAGAATGTTGGGGAGATCTTTGACCCAATCGCCTCCCACATAGTCCTGCTTAACCTTCAGCCCACGCACTATCTCCCTGTTAGTGACCTCCGTCTGTCAGTTGCTTTGCGGATAGACCATGGAAGTGAAAGCCTGAATGATGTCAAATCCTCGGCACCATTCCTGAATCTTGCGTCCTTGGAACTGTCGACCATTATCTGAGACCAACTTGTGAGAGATTCCAAATCGGCACAGGATGTTCTTCCATAGGAACTGGATGACCGCTCCCTCTGTTATCCTGGCAAGGGCTTCTGCCTCCATCCATTTGGAGAAATAATCTACCTCCACAAGTAGAAAGAGCTTTTGCCCGGGAGCCAAAGGGAATGGCCCCACGATATCCATACCCCATTGGTCGAAGGGGCAAGCGACTATTGAGGTTCTCAAAGTCTCAATCGGCCGATAGGCCAGGTTCTGATGCTTTTGACAAGAGAGATAGGTGGTTACTAACTGTTGGGCATCTCTTTGTAAAGTAGGCCAAAAATACCCGGCTAGGAGTACTTTGCGGGCCAACGTCCTTCCTCTTACGTGATTTTCGTAACATCCCTGATGGATTTCTTGCAAGGCATATTCTGCCTCGTTCGGGCCCAAGCATTTAAGCAGTGGCCGAGAGAATGCCCTCTTGTACAGCTGGTCCCCGATCAATGTATATGCATGAGCTCTTTTCCTTATCGATCTAGCTTCTTCCATATCAATGGGTAAGATGCATTGTTGAAGATAAAGGATTATCGAAGCTCTCCAATCGATTGGCTCTTCCAAATTGTTCTACAGGTCAATATGAGCTATCAGAAAGCTCTGGGCTATTGACTTATCCAGAACCCAGGTGGTCAAAGAGCTGGCCATTTTGACTAATTCATCTACTCTCTGGTTGTCCGCGCGAGGAATCTTGGTGATTGTGACTTCTTTGAAGCCCTCTTTCATTTTCTCATATGTTTCTCTATATAACTATAGCTTCTCATTATTAACTTCAAAGTTGCCAGCCATTTGTTAAGCCACCAGTTGAGAATCTGAGTAAATGATTACCCGAGCTGCTCCAACATGCTGAGCTGCCTGTAATCCAACCAGTAATGCTTCATACTCCACTTTATTGTTGGTAGCCCTGAATTTTAGGCGAACCGCTAATTGCATAATCCTTGCTTGAGGGGACATAAGGAGTATCCACATGCCACTTCCTTGTTGAGTGGATGATCCATCCACATACTGTTAGTGAGAGCCCTAGAGCCAATCATGTGATGGTTACTTTTTGGACTCTTTGTGTCATATTCTTGTACATATATTTCTGATATATAAATAAAGGCATTGTGATTATTATACTTGTGTGTATTTGTGCTATATAAATAAGTATAATAATGTCCTAGGGTAGTAGGTTCATATCTATATCAATCGATTAGTTGAATCGATAGTGAGATGATATAGAGAACACTACACTTAATTATTCCTAGTCAAGTATTAACATAGAAGGACAATGTTAATGCATTGAGACTAGCATGTAGGTCAACATGATGACTTGATCTCACAAGTCATGGATATGAGATATCAAGTTGACACATGGGTATACATTGGAGAATGTATACTGAATGACCCGCCATGAGAAAGTATCATGGATCGTTATATGAGTGTCATATACTTTCTCAAGTGACTATTAGTATGACTTTAGTCCTTAGACCTGAAGTCACCATGGTTCCCTACATAAGGAGTTATGTACTTTGGTTTCGTCAAACGTCACCCGTAACTGGGTGGACTATAAAGGCGATTACTGGGTATGTAACAAATTATGCGGAGGGATGTGAGTGATGTAGATGGGATCTATCCCTCCTATGTTACAGGAGTGATATCATAGTCTTGATAGAGTGAGATCACTAAGTGCATGGCCATGCCCAAATAAGGCAATATGTGATATTGCGCTTATTTGATTATAGTGAGTCTACTTGGAGTTCAAGACACTTAGATTGATTAGAGGATGACACGGTCTATGCCTCATATAAGATCAATCTAGATATCAAGGATAGAAGGACAATGTCACATATTGTGAGAGTCACAATTATTAGTCATATTGGTGATGTTGGATCTCAACATTCTTGTAACTTGGGTAGCAATGATGTGTTGCTAGATACCTCTCATTGCTTATGTCCCTAATTGGATTTAGGGACATTGCCAACGTTGACAAGAACCTATAGGGTCACACACATAGAGCAATAGATGGAGACTAGTTCATATGATGAACCAAGAGGAAAGATGAAGTCAAGTTTGACTTGGCTAAATATGGAAAGTCTATAAAAGGCAAGTTTGACTTGACCTAAATCCACAAGTTTGACTTGACTATGAGTTAGACTCAAGTATGATCCAAATGTTGGATAAATCAATTAAGGGAGTTAATTTGGTCATGTTTGACTTTGGCCAAATTAGGAAGGTTGAAAGTCAATATTGACTTGACTTGGATGCCACCACATTTGATGAGGTGGCATGGGAGAACCAATGGGGATGCTACACATCACCATGCCACCTCATGCTTGCCACCTCATGGGAGGTTACCCATGAGTGGCCGGCCACATTAAGGGGGCAATTAAGAGCATTAATTGCCCACTTAATGACATTTATGTGGCCGGCCACATGATATGGTGGATTGATTGAATTTTTGAATTCAATTTTTTGATTCTTCTTCTTCCTTGGTGCTCTCGGCAACTTCTCCCTCTCTTCCTCCTCTTCTTGGCCGAAAACCACATAGGTGCTAGCACACCTTGTTTCGGTCATCTTCTCCACCTAATTGCTTGTGTGGACACATATAGAGGGGCTCTACTTTGTGCCCTCTAGATCCAACTTCAACCTTGGTTGAGCGGGATAAGCGAAGGGCACGCATCAAAGGTAGTTTTTCTTTAAACTATAGATCTAGGAGTAGATCTAACATATTCGGGTATTAAGCATGATATAAATACGTGGAATTTTTCGAATCGGATTTTTCTTTGCACGAGATCCTTGGCTAGGGTGTTTCGGGGTTTCCGCGACGCGAAAAGCGGTTTTCGTGGCCCGAAAAATTCTAACAGTGGTATCAGAGCCATCGTGCGAAGCACGTATTTATTTATTTTTTCTGTATTAGATACAAAATTTAGATGCTTTTAAGTTTCTGTGATTTTTCTGAATTTTAGGAATTTTTGGGTATTTTTCTCGTAGAGGCGAAAGAACGAGTGCGAAGCACTTGTACACTTTTGTCACCGAGAAAAATTTCTCCGAAACGGCAAGTTTCACCCAAATAGATTTTGGGACAGCGGGTAAGGGCGCTGTATAATCGCAAGAGGACACTCGCGAAGGTTATTTCGCGAATAGGGGCGCTGCCCCTAACCCCGCAAGGGGACTTGTCCCGCGATTACGCCCGAAACCCGCTTAGCGGGACCGCCGTGGAGAAGGGACTCAAAAATTCAGAAAAATCAGTAGAAAAATTTTAAATAAAAAAAAATACACAATTCTGAATTATGTACAGTATGTGTTGGTCATGGCCCAAGTCCCAAAATTTTTTATGAAAAATTATGCGTGTAATTCATAATACGGCCTGCGTGCCGTCATGTGTTGTGTGTGCTGTATTGTGGATGCGACCTGCGTGTTGCCTTTTTCCATTATTTTATTTCTGTAAAAATTAGTTTTAAGACTCGAATGTAACTCGAGTATAAATTTTGTAATGTACAAAATTTGAAGATGACGAAATTCCGGAGAAGACGGACTCGCGGGAGCATGCCGGCAACACATGGGGATCGGAAGGAGGAGCTTGGAGAAGCTGCCACCTAGACCCTAGGATGACCATTGGATCTTCTCTTTGGCTAGAGAGGATCCTAGTAGGGCCATGACCAATCACATAATTTAAATGTATATATTTTATTTTTGCTTATGTGTATGTGATGCATGTTTGTGTAGAATAGAATATGCATGAGTGTATGTGATGCACATGTGATGTGGGAACCACATCTTGATGTGCACAATACACATTTAGGATTTAAATTAGATTTAATTTATGCCTAAATATGATGCACATCGTCGATTAGATTAGATCTAAATCGAAATCAACTCGTAAACGCCTACCGGGCCATGATACCCATCACTACCTCGATCATATGCGATTGTCGTATCTGCCAAAGCAGAGCAACGCATTTAATCTTGGTAGGATGCGGAGGGACAACCTTGGTCCCGCCTATCACGCTCGGGTTAGATTGAGCTCAATTAGATTGAGTAGCTAGCAAAGCTCAATTGGATCGAGTGAAGCTATAGGCGTATTCCAATAGTTGAAAGGTAGGACAAGATCACGTTTATAAATAATCTTGGGCGATTTAGCCAAAGCTAACTCAAGATTATTTGTAAAAGTTAAATCTTGATCCTATAAACAAGAGTTGCATGGAGATGTAATTGGTAATTAGCTACCTACCGATCATACTAGGTCTTGGGCGATTCAGCCAAAGCTGACTCAAGATGTAGTATGATGTGGATCTTGTCCCACAAAATTCAGTGGGAGCATCATTTAATTAAAGGCCTAATTAGATGATAGAATATGATATTGATTCTCTGCATGTTTAATATGTTGTAGATTGCCATGTCACCAAACGCGAACACTCTCTCCCTACGATCTGTCCTTGAGAAGGACAAGCTCACAGGAGCTAACTTCCTGGACTGGTACAGGAACCTGAGGATAGTCCTCATGCAGGAACGTAAGCTGTACGTTCTGGAGCAAGCAGTTCCTGAAGCACCACCAGCCTCTGCCGCCCGTAGCATTAAGGATGCTCATCAGAAGCATCAAGACGATGCGTTAGACGTGTCGTGCCTAATGCTATGCTACATGTCCTCTGAGCTTCAGAAGCAACATGAGAACATGAATGCCTTTGATATGATTGGCCATCTTAAGCAATTATATCAAGGGCAAGCCAGGCATGAGAGGTTTGAAGTGACTCAGGCCCTCTTTTCATGTAAGATGAAAGAGGGAACCCCTGTAGGAACTCACGTACTCAAGATGATTGGGTACGTCGAGAACCTAGAGAGGTTGGGGTTCCCATTGGGCCAAGAGCTGGCCACTGACTTGATCCTGCAATCGTTGCCGGCA
Source organism: Zingiber officinale (assembly GCF_018446385.1). Taxonomy (NCBI): domain Eukaryota; kingdom Viridiplantae; phylum Streptophyta; class Magnoliopsida; order Zingiberales; family Zingiberaceae; genus Zingiber; species Zingiber officinale. The sequence continues at coordinate 39,771,439 of NC_055987.1, forward strand.
AGTTACCGTCAATTCATCATGAACTATAACATGAACGAATTAGACAAACCACTGCCCGAGATGCTCAACATGTTGAGAACTGCTGAGCCCAATCTCACCACTACCAAGACCAGTACCGTCCTGATGGTACAAAAGGGCAAGGGTAAGGGCAAGTGGAAGCCCAAGGGTAAGGGTAAGACCCAGACCAAGGGCAAAGCCAGCTCTTCAGCACTCAAACCCAAGGGCGGGGTGCAAAAGGATGCTACCTGCTTCCACTGTGGTCAGACAGGGCACTGGAAGAGGAACTGCAAGATCTACCTGGAGGATCTTAAGAAGAAAAGAAGCGAGGCTTCTACTTCAGGTATAAATGTTATAGAAGTCAACCTTTCTATTTCTACATCATGGGTATTAGATACTGGATGTGCATCTCACATTTGTACTAATGTGCAGGCGCTGAGAAATGAGGTGGACCTACGAGTAGGCAATGGAGCAAGGGTTGCTGCTGTTGCTGTAGGAACATATTTTTCTATCTCTGCCCGCTGGGCTTGTATTGGAACTAGATAATTGTTGTTATGTCCCTGCACTAACAAAGAATATTATTTCAGTTTCCTGTTTAGATAATAAAGGTTTTTCATTCATAATAAAGGACAAATGTTGTTCTGTTTATTTGAAAGATATGTTCTATTGTAGTGCACATCTGATGAATGGCCTCTATATTCTAGATTTAGAGAGCCCTATCTATAACGTGAGTACCAAGAGGTTGAGATCAAATGAGTTGAACCCAACCTATCTCTGGCATTGCCGCCTAGGCCACATAAACGAGAGTCGCTTGTCCCAGCTCCATAAGGATGGTTTGCTGGACTCATTTGATTTTGAATCATATGAGACATGTGAGTCATGCCTTCTAGGCAAGATGACTAAGACTCCCTTTAGTGGACATAGCGAGAGAGCGACAGACTTGCTAGGACTCATACATAGTGATGTATGTGGCCCTTTCAATATCGCTGCTCGGGGTGGTTATAGGTACTTTATCACATTTATCGATGACTTCAAGAGATATGGTTATGTGTACTTGATGACATAAGTCTGAACTTTGAAAGTTCAAGGAATTCGAAATGAAGTACAAAACCACTCGGAAAAGTATTAAGATACTCGATCAGATCGAGGTGGAGAATACTTAAGCCATGAGTTTAGTGACTATCTAGCGAGTGTGGGATTCTATCCCAACTCACTCCTCCCGAACACCACGGTGGAATGGTGTATCCGAAAGGAGGAATCGCACTTATTAGATATGGTACGATCTATGATGAGTCACGCAGATCTTCCTATATCCTTTTGGGGATATGCTCTGGACACGGCAGCGTTCACACTTAACCGTGTTCCATCAAAGGCGGTCATGAAGACACCATATACGATATGGACTGGGAGAAGTCCCAAGATGTCTTTCATAAGGGTTTGGGGTTGTGAGGCTTACGTTAGACGTCAAGTCTCAGACAAACTGGGACCCAAATCTGATAAGTGTTATTTTATAGGATATCCCAAGGAAACTAAGGGATATTACTTCTACATTCCTAGTCAGCACAAAGTATTTGTTGCTAAGACTGGGGTCTTTCTAGAAAGAGACTTTGTTTCTAGAAAGGCTAGTGGAAGTTCGTTTGATCTTGAAGAAGTTCAAGACAACGACCAAAACACTGAGCCATTGATGGATACTGAACAGGAACCACAAAGAGTTGTGGATGATGAGATTGTTGCACAAGAAGTTATGGAACAACAACCTGTTCATGTAGACCTACCTCTTCGCAGGTCTGATAGGGTACGTCGTCAGCCTGAGAGATACTCATTTCTCTTGTCTGACCAGGATGACGTTATGCTCATTGAGAATGAGCCTACCACCTATCAGGAAGCTGTGATGAGCCCAGATTCTGAGTCATGGCTAGAAGCCATGAGATCTGAAATGGATTCCATGTACACCAACCAAGTTTGGACCTTGGTTGATCCACCTGAAGGGGTCAAACCCATTGGGTGTAAGTGGGTCTTTAAGAGAAAGACTAACATGGACGGACTTACTCATACCTATAAAGGTAGACTGGTAGCTAAAGGTTTCAAGCAGATTCATGGTATTGACTATGATGAAACCTTCTCTCCAGTAGCGATGTTTAAGTCCATTCGGATTATGCTTGCTATTGCAGCCTACCACGATTATGAGATCTGGCAGATGGATGTCAAGACAGCGTTTCTGAATGGAAACCTCCTCGAGGATGTGTACATGACACACCTGAGGGTTTTGTAGATCCACAGCATACTAGCAGAGTATGCAAGCTGCATAGGGCCATTTATGGTCTGAAGCAAGCCTCTCGGAGCTGGAATCTTCGATTCGATGATGCAATCAAACAGTTTGGTTTCATCAAGAACGAAGATGAACCCTGTGTCTACAAGAGGGTTAGTGGGAGCACAGTTGTCTTCCTCGTATTGTATGTGGATGACATACTTCTCATTGGGAACGACATTTCCTCGCTACAGTCTGTGAAGACTTGGCTAGGGAATTGTTTCTCAATGAAGGACTTAGGTGAAGCAGCCTGCATTCTAGGCATTAAGATCTATAGAGATAGATCTAAGAGATTGCTTGGCCTAAGTCAGAGTACATACATTGACACGGTATTACTTCGGTTTGCCATGCAGAATTCCAAGAAGGGAAATCTGCCGATGTCACATGGTGTGAGTCTTTCGAAGACTCAAAGTCCCTCTTCTAGAGAGGAGAGGGACCGCATGGATAAGATCCCCTATGCCTCGGCCATAGGATCTATCATGTACGCCATGTTATGTACTCGTCCTGATGTCTCGTATGCTTTGAGGATACCAGTCAGATCCAGGTGAGCATCACTGGATTGCGGTCAAGAATATCCTTAAGTACTTGAGAAGGACTAAGGATTATTTCTTGATATTTGGAGGTGATGAGCATCTAGTTGTAAAGGGTTACACTGATGCTAGCTTCCAAACTGACCAGGATGATTACAGATCGCAGTCAGGTTCGTGTTCTGCTTGAATGGTGGAGCTGTGAGTTGCTGATTCTACAACAGAGGCCGAGTATATTGTTGCATCAGAAACAACAAAGGAGACAGTTTGGATCCGCAAGTTCATTACTGAGCTTGGGGTGGTTCCTAGCATTGCAGATCCTATTGAGCTCTATTGTGACAACAATGGAACAATTGCGTAGGCTAAGGAACCTCGCTCACACCAGCAGACCAAACACATACTACGGCGCTTCCATCTCATTCAAGAGATCATCGATAGAGGAGATGTGAAGATTTGCAGAGTACCCACAGAGGCTAACGTCGCTGATCCCTTGACCAAGAATTTGGCACAGAGAAAGCATGATGGTCACACTAGGTCATTGGGTATTAGACCCTACACTGATTGGCACTAGTGCTAGTGGGAGATTGTTAGTTAGAGTCCTAGAGCCAATCATATGATGATTGTTATATGGACTTGATGTATCATATTCCTATATACTTATAAAGACATTTCTTTATGGTTATTATACTTACTTGTATTGGTGCTAAATAACTAAGTATAATAGCGTCCTTGAGTAGAAGGTTCTTATCTGTATCAATCGATTGGTTGAATCGATAGTGAGATGATATAGAGAACACTATTCTTAATCATTCCTAGTCAAGTATTGACATTCAGGGACAATGTTAATGCAACGAGACTAGCATGTAGGTCAACTCGATGACTTGATCTCACAAGTCATGGATACAGAGATATCAAGTTGACACATGGGTATGCATTGGAGAATGTATACTGAATGATCTGCCATGAGAAAGTATCATGGATCGTTATATGAGTGTCATATACTTTCTCATGTGACTATTAATATGACTATCAGTCGTTGGACTTGAAGTCACCATGGTTCCCTATATAAGGAGTTACATACTTTGGCTTCGTCAAACGTCACCCGTAACTGGGTGGACTATAAAGGCGATTACTGGGTATGTAACAAATTATGCGGAGGGATGTGAGTGATGTAGATGGGATCTATCCCTCCTATATTACAGGAGTGATATCATAGTCTTGATAGAGTGAGATCACTAAGTGCATGGCCATGCCCAAATAAGGCAATATGTGATATTGCGCTTATTTGATTATAGTGAGTCTACTTGGAGTTCAAGACACTTAGATTGATTGGAGGATGACACGGTCTATGCCTCATATAAGATCAATCTAGATATCAAGGATAGAAGGACAATGTCACATATTGTGAGAGTCACAATTATTAGTCATATTGGTGATGTTGGATCTCAACATTCTTGTAACTTGGGTAGCAATGATGTGTTGCTAGATACCTCTCATTGCTTATGTCCCTAATTGGATTTAGGGACATTGCCAACGTTGACAAGAACCTATAAGGTCACACACATAGAGCAATAGATGGAGACTAGTTCATATGATGAACCAAGAGGAAAGATGAAGTCAAGTTTGACTTGGCTAAATATGGAAAGTCTATAAAAGGCAAGTTTGACTTGACCTAAATCCACAAGTTTGACTTGACTATGAGTTAGACTCAAGTATGATCCAAATGTTGGATAAATCAATTAAGGGAGTTAATTTGGTCATGTTTGACTTTGGCCAAATTAGGAAGGTTGAAAGTCAATATTGACTTGACTTGGATGCCACCACATTTGATGAGGTGGCATGGGAGAACCAATGGGGATGCTACACATCACCATGCCACCTCATGCTTGCCACCTCATGGGAGGTTACCCATGAGTGGCCGGCCACATTAAGGGGGCAATTAAGAGCATTAATTGCCCACTTAATGACATTTATGTGGCCGGCCACATGATATGGTGGATTGATTGAATTTTTGAATTCAATTTTTTTTTTCTTCTTCTTCCTTGGTGCTCTCGGCAACTTCTCCCTCTCTTCCTCCTCTTCTTGGCCGAAAACCACATAGGTGCTAGCACACCTTGTTTCGGTCATCTTCTCCACCTAATTGCTTGTGTGGACACATATAGAGGGGCTCTACTTTGTGCCCTCTAGATCCAACTTCAACCTTGGTTGAGCGGGATAAGCGAAGGGCACGCATCAAAGGTAGTTTTTCTTTAAACTATAGATCTAGGAGTAGATCTAACATATTCGGGTATTAAGCATGATATAAATACGTGGAATTTTTCGAATCGGATTTTTCTTTGCACGAGATCCTTGGCTAGGGTGTTTCGGGGTTTCCGCGACGCGAAAAGCGGTTTTCGTGGCCCGAAAAATTCTAACACATACACCTTCCATGTTTCTTCAGAGTCAAGTTGATGGATCTCCATCAGAAAATCTGCCAGGGCCTGTGCTTTAATTGATGTTCGGGATTGATATTGTATATCATATTCTTCCAGTTCTATTGCCCACTTGATGAGATGGCCAGCTATCTCTATGTTGGTAAGGGCCTTTCCAATGGTGCTGTTGGTCAAGACTGTGATTGGATGAGCTAAAAAATAAGGTTGAAGGTGACGAGCCATAAGTATCAATCCATATATTAACTTCTCCAGGGCCATGTATCGAGACTCAACCCCTTTCAATAAGTGACTAAAGAAGTACACTGGCCACTGTACATCATCCTTCTCTTTCACCAGAACTACCCCCATGGCCTCAGGGGTAGCTAACAAGTACACCCAGAACACCTCCCTAGCGATGGGTTTAACTAATGGAGGCAAGGTCTCCAGATGTTTCTTTAGTTCCTCAAAAGCCTTGCTACAGTATTCATCCCACTGAAACTTAGCAGCTCTTCGGAGTACCTTAAATAAGGGGAGTGCTCAGTCTGCTGATTGGGATATGAACCTGGACATCACAGTTATTCTGCCTACCAACTTCTAGGCTTCTTTCAGATTCTGGGGCACCTACATGTCTCGTAGTGCTTGAACTTTTTTCGATTTGGCCTTAATTCCCCGCTCGGTAACGAGCTACCCCAGGAATTTTCCCCCTTGAGCTCCAAATAAGTACTTCAATGGATTTAATTTCAACCCATAGTGCCACAACGTACCATAGGTTTCTTCTATGTCAAAAATCAAATTTATTGCCAAGGTAGATTTGATGAGGATGTCATCTACGTAGACCTCTACATTTTTCCCTACCTGTTCCTGAAAAATCTTATCCATCATCCACTAATAAGTAGATCCTGTGTTGCGTAGATCGAATGGTATAACTATATAACAGAAAGTATCATCGGCTGTGATGAAGATGACTTTCTCCTGATACTTCTGTGCGAGAGGGATTTGGTGATATCCTTGATAGGCATCCAGTATGCAGATCCTCTCACATCCCGAGGTTGAATCCACCATCTGGTCAATCCTTGGTAGCGGGTAGCAATCCTTAGGACTAGCTTGGTTGAGGTCTCTAAAGTCGATGCAGACCCTCCACTTATTGTTAGGTTTGGACATCAGGACCACGTTAGAGAGCTAGGACGAGAACTACACCTCTTTAATGTGCCCTACTTTCAAGAACTGATCCACTTCAGCTCGGATGGTCTAATTTTGTTTGGCCGAGAAGTTCCACTTCTTCTGCTTGACCGTCTAGGAATCAAGCAAGAGGTGTAGCTATGTTCAGCTACCTCAAGCTTGACTCCCGGTAGCTCCTCGGGGGACTAGGCAAAGATGTCCCTATTGCGTGTCAAGCATTTAACCAGAGTTGTCTTGATCTCGATCAGTAGATCACCTGCTATGTGAGTAACGCTCCCCAGATGCTCGGGATAGAGCTGGTCCTCTTCCCAAGGGATGAGTTCCTCTGCTATAGGCATAGGCCCTCCTGGATGACATGGATTCTTCCATCCTGAGTTCTCTGGGCTTTGCTAGCCTCCACTTTCACCATGTCGACGTAACACCTGCGAGAGACCAGTTTCTTACCCTTGACTTCCCTGAACAGGTTGCCCACAGGAAATTTCATTTTCTGATGGAAGGTGGAGGCAACTGCCCGGAACTTGTGCAGTGCCGGTCTTCCCAAGATAACATTGTAGGAGGATGGAGAATCCACTATTATGAAAATGCTCCTCTGGGTTCTCACCAGGGGCTCGCTACCCAAAGATATGGCTAGCTTGATTTGGCTCATTGGTCTTACTTCATTACTAGTGAACCCGTACAATGAAGTGGCTACGGGCTAGAGCTCATTGGCATCAATCTGCATACCCTCGAAGGCGTTCTTGAACAACACATTGATAGAGCTTCCAGTATCAACGAAAACCCTGTCCACATGACTATTGGCAATGACGACTTTGATTATTAGGGCATCATCATGGGGGGAGCTCCAATCCCTCCAGATCTTGTGGCCCGAAATTGATAACGGACCCTGCAGCTTGTTCCTAGTTGCATCCTATTGCATGTATCTCCAAGTGGCGTTCATGAGATTTTCAAGTTCGGGCGGAGTCCCCATCAGTGGGTCCTCCAGAGATCATATACCAATCTCTCGAATGGCAGCATTTTCCCTATTCTCCTCCTCAGGGGATTCCATTTGCTCCTTACCCCAACCTGGCTACTGGTTCCCTGATCTGTATTTTCAGGTAGGGATCTACTTGACTGACCTGTTGCAGTAGGCTGGTTGGCCAGTAGCCTCTAAAGCTTGGGCGTGATCTCAGGTGGAGGTAAGCCAAGTTCAGCTGCATGTCGAGAGTCATGGGCAAACTGAACGCAATCTCTAGTGGAATGAGTGTGAGACCTGTGGTAAGTGCAGTAACGAGGTCCCCACTGACCGAATCTAAGGGTTTGGATAGTTTCTACCTGTTGAGCCATCTTGGAGTCCTCACTAGGAGGAAATCCTAGTCGGGCCTCCTCGGGGTGGGGAAAAGGCTGCGCTAGAGGTTGGGACAACCTTTTCTCCATCTTGTTGGCAGTAGCAGGCACCTTGTCTACCTTCCGCCGAGCTGTCTGAGCTTCTTCTACATTGATGTAGCTAGCTGCCTTCCCCGGAATTTTATCAAAATTCTTCATAGGCTCTCGGATGAGGGCTCGGAAGAACTCCCCGTCCATCAGACCATGGGAGAAGGCGCTCATCAATATCTCTGCGGTAGCAGATGGGACATCCTGTGTTACCTAGTTGAAGCATTTGATATAGCTTCTTAAGGGTTCCGCAGACCCTTGCTTGAGGGCAAAGAGACAGTGGTCTGTCTTCTGATACTTCCTACTACTGGCGAAATGAGGTAGGAAAACAGTTTTGAAGTCTTGAAAACAGGTGATGGACCTATTTGGTAGTCCATCGAAACATTTTTGTGCCGAGCTGGACAGAGTGTTTAAGAACACTCGGCACTTGATGACGTCGTTATATTGGTGTAGTAACGTAGTGTTCCAAAAATTTTCGGAGATGATCCTCCGGGTCCTTGCTACCATCATACTCTCTAATAGCTAGGACCTCATACCCCTTTGGTAACTTTTTCTCAAGTACTCTTATAGAGAAGGGCACCTGCTCTTCGAGCATCTCCTTCGGTTCTTCCCGAAGGACTATAGCCTTCCCCTTCTTCGAATCTCTAGACGAGGAACTCTTGGCCATGGAGGCTTGTGGTTGTTCTCTCTTGTTATAAGAGTCCAGGCCCTTGTTATAGTAGTCTGGGTAGGGCTTGTGATAGAAGGTCTGAGGGAAATCCTTAGGCTATTTTCTTTTAGACCCCCTATTCGAGACACGGGTCAGGTCCTTGGAAATTGCTGGCATCTTGTGTGGGTGTGAAGCAGTGGTGTGTTTTTTAGAAGCCGCTCGCCTCTTGGTCTCCTTGAACAGCTCGTACTCTCCTGCTGTCATGGTGACGTTGATTCTTCCGATCTCCTTCGTTGTCACGTTACAGAACAGGTAAGAAAGTTCCCACAGACGACACCAAATTGATCTTGTCCGAAATCTGAGTCAGACAAGGGCCGACTTAGATGTCGTTGGTGTTGACGGAGAGGCCACACGGACACCCCTACCGTGTGTGCCCAGGAAAACGACCCCCCCCCCCCTCGGGACTGGCGGGCGGTGGTGATTAAACCGGCGGTACTTGGGATTTGCACACACTTAGACAAGCACACAGAGCGTTAGAGACCAGAAATCAAGAAAAAAGTTCCCGGCGCAGACCCTTCGACGTTCAAGTTAGGTACTTTTCTCCAGAAGAACAGTGTACGAAAGAAAAAGAACTGTAGAAGACTAGTGTGAATGTTCGCGTACCTGCTCAAGGGAGAGGACCTCCCTTTTTATATGACCATGTACACCTCTGAAGTCTGACTGTTGTCGAGTGTCAGGGCATGTCGGGTGATGGAGGACACATGACACCCTCTTATGGATTGAGAAGGTTCTATTTGCATATGACAACAAACCATCGGAATATTCCCTGACATATGGCAGTTATTCGCTGACAAGCGATTACGATTCTCTAACATTGTTATCGCCTAGTGCCTTCTGTCTCGCCCAAGTTAGGTTACGGGTAGTTCGGGCTGACCGTTAAGGTGTGGCGCCTGGCCCAAGTCTTGACGAGGGAGACAAGCTGCGATGAGGGTCCCATCTTTCATGCTTAGAGTACTGAAGGGTCGACCGGGAGTTGTTTTACTGCAAGTACCAGGCATGTATGTGCAGATCGGGTTAAGGAAACCAGCTTAGTCAGGGGAGGACAAGGCTTACTCCTGTCCGTATCTCATGTCTCTGATATGGGATCCTAATCTATCAGTACCCGACCGAGAATTATGCGGTTGATGACGTTAGGCGGTTTAAGTCCTTCTTTCCCCTAACTACTGACTGCTATACCCCCTTAACTTCTGACTGTCACGTCCCCTTACTTCTGTCTGTCTAATTTTATTGGACCCCACCTTTATGCACCGTGTCAGTGATAATACTAAATATAAGCTACTTCATTGGTGCGTTGATGGAGTTGTTGTGGAAGGTCGAATTGCATTCACAAATTCAAAAGTAAAAATGCATCACGTTCTTCTTGATGGATCTTTTTAGAAATTTTGGATTGATAGAGTTTTTTTTTTTTTTTTTGAGAAAGTGGATCTAATTCGATCAAATGATGAAATGCTTTTTCTCGACGATATAATAGGAAACTAAGTTTATAATTTTGTACGACTGATATGTATTTTACTTATTTTAAAGTCATATACTTTTTGTTGTAATAAAAAAATTATGTTACTAATTGTATTTTGTGTACTAGTTTGGATTGTTTTACTTGAGTGTGGTATTTATGGTGTATATGGTATTATAATTGTTTGAGTTTTAATTTTATAATTGTGTGTATGTTGTATTATAATTGTATGTGGTATTTATATATGGTATTTGAATGATTGTCACCATAGCGTGTGTCGAGCGCTTGAATGTTGTCAATTGCTCTTAACTACAACGTGCAGTGCGTGCTGCGAATGTTGTTAATGCAGGGATTTTCGGGCCACAAAAATTGCTTTTTCACGTCGCGGAAACCCCGAAACCCCAAGCCATCGGATCCGTGCGAAGTAAAACTTTTGAAAAACATTACGAGTATGAGTTTTATGCTAGTTCTAAACTAGGAGAAGGAATTACCCTTGATGCGAAGCCCTTCGCGTATCCCGCTCTTTCAAGTGATGCCGGATCTCGAGGTTGTCAAGTATACAACCCTCTAGAAGTATCCACACGAACAAATAGGTGGAGAAAACCTAACACAAAGGTGTGCTAGCACCTTGGTAAGGTTCGGCCAAGAGAGGAGAGGTAGAGCAAGAAGAGAGAGCAAGGAAAAAGTTGAAGTGAATGCCCTTGAATGAAAAATGAAATTTTCATTCATCACAAAAGTGGTCGGCCACCTCTTGGAGTTGTAACACCTTTTCATTAAATGTGGAGGCCATTAAAGAGAGGACTTGTAACCTTCATGAGGTGGCACACACATGTGCCAACTATGATGATGTGGCACATCATCATTAGTCCTCCTAATGCCAACTCACAAATGAGGTGGCAAATAGTCAAGTCAAACTTAACTCTTCCTCTTCCTCTCAAGTCAAGTCAAACTTGACTTAATCTCTCTCATGGTTGATCAAATCCAACCATTTAATTCAAGCCAATTTAATATAATGAATCTAATTCATTTAATTAAATTAATTCAATGAGTCATAATCTAAATTAGACTCATTGAACACATGAATCAACTTGAGTCCAACTCAATTAGCCCAATTAAGATTACTCTTAATCCAATTTGATTCATCACATGAATCTAATCCTCATGGTTCATCATATGAACCTAATCTCCATCTAATTGTCCTTAGTGTGTGACCCTATAGGTTCTTGTAACGTTGGCAATGCCCCTAAACTCATTTAGGAGCATAAGTAATGAGCGGTATCTAGCAACACATCATTACTACCCAAGTTACAAGAATGTTGAGATCCAACATCACTTTGTGACTACTAATTGTGACTCCTCACAATATATGACAAGTGTCCTTCTATCCTAGACATCTAGATTGATCAATGTGAGGCATAGACCGTGTCATCCTCTGACCAATCTAAATCTTGAAATTCAAGTAAACTCACTAAATTAAATGAGCTCAATATCTCATATTAACTCATTTGGGCATGACCATGCACTTCGTGGTCTCACTCTATCAAGAATATCGATGTCTCTCCCGTCATATAGGAGGGATAGATTTCATCTACATCACTCACATCCCTCTGCATAATTCGTTACATACCCAGTAATCGCCTTTATAGTCCAACCAGTTACGGGTGACGTTTGACGAAACCAAAGTACATAATTCCTTCTGTAGTGAACCATGGTGACTTCAGGTCTAAGGACTAGTAGTCATACTAATAGTCACATGAGAAAGTATATGACACTCATATAACAATCCATGATACTTTCTCATGGCGGGTCATTCAGTATACATTCTCCAATGCATACCCATGTGTCAACTTGATATCTCTATATCCATGACTTGTGAGATCAAGTCATCAAGTTGACCTACATGCTAGTCTTATTGCATTAACATTGTCCTTGAATGTTAATACTAGACTAGGAATGATTAAGAGTAGTGTTCCCTATATCATCTCACTATCGATTCAACTAACCGATTGATATAGGTAAGAACCTTCTAATCAAGGACGCTATTATACTCAGTTTATTTGGCACCAATACAAGTAAGTATAATAACCAAAAATAAATGTCTTTATTTATATAAGAATATGATACAACAATTTCATAATACAATCATCAAATGATTGTCTCTAGGGCTTAAACTAACAATCTCCCACTAGTACTAGTGCCAATCAGTATAGGCTCTAAGCCCCAATGACCTAGTGTGACCATCATGCTTTCTTTGTGCCAAAGCCTTGGTCAAGGGATCTGCGATGTTAGCCTCTGTAGGTACTCTACAAATCTTCACATCTCCTCTCTCGATAATCTCTCGAATGAGATGGAAGCGCCGTAGTATGTGTTTGGTCCGCTGGTGTGAGCGAGGTTCCTTAGCCTGTGCTATAGCTCCATTGTTGTCACAATATAGCTCAATAGGGTTAGCGATACTAGGAACCACCCCAAGTTCAGTGATGAACTTGCAGATCCAAACTACCTCCTTTGCTGCCTCTGATGTAGCAATGTACTCGGCCTCTATCGTAGAATCAGCGACTGTGTCCTGCTTCAAACTCTTCCAGCTCACAGCACCATCATTAATGCAAAACACGAACCCTGACTACGATCGATAATCATCCTGATCAGTCTGGAAGCTGGCATCACTGTAACCCTTTACAGCTAGCTCATCATTGCCTCCATATATCAAGAAATATTCTTTAGTCCTTCTTAAGTACTTAAGAATATTCTTGACCGCTATCCAGTGACTTTCACCAGGATCAGACTGGTATCTGCTCGTCATGCTCAAAGCATACGAGACATCAGGACGAGTACATAGCATGGCGTACATGATAGATCCTATAGATGAGGCATAAGGGATCTGATCCATGCGGTCTCTCACCTCTCTAGAAGAGGGACCTTGAGTCTTCGAAAGACTCACGCCCTAATACCATGAATCTGCTTGAAACATTTAGCTACCAAGCGACCCTTATAGATAAGTCCATCCATGTCAGTCTTTCTCTTAAAGACCCACTTACACCCAATGGGTTTTACCCCTTTAGTTGGATCAACCAAAGTCCATACTTGGTTGGTGTACATGGATTCCATCTTGGATCTCATGGCCTCTAGCCATTTCTCGGAATCTGGTCTCATCACAGCTTCGTGATAGGTGGTAGGCTCATCCTCTATGAGCACAACGTCATCATGGTCAAACAAGAGAAATGAGTATCTCTCAGGCTGACGGCGTACCCTATCAGACCTGCGAAGAGGTATGTCTACTTGAACTGGTTGTTGTTCCTCAACTCTTTGTGGAACAGCATCATCCACAACACTTTGTGGTTCCAGTTCAACTTCCATCGAGGCTTCAGTGCTATAGTCCGCATCTTGAACTTCTTCAAGATCGAACGTACTCCCACTAGTCTTTCTAGAAACAAAGTCCCTTTCTAGAAAAACCCCAGTCTTTGCCACAACTATTTTGTGCTGACTGGGAATGTAGAAGTAATATCCCTTAGTTTCCTTGGGATATCCAATAAAGTAGCACTTGTCGGATTTAGGTCCTAATTTGTCTGAGACTTGACGTCGAACGTAAGCCTCACAACCCCAAATCCTCATAAAAGACACCTGGTCATCTCTTCCAGTCCATATCCTATATGGTGTCTTTATCACGGCCTTGGATGGAACTCGGTTGAGTATAAAAGCTATCGTGTCTAGAGCATAGCCCCAAAGGAATGTCGGAAGATTTGTGTGACTCATCATAGATCGTACCATATCTAATAGGGTGCGATTCCTCCTTTCGGATACACCATTCCATTGTGGTGTTCTAGAAGGAGTGAGTTAAGATAGAATCCCACACTCAGCTAGATAGTCACGAAACTCATGGCTAAGGTATTCTCCACCTCGATCTGATCGAAGTATCTTAATACTCTTGTCATGCTGGTTCTGTACTTCATTCTTGAATTCTTTGAACTTTTCAAAGGATTCTGATTTATATGTCATCAAGTACACATAACCATATCTACTGAAGTCATCAGTAAATGTGATGAAGTACCTATAACCGCCTCTAGCAATGACATTAAAAGGGCCACATACATCACTATGTATAAGTCCTAACAAATCAGTAGCTCTTTCATTGTGCCCACTAAAGAGAGTCTTGGTCATCTTGCCTAGTAGGCATGACTCGCACGTCTCATAAGATTCAAAATCAAATGAGTCCAGCAAACTATCCTTATGGAGCTGGGATAAGCGCTTGTCATTTATATGACCTAAGCGACAGTGCTAGAGATAGGTTTGGTTCATGTCATTTGACTTGAACCTCTTGGTATTTATGTTATAGATAGGGCTTTCAAGGTCTATAATGTAGAGTCCGTTCATCAGATGTGCACTACAATAGAACATATCTTTTAAATAAATAGAACAACATTTATCCTTTATTATAAAAGAGAAACCTTTCTTGTCCAAACAAGAAATTGAAATTATGTTCTTTGTTAAAGCAGGCACATAACAACACTCATCCAACTCTAGTACAAGCCCAGAGGGCAGAGATAGAAAATAAGTCCCTACAGCAATAGCAGCAACCTGTGCTCCATTGCCTATGCGTAGGTCCACCTCGCCCTTTGCCAATGTCCTGCTATTTCTCAGCGCCTACACATTAGTACAAATGTGAGAAGCACATCCGGTATCTAATACCCATGATGAAGAAATAGATAGATTGACTTCTATAACATATATACCTGAAGTGGAAGTCTCACTTCACTTCTTCTTAAGATCTTCCAAGTACACCTTGCAGTTCCTCTTCCAGTACCCGGTCTGACCGCAGTGGAAGCAGGTAGCATCCTTGGCGACCCCTCCTTTAGGCTTCAGTGTCTTGCCTTTGCCCTTGGCTTGGGACTTTCCTTTGCCTTTGGACTTGCCCTTGCCCTTGTGTTTCTGAACCATCAGAACAGAGTGGGGCTTAGCCTTCTTAAGGTTTAGCTCAGCAGCTCGGGCAGTGGCTTGTCAATTTCGTTCATATTGTAGTTTAGAACGAATTGACTATAGCTATCCAACAAGGATTACAAGATCATGTCAGTGGCTAGCTCTTGGCCAAGTGGGAATCCCAACCTCTGTAGGTTTTCTATGTACCCAATCATTTTGAGTACATATGGGCCTACGGGAGCCCCATCTGACATCTTGCACTGAAATAGTGCCCTTGAGATCTCAAATCTCTCATGCTGCGCTTGTCCTTGATACAGTTGACGAAGATGTTCAACCATATCGTAAGCGCCCATCAAATCGTGTTGCTTCTGAAGCTCAGAGTTCATGGTTGTGAGCATTAGACAGGACACATCTAATGCGTCATCTTGATGCTTCTTATAAGCATCTTTGTCAGCTCGCGTGGCATTGGCAGGAGGAGCCTCCGGAATGGGCTGCTCCAGAACGTACAGTTTACGTTCCTGGGTGAGAACTATTCTCAAGTTCCTATACCAGTCCAGGAAATTTGCTCCGTTGAGCTTGTCCTTCTCAAGGACAGAACGTAGGGAGAAAGAGTTCATATTCGACGTCATGGTTTTTTACAACAGAAAAATACAGAAAATAAATATCATATTATTTTAAATCATTTAATTAGGCCTTTAACTACATGATGCTCCCACTGAATTCTATAATTCATGTGGGATAAGATCCACATCATACTAACCCTTGAGTTAGCTTTGGCTAATACGCCCAAGATTTAGTATGATCGGTAGGTAATGATTTACCAATTACATCTCTATGCAACTCTTGTTTATAGGATCATTATCCGCAGTTATATTAAAACTTGAGTTAGCTTTGGCTAATACGCCCAAGAATTAATATAAATGTGATTTATGTCCTATCTTTCCAACCATTGGAAGAATGCTTATAGTTGTACTCGATCCAACCGAGTTAACTAGGAATACTCAATCTAATTGAGTTTGTACTCGCTCATGCGCTGATAAGCGGGACCAAGATTGTCCCTCCGTACACTACCAAGATAATATGTGTTGTTCTGCTTTGGCAGATTCAACAACACATGTGATCGAGGTAGTGATAGGTATCATGGCACGGTAGGCATTAGAATTGATGGGATTGAGATCTAATCTAATCGAGAGGGTGCATCTTGTACACGATTTAGATCTAATCTAATCGTTAGACACTAATTAATTACTAATCATGCATCACATACACACAAGCAATTAATTAAATTATTTGTGATTAGTTATGGTCCTACTACGATCTTCTCAAGCTAATGAGAAGATCGGATGGTCAACCTAGGGTCAACAGCTTCTCAAGCTCCTCCCTTTGACCACCTTGTGTTGCTCGCGCTCTCCTTGTAACTCCGTCTCGAGTGGACCTTCCACGGCTCCAATTTTGTACATTACAATTTTTGAAACTCGAGTTACATTCGAGTCTAAACTAATTTTACAAAAAGAATAAATGGAGAAAGACACGACGTGCAGGTCGCGTAACAAATATATAACACACACAACACAAATGACGACGCGTAGGCCGTAATATGAATTACAAAACATTTCCAATCAGATTGGGTCTTTTTGGGTCATGACTATCACAAAATAATACATAATTCTAAATTATGTATTTTCTATAATTTTCTGTAATTTTTACTACAATTGTTTACAATTTTTATTAGTTAAATTCCCGGTGGTTCCGTTTAGCGGGTTTTCGGGCGCAATCGCGGAACGAATCCCCTTGCGGGGCCAGGGGCAGCGCCCCTACCCGTGATCTAACCATCGCGAGTGTTCCTTAGCGATCCTACAGCGCCTTAGCCCGCTGTCCCAAAAAGATTTGGGGCGAAACCTTGCCGTTTCGGAAAAATCTTCTCGGTAGTCGAAGCCTACAAGTGTCGAAACACTTGTGCTTCGCTTCTACGAGAAAATTACCAATAAAAAATATAAAATTAGAAAATTTACAGAATATTACAGATCTTCTATTTTTCATAAAAATACAAAATAAACTCGTATAAGACTTCGCACGTGGCTCTGATGCCACTATTAGGATTTTCGGGCCGCGAAAACCGCTTTTTCGCGTCGCGGAAACCCCGAAACCCCAAGTCACCGGATCCGTGCGAAGTAAAACTTTCGAAAAACATTACGAGTACGAGTTTTATGCTAGTTCTAAACTAGGAGAAGGAATTACCCTTGATGCAAAGCCCTTCGCGTATCCCGCTCTTCCAAGTGATGTCGGATCTCGAGGTTGTCAAGTATACAACCCTCTAGAAGTATCCACACGAACAAATAGGTGGAGAAAACCTAACACAAAGGTGTGCTAGCACCTTGGTAAGGTTCGGCCAAGAGAGGAGAGGGAGAGCAAGAAGAGAGAGCAAGGAAGAAGATGAAGTGAATGCCCTTGAATGAAAAATGAATTTTTCATTCATCACAAAAGTGGCCAGCCACCTCTTGGAATTGTAACTCCTTTTCATTAAATGTGGAGGCCATTAAAGAGAGGACTTGTAACCTCCATGAGGTGACATACACATGTGCTAACTATGATGATGTGGCACATCATCATTAGTCCTCCTAATGTCAACTCACAAATGAGGTGGCAAATAGTCAAGTCAAACTTGACTTAATCACTCTCATGGTTGATCTAATCCAACTATTTAATTCAAGCCAATTTAATATAATGAATCTAATTCATTTAATTAAATTGATTCAATGAGTCATAATCTAAACTAGACTCATTGAACACATAAATCAACTTGAGTCCAACTCAATTAGCCCAATTAGGATTACTCTTAATCCAATTTGATTCATCACATGAATCTAATCTTCTTGGTTCATCATATGAACCTAATCTCCATCTAATTGTCCTTAGTGTGTGACCCTATAGGTTCTTGTAACGTTGGCGATGCCCCTAAACCCATTTAGGAGCATAAGTAATAAGCGGTATCTAGCAACACATCATTACTACCCAAGTTACAAGAATGTTGAGATCCAATATCATCTTGTGACTACTAATTGTGACTTCTCATAATATATGACAAGTGTCCTTCTATCCTAGACATCTAGATTGATCAATGTGAGGCATAGACCGTGTCATCCTCTGACCAATCTAAATCTTGAACTCCAAGTAGACTCACTAAATCAAATGAGCTCAATATCTCATATTGACTCATTTGGGCATAGCCATGCACTTCGTGGTCTCACTCTATCAAAAATATCGATGTCTCTCCCGTCATATAGGAGGGATAGATCTCATCTACATCACTCACATCCCTCTGCATAATTTGTTATATACCCAGTAATCGCCTTTATAGTCCACCCAGTTACGGGTGACGTTTGACGAAATCAAAGTACATAACTCCTTATCTAGGGAACCATGGTGACTTTAGGTCTAAGGACTAGTAGTCATATTAATAGTCACATGAGAAAGTATATGATACTCATATAACAATCCATGATACTTTCTCATGGCGGGTCATTCAGTATACATTCTCCAATGCATACTCATGTGTCAACTTGATATCTCTATATCCATGACTTGTGAGATCAAGTCATCGAGTTGACCTACATGCTAGTCTTATTGCATTAACATTGTCCTGAATGTTAATACTCGACTAGGAATGATTAAGAGTAGTGTTCCCTATATCATCGATATCTCACTATCGATTCAACTAACCGATTGATATAGGTAAGAACCTTCTACTCAAGGACGCTATTATACTCAGTTTATTTGGCACCAATACAAGTAAGTATAATAACCAAAAATAAATGTCTTTATTTATATATGAATATAATACAACAAATCCATAATACAATCATCAAATGATTGGCTCTAGGGCTCTAACTAACAGTTAATTGCTCTTAATCGCAGCGCGTGCCGTGCGTTGTCGATTGCTCTTAATCGTAGCGTATGGTCCACCCTGTGAATGCCCTTAACTGCAACGCACGGTGCGCGTTGCGAAGGATTGTAACCGTAGCATCATGCGGTGCGCGCTGTTGATGCCTTATGACTTTCAACCGTTTATAGTTATGCAGCATGCAATGAATGCTGCAAAAAACATAATTACTCGCTGTAAAAATTTATATTTGTTGTAGTATTCCCTACTTAGCTCGTCCTCTTTTCCGTTGATTTTGATCTTACAGCGGTTCCTATGGCAGCTTTGGACCTTGGTGTTGTTTGATCAACTGATGGCGCAGACACCTTAATGTGGATTGTTTCCTGCGACACTGCTCCTCAGCAACAAATTGTTCGAGATACAAATAATTTGATCACCTCCTAGAAATGACAGGAAGGAAGAACAAACGACAAAACGTTAAAATCGACAAGGAGAGGATGAGGGTGGGTGAGAGCTATGACAACTTATCTTTAATTAGACTTCATCATAAGGCTGAGTCATGAAATTTTGATCTTTCTCTAAGGTTTTTCAACATCATCATCCAATGAGGCATTCAAGACCACCAGACTCCCTGTGCCGAATGAACTTGTGACAGCGAAGCCATCACGTTTGTTATTGTGCATGAGAAATAGGAGACCAATCTCTTGATCCATAAAAAAAATCCATTCCTAATTATAATTAAATTATAATGGTAATCTGATCATAATTAATTATAATTATTTTATGAATTTATCATCCCTACTAAATTATAATGGGATCAAAATGGACGATCAAAATCTGTCCAAAGGCCGTCCTCTATTTAGCACCCGATAAATTAGATACTTGTCAACTTTCAGCAGCCTCCGAGTGATCTTCAGTCATCTGTTCTGAATCAAACTATAATTTGATGAGAACGATAAACTCATTAAAAAAATTCAACTAATTATGATCAAATAATAATTACAATATGATGATAATTAAGGATGGATCATTGGCTGATCTATATTTTTTATACACTAGCTAGGAGATTTTCTTTCGAGAAATAGTGGGGAGAAAGAACATAGTCGGTCGGTTCGTACGTACAGCCGATGTGTTAGCCTTCATTTTATACCCCTACATGTCTCATATTAAAATATTAGGGGTTTTGCTATGCCCTGATTATTGTGCATGAGAAATAATGAAAAGAAGATAATTGGTTCAAATTTGTCTTCTTCAAACGTCGGTCTATGCCACTATTATCTAAACCTATTTGATGATTCCAAAACACAGCCAGCGAGTGGAGTTGGCACTTTCGACCTTTCATGCTAGCCATCAAAATCTCGTAATGTTTTTTAATCGGTCACTCTTCTCGTGGTTAATGTGTTAGTCAATACTTTTAAGTATACAACCTAACTAGAAGCTTCAGTTTTAGATTCAGACAATATTTTGATAATATAAATGGGACTTTGGAAAGTATTTTAAAATATGAAAGTTCGAATTAGTATATTTAATTTTGTTATACGAACATAAGAGCAAAAAAAAAGTCCATTGGAAAATTTTATTGTTTAGGAAAGATTTAATTTGATCACATTCGTATTTAAATTAAAACAGTGGAACATTTAATTATTAAAAAGCGATAAATATTCTTTATGATTCGAATTGCATTGAGTACCCAATCCATTTGAATCAATTAACATTTCATCCCTAACCGTTCGAGCATCCCTTTCTTTCTCAATTCGGTGAAAAAAATGTGCTTAAAAGAATCAAAGCCTTATCTGTTCTCTAGCACCGCACATGTCAGTTGCTAAAAATTAATAATAATGTAAAAAATTGTATTGATGCGACTTTTTCTTTAAGGAAAAAAACAAGCATCTTGTCTTTTTCTTTAAAATTATTTGAAATGAAAACTTTCAAATGATAAATTTATTGTAATTGTATTTATGTAATTGTATTTATGTAATCGTAAAATTATTATAGTGTAATTTTACGATAATTCAAGTCATAAATATAGTCATTTACATTGCAGCTGGATAAATTGTGTATAATCTATAGTCAACATGATTCAACCTTTGCGTATAATAAATTCAATATGATCTAATTTTTTTATTTTTCAAAGTTTATGAGAGTTATGTGCAGTGGACTATTTTTCCTTTTTATAAAACTCATAAATTATAAAACACCAATTAATTAAAAAATTAATTATCTTTTTCAACGACTTTAAAATAAATTTCACCTTTTTTAATCAATCAGAATTCTCTTCTTTTCACTGATAATTTAATATTATTTTTTTGGAAGAATGTTAAAAAAAATCGCACACTATTATTTAGCTTTTTTGTTTTATTAATAAATTTTAATAAAAAACTAATTACTTTTTTCAACTCTTATTAATAAGAAAAACACTAATCACTAAATTATCATAGTTTATCTCTTGTTTTTACTGATAATGCATTTTTTTTTTTTAAGAATGTAAACTAAATTAATGTTTTTACTGATCACTAAATTGTACATTATGTATTTAATAAAAAAAATAGAAAATAAATAAGTTCATGAGTGCTAACAAGTCTAGCTATATAAGCTTCCTCACTCTCAATCCTCGGAGTATAATTCAGTCGAACATTTAGTCGATCAACTATATATTATAGTGGTAGATCGATCTATAAGTAAGGTACTGAGTCCTATAAGGATGTTCAAGCTTTGGGTCGCCCGGCTATATGTCGTGTGATGTTGGAGATTTGATTATGAAGCAACAGAGACCCAAGGCTCATAGGTCCGACTAGTTCAATGATCGATCGACCATATGTTAGGATACTTGCTTTTGAAGAATGAGAAACCAAGCCTCGAGAGACATGACCAGTGCTTTTAGCCAATCATCCTTGCACTTGGAGGCTCATCCTTTAAGTGATAACTTGAGCTCTGGAAGTCTGGCCGGGTTCCTTCTAAGATTTATCTTGCATATTTACTCTAAGATAAGGGCATTGGACCTTGTACATCTGATCAACATTATAATCAACCACATATATGAGGGAAGACGAGTGTTGGTTCAGTGGAGGTCAGTAATGTTGGTGCAACCTTAGGTCAAGGTTGACCTGGTTGACTTGACTCGAGTTGACCTGACTCGAGTTGTATTTTGATGTTTTACGAGAATAGAAAAGTTCTATTCTGATGTTTGACGAGAATAGAAAAGTTCTATTCTGATGTTTGAAGAAAATAGAAAAGTTGTATTCTGATGTTTGACAGGATACAAACTTGGGAGATTGCAGGTGCAAGCTTTGGTCAAGTTTGACCTGGTTGACCCGAGGTGAGTCGACCTGATTTGGGAAAATCCTGGTGAGTGAAGCCAGGTGAAAATCCTAGTGAGTGAAGTTAGGTGAAAGTGGAAGTCCTGGTGAGTGAAGCTAGGCAGTTTGAAGTCCTGGTGAGTGAAGCCAGGCAAGGGAAATCCAGATGGGTCAAGGTTGACCAGACATCTGGTGAAAAGTCCAAGCAGGGAGCTTGGCACGGGAAAAGTCCAAGTAGGGAGACTTGGCACGGAGAAGACCAAGTTGGAGACTTGGCACGGGAAGTCGGAGAGAGCTCGGTAGCTCAGTAGCTCGGTAGTTCGGTAGCTCGGTAGCTCGGGAGCTCGGTAGCTCGGTAGCTCGGTAGCTCGGTAGCTCGGTAGCTCGGTAGCTCGGGAGCTCGGTAGCTCGGGAGCTCGGTAGCTCGGTAGCTCGGTAGCTCGGTAGCTCGGGAGCTCGGTAGCTCGGTAGCTCGGTCTCCGGACGAAGTCGGAGAGAGCTCAGTAGCTCGATAGCTCGGTAGCTCGGTCTCAGGACCAGGTAGGATTTAGGGCTGGGAGCTCTAAACCTGGATCAGTTTGGAGACCGATCAGGAGAAAATGCCGCAAAAGCAAAAGGGTGGTGGATCGGTCTATGGACCGATCCACATCCAATCTGATCGGTTGCCACGACCGATCAGACCATCCTCAGACTGATCAGGCTGTTGTCTGATCGGTCCAAGGATCTGCGATCGGTCTACTGACCGATCCACAGTTAAGATCATTGTGCATGCGCTTTCTCTGATATTTTCTGATCCGCACTTCTTTTTGTCCATATCTGTTTAACCTTCTGCTGTGAGTCTTTTGGAGATACAGGTTGCAGGTACCATACCAGTGCTTAGTTTCAAATTAAGCCTCATCAAAGGAATGAGACAAAAGATCTTTCCACTGCTTTCTCTGCGTCAAATACATTTGAAGCATCAACGGCTACAGGTTGCGATTGGCTGTGTTTCTGACAGTGATCAGGCGGCGATTGGCTTAACTCCTGGTGATTGGTTCGAGCTCAGAGGCACCAGTGAAGACCGTGGTTCTATTGGTGTGAGCTCAGAGAATCAGAAGAGGAAGAGAAGCGATTGGCGAAGCCGTAGCTTGCAGCAGGGATTCGGTGCAGATTGGCAGCGATCCGGTGCAGGCTGATCGAATGCAGAGACATAAGAAGCAGTGTATGCTAGAAAGAAAAAAGCACGAAAAGAACAAAAAAAAAACAAGAAGCAAGAAAACAAAGGGTGTGTGTGTTTCGGTTGAGAGCTGGCTGTGCTCTTGGACTCTGTCTTCATCATCTTCGTGGCTGTGAGCTTACTTCGATTTCCTTTGAGCCACTGTGATCTGTAAGTCTTGTGTACTTCATTTTAAATCTGTTCAAGACTTTGTGGAGAGGTTTCTCCACCGAGAAGGAGAGCTTCATTAGCCGGAGTCATCCGGGGTGTGATCTACCGAAGATCAAGGGCTCGTGCACCTTACGGACACGCCGAGGAGTAGGGGCAAGTTATCCCCGAACCTCGTATATCCGTGTGTTAGTGTGCTTGTTTCCTTCTTGTTTTAGTTTCCTAATTCCGCTGTGCTAACAAGTTTCTTTGTAGAAATTTGTGTTTAAGTTTTTAAGAGGCTATTCACCCCCCCTCTAGCCATCTAAGATCCTAACAAGTGGTATCAGAGCCTGGTGCTCTTTCAACTGGACTAACATCCTAAGGAGCAAGAAGATGGCCATGAAGGAAGGATTCAGCACCAACAGACCACCCTTCTTCGATGGAGCAGATTTCCAGTATTGGAAGAGCCGCATGGAGTATTACCTCAAGACTGATATCTCCATGTGGTTCTCGGTCAAGGAAGGCTTCACACCACCGAAGGACGAAGAAGGTAAGGAACTAGATTCATCAAGGTGGTCTATTGAACAAACTCGTAAAGGGCAAGCCGATGCCAAGGCGGTTGTCACCTTACAATGTGGGATTGCCAAGGACCAACTCGTCAAGGTAGGTCCATTCTCGAGTGCAAAAGATTTATGGAATTTATCGAGCTCCAAGAAGGAACTCGAGATTCTCGGATAGCCAAGAGGGACCTATTCTTGAATCAACTACAAAATCTCACCATGAAGGAAAACGAAACGGTAAGTGAACTACATGGGAGGTTCAAGGAAATCATCAATGGTTTACATTCCGTAGATGAACGCGTGGAGAATCGCGATCTAGTAAGGTACGCTCTTAAATCCTTTCCAAGGAATGCCTTGTGGTCATCTATGGTAGATGCCTACAAGGTTTCCAAGGATCTTTCCATTGTTAAATTAGACGAATTCTTTTGTGAAATGGAACTTCATGAACTTGCTAACAAAGGTCAAAGGGAGAAAGGTATAGCTTTGGTTGTAGGAGAAAAGAGCAAGGATGGGAGAAGAAGGAAAGAAAAGAAGAAGGAGAAAGAGATTCCTTCATCTTCATCCTCTTCCGAGTCCGATGATGAAAGTGGATCATCATCAAGCGAGATGGCAAATTTTGTGAGGAGGATCATGAGAAGAAGCAGGAGATATAAAGGAAAAGGTAAACCTAATGATCAAAATATCGATAAGACTAATGTTACATGTTATGAGTGTAGCAAGAAAGGCCACTACCGGAGTGAGTGTCCAAAACTCAAGAAGGAGGAACGGGCCAAAAAGAAGGAGGAAAGAGCCAAGAAGAAGAAAGCTCTCCAGGCCACTTGGGATGAATCTTCCTCAAGCTCATCGGAGGAGGAAGAGAAGAAGGAGAAGAGTACTCGACAATTGGCACTCATGGCAAGGGAGGAGTCCGAGTCCGAGAGTGATGACTCAAGCACTTCAGCCGCGACTTCATCATCTTCGGATGATGAAGAGGTAACCTCTTCTCACTTAGAAAAATGCTATAAGACTATTACACATTTGTCTACATTGCTTAAAAAATCAAAAACAGAAAATAAATCATTAAAAGAAGAAGTAGAAAACTTGAGAGCTCTTAGGGAAGATGAGGTTGATGACCTACATCTAGAGCTCCTTGAGGATGAGAACAAGGCCTTGAAGGGTGAGGTTGAGAAACTCAAGAAAATGCTTGAGAAATTCTCAACTAGCTCTAAGACCCTAGACATGATTCTAAATGCCCAAAGGGCGGTCTACAACAAGGCTGGATTAGGATACCAACCCAAAGAGTCTAGTTTCATTTCACTAGTGTCTAGAACCCAATTTCATAGATCACATGCTTCTAGGGTTCATAAGAATAGGAAGGGTGTAACCAAGGCATGGGTTCCTAGGTCTTACATTGTAGATGCATTAGGTCCCAAGATTTGGGTACCTAAAACATCTATCTTTCGTGTCTTGTAGGCATTGGTAAAGGGGGAGCGTCTATCAACTTGGTTTGTTGATAGTGGATGCTCCAAGCACATGACCGGGGACAAGTCACTATTTTCTACCATTCAAAACAAAAATAGAGGTAATGTGTCATTTGGTAACAATGGTAGTCTTAAGGTTATAGGAGTTGGAGACATTCATATATCCGAATGCCTCCAAATCAAGAATGTCCTTCTAGTCAAGGGGATAACTTTTAATCTCCTAAGTGTCAGTCAATTGTGTGATACGGGTTACACAATTGAGTTTCATTCGAGTCAATGTCTAGTCAAAAATATTGACACACTTGACACGGTACTAGTAGGCACAAGAGTAGATAACATTTATCAAGTTTCTTTTAAAAGTGCTACTAATGCTCTTGCTAAGTGTTTCATGTCAAAAGAAGAAGAATCGTGGCTTTAGCATAGGAGGTTGGCTCATGTGAACATGAAGAATATCCGGAAGCTGGTCAACAAAGGGTTAGTGCGAGGCTTACCAAGCATCAAGTACCAAAAGACCAAATTGTGTGATGCGTGTCAGAAAGGTAAGCAAACTAAAGCTCCTCATAAAGGTAAAAGCGCTGTAAGTACAACTACTGCCTTAGACTTATTACATATGGATTTGTTTGATTGCAGTAGTGTTATCTCATTAAGTGGAAGTAGATATTGTTTAGTGATTATTGATGACTTTACTAGGTATACATGGACCTTATTTTTGAAAACTAAGGATCAAACCATAGATATTTTTATATCCTTTTGTAGAAGAACTGAAAATGAAAAATCAACAACAATTAAAACCATTAGAAGTGATCATGGTGGGGAATTTCAAAATCATAGGTTTTTAGAATTCTGTCAAGAAAAGGGATATAGGCATGAGTTCTCTACTCCAAGGACCCCACAACAAAATGGGGTTGTGGAGAGAAAGAACCGAGTCTTACAAGAGGCTACACGAAGTATGCTCAATGAGTACTCACTACCGAGTTACTTATGGGCTGAAGCTGTAAATACAGCTTGCTATGTGCAAAACCGAATCCTGATACATAGGTTTTTAGGAAAGACTTCCCATGAACTTTGGTTTGGAAAACCCCCTACAATCAAACATCTTAGGGTGTTTGGTTGTAAGGTGTTTATTTTGAACACCAAGGACCATCTTGGAAAATTTTCGGCCAAGGCTGATGAAGGGATACTAGTTGGGTACTCGCTCACCAGCAAAGCCTATCGAGTCTACAACAATAGGACTAAATTGATTGAAGAGTCCTTTGATGTAGCTTTTGAAGAAATCCCTAACTTAAATGATCAATCAAGGGATGTAGGAGAAATTCAATTTGAACTTAAAAGGCTAAGTTTGAATGATCGAAACATAGAAAGAGTCGAAGTTGACTCTGATGTTGATGAGCAAAGGCAACAAAGAACTCAATCTGATCCTTTGCTGATATTGAGTCCTTGCCTGTGCCTAGTGAGACCACTCATGAGGCACCACCAACACCAAGACAATCTAGGATAGCCACTAGTCATCCCCAAGACCAAATTGTGGGAGACATCCAACAAGGGGTTAGGACTAGGTCATTCTTTAGAAATGAGACTAATGAAGTCGCATTGATTTCAGAGATTGAACCAAAATTAGTTGATGAGGCATTACGCGATCCTGATTGGATCATAGCTATGCAAGATGAGTTAGGTCAATTTGAAAGGAGCCAAGTGTGGGACTTAGTTCCTAGACCTAAGAAGACCACCATTATTGGAACTAAATGGGTCTACAAAAATAAGTTAAATCAAAAGAGAGAAGTTGTAAGAAACAAGTCAAGACTTGTAGCCAAGGGCTATAGTCAAGTCGAAGGTCTCGATTATGATGAGACTTATGCTCCCGTAGCCCGATTAGAGTCCATTCGTTTGATGCTAGCTTTTGCTGCACATAGAGGTTTCAAGCTCTATCAAATGGATGTTAAATCTGCCTTCTTAAATGGCTTTATTAAAGAAGAAGTCTATGTTGAACAACCACCGGGGTTTGTGAATGCCGAAGCTCCAAACCACGTGTACAAACTCAAGAAAGCACTTTATGGGCTTAAACAAGCACCACGAGCTTGGTACGAAAGGTTGTCAACATATTTGCTAGAAAAGAGTTTTGTAAGAGGCCAAATAGACCCAACACTATTTCTGCGCAGAGATAATGAAAACATTTTTGTAGCCCAAGTGTATGTCGATGACATAATTTGTGGCTCAAATAACAAGGGCTATTTGAATGAATTTTTTTCTCACATGGAAAGTGAGTTTGAGATGAGTCTAGTAGGAGAATTGACTTTCTTCCTTGGACTTGAAATCAAGCAAACTCGAGATGGAATTTATGTCCATCAAACGAAATACACTCAAGAGATGCTCAAAAAATTCAACATGAGTGACTCTAAGGAAGTGTCCACTCCAATGGCGACAAACACTCGTCTTGACAATGATGAGAGTGGAAAACCAGTTGATCTAACGCAATATAGAAGCATGATCGGTAGTCTTCTATATCTCACAGCTAGTCGACCGGACATACTTTTTGCTATGGGCATGTGCGCTAGATATCAAGTTTGTGCCAAGGAATCTCATTTAACTGCAGTTAAGAGAATTCTAAGATATCTCAAGGGCACAATTAAAGTAGGAATGTGGTACCCTCGTACAGAGTCTTTTGATTTGATATGCTATACCGATTCCGATTATGCTGGATGCAAATTGGATCGGAAAAGCACTAGTGGGGGTTGCCAATTTTTAGGTTCATCGTTGATTAGTTGGTCAAGTCGGAAGCAACATTGTGTTGCTCTCTCCACGACCGAGGCTGAATACATTGCCATGGGAGAGAGTGTATCACAATTGTTGTGGATGATTCACACTCTAGAAGATTATGGACTTTCATATAAAGGAGTGCAAGTGTTGTGTGGCAACATTAGCACAATAAACCTAACGAAAAATCCAGTCCATCATTCTAGGACCAAACACATTGAAGTGCGTCATCACTTCATTAGAGATCACGTAGCTAGGGGAGACATTACACTCACATATGTTGAGTCAAAGTCAAACTTAGCCGATATTTTCACCAAACCCCTTCCGAAAAATGAATTTAGTCATTTAAGGAGGGAATTGGGAATGTGTTTGGCTCAATAAGTCATTTTGACCACACCATGATCAATAAGGACCATTAAAATGACAAGAGAAATTGGAAAATTAATTTGGGCAACTTGGGGACATCTCACACAAACTATAAGGTTTAACAAAATATTTTTGTTTGCTAGAAATGGGGTGAGATGCTAGGATCAACCAAATTATTCAAAATGTATCATGCATCCCTTGAATAATTAGGTTGAAGAGACATAAATTGAGTATGGGGAAGGCTATTACATAATTCATGTGTATTTGGCTCCTAGATCTTACTCATATATTCCAACCAAGGAATCTTGGTTGGATCTGTGTCTAGAAATCATCTAACCTTGTTGATGTGTTGATTGATACCCTTGATCGATACCTTTCGTGATTTTGTTTGAAACTAGGATAAGTCATTGAAATTATGATAGAAATTTGGAGATATTTTGACAAACTTGAAACTGAATCTTTAGGACTATAGACAATTTAAGACCATAGGACCTCATCGCTGGGAATTAGTTATGCATATAGACTCTTCAGGGTCTAGTTACTGAACTTGGAAAGTTTACTGGAGAAACTTCTACGAATTATCTATGAATTTCAGTTACTAAATTTTAGTATCAGACACTGATCGGTCTGTCGACCGATCCAGTGAGGTCTGATCGGTCTGGTGACCGATCAGAGCGTGCCAAAATGCTGATTTTCGACTGTGTTGTCTGAAATTTCAGCTGAAAGTTAAAACACAGTTTGTGTTTTGGATTTCTAAAGGTTTGAAACTCTCCAAGACATTGTTGGTGCAATGGTCAAGGGGGAGTTGACTTTTAGGGGGAGTTTTTACTAGTCATGATTAGTGATATGGGATTATCACTAAGTTGATTGTTGACGTTAGTATCAAGGGGGAGATTAAGGGTTTCAGTGAAAGGTATGAGACTTTCATTAGGAAGAAACTCTTGACCTTGAATCACTCTTTTTGATGTGTGTCAAAAAGGGGGAGAATGGGAGAATGTTGAGAGAATGTTCAAGGAAGAACATTAGAGTTTGGGGAGAATGTTCAAGGAAGAACATTGGAAAACATTGGAAAACCTAAGTTAGGTTAACCTAACTTGATTATGGTTTTTGTCAAACATCAAAAAAGGGGAGATTGTTGGTGCAACCTTAGGTCAAGGTTGACCTGGTTGACTTGACTCGAGTTGACCTGACTCGAGTTGTATTTTGATGTTTGACGAGAATAGAAAAGTTCTATTCTGATGTTTGACGAGAATAGAAAAGTTCTATTCTGATGTTTGAAGAAAATAGAAAAGTTGTATTCTGATGTTTGAGAGGATACAAACTTGGGAGATTGCGGGTGCAAGCTTTGGTCAAGTTTGACCTGGTTGACCCGAGGTGAGTCGACCTGATTTGGGAAAATCCTGGTGAGCGAAGCCAGGTGAAAATCCTAGTGAGTGAAGTTAGGTGAAAGTGGAAGTCCTGGTGAGTGAAGCTAGGCAGTTTGAAGTCCTGGTGAGTGAAGCCAGACAAGGGAAATCCAGATGGGTCAAGGTTGACCAGACATCTGGTGAAAAGTCCAAGCAGGGAGCTTGGCACGGGAAAAGTCCAAGTAGGGAGACTTGGCACGGAGAAGACCAAGTTGGAGACTTGGCACGGGAAGTCGGAGAGAGCTCGGTAGCTCGGTATCTCGGTAGTTCGGTAGCTCGATAGCTCGGGAGCTCGGTAGCTCGGTAGCTCGGTAGCTCGGTAGCTCGGTAGCTCGGTAGCTCGGTAGCTCGGTAGCTCGGGAGGTCGGTAGCTCGGTAGCTCGGTAGCTCGGGAGCTCGGTAGCTCGGGAGCTCGGTAGCTCGGTAGCTCGGTAGCTCGGTCTCCGGACAAACTCGGAGAGAGCTCGGTAGCTCGATAGCTCGGTAGCTCGGTAGCTCGGTAGCTCGGGAGCTCGGTAGCTCGGTAGCTCGGTAGCTCGGTAGCTCGGTCTCAGGATCAGGTAGGATTTAGGGCTGGGAGCTCTAAACCTGGATCAGTCTGGAGGCCGATCAGGAGAAAATGCCGCAAAAGCAAAAGGGTGGTGGATCGGTCTATGGACCGATCCACATCCAATCTGATCGATCGCCACGACCGATCAAACCATCCTCAGACCGATCAGGCTGTTGTCTGATCGGTCCAAGGATCTGCGATCGGTCTGCTGACCGATCCACAGTTAAGATCATTGTGCATGCGCTTTCTCTGATATTTTCTGATCCGCACTTCTTTTTGTCCATATCTGTTTAACCTTCTGCTGTGAGTCTTTTGGAGATACAGGTTGCAGGTACCATACCAGTGCTTAGTTTCAAATTAAGTCTCATCAAAGGAATGAGACAAAAGATCTTTCCACTGCTTTCTCTGCGTCAAATACATTTGAAGCAGCAACGGCTACAGGTTGCGATTGGCTGTGTTTCTGACAGTGATCAGGCGGCGATTAGCTTAACTCCTGGTGATTGGTTCGAGCTCAGAGGCACCAGTGAAGACCGTGGTTCTATTGGTGTGAGCTCAGAGAATCAGAAGAGGAAGAGAAGCGATTGGCGAAGCCGTAGCTTGCAGCAGGGATTCGGTGCAGATTGGCAGAGATCCGGTGCAGGCTGATCAAATGCAGAGACATAAGAAGCAGTGTATGCTGGAAAGAAAAAAGCACGAAAAGAACAAAAAAAAACAAGAAGCAAGAAACCAAAGGGTGTGTGTGTTTCGGTTGAGAGCTGGCTGTGCTCTTGGACTCTGTCTTCATCATCTTCGTGGCTGTGAGCTTACTTCGATTTCCTTTGAGCCACTGTGATCTGTAAGTCTTGTGTACTTCATTTTAAATCTGTTCAAGACTTTGTGGAGAGGTTTCTCCACCGAGAAGGAGAGCTTCATTAGCCGGAGTCATCCAGGGTGTGATCTACCGAAGATCAAGGGCTCGTCCACCTTACGGACACGCCGAGGAGAAGGGGCATGTTATCCCCGAACCTCGTATATCCGTGTGTTAGTGTACTTGTTTCCTTCTTGTTTTAGTTTCCTAATTCCGCTGTGCTAACAAGTTTCTTTGTAGAAATTTGTGTTTATGTTTTTAAGAGGCTATTCACCCCCCCCTCTAGCCATCTAAGATCCTAACAAGTAAGAGGAGGGTGAATTATCTTAGAAAAATAATTCCTTTCTCGATCTTTGAACTTGATTAGTTAAGCACAATTAATTAAAATAAACAACAATATATATAAAGAGGTTATAGTATTTACTTAGTTACAATGTAGGTGGTTGTTAATTAAGGCGTTAAAAAACTCTAGTAGAAATCTCTTTTATTGAAGGCAGAGAAGTCTCCTACACTCTTTGAAAGCTCAGAAAAAGAATATGAACGAGTTACAAAAGTTGTTGTTCAGTTATTTTTTAATTCCTAACTTCAGGGGGCTTTTTATAGCCTCCTAGGATGATATTATCGTTGGTTTTCATCACTTGGAGGCACCTCCAAGGAGGTCCAAGGCACCTCCAAGAAGATAAATTTCATCTGCTGAAGATAAAATTTTATCTTCAGCTATGGCTATTGAAGGCGCCTTCAAGAAAGTTTTGAGGGCACCTTGAGAAGGTTGGAGGTGCCTTCCATACAAAAATCGTGGGGGCACCTCAAACCTTGTTGGAGGTGCCTTCCACAAGGAAGATCAACCTTAGCTGATCTTCTTCGCATAGGTGATGCTCTGGTTATTTGCAGCTAAGCTCACCCAAACTCAACTCTGATCTTCTCCTCGAGCAGACTTCCTCCTCAGCTTCTCTTCCCTTGGATATGTCACGTGTTGGAACCCTAAGGTTGTTTTAGTGTGATCAATAAGTTAAGTTATGTCCTGTGTGTTTCTAACCTTGTGTCTAAGTGTGCAGGAGCTTAGGATCACAGGTACTCGAGTAGAAGACGCAGTTAGCGAGAAGGACGGCACGCGGTGCGTCCGAGGGACGTGATGCTGTGGAAGAGTACCCCGGTGGACGAGAAGGAAGCGTGTGATGGTTCCGAGGGACGAAAGCTGGAGCGGAAGATTGCTCGGGGAGCAAGAGACGCAGCTAGCGAGAAGGTCGGCACGGGGTGCGACCGAGAGACGAAGACTGCAGATGAGTATGCTGGTGGACGAGAAGGAAACACACAGCAATTCCGAGGGACGAGAAGCCGGAGCGGAAGGCTGCTCGAGAAGACCGGAAGTTGGGTTCGGGTGAGCCCTTTTCCGGATGGCAGAGATCACCCAAGCGAGCGGATCTGGAGTAGAACACCTGGACCGAGCCGAACCGAACTAGAGCAGTGGTCCCGGATGAAAAAGTCAACATGGGTTGACTTTACTGGTTCGGGGCGGCCGGAACAGCCATGGGCGCCCGGACCAGCATGTTTGACCAGAACATGTCTAATGCGTTCTGAACGTTGGGGATAAAATTTTATCCCCCCAGGGCGCCCGGAACCCTTCCAAGCGCCCCGACCAAGGCTATAAATATAGCCTGTTGGTTGCTACTTGGAAAACCTAGAGGTTCCACTGTACAAAAATTTTATACAAAGGTCTGAACATTTTCCTAGCTACCATGTGTTCTTTTAAATTAAATTTTGGATCGCCTGCGGAACTTAACACGTTTGATCCAAAACTTAATCTATTCGTTCTTTTAGGTTTTGACTTGGGTCTCCTGCGGAACTTAACACGTTCGACCCAAATCTCCTTAAGTTATTAATTCCATTAAATATTAATTTCCATAATTGGTTCCCAGTACTGACGTGGCGAGGCACATGGCCTTCTTGGATATGGGAGCAACCACCACCGACTAGACAAAACCTTTTATGGAAAGCTAATATTTAATTTCCTAAAATAACTTTAGGTTAACCAAAAAGAACAATCAAATCACAAGGAAAAAAAACAAAAGAACACAACATCGAAAAACATATTCGAAATACTAGAATCGCATGCCTCTTGTATTTGGTATTATTTCCAAAAATAACTAGTATGATGCGGAAAGAAAAATTACTAGTTATACCTTTAGAAAGACCTCTTGATCTTCTACCGTATTCCTCTTCTAACCTCGGACGTTGTGTGGGCAACGATCTTCCGAGATGAGAAACCACCAAAGCACCTTCTTTTCCTTTCTTCAAATTTCGGCCAAGCACAAAGCTTCCAAAAGATGAAGATCTTTTCCACCAACCAAGCTCCAAGGGATGTAAGCTTTCTCTCCTTCTTCCTCAAGCTAGATCCGGCCACCAATTAAAACTCCATGAGCATGAAGAGGTTCGGCCACAAAGAGAAGAAGAAGAGAAGAAGAAAGGGCCGGCCATACCACCAAGGAAAAGAGGAAGAAAAATAGAATAGAGTCCTTAGCCTTGAAGCCTCCTCTATCCCCTCTTTTATAATCCTTGGTCTTGGCAAATAAGGAAAATTTAATAAAAATTTCCTTAATTCTTTTGCCATGAAAAGGAAAAATTTATTTAATTAAAAATAATTTTTCTTCTCCAATTTATTTGGCCGGCCACACCATAAAATTTCCAAGCAAATAAAATTTTAAACACAAATTAAAACTTCCTTATTTGCTTCCGGAAATTTATAAAATTTCTCCAATAATTTTTATCCCTTCATGATTTGTTTATAAAAAGGAAATTTAATAAATTAAAATCTTTCTTTTAAACATGTGGATAAAAAGAAAGTTATCTCTAAAAATTAAAATCTCTTTTAATCTACAAATAAGGAAAGATATCAAATCTTTTCTTAATCTTTTGTAAAAACTTATAAAAGAGAATATTTAATTTTAAACTCTCTTTTAAATCATGAATATGGTTAAAAAGGAAAGTTTTCTTAAAATTAAAAATCCTCCTTTAATCAACAAATAAGGAAAGATTTCAAATTTTAAACTCTCTTTTAAACATGTAGATGATTTACAAATAAGGAAAGTTTTTACCAAAAAATTAAAACCATCCTTTTAAACTACAAATAAGGAAAGAGATTAATCTCTTCTCTTAATCTTTTGTAGAAAGTTATAAAAGGAAATTTTTAATTTTTAAACTCTCTTTTAAAATCATGATATCCACATAAGAAATAATTTTAATAAAAATCCTTTTTAACATTCTAGTGGCCGGCCACCTAAGCTTGGGACCCAAGCTTTGGCCGGCCACCTACATGACTCATCCACTTGATCTTGGCCGACCCTAGCTTGGGTTCCAAGCTAGCTTGGTCGACCCCATTGGATGGGTAAGAAGGTGGGTATGCGGTGGGTATAAATCTCTATATACTAGAGGCTACGATAGAGACCGAGAGGAGGAATTGGTTTTGGTCTCCCGATGAAATTAAGCATCCCGTGTTCGCCCCGAACACACAACTTAATTTCATAAATAATAATTCATTCCACTAAAGAACTATTATTGAACTACCGCTCCAATCCCAAATTATATTTTGGGCTCCTTCTTATTATGAGTGTGTTAGTCTCCCTATGTTTAAGATAACAAATGTCCACTAATTAAGTAAGTTACTGACAACTCACTTAATTAATATCTAGCTCCAAGAGTAGTACCACTCAACTTCATCATCATGTCGGACTAAGTCCACCTGCAGGGTTTAACATGACAATCCTTATGAGCTCCTATTGGGGACATTCTCAACCTAGAACACTAGGACACAGTTTCTTTCTATAATCAACAACACACACTATAAGTGATATCATTTCCCAACTTATCGGGCTTATTGATTTATCGAACTAAATCTCACCCATTGATAAATTAAAGAAATAAATATCAAATATATGTGCTTGTTATTATATTAGGATTAAGAGCACACACTTCCATAATAACTTAGGTCTTTGTTCCTTCA
Source organism: Zingiber officinale (assembly GCF_018446385.1). Taxonomy (NCBI): domain Eukaryota; kingdom Viridiplantae; phylum Streptophyta; class Magnoliopsida; order Zingiberales; family Zingiberaceae; genus Zingiber; species Zingiber officinale. Next base: position 39,806,802 of record NC_055987.1, read on the forward strand.
TAAAGTCAGTATAAAAGGAACGACCTCAAATGATCCTATTCAATACACTCTAAGTGTACTAGTGTAATTATATAGTTAAGATAAACTAATATCTAATTACACTACGACCTTCTAATGGTATGTTCCTTTTCGTCTTGGTTGTTAGCTACTGTTTATAATTCATAAGGAGCCGATAACATGATCTTCTGTGTGTGACACCACAAACCATGTAATCTACAATATAAATTAATTGAGCAACTACATTTATCATAAATGTATACATTTGACCAATGTGATTCTTATTTCTAGATAAATGTTTATACTAAAAGACTAAGCTAGGCTTTTAGTATACACTCTAACAATCTCCCACTTATACTAAAAGACTAAGCTGTCATATCTGCTGCCATACATCTGATTCCCAACCCTTCAACATGTCCATCAAAAGCTCTTGCCTTAAGGACCTTAGTGAAAGAATCTATAGGTCATCACCTGATGCAATCTATCCGGCAACAACTTCTCCTCGTTTATACGATTTCTCGTATTGGGTGGTACTTGCGCTCTATTGTGTTTACTTGCCTTATAGACTTATGGTTTCTTCGAGTTTGCTACTGCACCAAAATTATTACAATAAATTGTAATAATCTTTGGACAAACTAAAAATCATATCTAAGTCTATCTTGAGGTAATTAAGCCATTCAGCTTTTATGGCTACCTCAGAGGCTTGCCATATACTCAGCTTCTATGGTGGAGTCCAGAAAAACACCTATGCTTATCACTTTTCCATAGTTATGACTTTATCTCCTAAAGTAAACACAAAACCCCGAGGGTGACTTATTATTGTCTCTATCCGATTGGAAGTCAAAATCCGTGTAACCCACCGAGACCAAATTAACTGCCTTGTAAGCTAGCATATAATCTCTAGCGCCTCTAAGGTACTTTAATATATGCTTTACTGCAATCCAATGTCCTTGTCTAGGGTTACTTTGATATCTGCTAACTATGCCCTAGGCAAAACAGATTTATGATCTCGTGCATAACATACATTAGGTTGTCTAACTGCCGAAGCATAAAGAACTGCCTACATGTCCTCAATCTCCTTTTGATGTCATCGGAGACATCTCTTTAGATAAAGACACTCCATGCTTAAAAGGTAAGAAAACTTTCGAGGAGTTTTGCATGCTTAAAACGAGCAAGGATTTTTCGATGTATCAAGCTTGAGATAAGTAAAATATATTTTTCCTTTCAATCCCTTATTACTTTGATCTCAAAAATATATACATTCTCCCAAGTCTTTTATATCGAATTATTTGAACAACCATACCCTTACTTCTGACAACATTTTGATATTGTTTCCAACTACCAAAAATGTTATCTACGTATAGTACAAGAAATACCACCACATTTCCATCACACCTTTTGTATGCACAAGACTTATCCGTTTACTCAATAAATCCATAGGTCTGGATTACTTTGATAAACCGGATGTGCTTTGCCTCAGTCCATAGACTGATTGAGCTTGCACACAAGATGCTCTTAGCCCTTTACAATGAACCCTTCTGGTTGCTTTATATGGATGCTTTCATCAAGACTTCCATTAAGGAATGCCGTCTTGACATCCACTTGCCAAATAGATAAAAGAATACGGATAGACTTAAGCATGACTACCAGTGAAAAAGTTTCCTTTTTCATCAAGCCTTGCTTTGAAAGTTACTACCTTCCTTTCTATCCCTCTTTTCCTATTATACACCTTTTTACACCCAAAGGCTTTTACACCATTTGGTGGTTCTACAAGCTTCCAAATTTTATTAGAATACATATATTCTAAATCTGTTATTCATAACTCTTTGCCAAGATGTTGCATCTTTATCTTGGAGTGTTTCGTCATATGTCCTGAGATCAGGTTCATGTCCTCCAGGGATCGAGTCCCAAAACATGAATATTTTTAGGTTGCCTAACAACCCTCCCACTACGACAAGGCACTTTCTGCAATTGTGTATCATTTGTGATACGTGTTGCAGTTTCCTTGTGGTATTTCATCTTATACAGTTGGTACTAGATTAGACATGCCCTTTATTATTTCCTTAAGAACAAATTTTCTTATGGGCACATGGTTTATTACATAGTCATTTTCTAAAAATCGGTCATTGATGTTAACAATGACCTTCTGATTTTTAAGACTATAAACCTACTTTCATTTCACTAGGATAACCCACAAACAAGTGAATTCCTGTCCATCTTATCATTGTCTCTCTTCTGCATATGTGCTGGACTACCCGAATCCGAATATGCTTTGAAATAGGCTTACGCCTATTCAGCAATTCTATATGAGTAGAGAGTTCTGACTTTAGAAGGTACTATATTCACTCCCGTTTCCAGAGTATATACTTAAAATAATTTTGATAATATTCTTAATAACTCATCAATCTACTTATTTCCATAAGAGTCCTATACCTTCCTTTTCCTACACCATTCTGTTGGGGTGTACCTGGTGCAGTTAGTTGGGATTGAATCCCTACTTCTGATAAATGACTCCTAAATTCTCCCAAGAGGTACTTGCCACTACGATCTTACCGTAGTGTCTTGATACTTTTACTTTGTCGTTTCTCCACATCAGTCTCGTACTCTTTGAACTAATCAAAGAACTTAGACTTGCGACACATCAAGTAAATATATCCGTATCTCAAATAGTTGTCTATAAAATAGATGAAATATTTGAAACAACCTCTTTCCTCGATGCTCATAGGATCACACAAATCAGAATGAACCAATTCCAATATATCTTTGACTCCATACCCCTTAGATTTAAAAGCTTCTTGGTTATTTTTCCTTCCAAGTAAGACTCGTAGGTTGGAAAGATTTCCACTAATGAACCCAAAAGTTCATCAGCTACCAATGAATCCTACTCAAGTTAATATAACCTAGCCTTAGAAGCCAAAGATATAATTGGTTCATTTTCGAAGGTTACTTTCTCTTAAAGTTAGAAGATGTGTTACTAATTTTCATTTGTTGCATCGTGAGAGTTATTGGATTTATAAATTGCCAACCAACGTACCAGAACAGTTAACTTCCCTCTTTTTCTTAATAACAACTTTGTTATTAAAAGAGGCAGAATATCAAGTTCTTTGAATAGTTTAGAAACTGAAAACTAGTTCTTTCTAAACTTGGTGCGTAAAGACAATTACTCAAAAATCCATGTTTTATTCTTATCAAAAGATAAACATCTCCCACTGCAACAGCTACCATTTTTACAGTAGTGCCCATGTGGACGGTGTTTTAATTTTCATTTAGTTGTCGGGTTTCCTGGAACCCTGCAATGAATTGCGGACATGATTAATGACATCTGTATCTACACTCCAGGTTCTGGTAGATAACACCACTAAACATGTTTCAACTAATGAATTAAATACACCTATATTGTTCTTAGTTCTAAGAAGACAGTTTACCTTAATGTCCAAGTCCTATTTCCAATCATTACAATTGGGATTACTAAGTCTTTCTTATAGTATGACTACTAGGGGATTGACAAACATTTTAAATCCTAAGAATCACAAAAATACTTGGTCAAGATCAACTCCTTAAAAATCCCCATAAATTTTGTATGCCACGATAGTGTGGACGTATACAAAATCGAAGAGGAGATTTTATTCATTAATTTTATTATCTCGTCAACTTTACTTTATGACGAATAAAATTAATTGTTGATCTGTCTTTGATCAAATATTTGGTCAAAAACTTTTGAATTTAAAAAAATTATTGATTCCTCAAACAATATTATTTAAATTCACCAACACCTCAAACACCGTGAATTTTGCATGCCACGTTAGTGTGGACGTATACAAATTCAACATTTGTAAAAGGAGGGTTTTAACCCATTAATTTTATTATCTTGTCAACTTAACTTTTTGACAAATAAAATTAATAGTTGGTATCATTTGGTCACACAAATAATAGCAGTGACTCCGATGGGGAGGATACTATTAGATGTGTCTAAGTGTATACCATTACTTGACACTAAGTCCATTAATAAGATTATGCCCCTTCCGTTGGGGAAGATCACACGCTCTTAATTAACTTCCTATAGTCATCCAAAAATGAAAGTATGTTCTAGTGATTCACAAACAAGCTCATCCGTTATGGAGGAAGGCACTCAGAGCCAACGCGCAAGCTTGTTTGCATCACTTATAAACCAGTAATGGAGACCATGGGATTTACTTAAAAATCCCTCTCCCACTTAGTTATTTATAAATGAGGAATTTTAACTATGCTAGCCTACTAAATATGTAAACTAACATGCACACACAGCACAATATAAAAGCAATAAATAGAAAATCTAATTTTCAACTATTATGGCTTTTATCTCTTGTTGTCCTCCGTGTGTTGTCATCCCAAGCTGCTGCCATATTTGGCCACTGCCACCGGGTCTAGCTGTCGCATCCATCTTGCTCCTAGTTCCGCTGCGCCTCTGGTCCTTAGAAGGTTCTACGCTTTGCAAGATTCGATCCGCGACATAAATAGAATTTTACATTTTGATCCTATATTCCTCGAAGGAATGTGCATGTAAACTAGATCGAACATAAAATAAAATTTACATCCATCGATCCTATATTCCATAAAAGGAATGTACATGTAACTAGATCAAAAATAAAATCCTAATTAAAACTAAATACAGCTCCTGCTGTATTTTATAATACAATCTGTTGGATTTTTCGGGTCGCGAAAACCGCTTTTCGCGTTGCGGAAACCCCGAATCACCCAAAGCCGTAGATTCGTGCAAGGAAAACCGAATGAAATACAAGTACGAGTTTCTAAAACCTTTAGATCTACTCCTAGATCTATGTGTTAAGAAGTATACCTTGAAGCGTGCCCTTTCGCGTTCCCGCTCGTCCAAGGAATTGCCGGATCTCTAGACCGTCAAGCGTCGGTCCTCTAGAAGTATTCACACGGACACGTAGGTGGAGAAAACCTCACACAAAGGTGTGCTAGGACCTTGGTAAGATTCGGCAAAGCAAGGAGGAGAGGGAGAGGGAGAGCTTGAGGAAGAAGAAAGGAGTGAATAAGGAGTGAATGAAAATGAATTTCATTAACCCCCTAAAGTGGTTGGCCACCTCTCCAAGAGTAACCCCCATTTCTCATTTAATGCCTCATTAAAGAGAATGAGTATGTAACTCCCATGAGGTGGCACACCATGATGATGTGGGACATCATCATTGGTCCATCTAATGCCAACTCACCAATGAGGTGGCAAAAGGTCAAGTCAAAATTGACCTTTGGTCTTCCTTCTCAAGTCAAGTCAAACTTGACCCAATCTCTACCATAATTGATCTAATCCAACCATTTGATTCAAGCCAACTTAATATAATGAATCTAATTCATTAAATTAAATTGATTTAATAAGTCATAATCTAAATTAGACTCATTGAATACTTGAATCAACTTGAGTCCATCTCAATTAGCCCAATTAGGATTACTTTTAATCCAATTTGATTCATCAAATGAATCTAATCCTCTTGGTTCATCATATGAACTAAATCTCCATCTAATTGTCCTTAGTGTGTGACCCTATAGGTTCTTGTAACGTTGGCAATGCCCTAAACCCATTTAGGAGCATAAGTAATGAGCGGTATCTAGCAACACATCATTACTACCCAAGTTACAAGAATGTCGAGATCCGACATCACCTTGTGACTACTAATTGTGACTCCTCACAATATATGACAAGTGTCCTTCTATCCTAGACATCTAGATTGATCAATGTGAGGCATAGACCGTGTCATCCACTGACCAATCTAAATCTCGAACTCCAAGTAGACTCACTAAATCAAATGAGCTCAATATCCTATATTGACTCATTTGGGCATGGCCATGCACTTCGTGGTCTCACTCTATCAAGAATACCGATGTCTCTCCCGTCATATAGGAGGGATAGATCCCATCTACATCACTCACATCCCTCTGCATAATTTGTTATATACCCAGTAATCGCCTTTATAGTCCACCTAGTTACGGGTGACGTTTGACGAAACCAAAGTACATAACTCCTTATGTAGGGATCCATGGTGACTTCAGGTCCAAGGACTAATAGTCATACTAATAGCCACATGAGAAAGTATATGACACTCATATAACGATCCATGATACTTTCTCATGGCGGGTCATTCAGTATACATTCTCTAATGTATACCCATGTGTCAACTTGATATCTCTATATCCATGACTTGTGAGATCAAGTCATCGAGTTGACCTACATGCTAGTCTTATTGCATTAACATTGTCCCTGAATGTTAATACTCGACTAGGAATGATTAAGAGTAGTGTTCCCTATATCATCTCACTATCGGTTCAACTAACCGATTGATATAGGAGAGAACAATCTACTCAAGGACATTATTATACTTAGTTTATTTGGCACAAATACAAGTAAGTATAATAACCAAAATCCAAATGTCTTTATTTATATAGAATATGATACAATAAGTCAAAAATACAATCATCAAATGATTGGCTCTAGGGCTCTAGCTAACACAATCATGCACACATAATAAAATGCCCTTGACATGTCCAAGGGTCCAATCACACACATAATAACTATAAGCCATAATAGTTGGATCCAGCATCCACAAAGTTAGCACATCCTACTATTAACCTGCCTAAATTATGTATGACATGTGCATAATTAAACTAATACCAAATACACAGAGGCAAAACCCTAGCTCTGATACCAATTGTTGGTTGCTACTCGGAAAACCTAGAGGTTCCACTGTACAAAAATTTTGTACAAAGGTCTGAACCTTTTCCTAGCTACCATGTGTTCTTTTAAATTAAATTTTGGATCGCCTGCGGAACTTAACACGTTTGATCCAAAACTTAATCTATTCGTTCTTTTAGGTTTTGACTTGGGTCTCCTGCGGAACTTAACACGTTCGACCCAAATCTCCTTAAGTTATTAATTCCATTAAATATTAATTTCCATAATTGGTTCCCAGTACTGACGTGGCGAGGCACATGGCCTTCCTGGATATGGGAGCAACCACCACCGACTAGACAAAACCTTTTATGGAAAGCTAATATTTAATTTCCTAAAATAACTTTAGGTTAACCGAAAACAACAATCAAATCACAAGGAAAAAAAACAAAAGAACACAACATCGAAAAACATATTCGAAATACTAGAATCGCATGCCTCTTGTATTTGGTATTATTTCCAAAAATAACTAGTATGATGCGGAAAGAAAAATTACTAGTTATACTTTTAGAAAGACCTCTTGATCTTCTACCGTATTCCTTTTCTAACCTCGGACGTTGTGTGGGCAACGATCTTCCGAGATGAGAAACCACCAAAGCACCTTCTTTTCCTTTCTTCAAATTTCGGCCAAGCACAAAGCTTCCAAAAGATGAAGATCTTTTCCACCAACCAAGCTCCAAGAGATGTAAGCTTTCTCTCCTTCTTCCTCAAGCTAGATCCGGCCACCAATTAAAACTCCATGAGCATGAAGAGGTTCGGCCACAAAGAGAAGAAGAAGAGAAGAAGAAAGGGCTGGCCATACCACCAAGGAAAAGAGGAAGAAAAATAGAATAGAGTCCTTAGCCTTGAAGTCTCCTCTACCCCCTCTTTTATAATCCTTGGTCTTGGCAAATAAGGAAAATTTAATAAAAATTTCCTTAATTCTTTTGCCATGAAAAGGAAAAATTTATTTAATTAAAAATAATTTTTCTTCTCCAATTTATTTGGCCGGCCACACCATAAAATTTCCAAGCAAATAAAATTTTAAACACAAATTAAAACTTCCTTATTTGCTTCCGGAAATTTATAAAATTTCTCCAATAATTTTTATCCCTTCATGATTTGTTTATAAAAAGGAAATTTAATAAATTAAAATCTTTCTTTTAAACATGTGGATAAAAAGAAAGTTATCTCTAAAAATTAAAATCTCTTTTAATCTACAAATTAGGAAAGATATCAAATCTTTTGTAGAAACTTATAAAAGAGAATATTTAATTTTAAACTCTCTTTTAAATCATGAACATGGTTAAAAAGGAAAGTTTTCTTAAAATTTAAAATCCTCCTTTAATCAACAAATAAGGAAAGATTTCAAATTTTAAACTCTCTTTTAAACATGTAGATGATTTACAAATAAGGAAAGTTTTTGCCAAAAAATTAAAACCATCCTTTTAAACTACAAATAAGGAAAGAGATTAATCTCTTCTCTTAATCTTTTGTAGAAAGTTAAAAAAGAAAATTTTTAATTTTTAAACTCTCTTTTAAAATCATGATATCCACATAAGAAATAATTTTAATAAAAATCCTTTTAAATATTCTAGTGGCTGGCCACCTAAGCTTGGGACCCAAGCTTTAGCCGGCCACCTACATGACTCATCCACTTGATCTTGGCCGGCCCTAGCTTGGGTTCCAAGCTAGCTTGGCCGGCCCCATTGGATGGGTAAGAAGGTGGGTATGCGGTGGGTATAAATCTCTATATACTAGAGGCTACGATAGGGACCGAGAGGAGGAATTGGTTTTGGTCTCCCGATGAAATTAAGCATCCTGTGTTCGCCCCGAACACACAACTTAATTTCATCAATAATAATTCATTCCACTAAAGAACTATTATTGAACTACCGCTCCAATCCCAAATTACATTTTGGGCTCCTTCTTATTATGAGTGTGTTGGTCTCCCTGTGTTTAAGATAACAAATGTCCACTAATTAAGTAAGTTACTGACAACTCACTTAATTAATATCTAGCTCCAAGAGTAGTACCACTCAACTTCATCATCATGTCGGACTAAGTCCACCTGCAGGGTTTAACATGACAATCCTTATGAGCTCCTATTGGGGACATTCTCAACCTAGATCACTAGGACACAGTTTCCTTCTATAATCAACAACACACACTATAAGTGATATCATTTCCCAACTTATCGGGCTTATTGATTTATCGAACTAAATCTCACCCACTGATAAATTAAAGAAATAAATATCAAATATATGTGCTTGTTATTATATTAGGATTAAGAGCACACACTTCCATAATAACTGAGGTCTTTGTTCCTTCATAAAGTCAGTATAAAAGGAACGACCTCAAATGATCCTACTCAATACACTCTAAGTGTACTAGTGTAATTATATAGTTAAGATAAACTAATACCTAATTACACTACGACATTCTAATGGTTTGTTCCTTTTCATCTTGGTCGTGAGTTACTGTTTATAATTCATAAGGAACCGATAACATGATCCATGTTATCTACAATATAAATTAATTGAGTAACTACATTTATCATAAATGTAGACATTTGACCAATGTGATTCTTATTTCTAGATAAATGTTTATACCAAAAGCTAGGCTTTTAGTATACACTCTAACAATCTCCCACTTATACTAAAAGACTAAGCTGTCATATCTGCTGCCATACATCTGATTCCCAACCCTTCAACATGCCCATCAAAAGCTCTTGCCTTAAGGACCTTAGTGAAAGAATCTATAGGTCATCACCTGATGCAACCTAGCCGGCAACAACTTCTCCTCGTTTATACGATTTCTCGTATTGGGTGGTACTTGCGCTCTATTGTGTTTACTTGCCTTATAGACTTATGGTTTCTTCGAGTTTGCTACTGCACCAAAATTATTACAATAAATTGTAATAATCTTTGGACAAACTAGAAATCATATCTAAGTCTATCTTGAGGTAATTAAGTCATTCAACTTTTATGGCTTCCTCAAAGGCTTGCCATATACTCAGCTTCTATGGTGGAGTCCAGAAAAACACCTATGCTTATCACTTTTCCATAGTTATGACTTTACCTCCTAAAGTAAACACAAAACCCCGAGGTTGACTTATTATTGTCCCTATCCGATTGGAAGTCAAAATCCGTGTAACCCACAGGGACCAAATTAACTGCCTTGTAAGCTAGCATATAATCTCTAGCGCCTCTAAGGTACTTTAATATATGCTTTACTGCAATTCAATGTCCTTGTCTAGGGTTACTTTGATATCTGCTAACTATGCCCTTGGCAAAACAGATTTATGATCTCGTGCATAACATACATTAGGTTGTCTAACTGCCGAAGCATAAAGAACTGCCTACATGTCCTCAATCTCCTTTTGATGTCATCGGAGACATCTCTTTAGATAAAGACACTCCATGCTTAAAAGGTAAGAAACCTTTCGAGGAGTTTTGCATGCTTAAAACGAGCAAGGATTTTCCGATGTATCAAGCTTGAGATAAGTAAAATATATTTTTCCTTTCGATCCCTTATTACTTTGATCTCAAAAATATATACATTCTCCCAAGTCCTTTATATCGAATTATTTGAACAACCATACCCTTACTTCTGACAACATTTTGATATTGTTTCCAACTACCAAAAATGTTATCTACGTATAGTACAAGAAATACCACCACATTTCCATCACACCTTTTGTATGCACAAGACTTATCCGTTTACTCAATAAATCCATAGGTCGGGATTACTTTGATAAACCGGATGTGCTTTGCCTCAGTCCATAGACTGATTGAGCTTGCACACAAGATGCTCTTAGCCCTTTATAATGAACCCTTCTGGTTGCTTTATATGGATGCTTTCATCAAGACTTCCATTAAGGAATGCCGTCTTGACATTCACTTTCCAAATAGATAAAAGAATACGGATAGACTTAAGCATGGCTACCAGTGAAAAAGTTTCCTTTTTCATCAAGCCTTGCTTTGAAAGTTACTACCTTCCTTTCTATCCCTCTTTTCCTATTATAGACCTTTTTACACCCAAAGGCTTTTACACCATTTGGTGGTTCTACAAGCTTCCAGATTTTATTAGAATACATATATTCTAAATCTGTTATTCATTACTCTTTGCCAAGATGTTGCATCTTTATCTTGGAGTGTTTCGTCATATGTCCGGAGATCAGGTTCATGTCCTCCAGGGATCGAGTCCCAAAACATGAATATTTTTAGGTTGCCTAACAACCCTCCCACTACGACAAGGCACTTTCTGCAATTGTGTATACATTGTGATACGTGTTGCAATTTCCTTGTGGTATCTTATCTTATACAGTTGGTATTAGATTAGACATGCCTTTTATTATTTCCTTAAGAACAAATTTTCTTATGGGCACATGGTTTATTACATAGTCATTTTCTAAAAATCGGTCATTGATGCTAACAATGACCTTCTGATTTTTAAGACTATAAACCTACTTTCATTTCACTAGGATAACCCACAAACAAGTGAATTCCTATCCAACTTATCATTGTCTCTCTTCTGCATATGTGCTGGACTACCCGGAATATGCTTCGAAATAGGCTTACGCCTATTCAGCAATTCTATATGAGTAGAGAGTTCTGACTTTAGAAGGTACTATATTCACTCCCGTTTCCAGAGTATATCCTTAAAATAATTTTGATAATATTCTTAATAACTCATCAATCTACTTATTTCCATAAGAGTCCTATACCTTCCTTTTCCTACACCATTCTGTTGGGGTGTACCTGGTGCAGTTAGCTGGGATTGAATCCCTACTTCTGATAAATGACTCCTAAATTCTCCCAAGAGGTACTTGCCACTACGATCTTACCGTAGTGTCTTGATACTTTTACTTTGTCGTTTCTCCACATCAGCCTCGTACTCTTTGAACTAATCAAAGAACTTAGACTTGCGACACATCAAGTAAATATATCCGTATCTCAAATAGTTGTCTATAAAATAGATGAAATATTTAAAACAACCTCTTTCCTCGATGCTCATAGGATCACACAAATCAGAATGAACCAATTCCAATATATCTTTGACTCCATACCCCTTAGATTTAAAAGCTTCTTGGTTATTTTTCCTTCCAAGTAAGACTCGTAGGTTGGAAAGATTTCCACTAATGAACCCAAAAGTTCATCAGCTACCAATGAATCCTACTCAAGTTAATATAACCTAGCCTTAGAAGCCAAAGATATAATTGGTTCATTTTCGAAGGTTACTTTCTCTTAAAGTTAGAAAATGTGTTACTAATTTTCATTTGTTGCATCGTGAGAGTTATTGGATTTATAAATTGCCAACCAACGTACCAGAACAGTTAACTTCCCTCTTTTTCTTAATAACAACTTTGTTATTAAAAGAGGCAGAATATCAAGTTCTTTGAATAGTTTAGAAACTGAAAACTAGTTCTTTCTAAACTTGGTGCGTAAAGACATTTACTCAAAAATCCATGTTTTATTCTTATCAAAAGATAAACATCTCCCACTGCAACAGCTACCATTTTTACAGTAGTGCCCATGTAGACAGTGTTTTAATTTTCATTTAGTTGGCGGGTTTCCTGGAACCCTGCAATGAATTGCGGACATGATTAATGGCATCTGTATCTACACTCCAGGTTCTGGTAGATAACACCACTAAACATGTTTCAACTAATGAATTAAATACACCTATATTGTTCTTAGTTCTAAGAAGACAGTTTACCTTAATGTCCAAGTCCTATTTCCAATCATTACAATTGGGATTACTAAGTCTTTCTTATAGTATGACTAATAGGGGATTGACAAACATTTTAAATCCTAAGAATCACAAAAATACTTGGTCAAGATCAACTCCTTAAAAATCCCCATAAATTTTGTATGTCACGAGAGTGTGGACGTATACAAAATCGAAGAGGAGATTTTATTCATTAATTTTATTATCTCGTCAACTTTACTTTATGACGAATAAAATTAATTGTTGATCTGTCTTTGATCAAATATTTGGTCAAAAACTTTTGAATTTAAAAAAATTATTGATTCCTCAAACAATATTATTTAAATTCACCAACACCTCAAACACCGTGAATTTTGCATGCCACGTTAGTGTGGACGTATACAAATTCAACATTTGTAAAAGGAGGGTTTTAACCAATTAATTTTATTATCTTGTCAACTTAACTTTTTGACAAATAAAATTAATAGTTGGTATCATTTGGTCACACAAATAATAGCAGCGACTCCGATGGGGAGGATACTATTAGATGTGTCTAAGTGTATACCATTACTTGACACTAACTTCATTAATAAGATTATGCCCCTTCCGTTGGAGAAAATTACACGCTCTTAATTAACTTCCTATAGTCATCCAAAAATGGAAGTCTGTTCTAGTGATTCACAAACAAGCTCATCCGTTATGGAGGAAGGCACTCAGAGCCAACGCGCAAGCTTGTTTTCATCACTTACAAACTAGTAATGGAGACCATGAGATTTACTTAAAAATCCCTCTCCCACTTAGTTATTTATAAATGAGGAATTTTAACTATGCTAGCCTACTAAATATGTAAACTAACATGCACACACAGCACAATATAAAAGCAATAAATAGAAAATCTAATTTTCAACTATTATGGCTTTTATCTCTTGTTGTCCTCCGTGTGTTGTCATCCCAAGCTGCTGCCATATTTGGCCACTGCCACCGGGTCTAGCTGTCGCATCCATCTTGCTCCTAGTTCCGCTGCGCCTCTGGTCCTTAGAAGGTTCCACGCTTTGCAAGATTCGATCCGCGACATAAATAGAATTTTACATTTTGATCCTATATTCCTCGAAGGAATGTGCATGTAAACTAGATCGAACATAAAATAAAATTTACATCCATCGATCCTATATTCCATAAAAGGAATGTACATGTAACTAGATCAAAAATAAAATCCTAATTAAAACTAAATACAGCTCCTGCTGTATTTTATAATACAATCATGCACACTCAATAAAATGCCCTTGACATGTCCAAGGGTCCAATCACACACATAATAACTATAAGCCATAATAGTTGGATCCTGCATCCACAAAGTTAGCACATCCTACTATTAACCTGCCTAAATTATGTATGACATGTGCATAATTAAACTAATACCAAATACACAGAGGCAAAACCCTAGCTCTGATACCAATTGTTGGTTGCTACTCGGAAAACCTAGAGGTTCCACTATACAAAAATTTTGTACAAAGGTCTGAACCTTTTCCTAGCTACCATGTGTTCTTTTAAATTAAATTTTGGATCGCCTGCGGAACTTAACACGTTTGATCCAAAACTTAATCTATTCGTTCTTTTAGGTTTTGACTTGAGTCTCCTGCGGAACTTAACACGTTCGACCCAAATCTCCTTAAGTTATTAATTCCATTAAATATTAATTTCCATAATTGGTTCCCAATACTGACGTGGCGAGGCACATGGCCTTCTTGGATATGGGAGCAACCACCACCGACTAGACAAAACCTTTTATGGAAAGCTAATATTTAATTTCCTAAAATAACTTTAGGTTAACCGAAAAGAATAATCAAATCACAAGGAAAAAAAACAAAAGAACACAACATCGAAAAACATATTCGAAATACTAGAATCGCATGCCTCTTGTATTTGGTATTATTTCCAAAAATAACTAGTATGATGCGGAAAGAAAAATTACTAGTTATACCTTTAGAAAGACCTCTTGATCTTCTACCGTATTCCTCTTCTAACCTCGGACGTTGTGTGGGCAACGATCTTCCGAGATGAGAAACCACCAAAGCACCTTCTTTTCCTTTCTTCAAATTTCGGCCAAGCACAAAGCTTCCAAAAGATGAAGATCTTTTCCACCAACCAAGCTCCAAGGGATGTAAGCTTTCTCTCCTTCTTCCTCAAGCTAGATCCGGCCACTAATTAAAACTCCATGAGCATGAAGAGGTTCGGCCACAAAGAGAAGAAGAAGTGAAGAAGAAAGGGTCGGCCACACCACCAAGGAAAAGAGGGAGAAAAATAGAATAGAGTCCTTAGCCTTGAAGCCTCCTCTACCCCCTCTTTTATAATCCTTGGTCTTGGCAAATAAGGAAAATTTAATAAAAACTTCCTTAATTCTTTTTCCATGAAAAGGAAAAATTTATTTAATTAAAAATAATTTTTCTTCTCCAATTTATTTGGCCGACCACACCATAAAATTTCCAAGCAAATAAAATTTTAAACACAAATTAAAACTTCCTTATTTGCTTCCGGAAATTTATAAAATTTCTCCAATAATTTTTATCCCTTCATGATTTGTTTATAAAAAGGAAATTTAATAAATTAAAATCTTTCTTTTAAACATGTGGATAAAAAGAAAGTTATCTCTAAAAATTAAAATCTCTTTTAATCTACAAATTAGGAAAGATATCAAATCTTTTCTTAATCTTTTGTAGAAACTTATAAAAGAGAATATTTAATTTTAAACTCTCTTTTAAATCATGAACATGGTTAAAAAGGAAAGTTTTCTTAAAATTTAAAATTCTCCTTTAATCAACAAATAAGGAAAGATTTCAAATTTTAAACTCTCTTTTAAACATGTAGATGATTTACAAATAAGGAAAGTTTTTACCAAAAAATTAAAACCATCCTTTTAAACTACAAATAAGGAAAGAGATTAATCTCTTCTCTTAATCTTTTGTAGAAAGTTATAAAAGGAAATTTTTAATTTTTAAACTCTCTTTTAAAATCATGATATCCACATAAGAAATAATTTTAATAAAATCCTTTTAATATTCTAGTGGCCGGCCACCTAAGCTTGGGACCCAAGCTTTGGCCACCTACTTGACTCATCCACTTGATCTTGGCGGCCCTAGCTTGGGTTCCAAGCTAGCTTGGCCGGCCCCATTGGATGGGTAAGAAGGTGGGTATCACGGTGGGTATAAATCTCTATATACTAGAGGCTACGATAGGGACCGAGAGGAGGAATTGGTTTTGGTCTCCCAATGAAATTAAGCATCCCGTGTTCGCCCCGAACACACAACTTAATTTCATCAATAATAATTCATTCCACTAAAGAACTATTATTGAACTACTGCTCCAATCCCAAATTACATTTTGGGCTCCTTCTTATTATGAGTGTGTTAGTCTCCCTATGTTTAAGATAACAAATGTCCACTAATTAAGTAAGTTACTGACAACTCACTTAATTAATATCTAGCTCCAAGAGTAGTACCACTCAACTTCATCATCATGTCGGACTAAGTCCACCTGCAGGGTTTAACATGACAATCCTTATGAGCTCCTATTGGGGACATTCTCAACCTAGAACACTAGGACACAGTTTCCTTCTATAATCAACAACACACACTATAAGTGATATCATTTCCCAACTTATCGGGCTTATTGATTTATCGAACTAAATCTCACCCACTGATAAATTAAAGAAATAAATATCAAATATATGTGCTTGTTATTATATTAGGATTAAGAGCACACACTTCCATAATAACTTAGGTCTTTGTTCCTTCATAAAGTCAGTATAAAAGGAACGACCTCAAATGGTCCTGCTCAATACACTCTAAGTGTACTAATGTAATTATATAGTTAAGATAAACTAATACCTAATTACACTACGACCTTTCAATGGTTTGTTCCTTTCCATCTTGGTCGTGAGCTACTGTTTCTAATTTATAAGGAACCGATAACATGATCTTCTTTGTGTGACACCACACACTATGTTATCTACAATATAAATTAATTGAGCAACTACATTTATCATAAATGTAGACATTTGACCAATGTGATTCTTATTTCTAGATAAATGTTTATACCAAAAGCTAGGCTTTTAGTATACACTCTAACATAGCCTTGGTCCATAAGCTTTTAAACGAACTCCAGTAATTCATTTCCAACGCTTGTGTGCTTTAGAGTTGTATTTAAGCTTCTGTTTTTTGTGCTTCAACATTGTAAGAGGCTTCTCCACCTGAAGGAATATTCTAATGCGCTTAACCTTCCTTGGATTAACAACCACATCGGTTATAACCAAATAAATCTTGTGCCTCGTCTTTTTAATGTTTTATTTATCTGCTTTGTTTATTTTACAAGTGTTAGCTTAAAGAGTTCGAGGAAGGGTTGTTCGTTTGTTTTGATTTTGCAAGATATCCATCAACCCCCTTCCAGCCGGCCGCAACGGTCTTACAAGTGGTATCAGAGCCGAGACGCTTCAAGAAGGACTAACCGCCGTCTGAAGCAACAAAACGATGGTCGGAGCTAGCGACTACCCACCAGCATTCGAGGGGGAGTTTGCTGTTTGGAAACAAAAAATGGAGGTATATTTAAACTTAGATTTGGGTATTTCTTTAATATTGAAATGTGGTTATGAAGCACCAAAGACAACGAATGGAGAAGAACTCGATCTACGCCTCTGGAACAAGAAGCAACGTGACGAGTCAATGGCAAACGGTCGGGCAGAATTTCATCTTCTTACTGTAATACCAAATGAAGATCTCGAGAGAATCGGCGAATACAAAAGCGCAAAAGAACTTTGGGAAAAGTTCTTGAAGCTCTACGAAGAACCTTTGGAAGCCGACGACTTAACAGACACCGAGCCACCGACAGAACAGTCCGAGACCGAAGAAATTGCCGAGACAACAATCATAGCGGAAGACCCACCTACAGATGAAGAAAGCTCATCTGAGATGAGCATCGAGAAAGGGGGAGAGTCTTCGGAAGAAAGTAATTCAACAGGGGGAGAACCAATGACCAACGAGGTAAGTCAAGTATGACCTCTACCCTCTGAACAACTAGTTCAATTAATCGAAAAATTACCTGAAGATTTTTGCGAATTAAAATTTGAATCATCGAAAGAGTTTTTCAGATTAGAAAATCAATTGCCGAACACTTCTTGCAAATTAAGAATATTATCGAAAGAATTTTTCGAATTATAAAATATTTTGACGAAAGATTCTTGCGAATTACAAATTATTTTGTCAAAAGAATTTTACAAATCAGAAATATTGCTGAAAGATTCTTGCAAGCTACAAAATATTTTGTCGAATGAATCTTGCAAATTAGAAAAATTGTCAAATGAAGTTTTACCAATTATTTTGTCAATACAATTTCTTGCATGTTTAATATTTATTACATTAAAGCTGAAAGAAATAGTCTGTCGATTAAAATAACTCGACAAACTATTAACAGATATTAACATGATACAATTCTTCGCATGTACAAATTTTCTTACTTCAAATTTGAGAAATTGTAATAAGTTAAAATGGAAATGTAAAACTTTTTGATAAAAACATAAAATAAAATAAAATTAAAAATAAATGCATAGAAATTTTTTTTTAATTATTTCTACATGTTCCAAAAAAAATTTTTGCATAAAGTTTTCTACTGAGAAAAATCTTAATTTCATGACGAAAACTTAAAAATTTTTCAAAAAGTTATTTTTAACTTAGAAATTTTCTCTGATATTTTAAGATTGTTTTTGTGAAAATTATTGTAAAATTTTTGATGCGGATATATGGGGATGATTCAAATGGAATTAGGAGAAGGAGAGAGGGCATTTTAGTCATTTTAGATTTTGAGGGTTTTGGGGTATTAAAAGGGCACTGTTCATCTTTCTAGAGGGGGGGCTTCAGCGTTTTGGGTCACCGCCACTAGGAGGAAAGAGGAAGCTTCGAGTTTTTAGGGTTTTCGCCGTCGTCGTCGCCGATCTGGCCCTCGACGTTGCTCCTCCTCCACATCTCCGGCGCTGGCCATCTTTAGTTAGAGAGACCATCTCTACGTTTCTCTCCCTTCTTTTCTCTGATCCAGGCCGTCGTCGTTGGCTAAGGCTCGACGTCGCCACCGCGAGGGATGTGCGCCATGCCCTCCTCATTTGTTAGCCGCCAGCGCCGTTGGTCAAGGGTACATGAGACAGCCACTTCGCCAACCCCGCCCTCGCCGACATATACCTCTGCCGCCTCACAGTCTCCGGCCTTCTCGACGCCGACGCCGTCTCCTCCAGTGGCGTCATCGCTACCTTCACACATTGCAGCCGCCTCTACACGTCACAGCCAGTGGGCTCTGCAGCCAACGCACGCCGCCTCCCCTAGCAGGCATTGCCGCCTCCTCCAGCTATCGCCGGCGCCTCCGGTAGGCCACTGATGCCTCCCCTTCCCGCTGCACGCCGACGGCACCGCCACCTTTATCGGCCACCGCTCTCCGAACAGCGACCCCAGCGACCGACAGCTTACAGCTCTAGCGTTCACCACCTACAGCGGCTGCCGCCACCTCTCCCGGCGAGCATCGACACCTATTCCAGCGATCTCCAATGCCTCCTGCCGTGACCACCGCTGCCTCCCGCAAGCGACACCTTCAGCCACAGCCGCTGCTACCTCTGGCAGCATCGTCACCCTCCGAGCAGTCACCTTCCGAGGGCTCAGGTATCGTATTATGCCTATATTCCGGCCTGCGAGCCGAGAGTGTGTTCGGCCTTCGCACCTCTATTGTATCCCGGCCTGCCAGCCGATAGAGTGTTCGGCCTTCATGCCGATGTTGCATGTCAGCCTGCGAGCCGAGGTTGTAGTCGGACCGTTCGTCGCCTTGCAGATCCATATCACGCCCGGCTTCGAGCCACCGGAGCCAGCTACTCATCTGATGGGCGCCTATCTGCTCTTCATGGCCACCGCTACTTGATCAGCGTCGCAACTAGCTCATCCATCCATCCGAGGGCGTCCCCCGGGGCCAGGGTACATCATCGTACCTTTCCTGCATTTATTTCACTATTCTGTCATTAGTGTTCGGCTACTTATACATTTATGGGACCCGCCTCGAGCATCGGGGCGCTAGGGACGAGGACAACCCGGTCACTGGACACAGGTAATGTCGACACGGGGGCTTCGGATGACTTAGTCAGTCAACACAGAAGATAGCTCATCACCCGAGTCATGGAGATGCGGTCAATCTTCCAGACACGACACACTGGCAGGTCCGTCTTCTTAGCTTCCCGACAGGATCAATTTTCAAAAGTCTCAAAATTTTCTAAAATTCTTAATGACTTAGAAATTTTCCTTGACTTAGAAATATTTTCCAGAAAATCATTGAAATAGATATTTATAAATTTTCTAAGTGTCAACCCTTAGATTTTTCTTGCAACCCCAATTTTTTATGTGATCAAAGGGGGAGAAGAAAAAGTATAAGTCTAGGGGGAGGTAGAAACTAAAAATTTAAAATTTTAAAATTTAATTTTTCTATCTTGTTGCATGTTATTGCAATATAAATTGTTTATTTTTATGTCTATTTTATCCCTAGCTTAACTTGGGTTGATAACATCAAAAAGGGGGAGATTGTTGGAACCCCAAGGTTGTTTTGGTGTGATCAACAAGTTAAGTTAGTTCCTGTTTGTTTCTAACCTTGTGTCTAAGTGTGCAGGAGCTTAGGAGCACAGGTACTCGAGCGGAAGACGCAGCTAGCGAGAAAGACGACATGCGGTGCGTCCGAGGGATGAGGTGTTGCGGAAGAGTATCCCGGTGAACGAGAAGGAAGCGTGCGGTGGTTCTGAGGGACGAAAGCTGGAGTGGAAGATTGATCGGGGAGCAAGAGACGCAACTAGCGAGAAGGTCGGCACAGGGTGCGACCGAGGGACGAAGACTACGGATGAGTACGCTGATGGACGAGAAGGAAACACACAGCGATTCCGAGGGACGAGAAGTCAGAGTGGAAGGCTGCTCGAGAAGATAGGAAGTTGGGTTCGGGTGAGCCCTTTTTCGGATGGCAGAGATCACCCAAGCGAACGGATCTGGAGTAGAAGACTCGGACCGAGCTGAACCGAACCAGAGCAGTGGTCCCGGATGAAAAAGTGAACACGGGTTGACTTTACTGGTCCGTGGCGCCCGGAACAGCCCGGGGCGCCCGGACCATCCCGGGGCGCCCATAACCCCTCCGGGCGCCCGGACCAGCATGTTTGACCAGAACGCGTCTAATGCATTTTGAACATTGGGGGATAAAGTTTTATCCCCCCAGGGCGCTCGGAACCCTTTCAGACGCCCCGACCAAGGCTATAAATATAGCCTTGGTCCATAAGCTTTTAAATGAACTCCAGTAATTCATTTCCAACGCTTGTGTGCTTTAGAGTTATATTTAAGCTTCTGTTTTCTACGCTTCAACGTTATAAGAAGCTTCTCCATCTGAAGGAGTATTCTAGTGCACTTAACCTTCCTTGGATTAACAACCACATCAGTTGTAATCAAGTAAATCTTGTGCCTCGTCGTTTTAATATTTTATTTATCTGCTTTGTTTATTTTACAAGTGTTAGCTTAAAGAGTTCGAGAAAGGGTTGTTCGTTTGTTTTGATTTTGCAGGATATCCATCAACCCCCCTTCCAGCCGGTCGCAATGGTCCTACACCACGAACGTCTTTCTTGTCTGCAGATGTACTCTTTCGCAGCTTCTCGTCTCTAGGATACACCGATCCCATCAACTCACTTCTCGTGACATCCTTCTCATCCGCTCTGTCTTTTGCTCGACTTTTTGTGTTCCTAAGTTCCTGCACACTTAGACACAAGGATTAAATCCAATAGAACCTAACTTAACCCGGTTGACCACATCAAAATCAACTTGGGGTATTTACAATCTCTTTCTTCTTAATGTGCATCAACCTAAATTAAGTTAGGGTTAAACCAATATAAAATAAGTTGACTAATTAAATGAAAATTTCAATAGAAAAAAATTTGAAATTAAGTACATGGGGGAAAATTATCCTACCTCCCCTTAACTTAATCTTATTTCTCCCCTTTTAATCACATAAGAAAACTTGAGAAAAAATATGAAAAAAAATAATTACAAAATATTTGAAAATATTTCTAGGGAATCAAATAGTATTAACAGTAATCTAATATTTTTCAAACATCATTTTTACAAATATTTTAATTTTACTAATTAATTCTTTGTTTTGAAAAACATAATTTTAAGATTATTTTTATATTTCAAAAAATCTTGAAAATTTTTATCATAGTAAAAAAGAAGCAGTTAGATAAAAAACAATTCAAGGAAAAATATTTTTTATTTTAATAGAAATAAATTATTTTATTATAAAATCTTATTTTTTTAAAAATAAATATTAAAAATTTATTTTGATCTAGAAAAATCTTGATATTTTTTCTAAGTATGTAAAAAGTAATGGACACATGCAAAAAAAAAAAATTAAAATTTTTAAAAAATTATAGAAAATTAATTATTAATCAAAAAATTCTAAAAACAATTAATCTAACAAAAATATGTTATTCTATCATTATTCAAAATTTAAACAAAAAATTCTAAAGAAGAATTAGGAAAAAAATGTTTTACTAAGTTAAGAAATTCTATCCTAATAAATCATTTTAAAAAATGAAGATTTAGTTTAAATATGTTTTTGGAACCAATAAAGAGTTCTACCTACTGAATTTATTAGGAATTTTGGTGAAATATAACTTCTAGAGATTTTTATAATTTGACTTCTATGGTTCCTGATATACCAATTCAGTCCTTCATAATTTTAAAATTTTAAATTTTGAAGAATATTCAAATTTACACATGCATAGTCTGTTGGAGCAATCCTAATGGTCCGTGCGACCATGTGTTTTGGTGTTTAGGCAAACGATTTAAGTTATGATTACCCTCATTATTTGATATGTGTATTTGAGTTGTGTAGGTTTGCAGGATACACATATGACTCAGGTTGATGGCTTCGGGTCCAGTGAAGAATGGAGCATCCAACGGACCATGAACAAGGCAGCAAGGACAAGGGCTGAGGGAAGCGACTTCGAGGCATACGCGAAGGATGACATTGGGGATGAGCTGCGGGCTTGGATGCATCCGAGGGACGAGAGTCAAAGGAAGTAGACTTAAAGGCAAGAGGTCAAACCTGTGAAGAAGAGTCAAGTGAGTTGTGAGAGTCCGAGTGCTAAGAGAAATGTACTCGGGATAGGAAACCCTAGATTTAGGGTTATACCAATCGACTGGTATTGGGATAAGTCGACTGGGGGTGAGCACAGAGAACTTCTATGCCCGAAACGGTTGGGATTAGTCGACTGGTTTATAGACCAGTCGACTGATAGAGAGCCGTTGGCCTGGCACCAATCGACTGGTGCAAGAATCAGTCGATTGGTAACGGTAAAATAACAGGATTGTTTCCTTCCAAGCTCTATAAGAAGGAGCTTGAGATGGACATCCAAGGTGACAAAATTGGACTTGGTTAAAATCTAATTAATAGTCACCAAGTGCTTAAGGTTTCATTTGTGTTCAAGTGTTCTTGGTAAGTGTTATGGTGAGGTTTCTCCACCCACAAGAAGGTTTGCGCTAGCCAAAGTTTTCAGGGATTAATCCATCGATGAATTGAGGGATCGTCCACCTTACGGACAGCCCTGGAGTAGGAGCAAGTTATCTCTGAATCACGTAAACAAATGTGTTAGCGGTTTGTGCTTTCCTTATTATCTTTAGTTTGCTTGTTTTGTATTATTCCGCTGCGCAAACTAACAAGTGTAGGAAGCTATCGATTTGAGGGTGTCATCCATTCAAACCTCCCTTCTAGCTGATCACAAAATCCTTAATAATTGGTATCAGAGTGAGGATGCTCTCCTTTAGACTAATCGCCAAGAAAGCAAGAAGATGGCCGACTTGATAGCACCGCTAAAGTATGAAGGAGGAAGCCTAGGGGACATCACATTTTGGATGATGAAGATAGAGGTCTTCTTCAACACGAATTGGGACACCATGATAGTGATCAAGGAGCCTTTCGAAGCCCCAAAAGATAAGAAGGGAAAAAAACTCCGACCACAGTGTTGGACGAAGGAGTAAACCTCACGATCAGAGGCAAATGATAAGGTAATCTTAATCAAGATTGAAATTTTGCCTTCTAACGTGATAAGTTGTGCATGTAGGTGAATACAAGAACTGCTACGAGTTATGGAGTAAGGTGAAGATGGTTCTATGGGAAGAACTTAAACCTACACAAGAAGAAGAAGAATCCAAGGAGATAAGTTGAATTGCTCAAGTTAAGGAGGAGCAAACAGAAGTTGAGTCATGCTCAACATCTGAGGAGGAGAGGGAAGATGAAGTATCATCTACATCCTCAAGGATTGAAGAAGAATCCTAGACAAGTGAAGAGGATGAAGAAGAGGTCTTGGAAGAAGTCAACCTAGTAAGCACCTCCACTAAAGTGAAGTCAAAGGACCACATCACTTGCTTCGAGTGTAATGAGAAGAGATGCTACAAGAGTAGGTGTCCATTGGGTAAGAAGAAGGTAATTCTTAAACCCATTCAAGTTAATTTAAACACTAACACGGGTTATAAGAATGAAGAAGTCCAAAATAGGAGAATGTGCATCATGTGCTTCACGTGTAGGGAGAAGGTATACTACCACACTAAATGCCCCAAGAACAGAGAGATCAAGAAGCTAGCGTAATTAAAGAAATGGTAGAAGAAAAGAAGCAAAAGTCAAGGGAGAGCTTCAAGGGTAAGTGAGATATACCCTATCTTGAATTGTAATTCAAATATTTATTCTCCCGCATGCTAGAAATAATTGCTATTATTTACCAATGCATAACTTTGGTTTCAAATATCATGATAGGAGTAGGGTAAATGTCGATCATAACCCTAGGAAACTCATTCATGATAGCTCTAGAAAGGGTAGACCTAAGGAGAACCAAGGCATTAATCCCAAGAAGGGGAGACACATGCCTAGGAAGGGTAGGTCTAGGAATGTCCAAAGTGGACAAATCAACTCTAGGGTTAGGGACCTAGAAAGGGAAAATCAAGCTTTAAAGGCAAAGCTTGATCAATTGGAGAAAACCCTAGCTAGATTCATGGTTGGATCTAGAAGGTTAAGTATGATGTTGGATAGTCAAAGACCCAATAACGATAGATCGGGTTTAGGATACCGATCTAATGTCTCCAAGCTAAGAGAAAGTCTTATGCTAGGGTTGCATAAGACTTTCCCTTAGTCTTGGAGACATTAGATCGTTATCCTAAACCCATACAAATATCATGATAAGAAGAAATTAACTAAGGACAAGGTGTCCAAGGTTAAAAATGTTAGGTTTATAGGCCAAGTGTCACCGGAGGTGCACCGATATAGCTTACAATTGTGGATGAGTCATCTAGGGATGTGGCTAAGGCTAAGAGCTCTAGGGGGAGCTCAAAGGGTCAATTTAGGACCTATTACAAATGGATCTCAAGTGGATTTTACTTATAAGTCTAGAGGAGCCATGGAGTGTGCCAAATGATTTGGAGACGGACTTGAGTCTCAAACCTAGGGAATTGGCACACTGGGATGTGTTTCATGCTTAGAAATATGACATTAGGGTCATATTGCATGTTAATTAGTTTTGGATGTATAGATGTCATATAAACCGATGCTAGGGATTCATTATGGGTTGGTATGGGCAAATACATCAAGAGGAAGCCAAAACAAGGACTTTAGGTCAAGGTTTAATTGAACTATTTAGCTAGTTTGGATTTTATGTCAATCTTGGAATTGGTTGTAGATATATTTTGTAATGTATTTTTCCCAAGTAGACATGGGTAAAACATACCTCTCCACAAAATTTAGAAATTTTTGGAGGTTTGTGGAATTTCTGGTGCATTTTTGAAATCGGGCCAGAAATGTTGAAATAGGCTGAAATAGGGTACCAGTCGACTGGTGCATATACCAGTCGACTGGTAATAAATAGTATTTTTCAACCACATAATTCTTTTATAAGGTTGTGTCGAACGGATCAGTCAACTAGTACTTGGGGCAGTCGACTGATACCAGCCTGAAAGTATTTTTCAGAGCTGATTTTGACCGTGTCAACTCGTTCTGATGTATGAGATCCATGGGGGTTAAATACATGAGTTTAGAGTCAGTTTGAATGACAAGTTTTCAACAATTGGGATATTGTTGGAGGGCTTTTTGAATGTTAGGTAAAGGGGGAAAAGTAAGATTTAGTTGGGAAAACCTTTAGTCCCTTTGCATAGGGGGAGCCTTGTGATAGGTTCTTAAAAATTTTCTGTGGGAAAATCCTAGCTCGTTGGGGAGCTTAGTATTGGGTTTTTCGGGCCGTAAAAACCACTTTTTGCGTTGCGGAAACCCTGAAATTCCCATGCCATGGATCCGTGCGAAGAAATAAAATTTCATATACATATTTTCTAAGCCTAGATCTACTTTAGATCTACAAGATAAAGAGGTTACCCTTGATGCGAAGCCCTTCGCGTAATCCCGCTCGTCCAAGGTTCGCCGGATCTCGAGAGTATCAAAGTAGATACTCCTCTATGTGTATCCACACAAGAAGAGATGGAGAAAACCACACAAAAGGTGTGCTAGCACCTTTGATGGATTCGCCCAAAGAGGAGGAGAGGGAGAGAAGAAAGAGCTTGAGGAAGAAGATGGAGGTTACTCACCAAATGAAAAACTCCCAATAGAATTAAGTGGTCGGCCACATTGAAAAGAAGGCTTTTAAACCTCCATGGGATACCAAGAGTCACAACTCTTGGTCTCCCTCATGAGGTGGCACACACATGTGCTAGCCTTGATGACGTGGCACATCATTATTGGCCCACTTAATGCCAACTCACCAATGAGGTGGCAATGGTCAAGTCAAACTTGACCCTTCATCTTCCTCTCAAGTCAAGTCAAACTTGACCACTTCTCTCTCATAGTTGATCTAATCTAACCATTGGTTTAAGTCAATTTTAATTTAATGAATCTCTATTCATTGAATTAAATTTAATTAAATGAGTCTAAGTCCAAATTAGGCTTACTTAACATTTGAACCAAATTGAGTCCAACTCAATTAGCTCAATTTGGATTACTGTTAATCCAATTTGGTTCATCACATGAACCTAATCCTTTAGGTTCATCAAATGAACCGAATCTCCATCTAATTGTCCTTTGTGTGTAACCCTATAGGTTCTTATAATGTTGGCAATGCTCCTAAACCCATTTAGAAGCATAAGTAATGACCAGTATCTAGCAACACATCATTAATACCCAGGTTATAAGAATGTTGAGATCCAACATCACCTTGTGACTACTAATTGTGACTCTTCACAATATATGACAAATGTCCTTCTATCCTTGACATCTAGATTGATCAATGTGAGGCATAGACCATGGCATCCTCTAATCAATCTAAATCTTGAATCCCAAGTAGACTCACTCAATCAAATGAGCTCAACATCTCATATTGACTCATTTGGGCATAGACATGCACTTAGTGGTCTCACTCTATCAAGAATATCGATGTCACTCCCGTCATATAGGAGGGATAGATCTCATCTACATCACTCACATCCCTCCGCATAATTTGTTACATACCCAGTAATCGCCTTTATAGTCCACCTAGTTATGGGTGACGTTTGACAATGCCAAAGTACGTAACTCCTTATGTAGGAAACCATGGTGACTTTAGGTCCAAGGACTAGTAGTCATACTAATAGCCACATGAGAAAGTATATGACACTCATATAACGATCCATGATACTTTCTCATAGCGGGTCATTCAGTATACATTCTCCAATGCATACCCATGTGTCAACTTGATATCTCCATATCCATGACTTGTGAGATCAAGTCATCGAGTTGACCTACATGCTAGTCTCGTCGCATTAACATTGTCCTTGAATGCTAATACTTGACTAGAAATGATTAAGAGTAGTGTTCCCTATATCATCTCACTATCGATTCAACCAATCGATTGATATAGGTAAGAACCTTCTACTCAAGGATGCTATTATACTTAGTTATTTAACACCAATACAAGTAAGTATAATAACCAAAAACAAATGCCTTTATTTATATACAAGAATATGATACAACGAGTCCATACTACAATCATCAAATGATTGGCTCTAGGGCTCTAACTAACACTTAGGTGTAGGGAGAGCCTTGTGATAGGTTCTAATGCATGTTTTGCATTTTGTTTTGGTGGTGTAAGTTCAAGTGTGTAGCCTTGGTAACGTAAGTCCATTCGGCGGTGTAAGTCCAAGTGTGTATCCTTGGCAATGTAAGTCCATTTGTTTTTAGCATATTGTTTTGTTATTATATTTTCACTAACTTAAACGTATTTCCAAACATCAAAAAGGGGGAGATTGTTGGATCAATCCTAATGGTCCGTGCGATCATGTGTTTTGGTGTTTGGGCAAAAGATTTAAGTTAGGATTACCCTTGTTATTTGATATGTGTATTTGAGTTGTGAAGGTTTGTTGGATACACATATGACTCAGGTTAATGACTTTGGGTCCGATGAAGGATGAAGCATCCGAGGGACCGTGAACAAGGCAGCAAGGACAAGGGCCGAGGGAAGCGACTACAAGGTATACACGAAGGGATGACATTAGGGATGAGTCGCGGGCTTAGATGCATCCGAGGGACGAGAGTCAATGGAAGTAGGCTTGAAAGCTAGAAGTCAAAGCTACGAAGAAGAGTCAAGTGGTAGTGAGGGTCCGAGTGCTGAGAGAAATGTACTCGGGATGAGAAACTATAGGTTTAGGGTTGTTCCAGTCGACTGGTACTGGGATCAGTCGATTGTGGGTGAGCACAGAGAGCTTTTGTGCCTGAAACGACAGGGATCAGTCGACTGGTAGAAAGCCGTTGGGCTTGCACTAGTCGACTCGTGCAAGGACTAGTCGACTGGTAATGGTAAAACAGTAAGGCTATTTTCTTCCAAGCTCTATAAGAAGGAGATTACGATGGCCGGCCAAGGTGACGAAATTGGACTTGGTTAAAGTCTAATTAGTAGTCACTAAGTGCTCAAGGTTTCCTTTGTGTCCAAGTGTTCTTGGTGAGTATTGTGGTGAGGTTTCTCCACCCACAAAGAGGTTTGAGCTAGCCGGAGTTTTCGAGGACTAATCCACCGATGAATTAAGGGATCGTCCACCTTATGGACAGTCGTGGAGTAGGAGCAAGTTATCTCTGAACCACGTAAATGAACGTGTTAGCGGTTTGTGCTTTCCTTATTATCTTTAGCTTGCTTGTTTTGTATTATTCCGCTGCGCAAACTAACAAGTGTAGGAAGCTATCGATTTGGGGGCGCCGTCCATTCAACCCCTTCTAGTCGGCCACAAGATCCCCAACATAGTCATTTTTCAATTTTTCTATTTGTGTTTTCAATTTTTTATTTTCAATTTTCAAATCATCAAAATCTTATAGTCTGTATGCATTTACTAAGGTTAATTTTAGCTTTGCATTTTTTTTTTCTGATTTAAACATATTTCTAGCAAGCATTTTAATAAACTCAAATAACTCTACAGGAGATCAGGAATGTACCTTACTTATTGTAATGACTTCGTTATCTGATGCTCCTCCTTCATTGTTGCTTTCTTCAAAAGACTCTCTCTTCATTGATGCTCATTTCTGAGGTACTTTCTTCACCCTTCTGATTGTCCACCATTAGTGTCAGTCTGACATAGGCCTCGATCTCAGAATTGGAGGACGACAATTTATCCCACGTAGCTTTTAAGTTCTTGTGCTTCATTCATCTTGGCTCTTTGTCTTTTTTTTCTTTTTCCTTCTTCTTTAGTTCAAAGTAGTCATCCTTGATATGCCCTTCTTCTTGGTAATTATAGCATCGTACCTTCCTTTTGTTCTGCACGTGTTTCCTAGCCTGTAGCTTGTTGAATTTGTTAGATTTGAGATATTTACTAAAGTTTCTTACCATTAAGGTTGTTTCATCTTTGTCGATAGAGGCTTCGGAGTCTGGTTCGTCCATTTTTGCCCTTAGGTCAATGTTTTGATTTAGCTCCTTAGTTCTACACATCTAGATTCATGAAGTTATAAAGTATAAAATATACTTTCTAATGAACTTATCTCTAGATCCATAGAAATGTAGAAGGAGTCGATTATTGAGGACCATTCGGGTGTTCTTAGAAAAACATTCAATGCATACCTTTGTGAATCTCAGTTGGTTACCATATTCTCTAAGATTTGTGAGTCCGGTGATGAACTCATTTAGTTTGGCATGCATTTGAGCAACAGACTCTCTTTCTTTTAGACAGACGTTGATGAGTTAGTTCTAGAGCAAATCTAGTCATGCGAGTTTCGCTTCCGAGGTTCCTTCATACAACTCTAGAAACATCTTCCAGAGTTTTTTTGCAAGTCGTAGGCGCCGACTCTGTTGACTTCCTCTAGTGGTAGCACGCTTAGGAGGTAGAATTCTACTGGTTTGTTCCCTACAAAATCAACTTGTTCCTTTTTGGTCCATAGGTATTCTTCTTTTTAATCTCCTTGCTGATCTTTAGGTGCTACAAAACTATACTTCATTATTAAAAGAATTTTGAAATAAGTTTTGAAAAATGTCACCATCTGACGTTTTCAGAGTGTGAACTGTCACTCAAACTTAGGTGGATAGATGCTTGGTTTGATCATCATTTTATTACTTCAGTCGGTGGTTAGTCATTCTAAGGTGGTTGGACTCTGATACTACTTATTGGTTCAGCGGAGACCGACAAGAGGGGGTGAATTGCTTGAGAAAAATAATTCTTTTCTCGATCTTTGAACTTGATTAGTTAAGCACAATTAATTAAAATAAACAATAACATAAAAAAAAGAAAAGAATCTATAATATTTACTTAGTTACAACCTATGCGGTTGTTCATCTAAGGCATTGAGAGAGCTCCATTAGAAATCTCCTTTGTTGAAGGCGGAGAATCTTCTTATACTCTTTGAAAGCTTAGAGAAAGACTAGGAATGAGTTACAGAAGTTGTTGTTCAGTTGTTATTTATTTCCTACTCTAAGGGGTTTTTTATAACCTCCTAGGATGATGTTACCATTAGTTTTCGTTGCTCAGAGGTGTCTCCAAGGAGGTCCAAGGTGCCTCCAAGAAGATAAGTTTTATTCACTAAAGATAAAGTTTTATCTTCAACTAACGGTTATTGAAGGCGCCTCCAACACGATTGACGGCGCTTGAGGGTGCCTCCAGAAGGGTTGGAGACTCCTTCCATACAAAAGCACAAGGGCGCCTCCAACCTTGTTGGAGCTAGTTCCACAAGGCAGATCAGCCTCCAAGCTTATCTTCCTCATGTGGGTGATACTTCGGTTATTCGGAGTTGATCTCACCGGAACCCAACTCCAATCTTCTCCTCGAGCAGATTTCCTCCCCGATTTCTCGTCCCTTGGATATGCCAAGCGTGTCATCCTTGTCCGTCAATATATTCTTCCACAGCTTTTCCTCCCTCGGATGCATCGAGCTTGTTGACTCGCTTCCCGTGCCATCCTTCTCGTCCACTACGTCTTCCGCTTGACTTGTGTTCCTAAGTTCTTGCATACTCAGACACAAGGATTAAACTCAACAGAACCTAACTTAACCCGGTTGACCACATCAAAATCAACCTGGGTACTTACAACGAGTGCATGAGCAGTGAAGGCACATAGGTTCGACTAGTTGTTGGGTCGACCATCTATATATTGAGTCGCACCCTGAGAGTGGAAAGCTAGGTCCCCTAGACCCAGTCGAATATATGCTCGGGCAGCCTTGCGATATGCCTATCTTCTCTTAAACTCGAGCGGCTCATGGATGATCTGATATACACTAAGTGTCTCGGCTCAGGAGAGAAACACTAGGTCCCTTGGGTCTGACTAGCTCATGGGTCGGTTGCTTTCCTATTGAAGGTCTTAGCGTTAGATGAGGAGCAAAGTCCTATTTAGAGCTGTTAATTTAAATTGGGCTTGTGGGGTTGGCCCGCCCTGCTAAATAATTTGATCATGTTAGGTTGGAATTTTATCAATCCAAACTCATCACATGTCGACCCGCCTAGGCTCGCGACCCGCACGGGTCGACTCACGACGAGTTTGAGTTGGTCTGCAGTTTGAGAAATATATGTAAGCCTGATTTTATATCAATTTATTATATTTCTTTATTATAATTTTAAAATAAAAATAGTACTTTTCATCAAATATGTAAACTCAATTGTGTTTATTTGTATTTAAAATATATGTTTCTGGATACATTTGATTGATGAAACTTTTTTGAAGTAAAACGTTGAAAATATAAAACATTTTTTTTATTTTTGATGGGCTTGCGGGTTGACCCACCTAACCTGCAACCTACCTTGGATTGGGTTGGAGATTTCTCAGCCCACCAAGATGGCGGATCGATTCAGCCCGCCCTGCCCCGCCAAATGGCTAGCCCGCCATGCTACAGGTTGTCTCATCTGATATCTCTAGTCCTGTTGAGAGTGACATGTTGACTACCACTTTCACATAACTTTAACTATCACCTCATATTGACTTTGATCATCATGTCATACTCAGATCCGCTCGCAACATCCCATATAAACTATATTTATTTAGCTTTTTTGTTTTATTAAAACCCGTAAAATAAAAAAAACTAATTACCTTTTTCAACTCTTATTAATAAGAAAAACACTAATTAATAAATTATCATATTTTATCCCTTGTTTTCACTGATAATGTAATAGTTTGTTTTTTGTTTTCTTACAAATGTTAAAACAAATTGTACAGTATGTATTTAATAAAAAAAAATTAGAAAATAAATAAGCTCACGAGTGTTGACAAGTCTATATAAGCGTTCTCATCTCATCTTAACAAACCACACTTATCTTCATCATCGATCAGCTACGCTTAACTGATCCAACGATGTTGAAGCAAGCAGTTCTTCAACCGTCCCTCTCCTTCCCGCGCCACCCCTCCCTCCTCGGCGCCCTCCCCGGCGCCGGAGCCTCCAGCGTCGTAGCCTTCAGCCAACAACGGCAATGGCGGTGCCAGCGGCGCCAGAATAACAGAAACAATAACAACAAGGTGCGGTGCGCCGCCGCGGCCAATGAGTCCGCGTCCTCGTTGTCGGGGCAGCCAACCTTCATGGCCAAGTCGAGGCGGCCGGAGACGGTGAAGGCTGCGGTCACCGTCCTACCGACGGTCAGGGGAGCGTTTGCGCACTTAGAGCCGACGCAGGGTGTCGACGATTTTAAGGATTTGCTCGGGCTGACTCTCCATCTCGAGCTCGTTAGTGCTGACCTTGAACGTACGTGATTGACTCACCGATCCATTAATTCGACATTAATGATCATGTGCAATGCTGTTGATGATGACGATGTTGTTTGGCTTTAATTAACAGAAACAGGATTGGAGAAGAAGACGGTGGAGGCTTTCGCCCACGTTGCCAAGAAAGGAATCGGTAGCATCACATACGAAGCAAGTTTTAGCGTTCCGTCAAATTTTGGAGAGATCGGAGCGGTCGTCGTCCGGAATGAGCACCACAACGAGCTGTTTCTCAATGACATCGTTCTCACGATCGACGGCGATGATTCCGCCCCTCTTTTGTTCGATTGCAAGTCGTGGTTGCACTCCAAGTTCAACAGAGTCTTCTTCATCAGCAACAAGGTAAATAAAGATTAATCAAACAAAGAATGTTTTTTTTCCCCGTAGATTTTTCG
Source organism: Zingiber officinale (assembly GCF_018446385.1). Classification (NCBI taxonomy): domain Eukaryota; kingdom Viridiplantae; phylum Streptophyta; class Magnoliopsida; order Zingiberales; family Zingiberaceae; genus Zingiber; species Zingiber officinale. The sequence goes on from NC_055987.1 coordinate 39,839,869, forward strand.
TTGATTAATTTAGTGATTTTGTGGTTTGCAGTCTTACCTTCCATCGGATACGCCGGCGGGTCTGGTGCGCCTGCGGCAGCGGGAGCTGGAGATTCTGCGCGGCGACGGCACTGGCGAGCGGAAGAAGTACGAGAGGATCTACGACTACGACGTCTACAATGACCTGGGAAACCCGGACAGCAACCCCGAGCTGGCTCGGCCCGTCCTCGGTGGCTCCGACGAGTTCCCCTACCCGCGCCGGTGCCGCACCGGCCGGCCGCCAACTCGCTCAGGCATTTCATCGAACATTTCCCACTCTCGCTTTTCATCGATCACTAAAGCTTGATGGTCCACTGAAGAAGATTTGGTCGTCGTTTCAGATCCTAAATCGGAGCAGAGGAACCTGACCGTGTACGTGCCGAGGGACGAGAGCTTCTCCGAGGTGAAGCAGGTGACGTTCGGGGCGAAGACGTTGCGGTCGGTGATACACGGCCTGCTGCCGTCGGTGGCGACGGCGCTCGTGGACTCGCGGATGGGCTTCCCTTACTTCACCGCTATCGACGCGCTCTTCAACGAGGGCTTGCCGGTGCCACTCCAAGATTCCACGCACTCCTTCCGCACCATTGTTCCCCGGCTCGTGAAGACGATCACTGCCGGCGCGCAGAATGTCCTCCAGTTCGAACTGCCTGAAATGATCGACAGTAAGAATATTCATATATATATATATATATATATATATATATATATTCCTTTAATAGTTACTTATTTACTTTGATTATTTAACAGGAGATAAGTTTTCCTGGTTTAGAGATGAAGAATTTTCCCGGCAGACTTTGGCCGGCTTCAATCCTTTCAGCATTCAACTAGTCACAGTAATTAATCAAATTTTCTCGATTCAGATTTATTGACCTTTTAATAATCCCCAAAAGACATAAAATGGAACTTTTTACAGGAATTTCCATTGGTAAGCAAGCTCGATCCAAGCATTTACGGTCCGCCGGAGTCGCTGATCACGGCGGAGCTCATTGAAAGAGAAATTAAAGGAGTCATGACCGTCGATGAGGTCAGTCGCAATCACTCTTCTCGTCTTGTCCAGTTGATTAGTTCGAAATCATCAAAATTTAATCTTTGTTTTTTCATCTTATTTTTTGTTTGATCGATCATGCAGGCGCTGCATCAGAAGAAGCTCTTCATTTTGGACTACCATGACCTACTGCTTCCGTTCGTGCACAAGGTCCGAGAACTGGAGGACACGACGCTGTACGCCTCCCGGACGCTGTTCTTCCTCACGCCGGAGAGCACCCTGCGGCCGATCGCCATCGAGCTCACGAGGCCGGCTTCGCCGAAGCAGCCACAGTGGCGGCAAGTGTTCGAACCCTGCTGGAACGCCACCGGCGCCTGGCTCTGGCGTCTCGCCAAGGCGCACGTCGCGGCCCACGACTCCGTCTACCACCAGCTCGTCTCCCACTGGTACTGCTTGCATATTCCGGCGAAATTTACGGTTTGATATTCTAAAGTGTTTGAGATTCTGAAGTTCTTACCTTTGCGCAAGGCTTCGTACTCACTGCTGCGTGGAGCCGTACATCATCGCCGCCAACCGGCAGCTGAGCCAGATGCATCCGATCTACCGTTTGATGCACCCCTACTTCCGCTACACCATGGAGATCAATGCCCTCGCACGCTCGTCCCTCATCAACGCGAACGGCATTATCGAGGGGACCTTCTCGCCGAGGAAGTACTCCCTTGAGCTCAGCTCCGCCGCCTACGACAAGCTGTGGCGCTTCGACATGGAGGCTTTGCCCGCCGACCTCATCCGAAGGTTCGAATTTCAAATTTTCCTCCAAAATTTCAGTTTTTAGATCATTGTGATTAGAAGATGAGATTTTGATTCAACAGGGGGATGGCGGTGGAAGACCCAGAGGCAGAGCACGGCCTCCGGCTCACCATCGACGACTACCCCTACGCCCAGGACGGCCTCCTGATCTGGTCCGCCATCGAGCAGTGGGTGGCCGATTATGTGGGCCACTACTACCCCTCGCCGGCAGATGTTGCCGCGGACTCCGAGCTCCAATCGTGGTGGACGGAGGTGCGCACCAAGGGCCACGCCGTTAAGCAGCACGAGCCGTGGTGGCCGACGTTGAACACGCTGGCAGATCTCGTCCGTATCCTGACCACCATCATTTGGGTGGCCTCCTGTCATCACGCCGCCGTCAACTTCGGGCAGTACCATTTCGGCGGGTACTTCCCCAACCGCCCCTCCAACACGCGCGCCAACATGCCGGTGGAGGACGCCAATGAGGACGACCTGGCGGCGTTCCGGGCAAAACCGGAGGCGGCTTAGCTGCGGAGCTTCCCGTCGAAGCTCCAAGCGACGCAGGTGATGTCGATCCTGGATGTGTTGTCGGCACACTCGCCAGAAGAGGAGTACTTGGGAAAGGATGCGGAGGCTGCGTGGACGAAGATCCCGGTGGTGTACGCGGCCTTTGAGCGCTTCAACGGCCGGCTGAGGGAGATTGAAGGGATCATCAACGCGAGGAACGCTGACCCCAATCTGATGAACCGGTGCGGAGCCAGAATCGTGCCGTACCAGCTCCTGAAGCCGTTCTCCGATCCGGGGGTCACCGGAATGGGCGTGCCCAATAGCATCTCCATTTGAAGCATCGCCCTTTGTTCCTGAAGCCGTTTTCCGTTGATGGTTTGTGCTTCCAATCTGATTTGTTTTTCCTTTGTTTTTCCGTTGATGGTTTGAGCTTCCAATCTTGTTTCCAATAATGTAAAATATAATCGCCGTGGCCACCGCCGCCGCCGCCAATATATATATCGGGTGTAAAATGTGTGTCTCATTCCATATAAAATAAAGTTTTACCAAAATATTCATAATAACAGTTAATTTCTTAATATATATCTTGATCGAATGTGATCCTATGGATATTTTTCATCGGTCACCTAGTAAATAAATAAATGTATATATGTGTAAGCCCAACATCCTTTGGTTATGCCTCCTATTTGGATGAAAAATTCCTGCAAATACGCCATAGTTGAGGTTCGAACCATGGGTGTCTTATGACAATTTGGAGGTCCTACCGCAGTACCATGACTCTGAGGACAAAAAAAATGATAATTCCAGCTAGCCTCATTGTCACGCCCCAGAGGAGTCCCTGCCCGGCAAACGAACAACATCTCCCCTATAATTGTGACCATATGAAGCATAAATACATTGCCACATGGCTACTCACAAGCAACATCAGCCCATACGACCAAATATAAACACAACCACGTAGTTTATAAGCAACCCACACGGCTGAAAGTAAACACAACCATGCAGTTAATAGACAACCTACATAGCTAAAACATTACACAACGAAAATCACAAAATAACGAACATGAAACGAACAAAACAACTAACTACGAGTCGACCCGACTTGATATAACAAGTTCATAATCGAAATAAAAGACACCACAAGTCTGGAAAACCATATGGAAGGTACATAATACAAATACAAGTACAAAACCAAAAATGCAAGTGAAAATAATAACAATAGAGGTCGCTCGATGTGACATGAGACTAGCGGACAGAATCTCCACAAGTTCGGCTGAAACATTATACAACGGAAATAAGAAAATAATGAACATGAAACGAACAAAACAACTAACTGCGTGCCGACCCGGCTTGACACAATAAGTTCATAACCGAAATAAAGGGCACCACAAGTCCGGAAAACCATATATAAGGTACATAATACAAATACAAATACAAAACCAATAATGTAAGTGAAAACAATAACAATAGAGGCCGCTCGATGTGACATGGGACTAACGGACAGGATCTCCAGTCGACTTCAACTTGAAATAGGAATAAATCAACGGAGTGAGTTCAAGAACTGAGCGAATATCAATCAGACATGCATAATAAGATATAACTATCAGTAATAATCATGCAGTACAGTCTCCTGAACAATAACAGGTAATGCAAAACTGAACAACATAAGAAACTATACTCATCAGAACTTCCTATCTGATCATAAGGATGTGAACCATACCAAAAGGTGCAGGATCGTCTGACCAAATACATAATATCTCCTGTATATATATCAATCATATGTAACCATCAAAATGCAGCAATATAAACATGGTCACCCCTAACGCCAGTCAGCCACCTCACACACGATGGTGAGGTCGAGTGGGTAGGGCTATGACAACTGTGCACTCTGCCATCACTACTCCTGAGTGACCGAGTGGATAAGATGCTTTCAGAGTACACCTATTTTCCTACCCCAAGCATAATGGGGAGTCTAAGCTCTCATCTCCCTGTGTCATAGTCAAGAGGAGGGATCCATACCCGCTCTCACGCTGCAGTTACACTACCTATGAGCGGACCAACAGAGCCCTGATAGAACAAACTACACACACCTTGCCTGATGTACCACTAACCTATGAGTGGTTGTGTGTGCAGATCATGTAACTGGCGATGTGCTCAACTATAAAGGAGCCGACAATCGCTCAACATGCAATCATGCAAAATGGTGCATAACACTAAAACATGTAACTCCTGAAAATATCAACCTCCATATAATATGTACCAAATGGAAAACCAAGTCCATAACAAGGATCTAGGTATACATGTCAGGTAATAAATCTAGGTACACATGTCAGATAATAAAACTAGATACACATGTCAGATAATAAATCTATGTACACATGCCACGTATATCTAGTAGCTAGGTATATACCCGGTAATATATTGTATGTCACTACTTCTATGAATATAAGTACACATGGCAAGAATCAAGAGACATAAACATAAACGCATAACAGATAGCAATATGGGTATACTATGGGTATCAAGTAGTGATATACCAAGCAAATATAAACATAATCATTACTACTATCTATAACCGATTACGCATATCAGAATGACAATATCAAAAGAGATAAGTCAAGGTACCCACCCAAAAAAGAAGGTCATATCAAATAGATTCTACGTCGTGATGCCGTCTCAATCAGAGTCTTGCATCTAAGTATTTTATTTAGCTAAGTTCCTATGAATTAAATAACTAAATAAAATCCCCAAAACTAAACCCTAATTCAATTATCCAACCATCTTTAATCTTTCCACCTAATGATTCAAATATAATTACATAACAATTACATCCTTAATTCTATAAAAATCATCCTTTAGTTTAATCATAATAAGCTATCAACACATCCAAACTAACCATGAACCACATATCCACAAGTTCCAAACCAATACAAACCCTACTCAATCCAACACTATCAGCTAGGAATAGACTAATCAACACATTAATCTAGTCAGATTCAGTCTATTACCCAAATTAGTAACTCTCAGCTCTATCGGCGATGGTGAATCTATCCAGCAATCCTCACCACCTCAGGGATCGCCGATCTATGATGGTGGTACAAATTCAGCAAGACATGGGGTCACCACAGCTATAGATTTGCAATCCAGAATGTGTTGATCTGATGACAAGCTGTAATGATCATTTAACAGGAAAGAGGAATAGGGATAAATGATAACTCATACCTTCTTGTGGCTGAAAGGGTGGCTACGACACTAGGCACCGGCTCAAAGGTAATCGGAGAAGGAGAAGAAGGATCGGCGTTGGTTGGTAGCCGAGGCATCAGCGGCTAGAAATCGAGAGCAGAAAGAGCTCATGTCAGTCGAGAGAAAGGAGACATCAGGTGGTTATCGACGGCGATCAATCGCACCCTCAACTAGATCATATCGAGAAGAAAGGGGCAATAGCTGACGACGAGACTCGGATGCTTGGCTTCTATCCATGACTCAAAGAGAGAAGATCGACAACAGTAACCCATCGTAGACTCTTCCAGGATCGTCGGTGTGGTGGCGTGGTCGAGCCTGCGTCGGCAGAGCGCCGATCGACAACAGCGAGGCGGAAGGAAGAGGGATCGGCGATTCGGGAGAACAAAGGAATAGGGCGCAAAGTAAAGGATATTTATTTAGGATTTGATTAACCTATATATTAATTAAATTAATCAACTCCCACTTAAGGGATATCCCAAACAGGCGTTATTCTAGCCCAATTATTTCATCCCCTTAAACATGTCATATGACCTTCGAAAAATTCATAAAAAATTTATAAAAATTTCATTAAGGTTATTCGTTTATTAAACCTTATTATACTATTATTATTTTTTTAAGATATTTTACATTCTCTCTATTAATAAAAATTTTTTCCTCAAATTTCGTTATTTACCATCAGCATGTACTAGCAATAGATAACTAGTATAAATACTGAATGGAAATCTAACTCACATACCTCAAGTAAAAAAAAATGGGAGTATTGAGCTCGAATCATATCCTCGAGCTCCCATGTAGCCTCCTCGTCAGAATGATACTACTATCCGATTTTAACTAGCCAGATAATCTTGTTCCGCAGTTGACACTCTCTATGGCCCAGAATTCATACCAGAACCTCCTTGTAGGTAACGTTAGGCTGAATAGGAACTGATATATCTGACAGAACATGTGCTGGGTCGAATACGTATCTCCTTAGCATAGACATATGAAATACATCATGAATGCTTGCCAGAGACGGTGCTAGCGCCAGACGGTAAGCTACCGCTCCAATCCTCTCCAAGATTTGGAAAGGCCCAATGAATCGTGGAGCTAGTTTACCTCGGAGGTCAAATCTTTTTACCCCTTTCGTGGGTGAGACTCTCAAAAATACATGGTCGTCGGTAGAAAACTCCAGGGATCTCCGTCTCCGATAAGCATAACTCTTCTGACGGTCCTGCACCTTGGACACCCTCCTTTAGATAGTGAGGACCAACTCTGCCTCATGCTGAGCTTTCTAAGGTCCTAGCAGCTGGGCCTCCCCAACGTCTTTTCAGAGGGTGGGTGTCCAACAAGGCCTACCATACAACGCTTCAAACGGTGTCATCTGGATAGCTGAATGATAGCTATTGTTGTAAGCGAACTCTACTAATGATAGGTGGTCCTCTCAGCTGCCTCCAAAATCTATAATGTAAAACCTTAGTAAGTCCTCTAATGTCTGATGGTCTGCTCTGACTGTTCATCTGTCTACGGATGGAATGCTGTACTGAAATAGAGTTGTGTGCCCAAAGCTTGCTGCAAATTCTGCGAGAACTAGGATGTGAACCATGGGTCTCTATCTAATATAATGCTCAAAGGAACACCATGCAATCTGATGACCTCCCAACAATACAGCTCTGCCAATCGATCCAGAGAATCAGTCTTTATAATCACTAAGAAGTGCGCAGATTTGGTTAATCGGTCAACAATTACCCAAATTGCGTCATGGCCTCATTGTGTCCTAGGCAATTCCACCACAAAATCCATAGGGATGTGCTCCCATTTCTACTCCGGAATAGGAATCCTCTGAAGTAAACTGACAGATCTCTGGTGCTCAGTCTTCACATGCTGATAGACTAGACATCTAGCTACAAACTCCGTGATGTCTTTCTTCATGCTGTTCCACCAATAGAAACATCTCAAATCTTGATACATACGGATTTTGCCTCAGTGGATTGCAAATCGGGAGCAATGAGACTCCTGAAGTAACTCCTCCATAACCGAGTGATATTGAGGTACACATAATCTGCTTTAGAAATCAATAATACCCTTGTTATCTCGGGTGAACTCCATCTACTGCCCGAAAGCTATTTGGCTGCCAATGGACTGTAAGCGCTGATTGTAAGATATCGGAAAATTAAAATAGATAAGGTTATTTGGGAAATAGCCTTATAGAATTTTTACGGAATTTTTAGAAATTTTCTGAGAATTTTTCAGAGCTCGTAAGACGGATTTTGAGGGGATCAATTTCGGGTACAGATAACCTATTTAGGATACCCGTTTAGGTGAGGAAATGTTTATAATTATAAATTATTTTCTTTTCCTTTAATTCCCTTCCCAAGCGCCGTTTCCCCCAAACCCGACGCCGATCCTTCCTCCTCTCCTTCCTTCCCCGACCTCCCTTCCTTCTCCGATCTCCCTCGCAGATGAGCAACGCCGATGAGAGTGAGGCTCTAGCTCCGGCGATCTCCCACTGCAGTCATCAACCCTCAAACTCAGATCTAGCCGAAGCCCTTCTTCTTGCTCTGATCTCTCTGTTTTCTCACGGGGACGAACCGACACCGACGATCGCCGGTGTAGATCTATTTCTAGAGCATCAAGGGTGAGCTATCTTGTTCTTCCTTGATTTCCCGTAAGCCTCAGCACCAAATCTTCCCTCGATTTCCTCCTCTTCCTTTGGTGGCGCTGTGCCCTAGCGGAATCTTGAAGGTAAGAGATCTACCTAGGTTATGATTTGAGTAGGTGATCTTTGGGAGGTGTTGATTTGGCAGTTTTGGGTTTGAAGGTGGAAGATTTCTTGATTCCGGCCACCACAGCTCTGTTGGGGATCACGTTCTTTGTCGGATCTTGGATCATCACCGGCGATTGTACCGGAGGTAATGAGAGTAATTTTTATTACTGGTTTGTAGAGATGAACAAATCTTCTAATTGTGGTTGTTCTTTCTTCTTGATTCGGCTGGTATATGCAGTAGGTGTTGAACTAGTGGATTTTTAATAGTGAATAGATGTTCTGTTTGATTTCTTGTTCCCCCTTCTTGGCCGATCAGTGGATGCAGTAGGTGTTAACCAATGGAGTCTTGTGTATTGATTAATCTGGATTAATAACAGAATTAACAAGATATTATTCTGTTTAGTTTGCTGGAATTTCTATAGGGGCTGTGAGCTCTTAATTTGTGGTCATATCTCAAGGTAAGTGAGTTTCCAGTGATGTATTTTTGTTTTTTCCATGAGTAGAGGTTGCTGGAATTTTGGTGAGGTTGTTGAATACAAGCTTAAAAATTTGATTACAAGATTTCTTATGGAATTGATATCAGATTGTTTGGGTTGGAATTGTGGATATGGTGATTGGTTGATGTAGATTGTTATGTGATTATTCTTAGGATCATTGGATTAATTGTTGATTTCATTATCAGATGTGGTGGTTTGATTAGTTGTTGATGAGGATGTTTGGTGGTTGTGGACTTATGATGGAGATTTGATTTTTATGATAGGTTATTGTGATTTGATATCATTATGTGGAGATTGCTATTGGATTAAATGATGTGTTGATTTGGGGGATTAGTCAGAGATCAGATTTGATTGGAGTGTTCCTATTGGGTTAGGAATTTTATTTAGCTATTTAATTCATATGGATTTAGCTAAATAAAATATAAATATATTGATTGCTGTAGGACTTGGATTCGAGATGAGCGTCTCGATGCTGGATTACTTGACACCATCTATATTTTAAGGCGGGTATTTCTTCCTTTGCCTCTATGTATTTTCTTTGAGATTAGTGCATGGTTGTTGTTTGACGGATTGGGTTATTTTACCGTATATCATGTTTATTTGCTGTTTTTCCTGCTTGATACTTTTGCTTGAGCTTAGAGATGATCTAGTTATATCATATACAGTCTCAACTTTTGATATCTACTCTGCTGGGATTACGCGTATAGAGTATGTATTGTAGGGATTGTCGGATTGTTGGTATTACCATGCTGATTGGGTATATGATGTTGACTGTACATAGGTGGGGATATGTTATAGGAGTCATCTTGTTGACCGTGCATTTGCATGTTGTATGTACACACGTATTTGTCATGTACTTTTGGAAGAGTTGTGTTGATTGTATGTTTGGAGTGTATACACATGTCCGTTGTGTTTTTATTGGAGGATACATGTTGATTGTACTTATATTTTTGTGTACATGTGTCTGATGGGATTATTGGAGATTTTTGGTTGATTATACATGTGTAGTGGGTACATATGTTTGGTGGGATACGTGGAGGTATCATGACGATTATACTCATGTTGGAGGTATTTATGAGGTTTGGGGTTGTTGCATGGATGATGATTATATATATATATATCATGTTCATCATTCATTGCATCTGATGACCATTGTCTCCCTTGTGGTGAGAGAGTCGTCAGTTGGTTTGGGAATAGCGCCGCACACTCGGCCACTCATGGGTAGTAGTAGCTGGAGCAGTTGCCGCTAGTCCTGTCGTGCCACCCGGTCACGAGGTTTTGCGAGATCCGGCGTTGTGAGCAGTCAGAGACCCTGATACTATGTAGCTAGATAGTTACTAGTGGACTGTTCGCCTCGACCACTATATAGTGGGCTAGAGGGTAGTACAGTCATCACAGACCCAAGCCTCTCAGCCATACAGGGGTCGTGATGTCTGGAGAGGTGGCGGGGGTGACCATGGAGCATGCATGCACTTTTGCATATGATGTGCGGTGCATCTGGGGGGAGGAGGATATATCTGCATACATGCCTAGTAGATACTAGTTGCATGTGATTGTGATTTGTTGCATTTGATTGAGCTATGGTTGTTGCATTTGGTTGTCATGCTGCATACATGTTATTTATTTTACATGTATATGCAGTCGTATTTATATTGCACAAGTGTCACGGGTATATCTGTTGCAGATCTGGTGAGTTTACTGATCATTGTACCATGTGTCGATTCCAGATTGGGTATGTATCTATCATTATGTTAGTTGTGGTTTGTACAGTTTATATGTCAGGTTATTATGTCAGATATGTTTAGGTGCATTGATTATGATAGTATGATCATGTTCTTTATTCCCTACTAAGACTGTATACTTGTGATCTCCATGTTTGTTTATGGACCATGCACTATCTTGTTTATTACCCACTGAGTTACCTATACTCACTATCGCATGTATACATTTATGTTTTCAGGTAGCTTGTAGATGGTTGGTGTCACTCGGAGTATCCTATCTGTCGGGTCCTACATCACATCCGAAGACCGTGCTTGTTTTCTTTTGTATATTCTTTTCTTATGTTTGGTATTGTATTTGTGTATAGCCATGTGGCTATCTTATGATTTTGGTGTTGTATTTGTGTTTAAGCCGTGCCGGCATGCATTGTATTTATTTGTGTTGTGTGGGTTTTCCTTCGTTTTTTCGCTGTGTTTTAGTACAACCGTGTGGGCCATTTTATATATAACTGCGTGACTGTGATTGTTTCATTCCAGCCGAGTGGGCTGTTATTATAACTGCGTGGTTGTGTATATAAATATTCCAACCGCATGTGGCTGATGTATTTTGCTTGTATGGATGCTTCAGATTGTCACCGGTACAGGGGAGATGTTGCCGGATTTTTGTCTGGCAGAGACTCCTTTGGGGGCGTGACACTGATCACCGGCTTGGGCCTCTCGGATCCTCATCCTGATCGATGACTGAGCAACCATGGTAACAAAGACACCCTGTTCTATCTGTCTCTACTCCTCAAGGCCCAACTCAGAGAAACCCTGAATCAAATCCATGACTAAGACTCAGTGGCAAGCTAAAGTCCCTCTAGACTTCCGGCTAAGTGCATCGACAACCGCATTAGCTTTTTCTGGGTGGTAGCTAATGGTACAGTCATAATTTTTCAGGAACTCCATCCATCTCCTCTGTCAGAGATTGAGTTCCTTCTGGGTGTAAAGATATTTTAGACTCTTATGATCAGTGAGAATCTCAAATGGATGCCGTCAAATCTTCAAAACAAAGATAATGGCAGCCAACTCCAGATAATGTACTAGGTAGTTCTTTTCATGCACCTTCAATTGACGAGAAGCATAGGAGACTACCCTGCCATGCTATATCAAACAGCGCCCAAACTTTGTAGAGAAGCATCGGTGTAGAGTACGAATTTGTCCTCTCTAGAGGGCAAAACCAGAACTGACGTCGACACTAATGTCCGCTTTAGCTCCTGGAAGTTGGTCTCGCAAGCCTTAACCAAGTAAATCTCATACTCTTCTTAGATAGTCCAATCAATGGCATAACAATGATGGAGAAATGCCTCTATAAATCCCCCGTAATATCCAGCCAGATCAAGGAAGCTGCCAGTCTTCTGTACAGACTTCGGTTACTCCCAACTGGTAACATCCTCTAACTTTTGTAGACCCACAGATATCCCTTTACCAGATGCAATGTGCCCCCAGAAATCCCACCGAAGATAATCTAAGATGCACATTCACTAAAATTCACATAAAGATGTTCTCATTGAAACATCCCTAGAAGTATGTGAAGATATTGTTTGTGATCCACCACGAATCTGAAATATATCACAATATTGTCAATGAAGACAATTACCAATCTGATCCAAATTCCCTAGGAATATCAGATTCATCAAGTCCATGAAAATATGTAAGGCACTGGTAAACCTAAATGACAATACCAAGGATTCATAATATCTGTATAATAGACACCCTCAAATGTAAGATCACCGATGAATCTATAATTTGATTACCAACTATAAATCACCAAATCCATAAATATCAAGGCATACTACTCCTCATGTCACTATCAACATCAAACACTAAATAATAGACCACCAAGTCAAATATCCACAAATAGAGTATCAAAAAATCACATATCACAACATTTAGATGTTGTGTAAAAGGACATCCACTAATAAATCATCAGAAATCAACATATCACAGTATCTGATCTCACAATATCTATCAATCTCAAACCATCCTCAATATCAATCATACCTGATAATTTCCCAGTGACCAATTCTCATTATGGTATACTATCAAAATGTAGATATATATCATCATCCTACCTATGATATATGACTACTGAAGTCTAAGGGATATCTCTTAACTTCCTGATTGATAAACTACAATTCTCCAAATGGTAGAGATATAGTCAATCTATAAAATATGAATATAAAATCTCTACTAATCCTATCCAAAAATGTCCAAAGAGTATGTCAAATCTCATCCTCTAAGATACTCAAATATCCATAGTAAAGGAATATCAATCCAAAGTCCAACAGGTCACTCAACCTCCGAAGAGAGTCTACCCATCAAGAGGGTATCTCCACAACTCTCTCATAATCGTGCCTATTAATGTTCCTCAACAAATATCGATCAATAGTCGAACCCTTTGATCTAGGATATAAACTTCAAGACATTAGGTAAATGGTCAAGTGGTTAAGGTTGTGAGCCACCTGATGAAGACAATCTAATATTTAATTTGACATAAATCTATCTCACCATTTTCTAGATTTTTAAACAAGAAACTTTATAAGTTTTGTGAGATGATTATTAATTTTATCTTTATTGATTTAATTTGAAATTTAAGGATTAATTGACATTTGAGTTAGATTTAAGTTTAATAATTGGTCAGTTAGGTGCATATTTTAAAAATTAGTTTTTAGGATGTGGATAGTCATAGGGATATTCTTGGGTATCAGAGCGACAACTGTTTCTAGATAAAGTCTTTTTAAGAAATTATACACTTAGCTTTCTTCATGAAAAATCCTAGTCAAACTAGTTTAGGATGTAGTGAGGCAACTTTGGTTAGTTTCATGTAGCTAAATACACCAAATAGGATATGTCTTACTCTACTTGACTCTTAGACCAAGCTGTCATAATGTATTATCATCTCATCCCACCCTGGTACTAGGTTGGACAAGTCTCATTCAAGTCTAAATCTTTATCTAATCATTCTAATTTAAGCGTCAATTTAAACTAGACATGCAAGGTAAAACAATAAATCAATTAAATATGCATATCAATAAAATATAGTCTTTCTATTGGCTCCCCTTGAGTCATAACCTCGATAAGGTCTATTTGGGTAATGGATTTGACCCTTGGGTATCTAGTAGTAGTTTGGTCCAACTTGATTAATCAAGCTTATTTTAGAGACCCATGCTTGGACTTGGTTTCTATTTCAATTTAAAATTGACAAGATTTAAATTGCATGTTATCCTTGTATCCTACTCCAGATTGATTGTATACTTCCCTTTGTTTTTCAAGTATCATATCAAGATACTTAGAACTCGCAGTGAACTATTCCAATGAATTTCTAAGTTTTTTGACTTAATCTTTCAAAGTGAAATTTTCTTCCTTAAGTTGTTGGACTTGAGTTGAAGTTCTACATTGAATTAGTTCAATTAAAGAACTTGGATTAGTCTCCTCCTTAAAGGCTTTTACCATCTTTTAGAGTGAGTTGACCTGGACATTGGACTTAGCTAACTTATGAGATAAAAATGAAATTAAGTTAATACTACTTATCTAATAAAGCATGACTTATAGTGGTGTTTGGTCCTTTGGAAAAGGATATAGATCCATGACTTCTTTCGGACTTGGCCTCAGTTTTGGTCTCGGATTTGATGTCAATTAATTGCTCCTATGCTGGTAGTGCGAGGAGACTTGCTTGGGCTTGTTCTTCTTCGTCTGAGCCTTCTGACAAAGATTCATCCCATGTTGTTTGCAATGCCTTCTTTCTTCTTTGATTCTTGGCTTATTTTAGATTTGGACACTCCAACTTGAATTGTCCTTTTTGTTTACATTAGTAGCATGTTACCTCAGGCTTGCTCTTCATAGTTTGGGTCGGTCCTGATTGAGTGTCCTTCGATTGGATCACCTTCTTGATATCATATTTTATAATTTCTGAACCAGGTTAACTAGTTCGGCAGTGATTTCTTCATCATCTTCGAAATCTAACTCGACTTTGGATTCATGCTCGAGTCGTAGCTTGTGTTTCAACGCCTTTGTATTGATTTTCCCTAGAAGCAAAGCAATCACTCTCTCGATAGGGTGTGCATTAATTTGTTCATGCAATTTGAATTAGGAAAATAATTTGTCTAATCTAAGAGAAAAAATATCCTTGAAAACTTTATAAGCATCTACCATAGATACCCACAAAATATTCCTTAAAAAAGCATTTAATCCTGAAATTTAACTTAACACATCTCACAAAATTACAGGATTCCCTTAATTGAAAATATAGATCGAGTAAAATGATTAGATTAATAAAATTCAAACTTAACCTTGAATTAAAATTAGATATTAAATTAATTACACCTTAAATGTTAATTTAAGTAAACCCTAAATATTAATCCACTTAAACTTTAAAATTAAGTTAATTGAACATTAAAAATTAAATTAAAACCTAAAATTGAAATAGAATTAAAAATTAATGTATTATTTAATAAAAATTATTTTAAAAATTATTTTAAAAATTAATTTAAAAATCCTTTTAAAAATTAATTTAAAAATCCATTTAGAAATTAATTTTAAAATCCTATAAATAACTTTTTGTAAAAAAACTTTTAAAAATATTTTAAAACTTATTTAAAAATTATTTTAAAAATATTTTAAAAATTCATTTAAAAATCCTTTAAAAAATATTTTTTTTACAAAAAATTCTTTTAAAAATCTTTTTAAAATTATTTTTTAAAAACAATCTTTTTTTAAAAAAATACTATTATTTTAAAAAACTATAAAATTTATAAAAAAGGAAAAATAAAATAAAATTTTTGCTAGAAACTGTAAAAAAATTATGAAATTCTAAATTAATTAAATTAAAACTTAATGAAATTAATTTAAACTTAAATATTTATTAAAAACCAATAATTAAATCACTAAAATTTAATTAACTTAAAACTTAGTTAAATAATTAATAAGCAAACAATTAAAACTTAATTGAATTAAATTTTAAACTAAAATAAATTAAATAAAAATTTAACATAAACCTAACCTTAATTAATAATCTAACCATAATTGATAATTTTGGATAACTTTAATTGAAAACTTAATTTAATTAATTATGCAATTTAAGCAAATTTAACCTAATTAAAACTTCAACCTTACTCCAACTCACCTTAAATTAAACTTGACTTTACAATAAAAGTTAATAAAAACTTAACCAACCATTAAACACTAACCTACTTATTAGTTAAACAAGAAGCGTCAACTCAAGGGAGAGTGTTAGATTAAGAGGGAGAAATTGTCTTAAAATTATCTTAAATAGTACTTTAAAAATTACTGTAACAAATCTTTCGGAAATTATTTTCCAATACTTTTTGAAAATTATTTTTAAATATTTTGAAACTTATGTAATTTTTTTTTTGGAAAATATTTTGAAAAGTAATAAATACTTCAAAATTACTTTAAGTTGCTTTGGAAAATTTCTTTTAGGTTTCCAAAATTATTTTGATCTAATTTCCTTATGAAAAATGTTTTGTAAATTTTTCAGAAATTACTTTTCAAAATACATGCCAAAATTTATATTTGAAAAATATTTTTAAAAAATACTTGAAAAAACTTTGTAAAATATAGTTGAAAATGCGTTCAAAATCACTTTGAAAATATTTGAAAAATACTTTCAAAATTAATTTGCATAATCTTTGTGAGAAATATTTTACAAAATACTTTCAAAACTTACTTTGAAAAATACTCCTATACTTTTTCAAATGACTGTTTTGACAAATGAAATGAAAAGTATTTTGAAAATTACTTTAAAAACTTCTTTGGTGGTTTATTTGAAATGTTTTGTGAAAATATTTTGAAAAATACTTTAAAATTACTTTATCACTTTAAAAATTGTTTCACTTTGAAAATAACTTTTAAATTTTTTAAAAAAGTTATTATATTTGAAAATTACTTTTAAATTTTTAAAAAAGTTATTATATTTGAAAATTACTTTAAAAATAGTTTGGAAAAATAAACTTTTCAATAGTTGCTTTGAAAAAATTAAACTTGAATAATTCCTTTGTAATGCCTCCCTAAAAAAATTTTATGTTTACTTTGAAAAATCTATTACTTACTATGCTTACTTCTGTATTTACATTTTCATAATTTGGTACACTTATTTGAATATTTTTTGATGAATGTCAAAGGGTGAGGGTTAGAATTTAAGTAAGTAGGTAAGTAAAAAAAAATAAAGAAAACCTAAAAACTTAAGCCTAAAAATAATCAAGAGAATAAAACTTAACTATTTCATTTTAGTACTATATATGTTTTACATTTTTTTTTCTAACTTTAATCCAAATTTTAATTGCATCAAAAAGGGGGAGATTGTTGATGCATTTGGCACCAATGATTAAACATGAGTTTTGATGAATGACAAATGGAGTAAAGTTAGATGTGTTGTTGATCTAACCTTGTTACCGAGTGTGCAGGGTTGACTAACTTGTCGGGTCAAGAGGATCAGACACCAGGTAGGAAGTCCAGTCGGGAGTATGATTCTTGATTAGCGAAGTCTAGATGTGGGATTCTGTAGGAGGTTGGGATGTTCGATTCCCGATGGGCTGAAGTCTAGATATGAGATTCTGGCAAAAGGTCGAGATGTTTGATTCCTGAACTGGCAAAGTCTGGATATATGATTCTGGTAGGAAGACCTCGTGGATTAGATAAGATGTCGAGGAGGTAACTCAACATTTGATAAGTGGAGATAAGTCATTGGAGGAGAGTAACTCAGTGAGGACGTGTGCCCGTTTGAGGGGGACAGTAGGCATCAGTTTACTTTAGGTCCATTTTGAAAAACCTAAACTGAGATCATGACTAGATCCTAGTTTTGGTGAGATAGGATCTAATTCATAAATCTATATAAACTATTTGTACATATATTTTTCTAACTCTATGTTGTTGAGGTAAACGTAGACCTTCAAATTTTACACTTGTGGCAACTAAAAAAGCTTAATTCTAAGTTCGGAGTCAAAAGATATAACCTCTGTAAGATTACTGTATCAAACCAGCAGTTGGAGGAGCCTTGAGATTGCTAGAGGGTGCCTTGAGCTTGCTGAAAGGCACCTTAAAGAGCTTTGAAGGCACCTTCCAGAGGATAAAAACTGAAGGTTACATATTTTATCATCATCAAAGATAAGGGGATAAAATTTTCTTGTGGAGGCGCCTTGGTGGAGGCTAAAGGTGCCTTCCACAACCTATATAAGCCCTATTTGAGCATCATTCAATACACATCTCTCATACAAGCTTCTAAGTATCTGATTGGCATTCCGACTGCTCTAGCTTCCTATTACTGCTCTGCTACGATGCTACTATGCTCTACTATTGCTAAGGAGTCGTCTAATACTGAGCAATATGGTCATCTTCAGAAGTGTTGGGTAACAAAGTTAAATTCTGTACTTGCTTTTTGTAAAAGGAAAAGTGTAGCGTGTTACTCAATCCACTCTTCCAGTAATTTTAGAAGAGGTATTTAGTAGATTACCCATCGATAGGTCTGCAGAACCTGGGTCTTGGAGTAGGAGTCACCGAAGGTTTTAAACCAAGTAAAATCGATCAAGTAGTGCTTTCTTATTTCCTATTTTTGTGTTTAATTTTTTTGCTACATATACTTTGATTTTAAAATCAAAGATAAGTTTTAAACCATATGATTCCCCCCCCCCCCCCCTACATGTGTATCGATCCAACAACATCCATGTCTAGAAATATGCAAAGCAAGTCATGCTTATAGTGTATTGTGAGATGTAATGAAGGTAATGGTCTCAGTTTTTCCCCCTTAGGTCTTAAGTCAATTATTTTTCAAGAATTTGAATTATCATCAGTGGTTGACTAAACCCTAAATCCTCTAACCCTTGAGGATTGACTTTGGTATCCAATAGAGGTTTTTCCTAATTGGGCTAACCAAGTATTCCTTAGGGATCCATTTTCTATCTATGATTTTAGTCTTGGATTGCCCCCAAGCAAGTAAACAATGGTAAGCTTTCTCATTGTTGGGCTCATTGTATCCTAATCCCTTTTTGTTGAAGCTAGCCCTTTGGCTCCCAATGATTATATTTAGGATTTTGGAGCCAATTTCAAATTTTTTAAGGGCTTTGGTAAGATATTCTACCTTTTCCCTTGTATCCTTATTTTCTTCTTCTAAACATTAATCATTTAAACTAGAAGAAGTAACATGCATACTAGAGGAATTTTGTATTTTAGAGGACATGGATTCTAATTTTTCTTCTAAGAAAATAATCATTTTTCAATTATTTGTTTTTTCCTTTTTGCCTTGAATAAATCCCTATTTGTACTTGTAAGGATCTTAACTAAAGTTTGAGTAGGGAGATTGTATACCTCACTTATCGAGAAGTCTGAATTAGAAGTTTGACCTCCCCTTTCACTTGAGCTTCCTTCTTCATCTTCACTTGAGATCTTTCCTTATTCATTTTCAGATGAAGTGGAGGCTAAGTCATCAACTCCCATTAAGGCAAAATGCGAGATGTGGAGATGTCCTTCTTCTTCTTCCGATGAGAATTGATCACCCCATATTGCTTTTAGGTTGTGAGTCTTCTTCTTCTTTTTTTTTTTATTTTGTCTTCTTCTTTTCTTCCTTCTTCTTCAAGTGGGGGCATTTATCCTTCATGTGTCCTTCTTCTTGGCAATTATAGCAAATGATCCTCCTTGTCCTACTCTTGCTCCTTGAACTTTTTCTAGCATGTGACTTGTTAGATGAAAAATTTTTGAATGCTCTTCTCATTTTTCTTACCATATAATCCTCTTGATCACTATCCATTGAGACACTTAATTCTTTGGAGTCGGAAGGTGGTGGGGATGAAGACTTCTTCTTCTTCTTACCCTTTTCCTTTTTACCACAAGGGCTACTCTTGATCTATGTGCTTCTCCATCTAACCCTTTAATTTGAGTCTCATGAAGCTCCATGATTGAGAAGAATTCATCTTAGAGCTCTTCTCTAGATCCTTTAAAATATAGAATGAGTCCACAATTGAAGTCCAAGTGGTAATTCTTGGGAAGGCATTGATGGATTTCATTATCGCATCCCAGTTGGAGTGTAAAATATCGGAAATAAGCGAATATTAATAAGGGAATTTTCCGGAATTTTTAGAAATGTTTCGAGAATTTTTCGAAGCTCGTATGGATGAGTTAACGGGGATGAAAACGGGGTCCGAAAAAAGTCTGTTTAAGCTACCCTGTTTTAATGAGGAAAAATTTTAATTTTTCCTTTTTCCTTTTCTTTTTCTTTTTTTCTTCTTTTTCTCCGGTTTTCTCCGACGCTGAACCCGCGTGCCGACTTCTTCCTCTTCGCGCGCCCGACGCCTCCGAGCCCTAACCACTCGAGGCGATTCTTCATCCCCTCTCCTCTCCCGAGCCGATCTTCACTTCTTCCCTCTTCTCATCTTTCTCTCCTTCTCTGCTGAGCCGGTCGAGCCACCACCCGATTCTCCTCCTCTTTCGAGCGCCGGCAGCCGACCTTCCCCACTGCTCTCGGCCGACACCGTCCAGCAACGCCAGTGCCGATTGGGTTGTGCCCTAGCACCGTGGCCGGCTACCCCTCCGACGAGACACCGCCGACCTCCCTCCTGCCCTAGCCTCTGCCCCGATTTCTTTCTTCCCGCACGAAGCAGTCCAGCGACATCGCCTCTTTGCCCAGCCTCAGCCACGACACCCATCTCACGGTGCCACCTTTTCTGTGCCCTAGCGACGGTGGTCGGGTTTCATTTGTGCCCTAGTTCCGAGCCTTGGCTTCTCCTAAAAATCTGTGGTGATCGGTTTTCTTTTTCCCTCCCGCGGCTTAGCTTCCACTGTCGATCTCAGATTCAAGCAGTGACACCAGAACCTGATGAGTCTTGGCCGGCAAGTGTTGATTTGGGGCTCAGATTACAGAGGTATGGATGCTGCCCTAATTGGTTGTGTAGGGTATTTAATTGTTGCTGTGGGTTTTTATTGTGATCTTGTCAGCGTGGAGGATTTTCAGCAGCAATTACTTCGTTTGGCAGCACGTTGTCTTACGGTGGAACAACCGCTGAGGTTTCAGATTAAGGTAAGGATTGGGTGATTGAATATATATATGATGAAGTATGAGTTGACACATAATTTATTTATAATTATTTGATCAGTAGGTTTGTGTAGATTTATTTGGTTATCTGGATTTGGATCTTATAATTGTTTATGGATAATGGATCCCTAATGTAGATTGGTTTGGTTTAAAATGGAACGAGGGTTAAGATAATTAACCCTAGACAATTGTTATATTTAATTTAGGTAGGCAGATGGTTATGTGGATTAGGGTTTTCCCTAATTTAGTTTCGTGGATTTTATTTAGCTATTTAAATTCTTATGAATTTAGCTAAATAAAAAAAAATATGTACATTGATTGGTACAGGACTTTGATTCGAGACGGTGACTCGACGAGGGATCTATTTCGGAGTGGACCTTTTCTTATTGGAGGCGGGTACTTTTGACTTATTGTCTTTGATATGCTTAGTAATGAAAATAATATGTTGCATTAATTGTGTTTCCTATTTGTTTCGGTTAATCACTGCCCAATACATGTTACCTGTTTGATTGATTGTTTGTTTGCATCTCGTATTGATCTTGTACCCGATCTATCATGCTCATGGGTAGTGATATAACCATGTTTCACATGTTCAGGACCTAGGTTTGATACCTTTTTTATCAGTATGTCTTGATTTGATCTATTCACTATGGTGCCCATTGTTATATGCCCAGAGGTTGGTTTAGTATATTACCATGCTTAGTGACATGCACCATTTGCATGATCGCATGCTGTGCGATAGATTGCTCCAGTATTGTCGAGCACTTTGCGGTTTTCATCATTGCTCGTTGTGGCCTTCGTGGGTAGCGTGACACGTGGTAACGCCGATTTGACTCTTAGGTGCTCCGTTGATCCGCTCGGGGTAGTGTGACGTGGCGTGTAGACGTTAGAATTCCTCCCATCATAGTGTATCGGAGATGAGGCATTCGCTCCCCATTTATGATTTGGGGTAGAATGCGTATGTACTCGACAAAGATCCGTCCACTCGATCACTCATCGGGTAGTGTTCTTGAGTCTTGGTTATCCCCTACCCACTTGGTCCCACTTATGTTGTGAGTTGGTCGTCGGGGTGACCGTGACATTGGCATCATATCGTGATGCATTTATTGTTGTGATTGTGATTGTTTCATTTATATGCTGCGTATTGTTTGGATACCTATGTTTGGCATGCATACAGGTTTTTATACCTTCTGACTGTTTGTCCTTATACCGGTCCTGGTTAGTACAGACTCTCTCCTGTCTTCTTCGGTTTGCATTTACCTTTATCTTTATCGGGAGACATGATTAGTGCTAGGTGTTATTTCTTTACTTTGCATATCAATTGTACCTGCTGAGTGTTGGACTCACCCCGCCTCCATTGTTGATATTTTCAGGTTGATGCTGTCAGGAGGGAGTTCCAGTCGCTAGTCCCCACAGCACGTAGTGTTAGATCTCTGCAGACCTCGATGGTTTATATATCGTTTAGTTTTGTTTTGCATTTATTGATTATGTGTAGACTTGGTTTGTTTGGATACTTGGTTGTTGTATGGATTTTTGTGATGATGATGGATTTTTATTCGATGTGTATTTTTACTACGTGCCTGCCTGGATGGCAGAAGAGGTGAGTTCGTCGGTTTTGAGCTTTACGAGTGTAGTTGAGTAGGGTGGTTTTTGAGTCAGAGTATTACTACTTTGTTTGATTATATATAACTGCGTGGTGATGTTTTATTTTGTTGTTATTATTCCAGCCGCCTGTGGCTGAGGTATTTGTGAGATGTAGAAAAGTTTCAGATTGTCCACCGTACAGGGGAGATGCTGCCGAAATTTTCTCGGACAGGGACTCCTCTGGGGCGTGACATGGAGAGTTTCTCACCTACACTTGTTAGTCCATTTAAAATTTCTTTAATATTAGAATGAAGTGAAGATACATTTTCTCCTTTTTCAAGTTTTACATTGTTGAGTTGAGTTTGGAGGAGATCTCTTCTTGCCAACTTTGTATCTGATGTACTTTCATGAAGCTCTACTAGCTTTTTCCACAAGTCCTTCGTGCTTGTATAGTTTCCAATTCTAATCACTTCTTGTTGGGGAAGAACACTTAGAAGATGAAACATTGCCTTTGAGTTTGCTGTGTGCTCCTCCCTTTGCTTCTTGGTCCATCTTGTTATGTTGATCGTCTCATTGTGTTCATCATTAGACGCTTCAAAATCATTTCTCATGATTAGCATAGTGTCAAAGTCGGTTTCGAATAATACTTCTATTGTCTTTTTTCACCAAGAGAAGTCTCCTTCAAATTTGGGTGGATGAATGCTTGAATCTGTTGGTGCGGTTAGCACTAACGGTCTAACTAAAGTTTTGATGAATGACAAATTAAGTTAAGTTAGTTTTGTTATTATCTAACACTCTGATTGAGTGTGTAGGAGAAGCCCAGACAAGTCGACGGGCTGACCTGATGTCTGGCACGAAGCCCAGCTAGGTCGACGGGCCAACCGGATAGCTGGCACAAAGTCCAAACTGGTTGACAGGTTGACCGGACATTTCGAACGAAGTCCAGCTAGATCGACGAGCTGATCGGATAACTGGTACGAAGCCTAGACGGGTCGAAGGACTGACCAGACGTCTGACAGGTAAGTAAATGTAAGTCACTGGAGGGGAGTGACTGTGAGGACGCATTCCCGGGAAGGGAACTTAGGCGCCAATCTGACTTAGAGCCATTTCAGAACTCTAAGTCGAGATCTTGACTAGATTCCGGTCTCGGAGAGATAGAATCTAATTAATACTCTATTTGTTAAACTTGAACTATGCTAACACTTTATTTTACAGGATATATGTATTATATATTTTTGCCTCCAGACTAATGTTTTCTTGCAGGAAGGAAGCTGCTGGAAAACTAGGGTCCGGGCGCCCGGGAGAAACCCGGGCGGTCGGAGGCAAAAACTTATCCCCAATGTCGCCTTGCCAAGTGGAGCTCACTGAATAGCTCGGCTATGCCACATCCAGGGCACCCTGAAGGTTCCAGACTCCCCGAACCTCATATATAAGTAGGGTCAAGGCTGGAGCCAGAAACACAACTCATGATATGATCTTTTGTGCTCCTGCGACGCTGCAAAAAGCTCTCCGACAAATCGCCAGTTTGCTTTGTATTCTTTTTATTATCGGTCCTTTCATTTTCTAATAATTCCTGTACTTTCTTTGTAATTCTCATTTCGAATTATTAGTGATTGCCCATCGAAAGCACCCTTGTGTGCGGGCCTTGGAGTAGGAGTCGACACAGGCTCTGAACCAAGTAAAAAATTACTTGTGTTATTTCTCTTTGCTTTACTCTTTTCTGCTGCGTACTTTCGACAAGTTTTAAATCGATATTCACCCCCCTCTATTGAACGCTTACGATCCAACAAGTGGTATCAGAGCAGGTACCACTCTGATTTGGTGCAACCACCAATCAGACAGGGGTGTAATTTTCTTTCCTTTTTTTTCGATTTTTAGTTTTTCGTCTTTATCCCAAATTGGTATTATTACCTTTTTGGGAACTCTTTTCATTTCTATTAATCTGATTTGGTGCAACACCAAATCAGTTTTTCAATTTATTTCTATTTTAATCCTATACTACTAATCCAAGACCTAGTCTTGGGACTCTATTTGTCTTTTTCTTTACTTGTGTGCAGGATGTCTCAACTTGAAGGCTTCGGCACAGTACGCCCTCCTCTGTTCAACGGGGATGACTTTCCGTACTGGAAGAAGCGGATGGAAGTCTACATGAAGACAAACTTCGACCAATGGTTCAACGTCACAAGAGGCTACAAGACATCGGTCGACAACTTCAGAATCCCACTGGACCCAGAACAGTGGACTCCGGATATGAAGAAGAAAGCTTCAACAGAATTCAAAGCACTCAATATGCTCCAGTGCAGACTGACGAAGGAAGAATTGAACCGGGTAGGACCGCACCAGAATGCGAAAGAACTTTGGGACAAATTGATTGAGCTACACGAAGGAACAAGCGACGCAAAGGTAACAAAACGAAACTTGTTATTAAATAAGTTATTTAATAATAAAATGCAGGAAGGAGAATCGGCAAGTCAGCTTCACGCGAGGATCAAGGACATCCTCAACGGACTCCACACAATCGGACATCAAATGGAGAACCGAGACTTAATAAGGTATGCCTTGAACGCTTTTCCACGTAATAATTTATGGGCATCTATCGTGGATGCCTATAAAATCTTTAAAAATTTATCAAAATTAAAACTAGATGAGCTTTTTTGTGAATTAGAATTGCATGAGCAAACTAACTCTAGGACCGAGAAAGGTGTAGCCTTGTTTGCAGGTTCTTCAAAGGAGAGATCTAAAAACAAGCCTGAACTCGAAGAAGAGTCTGATCAGGAGACTGAAGATGAAGAGTACCTGGTGAACCTGGTAAGGAAGATGTTCACCAGGAGAAAGAACAGCTTCACTAAGAAGGATTTGCAGAAGATCAACTCCCCCGAACCAAAGAACGTAACGTGCTTCGGATACAATAAGAAGGGGCACTACAAGAATGAGTGTCCGTAACTGAATAGCGACAAGACAAAGGCATCGAAGAAGAAGGCTCTCAAAGCGACTTGGGATGACTCCTCCTCGGATGAATCGGAGGCTGAAGATTAGAAGTACCAGAGCCACCTCGCGCTGATGGCCCTCGAAGAAGAATCGGACGAAGAATCGAAAGACGGGTTTGAACCCGAATCGAGCCACGAGTCCGTACTCGTTTCCGAAGGTCCCGACGAGGTAAATTTTATTTTAAATAATTTTTTTTAAAATTATTTCGTGCTTGAATAGTAAATTAGTTAAACTAGAAAAAGAAAATAAATTGCTCCTTGAGGAAAATCAAAATCTCAAGGAACAACTCAAAAATCCAAATCCAACTCAAGACACAACACTTGAGGAGGAAAATTTATTACTAAAACTAGAAATTAATAAATTAAAAGAAATGTTAGAAAAATTTACAACTAGATCTAAGAATTTAGATCTAATATTAAATAATCAAAAAGTAACTTACATCAAAACCGGACTTGGCTACAAGTCAAGTTCGAACAACATATTTAAATCATTAATAACCCAACACAAATAATCAAGCAAAGCTTGGGTTCCAAAAGCATGCTTAACCACGCAAGTAGGACTTAACCAATACTACATACCCAAAGAAAAAATACATTATATAAAACCAAATAAATCAAATAAAAAATTAAAATACAAACCTAGAACAAAAAAATCAAAATCTAAACATTTTAAGTCACACCAAGACTTAGAATATTATCAAGTAAATTACAACTACAAAAAGAACAGACATAAACCAAGAACCAAAAATTAAAGGCCAATAATTCAAGGGGAGGCTCCAGAATAACTGACACCTCCAAAACTAACCTACTCGACAGGGTAACCCAAACCAACCTACCCGGCAGGGTAATGAGGACTAATTAGAAAGGGACCAGGTTTAACTTGACCTATGGTACTTGTGAAGTTTTGGATGATAGTACGTTAGGGAAGCTCAGTCTATGCATGTCTAGGAAGATATGGCTTCGACCTGGTGCATTTTGTAAGATATTGGAAAATTTAATTAATGAGGTTATTTTGGAAATAACCTTATAGAATTTTTTCAAAATTTTTAGAAATTTTCTAGGAATTTTTTGGAGCTCGTGCGATGGGTTTTGAGGGGACAAATTGACGGATTTCAGATAAAGGATGTTTGGGATACCCATTTAAGTGAGAAAATGTTTTAATATATAAATACTTTCCTCTTCTTTTTCTTTTCCCCAAACGCGATCCCGATCCTTCTTCCCGAGGCTGATCTCCCCTCTGCTTGAAGCTGAACTCTTCCTTCTTCCTCTCGCTCCGATCTCTCTCGGTTTCTCTCACCTTCGCCGCCAATCTTGAGGAGCTCATCGCCAGATCTCGATGGAAACCAGTGGTGTCTAGGTTGTCTTCAGCCAAGGGGTCTTTATTCGGTGGATTTTGCGATCGATCGTCGACGAATGGCTAGGGCACGACGGGAGGCTTGATTGGCGTCGCCCCCCAGCCGATCTTCGCCCCTCTTTCTCGAGCTGCTCACGGAGCGATCCGCATCCTCACTGGTCGGATCGGACCGAGCGACGCCATCTGCAAGGAGTGATCTTAGAGGTAAGGCATCGCCGGATTTTTGGTAGATTCAAGGGTTTCTCTAGACTAGCGTTCTCTTTTGTGTTGATCTTCCTCTATACTCACTGTCCCTCCTCGGTTCTACACCTGTGCCCTAGGTCTCTTCCTTCGGTTCTGATCAATTGTTGTCGTACGAAGTTGAGTCCTAGCGGTGATATTTGATTGGGGAGGAATCCAGTAGGCAGGTCTATTCGGTGGTTTCTTTGATCCAACAATTCATCCTATTACTGGCAGCAACAATCCCTGCTGTGGATCAACACTCAGGGCAGTGAGGTGAGGTTCTGTTTTCGTGGAGTTGTTCTTGGTTCTGGTAACATTCCAACTAGCAGCTTCTCTGGTTCTAGCAATCAACAGTGGTTGTGAATTGAGGTAAGGTGTAAGAATTCGATACATGATGTAGATGATTGTTAGATAGGTTAGTAAGAAGTATGAATTAGATTTGTGTGTAGATTTAGGTATGATTTAGATTACATGATTACTAGATGGTTAGTGATTGTGTTTAGATTTATTTGTTTAGATTAATCTAATGGAATGATTAGGGTTAAGGTAATTAATCCTAATTAACCGTTGGATTTTTAATCTAAGGGGTGATTAGGGATTAGGTTACTAACCCTAATTGACCGTTAGATTTAATTAGGTATTGTGATTGTGTTGATTAGGGTTTTGCCCTAAGTTAGTTTTAGAGATTTTATTTAGCTATTCATTTGGATTTAGCTAAATAAAATATATATATTGTTTGACGCAGGGCTCTGATTTGAGATGGGCGTCTCGACTTTGGATTTGGATTGATACCACCTTCTATTTGAGGCGGGTACCCTTTGACTTATCTCTGGATAGTGTCTTATGATATGTGCAGTTTATATATAATTGCAAGTGTTTGGTAGTTAGTACTCCACGGATTTTAGTTTAGTTGATACTTGATATATGCTTCTACTGATAGCTGTTATACCTTAGTCTAGTATGCTTTTCTTTCTTGCTATGCTTATCTGCGTTCATAGAGATAGAACTATTTATTGTGCTTCTCTCTATACTGGATTAGTAGATTGACATGTTGGATATGTGATGTTGGATTCATGTGGTTTATTATCCTTGTTATATATGTGTTTATCTTTTCGGCATCTACATATATGGAGGAGGATATATTCAGGTATAACATACTATAGCCGCATGCACCATATCGCATGATTGCATGCTGGGCGATTGATGACTCTATTATTGTTAAGCTCGTCGGCCAGCTATATGGGCCTACACACAACGTGACCACTACATGGGTAGTGGAACAGTACTCATAGTGTGTATGGTAGGTTATGCTCTGTAGGGCTCTACTGGTCCGCTCATGGGTAGTGTGACTGCAGCGTGGTAGCAGGTAGGGATCCCTCCCCGTCATCGTGTACCGGGAGATGAGAACATTGTGCTCCCTCACTATGTTTGAGGTAGGAGGATAGATGTACTCCGACAGCATCCTGTCCACTCGGTCACTCTTCAGGAGTAATGACGGCAGAGTGCACGGTGTCACAACCCTACCCACTCGATCTCACCATCGTGTGTGAGATGGCTGACTAGCGTCAGGGGTGACCAGGACATGTCATTGGCATCATATGCACATATTGCATTCTTTGTGATTGTTGCATATTGGATGATGCATTTCGGTGACTGCATATGTTTGACATGCATACAGGATACATTCTCTTACTCTGACTATTTTTATCTGTTTATGTTCACAGTTACAGCTAAGAGGATTTGCAGGTGAGTACAGTTTATTTCAGTTATGCATTTCTTATTATTCTTGTTGTAGCCTGTATCACATGCTTCTTGTTAGTTGCTACAGTTTATTCAGCTATGCATACTTGTTATACGGTTAGGAGACTGTACTTTAGGTTCTGTGGTTTAGGAGATTATACATTAGGTTATTCCTGGTGGTTATATTTTACTGTACATACCTATTGGTTACCTGCTGAGTTCTTTGGACTCACACTATTACATTACTACTTTTCAGGTTGAGGCCGTCGGGAGATTCCAATCGCTAGCCCCCTTGTCGTGAGGACTTTTGGTTGTAGACTTTCGTGTTCGATTTTATGTCTTTAGGCACGTATGATGTGGGTTCTTGTATTGTGAACTTTATATCGACTATTTGGGTTTGCAACTCTTATTTTCCGCTGTGGATATTTCATTACTTCGTGGATTTCATTTCTTTATTGTAGTGGAGTAGGATTTACATATATTTGCGATGATTCTTTTATCGTCTTTTCTTTTAGTAGTTTTGTTGACATCCGGAGGCTGTATATTAAATTGCATGGATTGTCTATATAAACTGCGTGGATTGGTTATATAATTGCGTGGATTGTTATTATTTGTATTGTATTGTTTCGGCCGTGTGGGCCGAGGAGTGATATATGTATTCTTGGATTCATATTGTCACCCGTACAGGGGAGATGCTGCCGAAGTTTCTTCTGGCAGGGACTACCTGAGGCGTGACACATTTGGCTAAGTGGAACTGACCGAAACTACCCTTTATGGATCCTAACCAGTTAGACCAAGGTTTTGTACTAAGTCCAATGGATATGACTATTTGAAAAACCTCGAAGGCATGGTTACTCTAATGATGTCCAAGTGACTCACCATAGTTTAGAAGTTTATCCAGAGAATGCCTATTTGTTGTATGCAAAGCAAAACCTGAATCTAACACAAAGTTAAATCAAACCCTAAAATTGAACCTAATTCATCTCACAAAATTATAGGATTCCTTGATTGAAAACGTAGATTGGATGAGATGACTAAAAAGTCAATTATAATTTAAATTAAAATAAATTATAATTTTAATTAAATTAAAATAAAATAAAATAAAATAAAATAAATTAATTAAAATAAAATAAAATAAATTTAATTAAATTTAATCACATAAAATTAAATTAAATTTAATTATTTTAAAAATTTATATTAAAAAAATCATTTTAACTTAAAATTTATTTTAAAAATATTTTTAAAAATTTATTTCAAAAATTATTTTAAAAATTATTTTAAAAATCCTTTTAAAAATTCTTTTAAAAATACTTTTAAAAAATCCTTTTAAAAACTCTTTTAAAAACTTAAAAAAAACTTTTTAAAAACTATTTTAAAAACTCTTTTATAAACTTTAAAAAAATTATTTTTAAAACTCTTTTAAAAACTTTTAAAAAAACTCTTTTAAAAACTTTTAAAAACCTTTTAAAATTATTTTAAAAACTTTAAAAATCTTTCTAAAAATTATTTTAAAAACTCTTTAAAACACTTTTTAAAAAATTATTTTAAAAACTCTTTTAAAAAACTTAAAAAAACACTTTTTAAAAATTATTTTAAAAACTCTTTTAAAAAACTTAAAAAAACACTTTTTAAAAATTATTTTAAAAACTCTTTTAAAAAGTTTAAAAAACTTTTTAAAAATTATTCTTAAAAACTCTTTAAAAACTTAAAAAAAATTTTAAAATTATTTTTAAAACTTAAAAAAAAAATTTTTAATTTAAAAAAAAACTATTTTAAACTTTAAAAATCTTTTTTTAATTTTTTTTAAAAAACTATTTTAAACTTTAAAAATATTTATGTTTTAAAAAATGCTTAAGTATTTATTTACTCTAAATTCATTTTAAAATTAACTTAAAGAATTTTAAATTAACTTAAGGTTTATGTTAAAATTAACCTTAAAATTTTATCAGCCTAAACTTAGACTAACTCTAGTTCCTACCTATTGTAGGAAGCCAAGTAGATTTTGAACAGTGGTTGCTCCAAACTTATGACTGGAGATCACACCAAATTCACCCAACTTACTATAACAACACAAATTTCCTCAATTCGAGTCCTAAAAGTAATTTAAAATATTTAAAAATGCTATAGAAATATTTTAGAGATTTTTAGGAATTTTTAGAGTATTTTTATGTAATTTTTGAAGGTCGTTTGGTATTTTTATTAAACGACAAAAAAATGTCCAAGCCGAGATTTGAACCCGAGACCTCCGACCGAACCAAGTTTTAAGTAGATCCGGCTGACCAAGTGTACAAGCGGTCGTTACTAATCAAATAAAGGACGAATTGTATTTAAGTAGTAGTTGGCTAATAGAATACATAGTTATAAAAGAGAACTTAGGTTTTCTTTTTCCCGTGACCGAAAAAAAAAGCCTCCCTCTTCCCTTCTCTCGAGGTCGAGCGCCGATTCTGTCGAGCGAAGAAAAACGAAGAACCTAGGGCATCACTTCCAGCAGCCGGCGAGGGCGTTTCTCCATGAGGTCTTCCTATCTTCGTGATCCCCTCGTCGAGAAGAGCAAGTGGATACAAGGAAATTGTTGAGGAAGCACATCACCGGAACCCTAGAGCCTTTGCTTCGGTTGTAAGTCCAAGAACGCCATTGTAAGTTGCTTACTCACCTGCGGTAAGAGTGGTTCCAAATTTGATTGAAGTTTCCTTGTTTCTCTTGATTTTTTTGAAGCATGCTGTGAAGTTGCTTGTGTGTTTGCTGCCGTGAGTTCTTATAGGAAGTTGAGAAGAGGTTTTAAGTAATTTGAGCATGTAGTTTAGTTATTTCTGGTTGAATTGAGGTGGCTGCCGTGCACCTCAAAGAAGGGAATTAAAGTTTGTTTGTTTGATTTGTTTGTTGCCTTTTTGGTTCATGAAGATTTCGGATACATTGTAGTAGTGTTCATGCCTTAACTGAAGATGCTTAGCTGGTTCTATTGTTATAGAAGTGTTGAACAGATTATGAGGGTGTAGAATCAATTCTGTTGGTGCTCTGTGAACAGTTAGGGATGGTTGTTGGATAAGTGTAATTTCTTGGTGGCTTGAGTTGGATGATCGCTATTCTGTTTCTCCGTAAGGTTTTAGAAAACTATGGAAAATATTCTAGTGGGTTTCCCTATGAGGTTGATTATATGTGTTTGGAACATAAAGTGAGAGTTAGAGGAATGTAAATTCCAGCGAAGTTTTAATTGATTTTGCGCCATGAAATGGCCACGATCAGCTGGCCTATCTGCACTTCAGATTCTGATGTACACGAACAGAACATTTCTCTTTTCCTTAAGCATTCCAATTAGAATCCTTTTGCTAGATGATGAATAGAATCCTTGAAGGGTAGAATTTTAGTGTAGTTAAGATCTCCTTGTAGTGCAGAATTTTAGTGCAGATTTTATAAAGCATTAGTGTGTAGATTTTTATTAAGTATTAGTATGACAAATGTAAGTTTCCACAGATTCAGTTTTTTTTTGCATCTTAACAAGCCGGAACAGCCTTTATTATAGCATGCGGTTTAGATTTGCATCCTTGCTACAATTTATTCCAAGCATGCAGATTTAAGTTTCTTTGCTACTTCAATATGCATGATTGTGTATTACCTGGTTGATTTCACTTATAGATGCATATGGAAAAATACCCTAACAGTATTTTGGGTTTAAGAAAAGTATAAGAAAGATAAAGAAAAGAAAGAAAAAAGGCCAAGGCCTTAAGTAGATCCCAAAGTCAAGACTTTAGGGATTTTGACACACAAGGTGCTTGTTAAAATGTCAAGACATTTAAAGAAGAAGAAATTAAGATATTTTACTTTGAAGAGGCTAGTACCCGACTTCCAAGGTTGTCGTTAAACAAATCTAGGTGACCAATGACCCTGGTAAGACCAAGGTCTTTACCCTCGTAGGACTTGTGACTAGCTACCACAGTCTCTATTAGGGAGCGCGCATTGGTACTAAGCCTGGGCCCAAGAGAAGTTGATTACTATTTTGAAGTATTAAAGTATAAGTTTTGAAACAAATGAAACAAGCTTCACTTATGTTTAGAGTCAGCAAGTTTAGCTTCTTTTAATTCGAAGCATGCAGTATTAGTTTTATCTGTTTCCTGATTAGTTTATTGAGCATAATTAGACTTATCTTCCAGCATGCAGTTTTATCCTTATATATCATGAGTATGCATATTTTAGTGCTTGCTAATGAATATGCATGAGTAGATTTATTTCCTAGTTTTAGCACTTTTAACATGAGTAGCTATATATGTTTTATTTTAGAGCATTCAGTTTCTAGTTTCTTCTTGTATACATGCACATTCGATTTTTTGTTAGTTAGACAACGCTTACTAAGCATTCACTTATAGTTTGCATTTCCTCTTACCGCAGATGAAGAAAAGGAAAAGATATAGCAAAGGAAGGCGACAAGGTGGCGCAGATGGTGTGTGATGCCAGGATTATGGGAGAGACTTGGGGCATTTTTTTTAAGTTTCCGCATTTTAGTGATTAATAAATATTTGAGATGGTATTTTACATTTCATGTCATTGGAGATTATTCTCGTTTTAGATTGTATGCTGAGATGAATCTGTACACTTATTTAATTGCGTGGGTGTTTGATATATGTTCTAGCCACCTGTGGCTGATGTATACTATATGTGTATCTCGATTTATGGTCACTGGTACAGGGGAGATTCTGCCGAAATTTTTCGGTAGAGACTCCTCGTGGTTTCGATCATGCCGGTTAAGTAGAGTTAGTAGTTAAGTAACGGTCACCTTTAGAGAGTAGTAGTAAGAAGGGTGGTCGTTACAAGTTGGTATCAAAGCAGTTCCCATTCTCCAGCATCACACACACATCAGCATCAGCCTTGCCGTCTTCAAGTAAGAATGTATTTATTCTTTCTTTTATGCTTTTCCTTTAGTGCTTACAGTATAGAGAAAAGTTTAGAAGTACCTGCTCATATGTGTTTAAAGTAAAGAATTATGCTTAAGTACGATATATCTAGAAAGTATAGGGACGATTTTAAGTTTTTCTCTACATAACTAGATGTCAAGAAGAGGATGTCCCCGTACCGCTCGTACTGAGGACCGAGCTCAGGAGAACGAAGAGCCCAGAACAACTGAGCCTAATCTTTCTGAAGTTGTTGCTCAACTCCAGAGACAAGTAGCAGAGCAGCAACAAGTGATCGTCAATCTAATGGCGAATCAGCAGCCAGTTCCTCCCACTCCTCCAACTATCAATGTGGAGACTCCAGTGGTGACGGAGGTTCCACCAGCCGCCCTGGAAGTCATCACAGCACCTAGAAGACAAGAAGTATACCTGATACAGTGGCTGAAGCTGAAGCCAGAAAGTTTCTCAGGCGCGACTGAGCCCTGGGATGCTCAGGCTTGGTTCAAGACACTGGAGAGCACCATGGAGCTTCTTGACTGGCCAGAAGTCGAGAAGATCAAGTGTGCCTCTTTCTGCCTATTAGGAAATGCTCGTATGTGGTGGGAGACAGAGTTAAGAGCAAGAGAGTAGTCAATCAGATAAGCTGGACTGACTTTGAGACAGAGTTCTATGAAGAATTCTTTCGCCAGTGGATCACCAATAAGCACTATGAAGAGTTTATGGAATTCAGACAAGGTGATTTGTCAGTAGAAGAAGCAGTCAAGAGGTTTAACAGGTTAGCTCGTCTCTACCCAGAGCTAGTAAGCACAGAGAAGGAATGAGTCAGACTGATGCTCAGGATGCTGAGACCAGTGATAGCACTTAATGTGAGTAGTGGAACTCACCAGCCCTAGACTGGCGAAGAGCTGGTCAGCAGAGCATTAGTCATTGAGCATTATCTGAACAGCATCAAAGCACAACAAGCACAACACAAGCCAGTCAAGATCAAAGACAAGACAGTGGGGAGCCAGAACCCCCAATCAAGTAATCAGAACTGGAAGGGCAAGGGTCACAAGAGAAAGCAGTGAAACTCAGGAGGTAACCAGAAGGGAGGACCAGCAAACAAGAAGACCAAGTTCCCTCTCTGTCCTAAATGTGGGAGAACACATTAAGGAGCCTGTCTTTTGGGTAAGACGGGATGTTATTCATGTGGGCAGGAAGGACACATGGGTAAAGAATGCCCTAACAAGCTTAAAGCACCTCAGCCACAGCCGATACAATATGGAGGCAAACCTCAGTTACATTATATGCCTGCAACTCTGGAAGGGCCTCAGCTCAGTCAAGGAAGGTTGGAAGCCCCACCAGTTCTAGCCAGTGCCAGAGTATTCTCCCTCACTAAAGAGGAAGCTGCTAGTGCCTCCACGGTCGTAACAGGTCAAGTAGTTATTTTTCAGCATTTAGCTACTGCACTATTTGATACTGGGGCGACCCATTCTTTTGTATCAGTATCCTTTGCCAAAGAATTACAGGTACCTAGCATGAACTCCAAGTTCCTGACAACCCTACCTTCTAGGGAAGTCATGGAATCCAACCAGTGACTTCGGTCTGTACCAGTCAGAATTGCAGACCGAGAGCTATATGTTAATCTGGTAGTCCTTACCATGCAGGATTTCGATATCATTTTGGGTATGGATGTCCTCAGCAAGTACAGTGCTTCAGTGGACTACCGCAGAAGGAAAGTGATCTTTAATCTAAAGGGTGAACCCACCTTTGAATTCACAGGAGTGCCAAGGAGGAGGACCCAGAAGCTTCTCTCTTCTCTGACAGCTCGCCAAATGTTAGCTAAAGGGTGTACTGGTTTTCTTGCATTCATTGTGAGTACAGAAGAACAAGAAATACCCAAGCAGGAGGAAGTTCGGATAGTCTACGAGTATCCAGAGGTATTTCCAGAAGACCTACCTAGACTACCTCCCAATAGAGAAGTGGAGTTTGAAATTGAATTGGTTCGTGGTACCGGTCCAATTTCAAAAGCTCCATACTGTATGTCTCCAGCAGAGCTGAAAGAGTTACAAGAACAACTTCAGGAGCTGCTTGACAAAGGCTTCATCCGCCCTAGTCATTCACCATGGGGAGCTCCTGTGTTGTTTGTCAAGAAGAAGGATGGATCTATGCGGATGTGCAGAGATTATAGGGCTCTGAATCAAGTGACAATCAATAACAAGTACCCACTGCTCAGAATCAATGACTTATTTGATCAATTGAAAGGGGCAACGATGTTCTCCAAGATAGACCTACGCTTTGAGTACCATCAGTTGAAAGTGAAGGAAAGTGATATACCCAGAACAACTTTCAGGACCAGATATGGACACTATGAGTTTGTAGTCATGCCTTTTGGTGTAACTAATGCACCTGCAGTCTTCATGGACTTGATGAACAGAGTGTTCAGAGAATACCTTGACAAATTTGTCATCGTGTTCATCGACGACATTCTAGTCTATTCCAGAACCCCAGAGGAGCATGACACACACTTGAGAATAGTCCTGCAGACCCTACAGCATAAACAGCTCTATGATAAATTTTTGAAGTGCGAGTTCTGGTTAAATCAGGTGGCGTTTCTAGGTCACATTATTTCTAAAGAAGGCATCCAAGTGGATCCTGCCAAGATAGATACAGTCAATAATTGGCATAGGCCCAAGAACGTTAGAGAGATCAGAAGTTTCCTTGGCTTAGCTGGGTATTACAGAAAATTTGTAGAGGACTTTTCCAAGATAGCCTCTCCACTAATAGCCCTAACGAGGAAGGACAAGAAGTTTGAATGGTCAGACAAATGTGAGCAATGTTTCCAAGAGCTAAAGAAGAGACTGACCAGTGCTCCCATCCTGATAGTTCCAGAAAGTGACAAGAGTTTTGGACATCTACAGTGATGCTTCCAAGATGGGCCTAGGAGCTGTTCTCATGCAAGAAGGGAAGGTTAGAGCTTATGCTTTCAGACAACTCAAAGATTATGAGAAGAACTACCCCACTCTTGATCTTGAGCTGGCAGCTGTGGTCTTTGCACTGAAACTCTGATGACACTACTTGTATGGAGTCCAGTGCAGAATCTTCACAGACCAGCAGAGTTTAAAGTATTTCTTCACTCAGAAAGACTTAAACATGAGACAGTGCAGGTGGCTAGAGTTGGTCAAAGACTATGACTGTGAAATCCTCTATCACCCAGGCAAAGCTAACAAAGTGGCAGATGCACTAAGTAGAAAATCCAGTGTATCCCTGATGTCTTTGTCATCATTAGCCCTGCTACTACAGAAGGAGCTGTCAGATTTCGGACTTGAAGTTGTTTATGGGCAACTCTCTGCATTGACCTTAGAGTCTACCCTGCTTGAGGATATACAGAGAAAGCAAAGGGAAGATCCAAATATCCAAAGGATCAAGCAAGGGATACAAGAAGAAGACAATTCATAGTTTCGAGTATCAGACAGTGGAATTCTCTATCAGGGGAACCGTCTTTGTGTCCCCAATGATGAAGAACTGAAAAAGAAAATTTTAGAAGAAGCTCATAGTACACCTTACTCCATCCATCTTGGTTCCACCAAGATGTATCAGGATGTGAAACAGAGATTCTGGTGGTCTGGACTCAAAAGAGATGTTGCAAAATATGTCAGTACCTGCCTGACATGTCAGAGGGTCAAAGCAGAGCACCAGAGACCAGGAGGAGTTCTACAACCTCTCCCAATACTAGAGTGGAAGTGGGAAGACATATCCATGGACTTTATAACAGGTCTTCCAAGAACCACGAACGAAGATGTAATATGGGTAATAGTGGACCGATTGACCAAGTCTACTCATTTTCTAGCCATCAAGGTGTCCCACTCTATAGAGCAGTTGACACAGCTATATGTTAAGGAGGTGATCAGACTTCACGGAGTTCCTAAATCTATTGTTTCTGATAGAGATAGGCGTTTCACCTCTCACTTTTGGGAGTGTGTTCAGAATGCACTAGGCACCAAACTCAAGTTCAGCACAGCTTCCATCCTCAGACTGATGGACAGACAGAGTGAGTAAATTAGATTTTAGAAGATATGCTCAGAGCTTGTGCGCTAGATTTCAAGGGAAGTTGATGCAAGTATCTGTGCTTAGCTGAGTTTACCTACAACAATAGCTATCAGGCCACCATCAAGATGGCACCATATGAGGCATTGTATGGCAGGAAGTGCAGATCACCCATTTGCTGGCAAGAAGCAGGTGAAAGAAAAGAAATGGAGGTAGAGCTGGGCATTCAGACTGAGATGATAGATGAGACCACTCAGGCTATCCAGAAGATCAGACAGAGGATTGAGACTGCCCAGAGTAGACAGAAAAGTTATGCTGACACACGCCGTAGGCCACTTGAATTTCAAGTAGGGGATTCAGTTTTTCTCAAGGTTGCTCCGATGAAGGGAGTGTTAAGTCCTCGCTACGTAGGACCTTACCTGATCATGGAAAGAATTGGGAAAGTAGCTTACAAGATGGACTTACCACAAGACATGTCAGCAATACACAATATATTTCATGTCTCTTTGCTAAAGAAGTGTCTCCATGACCCTAGTCAAGTGATTCAACCTCAGTCAGTGCAGATCCAAGAAGATCTTAGCTATGAGAGCAGACCTACACAGATGGTGGACAGAGCAGTCAAAAGACTAAGAAACAAAGAGGTTCCACTAGTGAAGGTCATCTGGCAGAACCAGAAGCATGAGGAAGTCACTTGGGAGCGTGAGGACAGTATGAGACAGAAGTATCCAGAATTATTCTAAGTTCGAGAATGAACTTTTTATAAGGTATGGAGAATTGTAACAACCCAAATTTCCTTAATTCGAGTCCTAAAAGTAATTTAAAAATATTTAAAAATGCTATAGAAATATTCTAGAGATTTTTAGGAATTTTTAGAGTATTTTTATGTAATTTTTGGAGGTCGTTAGTATTTTTATTAAACGAAAGAAGTTTCGACAAAAAAATGTCCAAGCCGAGATTCGAACCCGAGACCTCCGGCCGAACAAAGTTTTAAGTGGATCCAACTGACCAAGTGTGCAAGCGGTCGTTACTGATCAAATAAAGGATGAATTGTATTTAAGTAGTAGTTGGCTAATAGAATACATATTTATAAAATAGAACTTAGGTTTTCTTTTTCCCGTGACCAAAAAAAAAAGCCTCCCTCTTCCCTTCTCTCGAGTTCGAGCGTCGATTCTGTCGAGCGAAGAAAAACGAAGAACCTAGGGCATCACTTCCGGTGGTCGGCGAGGGCGTTTCTCCGTGAGGTCTTCCTATCTTCGCGATCCCCTTGTCGAGAAGAGCAAGTGGATACAAGGAGATTGTTGAGGAAGCACATCACTGGAACCCTAGAGCCTTTGCTTCGGTTGTAAGTCCAAGAACGCCATTGTAAGTTGCTTACTCACCTGCGGTAAGAGTGGTTCCGAATTTGATTGAAGTTTCCTTATTTCTCTTGATTTTTTTGAAGCATGCTGTGAAGTTGCTTGTGTGTTTGCTGCCATGAGTTCTTATAGGAAGTTGAGAAGAGGTTTTAAGTAATTTGAGCATGTAGTTTAGTTATTTCTAGTTGAATTGATGTGGCTGCCGTGCACCTCAAAGAAGGGAATTAAGGTTTGTTTGTTTGATTTGTTTGTTGCCTTTTTGGTTCATGAAGATTTCGGATACATTGTAGCAGTGTTCAAGCCTTAACCGAAGATGCTTAGCTGGTTCTATTGTTATAGAAGTGTTGAACGGATTATGAGGGTGTAGAATCAATTCTGTTGGTGCTTTGTGAATAGTTAGGGATGGTTGTTGGATAAGTGTAGCTTCTTGGTGGCTTGAGTTGGATGATCTCTATTCTGTTTCTCCGTAAGGTTTTTGAAAACTATGGAAAATATTCTAGTGGGTTTCCCTATGAGGTTGATTATATGTGTTTGGAACATAAAGTGAGAGTTAGAGGAATGTAAATTCCAGCGAAGTTTTAATTGATTTAGTGCCATGAAATGGCCACGATCAGCTGGCCTATCTGCACTTCAGATTCTGATGTACACGAACAGAACATTTCTCTTTTCCTTAAGCATTCCAATTAGAATCCTTTTGCTAGATGGTGAATAGAACCTTGAAGGGCAGAATTTTAGTGTAGTTTAGATCTCCTTGTAGTGCAGAATTTTAGTGCAGATTTTATAAAGCATTAGTGTGCAGATTTTTATTAAGTATTAGTATGAAAAATGTAAGTTTCCACAGATTCAGTTTTCTTTTGCATCTTAACAAGCCGGAACAGCCTTTATCATAGCATGCGGTTTAGATCTGCATCCTTGCTACTATTTATTACAAGCATGCAGATTTAAGTTTCTTTGCTACTTCAATATGCATGATTGTGTGTTACCTGGTTGATTTCACTTATAAATGCATATGGAAAAATACCCTAACAGTATTTTGGGTTTAAGAAAAGTATAAGAAAGATAAAGAAAAGAAAGAAAAAAGGCTAAGGCCTTAAGTAGATCCCAAAGTCAAGACTTTAGGGATTTTGACACACAAGGTGCCTGTTAAAATGTCAAGACATTTAAAGAAGAAGTAATTAAGATATTTTACTTTGAAAAGGCTAGTACCCGACTTCCAAGGTTGTCGTTAAACAAATCCAGATGACCAATTCCAAGGTCTTGGCCATGGTAAGACCAAGGTCTTTATTTTCGTAGGACTTGTGACTAGCTACCACAGTCTCTATTAGGGAGCGCACATTGGTACTAAGCCTGAGCCCAAGAGAAGTTGATTATTATTTTGAAGTATTAAAGTATAAGTTTTGAAACAAATGAAACAAGCTTCCCTTATGTTTAGAGTCATCAAATTTAGCTTCTTTTAATTTGAAGCATGCAGTGTTAGTTTTATCTGTTTCCTGATTAGTTTATTGAACATGATTAGACTTATCTTCTAGCATGCAGTTTTATCCGTGTATATCATGAGTAAGCAGATTTTAGTGCTTGCTAATGAATATGCATGAGTAGATTTATTTCCTAGTTTTAGCACTTTTAACATGAGCAGCTATATATGTTTTATTTTAGAGCATTCAGTTTCTAGTTTCTTCTTGTATACATGCACATTCGAGTTTTTGTGAGTTAGACAGCGCTTACTAAGCATTCGCTTATAGTTTGCATTACCTCTTACTGCATATAAAGGAAAGGAAAAGATATAGCAAAGGAAGGCGACAAGGTGGCGCGGATGGTGTGTGATGCCAGGACTATGGGAGAGACTTGGGGCATTTTTTTTAAGTTTCCGCATTTTAGTGATTAATAAATATTTGAGATGGTATCTTACATTTCATGTCATTGGAGATTATTCTCATTTTAGATTGTATGCTGAGATGAGTCTGTACATTTATTTAATTGCGTGGGTGTTTGATATATGTTCCAGCCACCTTTGGCTGATGTATACTATATGTGTATCTCAGTTTATGGTCACCGGTACAGGGGAGATGCTGCCGAAATTTTTCGGTAGAGACTCCTCGTGGTTTCGATCATACCGGTTAAGTAGAGTTAGTAGTTAAGTAACGGTCACCCTTAGAGAGTAGTAGTAAGAAGGGTGGTCGTTACACTTACTTACAAAAGCTTAGGGACAGTTGCCTTTGGAAACAATGACAAATTCAAGGTAATTGGTATAAGTAACATTGAGCTAAAATTTGACTTCATTATCACAAATGTCTTACTTGTTGAAAATTTCAAGTATAATCTCCTAAATATCAGTCAATTGTGTGCCACTAGGTATAAGGTTAGATTCTTATCTTCAGAATGTCTAATCAAGCACCTAGATAACCCTAAAATAAGTCTAAAAGGGTTTAGAAAAGACAACATCTATGTAATCAACTTAACCACTTCTTCAATTAAGTGTTATTTAACACAAAAAGAAGAAACATGGTTATGGCATAGAAGAATTTCACACATAAATTTCAGAAATATAAGCAAATTAAATGGATTAGTTAGAGGCCTACCAAAATTACCTAACTTAGACTCAACCATATGTAATGCTTGTCAACAAGACAAACAAACAAAATCTACCCACAAACCAATTAATCAGTCTCAAACTAACTCAATACTAGAACTTTTACATCTAGACCTGTTTGACTCCCATAGGGTCAAATCAATAAACAGTAGTTTATATTGTCTAGTAATAATAGATAACTACTCTAGGTTCACTTGGTTAAATTCTTAAAAAATAAGGATGAAGCCTTTAAAATTTTTACAAACTTTTGTAAACAAGTTGAAAACGAAAAAGATCTTAAAATTAAGAGAATTAGAAGTGATAATGGGGGAGAATTTAAAAATCATAATTTTAATAAATTCTGTCTTGAAAATGGCTATCATCACGAATTTTTGTGCCCTAAAACTCCTCAACAAAATGAGATTGTAGAAAGAAAAAATAGAACGTTACTTGAAGTCTCTAGAACTATGTTAAATGAATATAATCTTCCCAAATATTTTTGGGCAGAAGCTGTGAGTACAGCTTGCTACGTGCAAAATAGAACAACCCTAAATAAAGTACATAATAAAACTTTCTTTGAAGTTTATTATAATAAACAACCCAATATAAAATATTTTAAAGTATTTTAGGCCTTCATCTTAAACAAAAGGGAACATTTAGGAAAATTTAGTTCTAAAATAGAAAATGGAATTTTTGTGGGATATTCACTCAACAGTAGGGGATACAGAATATATAATAAGGTTACATTAAGAATTGAAGAAACCATCAATGTAAAATTTGAGGAATCCAAGCCAAACTTAGATCAAACCCAACTTCAGCCAATTGAGTCCATTCAAAGTAGTAGTAATCAAGAAAGAACCAATCAAGACTTAAATCATGAAGACGAAGAAAGAACTCAAGAAAACAAACCTCTTAGAACCATAAGAGTCAACCCAAATCATCCAACTAATTAGATAATTGGTGATCCAGACCTAAGGGTACAGACTAGGTCATCCTTTAGGAACCTAAGTCAAATTTCTTTAATTTCAAAGATCGAACCTAAGACCATAACTGAATCCTTACTTGACCCAGACTGGGTCATAGCTATGTAGGAGGAACTAGCTCAATTTGAGCGAAATGAGGTTTGGGACTTGGTACCACCACCCAAAAATAAAAAAGTAATAGAAACAAAATGGGTATTTAGAAATAAACTAAGTCAAACTGGGGAAGTCACTAGAAATAAGGCTAAGCTAGTAGCTAAGGGGTTTAGTCAAGTTGAAGGACTTGACTATGATGAAACCTATGCCCCAGTAGCTAGAATAGAGTCTATTAGAATGTTACTCAGCTATGCAGCCCATAAAGGATTTATACTATATCAAATGGACGTCAAGTCAGCATTTCTAAATGGATTAATAAAAGAAGTCTATGTAGGACAACCACCTGAGTTTGAAAGTCTATAACATCCTGACTATGTATTTAAATTGAAGAAAGCTTTATATGGACTAAAGCAAGCACCTAGGGAATGGTATGAAAGACTCACCTCTTACCTAATATCCAAAAGGTTTAACCAAGGTCAAATTGACCCAACCCTATTCGTTAAGCTAATAAAAGAAGATATTTTTATAGCACAAATCTATGTAGATGATATAATTTTTGGTTCAACTAATTCAGAATTTTTAGATGAATATACAAATATAATGGAACAAGAATTTGAAATAAGTCTAGTAGGCATATTAACTTACTTTTCAGGATTACAAATCAAACAAACAAATGAAGGTAATTATATTTATCAACAAAAATACACTAAAGAATTACTTAAAAAGTTTGAAATGGAAAACACTAAAGAAATAAAAATACCTATGGCAGTAAACACGATCCTAGATGACGATGTCAATGGAAAACCAGTTGACTTAAAATACTATAGGAGTGCCATAGTTAACCTATTGTACTTAACTGCAAGTCGACCCGATATATAATTTTGCAGTTAGTATGTGTGCTAGATATCAAACCTGTGCTAAAGAATCTCATTTGACTCAAGTCAAAAGAATCTTTAGATACCTTAAAGGAACAACAAATGTAGGTATCTGGTATCCTAGAACTAAAAATTTTGAATTAATGGGATATTCTAACTCAGATTATGCTGGGTGCAAATTAGACCGCAAAAGCACAAGCGGTGGATGTCAATTACTAGGTCCATCACTCGTTAGTTGGTTTAGTAGAAAGTAACACTGTGTTGCTTTATCTACAACTAAGTCAGAATATATAGCCATAGGAGAATGTGTTGCACAACTATTATGGATGATGCACACTTTAAAAGATTTTAACTTAAACCTTACAAATGTAAAAGTATTAATTGACAATATTTGTTCAATCAATTTAACAAAAAATCCAGTGCATCATTCCAAAACCAAACACATTGAAATTAAGCATCACTTTATCAGGGATCATGACACTAAAGGAGACATTGAACTCAAGTACATTGAATCAAAATCTAATTTAGCTGACATATTTACTAAACCCCTCCCTGAAAGTGAGTTTAGCAATCTACGTAGAAAATTAGGGATGTGTCTAATAGATTAGGAATTTTAAAATTGTTTTCAAAAATGACTATTTTCAAATTCTAAGGTAAAATGCCTTTATGTTTTCAAAATTTCCTATTTTCAGAATTTCAAAATCAGTTTTAGCCTTAGACTAGAATAAACCCTTAGAAAGCATGTTCCCCTAAGGCTAGTACTTGAGCATCTCACCAACACATTAGGATTTCCTTGTTTGTGATTGCTAAACATAAAAGGGATTAGATGCATAGGCAAATTGCCTGGACTTAAGATGCTTATGTCAGTGCATCGATATAAGTCTGGGCATTAAATAACAAATAGATAGTAATCAAGTTAAGTTATTCAGTTTAGTCAAACATTAACTGATACATAGACTTAACTTGACTAACCAAGTGAAAGCTGCTATCCTCTGAATAGTCAGTAAGTAGCTAA
This sequence comes from Zingiber officinale, assembly GCF_018446385.1. Taxonomy (NCBI): domain Eukaryota; kingdom Viridiplantae; phylum Streptophyta; class Magnoliopsida; order Zingiberales; family Zingiberaceae; genus Zingiber; species Zingiber officinale. The sequence goes on from NC_055987.1 coordinate 39,884,136, forward strand.
CTGATTAGACAGATTTTGTAATGTCAGGTTCAGGGGGAGGTTAATTATTTTTCTATTTATTTTAAATTACTTTTTACAAAATACCTCTTTTTAAAAAAAGTCAAAACTGGTATCAAAATTAGTTTAAAACTTAGTTTTCAAAATTAGTTTTGAAAGTTAATTTTTTTTTTTTGAAAATGTGATTTATTTTTCAAATTTTAAACTTTTCAAATTTAATCTTGAAAATGACATCTTCTAAACTTAGTTTCTGATTTAAACTTTCCAAACTTAGTTTTAAATTGGTTTTGAAAATTAGATTCTTCAATTTTGAAAATTATATTTAGGTTTCAAAATATATTTTTGAAAATTTATCTAAATAATTACAAAGTTAGATTTAAATTTTAAGAAATTTATTTTGCTTAGTTTAAAAAACTTGACTTGAAAATTGAACTTAACCCTAATATTTTTACAAATTATGTTTCCAAACTGCAAAACTCTTTTTGAAAGATTAAGTTAAAATTGTAATAATCTTGTTAAAAAATTAATAGCGGCTATTTTTTTAAACTTAAGTCATTTTTTTTATGTTATACTCCCCTAAAATAATCTGACTTACATTTCTAAATTTTGTTTACCTTGCATTTTTTTTTAAGTTACCTTGTTGTTCTATGTTATCTTTTAATGAATGCAAAAGGGGGAGGGTTAGGTGGTTAAATAAGTTAAACAAACAGAAATAAAACAAAATCTAATAAAAGCTAACTTAACAACTTATGCTTATTTCTTACTTGCATATTTATCACTAACTTAACTAGATTGTCATTGCATCAAAAAGGGGGAGATTGTTGGTGCGGTTAGCACTAACGGTCTAACTCAAGTTTTGATGAATGATAATGTCACGCCCTAGGTAGTCCCTGCCAGAAGAAATTTCGGCAGCATCTCCCCTGTACGGATGACAATATAAAATTTCTTACAATGCCCTCAGGGTCATATATACATCGACCAAGACGACCAGAACAATAACAATAAAAATAAAAATACAAATATAGCAAGGATCCACGCAGTTTAATAGTAACAACTAAACATAAGCAGAGATAAGGAAAATATCGCAAAAATCCTACTCAACTACACCCATAAAACACAAATCCGATATCATCCAAACAAAAACCCGTCGATAACAAGGAATCGTACAAAATCCAAATTCCAGCAGATACAAGTCTGAAATATAGTCTAACATAATAAGAAAAACAAAAACAAGGATCCAAAGTGGAAATCCTCGCAACCTGGAGAGGGACTAGCGACTGGAACTCCTCCGGACAGCCTCAACCTGAAAAGAGTAATAACGAGGTGTGAGTCCAACACTCAGCGAATACCTAGTTGACATGCATAGTAAACTATAAAAAATAGCAATAACTATGCGAACAGTCTCCTGATATAACATATAGAAAATGTAAAATGGTAAGATAAGGAGTAACTGTACTAACCAGAACTTGGGTATAGGGATATCAAGGTCGTCAGACCCAAAGTATCATAAATCCTGTATGCATGTCAAACAATGCATCTATCCAATATGCAGCATATAAAGTGCAATAAACACAAGCAATAAATGCAAATAATGCATATGATGCCAATGACATGGCCTAGTCACCCCTACTCTCTAGTCAGCCGTCTCACACACGATGGTGAGACCGAGTGGGTAGGGCTGTGACAACCATGCACTCTGTCGTCACTGCTCCCGATGAGTGACCGAGTGGACGGGATGCTGTTGGAGTACACCTATCCTCCTACCCCAAATCATAAGTGGGGGAGCTCAATGCTCTCATCTCCCTGAGACAATTCAGTGGAGGGACCCCTGACGTGCTACCACGCTGCGTCACGCTACCCAGAGTGGACCAGCGGAGCATTGACAGAGCCAGCACTACACCATATCTGACATACCACTAACCCGTGAGTGGTGGTGTGTGCAGATCCATGTAACTGGCGATGTGCTCAACAATAATGGAGCTGCCAACCACTCAGCATGCAATCATGTAAGATGGTGCATGTCACTAAGTCGGGAAATATCCTAATCCTATCCCTCTCCATATAATGTGTACCAAGATATGTGGATCAAATAATATGATCTAGGTACACATGTCAAGTAGGGTATCTAACCAGTCCAGTATATCATAGAGCATGGCATGTCACTACCTCTATGACATAAATAATAAACAGGTAACAAACAATACATGCTTGGAAATAAATAGTGACATGCCGATGCAGATATGATCATAATTTTTACTACTTGTTAAAATCTACTAAACATATCAACAAGACGTATCAAAATAGATAGGTCAAGGTACCCGTCTCCAATAGAAAAGTCCAATCTAGTCCAAATCTGACGTCGAGATGCTCGAGCGTCAAAGTCCTGTGCCAATCAATATATATTTTTATTTAGCTAAAATTCATAAGAATTTAAATAGCTAAATAAAATCCACAAGACTAAATTAGGGAAAACCCTAATCCACAATCACAACCTACCTAATTAAATCTAACGGTCAATTAGGGTTAGTTACCTAATCCCTAATCACCAATTAGATTAGTAATCTAAACCTAAATTAAATCCAATAGTTGATTAGGATTAATTTCCCTAACCCCAATCATTCCATTAAATTAATCTAAGCAATTAAATCTAATCACACTAATGATGTATCAACTAGTGATATACTAACCATCTAGTAATCCATATCATCTCCAATTCAACACATACCTAATTCATCAACAATACAAATCAATTACCCTACTTCTTACCTTTATCCACAATCCTCCCTTCTGTTGATCCACACAAGGAACCGATGCTTGATCAAAGAACACCACAGCAAGACCTCTTTGGAAATTCCTCCTCACTGATGGATGGGTTGCTGCCGGCACCAAGAACACTATAAACAATTCCAGCTCCACAAAAACAGAACCTCACCTCACTGATCAGATCAAGAGAAAAGATCACACAAACATCTCAACAACTAAACGAACATGACGCCTTACCTTCAAGATCGTAGCTAGGGCACGCCTTTGTCTTCAAGACAACTGATCAGAGAAAACCCAGAGAAGAGGACTTAAGAGTCTACCCTTGTCATTGGCGATAGTGGTGTCGACGCACGCTCCCGGCTCTCGACGATCTAGGGCACCGATTCGCAAGATGAAATGGGTTCGGTGAAGCTAGCCCCTATTTTGAACCTCCTATAGAAGACCCTCGCCAACGATCAGTTCTAGCCCGATTCCAATGGTGTCGACAGTCAGCGCAAGGGAGGATCGGGTGGCGCTCGCGACGAGAAGGAAAGCTAGGGCACGCGACTACGGCTGAAAGCAATCGGGAGAAGGGGCTCTGCCGGCGGTTTTGTACGCGAGGGTAGGAGAGGAACGAACACGAGCGCGGCGGCAATGGCGTGTCGGTTGGGGAAAGGAAGAAGAAACGGTCGAAGGTTGAGGGCTCAGGCACGCAGGGGAAGGAGGAAAAATGGAGGAAAGAAAAAGAAAATAAAAGAAAAAAAAGAAAAGGAAATGAATTAAAGAAAATAGACATTTCCTCGTTAAAACGGGGTAGCCTAAACAGGGTTTCCCGGCCCCAATACTGATCCCCGTAACTCGAGCCATACGGTCTCCAAAAAATTCTCGAAAAATTTCTAAAAATTCTGAAAAATTCCCTTATTATTATTCCCCCTTTTTCGATATTTTACATTCTCCCCCACTAATAAAAATTTGGTCCACAAATTTTATTATCTACAATCAGCAACTACTAGCAACAGATAAAGAGTATAAATGCTGAACGGTAAATTAATCCACATACCTCAAGTGAAAAGATGGGATTATCGAGCTCGGATCGTATCCTTGAGCTCCCAAGTAGCCTCCTCGTCTGAATGATGCTGTCATCCGACTTTAACTAGTCGGATAGTCTTGTTCCATAGCTGATGCTCCTTCTGGTCCAAAATCTGTATCGGAACCTCCTCGTAGGTGGCGTCAGGCTGAAGGGCAATTGGTATATCAGACAACACATGAGCTGGGTCAGCTATGTATCTTCTCAGCATAGATACATGAAATACGTCATGCACGCCTGCCAGAGCCGGTGGTAGCGCTAGGTGATAAGCTACTACTCCAATCCTCTCTAGAATCTGAAAAGGGCCACCTTACCTCTGAGGCCAATGTACCGCAGAGCCAGCTTACCTCTGAGGCCAAATCTCTTCGCCCCTTTCATGGGTGAAACTCGCAGAAAAACATGGTCACCAATAGAGAACTCCAGGGGTCTGCGTCTCCGATCAACATAACTCTTCTGGCGATCTTGTACCTCGGACATCCTCCGTCTAATAGTACGGACCAACTCTACCTCCTGCTGAGTTCTCTGAGGTCCCAACAGCTGGTCTCCCCAACTTCATCCCAGAGGGTAGGTGTCCGACAAGGCCTACCATACAACGCTTCAAACGGTGCCATCTAGATAGCCGAATGAAAGCTGTTGTTGTAGGTGAACTCTACCAATGGCAAATGGTCCTCCCAATTGCCTCCGAAATCCAATACAAAAGACCTCAACAAGTCCTCTAGAGTCTGAATGGTCCACTCTGACTGTCCATCTATCTGTGGATGGAAAGCTGTACTGAAATAGAGCTGAGTGCCTAAGGCCTGCTACAGACTCTGCCAGAACCGGGATGTGAACCGTGGGTCTCTATCCGAAATAATACTCAAAGGAACACCATGTAATCTGATGATCTCCCGGTAATACAGATCTGCCAATCGATCTAGGGAATCAGCCTTCTGGATCGCTAAGAAGTGCGCCGATTTGGTTAATCGATCAACGATTACCCAAATCGCGTCATGGCCTCAACGTGTCCTAGGCAAACCCACCACAAAGTCCATGGTAATATGTTCCCATTTCCAGTCAGGAATAGGAATTCGCTGAAGTAATCTGACAGGTCTCTGGTGCTCAGCCTTCACCTGCTAACAACAAGACATCTAGCTACAAATTCCGTGATGTCTTTCTTCATACCGTTCCACCAATAGGAACACCTCAAATCTCGATACATGTGGGTCCCACCTGGATGGATAGTAAATCAAGAATGATGAGCCTCCTGAAGTAGCTCCTGTAAGACCGGGTGAGACTGAGGTACGCATAATCTGCCTCGGAAGTATATAATACCCTCCTCATCTCGTGTGAACTCGGTCTGCTACCCGGAAGCTATCTGGCTGCCAATAAACTGCAAATGTTGATCACCGGCCTGGGACTCTCGGATCCACGTCCTAATCGACGATTGAGCAACCATGGTAACCAGAATACCCTGCTCTGTCTGTCCCTGCTCCTGAAGGCCCAGCTCGGAGAAACCTTGAACCAAGTCTGTGACTGAAATTCGGTGGCAAGCCAATGTCCCTCTGGACTTCCTGCTGAGTGCATCGACAACCACATTAGCTTTCCCCAGGTGATAGCTAATGGTACAATTATAATCCTTCAGGAACTCCATCCATCTTCTCTATCGGAGATTAAGTTCCTTCTGGGTGAAAATATATTTGAGACTCTTATGATCAGTGAGAATCTCAAATATAATGTCGTACAGATGATGTCGCCAAATTTTCAAAGCAAAAATGATGACGGCTAACTCTAAATCATGTACTGGGTAGTTCTTCTCATGCTCCTTCAACTGACAAGAAGCATAGGAAACTACTCTGCCGTACTTCATCAGAACAGCGCCCAAACCCTATAGAGATGCGTCGGTGTAGAGCATGAATCCGTCCTCTCCAACGGGAAAAACCAAAACTGGTGTCGACACTAATCTCCGCTTCAGCTCCTGAAAGTTGGTCTCGCAGCTTCTACCCATGTGAACTTCAAATATAGATGTTTTCGTCGAAACATCTCTAGAAGTATGTGAAGGGGGTGTACGTGATTCACCTCAGATCAGAAATAGATTACAACATTGTCAACAAAGATAATGGAAACCGATCCAAACAACCTAGGAATACCAAAATCCTCGAGTCCATAAAAACATCTAGGGCTTTGTAAGCCTAAATGGTAAAACCTAAAACTCATAATGCCCGTACAACATGCATACTCAACTATAAGTTCCCCGACAACAAATCTGAAATATGATCACTAGCTACAAATCACCAAAGAAATAGATCATCGGATGTGAGAGCAACGCTCCATCACAAGAAATACTACATATGTGGGAGCAACGCTCTACCACCATCAATGCAACCTATATGGGAGCAGCGCTCCTCTACAAGCAATCTACAATATGTGGGAGCAACGCTCCACCACAACAATCCAAATCATGTGGGAGTAACACTCCACCACAAACAATCCATAATATGTGGGAGCAATGCTCCACCACAACAATCTATAAATACCGTTGGAGCATTGGTAAGCCCAAATGACATTACCAAAACTCATAATGGGCGGAATGTGACCACCCTTGTCTGGTAATCAATAGTGGCATGATATGCTGACAAACAATCCATGCCAAGAATAATATCAAAGTCAACCATTTCCAGTACTAAAGGATCTATAGTAAGTATCATGTTGCCAAAGTCTAACGGGCAACCTCTAACCTCCTGAGTGATGTCCACTGTATCATCGGACGATAGGGAGACGGTTAGTCGCTGCGGTCTAAGAATAAGTAGTCTTCCTATGTCCCTCATAAAGGCATGGGATATAAAAGAATGCGAGCTACCAGTATCTATCAGCATATCATCGGATAATGCATAAATTAAAATCATACCGTGGAAAATGGATCCGTCAGCCCGCTGTGCATCCTCTCTGGTAACCGCATGAATATGTCCAGTCTTTGGCGGTGGTGGAGGTGGTAGTGCTGCCAAACGCTGCTGCGCCTGAGTTTGAGCCTGCCACTATGACGGTGCCGGGTACTGAGCCAGAGACGGATAAGTAAACTGAGATTGATACTGGACCGGTGGCTGTGGCTGATACTGCCCCTAAGTCAGATACTGTGGTCCCGGAACAAAGCTCTATGGTACTACGAGGGCACCGGAGTGCTCCTGTCCATGCATGCCATATGCAGCTTCTGCCGGGGGAGCTATCCTCTGCTGGCTATACGAAGATTAGGCTCTCCGCCCTCCTCGATAAGCTCCGGTCTAGCTGGGTTGTCCTCCATGATCAGACACTTCAGAAGCCATATGTTGAGCCTTCAGCGAACAATCTCGGCTTAAGTGCCGGGGCAGTTTGCAATAATAGCAAACAGACTGTTCTAGGGAGCAGGCTGTGGTGACGTGGTCTTTGGACCCACATCTGGTGCAGTGAGTGTCGCTAGCGGGCTGTTTCCGGTCCTGCTGAGAAGACCGGGAACATCTTGATAAAGATCGCCCTAATTTTTTAGGCTGACCAGAAGCCCCAGCAGTACCCTGACCTGACAGAGCGTGACCACTCTGCTGCTGTCCGGTAGCCTGTGTCTGCTGGATCTGTCCTGATATTTGACCCGTCTGCTTCCTTTTCTTATCCGGATACGCTCTTTGGTGAGCTGATTCTATCATCAGGGCTCTATCCAGTGTCTCTATGTAAGATGAGTTCCCAAAGACGACAAGCTTTACTTGTAGATGCCCATCCAATCATTAAATAAACTACTGTATATGAGAACTGCCCTCAGTAACTAGTTCTGGACAAAATTTGGCCAACCGATTAAACTCGGCATTATACTCTATCACCGAGCGATTGTTCTGTCGCAGACTCAGAAAATCCTGCCGGCGGGTCATTTGATATGCCCGTGGAAAGTAGAGGCTCTCAAAAGCCTCTCTGAATCTAGACCAAGTGATGTTCTGCTCACCCATAATAGAACGTTGCGTAACCCACTAGGTGTCGGCCTCATCCCGTAAATGGAAAGCAGCCAACTATGCTTTCTCCCACTCGGAGCAAGCCATGTAGAAAAAGGTCAGCTCCATGGTCTCTATCCAGGACTAAGCCACACTCGGATCAGTCTCTCCTCGGAAGAGTGTGAATCGACTCTTCATCGACTCTGCTAGTGCTGGGATCCGGGCTCGTGCCACGACTATATCAGTGAGGTGGATAGGGATCGACGCAGGAACCGGCGGAATCCTTGGAGCTGGTGCTACAAGTAGTACTGCTGGATAGACTGGGGGAGGTACTCCCGGTGCTGCTGCACAAGCTGGAGCCTGAACTACTGATGGTACAGCAAGGTCGATATGGGTGGCCGCGGCTGGAGGTACGGTAGGCGATGGTGCCGGAAATGGAGCAACCGCTACCGTTGGTGTGGGTGCTGAGTACACTGTAGGCTCGACTGGAGCAGGTGCGGGGTATGCCTGTGTACCCCTGGTGGTACCGTAAATACGGTAGGGGTGGGTACAGCGGGTGCAGCAGAGGTAGGTACCTCTAAAGGAGCCATCGGGGTCTGAGAGCCCGACGCGCCCGTAGTATCCTGAGTCTGTTCTTAATCGATAGGCTCAACCCCAGTAGGCGTCTATGGGGACTTTGCCGCTAGGGACTCCAACGTCCTCTTACGTGGACGTCCTGCGCCACGTCTCGGCGCGGGAGCATGTGCATCTCGCCTCATATATGTTGAATTATAACACAGATATTACTACAAGTAATTAAAATCATAAAATTACCTTTTTACCTATTTACCGTCAGGAGATGTTCCGTCGCTGTCCAGTCCCTATACATAACCTCAGAATCTTGTACGAGAAAATTGACGAAAATCCGTACAAATCCAAAATGGAAGTTCGAAACATAATCATAACGAAAATCCGTACAAATTTGAAAATGCCCAGTTTGACTCGCAAACTTGGCTCTGATACCAAATAAATTGTCACGTCCCAGGTAGTCACCGCTAGAAAAAATTTCGATAGCATCTCCCCTGTACGGGTGACAATATGAAATTTCCTACAATACCCTTAGGGCCATATATACATTGGCCAACACGGTCGGAACAATAACAATAAAAATAAAAGTACAAATATAGCAAGCATCCACGCAGTTTAATAGTAACAACTAAACATAAGCAGAGATAAGGAAAACATCGCAAAAATCCTACTCAACTACACCCTTAAAACACAAATCCGATATCATCCAAACAAAAACCCGTTGATAACAAGGAATCGTATAAAATCCAAATTCCAGCAGATACAAGTCTGAAATATAGTCTAACATAATAAGAAAAACCAAAACAAGGATCCAAAGTGGAAATCCTTGCAACCTGGAGAGGGACTAGCGACTGGAACTCCTCCGGACAGCCTCAACCTGAAAAGAGTAATAACGGGGTGTGAGTACAACACTAAGCGAATACCTAGTTGACATGCATAGTAAACTATAACAAATAGCAATAACTATGCGTACAGTCTCCTGATATAACATATAGAAAATGCAAAATGGAAAGATAAGGAGTAATTGTACTAACCAGAACCTGGGTATAGGGATATCAAGGTCGTCAGACCCAAAGTATCATAAATCCTGTATGCATGTCAAACAATGCATCCATCTAATATGTAGCATATAAAGTGCAACAAACACAAGAAATAAATGTAAATAATGCATATGATGCTAATAACATGTCCTGGTCACCCCTACTCTCTAGTCAGCCATCTCACACACGATGGTGAGACCGAGTGGGTAGGGTTGTGACAACTGTGCACTCTGTCGTCACTGCTCCTAATGAGTGACCGAGTGGACGGGATGCTGTCGGAGTATACCTATCCTCCTACCCCAAATCATAATTGGGGGAGCTCAATGCTCTCATCTCCCTGAGACAATCCAGTGGAGGGACCCCTGACATGCTACCATGCTGCATCACACTACCCATGAGTGGACCAGCGGAGCACTAACAGAGCCAGCACTACACCCTGTCTGACATACCACTAATCCGTGAGTGGTGGTGTGTGCAGATCCATGTAACTGGCGATGTGCTCGACAATAATGGAGTGTCAACCGCTCAGCATGCAATCATGCAAGATGGTGCATGTCACTAAGCCAGGAAATATCCTAATCCTATCCCTCTCCATATAATGTGTACCAAGATATGTGGATCAAATAATGTGATCTAGGTACACATGTCAAGTAGGGTATCTAACCAGTTCAGTATATCATAGAGCATGTCAAGTCACTACCTCTATAACATAAATAATAAATAGGTAACAAACAATACATGCTTAGAAATAAATAGTGACATGTCAATGCAGATATAATCATAATTTTTACTACTTGTTAAAATCTACTAAACATATCAACAAGACGTATCAAAATAGATAGGTCAAGGTACCCGCCTCCAATAGAAAAGTCCAATCCAGTCCAAATCTAACGTCGAGATGCTCGTTTCGCGTCAAAGTCCTGTGTCAATGAATATATATTTTTATTTAGCTAACATTCATAAGAATTTAAATAGCTAAATAAAATCCACAAGACTAAATTAGGGAAAACCCTAATCCACAATCGCAACCTACCTAATTAAATCTAACAGTCAATTAGGGTTAGTTACCTAATCCCTAATCACCAATTACATTAGTAATCTAAACCTAAATTAAATCCAATAGTTGATTAGGGTTAATTTCTCTAACCCCAATCATTCCATTAAATTAATCTAAGTAATTAAATCTAATCACACTAATGATGTATCAACTAGTGATATACTAACCATCTAGTAATCCATATCATCTCCAATTCAACAAATACCTAATTCATCAACAATATAAATCAATTACCCTACTTCTTACCTTTATCCACAGCCCTCCCTTCTGTTGATCCACACAAGGAACTGATGCTGGATCAAAGAACACCACAACAAGACCTCTTTGGAAATTCCTCCTCACTGATGGATGGGTTGCTGCCGGCACCAAGAACACTGTAAACAATTCCAGCTCCACAAAAACAGAACCTCATCTCACTGATTGGATCAAGAGAAAAGATCACACAAACATCTCAATAACCAAATGAACATGATGCCTTACCTTCAAGACCGTAGCTAGGGCACACCTTTGTCTTCGCAACAACTGATCGGAGAAAATCCAGAGAAGAGGACTCAAGAGTCTACCCTTGTCATCAACGATAGTGGTGTCGACGCACGCTCCCGGCTCCCGATGATCTAGGGCATGGATCCTCAAGATGAAATGGGTTCGGTGAAGCTAGCCCCTATTTCGAACCTCCTGTTGAAGACCCTCGTCGACGATCGGATCTGACTCGATTCCAGTGGTGTCAGCAGGTAACGCAAGGGAGGATCGGGTGGCACTCACGACGAGAAGGAAAGCTAGGGCACGCAACTGCGACTAAAAGCAATCGAGAGAAGGGGCTCTACCAGCGGTTTTGTATGCGAGTGTAGGAGAGGAACGGATGCAAGCTTGGCAGTGGCAGCGCGTCAGTTGGGGAAAGGAAGAAGAAACAACCGAAGGATGAAGGCTCGGGCATGCGGGGGAAGGAGGAAAAACGGAGGAAAGAAAAAGAAAATAAAAGAAAAAAGGAAATGAATTAAATAAAATAAACATTTCCTCGTTAAAACGGGGTAGCCTAAACAGGCTTTTTCGGCCCCAATACTGATCCCCGTAACACGAGCCATACGGCCTCCGAAAAATTTCTAAAAATTTCATAAAATTTCCTTATTATTATTCCCCCTTTTTCAGTATTTTACAGATAAAATAGGTTAAGTTAGTTTTGTTATTATCTAAAACTCTGATCAAATGTGTAGGAGAAGCCCAAACAGGTTGACGGGCTGACCTGATGTCTGGCACGAAGCCCAGCTAAGTTGACGGACAGACCAGATAGCTGGCACGAAGTCCAAACAAGTTGACGGGTTGACCTGACGTTTGGCACGAAGTGCAGCTAGGTCGACGGGCTGACCAGATAGCTGGCACGAAGCCCAAACGGGTCGAAGGACTGACCAGACGTCTAACAGGTAAGTAAAGGTAAGTCACTGGAGGGGAGTAACTATGAGGGTGCATTCCCGGGAAGGGAACTTAGGTGCCGATCTGACTTAGAACCATTTCGAAACTCTAAGTCGAGATCTTGACTAGATTTCGATCGCGAAGAGATGGAATCTAATTAATACTCTACTTGTTAAACTTGAACTGTGCTAACATTTTGTTTTGCTGGATATATGTATTATATAGTTTTACCTCTGGACTAACGTTTTCTTACAGGAAGGAAGCTGTTGGAAAACTGAGATTCGGGCGCCCGGGATGGATCCAGGTGCCCGGAGCCAAAAACTTATACCCAACGTCGCCTCGCCAAGTGGAGCTCACTGATTGGCTCGGCTACGTCACATTTAAGGCGCCCTAAAGGTTCCAGGTGCCCCGAACCTCATATATAAGGAGGGTCAAGGCTGGAGACAGAAATACAACTCACGATCTGGTCTTCTGTGCTCCTGCGACGCTACGAAAAGCTCTCCGACAAATCGCCAGTTTGCTTTGTATTCTTTTTATTGTCGGTCCTTTCATTTTCTAATAATTCCTATACTTTCTTTGTAATTCTCATTTCGAATTATTAGTAATTGCCCACTGAAAGCACCCTTGTGTGCGAGGCTTGGAGTAGGAGTCGACACAGGTTCCGAACCAAGTAAAAAATTACTTGTGTTATTTCTCTTTGCTTTACACTTTTCTGCTACGTACTTTCGACAAGTTTTAAATCGATATTCACCCCCCCTCTATCGAACGCTTACGATCCAACAGAATCGGCCATATTTGATGACAATGTTCTTCTTGGCGATTAGTCCAAAGAAGGGCAACCTTGCTCTGATACCATTTGTTGGTGATTGGTGGCCAGTTAGAAGGGGGTTGAATAGCTTATTACCCCAAATCATTTACTTCTCTATAATGTTAGTTGCATAGCAGAATAAAACTAAAACAAAGAAAGCAATAAGAATGAAAACAATCAAACTCTAACACGTTTCCTTTATGTGGTTCGAAGATTGCTTACTCAAATTCCATGACTTGTCCTTGAGGTAGACGAACCCTCAATCCATCAATGGATTAGTCCTTGGTAATCTCTGGCTAGAGCTTACTCCTTCTTGATGGAGTAAAACCTCTAACAAGGCTCTCTTCCTCTTTATAAGATGAAACTTAGGTTTAGGAGGAAGAGAAAGACTTGGAAGCTTAAGGTTAACTTAGGAGTTTTTCAACAAGAGTTAGTAACCTCTTTCATCCCTTAAAGCTCCTTTAAATAGAGAGGAAAGAGTTGATCTCGAATTAACTCATTTCCTGCATCAGTTGATTGGTCCATGCATTAGTCGACTGGTATAGCCATTAGATACAACCAATGACACTCTGCAAAATCTAGGATTTTGTCAACAGCTACCAATGACTTTCTACCAATCGACAGGTGCCACTACCAGTCAATTGGTCTTCACAACCGTCGAGCACAGAACCATTCTATTCTCTCATGAATTTGGACCAGTCGACTGGTGAAAGTACCAGTCGATTGTTCCCTTACATTCACTCACTCTCATGCTCTCCGGAGTCGCTCTTGAAGCCCTCATCCTTGGCCTTCGTCCCTCAAATCCACTTGAGCCCGTAGCTCCTCTCCATGTCATCCTTTGCGTTGCCTTGAAGTCCGCTTCCCTCAGCCTACTCCTTTGCTCCTCGTCTGGTGGTCCTTCGGATGCACCATCCTCCACCGATCTCAAGGGCTCGAGCCATAGGATGAGATTTTGCTTATGTGTTTCACCAAATCCTACATAACTCAAACACATATCAACACCATATAAAACCTAACTTAAATTTTTTGGCACACATCAAAACTATGATCATACCCGATCAAACCTAGATCGATTGCACCCACAAAGTTGACTAGACGCTAGTGAACAAAAAGTTTTGATTGATCAAGGTTAGCTGGATGTTAATTGGACAAAGGAAGTCTTGGTATGTTGAGGTCAATTGGAAACTAGACAAGATGAGAATTTAATTTTGATAATGCTAAAATATGAGTATCAATCGATTGATAGGGTATCTCGATCGACTAAGAGATGCAAAATCTCAAAAATAGGATTGCTGCATTAGTGTTACAATATTGCTACAGAAGTTGCATACAATGTTTTACTATAGTACCAATCGACTGATGGATTTGATTAGTCGATTGATTGGTAATGTAGCAGCATATAGAAGTTTCAAAACTGGACTAAAAAACTTGAATGATTATGATCGATCGATTGATAGAGTATATCAGACGATTGATGTCATTATTCGAGTAAACAAAGAGTTCTAAACTCGTCTATGGAGAACATCATGAATTAATGTATCTACCATAAGGTCAATGGGAGTAAGATTTGTTTTCATTATATATGTGGATGATATTTTAATTACAACCAATAAGGGTATGTTATAAGAGGTGAAACAATTTCACTCTAAAAATTTTGATATTGGTGATGCATCTTATGTCATTCACATTATGATTCATAGAGACAAGTATTGAGGTATCTTAGACTGTCTCAAGAAACATGCATCAACAAAGTTTAGAGAGATTTTGGATAAAGAATTGTTCACCAAGTATAGCTCCCATTTTGAAGGATGACAAATTTGATTTGAATGAATGCTAAAAATAATAAAGAACATTCCATATGCTTTTGTCGTTGAAAGCTTAATGTATACTTAGGTTTGCACAAGACCTGACATTGCATTTGTGATTTGAATGATAGAGCGATAACAAAGTAATTAATCCAAGTATAGACCATAAGAAAGATGTAAAGAATGTGGTAAGATACCTTTAAGTAACAAAACACTACATGCTTATACAAATGAACTAAAATTTGGAAGTATTAGACTACTCCAATCCAAGTTAGACTTTATTTCAGTTATGTTGATTCTTTGAAATTAACATTTAGATACATATTTTGTCAGCAGAAGGAGTTGTATCTTAGAGATATGAAGCAAAAATTTTCTATTATTTCCACTATAGAGATGAGTTGGTATTTTATTTTGAGGCTACCTCACATGGTGCATAATTGAGGAGTTTTATTTCTAGGATTATAATTGTGGAATCTCTCTCTAAATCATTAAGTATATACTGTGACAATTGAACGATTGTTTTTATGGCTACTAAAGTGATAATTGAAGTAAGCACATCGACATTAATTATCTAACCATGAGAGAACATATTAAAATTAAGATACGGGTTATTATTGAACGCATTAGCACTAAATTGATAATTGTCGATCATTTAAAAGGCATGCCATTATTAAAGTTTAAGGAACATGTGGAAAGAATGAGACTTGGTCGATTCATTGGGTTATCAAGTTTGAAACTCCATTTTGATAATTTCTCATATTTGTGTACACATTCATTGATTTGAGAAATATCACTAAAGTTGGACCTTAAATAAACATAGAGTTTATTTATTAAGGTATATTGGTTTGAGAAATATGATACATTGTCAAGCATGGGGGATAATACTTATTTTGAGAGGACCTATTACCATAATTCATGTATTTTGTTTACTCCTTCAATAAGTGATGAAAATATGTGACAATCTACCACCCAAGTGTAAGTACCCCATAAAATTTTAAGAGGACCTAAACCCAAGTGACGCTTCTGAGAGACAAGAAGCTGAAACAGAAGACTGCTCGAGGAAAGAAGACCGAAATTGGGTTCGAGTGAGCTCAACTTTGGATGACCATTGAAATCATCCAAAGTGATTGGAGCAGAAGCCGGATAAGTCAACACAAAATTGACTTGTCCCGACGCTTGGACCAAGTCCAAGCACCCGGACTCCAGGTGCCCGGACCAGATCTAGGCGTTCGGACCACCCTGATACCGATCAGGGTGCCTCGCCGAGCCATTGTAGCACGGATATGTATTGCGTCCACGCTTGTGATACTCCAAATGCCCGGACCAGTCCAGGGGGCCCAGGCAGGGATAAAATTTTATCCCTAATCCGTAGCAAAGCATATAGACTTGCACTGCTAGAGGCGTCCAGATCGGGTCCAGGCGTCCGCATGTGCCATGTCATCAAAATGGTTATTTTGACCAGTGGAACATAAATAGAGCTCTGATCCTCTTCATTATGGGATAACACACTTGCTTTAACTTCTATAATCTTCGTTTTTGATTGTTCATCCTTTTAACGCTGTAAGAAGCTTCTCCACTTTCAAGATAGGAGACTTTTATTGAGCTCAATTCTTACTTGGATTAGTAACCACTCAAATTGCAAATTAAGTAAATTCATTGTATCCTTACTTTCTTTTTATGCTTTTTATGCTTTTTACCATGATGATGGTAAAATTGTTTATAAATAGTGATTTTGAGATCCCTAAGCATACACATCTTCAGGAATTATTTTACCATCTATAATGAGGTTTGGGGTAATTAAAAAATTCTCAAAGATCATGAAGAATATTAGAGTTTTATTCAAGTCTTGTTGGAATACCAATGGGTGGAAGTATTATTTAATCCTTTTTTACATTCAGTTATTCGTCATATTTAGTGAGCTTAGATAAACATGATCTTAAGCATGATATTATTTATCATGTTTATTAAATTTAGGTAAGACATGATACTTAACTTTTTCTTACATGAAAATTGTGACAAAAAATGCGAATACGCTCGTTCCAGCGCTCCCGTCAATTCGTCTCAGGGTCAACACGGAGGAGGTAAATCACGGATGACTACTAACTTTTGAAATAGTAACTAGCACGTAAAGAAGATATTTTTTTTTTTTACATAAAAATAGTAACTAGCACGTAAAGAAGATATTTTTTTTTCTTACATAAAAATATTGAATGACCTAGAAGTTATAATCACAAAAAATGAATATTCTGATCAATTTAGCAGACATCAACCTGCAAAACCGCTGCCAATTTCAAATCCCTTGGTTGCCCGGAGAGATAACATAACATTTGCAACATCAGCTTCTAATTTATCAAAAACTGGACACCCAAGCCCCTAAGAGACAATGGAAGAAATGCAATTTAGAATGTTTTCAGCAAAATGAATTTGTTTTTTCAATTAATCCACCCAATCCAAACGGTTATAAACCATTGCAGAGAATACTCTATGAATAATAGCAAAGAACCTAAATTAAGTGAAACAATTACTCTTGGAACATTTCGAAGAATGCAAGTCATTACGCCTCCAACAGTCTCCCTTAACTCGCACATTGTCCATGGCCTCAATCATCTTTTGAGCATACTCTTGATCCGGAAATCTAACTTTAATGTTACTCTCAGTCTGTTAAGTTTTTTTTTTAGCAAAATATGACCAATTTTCCATAACATGATAACAAAATTGGAATACTGATTAGAAGAATTTAGAGTAATCACGAACTTGATCTAGGGCCACTGTCTCATTATCAACAACACCTTCAGGAAGCACAACTTTGTGAACTTGAGAAACGTATGTTAAATCTTGCCAGGAATAAAAGACTTGGTGTTAAGCCAATATGCAAGCACTGCAACAAACTTGATGATGGCAGTTAACTTTAATCAACTAAATGTTAAATGATGAAAAATCAGTTTGTGTAGATGGGACATTCTATCAGCCATGCGGTAATATTGGAACTATGTGATAGATAACAAAGATTCTTAAAAAGAGAAATATGAAAATCTCTGTGTATTCCGAGGTAAGAAAAACTAAAAAAATGGTAAAACATTGGAACACAGAAACCATGAAGTAGTCAAATCTAAGCTAATCAACAGTTATGAATGAACATGTTAGTCACAACGTGCATCCCCAGTTCAATATCAAGTTCAATAAGCATGGCATTAGAGGACTCCAAGTGTAGTGTCCTGTTTTTTGGTAACAAGGATAATACATGTAGCGACAGTTATCCAATGGAGATGCAGAACGCCATCTGATTGTTTATGTCAAAACACGATCAAAGTAAAACAATGAAGAAGCCCACCTCGCATACATCTTAAAAATCTTTTTTGCAATAACTCCTGCAGCAAATCTGCCAAGAGTTCCTATTGCTGATGATCTACCACCTCCCTATAGTTCCAAAAGGGTGCAATTGGCCGTGCATGCTCTCATGTTAAAAAAATATTCCCACCCCTAATTAATTTAACGTCAGTTATTAGTTGATCCGATGATTTATCTCCTTTTACATAACCTAGGAACGAGTTATGAGGAATACCTGATATGAGCGTAAATACCTTTTGCTACAACAAAAATATGCAATTGGCGGTCGACTATAAGTTGACCATCCCTAGCCACTTGACGATCAACACGTAATTTACATCCTTTCATATAATCCGGGGATGAGCTGCTAGGGGCATCTAAAGTGAGTGTAATTTTCCCAGAAGGACACAATTGATCCAACTTGCATGAGTGTTTTTTTCTAATAGGTCTTGAGGTCAATTTCTAATGGGTGCAAAATATATGATTGGGTGTCTGACATCCTCATGCAAAGGATCACTGCACTAGGACAAAATATCCCCCGTGATTTACTTACATCTATTTTATCGTGCAACCACCGATACTAAGCCTCTTAGATTGAGTAATATCACCTTTTGCTCCAACATAAAAGTAAAAAATATCGCTTTCATGGGCATAATTAAATTGGTACTTGAGTGGTAGATTGTCATATGAGAACAGGGATTGAATCCTTAAGGGAAAAATACCTTAAGGAAGAAAATCCCTCCCACCTAGAGAGCTCATTTGGTCATCATGATTTACTCCCTTCATTTCACTGTGGGACCGATGATAAAAGCACATATGCTTGGACTTTATCTCCATGATTGTGATGTGAGAAATAGTAACAAACATCATTTTAGGATAAGAACTAGAAGGGACTATCAGGAAACTTGTATTGCTCTCAAAGCATATTTTAAGTTGTTGTATCTGCATGAGAAGGCCTAGACGCTATTGACATTTCACTATAGTCCTGCAAAAGGCCATGTATCAACATGTCGGGAACATCAGAAAATGGACTTTCATTATCAGTTATTTCAAAGCACATTATAAGTAGAAATTGATATCAAGAGAAAAAAAATAGCCGTCTTAAATTTAATGAATCCAAAAGTGATTTATATATATATATATATATATATATATATATATATATATATATATATATATATATATATATATATATATAGTTAGTTAGTTAGTTAGTTAGTTAGTTAGTTAGTTAGTTACAAGGAAAACCTAAACCTTAAAATGAAAAAATAAAAGACTAAATTTCTATAAAAGTTATAAATAAATAATTTTAATAAATTTATATAATCTAACATCCCCCTCAAACTCACGATACTACTGTCAGAAACATTGAGAGTTTATCAAACAAAAAATGGAAGCACGAAGCGAAATGAATTTTGGTAAACATATCAGCTATCTACAGTGAAAAAGGAACAAAAAGTAGTGTGATAGTGTCAAGTTGTAGATGTTGGCGAGTGAAATGATAATCTATTTCAATATTCTTCGTTCTCTCATGGAAAACTATATTGCGTGCAATTTGAATGACACTCTAATTATTACAATGAAGAGAAATAGGTTTTTGAAGAAATATTCCTATATTTACAAGCAACCAACATAACCAAACAATCTCACAAGTGGTGACAGCCATGGCATGATATTTAGCTTCTGTGGAGGATCTAAAAATAATATCTTGCTTTTTACTCTTCCAAGAGATAAGAGAATCTCAAAAAAAAAAAATATAGATTTTGATAATCGACTTACAATCCATAAGGTTGCTCGCCCAATCAGCATTAGAGTATGCACAGAGTTCTAACGAGGAAGTAGAAGGGAATAAGAAACTCTAAAACTGAGTTCCCTAAAGATACCGAAGAATGCAAAGAACAATAACCCAATGAACTATGATCGGTGCAGTGACAAACTAACTAACCACATGTACAGCATACGCAATTTCAGGATGAGTCACAATAAGATAAACCAAGCTTCCAACAATTGTACAATAACAGTTAGGATCTGACAAAGGAGAACCATTTGATGGAGAATACCTAGCATTAGTCTCAAGGGAAGTATCAGCTACCTTGTTGTCAGTGAGGTATGTACGCTCAAATAGGTCAGCTATGTACTTTGACTAAGATAAAAGATAACCTTTAGGTGAATAGGCAATCTCGATCCCAAGAAAATAGCGTAGTAAACTCAAGTCTTTCATAGTGAAACAATGAGCTAATTTAAACTTTAAAGACTCAATTCCATCAAAATCATCACTAGTAATTATCATGTCACCCACATATAAAAACAAAAGTATATGACCTGCACGCATACATTTGACAAATAAAGTTGAATCATGATTATTGGGACGAAAGCCAAGTGAGGTAATCACTATGGAGAACTTTGCAAACCAATCACCAAGTGCTTGTTTGAGTCCATAGAGAGCTTTCTGAAGCTTGCAAACTTCACCAGATCGGTGAGCAACTCTAGGAGGAGGCACCATATACACTTCTTCTTGAATATCACCATTCAAGAAAGTCTTCTTGACATCCATCTGAGATATTTTCTACTGACAAACAGAGGCAATGATAATTAGCAGATGAATAGTGGTTATTTTAGCAACAGGGGCAAAAGTCTCCTCATAATCTATGTCATACTCCTGAGAGTAATCTTTAGCAACAAGACGAGCTTGTACCGTTCGACTGAACTATCATATTTAGTTTTGATCTTATAGACCCAACAAGAACTAATAGTGCGTTTCCATGGTGGCAGAGGTACCAAATCCCAAGTATGAGTATGATACAGAGCAGTTAATTCCTCGTACATAGCACTCTACCAAAGAGGGTTACCAACAGCTTTTCTATAGGATAAAGGCTCAGAAAAATAATTAAAAGAGGCAACAAAAGAAGCAAAGGAAGTAGAATAATAAGAATAAGCAAAATCAAGTAATTTAGTAGACTTACGAGGATGTGTAGACCGACGAATAGAATTATTCGCAATCTTATGAGGTGATGGAATAATTGCAGGAGGGGAGGTGAACGATGTTGGAGCAATCCCAATGGTCCATGCGACCATGTATTTTGGTGTTTGGGTAAAGAGTTTAAGTTATGTTCACTCTTGTATTTGATATGTGTATTTGAGTTGTGCATGTTTGCACGATACACATTTGACTCAGGTTGATGGCTTCGGGTCCTTTGAAGGATGGCGCATCCGAGGGACCGTGAACAAGACAGCGAGGACAAGGGCCTAGGGATCTGGCAAAGGAGAACCATTTGATGGAGAATACCTAGCATTAGTCTCAAGGGAAGTATCAGCTACCTTGTTGTCAGTGAGGTATGCACACTAAAATAGGTCAACTATGTACTTTGACTGAGATAAAAGATAACCTTTAGGTGAATAGGCAATCTCGATCCCTAGAAAATAGCGTAGTAAACTCAAGTCTTTTCATAGTGAAACAATGAGCTAATTTAAACTTTAAAGACTCAATTCCATCAAAATCATCACTAGTAATTATCATGTCATCCACATATAAAAACAAAAGTATATGACCTACATGCATACATTTGACAAGTAAAGTTGAATCATGATTATTGGGACGAAAGCCAAGTGAGGTAATCACTATGGAGAACTTTGCAAACCAATCACCAGGTGCTTGTTTGAGTCCATAGAGAGCTTTCTGAAGGTTGCAAACTTCACCAGACCGGTGAGCAATTCTAGGAGGAGGCACCATATACACTTCTTCTTGAAGATCACCATTCAAGAAAGTATTCTTGACATCCATCTGAGATATTTTCTACTGAAAAATAGAGGCAATGATAATTAGCAGATGAACAGTGGTCATTTTAGCAACAGGGGCAAAAGTCTCCTCATAATCTATGTCATACTCCTGAGAGTAACCTTTAGCAACAAGAGGAGCTTGTACCGTTCGACCGAACTATCATATTTAGTTTTGATCTTATAGACCCAACAAGAACTAATAGTGAGTTTCCATGGTGGCAGAGATACCAAATCCCAAGTATGAGTATGATACAGAGCAGTTAATTCCTCGTGCATAGCATTCTACCAAAGAGGGTTACCAACAGCTTTTCTATAGGATAAAGGCTCAGAAAAATAATGAAAAGAGGCAACAAAAGAAGCAAAGGAAGTAGAATAATAAGAATAAGCAAAATCAAGTAGTTTAGTAGACTTACGAGGATGTGTAGATCGACGAATAGAATTATCCGCAATCTTATGAGGTGATGGAATAATTGCAGGAGGGAGAGGTGGAGGATGTGGGAGTAATCCCAATGGTCCATGCGACCATGTGTTTTGGTATTTGGGCAAAGGGTTTAAGTTAGGTTCACTCTTATATTTGATATGTGTATTTGAGTTGTGCATGTTTGCAGGATACACATTTGACTCAGGTTGATGGCTTCGGGTCCTTTGAAGGATGGAGCATCCGAGGGACCATGGACAAGATAGCGAGGACAAGGTCCGAGGGAAGCGACTTCGAGGCATACGCGAATGATGACATTGGGACGAGCCACAGGGTTGAGTGCATTCGAGGGACGAGAGCCAAAAAGAAGTAGGCTTGATGGCAAGAGGTCAAGGCTACAAACAAGCGTCAAGTGAGTCATAAGGGTGAGGGTACGAGTGCATGAGAGATTGTACTTGGAGTAAAATATTAGTTTTAGGGTTTTACTGTAGAGTTATTGTAGCGTTAGTGTAGCAACACTATAGTTGTACTGTAGCGTTACTGTAGCAGTCAACTTCATGTTTTAACAGTCGACTAGTGCAGTCGACCTGCAGTCGACTAGTGCAGTCGACCTGCAGTCGACTGGGAGCAAACAGAATGCTTCTGTTTGTTCGGTCAGTGTGGAGCAGTCGATTGCTAGTTTTAGCAGTCGACTAGTATCAAGCCGTTGGGATGTAACGGTTGAATTTTCACAGAGGGCAGTCGACTGCATGTTTTGGCAGTCGGCTGGTAGGCGGTGTTTTCAACCCAAGGCCTATATAACCAAGGCTTGGAAGCTTGGTTATCCCTAACGAAATTAGTGGTGGTAAACCCTAATTAGTAGTCTATTAGTCTCAAGAGTCTTGGTTGGTGTTGTGGTGAGGTTTCTCCACCCATAAGGAGCGACTTGAGATAGTCAGAGTTTGTCGGGGGCTAATCCATTGACGGATAGGGATCGTCCACCTCAAGGACACGCCATGGAGTAGGAGCCCTAATCTCCGAACCACATTAAACGAACATGTTAGTGGTTTGTTTGTTTTTCTTTCCTTTAGTGTTTAGCTTTCATATTTGTAGTTAGTTTGTATTTCCGCTGTGCATACTAACAAGTGTAGGAAGAAAGCTATCGATTTGGGGGCACCGTCTATCCAACCCCCCTTCAAGCCGGCCACCGATCCCCTACAAGTGGTATCAGAGTCGAGGTCGCACTTCATTGGACTAATCGCCGAGAAGAGCAAATATAAGAAAATGACCGGCTTGATTGAACCGCCGAAGTTTGAAGGCGGAGGCTTATGGGACATCACTTATTGGATGATGAAGATAGAGGTCTTCTTCGACATGGATTGGGACACCATGATGGTTGTAAAGGAACCGTTCGAAGTCCCGAAGGATAAGAAAGGGAAGAAACTCCGACCGCGATATTAGACGAAAGAGCAAACCTCACGGTCAAAGGAAAATTCAAAGGTAATATCGATTTTAATTGATATTTTGCCTAATGATGTGATGAGGTGTGTAGGTGAGTACGAGAATGCTCACAATTTGTGGAGCAAGATAAAGAAGGTTCAATGGGAAGAACTCATGCCTACACACGAAGAGGAAAAATCTGAACAAAAGGATGAAGTGGTCCAAGAGGAGAAGAAGGACCAATTTGATGTGCAGACCAATTCAACATCAAAAGAAGAAGAGGAAGTGAATTCGGTCACGTTCGAGGAGAAGGAGGATGAAGAGAGGTCATCCACAAGTGTGGATGAGGAAAATGAGACATCATCCACATCCTCAAGGGTTGAAGAAGAATCCAAGATAAGCGAAGAAGAGGTCTTGGAGGTCAACCTAGTGAGCACCTCCACCTAAGCAAAGTCAAAGGACCATATTGTGTGCTTCGGGTGCAATGAGAAGGGACACTACAAGATTAGGTGTCTATTGGGTAAGAAGAAGGTAACTCCTAAACCCAATCAAGTTATTTTAGACACTAACAAGGGTTGTAGGAATGAAGAAGCCCAAAGAAGGAAAATGCACATTATATGCCTCATGTGTGGAGAGAAGGGCCACTATCACACAAAATGCCCCAAGAAGGGAGAGATCAAGAAGCTAGCACAATTGAAGAAATGGGAGAAAGAGCAGAAAAAGAAGAAGAGCTCAAGTCAAGGGGGAGCTTCAAGGGTAAGGGAGGTATACTCTAATTTGAAATGCAATTCAAATTTTCATTCCTCCTTGCATGCTAGGAAAAATAATGTTAATCATTATATGCCCATGCAAAATTTTGGATTTAAATATCATGATAGGAATAGGGTAAGTGTAGATCAAAACCCTAAGAGATCAATACATGATAAATCTAGAAATGATAGACCTAAGGAGACCCAAGGCATTAATCCCAAGAAGGGGAGACATATGCCTAGAAAAATGGGTAGGTCTAGGAATGTTCATGGTGGACACGTTGACTCTTGGTTTAGGAACATAGAAAGGGAAAATCAAGCTTTGAAGGTAAAGCTTGATAAATTGGAGAAAATCCTAGAAAAATTCAATGTTGGATCTAAGGATTTGGGTATGGTGTTGAGTAGTCAAAGACCCAACAATGATAGATCGGGTCTAGGATATCGATCTAGTGTCTCCAATGCTAAGGGAAAGTCTTATGCTAGGGTTGCATATAACTATAGCAAGGAGATGCCAATAAATGACAAGAGAAAACCATTTAAAGGTAAGGAGAAACTAACCAAGGACAAGGTGTCCAAGTTTAAAAAGGTTAGGTTTGTAGGCCAAGTGTCACCGGAGGTGCACTGATTTGGCCTAATCATTGTAGATGAGTCACCTAGGGAGGTGACTAAGGCTAAGAGCTCTAAGGGGAGCTCAAAGAGTCAAGTAGGGACCCATGGCCAATGGATCTCAAGTGAGTTTTACTTAGGAGTCTAGAGGGGTCATGAAATGTGCCAAGTGGTTTAGAGACGGACTTGAGTCTCAAACCTAGGGTTTTGGCACAATTGGGTTACATTTCATGCTTAGAAATATGACATTAGGGGTCATATATCATGATAATTGGTTTTTGATGTATAAATTTCATATAAACCAATGCTAGGGATGCATTGTGGGTTAGTATGGGCAAATACATCAAGAGGAAGTCAAAACTAAGACTTTAGGTCAAGGTTCAATTGAACTTTTTAGCTAGTTTTATGTTTTGTGTCAATCTTGGGATTTGTGATAAATATATTTTTATATATATTTTTCTCAAGTAGACATTGATAAAATAGATCTCTCTACAAAATTTGAGAATTTTTGGAGGTCTGTGGAATTTCTGGTGCATTTCTGAAGTTTGCTCAGAAAGGTTGATTTTTGCATGAATAGTGTACTAGTCGACTGCTACAGTTAGCAGTCGACTGGTAACAGTATTTTCGAGCACAGAATGTCTCTGTAAGCTCATTTCGACAAGGGCAGTCGACTGGTACTTCTTGCAGTCGACTGATACTAGTCTGAAAGTGTTTTCAGCACTGGATTTTGACCGGGTCAACTCGTTTAGATGTATGAGATCCATGGGGGATTAATACACGAGTTTAGGGTTAGTTGGATGATAAGTTTTCAACAATTGGGATATTGTTCAAAAGCTTTTTGGATGTTAGGCAAATGGGGAGAAGTAAGGTTTAGTTAGGAAAACCTTAATGCCTTTGCGTAGGGGGAGCCTTGAGATAGGTTCTTAAAAATCCATGTGGGAAAATTCCTAGCTCAATGGGGAGCATAGGTGTAGGGGGAGCCTTGGGATAGGTTCCAATGCATGTTTGTATTTTTATTTCGGCAGTGTAAGTCCAAGTGTGTAGCCTTGGCAACGTAAGTCCATTCGGTGATGTAAGTCCAAGTGTGTAGCCTTGACAACGTAAGTCCATTTGTTTTAGCATATTTATTTTCTATTGTTTTCCCTAACTTAAACGTATTACCAAACATCAAAAAGGGGGAGATTGTTGGAGCAATCCCAATGGTCCGTGCGACCATGTGTTTTGGTGTTTGGACAAAGGGTTTAAGTTAGGTTCACCCTTGTATTTGATATGTGTATTTGAGTTATGCATGTTTGTAGGATACACATTTAACTCAGGTTGATGGTTTCGGGTCCGGTGAAGGATGGAGCATCCGAGGGACCGTGGACAAGGCAGCGAGAACAAGGTCCAAGGAAAGCTACTTCGAGGCATATGCGAAGGATGACATTGGGACGAGCCGCGGGGTTGAGTGCATCCGAGGGACAAGAGCAAAAAGGAAGTAGGCTTGAAGGTAAGAGGTCAAGGCTGCAAAGAAGCGTCAAGTGAGTCATAAGGATGAGGGTACGAGTGGATGAAAGATTGTACTCGGAGTAAAATCATAGTTTTAGGGGTTTACTGTAGCATTACTGTAGCTGTACTATAGTGTTGCTATAGCAGTCGACTGCATGTTTTAGCAGTTGACTGGTGCAGTTGACCGTGTAGTTGACTGGGAGCAAACAGAATGATTCTATTCGTTCGGTCAGTGTGGAGCAGTCGACTGCTAGTTTTAGCAGTCAACTGGTATCGAGCCGTTGGGATGTAACGGTCAAATTTCCACAGAAGGCAGTCGACTGGTAGGCGTGGTTTTCAATTCACGACCTATATAACCAAGGCTTGGAAGCTTGGTTATCCCTGACGAAATTAGTGGTGGTAAACCCTAATTAGTAGTCTACTAGTCTCAAGAGTCTTGGTTGGTGTTGTGGTGAGATTTCTCTACCCATAAGGAGGGACTTGAGATAGCCGGAGTTTGCTGGGGGCTAATCCACCGACGGATAGGGATCGTCCACCTGAAGGACACGTCGTGGAGTAGGAGTCCTAATCTTCGAACCACATTAAACGAATGTGTTAGTAGTTTTCTTGTTTTTCTTTCCTTTAGTGTTTAGCTTTCATATTTGTAGTTAGTTTGTATTTTCGCTGCACATACTAACAAGTGTAGGAAGAAAGCTATCGATTTGGGGGTATCGTCTATCCAACCCCCCTTCAAGCCGGCCACCGATCCCCTACAGAGGAGATGTCTAGAGAATACTAGATTTAGTGAAGCCGTCATGTGGAAGAGTAGCCATGGTGGAGGCTTCATTGGTGTCGGTACAGAAGGGATCAATGTGAATAAGATCTGCATGAGTCATGTCATGTGGTAGAAGAGATATGGAGAAGAAAAGAATATGCTCAAGAAACATAACATAACGAGAGACATACAATTTTTTACTAACTAGATCAAAATAATGATATCCCTTTTGACCAACACCATAACCAAGGAAGACACACAAAGCATACTTAAAGGACAACTTATCATGCTCAACGTGTGGTGGAGAACAAAACAGGTATAACGAAAAACACATAAAGAGGAATAATCAGGAGCATGACCATACAGTTTTTGAAAAGAAGATAAATTTGAATTGTGAGAAGTTGTAATTCTATTAATTACATGAGTAGCAATAAGAACTGCTTCTCCCTAAAAAATACTAGGAACATCTGCAAACAATAAAAATGAACGAGCTGTCTCAACAAGATGTCTTTGCTTTCTCTCTATAACCTTATTCTGTTCTGGTGTTTCTCGACACGAGGTTTGATGTATACTACCTTCTGATGCAAATAAATGAGAAAAAATTATTGAAAGTGTACTAACCCCCAAATTATAATGAAATACTTGATAACCACTTAATGTTGAGTTTTGACAAGAGCATTAAAGATCATAAGATAATTAGATTTGTGTTTCATAAGATAAACATAAGTATAACAAGTGCAATCATCAATAAAAGAAATATAATATCTTGATCTCCCTTTTATAGTAACAAGAGAAGGCCCCCACACATCAGTATGAGTAAGATCAAAAGGATTAGGAGAAAAAGATGAACTTTATTGAAAGGTAACGCAAAAAAATTTTCCACTTTACAACCACTACAATAAAAAATATCATAACTTTTTAAAGTTCCTAATACTCCAAATGAAGCTAAGAATTGTAAACAAGACTCTGAAACATGACCTAGATGAGTATATCATAAATAAAAATCAGAAGAAGAATGACTCAATCAAAAAGATGACAAATTGACACTAGAAGCTGCAACATTTAGTACTTGAAGCTTATGCAAGACATAGAGTCCCTCTTGCCTACGGCCTATCCCAATCACCTTATGAGATCCGGGGTCCTGTACATAACAATTAGATGAAGAAAAAGATATTGAATATCTAGACTCAAACAAATGTCTAACAAAAATAAGATTAAATATAAGACTAGGAATATAATAAACATCAGGAAGAGACAAGCAAGTTGTAACAACAGAACCAATACATAATAATGGTATCGGAGTACCATCAGCAATCATAATTGATAAACATGAATTAGAAGATAAGGAGATAAAAGATGATAAGTTAGGCGGCATATGATGAGATACTCCAGAATCTAAGATTCATAAAAAGGAAGATATACCTGATGTACTAGAGGATGACAAACCTATATAAGAAGATGGAGACATGGTAGAGGGCTGTGAAGTAAGGAACTATTGAAACTGCTTAACAATATACAGATCTAAAGAGGGGACAACCACTGCATTACTAGATTGAGATAGTCTATCTGGCAACTGTTATGGTTGATTACCAGATTTCCATGAAGCATTCTAATGTAGCAATAGTGACTGTTGAGGTCGTTGCTGCTGATATTGCTATTGTGGTGCTCATTTTTGTTGTTGTAGTAGTTTACCTTTGTTGAACAATAATGGACACTGAGACTTTCAATGTTCTTTTTCTTTGCAACAAGTACACTCATCACTAGAAACCTTCAAAGTCAACCTATTTTGATTATGCGGCATAGACCATTGTGGTGTTGTCACGCCCCGGGGGAGTCCCTGTCCGAAGAAAATTTCGGCAACTCCTCCCCTGTACGGCTGACAATCTGAAGCATTTCTACAAACACAATATACATTAGCCACATGCGGCTGGAATATATACACAACCACGCAGTTAATAATCTCAGCCTACACGGCTGGATAATTATAACAACAACCACACAGTTATATATATTTTTATCAGCCCACTCGGCTAAAATCAAAACCAACACAGCGGAAAAACATAAAGACAAGCCTATACAAAACAAATCAAAACACTGCTAGCCGGCTAGGCTTACACCATACAACAACATAACACTCCGGAAACAAAATCAGAACACAAAGCCAAATACACACATTCATCTACCAAAATACAAATAAACAAAAATGGAGACAGGTCTTCTGATGTGACGTGGGGACCGGCAGGTAGGATACTCCAAGCGACTCCATAAACAACCTGGTACTTGAAATAAAAAATAGTGTCCACGGGGGGTGAGTTCAACAACTCAGCGAATACCAATAGACATGCCTAGTAAGATATATCTAACAGCAATAAATATGGAATACAACTTCCTAATCATATATAGGAAAATGCAAATCTGAAAGGTAACTGAAGAAGTTGTACTCACCAGGAACTCCTATCCAGAACAAAAGGGTTGTCAAACCGAGAGTGTCATAAATCCTGTATGCATGTCAAACATATGCATCCAACCAAATGCAGCAAATAAATGCAGCAAGAACAAGCAATAAATGCATCAATGCATATGATGCCAATGACATGTCCTGGTCACCCCTGACGCCAGTCAGCCATCTCACACACGATGGTGAGACCGAGTGGGTAAGGTTGTGACAACGGTACACTCTGCCATCACTACTCCTAATGAGTGACCTAGTGGACGGGATGCTATCGGAGTATACCTGTCCTCCTTACCCCAAATCATAAATGGGGGAGCTCAATGCTCTCATCTCCCGGTACACGATGTTGGGAGGGATCCCTGTCCTGCTACAACGCTGCATCACACTAACCCATGAGTGGACCAACAGAGCCCTTGATAGAGCACCTGCTGCAACACACCCTGCCTGAATATACCACTAACCCATGAGTGGTGGTGTGTACAGATCCATGTAACTAGCGATATGCTCACAATAATGGAGTCGACTATCGCACAACATGCAATCATGATGCATGACACTAAGCATGACAATATCCTAATCAGCATAGCAATATCCAAATATATATAAAATGGGTACCACAGTATCGATGGCCAGATCCGAGGATCTAAGGTACACAAGTCAGGTATGGTATAACACCTAGGTATTAGATAATCTAGATACACATGCCAGAAAATAAAATCCAGAACCTAGTCCTAACTTCAGTAACGCATGGTATGTCATTTACTCGAGGAACTAAGGTACTCATGGCAATAATCACGAGACATAAACATGGATACATAACAAACGCCCAACAGAACATGCTATGGGTACCAAACAGTGACATACCAAAGGCAAACATGATCATTCCATGTAGCTATAAAATACTATGCATATCCAATTGACAATATCATAAAAGATAAGTCAAGAGGTACCCGCCTCCAAAAGAGAGATCGTGCTAAACCAATCCCTCATCAAGACGCTCGTCTCGCCTCAAAATCCTACAAATCAAACATACAGATTTAGCTAATTACTTATGAGTTAAATAGCTAAATAACATCTTCAAACCTATTTAGGATAATCATAATCAAATACGATTATTGATTAACCACCTAAGCTAGAGCTAAACTGGTTTAACCCTAATAAAGTCATCATCTACCTTAGATTAGTTTAGGTTAAACATAAACCCCTCTCCTAATCCAATAACTTATACTCCACAAACGAAATTGCATTAGATCTATGTAAAACCATCCATCACCCAAACATGTACTAGGGTTTAGTGAATACCTCTAAGATGACAACAAGGTAGCAGTTAAGGGTAATTGAGTCTGTCCAGCGATGACAAGGTCCTGCAAATCTGATGAAGAGGAAGCAATGAACCTCCCTGATGGAATCCCTAATGCAAATTCCACCAAACACAACAACACTTACTGGACAGATCAAAAATCAATAAGACGGTCTATTAACAGCTTACCACAATTTGTGTTGGCAATGCTAGGAGCTATCCATCACCCAAAATCGGAGGTAGCTATTGGCCGATAGTAGTCGTAAGAGGACTGTAGAGATTGGCGATGATGGGATCAAAGGTGGCCGCTCAATATTGGTCACTGGAGGAAGATGTAGCCGTCTGAAAGCCGACCGCAACCAAATCTAGCAAACCTTGGACTCGAACCTTCACCTAGACCGAGAGATTGGAGACCGACGGCTTCGCCTCAGTTGGTGACAAGTGCTCAACGCTAGGGCAAAGAGAAAGCAGCTCTGCTCGGCGGCCGGAGGAAGAAAACAGAAGGGAAGAAGGGTTCGGCCGGCAGGAGCTCACGGCGAGAAGGAAAGCTAGGGCACGGGTAAAGAGCGACTGTGGAGACGAGGAAGAAGAAGAAATGGGGGAAGAGGAATCGGGAAGAGGAAGTGCCCGATTCCTCTTGCCCACTGCCTTACATGTGAGGGATGAGAAACCGTCGCCGGTTGGGAAAGGGGCGGTTAGGGCAAGGGACGAGACGGCGGCTCGGCGCGAGGAGGAGGCGTCGAGCTCGCGGTGAAGGGAAAAAAAACGAAGAAAAAGGAAATAGAAAATAAAAAGAAAAGAAAAGAAAATAAAAAGGAAAATCAAATATTTCCTCGCTTAAATGGGGTAGCCTAAACAGGCTTTCCCGGGGCCTAACTTTCATCCCCGTAAACTCGTCCATATGAGTTCCGAAAAATTCCAGAAAATTTTTTAAATATTTCGAAAAATTCCCTTATCATTATTTTCTATTTTTCGGTATTTTACATTCTCCCCCACTAATAAAAATTTGGTCCCCAAATTTCATTATCTATCATCAGCAAATACTAACAAAAGCTAAATAGTATAAATGCTCAATGGAACCATAACTTACATACCTCAAGTGAAAAGATGGGGGTATTGAGCTCGGATAGTATCCTCGAGCTCCCAAGTAGCCTTCTAATCCGAATGATGCTGTCATCCGACTTTAACCAGCTGGATAGTCTTATTCCGCAACTGACGCTCTTTCCGGTCCAAAAATTCGTACTGGAACCTTCTCATAGGTGACGTCAGGCTGAACGGGAACTGAGATATCGGTCAACACATATGTCGAGTTGGATATATACCTCCTCAGCATAAACACATGGAATACGTCGTGAACGCCTGCCAGGGACGGGGGTAGTGCCAGCCGGTGAGCTACTGCTCCAATCCTCTCCAAGATCTAGAAAGGTCCAATGTATCGCAGAGCTAGCTTACTTCTGAGGTGAAATCTCTTCAACCCTTTCGTGGGTGAAGCTCGCAGACATATTTGGTCGCCTGTAGAAAACTCCAGGGGTCTGCGTCTCCGATCAACATAACTCTCCTGGCGGTCCTGCGCCTCTGACATCGTCCGTCTGATAGTACGGACAAAATCTGCCTCATGCTGAGCTCTATGAGGTCCCAACAGCTGGGCCTCCCCAATCAAGTACACAAGATCTCAGCAAGTCCTCTAGAGTCTGAATGGTTCGCTTCGACTATCCATCTGTCTGCGGATGGAAAGCTGGTGCTGAGGGCCCAAGGCCTGCTGCAGACTCTGCAAGAATTGAGACGTGAACCGGGGGTCTCTATCCGAAATAATAGTCAAAGGGACACCATATACTCTGATGATCTCCCGACAATACAGATCTGTCAATCGATCCAGGGAATCAGTTCTCCGGATCGCTAAGAAGTGCGCGGATTTGGTTAATCGATCAACGATTACCCAAATCGTGTCATGGAATCGTCATGTCCTAGACAAACCCACCACAAAGTCCATGGTAATATGTTCTCATTCCCACCCAGGAATAGGAATCCTCTGTAGAAATCCGACAGGTCTCTAGTGCTCAGCCTTCACCTGCTGACAGACAAGACATCTAGCTACGAATTCTGCGACGTCTTTCTTCTTGCCGTTCAACCAATAAGAATGCCTCAAATCTTGGTACTTACGGGTACCGCCAGAGTGGATCACAAATCAAGAGTGATGAGCCTCCTGAAGTAGCTCCGACAATATCGGGTGAGACTGAGATACGCATAATCTGCCTCAGAAGTATATAATACCCGCTTCATCTCGGGGAAACTCAGTCTGCTGCCCGGAAGCTATCCGACTGCCAATGGATTGTAAATACTGATCTCCAACCTGGCCTCCTAAATCCTCATCCTGATCGAGGATTAAGCAACCATGGTAACCAGAATACCCTGTTTTGTCTGTCCCAGCTCCTTAAGGCCCAATTCGGAGAATCCTTGAATCAAGTCCGTAACCACAACTCGGTGACACGCTAAAGTCCCTTTGGACTTCCTGCTGAGTGCATCGGCAACCACATTAGCTTTCCCCGGGTGATAGCTAATGGTAATATTTCAGGAACTCCATCCATCTCCTTTGTCGGAGATTAAGTGTCTTTCTCAGTGAACAGATATTAGAGACTCTTATAGTCAGTGAGAATCTCAATGTAACACCATAAAGGTGATGTCGCCAAATCTTCAAGGCAAAAATAATAGTGGCCAGCTACAAATCATGTACTGGGTAGTTCTTCTCAAGCTCCTCTAACTACCGAGAAGCATAGGAGACTACTCTACCGTGCTGCATCAAAACAGCACCCAAACCCTGTAGAGATGCGTAGGTATAGAGCACGAATCCGTCCTCTCCAGAAGGTAAAAACAAAAATCGGAGCTGACACTAGTCTCCGCTTCAGCTCCTGGAAGCTGGTCTCGTAGTCCTCGAACCAAGTAAACTTCATGCCTTTCCTGGTCAGGTGTGTCAATGGCATAGCAACGCGTGGAAAACCCCCAACGAGCCTCCGGTAATAACTAGCTCGACAAAGGGAGTTGCGAGTCTCATCTTTAGACTCCGTCTACTCCCAACGGTATCAACCTCTATCTCCTGTGGAACCACGGTATACTCCTACTGGTGACCGTGTGTCTTAAACATCTCACAGAAGACAACCAAAATACGCACTACTGTATTCACATATAATGTTTCCGTCAAAACATCTCTAGAACTATGTGAAGATGGTGTATGTGACTCACCTCGGATCTGAAATAGATCACAACATTGTCAACAAAGACAATGGAAACCGATCCAACATCCTAAGAATACCAAATCATCGAGTCCATGATAACATCTAGGGCACTATTAGCCTAAATGTTAAAATCAAGAACTTATAATGTCCGTAAATCAAACATCCTCAACCATAAGATCCTCGACAATAAACAGATCTAATCACTAACGATATAAATCACCAAAGAATAGATCCTCCAGTGCGAGAGCAACGCTCTATCACACAAAATACCACATATGTGGGAGCAACACTCTACCACAAATAATCCGAAACAGGTATCTACAATAAATATGGGAGCAATGCTCCTCTACAAGCAATCCGCAATATGTGGGAGCAACGCTCCACCACAAACAATCCATAACATGTCTGGGAGCAACGCTCCACCACAACCAAAACATAAGTGTCCAAGGCACCTATCTATCCAGCTAGAGACTGCACGAGATCTCTCTACCACAGATCACTGTGGGTAGCCTAGGGTATAACAACCCAGTAAGTAAATCAAATCCATAGTCAACTCTATCATCATCCTAGTGAGTCGGTCACCCACTAATAGGAGAATTAGTTGATAGGGTAATACAACCAATAACATAATGTAGACACTCAACATATTACATTTAACATAGGTAGAATCATCATGATACTACCAACCATACACCTGGCACACATGCACACACAACATATGTATGATCGACATAATCCTCCAATTAGTACACACCAAACATACTCACAACATAGGTATAAATCATCGTGATACCTCCAACAATGCATACCAAACCTGTGTGCATATATCAACATAGGTATACTCGACAATACACCTCAAACAGCACTCACATGACATATATACACCTATGCCAAGAGTATAATCAACGTAATACTTCCAACAAATCATAATAGACACGAGTGTACACTCAGAACAATCATATAATGAACAAGATACCTCGAATATTACACCGAACACATCTGCACATATAACAACTCAGATTAAATCGATAAGATACCTCCAATAAAACACTCAAACACATGTGCACATTTCACAACATAGATTTAATCGACAAAATACCTCCAATAACCAATCAAACTACTCAGGTATAATCTACTAGAATTCCACATCAATCATAACTGGAAAAGTATACACCCACTACATCCAATTAGACCGTCCATCATAACACTCCTACTACGCATAATAATCATATGTACACACCACATAGATATGCAGAATCAACATCCAATCAACCTGATATTCCCTATGCCACCTTCTATGTTATCCAACTAGGTACATACAGTCTAAAATTAACGTACCCATGGAATAGGATACA
Organism: Zingiber officinale; assembly: GCF_018446385.1. NCBI lineage: Eukaryota > Viridiplantae > Streptophyta > Magnoliopsida > Zingiberales > Zingiberaceae > Zingiber > Zingiber officinale. The sequence continues at coordinate 39,919,447 of NC_055987.1, forward strand.
TCAATTCTCTATAGATTGACCAAACCGACAAGGGTATACGGCTAATTCAGTCTTTCCCCACTTCAGTACAAGCCATGTACTCTATGTGCTCAAGATATCCAACTAAGCACGAATAACCCAAAGCTCAGCATCTCTATAAAATAGAGTATGATGGTCCTCTACTGATCGGACCAACAAAACTAAGTCAGTTATCTACCAACTGATCAAGATTACATTAATCCTCTTCAAGCAACTATGGTAAATCAACTCATGACTACCCAAATCAACAAGTGTAAATCAGACTTCTACTGACCGATCTAAAAAGAGTAGATCAATTATCTACTAATGAAATTAACTAAGATAAAATGACACACTACTGGCTAAGTCAACATGAATATGTAAATACTATCCACTACACAGCCAATAATACCAGAGGCTGGTACGTGCCTCGATCTTCTAACCAACTACTCGTAACAGAAGCTAAAACTACTGGGAGTATGATATGAAAAATCACCAGAGCAAAAAATCCTTAATCTCTATTAAGGTCGATCAAGATCAGTGGCTAACCCATCACATGTAATATGTGGTACAACAACCATACAGGTACTAATAAAGAATACTAATACATGTCATAAACTATAATAATCAATAGTGCATATACTAACCAAAAAGGTAGGATAACATATACCAACATACCTCCTATAGCTTGGAGATGTCCTGCCGATGCCAGGTCCCAAAATCTAAAAAAAGAGTCACATCGAGAAAAATAAACATGAAATCTGAAACACAGGAAATACGACTCGTAAACCCTGCTCTGATACCAACATTAAATTGGTATCAGATAAATCTCGAAAATCCAGAACACATAGCAAGTATCGTATAACTTGGCCATGATACCACTAAATTGTCACGCCCTAGGGGAGTCCCTGTCCGAAGAAAATTTTGGAAGCACCTCCCATGTACGGCTGATAATCTGAAGCATTTCTACAAACACAATATACATGAGCCACATGCGGCTGGAATATATACACAACCACGCAGTTAATAATCTCAGCCTACATGGCTGGACAAATATAACAACAACCACGCAGTTATATATATTTTTATCAGCCCACTCAGCTGAAATCAAAACCAACACAGCGGAAAAACATAAAGACAAGCTCTTACAAAACAAAACAAAACACTGCTAGTCGGCTAGGCTTACACCACACAACAACATAACACTCCAGAAACAAAACAGGAACACAAAGCCAAATACACACATTCATCTACCAAAATACAAATAAACAAAAACAGAGACAAGTCTTCTGATGTGACGTGGGGACCGATAGGTAGGATACTCCAAGCGATTCCATTAACAACCTGGTACCTGAAAAAAAAAATAGTGTCCACGGGGGGTGAGTTCAACAACTCAGCAAATACCAATAGACATGCCTAGTAAGATATATCTAACAGCAATAAACATGGAATATAGTTTCCTAATCATATATAGGAAAATACAAAACTGAAAGGTAACTGAGGAAGCTGTACTCACCAGGAACTCCTATCCAGAACAAAAGGGTCGTTAAACCGAGAGTGTCTTAAATCCTGTATGCATGTCAAACATATGCATCCAACCAAATGCAACAAATAAATGCAGCAAGCACAAGCAATAAATGCATCAATGCGTATGATGCCAATGACATGTCCTGGTCACCCCTGACGCCAGTCAGCCATCTCACATACGATGGTGAGACCGAGTGGGTAGGGTTGTGATAACCGTGCACTCTGCCATTACTACTCCTGATGAGTGACCGAGTGGACGGGATGCTGTCGGAGTACACCTATCCTCCTTATCCCAAATCATAAATGGGGGAGCTCAATGCTCTCATCTCCCGGTACACAATGACGGGGAGGGATCCCTATCCTGCTACAACACTGCGTCACACTAACCCATGAGTTGACCAACGGAGCCCTTGATAGAGCACCTGCTGCAACACATCCTGCTTGAATATATCACTAACCCATGAGTGGTAGTGTGTACAGATCCATGTAACTAGCGATATGCTCACAATAATGGAGTCGACTATCGCACAGTATGCAATCATGATGCATGACACTAAGCATGACAATATCCTGATCAGCATAGCAATATCCATATATATATATATAAAATGGGTACCTCAGTATCGATGGTCAGATCCGAGGATCTAAGGTACACAAGTCAGGTATGATATAAAACCTAGGTATCAGATAATCTAGATACACATGCTAGAAAATAAAATCCAGAACCTAGTCCTAACCTCAGTAACGCATGGTATGTCATTTACTCGAGGAACTAAGGTACTCATGGAAATAATCACGAGACATAAACATGGATACATAACAAACGCCTAACAGAACATGCTATGGGTATCAAACAGTGACATACCAAAGGCAAACATGATCATTGATTGTAGCTATAAAATACTATGCATATCCAATTAACAATATCATAAAAGATAAGTCAAGAGGTACCCGCCTCCAAAAGAAAGATCGTGCTAAACCAATCCCTCATCAAGACGCTCGTCTCGCCTCAAAATCCTGCAAATCAAACATATAGGTTTAGCTAATTACTTATGAGTTAAATAGCTAAATCACATCCTCAAACCTATTTAGGATAATCATAATCAAATATGATTATTGATTAACCACCTAAGCTAGAGCTAAACTGGTTTAACCCTAATAAAGTCATCATCTACCTTAGATTAGTTTAGGTTAAACATAAACCCCTCTCCTAATTCAATAACCTATACTCCACAATCGAAATTGCATTAGATCTATGTAAAACCATCCATCACCCAAACATGTACTAGGGTTTAGTGAATACCTCTAAGATGACAACAAGGTAGCTGCTAAGGGTAATTGAGTCTGTCCAGCGATGACAAGGTCCTGCAAATCTGATGAAGAGTAAGCAATGAACCTCCCTAATGGAATCCCTAATGCAAGTTCCACCGAACACAACAACACTTACTGGACGGATCAAAAATCAATAAGACAGTCTATTAACAGCTTACCACAGTTTGTGTCGGCAGTGCTAGGAGCTATCCATCACCCAAAATCGGAGGTAGCTATTGGCCGATAGTAGTCGCAAGACGATTGTATAGATTAGCGATGATGGGATCAAAGGTGGCCGCTCAATATTGGTCACTGGAGGAAGAGGTAGCCGTCTGAAAGCTGACCACAACCAAATCTAGCAAACCTTGGACTCAAACCTTCACCTAGATCGAGAGATTGGAGACCGACGACTTTGCCTCAGTTGGTGCCAAGTGCTCAACACTAGGGCAAAGAGAAAGCAGCTCTGCTCGGCGGCCGGAGGAAGAAAACAAAAGGGAAGAAGGGTTCGGCCAGCAGGAGCTCACGGCGAGAAGGAAAGCTAGGGCATGGGTAAAGAGCGGCTATGGAGACAAGGAAGAAGAAGAAATGGGGGAAGAGGAATTGGGAAGAGGAAGTGCCCGATTCCTCTTGCCCACTGCCTTACACGTGAGGGAGGAGAAACCGTCGACTGTTGGGAAAGGGGCAGTTAGGGCAAGGGAGGAGACGGCGGCTCGGCGCGAGGAGGAGGCGTCGGGTTCGCGGGGGAAGGGAAAAAAATGAAGAAAAAGGAAATAGAAAATAAAAAGAAAAGAAAAGGAAATAAAAAGGAAAATCAAACATTTCCTTGCTTAAATGGGGTAGCCTAAACAGGCTTTCCCGGGGCCCAGTTTTCATCCCCATAAACTCGTCCATACGAGCTCCGAAAAATTCTAGAAAAAATTCTAAAAATTTCAGAAAATTCCCTTATCATTATTCGCTATTTTTAGATATTTTAAAGGTGTTGCAAAAATAAATGGCGTAGATGGTGCAATGGTCCTCTTATCAACCTAAGACTTAAGACGAATCTCCTCATCTAGAAATTCATGTACTACTAAATCAACGGAAGGGAGTGTACTATGATGTAAAATTATTCCACGTAATCCTTCAAAGTCATCACAAAGAGTCATCAAGAATTGGACCAGACGTTGTTCTTCTCTACAAGTGACTTAAGTTGGGAATGCTCACAATTTTGAAGATTTTGTGATTTCTATCTGGTCCATAGTTCTAACATGGTAAAATAAAAATCTTGGATGCCCATATCTTACTGCCGAAGTGTGTGGATATCTGCTTCTAATTGATATTATTTGACAAAGTTAGACTGCATGTATAATCTTACCAGATGATCCCAAATCTCTTTGGTTGTCTCGTACTTGGCCAACTAAGCACCAATGGAGTGTGAAACAGAATTATTAATCTATATAATAATCTTTACATTATCAGTCTCTCAAACATCCAATGACTTTGCATAATCATCAATATTGATGTCTGTAGGTTGAACTTGCACACCTAAAACATGTCCCCACGTAGATTTTCTCGACAAGAAATTTTTTATAATATATTTCTAATATGAATAATTTTTCCATCCAGTCAGACACTAATCAATTGAAGCGAATCATATGTGTGACCACTCATGATGATAGAATGAATTGTGCTAACGAATAATCGAACAACAAACAAAACCAAGTTGGTGCGAAAACAAAAGAAACCTAATCAAAACTCTAAGGTTGCGCCAAAAAAAATTTTCAGGGCTTTGCCCCCCAAAAATTATAGATCTAATTAATAGTTCTTCAATCAAATTATTAAAAAAACATAAATATAATGTTGGTGCGGGAAGCATCCGACGATCGAACTTGTGTTTTGATAATGGAAAAGGATTCAAAGTTAAGGTGTTTTGTTTTCTAACAAGTCTACTTGAGGATGTCAGGAAAGTCCTAGCTGCGGTTAGGCAAAGGGAAAAATCCTAGGGGGTGGTAACTCTAGGTCATAGGGGGTGGTAACCCTATGCGGAAAGTTTTGGCAGGTCGATGTCTTCAGGCAAAAGTCCTAGGGGGTGGTAACCCTAGGTGGAAAGTCCTGGTGTCGCGAACTAGGTGAAAGACTGGACTGGCCGGGAAGCGGATGTCCAGCAGAAAGTCCGGAAGCGTCGAGTGCTGAGCAAAAGTCCAGTCGATCTAGAGGATCGACTGGCAACAGGTAAATCTCCTGAGTGGAGTAGGTGAGGACGCGTTCCCCGTAGAGGGAACAGTAGGCGTCGGGTCGACCTAGGGTTTCCAGTCGAAAATTCGAAGTCAGACCCGGACAGTCCAGAGACTGTTGAACTTTCATTCATATTTATAATATTATGTGTGCTAACTTTGTCTTGTAGGATATGTGTGTAGTTTGTAGACTAACACATTATGCAGGGACAAAAGAGCAACATTAGCCTCGGATGAACAGTGTCCGAGGCGCCTCCATGGAGCTTGGAGGGGCCTCGGGTGCGAAGGTGAGCTGGCTGTGCCTGGAGTTGGAGGTGCCTTAAAGGGCAGTGAAGGCGCCTTGGACCGCAGCATGGAGGCGCCTTGAAGGCGCCTTCAGAGGGATAATGCGCGACTTGATCAGCACTTATCGACGCGTGCAACCCGGGGCTTGGAGGCGCCTCGGACAGCCTTGGAGGCGCCTCCAGCACCCTTTATAAGCAGTGTTTGAGCACCTCTTCTAGAACAACTCTCTCTGAATAATCTCTTGCTACGTGCTGCGAACCTAACGACCCAGAAGTGCTGCGACGCGACACCAACGACCCGAAATTACGCTTCTCCATCTTTAGTTGTCGGTATAAAGTTTATGAGCTGTAAATTCCTATAATTGTACAAATTATCGTGCTTATAGTTGTTGCCCACCGAAAGCGATCAAGGATCGCGGGCCTTCGAGTAGGAGTCAATCTAGGCTCTGAACGAAGTAAATAGTTTGCCTCTTTGTGTGATTATTTTTATTTCCGCTGCATTTACTCGAACGGTTTTACGATTCCGAAAAAGTGAAAGCCACGAGCGCTATTCACCCCCCCTCTAGCGCAGTCTCGATCCAGTAATTGGTATCAGAGCGGGGTCATTTTGAATCAGTGCAACCACTGTTCAAGACAATTTTCTCGTGGTATTTTTTTTTTGGTCGATTAGAATCTAGACTCATAGCTATATTCTAATTTTTTTTTCTTGAATCGATTTTCTGCTAAAAGTTGGTTAATACCACTTGAGCTTGTTATTTTTTTTACTTCCTCCCGCACTACTAATCCAAGACACAGTCTTGGAATAGATCTTTTTGTTTTTGCTTATTTAAGTCTAAAATGACTCAACAAGAAGGATATAGCACTGTTCGTCCCCTACTATTTTTCGGAGAAGACTTCGGATATTGGAAGGGGCGAATGGAGATATATCTGAAGATCCATTTTGACACCTGGATGATAGTCAAAACAGGACTACAACTACCAACTGGTACAGACGGTAAGCCTACATCCTGCGAGAACTGGGAGCCATCGTTTATCAAAAAGGTGGAAGCCGACGCCAAAGCTACCTGCACCATCCAGTGCGGTCTTACCAAAGAAGAGCTCAACAGAGTCGGTCCATTCTCCTCCGCGAAGGAGCTTTGGGAGAAACTGATCGAACTTCACGAGGGCACCTCGGAAACCAAGGTAAGTAAGCGTGATTTGTTACTTAATAAACTATACAATTTAAAATGCAGGAAGGCGAGACGGCAAGTTCGTTACACGCTCAAATTCAAGATATTCTGAATTCCCTTCATGGAATCGGGCAGAAGGTAGAAAATAGAGACATAATAAGATATGCTCATAACTCGTTTCCAAGGAGTACATTGTGGGCATCAATGGTAGATGCCTACAAGGTCTCCAAAGACTTATCTTCTTTAAAGTTAGACGAGTTATTTTCTGAATTTGAACTTCATGAACAAACTAATGCACAGCCATCTGAGAAGGGTATTGCTTTGGTTGCAGGTACGAGTCGAACACGGGAATCAAGAGTACGGCGAAAAATTGAATCGGAATCAGAAGACGAATCCGACTCAGAAGATTCAGAGGATGAACTGACTAGCGAACTTGTGAACCTTGTGAAGAAGCTCTACAAGAAGAAGAAGGGCTTCAACAAGAAAGATCTGAAGAAGGCAGTTCAGTCCAAGCAAACTCAAAGGTAAAATTCGAAGTCACTTGTTACGGGTGCAACCAGAAGGGGCATATCAAAGCCAACTGTCCCAACCAAAAGAAGGCCAAAAAGCAAAGAAGAAAGAAGGCCCTGAAAGCAACCTGGGATGAATCTTCTTCAGAGGACGACGACGATGAACTTGATCAAACAAGTCTACTCGCACTGATGGCCCGGGACCAGATCATCGAGAGCGAGTCAGAAGCCGAGTCCGAGCAAAGTCACGGATCCGCATCCGTTTCAGAAGGGTCAGACTCCAATGTAAGTATTCCAAGGCTTAATAATTTAGTTAATTACTTACTTCGCGAACTAGCTAAATCAAACCTTAGGATTAAATCACTTCTAAAGGAAGTAGTCGTCCTTAAAGAAGTGACAAACACTAATTCTTTACTTGATCAAGTTCAAGCTGGAAATTCTACTCAAGTTCAAAAACTTGAGGAAGAAAACTCTAGTTTGAAAAATCAGGTAAAAGACTTAAAAAATATGTTAGAACGGTTTTCTTTGGGATTCAAGAATCTGGACCTAATTCTTGGAACTCAAAGAGACGTCTACAACAGAACTGGGCTAGGATATAAAAGTAAAAAGAAATATAGATCTTATTTGTCCTTAATAAACAAACAAGGTAGTAAATTAGTCCAAGCATGGGTCCCCAAGTCAAAATTGATCAATCAAGTTGGACTTGGCCAATATTGGGTTCCGAAGGATCAAATATACTAACTCGATAGATCATATCGAGGCTATGATCCAGGGAGAGCTAAAAGAAAAACGATCTTAAAAATTTAAAATTTCAAAATTCAAAATCAATAAAAATTTGAAATTAAATCAAAAATTCGAAATTCTAAATTCTAAATTCTAAATTCAAAATAAAAAATTCAAAATTCTAAATCCTAAATTCAAAATAAAAAATTCGAAATTAAATTTTAAATCAAAAATTCAAAATAAAAAATTTGAAATTAAATTCTAAATTCTAAATTCAAAATTCAAAATTTGAAATTCAAAATTCAAAATCAAAATTAAAAATTTGAAATTAAAATTCTAAATTCTAAATTAAAAAATAGATGGTGGATCCAAACTAGCTGGCACCTCCAACTGAACTACCCGACAGGGTAACTGAACCTAATTTACCCGAAATGGGTAAAACAAGAGTAGATTACCCGGCAGGGTAATTAAGGCTAGTTTAAAAAAGGGATGAGTTTAACTTGAACCACAGTACCGGTGAAGTTTTTGGATGATAGTACGTTAGGAAAACTTGGGCATCGCATGTCTAGGAAGATATGGCTTCGACCTGGTGCATTTAGCCAAGTGGAACTGACCGAAGCTACCCTTAAATGGATCCTAACAAGTTAGACCAAGGATTAGTATTAAGTTCAATGGGTAGGACAATTTGGAAAACCTCGAAGGCATGGCTACTTTAATAAGCTCCGAGTGACTCACCATAGCCCAGAAGTTTATCCAAAGAATGCTTACTTGTTGAACCCAAAGCAAAACCTGAATCTAACACAAAGTTAAACCAGACCCTTAAATTCAACAATAATTCATCTCACAACAATTATAGGATTCCCTGATTGACAATCTAGATCAGGTGAGATGACTAAGAAATTAAAATTAAATTAATTACCTTTAAATTTCAAAATTATTTTAAAAACTTAAATTTCAAAATTATTTTAAAAACTTAAATTATTTTAAATTTCCAAATTATTTTAACTTAAATTTCAAAATTATTTTAAAAACTTAAATTTTAAAATTATTTAAAAAAAATTAAATTATTTTAAATTTCAAAATTATTTTAAAAACTTAAATTTCAAAATTATTTTAAAAAACTTAAATTTCAAAATTATTTTAAAAACTTAAATTTCAAAATTATTTAAAAAAAAACTTAAATTATTTTAAATTTCAAAATTATTTTAAAAACTTAAATTTTAGAATTATTTTAAAAAACTTAAATTTCAAAATTATTTTAAAAACTTAAATTTCAAAATTATTTAAAAAAAAACTTAAATTTCAAAATTATTTTAAAAACTTAAATTTGAAAATTATTTTAAAAACTTAAATTTCAAAATTATTTTAAAAACTTAAATTTCAAAATTGGTTTAAAAACTTAAATTTCAAAAATTATTTTAAAATTAAACTCAATAAACATAAATGTTTGCTAAATTACCTTGAATACAATAGAATAAAATAGAAAATCTAAGGAGTCTACTTCAATTACGCTATCTTTAAATCCATTAAAAAGAAACCAATTCAACTACTTCATGTGTAGGAATTGGATCAATGGATGTTGGATAGTGGATGCTCCAGAAATATGACTGGAGATAAGTTGAAGTTTACCAAACTCAAGTACAAGAGTCTAGGATCAGTTGCATTCGGCAACAACGGTAAACTTAAAGTAATCGGAAAAGGTAATATTGAACTTAGTTCCGATTTCATTATTCGAAATGTTTTATTGGTTGAAAATTTTAATTTTAATTTACTAAGTATAAGTCAATTGTGTGACAGCGGATACCTAGTCAATTTTGATAAATCTGGATGTCTAGTTAAAAATATTGAAAACCCAGAAATTAAACTTAAAGGACTTAGGAAAAATAACATCTACACAATTGACTTATCAATATCCTCAATAAAGTGTCTCCTGACACAATAAGAGGAAACCCAACTGTGGCACAGAAGGCTGGGTCACACTCACACTAGACTTATTTCAAAAATGAGTCAAAATGGTCTGGTTAGAGGTTTGCCCAAATTAAAATTTATTGAAAACTCAATCTGTGATGGATGCCAAAAAGGAAAACAAACCAAGTCAACCCACAAGTCAACCAACCTAGAAAGATCCAACACCATACTTGAGCTCCTTCACCTTGATCTATTTGATTCACATGGAGCCAAATCACTAAGTAAGAACCAATATTGCTTAGTAATAATTGATGACTACTCTAGGTACACTTGGGTAAAATTTCTAAAAACAAAAGATGAAACCTATGAAATATTTAGTAATTTTTGCAACTTAACGGAAAATGAAAAAGATACTAAAATTAAAAGAATAAGAAGTGATCACGGAGGGGAATTTGAAAATCATAGGTTCACCCAATTTTGTAAAATAAATGGATACCAACATGAATTTTCATGTCCTAGAACCCCCCAACAAAATGGACTCGTGGAACGTAAAAATAGAACATTACAAGAAGCAGCTAGGACTATGTTAAACGAATATCACTTAAATCATCAATTTTGGGCTGAAGCGATAAATACTGCAAATTATATTCAAAACAGAATTTTAATTAATAAATTTCACAATAAAACACCATATGAACTCTACTATCATAAAATTCCCAATCTAAACTATCTAAAAGTATTTGGGTGTAAAGTTCACATTTTAAATACTAAAGATTACTTAGGAAAATTTACACCCAAGTCTAACCAAGGAATATTCTTAGGATACTCCTCTACCAGTAGGGCCTTTAGAGTATATAATCAAAATACCTCGAAAGTTGAAGAAACAACTAATGTAATATTTGATGAAGAAAATAGCTTACCTTATATAAATGAAAATATTGACATTAATCCAAGAACTATAGACGATGATGAAATCCAACCTAATCTTAATGAGTCAGAAGAACCAGTTTCTGACTCACAAATAAGACCACCTAGAGTAAGTACCTCTCACCCACCTGATCAAATTTTGGGTGACCCAAATCTAGGAGTCAGAACTAGATCATCCTATAGAAACCTTAGTCAGATTGCCCTTATTTCCAAAATTGAACCTAAAACTATAGAAGAAGCCCTGCCTGATCCAGACTGGATCATTGCAATGCAGGAAGAATTAACCCAATTTGAGAGAAACCAAGTCTGGGACCTTGTACCTAAACCCATAGATAAATCAATAATAGACACCAAATGGGTTTTTAGGAACAAGTTGGATGATCACGGTGATATAATAAGAAACAAAGCAAGGTTAGTAGCCAAAGGGTTTAGTCAAGTCGAAGGCTTAGACTATGATGAAACCTATGCTCCAGTAGCTAGACTCGAGTCCATTAGGATGTTATTAGCCTTTGCAGCAAATAAAGGGTTCAAATTGTACCAAATGGACGTTAAGTCAGCCTTTTTAAATGGTTTTATCAAGGAAGAGGTCTGCGTAAGCCAACCTCCAGGGTTTGAAGACATAGACTACCCTAATCACGTATTTAAATTAAAAAAGGCACTATATGGACTAAAACAAGCCCCTAGAGCATGGTATGAAAGATTATCTAATTACTTAATATCCAAAGAATTTAACCAAGGACAAATCGATCCGACTTTGTTCGTGAAAACTATAGGAAAAGACATCTTTGTAGCCCAAATCTATGTTGACGACATAATCTTTGGCTCAACTAATTCAAAATTCTTAAAAAAATTTGTCAAATTAATGGAAAGTGAATTTGAAATGAGTATGGTTGGAGAACTTAATTTCTTCTTAGGCTTACAAATTAAACAAACTAAAGATGGAATCTACATTTATCAAACTAAATATGCTAAAGAGTTAATTAAAAAATTCTGTATGGAAAATTCAAAAATTATAAATACTCCAATGACAACCAACATAAACATTGACTCTAACCCTGAAGGAAAACCAGTTGACCCAAAATACTATAGGAGTGCCATAGGTAGCTTACTTTACCTAACTGCAAGTCGACCCGACATATTGTTTGCAGTAGGTATGTGCGCAAGATACCAATCATGTGCAAAAGAGTCACACCTATCATACGTTAAAAGAATACTTAGGTATATTAAAGGAACTCTAAATGTAGGACTTTGGTATCCAAGAACTTGCACCTTTGACCTTTATGGCTATTCTGATTCAGACTATGCTGGGTGCAAGTTAGACAGAAAAAATACAAGTGGTAGCTGCCAGATTCTAGGTTAGTGCCTAGTAAGTTGGTCAAGCAGAAAGCAACATTGTGTTGCTCTATCCACCACGGAAGCTGAATACATAGCTCTAGGAGAATGTGCATCTCAACTGTTGTGGATAATCGATGCATACGTTAAAAGACTATCAACTAGAGTATAAACATACACAAATCTTTATTGATAATATCAGCTCAATTAATCTCACCAAGAATCCTATTCACCACTCCAGGACTAAACACATAGAGGTAAAACACCACTTTGTAAGGGATCATGTAGCTAAAGGTGAAATTGCACTCAACCACGTTGAGTCCAAATCAAACCTAGCTGACATCTTTACAAAACCCTTACCTGAACTTGAGTTCAGTGCACTTAGAAGGCAAATAGGAATGTGTTGGGTAGAGTAGGTGTCTCATTTTGTTGTCTTGTTCTTTTAATTCTAGGAAAAATTTTCAAAATTTCCAATTTCCTAGATTTTTCAAAATTCTGGATTTACTTATCATTTTTCAAATTCTAGGAAAAATAATTTTCAAAATTCCCAATTTCCTAAATTGTTCAAAAAATTGAAATAGCCTAGGCTTTCCCCCTAGAAATCACGCTCCCCTAGAATTAAGCCAGAGCATCTCACAAGCATCTAGGTATAACTTGATTGTGATTGAAAAACATAGAACGGCGTGAGATGCATAAGGTATAGCCTGGACTCAAGAATGCTTATATCTGTGCATCAATATGAGTCTGGGCGTTAAATACGCAATATACATTAATCAAGTTAAGTCCTCCAGCTCTAGTCAAGTCTATCTGGACCAAAGTAACTTAACTTGACTAACCAAGTAAAAGCTATTGTCCTATAAGTAATTAGCAAGTAACTAAAGGTTAGACAGTTGGTAGAGGATACTCAATTTTCTAGTTAAGAATGTTTTGATCTTTAGGACTCTGATACCTAGTAAATCAATCTAGTGAACATGACTCATTCTTGGACTTAAGGACCAACTGAATTTGAATGACTAACCTTGTCCTGAACCTTAAATATTATTTAAACTTAAATATTACAATCTTAACTTTCAAACCCTGTTGAACTTAGCTAACCTGTTGAACTTAGTAAATTCCTATATAATTTTTTTCAAAAGACGAACAAACAATTTTTCTCTTAAGTAAGGAAGATATAATCACTAACTTCTTAAATCTATCAAAGAGATACACTCCCCAACAATTTTATAATGTTATTCAAGTGTCTATTATTGCCCATTTTTTGATATATGACAAAGGGGGAGAGTAGCAAATTGTAAAATTCAAATTAATAGTAAAGGGGGAGCAAAAGTTAAGGGGGAGCATATAGGTTACTTTAGCAAATTTGGTCATTTTGTAAGTAGCAAATTGTAAAATTCAAATTAATAGTTAAGGGGGAGCAAAAGTTAAGGGGGAGCATATAGGTCACTTTAGCAAATTTGCTTTGGTCATTTTTTGTTCATCTATACTTAGCAGATTTGCCTGTGTTAAAAATGTTTTTCTATTCGTTTGTTTACTTAACTTTGAATTTGAGTTGCCATAATCAAAAAGGGGGAGATTGTTGGTGCGGGAAGCATCCGACGATCGAACTTGTGTTTTGATAATGGCAAAGGATTCAAAGTTAAGGTGTTTTGTTTTCTAACAAGTCTACTTGAGGATGTCAGGAAAGTCCTAAATGCGGTTAGGCAAAGGGAAAAACCCTAAGGGGTGGTAACTCTAGGTCATAGGGGGTGGTAACCCTATGCGGAAAGTCTTGGCAGGTCGATGTCTTCAGGCTAAAGTCCTAGGGGGTGGTAACCCTAGGTGGAAAGTCCTGGTGTCGCGAACCAGGTGAAAGACTGGACTGGCCGGGAAGCGGATGTCCAGCAGAAAGTTCGGAAGCGTCGAGTGCTGAGAAAAAGTCCAGTCGATCTGGAGGATCGACTGGCAACAGGTAAATCTCCTGAGTGGAGTAGGTGAGGACGCGTTCCCCATAGAGGGAACAGTAGGCGTCGGGTCGACCTAGGGTTTCTGGTCGGAAATCCAAAGTCAGACCCGGACAGTCCGAAGACTGTCGAACTTTCATTCATATTTATGATATTATGTGTGCTAACTTTGTCTTGTAGGATATGTGTGTAGTTTGTAGACTAACACATTATGCAGGGATAAAAGAGCAACATTAGCCTCGGATGAACAGTGTCCGAGGCACCTCCATGGAGCTTGGAGGTGCCTCGGGTGCGAAGGTGAGCTGGCTGTGCGTTGGAGTTAGAGGCGCCTTAAAGGGCAGTGAAGGCACCTTGGACCGCAGCATGGAGGCACCTTGAAGGCGCATGAAGGCACCTTCAGAGGGATAATGCGCGACTTGATCAGCGCTTATTGACGCGTGCAACCCAGGGCTTGGAGGCGCCTCGGACAGCCTTGGAGGCGCCTCGGACAGCCTTGGAGGCGCCTCCAGCACCCTTTATAAGCAGTGTTTGAGCACCTCTTCTAGAACAACTCTCTCTGAATAACCTCTTGCTACGTGCTGCGAACCTGACGACCCAGAAGTGCTGCGATGCGACACCAACGACCCGGAATTACGCTTCTCCATCTTTAGTTGTCGGTATAAAGTTTATGAGCTATAAATTCCTATAATTGTACAAATTATCGTGCTTATAGTTGTTGCCCACTGAAAGCGATCAAGGATCGCGGGCCTTCGAGTAGGAGTCGATCTAGGCTCCGAACGAAGTAAATAGTTTGCCTCTTTGTGTGATTGTTTTTATTTCTGTTGCATTTACTCGAACGGTTTTACGATTCCGAAAAAGTAAAAGCCACGAGCGCTATTCACCCCCCCTCTAGCACAGTCTCGATCCAACATATAAAGGCTCTACTGCCATGTAGAAATTGACGCTAAGGAAAAAAAATAGTCATTTTGATTTGATGAATCCAAAAATGATTTAGAAATAAAGAGTAAAAAGTCTTATATAGTTAGTTACAAGAAAAACCTAAATCCTAAATTGAAAAGATAAAAGATTAAATTTCCCTAAAATCAATAAACAAATAATTCTAATAAATTTATATAATCTAACATAAGAAATTACTATATAGTGAAAATTTTTGGCAATTCCATAGTTTAATTACATAGATTGAAGCCCTAGTGGTCATTCCTATAGAGAAACTTTGAATCAACAAAGGTGACTATTTAGAAGGATACGTATGCTATATGCAGGGTCATGCCTATTAGGAGGCAAAAGAGTCATTAGACTCGGGCCAATTTTCTTAGGGGCCCATATTTTTGCAAAAAAAACCTATTATACTGTAAATTGGCTCAATATAATCCCTCACACTCTAATCATTCTCACAAACTGATCAAAGAACTCTTTTTCTGCTTTCCCCTTTTCAGTTCTTAAAAAGCAATGAAAGATCTACAGGTAGAATTGTTTTTAAATAACTGGGAGATTGGATTTCTCACTACAACAAAAATCCTCATAGACATCGGTTTTCCACCGGTGCCTATTTCATTTTCGACCGATGTTTATGAAGCCGATGTTAAAAGTCTGTCATTTTAGACACCGGGTTAAAATCGATGTAGTATCACTTAACGACACCGATCTTCGAATCGGTAATTAACCGGTGTAGTATCACTTAACGACACCGTTTCATCAACGGTGTAAAACCGATGTAATATTGTATGTTAATAACACTAGTTTTGGCAGCGGTAAATGACCGATGTAATATTAGTTAATAACACCGGTTTTGCAGCGGTGGAAAACCGATGTAATATGTATATTTTTTAACAGCGCAAATTTGATTTCCGAAACAATGAAAAACTGACAATAATAAAAAAAATACACAAATATTCACAAATTATACAAATATTCTTCATTCAACAATATCCATAAAATACACAAATATTCACAAATTATATAAATAATCTTCTTACAACAGTATCCATAAAATACTCAAACATTCTTTTTACATCAAAAGCTAGCTAATAGATATCAAAATCAAGGTAGAACATTATTTTAATAACATATCAAGGTAGAACCGCACGTCAAATGTAATCTAACATGCATTCAGACCACTCGAACCGCACTTCATCAATTTCAACTCTGGAGTACTTGAGATTTGTAAAGTGTAAAAACACACAAATAATATATTAGTAAACCAAGACTAAAAATCATAGTTGAAAAAGTAGTAAGAGCACCAGGTAACAAGATGACTAATGGAATGCTTAAAAAGAAAAACATTCATCATTTATCTCAACCACATCATATAGTGATAGATCTATCATTCCTGGTGGCTGCAAGATAACTACGGTCTTATCGGTGTCGTCAACTTCTCTGACATGCTCAGGGTCTTCAGGGAGCAGCTTCTGCCATGACCCAGCCTTCTGGCATGGCAAAGAGTTATCCATTCCCAAACATTGCTTCGCTCTTCCACCCTTCAGTTTTTTCTAGTGTGGTGTTTCCACTGATCTATCTCTTCTTCAGGTTTCCTCGCATTCCAAAAGTTCTTGGGGTTCATATCCACTTATCATCTACCATCTCATAAATATGTATTTCAAAACCCTTGTCTGTTATGTATTATTGATATCTGTGTTATGTTGAACTAATCTGCCCAACAACTTAACTTTGGACTGCTATTTTGTTGGAGCCACTCTGATAGTTTGATTACAGGATAGCTTTCTACCACATGCAACAGGCACATTTGTCAGCTGGGAACCATGCCATAGCCCTCACTCTCATTATGCAAAAGGCAGCAAACTGACAAGAGAAAAAAAGAAGACAGATCAGAAAGCACACACAACTCTTTCTGTTCCTTTTCAGTTTTATAAGACTGCTGATTGACATTGATGGAGCTGCCTCTGCTCAAAGTTCAAAATGCTGTGAAAATAGCCACCTCTGAATTGTTGAACCAGTAGAGAGACTGAGCCAGAAAGAATCGATAGGGATGGGATACTCTGTGCATTTGAACAATCCACATAATGCATGCATAGCTGCAAAGATACTTAATAACCTTATCCACCACAGATACCTACTAGGCACAATTAAGATTGAAGGATTTCAATGATGCATAAGATTTATCATTTGTGTAACTGATTTGATTACTTTGGCTCAAGATATATCATTGCATCACGAGGCCATAAAAATTTAGCACTTAATCTGATACTGAAACAATAAAAATTTCTCCTGTAATGACACAATGGTAAGTAGTTATACAGGCAAAAAAGTAATGAGATTTCTAGATAAGAAAAATGTTGTTATGAAATTGATCTATTCATTACTTTGGATACTGAGATAAGAACTTATATTAATAAACAATACAAATAAAGGACCATGTGATCATAGACAATAGAGAACTCATTACATCGAATGAAGGGGAAAACATAGATAGTGCAGTGTGCACATTATGATGAGCAAGAACAATACTTAAGTAACTCTGACTATTGTCTGCCATTAGTCTAGTTCTAACCCTAGATCAAGGAAATGGTACTAAAATCTATAAAGTCTCAATTATTTCAAACTACATGCTGAATATTCTTTCATAACATAAAGGAGACACTTGTTGACAAGATGTGTTATACACATAAGCCTTAGCACAAAGGGTCATAGCTCTCTTCAAAATCTCGATAACAAATTGAGGGATCAAAGTGAAAGGACTGCATTCATACAAGAAGTGAAAGATTTTTTACAGCATTAATCAGATGAATCCTTATTAACTCTATTCTTGCTGTTTCAGAAACTTTACAAGTTAAGCTTCAAGACACTCCAATTCGGTATGAATGGTTTTCCATGCTAAAAGTATATGTTCTCAATGTATCGATCTTTGTCACCTTTTTATTTTTTTACAAGGATAAAAATAATGAAAAAATCAGTTCTAAATTAAGGCAAGATAACAAACAGATAAGATCTATACTTTTCGCATCTTTTCAGCAAGCTCAACATGTGCAGACTTTACATTATAATCACTTCCAGTTTTGGTCAGACCCTGCCAAAGAAGGTAGAAAAACTTGAGTTCATACACAAATGTTAAAATATGATCTTATATCACCGAGATGGTAATGTTGTCTGCAGTTGGAAATTGCCTTTGTTATAACCAAAAGAGACAAATCCACACGGTTCATTAAAAGATCTGAAATTGTGTTCTTCACATATTGAACTGCGCCAGGAATATCTCGGTCAATTAGTATCTTGTGTAGGCATTCGTTTACCAGATTCTTTACCAACAAACAGTTGTCTCTTCTGGCTGTCTCGATGCCTGTTGTTAAGAAATTGAATGCCACTAAATTATGTTTTTTCAATAACTATTAAATAGTTCAAATACTTACCTTTTGTGTCCATTTTGTCAAAACTATCAGGCTTTGTCCAGTACAATCCAGCATATCTCTTCTTGCTTATTAGCAAATAGGGATAATAGACCTTTTCAAATTCAAGCCTAATGGGCTTCAAAAAATGTTTAAAAAAAATTAGGACAGAGACTAAAAACAAAATTTGAGAATATGCACTATATATTCTTGGATGACAAATTTGCCTCATAGTAAATAAATAAAGAAATAAAATAAAACGTGATTTAAAATGAAGACTAAAAATGTCAGCTAGGATATCTTGCTATAATACCCTTAGTTTACAATGTCAGCTAGGATATCTAGCTGATAATACACAAAGTAATAGAAATTTAAAGAAACACATGATTTAAGACATCCACAACTCAAATAATCATGTCTCAACCCTCGGATACCTTTATGAAAGTTCCTGTAATATATTCTGATGCTTCTCTTCCTAACTTCATTGCTTCCTCTACAGAAGGCACACCGAATTGTACCATAACAGAGTCAGTGTCCCCATAAATAACCTAGAAAATTGATCATTAAGTAGTCAACTAAAGAATAAAATTGATATCTGTGTTATGTTTCATAGAATTGCCACTCCAGGAAGATAAACCCACCCAGGACGCCTCCCTCCACAACATGTAAGACAAATCGATAAAGTGAGAGATCGAAGGGGTTGCTTCCTTCGGATCCTTGTCTTGGCAAAGCCTGACCTCTATTCTCTTCGATTCTCCGTCGTAATTAATCCAAGAATGCAATTTTTCTCCTCTGCTGAGGATGAGAAGCAAACCATCGTTGGAAAGATTACTGCTTTTTGTCAAAAGTTCTCCGCCAACATCGACTTCGATGAGGCTTGCTGTCGTCACGAACTTCACTGCAACGACACTGGTCGAAACTCCGTGGCGAAGCTCCGATTTTTCCCCGACCCACCGAAAGAGAAGAAGAGAGCGTTACCTTCTCCAGTCGATGCGCAGTTCCTAGGTGACAAGGGGGCGACAAGCAGAAGGATGATGGCGAGAATGAGAGCGGAAGCGATCGAGGACGTCGTCATTGGAAAGATCCCTAGGCAAGGTGCAAAATGTGCAGGCGACGAAGGAGCAGAAACCCTAAGCACCATGAAGCATGAGGAAAAGACGGAGAAACCAGAAACCAGAAAGCATGAGGAGAAGAAACCCTAAGAGATGGAGCAATCCGCGAGAGGGCAAAGACGGAAGGGAGAGGAGAAGAGAAGGGGAAAGAGGATATGGATGTGGTCGTTTTCCACAGACCTCACAAGGGAGGGAGTCGTGTGTTGATCTTGATCGGGAGAGGAAGGGGCGTCGATTTAGCAAGGGGAAGGACGGCGCGATATAGGTTTAGGTTTGAAGGGAAGTGTTGTAAATTTTGGCTATGGGTGAAAAAATTAAATTATTTTATTTATCATAGACACCGGGTTTTAAAAACCGCTGTTAAAATCGGTGTCTATTAATGAAAAAAAGCGCTCATAGACATCGGCTAAAAAACCGATGTCTATGAGCGAAAATCAGCGCTCATAGACATCGGTTTTTGGAAAAACTGGTGTAAAATACTCAAAGACATCGGTTTTTGCTTAAAACCGTTGTTGTTCCACCGATGTCTATGAGGGTTTTTCTTGTAGTGTCTTCTTCCTCTTTCTTTTTTCGATTATTAGTTTATAGCATTTTCTTTCAAAAGTAGGAGTAGATTCCTCAACAAACTTAGTTGATAAATGAGATTTGTGTATGTTTGAGATCTTGAATTGAAGCAAAAAAATATTTGTGACTCCATTAATTTTGTAGGCTAGAAACCAATTGAAGAAGGTAGAGTAAGCTTTTAGTTTGAGTCTTATTATTTTCACTACTTTATGATAATACTAGGAATTACATTAATTTATTATAGGAAATTTTCATTAAGGTGAGGTATAGATTAATATGCTGCCCTATGGGTTGACAAAGTTAATAACTACATGGGTGATTGCTCCAATAAATCTTGGGGTCAATTTTAAGTGGATGTAAAATACCCCATTGGGTGTTTGATCTCCTCCATACAAAGGGTCACTATGCTAGGACAAAATGTCGCTCATGATTTACCTGTCTGTATCTAGCCGGGAGGCCGATGATATTGGGACACCTTGAGTGAGAGTTATCACCTTTTGCTCCAATAGATTAATATGCTTACTAGATGTTTGAATAAATGTCTCACAATGTGACATAAGCAAAAGTGTATACAATATTCTTTTGAATTTTTTGTTCAATTCTTAGGTTAACCATGCCTCCCAAGTACATGTCCGGGTGTAAAAATGAAAAAGAAAGCTAAACATCGAAGAAATAATTCAAAGTCGACTTAATAAAAAAAGAGAACATTGAAAATAAATGTTACAGAGGATAATCACAGTTATTCAATGATTGGCGAAAAATAATTTAGCATTTCGAGGAAGTTGTGAAAAGCTTTATGTTGAAAACAATGATTTATTCCTACAAATGATTGAAATGATTGCAGAGTTTGATCCAATAATGAAAGAGCACCTCTGGTGGATTAAAGACTATTAGATTTATATTATATAGTGCAATCATCCTTGAGTCAAGGTTGATCAAGTTAACTAAGCTCAAGTTGACTCAAGCTTGAGCTTCGATGTTTGACAATGTGTGAGACAACAGAAAGTCTCAACTGGAGGTTAGGCAAGGAAAAGACCTAACCAAATGTTAGGCAACAAAAAGTTCTAGCGAGGCTAGGCAATGTAAGTCCTAGTTGGAAACTAGATGGTGAAAGATCTAGTTGGAAACTAGGGAATGGAAGTTCTAGCGGGGCTAAACAAGGGAAAAGTTTAAGAAGTTGATCATACACTTGATGAAAAAGCCCTAACAGGTCAAGGTTGACCAGATGCAAGGCAACAGAAAGTCCCAACGAGTCACAGATGACTTTAGAATTGGGTAAAGGAATCCTAAACTTGAGTTTAGAGTTTAGGGTCGGGCAATCATTTAGCTCAATCAATTAACCAAAGGCTAATCGATTATGCTAATTGATTGGGAGCTTTTTTACGAGAAAACAATGTGGGTCGGGGCCAATCAATTGGAGTGTTTTTACGAGAGCACAGTGAGGGTAAAAATTGATTGATTAATCGATTGAGTTTAAGCTAATCATTGAGGCTAATTGATTAGGAGCTTTTTTACCAGAGCATAGTAAGGGTTGGAATCAATTGGAGTTTTCTTGTGAGAGCACAATGAGGGCCAGAATCGATTGGGCTTAGGCCAATTGATTGAGAAAATTGATTAGGTTAATCGATTAGAAGCTGATAATTGATTAGTATGGATCACCAATCATAGATGGAAGAAAAAGAGTTGTTCTACAAATTTTGAATGGTTGATCTGACAAGACCAATCAATTGGGAGGTGTTTTCCAGCCCGAGAGAACCCCTATAAAAGGGACTTTTGCAATGTTTTTACGCCATCGGTTCTTGAGAAGTTTGAAATGAAGTATTACTGCATTTCCAACCAATCAAAAGGTATTTCGAAGCAACAAGATAGCAAGCTAAGCAAGATTTCATTATTGTAAAGTTATTTTCGATTTCCTTTGTATTTGCTTTCACTCTTTTTGTTGTATTCTCGTGCTTGAGCTTGTATGAGGCTTCTCTACTTCTGAAAAGTTTTTGAGAATGAGGTATTCATAGTGGAGCTATGAGTGTGAGGAGTGGACCCTTAGATTAGTCACATCAAGGAGGTGGATACCAAGTAAAATTGAAGGAGTTAGAATTATCGAGTCTTCACTTCAAGTTTCCACTGCCATTCAACGTCAAAGAAGTGAAGTGAGCTATTCACCCCCTCTAGCTTATACCATGTCCTAACAAGTGGTATCAGAGCAAGGCCGCTCTTCACTGGACTAATCGTCTAAAGGAGCAAAGAGCTAGAGGAAGGAGAAGAAGAGCCCTAAATTTTAACAAGTCAAAGACTTATCATCAAATGAGTTTAAGTTTGAAAATGGATTCTTGTTCAGATGTGACATCTAGGTACTTCCACCTTTCGGATTGACAGGATTCGACCAATGGAAGGCTAGAGTTGAGAACTTTTTCATGTTGAACATAGAGTAATAGTTTGATCTAATTGAGAGATTTGAATCCCCCTAGATAGCAAAGAAAAACTCTTCAAGAAGAAGAAGTGGACCGAAGAGTAACTCTAAAAATCCAAGATAAATGACAAGGTTACTAAAATTTTGATTAATTTAGTTCCTAATAATATCTTGTGTAAATTAGGGGATTACAAGAGTGTAAATTAATTATGGAGTAAATTGGCCAAGCTCCATGAAAATCCAACCTCAATGCCAAGTGAAGAATAATTCAAATAGGGAGATTCTTTGATTCACAAACATGAGGATTTGGAGGATGAGAGGTGCTCAACATCCGAGGATGATATAGAAGAGACATCCTCCTCAAGAATTGAGGGGGAGATATCATTCACAGTAGAACAAGAAGAACCCACATCTTCCAAAAACAATAAAGAAGGATCATATGTCACCCCTACAAGTAAAGGAGGTATAATAATTTCAATTCATAAAGATAAAAATCACATAATATACTTTGAATATAGGGAGAAACAATACTATAAGAGAAAGTATCCAAAATTAGTCAAGAAGAAGACTAAAGTGACACCTAAGATGAAGAAGAACCCAAGAGAAGGTAGCGCCTTGATATGAAAGGGCAAAGAGCACATTGTGTGCTTCTTATGCTCCAACAAAGGACATTATTAAAATTAATGTCCAACAAGGAGACTCTCAAGAAGAACAAGGGTGAGCTTCTAAAAACAAAACTAAGGTACAATTAGTTAATAGTAATTCTTTATATCATGATAACAAACATGCTAGAAATAAATGTTTTCATTTTAGTGCTATTTATCATGAAAATAGAAAGCATGGTAATCTTAAGAAAAATTACAAATCATATATACTGGTGCAATTTGCACTAGTAATCAAACTCAAATTTTGATGTACAACAAAGGTTAAAGTTAAACTTGTTGTTTAACCTATTTACCAAGTGTGTAGGACTGAAAGACTTGATGGGACTTGACACTAGGCTGAAGTCCAGTTGGAAACTAGTAGGAAGACCATATAGGTTGATATTTGGCAGGAAGTACGATTGAGTTTACAAGACCTGACAACTGGTTGAAATCTAGATAGGGCATCTGGCAGGAAGACTTGGTGGATCAAGAGTTGAGTAAAGTCTATAATGATAAGTGAGGTAAGCACTGTAGGAGTGTGATCCAGTGGGGTTGTAAGCGCTGGTCCAACTTAGATCCATTTTGGAAGTCTAAGTTGAGACTAAGACTAGATCATGACCTTGGTAAGATAGGGTCTAATTAATACTTATTTTTCATATTATACTTGTTGTTCTAACTTTGTAGTAGAGGAAATCAAAGCTATAAGTTGGCTGGAAAAATGGCTCCTAGGTGCCTTGGGATGGTCAAGCACCCTGAGGTTTGGGCGTCCCAAGGTAGTCCAAGTGCCTAGATTGGTCCAAGCGCCCTGAGGTAGTCCAAGAACCTAGATTGGACCGAACTCATCCACGCATGTAGTTGAGTTGGCATACTCCAATTGGTTAGCACACATCAGAGTCCAAGCACCCGGGGCTAGTTAAGGTGCCTTGTATTGGATAGAGGTAAGACGGATAGAGCTTGGCCGAGATGCAGCCACATCAGCGGTCCAAGTGCCCGGGGGTGGTCTAGGCTTTCAGAGTTGGATAACTCAGCATTGAAGCAGGATTGGATAGACTTCAATAGAGATGCCCGATGGTGGTCTAGGCACTTAGAAAGGCCTATATAAGAGGCTTTGACCAATAGTTCTAATACATCAATTCAGACAACAATACTTCCTCGACCGTCCGGCTGCTCCGACTTCGTACTACTAGTCAGCTACGTTCGACAGTTGCCGACAAACTGACACCAACACACGAGTGCATCCATTTTGACATCATTGTGTTGGGTAACAATGTAATTTAAAGTCAATTATTTTTATTGCATAAGGAAGTGTAGGTTTGTTACACTTTCCTCTTCTTCTTTGTACTCAAGTACTCTACTATAAGTTTACTGATAGAGAATTTTAGTGGATTACCCATTAATAGGTCCAAGAGACCTAGTTCTTGGAGTATGAGTCACCAAAAGCTCCAAACCAAGTAAAACCATTTGTATTCTATTGTTTTTATTTGTATCTTCTTTCCACTATGCACTTATTTTTAAAGTTCAAACAAATATTTTTTAAAATACACGTGATTCACCCCCTCCCCCCTCTCACGTCCACATCAATCCTAATATATCATGCTAAACAACCTTACTAAAGAATAGGAAGGTAGAAAATGACTTAGTCAAGAACCTAAAACAATTTAAATATATGCCTAAAAGGAAAAATGTCTAAGGAAATAAGGAAAAAAAAATCAAAATTTGAGAATTTAAGGATTGAAAATCAAGTTCTGAGGTCAAAACTTGAAAAATTAGAGAAGAACCTAGAGAAAATGACAAATAATGTCAAAGGGTCTAAGAAACAAAACCTAGATTTAAGAAGACAAGAGTCATTCAATGGCAAGAAAGGTTTGGGATATAAACTTAAAGCCAAGGAGATTATTGTTAGTTGGTCCTAGGAGGATCGTACCGGTTCCACTGTATAAAAATTTTGTGCAAGTATCGAGCCTTTTCTTAAACAACCTATTGTGTTCTTTAGAAGTTAAATTAGGAATCGCAAATGGAACTTAACATTATTGATTCCAAATTTAACTTATCTGTTCTTAATGGTTTGGACTTGGATCGCAAGCGGAATTTAACACTATTGATCCAAATCAACCTATGTTATAAATTTAATTAAATATTAATTTCTAAAATTGGCTTTCAGGACTGCATGGCGAGGCACATGGCCTTCTTGGTTATGGGAGCATCCACCATCGCCTAGACAAAGCCTTTTAAAGAAAGCTAATATTTAATTTCCTTATATAACTCTAGGTTTAACCAAAAAGAACAATCGAATCACAAATTCGAAAAATAAAAGAAAAGAAACACAACTTCGAATATCTAATCCAAAAAATCTAAAATCTAATGTCTCTTGTGTTTGGAATTCATACAAAAGAAAAAAACTAGTATGATGCGGAAAATAATTACTAGTTATACCTTACTTTGTATGCAATGACCTCTTGATCTTCTACCATATTCCTCTTCTTATCCCGGACGTTGTGTGGGCAACAATCTACCAAGATGAGAACCACCCAAGCCCTTCTCCTTTCTCCTTGCAAGTTTCGGCCAAACCAAGAATCCTCCAAGGATGTAGAATTTCGTCCACCACCACCAAGCTCCAAGGGATGCAAGAAACAAAACCTCCTTTCTCTCCTTCTTCTCCTAGCTAGAGCCAGCCACCATCAAAAACTCCAAGAGAAGGATGAAACCGGCCACTAAAGAAGAAGAGAAGAGGAGAGGGAGAACCTCTAGGGCCGACCACAACCAAGGAAGAAAAGAGAGGAAGAAATAGAATAGAGTTGTTAGCCATGAAGGCACCCCTACCCCCTCTTTTATAATCCTTGGTCTTGGCAAATAAGGAAAATTTAAATAAAAACTTCCTTATTACTTTGCCATGAAAAGGAAAATTTAATTTGATTAAAATCAAATCCTTTCCTTAGATCATATGGCCGGCCACCTTCCAATCTCTTCCAACAAGGCAAGTTTTAATCTCAAAATTAAAACTTCCTAATTTGTTTCCAGAAATTTTTAAATAAAAATTTTTCTAATAATTTTTCCCTTCATGGTTGGTTATAAAAAGAAATTTTATAAATTAAAACCTTTCTTTTAAACATGTAGATGATTTTCAAAAAAGAAAGTTATCTCTAAAATTAAAATCTCCTTTCAATCTATAAATAAGGAAAGATATTTATTCTTTTCTTAATCTTCTGTAGAAACTTATAAAAGGAAATATTTAATTTTTAAACTCTCTTTTAAATCATGAATATGGTTACAAAAAAGGAAAGTTTTCTTAAAATTAAAATCCACCTTTCAATCTACAAATAAGGAAAGATTTCAAATCTTTTCTTAATCTTTTGTAGAAAGCTATAATAGGAAAGATTTAAATTTCAAACTCTCTTTTAAAACCATGATATCCACATAAGAAAGAATTTTAAAGAAAAATCCCTTTTTATTTTCTAGTGGCCGGCCACCTAAGCTTGGGACCCAAGCTTTGGCCGGCCACCTAAAATTGGCTCCACCATTAGCTTTGGCCGGCCCTAGCTTGGGCTCCAAGCTAGCTTGACTGACCACCTTAAGGTGGGTAGAAAGATGAGTATAGGTGGGTATAATTCTCTATATACAAGAGGCTACGATAGGGACCGAGAGGAGGAATTGGTTTTGGTCTCCCGATGAAATTAAGCTTCCCGTGTTCGCCTCGAACACTCAACTTAATTTCATCAATAATAATTCATACCACTAAAGAATTATTATTGAACTACCGCACCAATCCCAAATTACGTTTTGGGCTCCTTCTTATTATGAGTGTGTTAGTCTCCCTGTGTTTAAGATATCGAATGCCCACTAATTAAATGAGTTACTGACAAGTCACTTAATTAATATCTTAGTCCAAGAGTAGTACCACTCAACCGTCATGTCAAACTAAATCCACCTGCAAGGTTTAACATGACAATCTTTATGAGCTCCTCTTGGGGACATTATCAACTTATATTATTAGGACACAGTTTCCTTCTATAATCAACAACATACACTATAAGTAATATCATTTCCCAACTTATTGGGTCTTTTGATTTATCAAGCTAAATCTCACCCTTTGATAAGTTAAAGAAATGAATACTAAATATATGTGCTTGTTATTATATTAGGATTAAGAG
Organism: Zingiber officinale; assembly: GCF_018446385.1. NCBI lineage: Eukaryota > Viridiplantae > Streptophyta > Magnoliopsida > Zingiberales > Zingiberaceae > Zingiber > Zingiber officinale. The sequence goes on from NC_055987.1 coordinate 39,946,502, forward strand.
CACACATTTCCATAATAACTAAGGACTTGTTCTTTTTTTAAGTCAGTATAAAAAGAACTTTCCTTAAATGATCTTGTTCAATACACTCAGAGTGTACTAGTGTAATTTATTAGTCAAGATAAACTAATACCTAATTATACTATGACTATTCCAATGGTTTGTTCCTTTCCATCTTAGTCGTGAGCTACTGTTTATAATTTATAAAGAACCAATAACATGATCTCTTATGTGTGACATCACACACCGTGTTATCTACAATATAAATTAATTGAATGACTACACTCAGTATATATAAATGTAGATACTTGACCAATGTGATCCTTATTTCTAAATAAATATTTATACAAAAGCTAGGCTTTTAGTATATACTCCATGCCTGAAAGGTAGAAAACCTTTCTTGGAGTCTTGCATGCTTAAACGAGCTAGGATAGTATGAAGCTCGGGAAAAGCACAACATTCTTTTCTTGTGATCCCTTTGATCTCGAGAATATGTGCGCACTCTCCCAAGTCCTTCATATTGAATTGTTTGGATAACCATACCCTTACTTCTGACAACACTTTGATATTGTTTCCAACTACCAAAAATGTTATCTACATATAGCACAAGAAATACCACCACGTTTCCATCACACTTCTTGTATACACAAGACTCATCCAGTTATTAAATAAATCCTTAGGTCTGGATTACTTTATTAAACCGGATGTTCCAAGACCTTAAAGCTTTGCTTTAGTCCATAGACTGATTGAGCTTGCACATAAGATACTCTTTGCCCTTTGCAATGAACCCTTCTGGTTGCTTTATATGGATATTTTCTTCAAGACTTCCATTAAGGAAAGCTATCTTGACATCCACTTGCCAAATCATATAGTTCATGAGTAACAATAGATAAAAGAATCCGGACAGACTTAAGCATGGCTACCAGTGAGAAAGTTTTCTTTTTCAACAAGCCTTGCTTTGAAAGTTTCCACCTTCCCATCTATCCCTCTTTTCCTATTGTAGACCCAATGGCTTTTACACCATCTGGTGGCTCTACAAGCTCCCAGAATTTATTAGAATACATATATTCTAATTCTGTATTCATTTATAAAAGATGCTGCATCTTTATCTTGGAGCGCTTTGTCATATGACCGGGAATTAAGTTCATGTTTACCAAGGATCAAGTCCAAAGACTCTTCCAAAACATGAATATTTCAGGTTGCCTAACAACCCTCCCACTACGACGAGCAACTTTCTACAATTGTGTATTATTTGTGATACGTGTTGCATTTTCTTGTGATATTTCATCTTGTACAGTTGATACTAGATTAGACGTGTCATTTATTATTTCCTTAAGAACAAATTTACTTATGGGATTATGGTTTATTACATAGTCCTTTTCTAAAAATCGGGCATTTGTGCTAACAATGACCTTCTGATTTTTAGGACTATAAACCTCCTTTCGTTTCTCTAGGATAACTTACAAACAAGTGAACTCCTGTCCAACTTATCAGTGTCTCTCATGTGCTAGACCACCGAAATCCGAATATGCTTCAGACTAGGCTTACGCCCATGCTGTAATTCTATGGGAGTAGAGAGTTCTGACTTAGAAGGTACTATGTTCACTTCCGTTTCAGTGTATATCCTCAAAATAAATTTTGGTAATTCTGAATAACTCATCATTGATCTAACTATTTCTATAAGAGTCCTATACCTTCGTTCTACTACACTATTCTGTTGGGGTGTACCAGGTGCAGTTAGTTGGGATTGAATCCCGACTTCTGATAAGTGACTCCTAAACTCTTCCAAGAGATACTTGCCACTATGATCTCAGCGTAGTGTCTTGATACTTTTACCTTGACGTTACTCCACATCAGCCTAATACTCTTTGAACTCATCAAAGCACTTAGACTTGCAGCGTATCAAGTAAATGTACCCGTATTTTGAATAGTTATCTATAAAATAGATGAAATATTCGAAACCACCTCTTTCCTGGATAGTCATAGATCTATACAAATCAGAATGAACCAATTAAACACATCTTTGGCTCTATACCCCTTAGACTTAAAAGCTTCTAGGTTATTCTTCCTTCCATGTAACACTCGCAGGTTGGAAATGTTTCCACTACCAATGAACCCAAAAGTTCATTGGCTATTATCCATTGAATCCTACTTAAGTTAATGTAACCTAGCCTTAGATGCCAAAGATATGATTGGTTCATTTTCGAATGTTGCCTTCTCTTATTAGAGTTGAAGATATGTTATTAATTTCCATTTGTTGCATCTGAGAGTTATTGGATTTTTTAAATTGCCAACCAACGTACCAGAACAGATAACTTCCCTCTTTTTCTTGATAACAACTTTGTTATTAAAAGAGGCAGAATATCAAGTTCTTTGAATAGTTTAGAAACTGAAATCTAGTCCTTTCTAAACTTGGTATGTAAAGATAATTTCTCAAAATCCATGTTTTATTCCTATCGGAGGATAAACATCTCCCACTGCAACAGCTGCTACTTTTGCAGCAGTGCCCATGGTGATTTTCTCTTCATATAATTGTCAGATTTCCTGGAACCCCTACAATGTATTGCAGACATGATCAGTGGCTCCCGTATCTACACACCAGGTACCAGTAGATAACACTACTAATCTGTTGGTTAGTCCTAGGAAAATCATACCGGTTCCACTGTACAAAAATTTTGTACAAGTGTCGAACCTTTCCTTAAATAACCTATTGTGTTCTTTAGAAGTTAAATTAGGAATCGCAGACGGAACTTAACATCATTAATTCCAAATTTAACTTATCTGTTCTTAATGGTTTAGATTTGAATTGCAAGAGAAACTTAACACTATTGATGTTGAGTTTTTCGGGCCGCGAAAACCGCTTTTCCGCGTCACGGAAACCCCGAATCACCCTAGCCAACGAATCCGTGCAAAGAAAAATTTTGAAAAACTATGAATACGAGTTTCACACTCTAGATCTACAGTAGATAAGAGTTATACCTTTGAAGCGTGCCATCGCAAATCCCGCTCGTCCAACGGTACGCCGGATCTCGAAGTTGTCAACGTAGACAACTCTCTAGTGATATCCACACGACCAAGAAGTGTTCTCTAACACTCAAGGATGGAGAAGAGAGCACCACAAGTGTGCTAGCACTTCTTGGGCTCTCGGGTAGGATTTGAAAGGAAGAAAAAGAGAGGATGCAAAAAGAATCTCATACACTCAAGAAGTAGTATCCTCCTTTGTGACCTTCACTCTTCCTTATTCTCTTGGAACTCACTCAACCACCTTCTCCTTCCATGAAAACTCACGGCAACAGCAAGCAAAGAGGAGGAAGAAGCTAGGAAGAAGGAGAAGCAATTACCACACATGAATACAACCAAATGAAAACCCCCTCCACCCTTTAGTGTGGCCGGCCACACACATAACTCCCTCATTTAATGTGGCCAGCCACATTAAATGGAATGGGAGGTGTAACCTCCATGAGGTGGCATACCTCATGAGGTGGAGATGATGTGGCAAGGTTAGTCATGCCATGTAGGATGAGTCAACCTTCATGATGTGGCAATGCATCAAGTCAAACTTGATGTTTCAACTTCCATTTGGTCAAGTCAAAATTGACCAATTCTCTTCCTTGTTGAGTCAAATCCAACCTTTGATTCAAGTCAATTTTAATTTAATGAATCTCAATTCATTAATATAAATTAACTCAATGAATCAAATTTAAATTAGACTCATTCAACAATTGAATCTAATTGAGTCTAACTCAATAAGTCTAATTTGAATCCAATCTTTGGTGCATCATATGAACCTAATCCAATTGGTTCATCATATGAACCCAATCTCCATCCACTTGTTCTTTGTGTGTGACCCAATAGGTTCTTGTAACGTTGGCAATGTTTCTAAACTCCTTTAGAAACATAAGCAATGAGCGGCATCTAGCAATACATCATTGCTACCCAAGTTACAAGAATGTTGAGATCCAATATCACCTTGTGACTACTAATTGTGACTCCTCACAATATGTGACATTGTCCTTCTATCCTAGACATCTAGATTGATCAATGTGAGGCATAGACCGTGTCATCCTCTAATCAATCTAAATCTTGAACTCCAAGTAGACTCACTCGATCAAATGAGCTCAACATCTCATGTTGACTCATTTGGGCATGACCATGCACTTCATGGTCTAACTCTATCAAGAATACCGATGTTGCTCCCGTCATATGGGAGGGATAGATCCCATCTACATCACTCACATCCCTCTGCATAATTCCTTATATACCCAGTAATCGCCTTTATAGTACACCCAGTTACGAGTGACCTTTGACGAAACCAAAGTACATAACTCCTTATGTAGGGAACCATGGTGACTTCAAGTCTAAGGACCAATAGTCATACTAATAGTCACATGAGAAAGTATATGACACTCATATAACGATCCATGATACTTTCTCATGGCGGGTCATTCAGTATACATTCTCCAATGCATACCCATGTGTCAACTTGATATCTCCATATCCATGACTTGTGAGATCAAGTCATCGAGTTGACCTACATGCTAGTCTTATTGCATTAACATTGTCCCTGAATGTTAATACTCGAATAGGAATGATTTAGAGTAGTGTTCCCTATATCATCTCACTATCGATTCAACCAATCGATTGATATAGGTAAGAACCTTCTACTCAAGGACGTTATTATACTTAGTTTATTTGGCACCAATACAAGTAAGTATAATAACCAAACAAATGCCTTTATTAATATAAGAATATGATACAATAAGTCCATAATACAATCATTAAATGATTGGCTCTAGGGCTCTAGCTAACAATTGATTCAAATCCACCTATGTTAATAATTCCATTAAATATTAATTTCTAAAATTAGCATCCAGGACTACATGGCGAGGCACATGACCTTCTTGGATATGGAAGCAACCACCACCGCCTAGACAAAGCCTTTTAAGGAAAGCTAATATTTAATTTCCTTAAATAACTCTAGATTAACCAAAAAGAACAATCGAATCACAAATTCGAAGAATAAAGAAAACACAAACTCGAAAAACTAATTCAAAAAAACTAGATCTAATGCCTCTTGTGTTTGGAATTCTTACAAAAAGAAATAACTAGTATGATGTGAAAAACAATTGCTAATTATACCTTCTCTTTGTATGCTAATGACCTCGAGATCTTCTGCCATATTCCTCGCCTCGCCTTGAACGTCGTGTGGGTGATGATCCTTCTAGATGAACACCACCCAAGAGCTTTCTTCCTCTTCCTCTAAAATCCAGCCACCACCACCACCAAGGAGAAGAGAGCAAAGGGAAAGGAGAACAAAGAGGGCCGGCCACCAAGAGATCCTCCAAGAAGGAGAATAAGAGTTGTGTCTCATGAAGCCTCCTCATCCCTTCTTTTATATAAGTTGCCCAAGGCAAATAAGGGAAGAATTTTACAAAAATTAAAATTTTCCTCTAATTTTTCCCTTTCCCTTTTAATTTTTCCTTTTCTTTCCTCTTGATTGAATCAATCACCAAAAATTAATTGATGATTTTATTTTTTTCAATTTGGTCGGCCACCTTGCTTGGGCACCAAGCAAGGGTGGTCGACCCCCATAAAGAGAAGGAAAGATTTTTTTTTTTATAAAATTTTACAAGAAAAAATTCTCTTATAAAATTTTACAAGCTCTCTTTCCTAAAGTGGATGTTAAAAAGTAAAGCTTTTAAAAATTAAAATCATGTTTTAAAATTTAAAATTTCTCTTCAAAAATTTTCTTTTTTAACATGAATAGAAAATTTTAATTTTTAAAACTTCTCTTCCTTTTTTTTTTTTCTAAAACCATGAGGATGGTTAAAAAGGAAAGTTTTAAAACTTTTAAAAATCTCTATTAAAACATGTGGCCTAATTTAAATAAGGAAAGTTTTAAAAATTAAAATCTCTCTTTTAAAATTTATAGTTTTCTAAAAAGAGAATATTTTAAAAATTCAAAATAACCCTCCTTGTTTAAATTATTGTGGCCGGCCCCTGCCTGCTTGGACACCAAGCAAAGGGCTAACCCCTATAGAAGAGGGTGCGACCGACCCTTGCTTGGTCACCAAGTATTGGACCGACCTCCTTCTTGGACACCAAGATGAGCTTATATTTGGATGGACTTAAGGCTATAATGAGGCTACGACAGGGACCTAGAGGAGAAATTGGTTTTGGCCTTCCGATGAGCTTGAGTATCCCGTGTTCGCCCCGAACACACAACTCTAGTTTATCGATAATAACTCATTCCACTAGAGAGTTATTATCGCACTACCGCACCAATCCCAAATTACATTATGGGCTCCTTCTTATCATGAGTGTGTTAGTCTCCCTGTGTTTAAGATAACAAATGTCTACTAATTAAGTAAGTTACTGACAACTTAATTAATATCTAGCTCCAAGAGTAGTACCACTCAACCTCATTGTCATGTTGGGCTAAGTCCACCTGTAGGGTTTAACATGACAATCCTTTTGAGCTCCTCTTGGGGACATTCTCAACCTAGATAACTAGGACATAGATTCCTTCTATAATCAACAACACACACTATAAGTAATATCATTTCCCAACTTATCAGGCATATTGATTTATCGAGCTAAACCTCACCCTTTGATAAGTCAAAGAAATAAATATTAAATATATGTGCTTGTTATTATATTAGGATTAAGAGCACACACTTCCATAATAACTAAGGTCTAGTTCTTTTATTAAGTTAGTACAAAAAAACTTACCTAAATGGTCCTACTCAATACACTTAGAGTGTACTAATGTAATTTATTAATCAAGATAAACTAATACTTAATTACACTACAACTATTCTGATGGTTTGTTCCTTTCCATCTTCGTCGTGAGCAACTATTTATAATTTATAAAGAATCGACAACATGATCTTCTGAGTGTGACACCACATACCATGTTATCTACTTATATAAATTATTTGAACAATTACATTTAACAAATAAATGTAGATATTGACCAATGTGATTCTTTTATTTCAAAAATAAATGTTTACAAAAACTAGGCTTTTAGTATACACTCCAACAATCTCCCATTTATACTAAAAGACTAAGCTGCCATATCTATTGCCATACATCTGATTCCCATCCCCTCCACATGCCGATCAAAAGCTTTCGCCAGAAGGGCCTTTGTGAAAGGATCTGCCAGATTATCTGCTGATGCAATCTTGGTGATGACAACTTCTCCTCGCTTGACGATGTCTCGTATCAGGTGGTACTTACGCTCTATATGTTTACTTGCCTTATGGGCTCGTGGTTCCTTCGAGTTTGCAACTGCACCACTATTATCACAATAAATTGTGATGATTTTGGGCAAACCAGGAATCACATCTAAGTCCATTAGGAAGTTCCTGAGCTATACAACTTCTTTGGCTGCCTCAGAGGCTGCCACATACTCAGCTTCCATGGTTGAGTCCGAGACGCATTTCTGCTTAACACTCCTCCATGCAATGGCTCCACCTCCTAGAGTAAACACATAGCTTGACGTAGACTTACTATTGTCCCTATTTGATTGGAAGTCTGAATCCGTGTAACCCACAGGGAGTAAATCATCTGCTTGGTAGACTAGCATATAATCTTTAGTCCTTCTCAGGTACTTCAATATATGCTTTACAGCAGTCCAATGTCCTTGTCTAGGGTTACTCTGATATCTGCTAATCATGCCCACGACAAAATAGATATCAGGTCTCGTACACAGCATTGCATACATAAGGCTTCCTACAGCCGAATCATAAGGAACTGCCTTCATATCCTCCATCTCCTTTGATATATTTGGAGACATCTCTTTAGATAAGGCTACTCCATGCCTAAAAGGTAAGAAACCTTTCTTGAAGTTCTGCATGCTAAAACGAGCAAGGATCGTGTCTATATAAGAAGCTTGAGATAGGCACAACATTCTTTTCTTACGATCCCTTATAACTTTAATCCCAAGAATGTGTGCACATTCTCCTAAGTCTTTCATATCAAATTGTTTGGACCACCATACCCTTACGTCTGATAATACCTTGACATTGTTGCCAGTTAACAAAATATCATCTACGTATAGTACAAGAAATACCACCACGTTTCCGTTACATTTCTTATATACACAAGACTCATCCGAACATTGAATAAATCCATATGACTGGATTACTTCGTTAAACCGGATGTTCCAAGATCTTGAAGCTTGCTTCAGTCCATAAATGGATCGATTGAGTTTGCACATTAGATGCTCTTTGCCTTTTTCAATGAACCCTTCTGGTTGCTTCATATGGATGTTTTCTTCAAGACTTCCGTTAAGGAAAGCTATCTTGACATACATTTACCAAATCTCATAATCCATATGAGAAGCAATGGATAAGAGTATCTGGATAGACTTTAGCATAGCTACTGGCAAAAAAGTCTCCTCATAATCGATTCCCTCTTTCTAAGTGTACCCTTTGGCAACAAGCCTTGCTTTGAAGGTTTCTACCTTCCCATCTGTCCCTCTTTTTCTTTTGTAGATCCACTTACATCCAACGGCTTTTACACCATCAGGTGGTTCTATAAGCTCCTAGACCTTATTAGAATACATAGATTCTATTTTTGAATTCATTATCTTTTGCCAAGATACTGCATCTATATCTTGGAGTGCTTCGTCATATGTCCAGGGGTCAGGTTCATGTTTACCCGGGATCAAGTCCGAAGACTCTCCCAAAAACATGAATCTCTCAGGTTGCCTTACAACCCTTCCATTATGACGAGGCACTATCTCTGGTTGTGTATCATGTGTGACACGTGTTGCAGTTTCAAGTGGTACTTCATCTTGTACTGTTGGTACTAAAGTAGATATGTCCTCTCTAATTTCTTCTAAAACTATCTCACTCATGGGCTTATGGTTCATTACATAATCTTCTTCTAAAAATCGAGCATTGGTGCTAACAATGATCTTCTGATTTTTAGGATTATAAAACAAACCACCATTTGTTCCCTTAGGATATCCCACAAACAGACAAACTTCTGTACGTGATTCCAACTTGTCAGTATCTCCCTTCAGCACATGTGCAGGACTACCCCATATCCGAATATGATTCAGACTAGGCTTACACCCATTCCATAATTTTATGGGAGTAGAAGGAACTGATTCAGAAGGTACCATATTCAAAATCAAATGAGTCCAGCAAACCATCTTTACGGAGCTAGGATAAGCGTTTGTCATTTATATGACCTAAGCAACAGTGCCAGAGATAGGTTTGGTTCATATCATTTGACTTGAACCTCTTGGTACTTATGTTATAGATAGGGTTCTCAAGATCTAGAATATAGAGTCCGTTCATCAGAGGTGCACTACAATAGAACATATCATTTAAATAAACTGAACAACATTTGTTCTTTATTATAAATGAAAAGTCTTTCTTGTCTAAACAAGAAACTGATATAATGTTCTTAGTAAAAGCAGACACATAACAACATTCATCTAATTCTAATACAAGCCCAGAAGGTAGAGATAGATGATAAGTTCCTACAGCAACAGCAACAACCCGTGCTCTATTGCCTACGCGTAGGTCCACCTCGCCCTTCGTCAATGCCCTGCTATTTCTCAGCGCTTGCACATTAGTACAAATGTGAGAAGCACATCCGGTATCTAATACCCATGATGAAGAAATAGATAGATTAACTTCTATAACATATATACTTGAAGTGGAAGTCTCACTTCTCTTCTTCTTAAGATCTTCCAGGTAGATTTTGCAGTTCCTCTTCCAATGCCCGGTCTGACCGCAGTGGAAGCAGGTAGCATCCTTGGCGACCCCTCCTTTAGGTTTCAGTGTCTTGCCTTTGCCCTTGGCTTGGGACTTTCCCTTGCCTTTGGGCTTGCCCTTGCCCTTATGTTTCTGAACCATCAGAATAGAGTTGGGTTTAACCTTCTTAAGGTTGAGCTCAGCAGTTCTTAACATGCTAATCAGCTCAGGCAGTGGCTTGTCAATTTCGTTCATGTTGTAGTTCATGACAAACTAACTGTATCTCTCTGGCAAGGACTGTAAGATCAAGTCAGTGGCCAGCTCTTGGCCAAGGGGAAATCTGAACCTCTGTACGTTTTCTTTGTACCCAATCATCTTGAGTACATATGGGCCTACGGGAATCCCATCTTGCATCTTGCACTGAAACAGTGCCTTAGAGATCTCGAATCTCTCGTGCCTCGCTTGTCCTTGATATAGTTGACGCAGATGTTCAACCATATCATAAGCACGCATCAACTCATGTTGCTTCTGAAGCTCAGAGTTTATGGTCGCGAGCATAAGACATGACACATCTAATGCATCATCTTGATGCTTCTTGTAAGCATCTTGGTCAGCTCGCGTGGCAGTGGCAGGAGGTGCCTCCGGAATGGGCTGCTCCAGAATGTACAATTTACATTCTTGTGTGAGAATGATTCTCAGGTTCCTGTACCAGTCCAGGAAATTAGCTCCGTTGAGCTTGTCCTTCTCAAGGACGGAATGCAGGGAGAAAGAGTTCGTATTTGACGTCATGATTATCTATAACAGGAAAATGCAGAAAAATAAATATCATATTCTATTAATCATCTAATTAGGCCTTTAATTAAATGATGCTCCCACTGAATTATAGAATTCATGTGGGACAAGATCCACATCATACTATGCCCTGAGTTAGCTTTGGCTAAATCGCCCAAGACTTAGTATGATCGGTAGGTAACTAATTACCAATTACATCTCTATGCAACTCTTGTATATAGGATCAAGATCCGCATTTATATTAAAACTCGAGTTAGCTTTGGCTAATACACCCAAGAGTTAATATAAACGTGATTTTGTCCCATCTTCCAACTATTGGATATATGCCTATAGTTAAACTTGATTTAACTAGTTGTACTCAATCTAATTGAGTTTTTACTCACCCATGCGTTGATAGGCGAGACCAAGATTGTCCCTCCGTACCCTACCAAGATAATATGTGTTGCTCTGCTTTGGCAGATTCAACAACAACATGTGATCGAGGTAGTGATAGGTATCACGGCACGGTAGGCATTTTTGAATTGACACGATTGAGATCTAATCTAATCGACGATGCGTATCATATACTCGATTTAGATCTAATCCAATCGTGGAGGTGCATCATTTGCGCGACTTAGATCTAATCTAATCGTTAAGGCACTAATTATTTACTAATCTAGCATGCATCACATATACACACACAAGCAATTAATTAATTTTGTGATTAGACATGGCCCTACTACGATCTTCTCAAGCCAATTAGAAGATCGGATGGTTAACCTAAGGTCAACAACTTCTCAAGCTCCTTCCGGTGACCACCTTGTGTTGCTCGCACCCTCCTCGTAACTCCCTCTCGAGTGGACCTTCCACCGCCTCAATTTTTGTACATTACAAAAGTGAAACTTGAGTTACGTTCGAGTCTAAACTATTTACAATAGGAATAAATAAATAGAAAGGCACGACGCGCAGGTCGCGTATCAAATATACAACACGCACAATCACATGACGGCACGCATGCCGTATTATGAATTACAACACACAATATCCAATCAAATTGTGTCTTTTGGGCCATGACCATCACAAAATAATACATAATTCTAAATTATGTAATTTCTATAAATTTCTGTAATTTTTCTTACTATTTTTACAATTTTTATGAGTAAAAATTCCCGGCGGTCCCGTTTAGCGATTTTCGGGCACAATCGCGGAACGAAGCCCCTTGCGGGGTCAGGGACAGCGCCCCTACCCGCAATATAACTATCCGAGTGTTCCTAAGCGATCCTACAATGCCTTAGTCCACTGTCCCAAAACGATTTGGGGCGAAACCTTTCCGTTTTGGAAATATTTTCTCGGTAGTCGAAGCCTACAAGTGTCTAAACACTTGTGCTTCGCTTCTACGAGAAAATTACCCATAAAATCTATAAAAATCATAAAAACACAGAAACTTACAGATCTGTAGAATTTCATAAAATTCAAAATAAAACTCATAAGCGCTTCGCACGTGGCTCTGATACCACTATTGGATTTTTGGGCCGCAAAAATCGCTTTTTGCATTGCGGGAACCCCGAGAAACCCCGCCACCGGATCCGTGCGAAGAAATAAAATTTAAGTAAAACTTTGAGTACGAGTTTCTAGCCTAGATCTAAACTAGATCTATAAAGGAGAAGAGCTTTACTCTTGATGCGATGCCCTTCGCTAATCCCGCTCGTCCAATTTTCGCCGGATCTCGAGAGTATCAAAGTAGATACTCCTCTATGTGTATCCACACAAGCAAGAGGTGGAGAAACCAAACAAAAGGTGTGCTAGCACCTTTGAAAGGTTCGGCCAAAGTGGAGGAGAGGGAGAGAAAAGAGAGCTTGAGGAAGAAGATGAGAGTTACAAAACCATATGAAAACTCACCATGTGAATTAGTGTGGTCGGCCACATTAAGAGGGAGTTTTATCTCCATGGGATACCAAGAGTCACAACTCTTGGTAACTCCCATGAGGTGGCATCCCACTTAAGCAACCATGATGATGTGGAGCATCACCATTGGCCCACTTAATGCCAACTCACCAATGAGGTGGCAAATGGTCAAGTCAAACTTGACCCTTCATCTTCCTCTCAAGTCAAGTCAAACTTGACCACTTCTCTCCTATGGTTGTCAAATCTAACCATTGGTTCAAGTCAATTTTAATTTAATGAATCTATATTCATTGAATTAAATTGATTCAATGAGTCTAAGTCCAAATTAGACTCATCTAACACATGAACCAAATTGAGTCCAACTCAATTAGCCTAATTTGGATTACTTTTAATCCAATTTGGTTCATCACATGGACCTAATCCTTTAGGTTCATCAAATGAACCTAATCTCCATCTAATTGCCCTTTGTGTGTGACCCTATAGGTTCTTATAACGTTGGAAATGCTCTTAAACCTATTTAGAAGCATAAGTAATGAGTGGTATCTAGCAACACATCATTACTACCCAAGTTATAAGAATGTTGAGATCCAACATCACCTTGTGACTACTAATTGTGACTCTTCACAATATATGACAAGTGTCCTTCTATCCTTGACATCTAGATTGATCAATGTGAGGCATAGACCGTGTCATCCTCTAATCAATCTAAATCTTGAATCCCAAGTAGACTCACTCAATCAAATGAGTTCAACATCTCATATTGACTCATTTGGGCATGGCCATGCACTTAGTGGTCTCACTCTATCAAGAATATCAATGTCACTCCCGTAATATAGGAGGGATAGATCCCATCTACATCACTCACATCCCTCCGCATAATTTGTTACATACCCAGTAATCGCCTTTATAGTCCACCCAGTTACAGGTGACGTTTGACGAAGCCAAAGTATGTAACTCCTTATGTAGGGAACTATGGTGACTTTAGGTCCAAGGACTAATAGTCATACTAATAGCCACATGAGAAAGTATATGACACTCATATAACGATCCATGATATTTTCTCATGGCGGGTCATTCAGTATATATTCTCCAATGCATACCCATGTGTCAACTTGATATCTCCATATCTATGACTTGTGAGATCAAGTCATCGAGTTGACCTACATGCTAGTCTCGTCGCATTAACATTGTCCTTGAATGCTAATACTTGACTAGGAATGATTAAGAGTAGTGTCCCCCATATCATCTCACTATCGATTCAACTAACCGATTGATATAGGTAATAACCTTCTACTCAAGGACGCTATTATACTTAGTTATTTGGCACCAATACAAGTAAGCATAATAACCATAAATAAATGCCTTTATATATATAAGAATATGATACAACGAGTCTATACAACAATCATCAAATAATTGGCTCTAGGGCTCTAACTAACATCTTGTCATCCTAACTTTATGACAAATAAAATTAATAGTTGGTTTCACTTTGGTCACACAAAACAATAGCAGTGACTTCGTTGGGGAGGACACTATTGAATCGTCTAAGTGTATACCATTACTTGATTCTAAGTCCATTAAATAGGATTGTGCCACTTCAGTTGGAGAAGATCACACGCTGCGATATAATTTCCTATAACCATTCATAAAGGAAGTTTGATCTAGTGATCCGCAACAAACCCATCCGTTGTGGAGGGAGGTACTCAAAGCCAACTCGCAAGCTTGTTGCATCACTTACAAACCAGTAATGGAGACCATGAGATTTATTAAAATCCCTCTCCCACTTAGTTATTTAAAATGAGGATTTTAACTTATGCTAGCATACATCACATGCACATAAACATCACAGTAAATAAAAGCAATAAATTTGGAAATTAATTTTCCAACTATTATGGCCTTTTCCATCACTGTCTTTAATATGCTCCAACCCTAGTTGCTGCCATCTTTAGCCATAGCTATCGGGTCGAGTCGTTGTATCCATCTTGCTTCTTATTCCGCTGCACCTCTGGTCCTCAAAAGTACCACACCTTACAAGCATTCGATCCACGACAAAAATAGAATTTTACATATATCGATCCTATATTCCATAAAGGAATGTACATGTATTCTAGATCAAATCAAAAATAAAATTCTAAAAATAATACAGCTCCTGCTGTATTTGATACATACAATCATGCACACAAAATAATGCCCTTAACACGTCCTGTTAGTTAGAGTCCTAGAGCCAATCATTTGATGATTGTTGTATGGACTCGTTGTATCAGATTCTTATATAAATAAAGGCATTTGTTTTGGTTATTATACTTACTTATATTGGTGCCAAATAACTAAGTATAATAGCGTCCTTGAGTAGAAGGTTCTTACCTATATCAATCGATTGGTTGAATCGATAGTGAGATGATATAGGGAACATTACTCTTAATCATTCCTAGTCAGGTATTAACATTCAGGGACAATGTTAATGCAATGAGACTAGCATGTAGGTCAACTCGATGACTTGATCTCACAAGTCATGGATATGGAGATATCAAGTTGACATATGGCTATGCATTGGAGAATGTATACTGAATTGTTGGATCGAGATGCACTAGAGGGGGGGGGGGTGAAAAAATCGTCGACTAATTAACGCAGCGAAAATGAAATAGAGAAAACACAGACACGAAGGATTTACTTCGTTCGGAGCCTAAGGCGACTCCTACTCGAAGGCCCGCGATCCTTGATCGCTTTCGGTGGGCAACAACTATAAGTTTGAAATAATTACAAACTGAAGCACAATAATTGACAATAATTAATTATACCGACAATAATTAAGAAATGAAGATTCGGAGCTCCGGTTCGTCGGGTGGTTGTCGCAGCACTTTGGAAGCAATACTTGAGCAGAACATAGCACGAGGAAGCTTTTTCTTTCGTTGTTAATTGTTGTTATGAAGTGCTGCTCGAACCCTGCTTTTAAACAGTGTTCAAGGCGCCTTAAACCCCTCCAAGGCACCTCCAAGCTGGCCGCGTCACCAGCGTGGATCAGAACTGACCTGGTCGAACTTTATCTTGTTCAAGGCGCCTTCAACCTCTCCAAGGCGCCTTCATCAACTTGTTAAAGGAGCTTTCAGCCTATCCAAGGCGCCTTGAAGCTTGCTTCGCAGCCAGCTCAGGTTTTGCACCTGAGGCACCTCCAAGCTCCATGGAGGTGCCTCGGACACTATTCATCCGAAGTTAATCTTTGCGCTTTGGTCCCTGCAAGATACATTAATCCCAAATATATCCTGCAGCACAAAGTTAGCACAGAAAACATAGTAGAAGTGATAATGACAGTCTCCGGACTGTCCGAGTCTGACTTCAGGTTTTCGACCGGAAACCCTAGGTCGACCCGACGCCTATTGTTCCCTCTACGGGGAACGCGTCCTCACCTACTCCACCCAGGAGATTTACCTGCTGCCAGTGCGATCCTCCAGATCGACTGGACTTTTGCTCAGCACTCGACACTTCCGGACTTTCTACTGGACATCCACTTCCCGGCTAATCCAGTCTTTCCCCTGGTTCGCGACACCAGGACTTTCCACCTAGGGTTACCACCCCCTAGGACTTTTACCTGAAGCCATCGACCTGCCAAGACTTTCCGCATAGGGTTACCGCCCCCTATGACCTAGGGTTACCACCCCCTAGGATTTTCCCTTTGCCTAACCGCAGCTAGGACTTTTCTGAAATACTCAAGCAGACATGTTAAATCACAAAACACCTTAACTTTGAATCCTTTGCCATTATCAAAATACGAGTTCGATCGTCAGATGCTTCCCGCACCAACAATCTCCCTTTGCCTAACCGCGGCTATTTCGTTCGATTATCGGAATCGTAAAACAATCGTCGAGTAATTAACGCAGCGGAAATGAAATAGAGAAAACACAGACACGAAGGATTTACTTCGTTCGGAGCCTAAGGTGACTCATACTCGAAGGCCCGCGATCCTTGATCGCTTTCGGTGGGCAACAACTATAAGTTCGAAATAATTACAAACTGAAGCACAATAATTGACAATAATTAATTATACCGACGACAATTAAGAAATGAAGATTCGGAGCTCCGGTTCGTCGGGTGGTTGTCGCAGCACTTCGGAAGTAATACTTGAGCAGAACATAGCACGAGGAAGCTTTTTCTTTCGTTGTTAATTGTTGTTATGAAGTGCTGCTCGAACCCTACTTTTAAACAGTGTTCAAGGCGCCTTAAACCCCTCCAAGGCACCTCCAGGCTGGCCGCGTCACCAGCGTGGATCAGAACTGACCTGGTCGAACTTTATCTTGTTCAAGGCGCATTCAACCTCTCCAAGGCGCCTTCATCAACTTGTTAAAGGAGCCTTCAGCCTATCCAAGGCGCCTTGAAGCTTGCTTCGCAGCCAGCTCAGGTTTTGCACCTGAGGCACCTCCAAGCTCCATGGAGGCGCCTCGGACACTGTTCATCCGAAGTTAATCTTTGCACTTTGGTCCCTGCAAGATACATTAATCCCAAATATATCCTGCAGCACAAAGTTAGCGCATAAAACATAGTAGAAGTGATAATGACAGTCTCCGGACTGTCCGAGTCTGACTTCGGTTTTTCGACTCGAAACCCTAGGTCGACCCGACGCCTATTGTTCCCTCTACGGGGAACGCGTCCTCACCTACTCCACTCAGGAGATTTACCTGCTGCCAGTGCGATCTTCCAGATCGACTGGACTTTTGCTCAGCACTCGACGCTTCCGGACTTTCTGCTGGACATCCGCTTCCCGGCTAATCCAGTCTTTCCCCTGGTTCGCGACACCAGGACTTTCCACCTAGGGTTACCACCCCCTAGGACTTTTGCCTGAAGCCATCGACCTGCCAAGACTTTCCGCATAGGGTTACCGCCCCCTATGACCTATGGTTACCACCCCCTAGGGTTTTCCCTTTGCCTAACCGCAGCTAGGACTTTTCTGAAATACTCAAGCAGACATGTTAAATCACAAAACACCTTAACTTTGAATCCTTTGCCATTATCAAAATACGAGTTCAATCGTCAGATGCTTCCCGCACCAACAATCTCCCCCTTTTTGATTATGGCAACTCAAATTCAAAGTTAAGTAAACATATATCAAATAACGAGTAGATGAAAACATTCAAAGCAAGCTTAGCAAATTTGCTAAAGTAAATTCTATGAATTTAAAGTATAGCACCAAGTTTCGTCTCCCCCTTAACTGTTACTCCCCTTTTTAATATTCATTATTTGAAGTTGGCAATCATTTATTTGACTATTTGAATTTTGAATTTGCTACAAGTGTATTTGAATTTCCCATAAGTGTATTTGAATTTGCTACTCTCCCCCGTTGCCATATATCAAAAATAAGCAAAAATAATCATTTGATTTTTAAAGAGGAATAATAAGATTTTGAAAACACTTAACAGTTTATAACTTTCATTTCTTACTTTTAGCTAAGTGAAAGGATGATGTTAGCTCTTGGGAAACTTGGTTGAAATTATAAATTTTTGACAGTTTTTGAAAAGCTAGTAAAACTATACATAGAGGAGTACTTGTTTGAAAATTTGTTGGAGAAAATATTTTTGAAGTCGCTTTTTAATTTTTGAAAGCAATGAGTTAAATTTTGCAAGACTGTGCTTTACTTAGGAAAACAAGAATTTACAAAGTTTAGATTTCAAAGTGAGCTAAGATTTAAAGTTTTAAAAATAAAGCTAAGCTCTTTGCAAGTATTGGATTTTGAAAGCTATAGCTTAACAAAAACTTAGCTTAATTTTAAACAATACTTATTAAATTTTAGGGCTAGGAGGGAGCAGAGTAGCTAAAAATTTGGTTTAGGAAGTCAGTTGGTCCTTAAGTCCAAGCATGAGTCAAGTTCAATAGATTGATTTTAAGAGGTATCAGAGCCCTAAAGATCAAACATGCTTAACCAGAAAACTGAGTATGCTTTACCAACTGCCTAACCTTTAGCTACTTGCTGATTGCCTACAGGGCAACAGCTTTCACATGGTTAGTCAAGTTAAGTCAATTTGGTCCAGTTAGATTTGACTAGAGCTGGAAAACTTGACTTGATTGATGTATATTGCATGTTTAACGCTCAGACTCATATTGATGCACAGATATAAGCATTCTTGAGTCCAGGCTGTATCTTATGCATCTCACACCGTTCTATGTCTTTCAAACACAATCAAGGTATACCTAGGTGTTTGTGAGATGCTCTGGCTTAAGTCTAGGGGAACATGATATCTAGGGGGAAAGCTTAGGCTAAGTCCAATTTTTGTAAAATCTAATAAATTGAAATTTTGAAAACTATTTTTCCTAGAATTAAAAAAAAAGATAATTAAACAAAATGAGACACCTACTCTACCCAACACATTCCTATTTGCCTTCTAAGCGCACTGAACTCAAGTTCAGGTAAGGATTTTGTAAAAATGTCAGCTAGGTTTGATTTGGACTCAACATGGTTGAGTGCAATTTCACCCTTAGCTACGTGATCCCTTACAAAATGGTGTTTTACCTCTATGTGTTTAGTCCTAGAATGGTGAATAGGATTTTTGGTCAGATTAATTGAGCTGATATTATCAATAAAGATTTTTGTATTTTTATATTCTAGTTGATAGTCTTTTAATGTATGCATCATCCACAACAGTTGAGATGCACATTCTCTTAGAGCTATGTATTTAGCTTCTGTAGTGGATAGAGCAACACAATGTTGCTTTCTGCTTGACCAACTTACTAGGCACTGACCTAGAATCTGGCAGCTACCACTTGTACTTTTTTTGTCTAATTTGCACCCGGCATAGTCCGAATCAGAATAGCCATAAAGGTCAAATGTGCAAGTTCTTGGGTACCAAAGTCCTACATTTAGAGTTCCTTTAATATACTTAAGTATTCTTTTAACATATGTTAGGTGTGACTCTTTTGCACAGGATTGGTATCTAGCGCACATACCTACTGCAAATAATATGTAGGGTCAGCTTGTAGTTAGGTAAAGTAAGCTTCCTATGGCACTCCTATAGTATTTTGGATCTACTGATTTTCCTTCAGAGTCAGAGTCAATGTTAATGTTGGTTGCCATTGGAGTATTTATAATTTTTGAGTTTTCCATGCAGAATTTTTTAATTAATTCCTTAACATATTTAATTTGATAAATGTAGATTCCATCTTTGGTTTGTTTTATTTGTAAGCCTAAGAAAAAGTTGAGTTCGCCAACCATACTCATTTCAAATTCATTTTCCATTAATTTAACGAATTCTTTTAAAAATTTAGAGTTAGTTGAGCCAAAAATTATATCGTCAACATAGATTTGGGCTATAAAGATATCTTTCTCTATAGTTTTTACAAACAGGGTAGGATCTATATGTCCTTGGTTAAAGCCTTTGGATATTAAGTAGTTAGATAATCTTTCATACCATGCCCTAGGGACTTGTTTTAGTCCATATAATGCCTTTTTTTAGTTTAAATACATGGTTTGGGTAGTCTAGGTCTTCAAATCCTGGGGGTTGGCTTACATAGACCTCTTCCTTGATGAATCCATTTAAAAAGGCTGATTTAACATCCATTTGGTATAATTTAAACCCTTTATTTGCTGCATAGGCTAATAGCATTCGAATGGATTCGAGTCTAGCTACCGGTGCATAGGTTTCATCATAGTCTAAGCATTCAACTTGACTAAACTCTTTGGCTACTAGTCTAGCTTTGTTTCTTATTATATCATCCTGATCTTCCAACTTGTTTCTAAAAACCCATTTGGTGTCTATTATTGATTTATCTATGGGTTTAGGTACAAGGTCCCAGACTTGGTTTCTTTCAAATTGTGTTAGTTCTTCCTTCATTGCTATGATCCAGTCTGGGTCAGGTAGGGCTTCTTCTATAGTCTTAGGTTCAATTTTAGAAATAAGGGCAATCTGACTAAGATTTCTATAAGAGGATCTAGTTCTGACTCCTAGATTTGGGTCACCCAAAATTTGGTCAGGTGGGTGAGAGGTACTTACTCTAGTTGTTCTTATCTGTGGGTTAGAAACTGGTTCTTCTGATTCAATAAGGTTAGGTTGGATTTCATTATCTTCTATAGTTCTTGGATTGATGTCAATATTTTCATTTATATTAGGTAGGTTGTTTTCTTCATCAAATATTACATTAGTTGTTTCTTCAACTTTCAAGGTATTTTGATTATATACTCTAAAGGCCCTACTGGTTGAGGAGTATCCTAAAAATATTCCTTGGTTAGACTTGGGTGTAAATTTTTCTAAGTAATCTTTAGTATTTAAAATGTGAACTTTACAACCAAATACTTTTAAATAGTTTAGGTTGGGAATTTTATGGTAATAAAGTTCATAGGGTGTTTTATTGTGAGGTTTGTTAATTAAAATTCTGTTTTGAATATAATTTGCAGTATTTATTGCTTCAGCCCAGAATTGATGATTTAAATTATATTCATTTAACATGGTCCTAGCGGCTTCTTGTAGTGTTCTATTTTTACGTTCCACTAGACCATTTTGTTGGGGGGTTCTAGGACATAAAAATTCATGTTGGTATCCATTTATTTTACAAAATTGAGTAAACCTATGATTTTCAAATCCCCCCCCCCTCCCGTGATCACTTCTTATTCTTTTAATTTTAGTATCTTTTTCATTTTCCATTAATTTGCAAAAATTACTAAATGTTTCATAGGTTTCATCTTTTGTTTTTAGGAATTTTACCCATGTGTACCTAGAGTAGTCATCAATTATCACTAAGCAATATTAGTTCTTGTTTAGTGATTTGGCTCCATGTGAATCAAATAGGTCAAGGTGAAGAAGCTCAAGTAAGGAGTTAGTTCTTTCTAGGTTGGTTGACTTGTGGGTTGACTTGGTTTATTTTCCTTTTTGGCACGCATCACAGATTGAGTTTTCAATAAATTTTAATTTGGGCAAACCTCTAACTAGACCATTTTGACTCATTTTTTAAATGAGTCGAGTGTGAGTGTGACCCAGTCTTCTGTGCCACAGTTGGGTTTCCTCTTGTTGTGTCAAGAGACACTTTATTGAGGATTTTGATAAGTCAATTGTGTAGATGTTATTCTTCCTAAGCCCCCTAAGTCTAATCTCAGGGTTTTCAATGTTTTTAACTAGACACCCAGATTTATCAAAATTGACTAGATATTCACTGTCACACAATTGACTTATACTTAGCAAATTAAAGTTAAAATTTTTAACCAATAAAACATTTTGAATAATGAAATCGGTACTAAGTTCAATATTACCTTTTCCGATTACTTTAAGTTTACCGTCGTTGCCGAATGCAACCGATCCTAAATTCTTATACTTGAGTTTAGTAAACTTCAATTTATCTCCAATCATGTGTGCGGAGCATCCACTATCCAACATCCATTGATCCAATTCCTACACATGGAGTAGTTGAATTGGTTTCTTTTTAATGGATTTAAAGATAGCTTAATTGAAGTAGACTCCTTAGTTTTTCTATTTCACCCAATCTAAGTTAACAAGAAATTAATCATATGGTTGTTTTTAATAAATGTTTTGAAAAGTTTTGGAAAAGGTTTGAAATGAAGTATTAAAATAATTTTGAAATTAAGTTTTAAAATAATTTTGAAATTAAGTTTTAAAATCAGTTTGAAATTAAGTTTTAAAATCATTTTGAAATTATTAAGTTTTAAAATCATTTTCAAATTAAGTTTTAAAATAATTTTGAAATTAAGTTTTAAAATCATTTTGAAATAATTAAGTTTTAAAATAGTGTTTGAAATTATGTTTTAAAATCATTTTCAAGTTTTAAAATAATTTTGAAATCATTTTGAAATTATTAAGTTTTTAAAATAGTTTTGAAATTAAGTTTTAAAATCATTTTGAAATGTTTTAAAATAGTTTTTGAAATTAACTTTTAAAATCATTTTTAAGTTTTAAAATAATTTTGAAATTATGTTTTAAAATCATTTTTAAACTATTACGTTTTTAAAATAGTTTTGAAATTAAGTTTTAAAATCATTTTGAAATTATTAAGTTTTAAAATAGTTTTGAAATTAAGTTTTAAAATAATTTTAAAATTTTAAAATAATTTTGAAATTATATTTTTAAATCATTTTGAAATTATTAAGTTTTTAAATAGTTTTAGAAATTAAGTTTTAAACTAATTTTGAAATTATTAAGTTTTTAAAATAGTTTTGAAATTAAGTTTTAAAATAATTTTGAAATTATTAAGTTTTAAAATAGTTTTGAAATTAAGTTTTAAAATAATTTTGAAATTATGTTTTAAAATAATTTTGAAATTATTAAGTTTTAAAATAGTTTTTGAAATTAAGTTTTAAAATAATTTTGAAATTATTAAGTTTTGAAAATAGTTTTGAAATTAAGTTTTAAAATAATTTTGAATTTAAGTTTTAAAATCATTTTGAATTTAAGTTTTAAAATAATTTTGAAATTAAGTTTTAAAATACTTTTGAAATTATGTCTCAAAATCATTATAGTTTTGAAATTATGTTTTAAAATAATTTTGAAATTATTAAGTTTTAAAATAATTTTGAAATTATGTTTTAAAATCATTTTGAAATTAAGTTTTTTAAGATCATTTTGAAATTAAGTTTTAAAATCATTTTGAGATAAGTTTTTAAGATCATTTTGAAATTAAGTTTTTAAGATCATTTTGAAATTAAGTTTTTAAAATATTTTGAAATTACGTTTTTAAAATATTTTGAAATTAAGTTTTTAAAATATTTTGAATTAATTTTAATTTTTAATTTCTTAGTCATCTCACCCGATCTAAATTTTCAATCAGGGAACCCTATAATTGTTGTGAGATGAATTATTGTTGAATTTAAGGGTCTAGTTTAACTTTGTGTTAGATTCAGGTTTAGCTTTGGGTTCAACAAGTAAGCATTCTTTGGATAAACTTCTAGGCTATGGTGAGTCACAAGGAACTCATTAAAGTAACCATGCCTTCGAGGTTTCCCAAATAGTCCTACCCATTGAGCTTAATACTAAACCTTGGTCTAACTAGTTAGGATCCATTTAAGGGTAACTTCGGTCAGTTCCACTTGACCAAATGCACCAGGTCGAAGCCATATCTTCCTGGACATGCGATGCCCAAGCTTCCCTAACGTACTATCATCCAAAAACTTCACCAGTATTGTGGGTCAAGTTAAACCTAGCCCGTTTTAATCTAACCTTAATTACCCTGTCGAGTAATCTACTCTTGTTTTATCCATTTCGGGTAGATTAGGTTCAGTTACCCTGTCGGGTAGTTCAAGTGGGGGTGCCAGCGAATCTGGATCCTCCATCTATATTTTATTTAATTTGAATTCGAATTATTTTGATTTTGATTTTTGAATTTTAAATTTATAATTTAATTTTAAATTTTTTAATTTGATTTTGTTTTTTGAATTTTGAATTTATATTTTAATTTCGAATTTTTTTAATTTGATTTTGATTTTTGAATTTATAATTTAGTTTCGAATTTTTAATTTGATTTTGATTTTTGAATTTTGAATTTATATTTTAATTTCGAATTTTTTTAATTTGAATTTATAATTTAGTTTCGAATTTTTTAATTTGATTTTGAATTTATATTTTGAATTTAGTTTCGAATTTTTAATTTGATTTTGATTTTTGATTTTGTTTTATTAAGATCGTTTTTCTTTTTGCTCCCCCTGGATCATAGCCTCGATATGGTCTATCGAGGTAGTGTATTTGATCATTCGGGACCCAGTATTGGCCAAGTCCAAATTGATTGATCAATTAGGACTTGGGGACCCATGTTTGGACTGATTTACTATTTTGTTTATTTATTAAGGATAAATAGGATTTATATTTCTTTTTACTTTTATATCCTAACCCAGTTCTATTATAAACGGCTCTTTGTGTCCCAAGAATTAGGTCAAGATTCTTGGAACCTAAAGAAAACCGTTCTAAGGTATTTTTTAAATCCTTGACCTGATTTTTCAAACTTGAATTTTCTTCCTCAAGTTTTTGAACATGAGTAGAATTTTCAGTCTGAACTTGATCAGGTACGGATTTAGTGTTAGTTACTTCTTTAAGGACAGCTACTTCCTTTAGAAGTGATTTTATCTTAAGGTTTGACTTAACTAACTTGCGTAATAAATAATTGACTAAATAATTAAGGCTCGGAATACTTACAGTGGAGTCTGGCCCTTCGGAAATGAATGCGGATCCATGGCTTTGCTCGGACTCGGTCTCTAACTCAAACTCTCTCTCTCGGACTCGATGATCTGGTCCCGGGCCATCAATGCGAGTAAACTCGTTTGATCGAGTTCGTCGTCATCGTCCTCCGAAGAAGATTCGTCCCACGTCGCCTTAAGGGCCTTCTTTCTTCTTTGTTTTTTGGCTTCCTTTTGGTTGGGACAGTTGGCTTTGATGTGTCCTTTCTGGTTGCATCTGTAGCAGGTAACTTCAAACTTTACCTTAGAACTTGGTTGGGCCTCCTTGGATTGTACCACCTTCTTCAGGTCTTTCTTGTTGAATCCCTTCTTCTTCTTGTAAAGTTTCTTCATGAGGTTCATGAGTTCGCTGGTCAGTTCATCTTCTTCATCTTCTGAGTCGGGTTTGTCTTCTGATTCCGGTTTAATTTTTTGCCGTACTCTAGGTTCCCGTGTCTGACTAGTACCTGCAACCAAAGCAATACCCTTCTCGGTTGGATGTGCATTAGTTTGTTCATGAAGTTCAAATTCACTAAATAATTCATCTAATTTTAAAGAAGACAAATCCTTGGAGACTTTGTAGGCATCTACCATTGATGCCCACAATGTACTCCTTGGAAACGAATTAAGAGCATACCTTATTATATCCCTATTTTCTACCTTCTGCCCGATTCCGTGAAGGGAGTTAAGGATATCTTGAATTCACGCGTGCAACTGGCTTGTCGTCTCATTTTCCTGCATTTTTAAGTTATACAATTTATTAAGTAGTAAATCACGCTTACTTACTTTGGTTTCCGAGGTGCCCTCGTGGAGTTCGATTAGCTTTTCCCAATGCTCCTTTGCTGATGAGAATGGACCGACTCTGTTGAGTTCTTCTTTGGTCAGTCCACACTGGAGGGTGCATGTAGCTCTGGCGTTGGCTTCCACTTTCTTGATGAAGGATGGTTCCTAGTCTTCGCAGGGAATTGGCTTGCCATCAGTACTAGTCGGTAGTTGAAATCTAGTTCGAATGATCATCCACATTTCGAACTGGATTTTTAGATATGTCTCCATTCGCCCCTTCCAATACCCGAAGTCATCTCTGGAGAATAGTGGGGGACGAACAGTGCTATATCCTTCTTGTTGGGCCATTTAAATCTTGCAAAACAAAAAAACAAGAAGATCTGTTCCAAGACTGAGTCTTGGATTAGTAGTGCGGGAAGAATAAAAAAAAACGAGTTCATGTGGTATTGACCAACTTTGAGCAACATCGATTTTGAAAAGAATTAGAATTTTAGCTACTAAGCTAATTTCTAATTGACTCCGAAAAATCAAAAAATACCACGAAAAAAATGTTTTGAATGGTGGTACCACCAATTCAAAACGACCCCGCTCTGATACCAATTGTTCGATCGAGATGCGCTAGAGGGGGGGTGAATAGCGCTCGCGGCTATTTCGTTCGATTATCGGAATCGTAAAACAATCGTCGAGTAATTAACGCAGCAGAAATGAAATAGAGAAAACACAGACACGAAGGATTTACTTCGTTCGGAGCCTAAGGCGACTCCTACTCGAAGGCCCGCGATCCTTGATCGCTTTCAGTGGGCAACAACTATAAGTTCGAAATAATTACAAACTGAAGTACAATAATTGACAATAATTAATTATACCGACGATAATTAAGAAATGAAGATTCGGAGCTCCGGTTCGTCGGGTGGTTGTAGCAGCACTTCGGAAGCAATACTTGAGCAGAACACAGCACGAGGAAGCTTTTTCTTTCATTGTTAATTGTTGTTTTGAAGTGCTGCTCAAACCCTACTTTTAAACAGTGTTCAAGGAGCCTTAAACCCCTCCAAGGCGCCTCCAGTAGCTCCAAGTCCACCGTGGATGAGCGCTGACCATTCTGAACTTTATCACCTTCAAGGCGCCTTCATCAGGTCTTCAAGGCACCTTCCAAGGCGCCTTCCAAGGCGCTTTTGCACCTGAAGCGCCTCCAAGCTCCATGGAGGCGCCTCGGACACTGCTCATCCGAAGTTAATCTTTGCACTTTGGTCCCTACAAGATACATTAATCCCAAATATACCCTGCAGCACAAAGTTAGCACATAAAACATAGTAGAAGTGATAATGACAGTCTCCGGACTGTCCGAGTGTGACTTCGGGTTTCTGACCGAAAACCCTATGTCGACCCGACGCCTATTGTTCCCTTTACGGGGAACGCGTCCTCACCTACTCCACTCAGGAGATTTACTTGCTACCAGTACGATCCTCCAGATCGACTGGACTTTTGCTCAGCACTCGACGCTTCTGGACTTTCTGCTGGACATCCGCTTCTCGGCTAGTCCAGTCTTTCACCTGGTTCGCGACACCAGGACTTTCCACCTAAGGTTACCACCCCCTAGGACTTTTTCTTGAAGCCATCGACCTACCAAGACTTTCCGCATAGGGCTACCGCCCCCTATGACCTAGGGTTACCACCCCCTAGGGTTTTCCCTTTGCCTAACCGCAGCTAGGACTTTTCTGAAATACTCAAGCAGACATGTTAAATCACAAAACACCTTAACTTTGAATCCTTTGCCATTATCAAAATACGAGTTCGATCGTCGGATGCTTCCCGCACCAACATGAATGACCCACCATGATAAAGTATCATGGATCATTATATGAGTGTCATATACTTTCTCATGTGGCTATTAGTATGACTACTAGTTCTTGGACCTGAAGTCACCATGAATCCCTACATAAGGAGTTACGTACTTTGGCTTCGTCAAACGTCACCCATAACTGGGTGGACTATAAAGGCGATTACTGGGTATGTAACGAATTATGCAGAGGGATGTGAGTGATGTAGATGAGATCTATCCCTCCTATATGACGGGAGCGACATCGATATTCTTGATAGAGTGAGACCACGAAGTGCATGGCCATGCCCGAATGAGTCAATATGAGATATTGAGTTCATTTGATTGAGTGAGTCTACTTGGAGTTCAAGATTTAGATTGATTAGAGGATGACACGGTCTATACCTCACATTGATCAATCTAGATGTCTAGGATAGAAGGACAATGTCATATATTGTGAGGAGTCACAATTAGTAGTCACAAGGTGATATTGGATCTCAACATTCTTATAACTTGGGTAGTAATGATGTGTTGCTAGATACCGCTCATTACTTATGCTTCTAAATGGGGTTAGGAGCATTGCCAACATTATAAGAACCTATAGGGTCACACACAAAGGACAATTAGATGGAGATTATGTTCATATGATGAACCAAGAGGATTGGATTCATGTTGATACGGTTGGCAATGGAGGGGCCCAAGAGGAAAGGATTAGAAAAGTCAAGGCCATATGGCGGTCAAAAGTCAAGAGGATGTGGCAGTCAATAGTCGAGGCAACTTGGCGCTCGAATAGTCAAGCTGACGGGGCAGTCAGAGTTGAGCATAGGGGGTAGCCAAGGGCCAGGCAGACTTGTTCATCGAAGGGGCAGAGCTGTAGGAGAACGAAGAGAGACGACAGGGGGAACACCAAGAACAGAGGTAGGTCGGGATCGGCAGAGCTGTATAGAGGCAGCTCGGTCTGCAGGTCCACCATTCGAAGGCCCGGGAGTGCAAGTCACAAATCACAGGTCGGACGCGGCAGAGCTGTGTAGAGACGGTTTGGTCGGCAGGTCTGCGAGTCGAAGGATCGGAAGTGCAAGTTACGAACGATCTACAGACCTGTGGTAGAGGGCCAGGAAATACAAAGCACAG
Organism: Zingiber officinale; assembly: GCF_018446385.1. Lineage (NCBI taxonomy): Eukaryota > Viridiplantae > Streptophyta > Magnoliopsida > Zingiberales > Zingiberaceae > Zingiber > Zingiber officinale. Next base: position 39,974,748 of record NC_055987.1, read on the forward strand.
AGGTAGGTCGGAAGCGGCAGAACCGGGCAGAGGCAGGTCGAGATCGGCAGAGCTGAGCAGAAGCAGCTCGATCTACAGACCTGCGGTAGAGGCAGAGAGCTGAGCAGAAGCAGTTCGATCTACAGGCCTGCGGTAGAGGGCCAGGAAATACAAAGCACAGAGGTAGGTCGGAAGCGGTAGAACCGGGCAGAGGCAGGTCGAGATCGGCAGAGCTGAGCAGAAGCAGCTCGATCTACAGACCTGCGGTAGAGGGCCAGGAAATACAAAGCATAGAGGCGGGTCGGGATCGGCAGAGCTGAGCAGAGTCAGCCCGTCTGGCAGGTAACACTTAGAGGCTAGAGTCGATCAGAAGAGGCGAGGCCGGTGCAAGTCACAATGGATCGGAGAAGCTAAGTAGTGCGGGTGCGGAGAATCTCAACGGTCCGTCGAGGATATTCATTACATTCCAATAGTGCGAGCGAAGGCGGAGGTTCCTAAAACGAAAAGATGCCCTCACAACCAGTAGCAGCCTGCCAGCTAGCTGTCCATCACTACAAGACAAAACTCATGTGCGAAGGCGGAGGTCCCTAAACAGAAAGATGCTTTCACGACAAATGGCAGTACGACAGGTGTTCGGGACTAGAGGACAAAGCCCAGCGTCTAACGTTTTCTGACAGGATGGCAGGTTCTAAGAGAGGAGGACGCATAAAAAGGGAGAGATCCCTCATACGCAGGTACGCGCACACATTCCCTCGTCACTTTTTCCACAACTGTTTTTTCTTCTTCTGCTCTCTGCTTTTTTCTGGGGAAAAAGGACCTGACTTGAGCGTCGGAGGGCCTGATCCGGGGACTTTTTCCCTGGGTTTTGGTCTCTAACGTAAAGGGGGGATCGTCTGAGTGTGCGCAGGGTCCTGCAGCAGCGTCAGCCACTCGTGGGAGCCGAATCACCTACAACTTTCCGTCAACGCCCAGTCCACCGCGACCAGCCTCCGTCCGACCCAGCTTCCGGACGGGATCACATATGATGAATCAAATTGGATTAAGAGTAATCCTAATTGAACTAATTGAGTTGGACTCAAGTTGATTCATGTGTTCAATGAGTCTAATTTAGATTATGACTCATTGAATCAATTTAATTAAATGAATTAGATTTATTATATTAAGTTGGTTTGAATCAAATGGTTAGATTAGATCAACCATGAGAGAGATTTGGTCAAGTTTGACTTCACTTGAGAAGGAAGATGAAAGGTCAAGTTTGACTTGACCCTTTGCCACCTCATTTGTGAGTTGGCATTAAGTGGCCAATAATGGTGTTACACATCATCATGTTTAGCACATGTGTGTGCCACCTCATGGAGGTTACAAATCTCCTCTTTAATGGCCACATTAAATGAGAATGGAGGTTACAACTCCAATAGTGGCCGGCCACTTATGGTTGAATGGATGGATTAATTTTTCATTTCAAGCAAAGTAATTCATTCCATCATCTTCCTCCTCTCATTCTCCTCGCCCTCGCCTCCTCCTTGGCTGAACCACCTAAGGTGCTAGCACACCTTTGTTTGGTCTTCTCCACCTAGTTTTGTTCGTGTGGATACGCATAGAGGATCGTACACTTGACGATCTCGAGATCCGGCAGACCTTCGGACGAGCGAGATTGCGAAGGGCAATGCATCAAGTCTAATAGGCTCTTCTCCTTTGTAGATCTAGTATAGATCTAGGCTTTAGTAAACTCGTACATGAAATTTTGTTTATAAACTTCACACGGATCCGGTGGCATGGGAGATTCGGGGTTTCCGCAACGCAAAAAGGCGATTTTTGCGGCCCGAAAATCCCAACAGTGGTATCAGAACCACGTACGAAGTCTTGTACGAGTTTAATTTGTATTTTTATGAAAAATATCAGTTCTGTAATATTCTGTGAATTTCCTATTTTTATAATTTTTATGGGTATTTTTCTCGTAGAAGCGAAGCACAAGTATTTAGACACTTGTAGGCTTCGGCTACGGAGAAGATTTTTCCGAAACGGCAAGGTTTCACCCCAAGTCTTTTTGAGACAACAGGCTAAGGCACTGTAGGATCACTAAGGAACACTCGTGATGGTTATATTGCGGGTAGGGGCGCTGCCCCTGACCCCGCAAGGGGCTTCGTTCCGCGATTGCGCCCGAAAAACCCGCTAAACGGAACCGTCGGGAATTTTACTCATAAAAATTGTAAAAATTATAGTAAAAATTACAAAAAATTATAGAAAATACATAATTTAGAATTATGTATTATTTTGTGATAGTCATGGCCCAAAAGACCCAAATTGGATTTTAAAAAAATTATGTTGTAATTCATATTACGGCCTGCGCGCCGTCATTTGTATTGTGTGTGCTGTATACTTGATACGCGACCTGTGCGTTGTACCTCTCTTTTATTCTTATTGTAAATTAGTTTAGACTCGAATGTAACTCGAGTTTCAAAATTGTAATGTACAAAATTGGAGCGGTGGAAGGTCCACTCGAGACGGAGTTACGAGGAGGGCGCGAGCAACACAAGGTGGTCAAAGGGAGGAGCTTGAGAAGCTGTTGACCCTAGGTTGACCATCCGATCTTCTCATTGGCTTGAGAAGATCGTAGTAGGGCCATGACTAATCACAAATAATTTAATTAATTGCTTGTGTGTGTATATGTGATGCATACTACTATAGTAATTAATTAGCACCTTAACGATTAGATTAGATCTATATCGTGTACAAGATGCACCCTATCGATTAGATTAGATCTCAATCGCGTCAACTCAAATGCCTACCATGCCATGATACCTATCACTACCTCGATCACATGTGTTGTTGAATCTGCCAAAGCAGAGCAACACATATTATCTTGGTAGGGTACAGAGGGACAATCTTGGTCCCGCCTATCAACGCATGGGTGAGTACAACTCAATTAGATTGAGTAACTAGTTAACTCAATTGTATCGAGTTTAACTATAGGCATTTTCCAATGGTTGGTAGATAGGTCAAAATCACATTTATATTAACTCTTGGGCGTATTAGCCAAAGCTAACTCGAGTTTTAATATAAATGCGGATCTTGATCCTATAAATAAGAGTTGCATAGAGATGTAATTGGTAAATTGTTACCTACCGATCATACTAAGTCTTGGGCGATTTAGCCAAAGCTAACTCAAGGCGTAGTATGATGTGGATCTTGTCCCACATGAATTACAGAATTCAGTGGGAGCATCATTTAGTTAAAGGCCTAATTAAATGATTAAAAAGAATATGATATTTACTTTCTGCTTTAATTTCTATTGTAGATTGTCATGACGTCGAACATGAACACCTTTTCTCTGTGTTCTGTCCTTGACAAGGACAAGCTCAACGGAGCAAATTTCCTGGACTGGTACAGGAATCTGAGAATAGTTCTCACCCAAGAACGTAAACTGTACATTCTGGAGTAGCCCATTCTGGAGGCTCCTCCTGCCAATGCCACACGAGCTGACAAAGATGCTTATAAGAAGCATCAAGATGACGCATTAGATGTGTCTTGTCTTATACTCGCGACCATGAACTCTGAGCTTCAGAAGCAACATGAGTTAATGGGCGCTTATGATATGGTTGAACATCTTCGTCAACTATATCAAGGACAAGCGAGGCACGAGAGATTCGAAATCTCTAAGGCACTGTTTCAGTGCAAGATGCAAGACAGGGCTCTCATGGGCCCATATGTACTCAAGATGATTGGGTACATAGAAAACCTACAGAGGTTGGGGTTCCCACTTGGACAGGAGCTGGCCACTGACCTAATCTTGCAGTCCTTGCCAGATAGCTATAGTCAATTCATCATGAACTACAACATGAATGAAATTGACAAGTCACTGCTCAAGCTACTTAGCATGTTAAGAACTGCTGAGCTCAACCTTAAGAAGGTTAAGCCCAACTCTGTTCTAATGGTTCAGAAACATAAGGGCAAGGGCAAGCCCAAAGGCAAGGGAAAGTACCACGCCAAGGGCAAAGGCAAGGCACTAAAGCCTAAAGGAGGGGTCGCCAAGGATGCTACCTGCTTCCACTGCGGTCAGACCGGGCACTGGAAGAGGAACTGCAAGGTGTACCTGGAAGATCTTAAGAAGAAGAGAAGTGAGACTTCCACTTCAGGTATATATGTTATAGAAGTCAATCTATATATTTCTTCATCATGGGTATTAGATACCAGATGTACTTCTCACATTTGTACTAATGTGCAGGCGCTGAGAAATAGTAGGGCATTGACGAAGGGCGAGGTGGACCTACGCGTAGGCAATGGAGCACGGGTTGCTGCTGTTGCTGTAGGGACTTATTTTCTAGCTCTGCCCTCTGGGCTTGTATTAGAATTAGATGAATATTGTTATGTGTCTGCTTTAACTAAGAACATAATTTCAGTTTCTTGTTTGGACAAGAAAGGTTTCTCTTTTATAATAAAGGACAAATGTTGTTCTGTTTATTTAAAAGATATGTTCTATTATAGTGCACCTCTGATGAACGGACTATACATTCTAGACCTTGAAAGCCCTATCTATAACATAAATACTAAGAGGTTCAAGTTAAATGACATGAACCAAACCTATCTCTGGCACTGTCGCTTAGGTCATATAAATGATAAGCGCTTATCCCAGCTCCATAAGGATGGTTTGCTTGACTCATTTGATTTTGAATCATATGAGACATGTGAGTCATGCCTACTAGGCAAGATGACCAAGACTCCCTTTAGTGGACACAGTGAGAGAGCGACTGACTTGTTAAGTCTTATACATAGTGATGTATGTGGCCCTTTCAATGTCGCTGCTAGAGGTGGTTATAGGTACTTTATTACATTTACTGATGACTTCAGTAGATATGGTTATGTGTACTTGATGATACATAAGTCTGAATCCTTTGAAAAGTTCAAAGAATTCAAGAATGAAGTACAAAACCAGCTTGGCAAGAGTAATAAGATACTTCGATCAGATCGAGGTGGAGAATACCTTAGCCATGAGTTTCGTGACTATCTAGCTGAGTGTGGGATTCTATCCCAACTCACTCCTCCTGGAACACCACAGTGGAATGGTGTATCCGAAAGGAGAAACCGTACTCTATTAGATATGGTACGGTCTATGATGAGTCACACAGATCTTCCTACATCTCTTTGGGGCTATGCTCTAGACACAGCAGCTTTCATTCTCAACCGAGTTCCATCTAAGGCTGTAATAAAGACACCATATAAGACATGGACTGGGAGAGATGCCCAGGTGTCTTTTATGAATATTTGAGGTTATAAGGCTTATGTTAGACGTCAAGTCTCAGACAAACTAGGATCCAAATCCGACTAGTTCTATTTTATTGGATATCCCAAGAAAACTAAGGGATATTACTTCTATATTCTCAGTCAGCACAAGGTAGTTGTGGCAAAGACTGGGGTATTTCTAGAAAGGGATTTTGCTTCTAGAAAGACTAGTGGGAGTACGTTCGATCTTGAAGAAGTTCAAGATGCGAACAATAGCACTGAAGCCTCGATGGAAGTTGAACTGGAACCACAAAGTGCTGTGGATGATGTTGTTCCACAAGGAGTTGAGGAACCACAACCAATTCAAGTAGACATACCTCTTCGCAGGTCTGATAGGGTACGTCGTCAGCCTGAGAGATACTCATTTCTCTTGTCTGACCATGATGACATTGTGCTTATAGAAGATGAGCCCACCTCCTATCAGGAAGCTGTGATGAGCCCAGATTCTGAGAAATGGCTAGAGGCCATGAGATCCGAGATGGATTCCATGTACACTAACCAAGTATGGACTTTGGTTGATCCACCTGAATGGGTAAAACCCATTGGGTGTAAGAGGGTCTTTAAGAGAAAGACTGACATGGATGGACTTATCTATAAGGGTCGTTTGGTAGCTAAAGGTTTCAAGCAGATTCATGGTATTGACTATGATGAAATCTTTTCTCCACTAGTGATGTTTAAGTCCATTCGGATCATGCTTGCTATTACAGCATACCATGACTATGAAATATGGCAGATGGATGTCAAAACTGCGTTTCTGAATGGAAACCTGCTTGAGGATGTGTACATGACACAACCTGAGGGTTTTGTAGATCCACAGCATACTAGCAGAGTATGTAAGCTGCATAGGTCCATTTATGGACTAAAGCAAGCTTCTCGGAGATGGAATCTTCGATTCGATGATGCAATCAAACAGTTTGGTTTCATCAAGAATGAAAATGAGCCTTGTGTCTACAAGAAGGTTGTAGAGAACACAGTTGTCTTCCTTATATTGTATGTGGATGACATACTACTCATTGGGAATGACATCCCTTTGCTACAGTCTATCAAGACTTGGCTAGGGACTTGTTTCTCAATGAAGGACTTAAGTGAAGTATCCTGCATTCTAGGGATACAGATCTATAGAGATAGATCTAAGAGGTTGCTTGGCCTAAGTCAGTGTAACGCCCCAAAAATTCACTAATGAAGACCACACGCATGCAAATTTAGGAAAAAATAATAAAATATGGTAAAATATGATAATAAAATGACATTAATTACATTATTGGTATATTATAAGTATGATTTAATGAATAATAATAATAATAATAATAACATTAATAATAGTAGTGATAATAATATTAATACAGAAGGGAATCAACATGATTTCATATTAAGAGTGGTTGGAATTATCAATGCTTGACTGAGATAAGTTTTCATATTTTTTTTTTAAAAAGAAAATTTATCTAAGCGTGATATTATATCCACATGTTCTGGGTCTTAAAAGGCCTGTCTTAGAAGGTTTAGTGGGCCTAGACTACTAACTTTTTTTTTTATATCAAAGAGGATGGGTCACAAAACTCACACAAAACCCTAGGCTTCCAAACCCTCATCTCTCATGGCGACACACACCCCATACCAGCAGATATTTTCGTGAGTTTTGTGGAGGCGAAATCGAAGATTCAGGCGTTTTTTCCCCTTCCGGTGTTCTTCCTTTGCGTCAAGGATTAAGTTTTAGTACCTTTTAAACACAAAGGCATGCTTCCAACCTTCTTTCTCTCAGCATTCATATCGTATCATGTGTGATTGAAATTACATGCATGAAATTTCTGATATGCATTGATGTCCACGTTTTTGTTGATTATTGCAAAAAAAAAAAAAAAAAAAAAAAACTTGTATTTCAGGTCATAAAGCTCACGTTGTTCATGGATAGGAAGGGGCTGCTGTTAGGGAAGCATATGGGCATGATTTGCAGACCCATTAGGAGTCTTAGAAGGGATTGGACACATCTGGTATAGCAGGGGAAGGGGTTGTTCCGACTCACGAATCCATGTTGAAGGGACCATGTCTAGTCGATCCAAGAAAGTAGCAAAGGCCTTGCAGGGTTTGTTTTTTTTTTGGGGAGTCTTAAAGGGGCTGGAATTATGTTAGATAGGGTTGGTTAGGTGTCGTTAGGTTGTGGTTCAGATCTGGAAAAGTTTCGTTAAGTTTCGAGTTGGTTTGAGTAAAATCGAGTCTTCGATTGAATTTCTAAATTGATTTGTGAAAATACATTCGAGGACTTGGGATTATGTTTGGAGAATATTCAGAAGTCAAATTATTTTTATTTATTTTTATCTTTTTAGTTCATATGTTGAGTTTGGATAGGCTCGGCTCAGATACCCAAGATAGAAAAAAAAAATTTAACTTAGGAAGTTAGGGGTTCAAGGGTAAAACGATCGTAGGAGGCTGAAGGGTCCCAGTAGCGCCCGACGAAATCATTTACATGATAGAATGCTTACATAAAAATGTTTATGGAATCTGCATGACTTTTAATGATATATACTGAATATATATATATATATATATATATATATATATATATATATATATATATATATATATATATATATATATATATATATGCTTAAAATTGCGTGCATGTTTGGTATAGGAAATATGATAAAACGCTTAAAATTGCGTGCATGTTTGGTATAGGAAATATGATAAAACTGCATGACATATTTTCTTTGATTAAGTGATGAAAAATGTGAGAAAATAAAATATTTTGAAAGATGTGACTTGTTTGTAACAAAGCCATTATGTTAATGATTTATGAGAATTCTGGGTGGGAGAAGGCCCCAGAGGGATCCCGTTTACGGGCCAAGGCCTCAGAGGGAGCCCTACACCAGATTCTCATAGGCCACGGCCCAGTGACGAAAAGGGTTGCTGGAGACCCCGCCAACTATAGGCTAAGACACAATAACGAAAAAGGGGTTGCTGTTGTCTCGCCGCCTAGTACCATGGTTTTATATGCTAAGATTGATCAATCGACCCTACGATATAGCTGGACGCTTATGATAAGGTGAGCTCACTTAAGTGATTGTTATGATAATTGTCGAATGCTGAAATGATAAGGAAAAAAAAAAAGGATTTATGATATGATGATATAAGAAAATGTTTTGCATGTATAGATGACGAATATGGTAGAGCTAATTTCATTAAAAGTGATTACAACGTTGCATGTAGTTATATATATATATATATATATTACTTGTTGTAATGGTTAGAGCATGTTGGGTCATTAGACTCACTATATTTGACTGATGCAGGCGAAAATGGTGTTGATGATATAGGAGGCTTTGATGCTTGAATGGACTGGACTGACAGTGCACTGAAGCCCGAGGACCTTACGCATTCTTCTGCCTTTCGATATTTCTAAATAACTACTCTTAAGGGATTTTGATTTTATGTTTAGACTACTGGGAGGTTATGAGACAGATTAACATTTTTTTTTCCTTTATTTTGGTTGTCTTGATTTATGCATGGATAGTTTTGGTAGGTTATGATAGTTTAAATAATGGGCGTGTTATTTTTAATGGGTGTGTTTTGGACATTATGACATTGCAGTTTTTTTTTCTTTCTTTTCCTAAGTTCCAGAGTTTGCGCCACACAGCTAACCTGTTATTCCTTATGGTGTATACTGGTATAAATAAGAGCGTATATATGGTATGGCCGAATGTTATTCTTTTTTTTTTATTTTGTTTTCCAAAAAAAAAAAATCAATAAAGGTAAAGTAGAAGTTAGGGATGTTACAATTGGTATCAGAGCCAGGTTTCTTGTAAAGGGTTGGGTCCACTGTCAGTTCCAGGAAGCTCAAGTTATCAAGCCCCAAGTAAGTTTAATGTTTCAATTGATTTTATGTTATCACCTGCATGTTTTTATGGAATATATGCTTAAATTTGCACGTCCACTTGATTTTAGAAGGTAATTGATAAATATGTTTAAACATGCATGCTTAGATGGATATTTCCAGCCAATAGATGGTTAAATGCTAGAACTAAATACTTCATGAAATGACCCTTAAGTGGCTAAACTTAGTAAACATAAATGCATGTTGGTTACGTACTGGTTTGGGACGTTATTGCAGTTATGCCACCCAAACGTATTATGCAGAGGTGTGGGCCAGAAGGATGTCAAGAAGAGGATCAGGATAGGGATAGAGGCGAGAGGGAGATGCGTGACCCTCCGCCGCCACCGGATGTTGCTACTCGAGTTCTCGAGGGGATGGCTCAGTTGTTAGAGCAGCATGTTGGTAATGCTAACAGGGGGCAACAACAGGATGTCTATATGCAGTTTAGGAGGATGGATCCTAAAGACTTCTCCGGTACTACCGATCCATTCGTTGCTGAGGGATGGATCCGGTCTTTGGAGGTGATCTTCCGTTATATGAATATGGCGGATGCCGACAGGGTTCGTTGTGCCATTTATCTGCTGAAGGATGATGCTTCCCTATGGTGGGAGGGAGCTGAAAGAGGGGTTAATCTGAATACCCTGACTTGGGAAGGCTTCAAAAGGATCTTCTACGGGAAGTATTTCACAGTTGATGTGAGATCGAGATTGAAGAGGGAGTTCATGAGTCTCCGACAGGGAGACATGTCTGTAGCTGAATTCGTGAAGAAGTACGATAGGGGGTGTCACTTTGTGCCCCTAATCGCCGAGGATGCTGACGAGAAGATGAGACATTTCCTAGATGGTCTCAGGCCTACCATTCGACAAGATGTTTTGCTGACCAATCCTACTGATTATAATGATGCAGTTACTAGGGCCTATAGAGCAGAGCAGTCTCTGAAAGACATAGCATGGGAGATGCAAAAGAAGAGGCCACCACCACCACAGCAACAACAACAGAATAAGAAGTCATATACAGGGCCACAAAAAGGGCAGCCGGGATCTCAGGGGCAACCTAAGCCACAGCAAAAAGCAGCTGCCCCAAATGCTGAGGGGAAGCCATTATGCAAGGAGTGCAACCGCCAACACTATGGCAAGTGCATGTGGGGTACTTACAAGTGCTTTGTCTGTGGAGAAGATGGGCATAAAGCTAAAGATTGCCCAAAGAAGCAACAACCTGTGACTGGTCGAGCTTACGTGATGCATGCCAAGGAGGCAGAGCCAGACACTACACTTATTACAGGTACCTAATTGTGGTAACATTTTTATTGACTTATTGCGTGAAATGCTAAGCTTTGTTAGTAGAATGATTTGAGGAACATGGAATTTAGTGAATTAGGATTACATGCTATAACTTAGTTGGATTTAGGTAATGACCTTGAATTAATAAGACTTGGGCATAAAATATAAACCTTGGAAAAGTGAAGGATTCGATTTAATTAACTGAAGAACTTTTGGGGACCTAAGTGCAAAATATACGAATAATAAAGATGTAAAAAAAAACATAAATTGAAATGTTGGGATTTAACTGGTATAAATCGTGAATCAAAAGGAAGTCAGGGACTAATAGTGGAATTTGGGAAGTGTAGTGACTGTTTTGCAAAATAGTTAAATCAGGGGTTGTTTCTCAATTTTTTTTTTTTTAAAAGGTCAAGGGTCAAATAGTATATTCTAGAAGTCTAGGGTCTGAATGGAAAAGTATCGGACAGATATGGTTAAATTCAAAATTCTAAGAACTAAAATGCTAGAAATATGAGGCCCAAATTGTAGTACCGAGATTTAATGAGCTGTTAAAAAAAAAATTGAGAAAAGTGAAGGTTTAAAATGATAGTAGTTGCCTAAAAATTAATGAGGTTTAAATGGTTTTGGTGGTATTATTGTCGCCGGAAGGATATTTATTGCAGGTGTTGCTACATATGCACTATTAGATTCAGGAGCCACACACTCATTCATATCCGAGACTTTCTTGAAGCGACTAAAGATTTTACCATAGGTTAGGGATCTGGGTTTTAGTGTTACGATTCCTTCGGGCGATCAGATGATCTCTACCAAGATAGTGAAGAATCTGGAGCTCCAGTTGTATAAGAATGTGGTTCGGGCAGATCTCATCGTACTTCCGATGCCTGAGTTCGACATCATACTTGGCATGGACTGGTTATCTCAGAATGGAGCTTTGATAGATTTTTGGCAGAGGTCGGTATCTATTCGACCACCCAACGGAAAGTCATTCGTCTTTGAGGCAGTTCAGAGCAAACAGATACCGCCTATTATCTCTTGTATTTGTGCGAGGAAGCTTATGAAACGAGGCTGCCAAGGATTCCTAGCTACTATTGTCTCAATGCCTGATTCAGTCAGGACGAAGATTGAGGATGTGGAAGTTGTCAGGGAGTTTTCAGATGTATTCCTAGATGATGTGGCTGGCATTCCACCTGAGAGAGAGGTGGAGTTTTCCATTGAACTAATGCCAGGCACAGAGCCAATTTCTAAGGCACCATACCGTCTAGCACCTGTAGAAATGAAAGAGCTGAAGGATCAGATTCAAGAACTGCTAGATAAAGGATTCATTCGCCCGAGTTTTTCTCCATGGGGTGCGCCAGTGTTGTTTGTGAAGAAAAAAGATGGGAGTATGCGACTCTGCATCGACTACCGGGACCTGAACCGGGTCACAGTAAAGAATAAGTATCTGTTGCCGAGAATCGAAGATCTATTTGATCAACTGCAAGGAGCATCGATTTTTTCGAAGATAGATCTTCGATATGGATACCATCAGTTGAAAGTAAAGGAGGCGGACGTTCATAAGACGGCTTTCAGGACTCGATATGGGCATTATGAGTTTATGGTGATGCCATTCGGGTTAACAAATGCCCCCCCAATTTTCATGGACCTTATGAATCGCATATTTAGGCCGTATCTTGATCAATTCATTATCATATTTATAGACGATATCTTAGTCTATTCAAAGAACAGGGAGGAGCATAGTCAACACTTGAGAACAACTTTACAGATATTACAAGATCGGAAATTGTTTGCAAAATACAGCAAGTGCGAGTTTTGGCTAGAGAGGGTGACATTCTTAGGCCACATTATTTCAAGAAATGGAGTAGAGGTCGATCCTTCTAAAGTTGAAGCAGTCAGAGATTGGGCAGTACCTAAAAGTGTAACCGAGATACGCAGTTTCTTAGGCTTAGCTGGCTACTATTGAAAATTTATCCAGGATTTCTCTTCCATCGCAGTACCCTTGACATCTCAGACGAAGAAGAATGCCAAATTTATTTGGGGATCAGATTGTCAGGAAAGTTTTGAGAAGCTGAAGCAAGCTCTTACTACAGCGCCAGTTTTAGCTATGTCATCAGGACAAGGAGGGTATGTGTTGTATACAAACGCTTCAAAGCTAGGCTTGGGCGCAGTTCTGATGCAGCATGAGCGAGTTATTGCATATGCGTCTAGACAATTAAAGGTGCATGAGAAGAATTATCCGACTCATGACCTCGAACTAGCAGCAGTAGTCTTTGCTCTGAAGGTTTGGAGACACTACTTATACGGTGAAAGGTGCAAAATTTTTACCGATCACAAAAGCCTCAGGTACTTCTTCACGCAGAAGGAGTTGAATATGAGACAACGGAGATGGTTAGAGCTTGTGAAGGATTATGACTGCGATATTAGCTATCATCCGGGGAAAGCTAATGTAGTTGCAGATGCCTTAAGCAGGAAGACAGCAGTCATTGCCCAGTTAACAGTGCAGAAATCTCTACAGACAAAAATTCAGAGGTTCAATCTTGAGATGTATACCAGGGGCGAAGCTCCTAATCTATCTACTCTGACGGTGCAGTCTACTTTGAGAGATCAAATTCGAGCAGGACAAACTACAGATGAGCAACTACAGAAGTGGAGACAAAGGGATGAATCTAAGGGTCGGATGATGTATTCAGTGGAGGATGGTATTGTCAGATATAAGGGACGACTTTGGGTTCGTAGTGGAGATTCTCTTAGGGTTAAAATCATGACTGAAGCTCATAATACGCCTTACTCTATTCATCCGGGGAGTACGAAGATGTACAAAGACCTGCAGTTACTATATTGGTGGCCGGGTATGAAACGAGACCTCATACGTTTTGTATCTGAATGCTTGACTTGTCAGCAAGTCAAAGTAGAACATCAAAGGCCAACGGGGATGCTTAAGCAACTTCCCATCCCAGAGTGGAAATGGGAAAACATTACTATGGATTTCGTAGTAGGCTTGCCTAAGACAGTAAAAGGATTCAATGCCATCTGGGTTATAGTAGATCGTCTCACTAAGTCAGCACACTTCCTACCTGTGAAAACGACTTTCTCCATGACCCAGTATGCAGAACAATACATCCGAGAAATTGTCAGATTGCATGGAATTCCAGTTTCGATAGTATCAGATAGAGATCCGAAGTTTACATCATCATTCTGGAAGAGTCTGCATTCTGCTATGGGAACTAGGCTATTGTTTAGTACAGCATTTCATCCTCAGACAGATGGTCAGTCAGAGAGAGTGATACAGATTTTAGAAGATTTGCTAAGAGCTTGTGTGATCGATTTCCAGGGCAGCTGGGAACTGAAGTTACCTCTAGTGGAGTTCACCTATAACAACAGTTATCAATCGTCTATACGGATGGCTCCTTATGAGGCACTCTATGGAAGGAAATGCAGATCACCTATCCATTGGGATGAAGTTGGGGAAAGAGCTGAATTAGGGCCAGAAATCGTGAAGCATACAACAGACTTGGTAGTGAGAATTCGAGACAGGATGAGGACTGCTCAAAGTCGGCAAAAAAGTTATGCTGACAAAAGAAGAAGGGATCTCGAGTTTGCAGTCGGTGACCATGTATTTGTGAAAATAGCACCATGAAAGGTGTTATGAGATTTGGCAAGAGAGGTAAACTAAGTCCGAGATTTATTGGGCCATTCGAGATTCTTGATAGAGTTGGAGCCCTGGCTTATAGAGTAGCACTACCACCGAATCTTGCCGGAGTGCATAATGTGTTCCACATTTCGATGTTACGCAAGTACATGTCAAATCCTTCACATGTGTTGAATTTCGAACCACTGCAGCTGACACTGAATTTGTCTTATGAGGAGAGGCCTACTCAGATCTTGGCTAGACAGGAGAGGAAGCTAAGGAACAAGGTCGTAAAGATGGTCAAAGTCAAATGGCTGAATCACACAGAAGAAGAAGCTACTTGGGAGACTGAGCCCGATATGAGGAGTCGATATCCAGAGTTATTCGGTGAGTTTTAATTTCGAGGATGAAATTTTTATTCAAGGGGGGAGGAATTGTAACGCTCCAAAAATTCACTAATGAAACCACACGCATGCAAATTTAGGAAAAACTAATAAAATATGGTAAAATATGATAATAAAATGACATTAATTACATTATTGGTATATTATAAGTATGATTTAATGAAAAATAATAATAATAATAATAACATTAATAATAGTAGTGATAATAATATTAATACAGAAGGGAATCGACATGATTTCATATTAAGAGTGGTTGGAATTATCAATGCTTGACTGAGATAAGTTTTCATTTTTTTTTTTTTAAAAAAAGAAAACTTATCTAAGCGTGATATTATATCCACATGTTCTGGGTCTTAAAAGGCCTGTCTTAGAAGGTTTAGTGGGCCTAGACTACTAACTTTTTTTTTTTATATCAAAGAGGATGGGTCACAAAACTCACACAAAACCCTAGGCTTCCAAACCCTCATCTCTCATGGCGACACACACCCCATACCAGCAGATATTTTCGTGAGTTTTGTGGAGGCGAAATCGAAGATTCAGGCGTTTTTTCCCCTTCCGGTGTTCTTCCTTTGCGTCAAGGATTAAGTTTTAGTACCTTTTAAACACAAAGGCATGCTTCCAACCTTCTTTCTCTCAGCATTCATATCGTATCATGTGTGATTGAAATTACATGCATGAAATTTCTGATATGCATTGATGTCCACGTTTTTGTTGATTATTGCAAAAAAAAAAAAAAAAAAAAAAACTTGTATTTCAGGTCATAAAGCTCACGTTGTTCATGGATAGGAAGGGGCTGCTGTTAGGGAAGCATATGGGCATGATTTGCAGACCCATTAGGAGTCTTAGAAGGGATTGGACACATCTGGTATAGCAGGGGAAGGGGTTGTTCCGACTCACGAATCCATGTTGAAGGGACCATGTCTAGTCGATCCAAGAAAGTAGCAAAGGCCTTGCAGGGTTTGTTTTTTTTTTTGGGAGTCTTAAAGGGGCTGGAATTATGTTAGATAGGGTTGGTTAGGTGTCGTTAGGTTGTGGTTCAGATCTGGAAAAGTTTCGTTAAGTTTCGAGTTGGTTTGAGTAAAATCGAGTCTTCGATTGAATTTCAAAATTGATTTGTGAAAATACATTCGAGGACTTGGGATTGTGTTTGGAGAATATTCAGAAGTCAAATTATTTTTATTTATTTTTATCTTTTTAGTTCATATGTTGAGTTTGGATAGGCTCGGCTCAGATACCCAAGATAGAAAAAAAAAATTAACTTGGGAAGTTAGGGGTTCGAGGGTAAAACGATCGGTGGAGGCTGAATGGTCCCAGTAGCGCCCGACGAAATCATTTACATGATAGATTGCTTACATAAAAATGTTTATGGAATCTGCATGACTTTTAATGATATATACTGAATATATATATATATATATATATATGCTTAAAATTGCGTACATGTTTGGTATAGGAAATATGATAAAACTGCATGACATATTTTCTTTGATTAAGTGATGAAAAATGTGAGAAAATAAAATATTTTGAAAGATGTGACTTGTTTGTAACAAAGCCATTATGTTAATGATTTAAGGGAATTCTGGGAGGGAGAAGGCCTCAGAGGGATCCCGTTTACGGGCTAAGGCCTCAGAGGGAGCCCTACACCAGATTCTCATAGGCCACGGCCCAGTGACGAAAAGGGTTGCTGGAGACCCCGCCAACTATAGGCTAAGACACAGTAACGAAAAAGGGGTTGCTGTTGTCTCGCCGCCTGGTACCATGGTTTTATATGCTAAGATTGATCAATCGACCCTACGATATAGCTGGACGCTTATGATAAGCTGAGCTCACTTAAGTGATTGTTATGATAATTGTCGAATGCTGAAATGATAAGGAAAAAAAAAAGGATTTATGATATGATGATATAAGAAAATGTTTTGCATGTATAGATGACGAATATGGTAGAGCTAATTTCATTAAAAGTGATTACAACGTTGCATGTGGTTATATATATATATATATATATTACTTGTTGTAATGGTTAGAGCATGCTGGGTTATTAGACTCACTATATTTGACTGATGCAGGCGAAAATGGTATTGATGATATAGGAGACTTCGATGCTTGAATGGACTAGACTGACAGTGCACTGAAGCCGAGGACCTTATGCATTCTTCTGCCTTTCGATATTTCTAAATAACTACTCTTAAGGGATTTTGATTTTATGTTTAGACTATCTGGGGAGGTTATGAGACAGATTAACATTTTTTTTCCTTAATTTTGGTTGTCTTGATTTATGCATGGATAGTTTTGGTAGGTTATGATAGTTTAAATAATGGGCGTGTTATTTTTAATGGGTGTGTTTTGGACATTATGACATTGCAGTTTTTTTTTTCTTTCTTTTCCTAAGTTCCAGAGTTTGCGCCACACAGCTAACCTGTTATTCCTTATGGTGTATACTGGTATAAATAAGAGCGTATATATGGTATGGCTTGTAACACCCCAAATTTCATGATTTAGAGTTCTAAAAGTCCATAAAAATATTTGAAAATACTTTTAAAATATTCTAGAGATTTTTAGAAATTTTTAGAGTATTTTTATGCAATTTTTGGAGTTCGTTTGGTATTTTTATCAAGAGGAAGAAGTTTAAAAAAAAAAAAGAAAAAAAGAATATGTTGAAGCCAGGATTTGAACCTGCAATCTGTGACTTCGAGCAAAACTAGCCCAACCAGCTGAGCTACACGATTTTTATTAATCTTGTATGGAGCGAAATGTATATATGCAGTAGTTGGAACGTTTAAAATAAATAAGAAGAAAAAATGGTTGCAGCCGAGTTTCGAACCTGAGAGCCACGCCTTAAGCAAAACACGGTCAACCAACTGGGCTAGCGGTCGTTGCTAAATAAATAGGCAGCAACAAATATTTAAGCTATAGTTGAGACGTTTAAAATAAATTGAAATTAAAAGTGCGCGGCTGAGGGATCGAAGTCGAGGCGTTTGACCCGAGCAAAACCCGCCTGACCAGCTGTGCTGGCGGCCGATGTTAAATAAGGAAAGAGTGAATAATATTTAAGGTATAGTAATTAATAAAAATCTTAGTTATAAAAAAACAGCTTAAGTTTTTCCCGAAATCAAAACTTTTCCTCACCCTTCCCTCGCGACGGCGCCGGCTCTCGGGCGGAAACAGAGCCGAATCTAGGGCTCATCTTCGGCGGCCGACGAGGACTTTTTCCGGCGAGATCTCCACACCTTCGTGATCCCCTCGTCGAGAAGAACAAGTAGATACCAAGAGATCTTTGAGGAAACAACTTCTCCGAATCCTAGCAGCCTTTTCTCTCCGGTTGTAAGTCCAAGAACAGCGAGGTGAGTTGCTACTCACCTGCAGTAGGGGTTGTTTCGAGCTTTGTTCTCTCCCTCTTTGCTTTGGAACATGCTATACAGAAATTTGAGTTTGCTAAGAGTTATTTTTTTTTATTCTTTTCTTTGTTTCCGGAAGGATGTAAGAACCGAGATTTCTAGAGGATTAAGGGTAGTTCTTGAATCTTTAGTTCAGCCTTTATTTCCTGTAAAGTGGGAGGCTTTTGAAGTTCTGCCGCAACATGTTTCGCCCTAGAGTTTTCTGTTACTTTAAGAAAGTGTAGGTTGTGATCATATTTACATGGAACTTGAGTTTTAGCAGGTTGCAAACCTATTTGTGCTGTTTTCATGGATTATTGCTGTTAACAGAATTGATCTTCATGTTTGTAACATCTTAGTATTAGTGTTTCCTTCTTGCTGTCAGGTGTAGGAATAGGCTTATAGAATTACAGTACAGAATTTCCCTTGTAAATGCTGAGCATGAATAATTCTAGTCCAAGGGTATAGTCCAGATTATGGAGCAGGAACAGAATAGAAGACCAAGTTAAGTATGTTGAACAGTTTGGTTCCTTATGGTTTCCTTGTTGTGGCACAGAACAGTAGTATACCTGTTGTTAGAGAGTTAAAGGTAGATTCAAGTTTCCTTTTTCCTTTTCCCCTGCATATATGCTGTAACATGCTTAAAGACTTTGGTTTGCTGCCAGATTCAGAAATCATTAGGTTTGGGTATGAACAGGTTTTAGTTTGCTTTTTCATGGTTTGCTTGTAACATGCCTTGGTTTTAGTTTTCAGTAGGTATGCTGGGGGTTGTTTTTTGGCCTCCGGATTTTGTGGCAAGGGAATTGATTTGCAGTTCATCTCTTTAGCAGCGCAGAATTTTAGTTCCCTTTTAGCATCTAGTTCTTTTGCGGTTAGATCAAGATTTCTAAAGCTTGTAAGTTTGGTTTAGTTTTCGATATAGATCCTTCCTTATTAGTTTTTATAGCATGCAGATTTTTAGATAAGCTTAGTATGTAGATTTTTATAGGCTTAATATGCAGATTTTTGTTAAACTTTGCATGCAGATTTATGTTAAGCTTTGTATACAGATTTTCAGTACGTAGGGTGTGTTCTAGTGCACACCAAGTGCTTGATAAAATTCTTAGCTCAATATAATGCTACAGTAGGCATTTTAATAGCTCAGTAAATGCAGTAGAAGCATTTAAAATAACTTATTTAGTCTTGCTTCAGCTTATATGGGACTACGGTCCAATGGGTGGGCTCCCACAGTCGCCTTTAGGTTCAGATAACCTAGTTCTAGGTTCAGATAACCTAGTTAAAGCAAGGTAAGAAAATTAGCTATGAAATCAGTATTTTATTTTCAGCAGTGGCACTGTACTGGATTAGATATCCATTGGGTTGGGCTCCCACTGTCGTCCCTAGGTTTAGATAACCTAGTAAACCCTACTAGACTCGGAACTTGCAATCCTGGGTTTAGTTAGGGATGCGCGCACAGCAAGTACAGTTGCCGGGCCCATCAGCAGCATGATTATTATTTTAATCTATTATGTAAATAGTTTTCAAAACTTCACAAATTAGTTATGTGAATACAAGTTAGACTCAGTTTAGCATTAATTAGTTTAGCTTAGGTATCAATTCAGTTTCTTATTGATACACATGATAGTTCTATGATTGGTTTTACATGTTAGTTTTTCAGTTAGTTTCTTCGCTATTTATGAGCATGATTAGCTATACATGTTTAGTATTTCAGTTAGTATGATTCCTTTATTGCTATTTATGAGCATGATTAGCTATACATGTTAGCTTTTCAGTTAGTTGATTTCTTTGCTATTTATGAGCATGAGTAGCTTTACATGTTAGCATTCAGTTTTAGCATGTTTTTATTTATATACATGCATATCGAGTTTTTGTGAGTAGGATAGCGCTCACTAAGCTTTTAGCTTATAGATACTATTTTCCTCCTACTGCAGATAAAGGAAAAGCTAAAGTATAAGGAAGAAGGCGACAAGGAGATGCTGTGACGGTGTGTGATGTGTGGACTATGGAGATCCTTGAGACTTAGCTAAAGAACTCACTTAGTTTAAGAATTTGTTTACTTTAATTTCTTATTAAGTTGATAAGAAAATTTTGTAGTAAGAAGTTATGTTTCCGCTTTTCATTACTTACATGATTTGATTTATTAAATTGCGTGGTTGTGAAAATATATGTTCCAGCCGCCTGTGGCTGAGTAT
This sequence comes from Zingiber officinale, assembly GCF_018446385.1. Lineage (NCBI taxonomy): Eukaryota > Viridiplantae > Streptophyta > Magnoliopsida > Zingiberales > Zingiberaceae > Zingiber > Zingiber officinale. The sequence goes on from NC_055987.1 coordinate 39,994,750, forward strand.
ACTCTGTATGTATTTACGGATATGGTCACCGGTACAGGGGAGACTCTGTCGAAATTTTTCGGTAGGGTTTCCATGTGATTTTTTTATCATACCGGTTAAGTAGAGTTAGTAGTCAAGTAACGATCATCCTTAGAGTGTAGTAGTAGTAAGAAGGGTGGTCGTTACATGGCTGAATGTTATTCTTTTTTTTATTTTATTTTCCAAAAAAAAAAAAATCAATAAAGGTAAAGTAGAAGTTAGGGATGTTACAGTCAGAGTACATACATTGACAAGGTACTCCTTCGGTTTGCCATGCAGAACTTCAAGAAGGGATTTCTGCTGATGTCACGTGGCGTGAGTCTTTCAAAGACTCAAGATCCCTCTTCTAGAGAGGGGAGAGACCGCATGGATCAGATCCCTTATGCTTCAGCCATAGGATCTATCATGTACGCCATGCTATGTACTCGTCCTGACGTCTCGTATGCTTTGAGCATGATGAGCAGATACCAGTCAGATCCAGGTGAAAGTCACTAGATAGCGGTCAAGAATATTCTAAAGTACTTAAGAATGACTAAAGAATATATCTTGATATACGGAGGCAATGATTAGCTAGCTGTAAAGGGTTACAGTGATGCTAGCTTCCAGACTGACCAGGATGATTATCGATCGTAGTCTGGGTTTGTGTTTTACATTAATGGTGGTGCTGTGAGCTGGAAGAGTTCGAAGCAGACACAGTTGCTGATTCTACAACAGAGGCCGAGTATATCGCTGCATCAGAGGCAGCAAAGGAGGCAGTTTGGATCCGCAAGTTCGTCACTGAACTTGGGGTGGTTCTTAGCATCGCTGACCCTATTGAGCTCTATTATGACAACAATGGAGCTATAGCACAGGCTAAGGAACCTCGCTCACACCAACAGACCAAACACATACTACGGTGCTTCCATCTCATTCAAGAGATTATCGAGAGAGGAGATGTGAAGATTTGCAGAGTACCCACAGAGGCTAAGATCGCAGATCCCTTGACCAAGGCTTTGGCACAGAGAAAGCATGATGTTCACACTAAGTCATTAGGCCTTAGAGCCTACACTGATTGACACTAGTGCTAGTGGGAGATCGTTAGTTAGAGCCCTAGAGCCAATCATTTGATGATTGTTGTATGGACTTGTTGTATCATATTCTTATATAAATAAAGGCATTTATTTTTATTATTATACTTACTTGTATTGGTGCCAGATAACTAAGTATAATAGCATCCTTGAGTAGAAGGTTCTTACCTATATCAATCGATTGGTTGAATCGATAGTGAGATGTTATAGAGAACACTACTCTTAATCATTCCTAGTCAAGTATTAACATTCAGGATTCAGGGACAATGTTAATGCAACGAGACTAGTATGTAGGTCAACTCGATGACTTGATCTCACAAGTCATGGATATGGAGATATCAAATTGACACATGAGTATGCATTGGAGAATGTATACTGAATGACCCACCATGAGAAAGTATCATGGATCGTTATATGAGTGTCATATACTTTCTCATGTGGCTATTAGTATGACTACTAGTCCTTGGACCTGAAGTCACCATGGATCCCTACATAAGGAGTTACGTACTTTGGCATTGTCAAACGTCACCCGTAACTGGGTGGACTATAAAGGCGATTACTGGGTATGTAATGAATTATGCAGAGGGATGTGAGTGATGTATATGGGATCTATCCCTCCTATATGACGGGAGCGGCATCGATATTCTTGATAGAGTGAGACCACGAAGTGCATGGCCATGCCCGAATGAGTCAATATGAGATATTGAGCTCATTTGATTGAGTGAGTCTACTTGGAGTTCAAGATTTAGATTAATTAGAGGATGACACGGTCTATGCCTCACATTGATCAATCTAGATGTCTAGGATAGAAGGACAATGTCATATTGTGAGGAGTCACAATTAGTAGTCACAAGGTGATGTTGTGTAACACCCCAAATTTCATGATTTGGAGTCCTAAAAGACCTTATTAAAATCTAGAAATACTTTAGAAAAATTCTAGAGATTTTTAGAAATTTTTAGAGTATTTTTACGTAATTTTTGGAGTTCGTTTGGTATTTTTACCAAGGAGAATAAGTTTTAAAAATAAACTAAAAAAAAAAAAAAAGGGGTTGTAGAAGCTGGGTTTCGAACCCAGCACCCCGGACCCAAGCAAAACCGGCCCAACCAACCGAGCTGCGCTCGATTTGTTAATCATATATGGAGCGATATATATTTAAGTAGTAGTTAGGAACAGTAAAATAAATTGGAAATAAAAGTGCGCGGCTGAGGAATCTAAGCCAAGATCTCTGACTTGGTTAAAATCTGGCTAACCAAGTGTGTTGCGGGCAGTTTTGTTTAAGAATAGATAGTAAAATTATTTAAAGAAGTTAACCGAATATTGAGTTATAAGAGAGAACTTAGGGATTAATTTTTTTCCCGAGACCTAATTTTCTTCCCCCTCCCTTATCTCGCGCGGCGTCGTCCTCTGCTCGGGCGGAAGACGAAGAGAAGCTAGGGTTTCTTTCGACGGCCGAAGAGTTGCGATCTCAAGCTCGCTGAAGCCCTAGAAGCTTTCTTCCGGCTATGAGTTCAAGAACACGAGGTAAGTGCTTTCTCACCTGCAGTAGAGTAGCTCCGGGTTCTCGTTTCTTCCTTGTCTTCGAATTTTGCTATGGGGATTTCCGTTTAGGGCTTGTTGCCGTGAGGTTGATTTCTTGTGAAGCCTGCTGCCGAGAATCTCATGGAAAGGAATTAATTGGTTTGTTAGGCATACGTTTTGGTTTCTACAGATTTCGGATTTATGCTGTAAACATCTGTTTAGCACAGCATTCACCTCCTTTGGTTCCCTGTCGTGATGTTCTTGTGGGAAGATGAGAAGGGGTTCCATTGGGTTTGGCAAATAGTTAGGCTTCTGATAGCAAGCAAGTTAATTTCTTAGGTTGCAATTCAGCAAACTTGATTCCTTTTGTTTCAATTCTGCAAGTTTTATTCCTTTTGTTACAAATGCAGCAGGTTAGTTAATTTAGTTTTCCTTCAACAAGTTAGCTAAATTCAGATATAGTTTTTGGTGCTAGTTAGTGGGCATGAACAGCCCTATACATATATATATTTAGCATCTGTTTAGACCCTTTTGTACTATGTAGTGGCACGAACAGCCCATTAATCCTATACTAGCTTCAGAGCTTGCTTTGCAGATTTTTGATCTATTCTAGCATGTTGTTTAGACCTTCCTATTTGTTGTTAGTTAAGCATGTGTAGTTCTCTTTACTACTAGATATACATGAGCAGTTTCTTTAGTTTTCATTTGCTATTAATTATAGCATGAGCAGTATTGATTTAATTCCTAGTTTTGTTTGCTATGTGTTGAGCATGATCAGTTTCTTTTGCCACGAGATATGCATGGGTATACTTTCTAGTTTTCCTATGCTATTAGATCAACCTGAGCAGTTATATATATGTTGTTTATTTCAGGATTTTCAGAATTGTTTTCCTTTGTATTAAACCTGTTGTAGCATGTTTGAAGAAGTTAGATATGCTTTCTTTTGATTTGTCTCTGATATAGCATGCTTATAGAAGTCAGATTTTCTTTCCTTTGATTTAATTCTGTTGTAACATGCCTATATTCCTTTTTAAGAGTTTAAGAACAAGTATAAGAAGATAAAGAAAAGAAAGAAGAAGGCCAAGGCCTTAAGTAGATCCCAAAGTCAATACTTTAGGGATTTTGGCACACAAGGTGCTAAAGAAAATGCCGAGGCATTATATATTAGAAGTATTAAAAGATAACAAGTATTTTACTTTTATCAGTGGCACTGTACTGGACTCTCTGTCCTTGGGCTGGGCTCCCATAGTCGTCCCTAGGTTTAGATAACCTAGTAGTAACGGCACGGCCGACGGTCGACGGTCGATGACCCGAGGGTCGCCAAATGGGCCGCCGAATGGGTCGCGTCGTTACAAAAGTAAAAGCACAGTTGCCGGGCCCAAGAAGAAGTTGATTATTATTTTGAAGTATTATAAGTATAAGTTTTTGAACAAGTAAAACGAGTTTTACATAAACATAAAGTATTAAAGATTAAGTTAGAACAAATGAAATAAAGTTTCATATAGTTCTGAAAATCAGTAAGTTTAGTTCTTTATTCTACCATGTTTATCTAGTGGATGAGTAGTTTTCATGTTTACCTATTAGATGAGTAGCATGATTAGCGATTAGAATTACATAAGTAGATTTCTTAGCTTTTCTCTGCTATTAGTTTGACATAAGCAGTTATGTTTATGCTTTATTTCTTTTTAGAGCATATAGTTTCTAGTTCTTTTCGTATACATGCACATTCGTGATTTTGTGAGTTAGATAGAGCTTACTAAGCAAATTTTGCTTATAGACTACACTTCCTCTTACTGCAGATAAAGGAAAAGAAAAGATTTAGCAAGGAAGGCGACAAGGTGGCGCGGATGGTGTGTGATGCCAAGACTATGGAAGCCTTGGGACTTAGAATTTATTAAGATTGTCATTTATTAAGAATGTATTAGATGAGTCATTTAGTCTTCCGCTGTTAGTTAATTGTATGTTTTTATTTTGTTTCCGCTATTCATTACTTGCATGATTTGATTTCATTAAACTGCGTGGTGATGTTATTCCTTTTGTGTGTTTGATATGTGTTCCAGCCGCCTGTGGCTGTGTATATTATGTTATGTATTAATGATTATGGTCACCGGTACAGGGGAGACTCTGCCGGAATTTTTTGGTAGGGTTTCTTCGAGGATTTTAATTATACCGGTTAAGTAGAGTTAGTAGATAAGTAACGGTCATCCTTAGATAGTAGTAGTAGTAAGAAGGGTGGTCGTTACATGTTGGATCTCAACATTCTTATAACTTGGGTAGTAATGATGTGTTGTTAGATACCGCTCATTACTTATGCTTCTAAATGGGTCTAGGAGCATTGCCAATGTTATAAGAACCTATAGGGTCACACACAAAGGACAATTAGATGGAGATTAGGTTCATATGATGAACCAAGAGGATTGGATTCATGTGATGAATCAAATTGGATTAAGAGTAATCCTAATTGAACTACTTGAGTTGGACTCAAGTTGATTCATATGTTCAATGAGTCTAATTTAATTGGACGAGCGGGATTGTGAAGGGCAATGCATCAAGGGTAAAAGGCTCTTCTTCTTTGTAGATCTAGTATAGATCTAGGTTTTAGTAAACTCGTACATGAAATTTTGTTTATAAACTTCGCACGGATCCGATGGCATGGGAGATTCGGGGTTTCCGTAACGCAAAAAGGCGATTTTTATGGCTCGAAAATCCCAACATGTCCAAGGGTCCAATCACACACAATATCTAAATGCCATAATAGTTGGAGCCTGCAACCACAAAGTTAGCACATCCTACTATTATCCTACCTAAATTATGTATGACATGTGCATAATTAATTTGAAAACCAAAACACACAAAGGCAAACCCTAGCTCTGATACCAATTGTTGGTTAGTCCTAGGAAAATCATACCGGTTCTACTGTATAAAAATTTTGTAAAAGTGTCGAACCTTTCCTTAAATAACCTATTGTGTTGTTTAGAAGTTAAATTAGGAATCGCAGACGAAACTTAACATCATTGATTCCAAATTTAACTTATCTGTTCTTAATGGTTTAGATTTGAATCGCAAACGGAACTTAACACTATTGATTCAAATCCACCTATGTTATTAATTCCATTAAATATTATTTCCAAAATTGGCTTCCAAGACTGCATGACAAGACACATGGCCTTCTTGGATATGGGAGCAACCACCACCGCCTAGACAAAGCCTTTTAAGGAAAGCTAATATTTAATTTCCTTAAATAACTCTAGGTTAACCAAAAAGAACAATCGAATCACAAATTCGAAAACAAAGAAAACACAAACTCGAAAAACTAATTCGAAATACTAGATCTAATGCCTCTTGTGTTTGGAATTCTTACAATAAGAAATAACTAGCATGATGCGGAAAATAATTTCTAATTATACCTTCTCTTTGTATGCTAATGTCCACGAGATCTTTTGCCGTATTCCTCACCTCGCCTTGGACGTCGTGTGGGCGACGATCCTCCAAGATGAACACCCCTGCATGCTTGGACACCACGCAAAGGGTCAGCCCTATAGAAGAGGGTGTGGCCGACCCTTGCTTGGTCACCAAGCATTGGACCGGCCTCCTTCTTGGACACCAAGATGGGTTTATATTTGGATAGACTTAAGGTTATAATGAGGCTACGACAGGAACCTAGAGGAGATATTGGTTTTCGCCTTCCGATGAGCTTGAGTATCCCATGTTCGTCCTGAACACACAACTCTAGTTCATCGATAATAACTCATTCCACTAGAGAGTTATTATCGCATTACCGCACTAATCCCAAATTACATTATTGGCTCCTTCTTATCATGAGTGTGTTAGTCTCCCTGTGTTTAAGATAACAAATGTCCACTAATTAAGTAAGTTACTGACAACTTAATTAATATCTAGCTCCAAGAGTAGTATCACTCAACCTCATTGTCATGTCGGACTAAGTCTACCTGTATGGTTTAATATGACAATCCTTATGAGCTCCTCTTGGGGACATTCTCAACCTAGATAACTAGGACACAGATTCCTTCTATAATCAACAACACACACTATAAGTAATATCATTTCCCAACTTATCGAGCATATTGATTTATCGAGCTAAACCTCAACCTTTGATAAGTCAAAGAAATAAATATTAAATATATGTGCTTTTTATTATATTAGGATTAAGAGCACACACTTCCATAATAACTAAGGTCTAGTTCTTTTATTAAGTCAGTACAAAAAGAACTTACCTAAATGGTCCTACTCATTACACTTAGAGTGTACCAGTGTAATTTATTAATCAAGATAAACTAATTATTAATTACACTAAGACTATTCTGATGGTTTGTTCCTTTCCATCTTAGTCGTGAGTAACTATTTATAATTTATAAAGAACCAACAACATGATCTTCTGAGTGTGACACCACACACCATGTTATCTACTTATATAAATTATTTGAACAATTACATTTAACAAATAAATGTAGATATTGACCAATGTGATTCTTTTATTTCAAAAATAAATGTTTACAAAAGCTAGGCTTTTAGTATACACTCCAACATAATCATGTTTCAATAACTAATGAATAAAATACACCTATATTGTTCTTGGTTCCGAAAAGACAATCCATCTTAGAGTCCAAGTATTGTTTCCAATCATAACTGGGACTACTAAGTCTATTCTATAGTATAACAGCTAGGGGATTGACTAACATTTGAAATCCTAAGAATCACAAAAATATTTGGTCAAGACTAACACCTTAAAATCCCAATGAATTTTGTATGTCACGATAGTGTGGACGTAAACAAAATCAAAGAGGAGATTTTATCCATTAATTTTATTATCTTGTCAACTTAACTTTATGACAAATAAAATTAATAGTTGGTTTATCTCTAATCAAAGATTTGGTCAAAACTTTGAATTTAAAATAATATTGATTCCTCAAAACAATATCATTTAAATTCACCAACAACTCAAACACCGTGAATTATGCATGCCACGAAAGTGTGGACGTATACAAAATTGAACATTTGTAAGAGAAGGGTTTTACCCATTAATAACCTTGTCAACCTATCTTTATGACAAATAAAATTACCTCAAATATCGTGAATTTTGTATGCCACGATAGTGTGGACGTATACAAATCCAAACATTTGTAAGAGGAGTTTTACCCATAAATTTTATTATCTTGCCAACTTGACAAATAAAATTACCTCAAACACCATGAATTTTGTATGCACGATAGTGTGGACGTATACAAAAACTCAACATTTGTAAGAGGAGGTTTTAATTTTATTATCTTGTCAATTTATCTTTATGACAAATTAATAGTTAGTTTTCCTTTGGTCACACAAATAATAGCAGTGACTCCGATGGGGAGGATACTATTAAATGTGCATAAGTGTATATCATTACTTGATACTTAGTCCATTAAATAAGATTGTGCCCCTTCCGATGGGGAAGATCACACGCTCCTAAATAATTTCCTATAACCATCCATATATGGAAGTTTAATCTAGTGATCCGCAAACAAACTCATCCGATATGGAGGAAGGCACTAAGAGCCAACGCGCAAGCTTATTGCATCACTTACAAACCAGTAATGGAGACCATGAGATTCATATACTAATCCCTCTCCCACTTAGTTATTTATGGTGAGGAATTTTAACCTATGCTAGCATACATCACATGCACACACACATCACAGTAAATAAAAGTAATAAATATGGAAATTAATTTTCCAACTATTATGGCTTCTTCTATCACTGTCCTTCGCGTGCTGCCAGCCCTCAGGTTCATGCCGTCGGGTCCATCGAGCTTTCTTTTTCCGCTGCGCCTCTGGTCCTCCGATAGCACCACGCCTCGCAAGGATACGATCCGCGACAAAAATAGAATTTTTACATATATGACTCCTATATTCCATAAAGGAATGTACATGTAATTTAGATCGAAACAAAAATGTAAAATTCTAATAACTAATACAGCTCCTGCTGTTTTTAATTTTACAATCATGCACACACAATAAAATGCCCTTGACATGTCAAAGGGTCCAATCACACACAATATCTATATGCCATAATAGTTGGAGACTGCAACCACAAAGTCAGCACATCCTACTATTATCCTACCTAAATTATGTATGACATGTGCATAATCTATTTGAAAACCAAACACACAGAGGTAAACCCTAGCTCTGATACCAATTGTTGGTTGGTCCTAGGAGGATCGTACCGGTTCCACTGTATAAAAATTTTGTGCAAGTGTCGAACCTTTTCCTAAATAATCTATTGTGTTCTTTAGGAGTTAAATTAGGAATCGCAAATGGAACTTAGCATTATTGATTCCAAATTTAACTTATCTGTTCTTAATGGTTTAGACTTGGAACGCAAGCGGAACTTAACACTATTGATCCAAATCAACCTATGTTATAAATTCAATTAAATATTAATTTCTAAAATTAGCTTCCAGGACTGCATGGTGAGGCACATGGCGTTCCTGGTTATGGGAGCATCCACCATCACCTAGACAAAGCCTTTTAAGGAAAGTTAATATTTAATTTCCTTATATAACTCTAGGTTTAACCAAAAAGAACAATCGAATCACAAATTATAAAAATAAAAGAAAAGAAATACAACTTCGAATATCTAATATGGAAATCTAGAATCTAATGACTCTTGTGTTTGGAATTCATACAAAATAAAAAAACTAGTATGATGCAGAAAATAATTACTAGTTATACCTTCCTTTGTATGCAACGACCTCTTGATCTTCTACCGTATTCGTCTTCTTATCTCGGACGTTGTGTGGGCAACGATCTACCGAGATGAGAACCACCAAAGCCCTTCTCCTTTCTCCTTGCAAGTTTCGGCCAAACCAAGAATCCTCCAAGGATGTAGAATTTCGGCCACCACCACCAAGCTCCAAGGGATGCAAGAAACAAAACCTCTTTTCTCTCCTTCTTCTCCTAGCTAGAGTCGGCCACCATCAAAAGCTCCAAGAGAAGGATGAAACCAGCCACTAAAGAAGAAGAGAAGAGGAGAGGGAGAACCTCTAGGGCCGGCCACAACCAAGGAAGAAAACAGAGGAAGAAATAGAATAGAGTTGTTAGCCATGAAGGCACCTCTACCCCCTCTTTTATAATCCTTGGTCTTGGCAAATAAGGAAAATTTAAATAAAAACTTCCTTATTACTTTGCCATGAAAAGGAAAATTTAATTTGATTAAAATCAAATCCTTTCCTTAGATCATATGGCCGGCCACCTTCTAATGTCCTCCAACAAGGCAAGTTTTAATCTCAAAATTAAAACTTCCTAATTTGTTTCCAGAAATTTTTAAATAAAAATTTCTCTAACAATTTTTCCCTTCATGGTTGGTTATAAAAAGAAATTTTATAAATTAAAACCTTTCTTTTAAACATGTGGATGATTTCCAAAAAGGAAAGTTATCTCTAAAATTAAAATCTCCTTTCAATCTACAAATAAGGAAAGATATCTATTCTTTTCTTAAACTTTTGTAGAAACTTATAAAAGGAAATATTTAATATTTAAACTCTCTTTTAAATCATGAACATTGTTACAAAAAAGGAAAGTTTTCTTAAAATTAAAATCCACCTTTCAATCTACAAATAAGGAAAGATTTCAAATCTTTTCTTAATCTTTTGTAGAAAGCTATAAAAGGAAAGATTTAAATTTCAAACTCTCTTTTAAAACCATGATATCCACATAAGAAATAATTTTAAATAAAAATCCCTTTTTATTTTATAGTGGTCGGCCACCTAAGCTTGGGACCCAAGCTTTGGCCAGCCACCTAAAATTGGCTCCACCATTATCTTTGGCCGGCCCTAGCTTAGGCTCCAAGCTAGCTTGAACGGTCACCTTAAGGTGGGTAGAAAGGTGGGTATAGGTGGGTATAATTCTCTATATACAAGAGGCTATGATAGGGACCGAGAGGAGGAATTGGTTTTGGTCTCCCGATGAAATTAAGCTTCCCATGTTTGCCCCGAATACTCAACTTAATTTCATCAATAATAATTCATACCACTAAAGAATTATTATTGAACTACCGCACCAATCCCAAATTACATTTTGGGCTCCTTCTTATTATGAGTGTGTTAGTCTCCCTGTGTTTAAAATGTCGAATGTCCACGAATTAAATGAGTTACTGACAACTCGCTTAATTAATATCTTAGTCCAAGAGTAGTACCACTCAACCTCATCGTCATGTCGGACTAAGTCCACCTGCAGGGTTTAACATGACAATCCTTTTGAGCTCCTCTTGGAGACATTATCAACCTAGATTGCTAGGACACAGTTTCCTTCTATAATCAACAACACACATTATAAGTAATATCATTTCCCAACTTATCGAGCCTTTTGATTTATCAAGCTAAATCTCACCCTTTGATAAGTTAAAGAAATGAATACTAAATATATGTGCTTGTTATTATATTAGGATTAAGAGCACACACTTCCATAATAACTAAGGACTTGTTCTTTTATTAAGTCAGTATAAAAAGAACTTTCCTTAAATGGTCCTGCTTAATACACTTAGAGTGTACTAGTGTAATTTATTAGTCAAGATAAACTAATACCTAATTACACTACGACTATTCCAATGGTTTGTTCCTTTCCATCTTAGTCATGAGCTACTATTTATAATTTATAAAGAACCGATAACACAATCTTCTGTGTGTGACACCACATACCGTGTTATCTACAATATAAATTAATTGAATGACTACACTTAGTATATATAAATGTAGATATTTGACCAATGTGATTCTTATTTCTAAATAAATATTTATACAAAAGCTAGGCTTTTAGTATATACTCTAACAATTATGTCAGCATATCATAGAGTTTCATATAACTATAGAACTACTTCTAAGTTTAGGAGTCAAGTCAAGATTACAAGGGAAGTCATCCCTAGAGTTGACCTTGAGGAGACTAGTATGACTAAGGCATCTATGAACCCTAGGACATTCATTAGAAAAGTATCTAGAAAGTGTGTCAACTCTGTTTGGATTCCTAAGAGTTATTTCTCTTCACACTAAGTGAATTTAGAGTGTGTCAACTCTATTTGGTAGGGTAGTTAACTCAACCATGGTGAAGTTGATAATTTAGGACATTTTCAAGGTATTGTGATATACTGAAATTGATAAGTTGGCTTTTACTCTTGAAGAGTTTAAGTGTGACAATAAAAATTTGAGATATCGAGCTTAATCAAATTAACACAAATAGGAAGAAATTTACAAATGTGTCAAGTTGGAACTTTGACACTTTCTAAGGAAATAGGGTTGTCTATGTCAAATTGTAACTTGGAATAGTAAATTACTTAAATGATCACACTTTGAAAAGTTAGATGCAAAGTTGGAGTGAAATATTGAAGTTTTTAATAGTTTCCAATTTTTTGTCATTCTTTGAAAATTAGATATATTTCCATAGAAAATTATTTTTCCTTGATAGTAATTGACATAAGTAATGTTACATGAAATTTTATGATTTTTCAAAAATCATAGAACTATTTATGGATTTCTAAATTTTGATCTAAAATTGAATTTGAAAATTTAGTCATAGCAATCTATTGGCTCAATCAATTGTTGCACACCAATCGATTGACCTAATTGATTGGTGGTGAATTTTCACGAGAATGGAATATCATGGAATTGATCATGTTGATTGATTGGTATGTGCGGTAATCGATTGGTAGCTCATGCTAATTGATTAACACATGCCGAAATCGATTGACAATGACTGTGTTCATTTGAAATGGTCTGATTTCAGTTCAATATACTACAGTTAGGTCATTTAACTATCCCTAACCCTTTGAAGTACTTAGATAAATATTTAAGGTAATTTTCTTGATGAAAATGAGAAAGAAATGGTTAAAATGGGACTAATATGGAGTTAAGGAGGAGGTTTAGATTCATGGTTGAATTTTTAACCTCGTGACTTCAATGTTAGGATTTCCTAAAGGTTTAGGAACTTCAAATTTTGTTGGTGTAATGATAGAAGTTAGAGCATGCTTTGAGGGGAGGTAATCGTTAAAGACATAATTTAGATATGAAAGGAGATTTATAGATGGATGTATGCTCAAAGTTAAGCATTGAAAACAATAGAAGGTTGAGAACCTTCATTGTGATAAGAGGAATAAATCTTAGGAGAAGATTTATGATGTGTGCCAAAAGTAGAGAATATAGGGTTTAAGTTAGAAATCCTTATTTATACTTTGGCATGAGATAAAGAAGGAAGTTGGACTAATATGGGTTAGCCTAACTTAATCATATTATCAAACATAAAAAGGGGAAGATTATTGGTGAAATTATCCTCAAGTTAAGGTTAACCAAGTTGACTAAGCTCTGGTTAGCTCGAGCTTGAGTTTTGATGTTTAATAATGTATGAGAGAAAAGTCAAGTAGGTCAAGGGAAGACTGGATACTTGACTGGGAAAGTACTAACTAAAGGTTAGACAACGAAAAATCCTAACTGGAGGTTTAGCAATAGAAAGTCCTAACTGAAGGTTAAACAAGGGAAAATCCTAACCAAAGGTTAGATAATGAAAGTCATAGTAGGGCTAAGCAATGAAAGTCCTCGTTGGAAACTAGGCTGTTGAAGATCTAGTTGGGAACTAGGCAATGGAAGTCCTAGCGAGACTAGTCAGTGAAAACCTAGTTGGAAACTAGCCAATAGAATTCCTAGTGAGGTTAGATAAGGGAAAAGTCTAAGTGGGCCAAAGGTTGATCAGACACTTGGTGAAGAAGTCCTAGAAGGTCAAGGTTGATCGGATGTAAGGCAACGGGAAGTCTCCAATGAGTCATGGATGACTTTAGGGTTGAACAAAAGAACCCTAAACTCATATTCAAAGTTTAGGGTGTTAGAGTGTATACTAAAAGTCTAGCTTTCTGTATAAATATTTATTTTGAAATAAGAATCACATTAGTCAAATGTCTATATTTATATGCTAAGTGTAGTTGTTCATTTAATTAATATTGAAGATAACATGGTGTGTGGTGTCACACAGAAGATCATGTTATCAATTTCTTATAAATTATAAATAGTTGCTCACAACCAAGATGAAATGGGACAAACCATTGGAATGGTTGTAGTGTAATTTGGTATTAGTTTATCTTGACTATAAAATTACACTAGTACACTCTGAGTGTATTGAGCAGGACCATTTGAGGTTGTTCTTTTTATACTGACTGTTAAAAAGAACAAGACCACTGTTATTATGGAAGTGTGTTCTCTTAATCATAATATAATAACAAGCACGTATACTTAATATTTATTTCTTTAATTTATCAAAGGGTGAGATTTAGTTCGTTAAATCAATAGGCCTGATAAGTTGGGAAATGATATTATTTATATGATGTGTTGTTGATTATAGAATGAACTGTGTCCTAGTAATCTAGGTTAATGATGTCCCCTTGAGGAGCTCATATGGATTGTCATGTAAATCCTGCAGGTGGACTTAGTTCGACATGACAATAAGGTTGAGTGGTACTACTCTTGGAGCTAAGATATTAATTAAGTGAGTTGTCAGTAACTCATTTAATTAGTGGGCATTTGATATTTTAAACACAGGGAGACTAACACACTCATGATAAGTAGGAGGTCATATTATAATATGGAATTGGTGCGGTGTGCAATAATAACTCTTTAGTGGAATGAGATATTAATAATGAACTTGAGTTGGGTGTTCGAGGCAAACACAGGAAGATCAAGCTCATTGAGAGACCAAAACTAATTCCTCCTCTCGGTTCCTGTTGTAGCCTCTTATTTATAAAGCCTTATATCTACTTAAAGCCAAGCTTCTTACCCATCCTATGGTGGCCGACCAAGCCAAGCTTGGAGCCCAAGCTAGGTTCGGCCAAGCCAAAGAGTTGAGCCATGTTGTGGCCGGCCAAGCTTGGAGCCCAAGCTAGGTGGCCGACCACATTAAAATAAAAGGGTGTTTTAATTTTAAAATCTTTCCTTTTGTGGAAGCCATGGTTTTAAAAGAGAGTTTTTTAAATTTTAAAATCTTTCCTTTTATAGTTTTCTACAATGCATTAAGAGAAAGGTTTGATATCTTTCCTTATTTATAGTTAAAAGAAATATTTTAATTTTTGATAAAACTTTCCTTTTTTGTAACCATCCACATGTTTTAAAAGAGAGATTTTAATTTATAAAATTTTCCTTTTATAACCAACAAGGGATTTAAAAGAGAAATTTTTCTATTAAAATTTTTTACCAGAAACAAATAAGGAAGTTTTAATTTTGTGTTTAAAACTTTCCTTGTTTGGAGCACAAGTATATGGCTGACCATGACAAGCGTTAAAGGAAGTTTTAATTTTTTGTTTTAAAACTTTCCTTTTTAGTCATTGGCAAGGAATATAAGGAAATTTTAATTATGTTTAAAACTTTCCTTATTGTCAAGACCAAGGATTATAAAAGAGATGGAGGGGTGCCTCATGAGTTAACACATCTTCTATTCCTCTCTTCCAATCCTTGGTGGCCAGCCCTTCACTACAACAAAAAAGCTAATAGACAACGCTTTTAAAGCGTTGACTTTTTGCCTGAAAAAGCGTTGTTAAAGGCACTGTTGTAAAAAGCCTGCTCAACGACAACGCTTTTAAAACGTTGTCGTTTGTACCAAAGACAACGCTTTTAAAACGTTGTCGTTTGTACCAAAGAGAACGCTTTTAAAAGCGTTGTCGTTTTAAAGAAAAAAATTAAAAAAATTTATTTAAAACTCATTATTTTTATATTTACGAAACTATTATTTTTCTTTTACCATGTCTAGATTCGAATTTTACATATAATCAACTCAGTTAATGATTTCAAACTCATAAAAATAATAGAAATCTGACGTTGAAGTAATATTAATAATTAATTACATGAAAAACTAGTAAATATCAAAATTTATACTAATTCTGTTTCAAAGTATATAGTGATATTTACATATAAAACAAAAGAGCACAAAAAATCTGTTTTGAACAGCTACAATCTGTTTACTGAATACTGAATAATTAATACTGAAGTAGCCAACAATCTGTTTATTCAAAATAGTACAGTAGTTATTGAATCCATACGCTTAGTGTACTGATCAATTACTGAATCCAAATGCTCCTTAGTGTACTGATCTCGACTGTCCTGTATCCACCTACAAAAGTAGCAATAATATGTTTCAAGTTCATATATGAGCATTACTGATGGCTCTCAAAAGAAACAAAACAATCATCATGACTTTCTACAAAAAGAAACAAAATTTACACTAATCTTAATGAAGATTTTCAGATCCTTGATGTAAAATAGTTTTCAAATTGCATGCAGCTATCTGACTGCTTTATTAAACTGATCTCATGCAGCTTGTTCTTTGATCTACTAAGAGGCAAGCACATGCTCTCCCAAGTTTTCAATTTTTTAGTTATACAATTTACAGTGAAGATACAAATTTACTAGACTTTTCAATTTTTCTTTTTCTCAGGTAATAAAATCAACTTTTTAAACACCAGCCACAAGTTGATCTTAACTGTACGAAGTTATATTCCATAGTGAAAACATGCTTTACAAGCATCAAACTCATAATTCCTAATTCATGTGGATTGATGTACTTGGTTATAAACAATATAAGATGACACTTAATTTGGAGCAAATTTGGAGAACTTGGCTCATCCAAACTCCAAAAGGTTGAAGATCTGACACAACAACAAATGATCTTAATCCAAATAGCTTGTGGCTTTAACAATAAACTACCCATGTAAATAATACTAACCTTAGATGCTTATCTTATTCTTACAAGATGCACCCATGAATCCAAGATACAACTCACACGTACTCCTAAGGTAACAACCGCTTCACATTGGCTTCATATTTTCATTAAATTCATTTGTTCAAACACGTAGCTGATAATCTACAAATAGATATTAGAATTGCAAATGTAATACAAGGCCATTAGCTCAAACCATTTGACTTAAAAAACTACTGTCAACTATTATAATAATGTGATAAATCTAACCATAACCTTACTCATGAATCCTAGATGCAACTCACACGTACTCCTATGGTAACAACCGCTTCACATTTGCTTCATATTTTCATTAAACTCATTTGTTTAAACTCAATGTGATAAATCTAACCATAATGGAAGAACCAATATTCTCCAACCTTACTACTGCAGATGTCTAGTTGGTCAATACACGTTATCTACATAACTACCTATACATGCATTTTGATTCATCAAATTACATGTAGTTCAAAATAGCTCTTTTGACCTTTTATTATTTCTACATCTTTAAAAAATTAAATTTGCAAGATGGTTTTGTAAGCACAATGCAAAGCTGACACTTTTTTTTATTAAAAAACAATTATAGAAAAAGTGCTTTGATTGTATATGTTTTGGTAAATTCCATAGAAATAAAGCACATATATGTCTATGCTATTTGTATCCATAAATAAGACTCAATATTTTATGTAGTGAAACTAAACACAGTAAGTAATCAAAATATGGGCACAAACATTGTTTATTACCCTTTCAAAGTGACTAAAACATAGAAAATTTTGTAGTAATCATTGAAATCGATAGATCTAAGGATTCATGTGGGATCTGCATATGAAACTACAAGCATCTCAGTAAATATTCCAATTTTTTTAGTCAATAACTAGCTCTCTCAATAACAACAACAACAAGCTAAGACACGATCCCTCCAGGACTCCTATATAGATAGATAGTGCAAAGAATGGATGAAAGACACATACACAATAGGAATACGACTGTAAATATGTGGAGCAAGCACCAAATTCATGAAAAGAAACTGAACACTAAAAGAACATATATATATTTTTTTCTCTTTTGAGAAAGAAAGCAAGAAAGAAAGAGAGATCATACCTTAACATGCTTTACAAGAACGTGAATCTCACAACTCAAGATCTTTCTTTATCAAAACCAACACAAGATCACAGAAAATGCATCTGATCACAGAAAAGCGCCACGAGAAATCAATGATTCATACAAGAAGCATCGGGTTACAGAAAGCTATAAGTAGAAAAACACAATGCTGAAAATAGACCCACAGAATTATAAAGGACCTCACCTTTTCAAATCTTCAAGGCCCTCACAATTTGAATTATAAAAATATAAAACGAGGTATATTTTTGATATCTATCCGTCTGCCTCGCCTTTAATTTTTTAATATCAAATTGCAAAAAAAAACAAGAGGACAATGTACAAGGATCATCCTCATTATATATGTTTACTTAAGAGACGGACAATCCGTGGCCGGCCACCACAGGCCCACAGAATTTAGAGACGGACAATATGGTGGAAAGAAAGAATGATAGGGATAGAAGATAATAATAAAAAAAATTCTTGTCTGATGCCAATTTTGGAGAAAAACATTTATCCGATAAAAGGAATAATGAGATTAGAATGGACTGACCGACATTTAGAGGAGGGAGGCGCCGACGATGGTCTAGTAGCGCCCGAAATAGGAATCGGCGACGAAAGCGCCAAGGAGAGGCAGCATAGACGCCACGCCGCTCCACACATTGACGGCCGCGGCCGCCGTCGCCGTCGACTCGCGCAGCGGGCCAGTGAGGTAGGAGATCAGGTTGTTGGCCACGCCGTAGTAGGTGAACCACTCGCCGATCTCCACCCCTGGAGGCGGAGCGCCGGCGGCGAGATTAGGGCAAAGGGGTAAAAAGAGATTGCCGCGATCGAGGAGATGAGATGAACAGGAAAAATCGATCGATCAGTACTTACATATGATGAAGACGGCGGAGATCCAACGGCCGGTGGCCGAGCGGGAGGTGGGTCGGCCGGCGTAGTCGACGGCCCCGTCGACGACGTCGGAGCTTCCATGGGGTGAGTTTGCCGACGCCCCGGATCTGGAGGCCGGAGAGGAGTTTGCTGGAGAGGAGTTTGCCGGAGAGGAGTTGGATGGAGAAGGCCATGCGAGATGAGGAGTACTTGGGAGAAGGGTTCGGGACTTGAAAATGATCGGAAGATAGAAGTTGGGAGAAGGGTTTAGGTTTTCTACTCCTTACCTAGATCCAACGGTTTGTATTAATCAAGATTTAGATCCAACGGTTTATATTAATTAAGATTTAGATGAGATTTTAAACATAGACAACACTTTTTAAAAAGCGTTGTCGTAGACACTAAAAATCAGTCTAATAGACAACGCTTTTTACAAAGCGTTGTCTTTGACCCGTAAAAATCACTAATAGACAACGGTTTTTAAAAAAGCGTTGTCTATTAATAAGAAAATAATGAAATACACAACGCTTTTCACTAAAAGCGTTGTTAAAACAAAATAGACAACGCTTTTTATAAAAAGCGTTGTCGTTTAAGTGTTGTAGAATCCCAATTTTCTTGTAGTGCTTGTCCTTTTCTTTTCTCCTTTTGTTTTCTTCCTTGGAGGCCGGCGGCATCAATTGTGGTAATCTCTTGGTGGCCGGTTGCTTGAAGGAGAAGAAGAAGAGAAGGAAGCTCTCTAGTCTAGCATCCCTTGGAGGTTAATTGGTGGCCGGATCTTGGAAGCCTTGGAAGAAGCTTGGGTAGATTTCATCTTGGAAGATCATCACCCACACGACGTCCAAGAGAAGGAGAGGAATACAATAGAAGATCAAGAGGTCTATAAGCTACAAAAGGTATAACTAGTTATTAGTTTCTGCATCATAACTAGTTCATCTTTTGTATAGATCTTGAAAAATCAAACACAAGAGGTTATCGGTTTTAAGTTATCATTTTTGTCATCGATTTTATTTTTCGATTTCATGTTTCGATAATGTGCTTTTATTGAGGTCTCTATAGTTAAACTTAGTTTACTGTAAGAAATTAAATATCTAATTTCTTTGTGAGGCTTTGTATAAGAAGTGGTGGATGATCTCATACCCAAGAAGGCCTAGTTCCAATCCATGTTTAACCTGGAAGCCGATCTTTGAAATAGATATTTGATAACTTCTGTAATATGGTTTAACTTAAGAAAATCACATCGGTTAAACTTGGAGTAAAAATATTATGTATCGTTTCCAATCCAAGTTTAACTTCTGAAGGACAATTTGGATTAATAATGTTAAGCATTGTTTGTAATCTAAATTTAACTTCAGTAGAGCACATGGGTAGCAAGGATAGTTCAATGCTTGTACAAATTTTTGTGCAGGGGAACTAGGACGGTATTCCAAGTAGCAACTAACAATTAGTATCAGAGCTAGGTTATACCTATGTGGGTTTGGTTTTCAGTTTAATTATGCACATGACATACATATTTTAGGCAGGATAATAGTTGGATGTGTAAATAGATTAACTCTGTGGTTGCAGGCTCTAACTATTATGGCCTATTGTGATTATGTGTGATTGAACCCTCGGACATGTCGAGGGCATTTTATATGTGTGCATGATTGTATTTATTAAATACAGCAGGAGTTGTATTAGTTTTTAGATTTTACATTTTTGTTCAATCTAGACTTTATGTACATTCCTTTATGGAATATAGGATCGATATATGTAAAATTTTATTTTTGTCACGGATTGTATCCTTGCGAGGTGTGGTGCTATTTGAGGACCAGAGGCGCAGCGAAAAAAGAAGCAAGATAGATGTGACGACTAGACCCGATTGCGGTGGCCAAAGATGGCAGCAGCTAGGGTTGGTAGCACACGGAGGACAGTGATGGAAGAGGTCATAATAGTTGAAAAATTATTTTTTCATATTTATTACTTTTATTTGTTGTGATGTGTGTGTGCATGTTAAAATCCTCATCTTAAATAACTAAGTGGGAGAGGGATTTATAAATAAATTCCACGGTCTCCATTACTGGTTTGTAAGTGATGCAAATAAACTTGCGCGTTGGCTCTGAGTGCCTTCCTCCACATCAAATGAGTTTGTTTACGGGTCACTCTATCAAACTTCCTTTAGGATGATTATAGGAAATTATTTAGAAGCATGTGATCTTCTCCATTTGAAGGGGCACAATCCTATTTAATGGACTAAGTATCACGTAATGGTATACACTTAGGTGCATTTAATAGTATCCTCTCGATCGGAGTCACTGCTATTATTTGTGTGACCAAAGGAAAACCAACTATTAATTTTATTTGTCATAAAGTTAGGTTGACAAGAATAAAATTAATGGATAAAGCCTCGTCTTACAAATGTTTGAATTTGTATACGTCCACACTATCGTGGCATACAAAATTCATGGTGTTTTGAGGTATTGGTGAATTTAAATAATATTGTTTGAGAACTCAATATTATTCTAAATTCTAAAGTTTTGACCAAAACTTATTTTGTGATTCTTAGGATGACTTTTAACCCACTGGCTATTATTCTGAAAAAGAACAAACTTACTGGTCCCAATTACATAGATTGGAAAAGAAACCTGGACATTGTCCTAATTGCTGAAGGCTATAAGTTTGTACTGATGGAGGTCTGCCCTAATGTACCTAATAGCGATTCTAGTGAAGAGAAGATTGAGCATCATAGGAAATGAGTCAAGGCAGATGAGATGGCGCAGTGTTACATTTTGGCTTCAATGTCAAATGTGCTGCAACATCAGCATCAGGACATGACAACTGCCTATGACATGATGAGCAATCTCAAGGATCTCTTCGGACATCATAATCGGGCTGCTAGGCAACTGGCTAAGAGAAACTTAATGACAACCACCATGTCAGAGGGGACATCCGTAAGGGATCATATACTCAAAATGATGACTTACTTGAATGAGATACAAATCCTTGTAGTTGAAATCGATGGGGAAACCCAAGTCAATATTATTCTCCAATCGCTACACAAAAGTTTTGAGCAGTTCTGCCTGAACTACAATATGAATAAAAGGATTTATTCATTGGTGGAAATACTGATAGAACTTCAAGCAATAGAAGGGCTATTTCTGTTGGTTAGTCCTAGGAAAATCGTATTGGTTCCACTGTACAAAAATTTTGTACAAGTGTCGAACCATTCCTTAAATAACATATTGTGTTCTTTAGAAGTTAAATTAGGAATCGCAGACGGAACTTAACATCATCGATTCCAAATTTAACTTATCTGTTCTTAATGGAGAGGGAGAGAGGGGTCGGCCACATCAAGATCTCTAAGCAAGAGAATAAGAATTGTTACATTATGAGACCTCCCCTCCCCTTCTTTTATATTACTTGCCCAAGGTAAATAAGGAAAGACTTTTTACAAAAAATAAAATCTTCCTCTAGTTTTTCCTTTTCCCTTTTATTTTTCCTTTTCTTTCCTCTTGATTGAATCAATCACCAAACATTAATTGGATGATGATTTTTTTATTTTGTTTTTGGCTGGCCCCTTGCTTGGGCACCAAGCAAGGTGGTCGACCACCTCATCAAGAAAGGAAAAATATTTTTTATAAAATTTTATAATCCCTTATAAAATTTTACAAGCTCTCTTCTAATTTCCTAAAGTAGGAATTAAAAAAGGAAAGTTTTAAAAAATTAAAACCATGTTTTAAAATTTAAAACTTCTCTTATAAAATTTCCTTTTTTAACATGGTGATAGAAAATTTAAATTTTAAAACTTCTCTGCCTTTTTTTTCTTAAACCATGAGGATGGTTAAAAAAGGAAAGTTTTAAAACTTTTAAACTTTCTTTGTAGTTTTTTTACAAAGAGAAGATTTTAAAAATTCAAAACACACATTCTTGTTTGAATTATTGTGGCCGACCCCTACATGCTTGGGCACCAAGCAAAAGGCCAGCCCTTTAAGAAGAGATGTCGCCGGTCATTGCTTGGTCAACAAGCAATGGACTGGCCCCCTTCTTGGACACCAAGATGAGTCTTTCTTTGGATGGACTTGAGATTTTAATGAGGCTATGACAGGGACCTAGAGGAGAAATTGGTTTTGGCCTTCCGATGAGCTTGAGTATCTCGTGTTTGCCCCAAACACACAACTCAAGTTCATCGATAATAACTCATTCCACTAAAGAGTTATTATCGCACTACCGCACCAATCCCAAATTACATTATGGGCTCCTTCTTATCATGAGTGTGTTAGTCTCCCTGTGTTTAAGATAACGAATGTCCACTAATTAAGTAAGTTACTGACAACTCACTTAATTAATATCTAGCTCCAAGAGTAGTACCACTCAACTTCATTGTCATGTCGGACTAAGTCTACCTGCAGGGTTTAACATGGCAATCCTTATGAGCTCCTCTTGGGGACATTCTCAACCTAGATAATTAGGACACAGATTTCCTTCTATAATCAACAACACACACTATAAGTAATATCATTTCCCAACTTATTGAGCATATTGATTTATCGAGCTAAACCTCACCCTTTGATAAGTCAAAGAAATAAATATTAAATATATGTGCTTGTTATTATATTAGGATTAAGAGCACACACTTCCATAATAACTAAGGTCTAGTTCTTTTATTAAGTCAGTACAAAAAGAACTTACCTAAAATGATCCTACTCAATACACTTAGAGTCTACCAGTGTAATTTATTAATCAAGATAAACTAATACTTAATTACACTACGACTATTCCGATGGTTTGTTCCTTTCCATCTTAATCGTGAGCAACTGTTTATAATTTATAAAGAACCGACAATATGATCTTCTGTGTGTGACACCACACACCATGTTGTCTACTATATAAATTAATTGAACAATTACATTTAACAAATAAATGTAGATATTAACCAATATGATTCTTTTATTTCAATAAATGTTTACAAAAGCTAGGCTTTTAGTATACACTCCAACAATCTCCCACTTATACTAAAAGACTAAGCTGACATATCTGCTGCCATACATCTGATTCTCATCCCCTCCACATGCCGATCAAAAGCTTTCGCCGGAAAGGCCTTAGTGAAAGGATCGGCCAAGTTATCTGCTGATGCAATCTTGGCGACGACAACTTCTCCTCGCTTGACGATGTCTCGTATCAGGTGGTACTTGCGCTCTATATGTTTACTCGCCTTATGGGCTCGTGGTTCCTTCGAGTTTGGAACTGCACCGCTATTAACACAATAAATTGTGATGATTTTGGGCAAACCAGGAATCACATCTAAGTCCATTAGAAAGTTCCTTAGCTATACAGCTTCTTTAGCTGCCTCAGAGGCTGCCACATATTCAGCTTCCATGGTTGAGTCCGAGATGCATTTCTGCTTAACACTCCTCCATGCAATGGCTCCACCATCTAGAGTAAACACATAGCTTGACGTAGACTTACTATTATCCCTATCTGATTGGAAGTCTGAATCCGTGTAACCCACAGGGAGCAAATCGTCTACTTGGTATACTAGCATATAATCTCTAGTCCTTCTCTGGTACTTTAATATATGCTTTACAGCAGTCCAATGTCCTTGTCTAGGGTTACTTTGATATCTGCTAAGCATGCCCATGGCAAAACAGATATAAGGTCTCGTACACAACATTGCATACATAAGGCTTCCTACAGCCGAAGCATAAGGAACTGCCTTCATATCCTCTATCTACTTTGATGTCTTCGGAGACATCTCTTTAGATAATGTTACTCCATGCCTAAAAGGTAAGAAACCTTTCTTGGAGTTCTGCATGCTAAAACGAGCAAGGATCATATCTATATATGAAGCTTGAGATAGGCACAACATTCTTTTCTTGCGATCCCTTACGACTTTGATCCTAAGAATGTGTGCACATTCTCCTAAGTCCTTCATATCAAATTGTTTGGACAATCATATCCTTACGTCTGATAATACCTTGACATTGTTGCCAATTAACAAAATATTATCTACGTATAGTACAAGAAATACCACCACGCTTCCGTTACACTTCTTGTATACACAAGACTCATCCGGACACTGAATAAATCCATATGACTGGATTACTTCGTTAAATCGGATGTTCCAAGATCTTGAAGTTTACTTCAGTCCAGAAATGGACCGATTGAGCTTGCAAACTAGATGCTCTTTGCCCTTTTCAATGAACCCTTCTGGTTGCTTTATATGGATGCTTTCTTCAAGACTCCCATTAAGAAAAGCTGTCTTGACATCCATTTACCAAATCTCATAATCCATATGAGCGGCAATGGATAAGAGTATTCGGATAGACTTAAGCATGGCTACCAGCGAAAAGATCTCCTCATAATCGATTCCTTCTTTCTGAGTGTACCCTTTCGCAACAAGCCTTGCTTTGAAGGTTTCTACCTTCCTGTCTGTCACTCTTTTCCTTTTGTAGATCCACTTGCATCCATCGGCTTTTACACCATCAGGTGGTTCTACAAGCTCCCAGACCTTATTAGAATACATAGATTTTATTTCCGAATTCATTGCCTTTTGCCAAGATACTACATCTATATCTTGGAGTGCTTCGTCATATGTCCGGGGATCAGGTTTATGTTTGGCCGGGATCAAATCTAAAGATTCTCTCGAAAACATGAATCTCTCAAGTTGCCTTACAACCCTCCCACTATGATGAGGCACTGTCGGTGGTTGTGTATCATGTGTGACACGTGTTGCTGTCACGCCCCAGAGGAGTCCCTGTCCGAAGAAATTTCGGCAGCACCTCCCCTGTACGGGTGACAATCTGAAGCATTTCTACAGGCATAATATACATCAGCCACAGGCGGCTGGAATATACACACAACCACGCAGTTATATATATATCATCAGCCCACACGGCTGGAATAAAACCAACACAAGAAAAATGACAGAAACCCAATACAAACCAAAGCACAAAAAACACTGCTAGCCGGCTAGGCTTACACAACCAACAACAAATACAAAATACCACATAATAACATCAACACTCCAAAAACAAAACCGGAGTACATAGCTAAACAAACTGATACATAAACAAACAAAACATACGTGAAACTGATAAGTCTTCTGATGTGACGTGGGGACCAGCAGACAGGATACTCCAAGCGGCATCATAACAACCTGGTACCTGAAAAATATAGAGTCCACGGGGGTGAGTTCAACAACTCAGGAGACACCTAGTTGACATGTATAGTAAACTATATCAAATAGTAATAACTATGGAGTACAGTCTCCTGAACAAAAGAAGGTAATGCATAATAGAAAAGGCTAAAGAGTACTGTACTCACCAGGGCCACCTATCAGAATAATCAAGTCGTCAGATCGGAAGTGTCATAAATCCTGTATGCATGTCAAACATATGCATCCATCCAAATGCAGCATATAAGTGCAGCAAACACAAGCAGTAAATGCATAAATGTGTATGATGCCAATAATGTGTGCTGGTCACCCCTGACGCCAGTCAGTCATCTCACACACAATGGTGAGACCGAGTGGGTAGGACTGTGACAACCGTGCACTCTAGCATCACCATACCTGATGAGTGACTGAGTGGACGGGATGCTGTCGGAGTACTCCTGTCCTGTGACCCCAAATCATAAATGGGGGAGCTCAATGCTCTCATCTCCCGGTACACGACGACGGGGAGGTATCTCTGCAGGCTACCACGCTGAGTCACCTGACCAACGGAGCCAAACAGAGTCCACCGTCTGCCGACTACTACGCTGCTAAACTAAATGCCAGCGGAGCCAAACAGAGCGGAACTGTCTGCCGGCTACCACGCTGAGTCCTCAGACCAACGGAGCCAAACAGCAGAACCGCCACACACCTGTCTGATATACCACTAACACATGAGTGGTGGTGTGTGCAGTACATGTAACTCGCGATGTGCTCAACCATAGTAGAGCCGACAATCGCGCAGCATGCAATCATGATGCATGACACTAAGCATAGCAATAAACTGATCAGCATAACCATATCCATATATATAACATGAGTATCGTAATTTCGATAGTCAAATACGAAGAACTAAAGTACACAGGTCAGATAGGATATCAACAACCTAGGTCCTGAATATAACAAGCATGGTATGTCACTACCGCACTGAGCATATATATAATCATATGGATACAAGCATAAAATGCATAACAGGTGAGCAAACAAGCATGTAACGAGTATCCGGTAGTGACGTACCGAAATAAGGACGAACATAATTATTACTAAAGGCTATAACCTACTAGATATATCAACAAGACATATCAAAAAGATAAGTCAAGGTACCCGCCTCCGAAAAGAGGATTGTATCCGGTCCAATCCAATGTCAAGATGCTCGTCTCGTAACAAAGTCTTGAGATCACATACTGTATTTAGTTAATTACTTATACAGTAAATAACTAAATAGACTCCCCAATCAAATTAGGGAAAACCCTAATCGCAATAATTAACCTAATTTCTTAATCTTATTAGGTTTAACTAAATCCAAAATCCTTCACTTCAATCCAATCAACCTATCAACCATATCATCAATCACAAACTCTACACTCCTTTAGAAACTTAATTAAGAAACATACTAATAAAATACCCAAGGTAAATCACTAGAAAAGCACTGACCTTGAGGTATAACCGAAACTCCAGTAGCTCAGCAACCCTACCAATCACTGCCAAGAAGCTCAATCCATAAATCCAATTATATAGTAAAAGATTTGCTGAAACCTTAATTCAAAATACCAAAGCTCACCTCAACAGAATCTTACCTCAATTCACAGTCGAACGAGACGCTGGAGCTAAGTGGATGCTGCTCCTGGAAGGGTTGCTACTGGAACAAGATTACCCCACAGTATAGAATAAGACCTCTCTTCACCGCACTGCCCTAATCAAGCAGCTGTCCTCCAGGAACACCACCCAACACACACAATTCCATATCAGAGATCAACAAGAATGGAGAATTCTAATCCAGAAATACATGATTCCAACCAGAACTCGCCTCCAACCGGGACCTCAGTCAGTAGCAAGGATGAGGAAATCCACTGATCAAGCACAGCTCCTCTGGTTTTTGCCCGCCAGCCCAAGCACAACTCAATGATCCCAACCTCTCCAAATCTGTAACCTAAATCTGCAGCCAAGAATTAGGAGAATCAAGAACAATAAAGAAGGATCGGACACTGCGCTAGGGCATAGCGGAGAAAAATCCAGAGAAGAGGAAAGGACTTGGAGTTGATCGCTTACCCTCGAAACCCTAAGGCACCTTCACATCGGCGACCGATAGACCTTGGATCGATCCAATGGCGTCGGCTAGGGCAAATTCGCCGTAAGGGCTCAGGTGGTGTCATCGGGCAGAGACGAAAGGAAGGGAGACAGTGCTAGAGCAGAGAGAAGGGCTCTGCTCGGCGATCGAAGGAAGGGCTCGGCCGGCGGTGCTCGCGCGTCACCGGCGCTTAGGCAGGGAAGAAGAAGAGAAGTGGCGTCGGCACTCAAGAGGAGAAGAGAAGATGGTTAGGGCACAAGAAATAGGCTCGGGTTTCCTCTCAGCCGACGGCTTAAAATCACAAGGGGGCAGCAACCGCCGCGTGAGAGGAGAAGAAGGAAGGGCGTCGGCGCGAGGAGGGTAGGGCTTGGGTTCGGCGGGGAAGAAAAGAGTAGGCGCGAGGGGGGAATTGGGGCACGGCGATGGAAGAGAGAAAATAAAGAAAAAGAAAAAGAAAAGAAAAAGGAAAAGAAAATAAAACTTTTCCTCATTAAAACAGGGTAGCCTAAACAGGCTTTCCCGGGTCCCATTTTTATCCCCGTTAACTCATCCGTACGAGCTCCGAAAAATTCTCGAAAAATCTCCAAAAATCTCGGAAAATTCCCTTATTAATATTCGCCTATTTTCGGTATTTTACATTCTCCCCCACTAATAAAAATTTGGTCCCCAAATTTCGTTGTCTACCTTCAGCAAATACTAACAACAGACATAAAGTATAAATGCTGAATGGTAAATAAATCACATACCTAAAGTGAAAAGATGGGGGTATCGAGCTCAGATAGTATCCAAGAGCTCCCAAGTAGCCTCCTCATCCGAATGATACTGCCATCCGACTTTAACAAGCCGGATAGTCTTATTCCGCAACTGACGCTCCTTCTGGTCTAAAATCCGTATCGGAATCTCCTCATAGGTGACGTCAGGCTGAGCTGGAATTGGGATATCTGTCATCACATGCGTCGGATCAGGTACGTATCTTCTCAGCATAGATACGTGGAATACCTCGTGTACGCCTGACAGGGATGGTGGTAGTGCCAGCCGATAAGCTACCACTCCAATCCTCTCCATGATCTGAAAGAGCCAATTTATCGCGGAGCTAGCTTAGCTCTGAAGTCAAATCTCTTCACCCCTTTCGTGGGTGAAACTCACAGAAATACATGGTCGCCTGCAGAGAACTCTAGGAGTCTCCGACTCCGGTCCGCATAACCCTTCTGGCGGTCCTACGCCTCTGACATCCTCCGTCTGATAGTAAGGACCAACTCTGCATCCTGCTGAACCCTATGAGGTCCCAACAACTGGGCACTCCAACCTCATCCCAAAGGACGGGTGTCCAACAAGGTCTACCATACAACGCCTCAAACGGTGCCATCTGGATAACCGAATGAAAGTTGTTGTTGTAGGCAAACTCTACTAACGGCAGATAGTCCTCCCAATTGCCTCTGAAATCCATAACACATGACCTCGGTAGGTCCTCTAAAGTCTGAATGGTCCGCTCTGACTATCCATCTGTCTGTGGATGGAAAGCAGTACTGAAACAGAGTTGCGTGCCCAAGGCCTGCGGCAGACTCTGTCAAAAACGAGACATGAACCGGGGGTCTCTACCCGAAATAATAGTCAAAGGGACACCATATAATATGATGATCTCCCGGTAATACAGATCTGCCAATCGATCCAGGGAATCAGACTTCTGGATCGCCAAGAAGTGCGCCGATTCGGTTAATCAATCAACGATTACCCCAAATCGTGTCATAGCCTCATCGTCTCCTCGACAAACTCACCACAAAATCCATGGTAATATGTTCCATTCCCACTCAGGAATAGGAATCTGCTGAAATAATCCGGCAGGTATCTAGTGCTCAGCCTTCACCTACTGACAGACAAGACCTCTCGCTATAAATTACGCGATGTCTTTCTTCATACCGTTTCACCTATAGGAACACCTCAATTCTCGATACATGCGGTCCCGCCTGGGTGGACCACAAATCGAGAGCGATGAGCCTCCTGAAGTAGCTCCTGTAAGACCGGATGAGACTGAGGTACGCAAAATCTGCCTCGGAAGTGTATAACACCCTCCTCGTCTCGTGTGAACTCGGTCTACTGCCCGGAAGCTATCTGGCTGTAAACAAACTGCAAATACTGATCAGTAGCCTATGGCTCTCGGATCCCCGTCCTGATCGACGACTGAGCAACCACGGTAACCAGAGTACCCTGCTCTCTCTGTCCTTACTCCTCAAGGCCCAATTCGGAGAATTCCTGTACCAAATCTATGACCACAACTCGGTGGCAAGCTAGAGTCCCTCTGGACTTCTGACTAAGTGCATCGGAAACCACATTAGCTATCACCTAGCTAATTGTACAATTGTAATCCTTCAAAAATTCCATCCATCTCCTCAGTCGGAGATTAAGTTTCTTCCCAAGTGAACTGATATTTGAGACTCTTATGGTCAGTGAAAATCTCAAATGTAATACCGTACAGATATTGCTGCCAAATCTCAAGGTAAAAATAATGGCGGTCAGCCACAAGTCATGAACGGGGTAGTTCTCCTCATGCTCCTTCAACTGCCGAGAAGTAGGAGACTACCCTGCCGTACTGCATCAAAAACAACAACAAACCCTATACAGATGCGTCGGTATTGAGCATGAATCTGTCCTCTCCAAAAGGTAAACCAAAACTGGAGTCGACACTAATCTCCGCTTCAGCTCCTAAAAGCTGGTCTCGTAGTCCTCGGACCACGTGAACTTCACGTCTTTCCTAGTCAGGCGTGTCAGTGGCATAACAACGCGTGGAAAATCCCCAACGAGCCTCCGATAATCACTAGCTCGACAAAGGGAGTTGCGAGTCTCATGTATAGACTATGGTAACTCCCAACTGGTAACAACCTCTATCTCCTGTGGATCCACGGTATGCCCCTACTGGTGACCATGTGTCTCAATCATCTCACAAAAGAAAATCAAAATACGCACTACTGATCTTCACATATAGATGTTCTCGTCAAAACATCTCTAGAACTATGCGAAGGTGGTGTACCTAACTCACCTCGGATCAGAAATAGATCACCACATCGTCAACAAAGACAATGGAAACCAATCCAAACATCCTAGGGATACCCAAATCATCGAGTCTATGCTAACATCCAGGGCACCGCAAGCCATAATGGTAAAACCAAGACACATAATGTCCGTATCACAGACATTCCTAACCATAAAATCCTCAACAATAAATAGATCTGATCACCAACGATAGAAATCACCATAGAATAGATCCTCTAGTGTGAGAGCAATGCTCCATCACACGAAATACCACATATGTGAAAGCAACGCTTTACCACAAATAATCTGAAATATGTATCCACAATAAACATGGGAACAATGCTCCGCTACAAGCCATCCGCAATATGTGGGAGCTACGCTCCACCACAAACAACCCAAGATAAGTAGGAGCTACGCTCTGCCACAAACAAACCTAAGTGCCCAAAGCACCTAACTATCTAGCCAGAGACTACATGGAGTCGCTCTACCACAGATCACTGTGGGTTGCCTAGGGTATCACAATACAGTAATCAAATCAAACCCATCATCAACTCTATCGACATTGAAGTGAGTCACCCACTGATAAGAAAATGGGTTGACAGGGTAATCCAACAAATGATATAATGTAGACACTCCACATCCTACATTCAACATAGGTAGAATCATCTTGATGTCACCAACAATACACCTGGCACACGTGCACACACAACATAGGTATGATCTGTATAATCCTCTAATTATTATACACCAAACACACACACAACTCAAGTATATTCAATATGATACCTCCAACAATACATACTGAACACATGTACAAAAATCAACGTAGGTATAATCGACAATACACCTCAAACAACATTTACATGACATACATACACATACACCAAGAGTATAATCAATATATACTTCCGATAAGGCATACTAAACCCAGGTGCACTTACAAATCACACATAATCAACATGATACCTCAGATACCACACCAAACACATATGTACATATCACAATACCGATGTAGTCGACAAGATACTTCCAACATGACACTCACACCCATGTGCACATACCACGACACAGATTTAAATCGATAAGATACCTCCAATATATCAATCAGATACGTACAGCTAACTAAATAGCTAAAATCCATAAGGAACCTACAATAACCATATCTAGATGGGAATACTCACACTACCTGCAAATAAACTATCCATCAAAGAACTCCTTCAACTCATAACACTCATATGTACACTTCATAGATATGCATAATCAGCATATTTAATCCAATCTACCACACAAACCCTATGCCACCTTTTAAGTTATTCAATTAGGTACATACAGTCTAAAATTAAAGTACTCATGGAATAGGATACATCGATCCTCTATCGACTGACCAAGTCGTCAATAGTATATGGCTAATTCAATCCTTTCCCATGTCAGTATAAGCTAGGTACTCGATGTGTTCAAGATATCCAACTAAGCACGAATAACCAAAGATTCAAACATCTAAAAGTAAAGTAGGTCAATCCCCAACTGATCGGATCAACAAAACTAATCGATCATCTACTAACTAATCAAGAATAAATAAAGCCTCTACAAGCATCTAAGGTAAATCGATCACGACTACCCAAGTCAACAAACGTCAATCTATCTTCTACTGACCGATCTAACAAGAGTAAATCAATTATCTACGGATGAAATTAACTAAGATAACATGATGTACTACTGGCTAGGTCAACATAAAGATATAGATATTATCCACTACCCAGCTAATAAAAGCAGAGGCTGGTATGTGCCTCATTCTGCTAACCAACTAGTAATAACATAAGCTAAAAAAAAAAACACTACTGGTGTATGATATGATAAATCACCAGAAACTGTAACCCTTAATCTCTATCAAGGTCGATCATCATCAGGGTTTTACCCAATACATAAAATATCCACTATCTCAACTAGACTGGTACTAGTAAAGAGTGCTAATACATGTCATAAACTATAGTAGTCAACGGTGCATATACTAACAAAAAGATAGGATAACAGTATACCAACATACCTCCTATAGCTTGGAGATGTCCTGCTACTGCCAGGTCCCAAAAATCGAAAAGTCACAACGAGAAGACCAAAACACAAAATCCGAAACACAGGAAAATAAGACTCGTAAGCTGAGCTCTGATACCACATAAATTGGTATCAAATAAATCTCGAAAATCCAAAACACATAGCAAGTATCGTATACCTGCTCTGATACCACTAAATTGTCACGCCCAAGAGGAGTCCCTGTCCGAAGAAATTTCGGCAGCACCTCCCCTGTACGGGTGACAATTTGAAGCATTTCTACAGGCATAATATACATCAGCTACAGGCGGCTGGAATATACACACAACCTCGCAGTTATATATATATCATCAACCCACACGGCTGGAATAAAACCAACACAACAAAAATGACAGAAACCCAATACAAACCAAAGAACAAAAAAAATTGCTAGCCGGCTAGGCTTACACAACCAACAACAAATACAAAATACCACATAACAACATCAACACTCCAAAAACAAAACCGAAGTACATAGCTAAACAAGCTGATAC
Source organism: Zingiber officinale (assembly GCF_018446385.1). Lineage (NCBI taxonomy): Eukaryota > Viridiplantae > Streptophyta > Magnoliopsida > Zingiberales > Zingiberaceae > Zingiber > Zingiber officinale. Next base: position 40,027,936 of record NC_055987.1, read on the forward strand.
ATAAACAAACAAAACATACGTGAAACCGATAAGTCTTCTGATGTGACGTGGAGACCAGCAGACAGGATACTCTAAGCGACATCATAACAACCTGGTACCTGAAAAATATAGAGTCCACGGGGGTGAGTTCAACAACTCAGCAGACACCTAGTTGACATGTATAGGAAACTATATCAAATAGTAATAACTATGGAGTACAGTCTCCTGAACAAAAGAAGGTAATGCATAATAGAAAAGGCTAAAGAGTACTGTACTCACCAGGGCCACCTATCAGAATAATCAAGTCGTCAGATCGGAAGTGTCATAAATCCTGTATGCATGTCAAACATATGCATCCATCCAAATACAGCATATAAGTGCAGCAAACACAAGCAGTAAATGCATAAATGTGTATGATGCCAATGATGCGTCCTGGTCACCCCTGACGCCAGTCAGTCATCTCACACACAATGGTGAGACCGAGTGGGTAGGGCTATGACAACCGTGCACTCTAGCATCACCATACCTGATGAGTGACTGAGTGGACGGGATGCTGTCGGAGTACTCCTGTCCTGTGACCCCAAATCATAAATGGGGGAGCTCAATGCTCTCATCTCCCGGTACAGGATGACGGGGAGATATCTCTGCCGGCTACCACGCTGAGTCACCTGACCAACGGAGCCAAACAGAGTCCACCGTCTGCCGGCTACTACGCTGCTACACTAAATGCCAGCGGAGCCAAACAGAGCGGAACTGTCTACCGGCTACCACGCTGAGTCCTCAGACCAACGGAGCCAAACAGCAGAACCGCCACACACCTGTCTGATATACCACTAACACATGAGTGGTGGTGTGTGCAGTACATGTAACTGGCGATGTGCTCAAACATAGTGGAGCCGACAATCGCGCAGCATGCAATCATGATGCATGACACTAAGCATAGCAATAAACTGATCAGCATAACCATATCCATATATATAACATGAGTATCGTAATTTCGATAGTCAAATACGAAGAACTAAAGTACACAGGTCAGATAGGATATCAACAACCTAGGTCCTGAATATAACAAGCATGGTATGTCACTACCTCACTGAGCATATATATAATCATATGGATACTAGCATAAAATGCATAATAGGTGAGCAAACAAGCATGTAACGAGTATCCGGTAGTGACGTACCGAAATAAGGACGAACATAATTATTACTAAAGGCTATAACCTACTAGACATATCAACAAGACATATCAAAAAGATAAGTCAAGGTACCCGCCTCCGAAAAGAGGATTGTATCCGGTCCAATCCGATGTCAAGATGCTCGTCTCGTAACAAAGTCCTGAGATCACATACTGTATTTAGTTAATTACTTATACAGTAAATAACTAAATAGACTCCCCAATAAAATTAGGGAAAACCCTAATCGCAAAAATTAACCTAATTTCTTAATCTTATTAGGTTTAACTAAATCCAAAATCCTTCACTTCAATCCAATCAACCTATCAACCATATCATCAATCACAAACTCTACCATCCTTTAGAAACTTAATTAAGCAACATACTAATAAAATACCCAAGGTAAATCACTAGAAAAGCACTGACCTTGAGGTATAACCGAAACTCCAGTAGCTCAGCAACCCTACCAATCACTGCCAAGAATTTCAATCCATAAATCCAATTATATAGTAAAAGATTTGCTGAAACCTTAATTCAAAATACCAAAGCTCACCTCAACAGAATCTTACCTCAATTCGCAGTCGAACGAGACGCTGGAGCTAAGTGGATGCTGCTCCTGGAAGGGTTGCTACTGGAACAAGATTACCCCACAGTATAGAATAAGACCTCTCTTCACCGCACTGCCCTAATCAAGCAGCTGTCCTCCAGGAACACCACCCAACACACACAATTCCATATCAGAGATCAACAAGAATGGAGAATTCTAATCCAGAAATACATGATTCCAACCAGAACTCGCCTCCAACCGGGACCTCAGTCAGTAGCAAGGATGAGGAAATCCACTGATCAAGCATAGCTCCTCTGGTTTCTGCCCGCCAGCCCAAGCACAACTCAATGATCCCAACCTCTCCAAATCTGTAACCTAAATCTGCAGCCAAGAATTAGGAGAATCAAGAACAATAAAGAAGGATCGGACATTGCGCTAGAGCATAGCGGAGAAAAATCCAGAGAAGAGGAAAGGACTTGGAGTCGATCGCTTACCCTCGAAACCCAAAGGCACCTTCACGTCGGCGACCGATAGACCTTGGATCGATCCAATGGCGTCGGCTAGGTCAAATTTGCCGTAAGGGCTCGGGTGGTGTCATCGGGCAGAGACGAAAGGAAGGGAGATGGTGCTAGAGTAGAGAGAAGGGCTCTGCTCGGCGATCGAAGGAAGGGCTCGGCCGGCGGTGCTCGCGCGTCACCGGCGCTTAGGCATGGAAGAAGAAGAGAAGCGGCGTCGGCACTCAAGAAGAGAAGAGAAGATGGTTAGGGCACAAGAAATAGGCTCGGGTTTCCTCTCAGCCGACGGCTTAAAATCACAAGGGGGCAGCAACCGCCGCGTGAGAGGAGAAGAAGGAAGGGCGTCGGCGCGAGGAGGGTAGGGATTGGGTTCGACGGGGAAGAAAAGAGTAGGCGCGAGAGGGGAATTGGCGCATGGCGACGGAAGAGAGAAAATAAAGAAAAAGAAAAAGAAAAGAAAAAGGAAAAGAAAATAAAACTTTTCCTCATTAAAACAGGGTAGCCTAAACAGGCTTTCCCGGGCCCCATTTTTATCCCCGTTAACTCGTCCGTACGAGCTCCGAAAAATTCTCGAAAAATCTCCAAAAATCTCGGAAAATTCCCCTATTAATATTCGCCTATTTTCGGTATTTTACATTCTCCCCCACTAATAAAAATTTGGTCCCCAAATTTCGTTATCTACCATCAGCAAGTACTAACAACAGACATAAAGTATAAATGCTGAATGGTAAATAAATCACATACCTAAAGTGAAAAGATGGGGGTATCGAGCTCAGATAGTATCCTCGAGCTCCCAAGTAGCCTCCTCATCCGAATGATGCTGTCATCCGACTTTAACCAGCCGGATAGTCTTGTTCCGCAACTGACGCTCCTTCTGGTCCAAAATCCGTATCGGAATCTCCTCATAGGTGACGTCAGGCTGAGCTGGAACTGGGATATCTGTCAGCACATGCGTCGGATCAGGTACGTATCTTCTCAGCATAGATACGTGGAATACCTCGTGTACGCCTGACAGGGATGGTGGTAGTGCCAGCCGATAAGCTACCACTCCAATCCTCTCCATGATCTGGAAAGGGCCAATTTATCGCGGAGCTAGCTTAGCTCTGAAGTCAAATCTCTTCACCCCTTTCGTGGGTGAAACTCACAGAAATACATGGTCACCTGCAGAGAACTCTAGGAGTCTCCGACTCCGGTCCGCATAACCCTTCTGGCGGTCCTACGCCTCTGACATCCTCCGTCTGATAGTAAGGACCAACTCTGCATCCTGCTGAACCCTATGAGGTCCCAACAACTGGGTCTCTCCAACCTCATCCCAAAGGACGGGTGTCCAACAAGGTCTACCATACAACGCCTCAAACGGTGCCATCTGGATAGCCGAATGAAAGCTGTTGTTGTAGGCAAACTCTACTAACGGCAGATAGTCCTCCCAATTGCCTCTGAAATCCATAACATATGACCTCGGTAGGTCCTCTAAAGTCTGAATGGTCCGCTCTGACTGTCCATCTGTCTGTGGATGGAAAGATGTACTGAAACAGAGTTGCGTGCCCAAGGCCTGTGGCAGACTCTATCAAAAACGAGACGTGAACCGAGGGTCTCTACCCAAAATAATAGTCAAAGGGACACCATATAATATGATGATCTCCCGGCAATACAGATCTGCCAATCGATCCAGGGAATCAGACTTCTGGATCGCCAAGAAGTGCGCCGATTCGGTTAATCAATCAACGATTACCCCAAATCGTGTCATAGCCTCATCGTCTCCTCGGCAAACTCTCCACAAAATCCATGGTAATATGTTCCATTCCCACTCAGGAATAGGAATCTGCTGAAATAATCCGGCAGGTATCTAGTGCTCTGCCTTCACCTACTGACAGACAAGACCTCTCGCTATAAATTACGCGATGTCTTTCTTCATACCGTTTCACCTATAGGAACACCTCAATTCTCGATACATGCGGTCCCGCCTGGGTGGACCACAAATCGAGAGCGATGAGCCTCCTGAAGTAGCTCCTGTAAGACCGGATGTGACTGAGATACGCAAAATCTGCCTCGGAAGTGTATAACACCCTCCTCGTCTCGTGTGAACTCGGTCTACTGCCCGGAAGCTATCTGGCTGTAAACAAACTGCAAATACTGATCAGTAGCCTAGGGCTCTCGGATCCCCGTCCTGATCGACGACTGAGCAACCACGGTAACCAGAGTACCCTGCTCTCTCTGTCCTTACCCCTCAAGGCCCAATTCGGAGAATTCCTGTACCAAATCTATGACCACAACTCGGTGGCAAGCTAGAGTCCCTCTGGACTTCCGACTAAGTGCATCGGAAACCACATTAGCTATCACCTAGCTAATTGTACAATTGTAATCCTTCAAAAATTCCATCCATCTCCTCAGTCGGAGATTAAGTTTCTTCCCAAGTGAACTGATATTTGAGACTCTTATGGTCAGTGAAAATCTCAAATGTAACACCGTACAGATATTGCTGCCAAATCTCAAGGTAAAATTAATGGCGGTCAGCCACAAGTCATGAACGGGGTAGTTCTCCTCATGCTCCTTCAACTGCCGAGAAGTAGGAGACTACCCTGCCGTACTGCATCAAAAACAACAACAAACCCTATACAGATGCGTCGGTATTGAGCACGAATCAATCCTCTCCAGAAGGTAAACCAAAACTGGAGTCGACACTAATCTCCGCTTCAGCTCCTAAAAGCTGGTCTCGTAGTCCTCGGACCACGTGAACTTCACGTCTTTCCTAGTCAGGCGTGTCAGTGGCATAACAACGCGTGGAAAATCCCCAACGAGCCTCCGATAATCACTAGCTCAACAAAGGGAGTTGCGAGTCTCATGTATAGACTATGGTAACTCCCAACTGGTAACAAACTCTATCTCCTGTAGATCCACGGTATGCCCCTACTGGTGACCATGTGTCTCAATCATCTCACAAAAGAAAATCAAAATACGCACTACTGATCTTCACATATAGATGTTCTCGTCAAAACATCTCTAGAACTATGCGAAGGTGGTGTACTTAACTCACCTCGGATCAGAAATAGATCACCACATCGTCAACAAAGACAATGGAAACCAATCCAAACATCCTAGGGATACCCAAATCATCGAGTCTATGCTAACATCTAGGGCACCGCAAGCCATAATGGTAAAACCAAGACACATAATGTCCGTATCACAGACATTCCTAACCATAAAATCCTCAACAATAAATAGATCTGATCACCAACGATAGAAATCACCATAGAATAGATCCTCTAGTGTGAGAGCAATGCTCCATCACACGAAATACCACATATGTGGAAGCAACGCTTTACCACAAATAATCTGAAATATGTATCCACAATAAACATGGGAGCAATGCTCCGCTACAAGCCATCCGCAATATGTGGGAGCTACGCTCCACCACAAACAACCCAAGATATGTAGGAGCTACGCTCTGCCACAAACAAACCTAAGTGCCCAAGGCACCTAACTATCTAGCCAGAGACTACATGGAGTCGCTCTACCACAGATCACTGTGGGTAGCCTAGGGTATCATAATATAGTAATCAAATCAAACCCATCATCAACTCTATCGACATTGAAGTGAGTCACCCACTGATAAGAAAATGGGTTGACAGGGTAATCCAACAAATGATATAATGTAGACACTCCACATCCTACATTCAACATAGGTAGAATCATCTTGATGTCACCAACAATACACCTGGCACACGTGCACACACAACATAGGTATGATCAGCATAATCCTCTAATTATTATACACCAAACACACACACAACTCAAGTATATTCAATATGATACCTCCAACAATACATACTGAACACATGTGCAAAAATCAACGTAGGTATAATCGACAATACACCTCAAACAACACTCACATGACATACATGCACATACGCCAAGAGTATAATCAATATATACTTCCAATAAGGCATACTAAACCCAGGTGCACTTACAAATCACACATAATCAACATGATACCTCAGATACCACACCAAACACATATGTACATATCACAATACCGATGTAGTCGACAAGATACTTCCAACATGACACTCACACCCATGTGCACATACCACGACACAGATTTAAATCGATAAGATACCTCCAATATATCAATCAAACACGTACAGCTAACTAAATAGCTAAAATCCATAAGGAACCTACAATAACCATATCTAGATGGGAATACTCACACTACCTGCAAATAAACTATCCATCAAAGAACTCCTTCAACTCATAACACTCATATGTACACTTCATAGATATGCATAATCAGCATATTTAATCCAATCTACCACACAAACCCTATGCCACCTTCTAAGTTATTCAATTAGGTAAATACAGTCTAAAATTAAAGTACTCATGGAATAGGATACATCGATCCTCTATCGACTGACCAAGTCGTCAATAGTATATGGCTTATTCAATCCTTTCCCACGTCAGTATAAGCTAGGTACTCGATGTGTTCAAGATATCCAACTAAGCACGAATAACCCAAGATTCAAACATCTAAAAGTAAAGTAGGTCAATCCCCAACTGATCGGATCAACAAAACTAATCGATCATCTACTAACTAATCAAGAATAAATAAAGCCTCTACAAGCATCTAAGGTAAATCGATCACGACTACCCAAGTCAACAAACGTCAATCTATCTTCTACTGACCGATCTAACAAGAGTAAATCAATTATCTACGGATGAAATTAACTAAGATAACATGATGTACTACTGGCTAGGTCAACATAAAGATATAGATATTATCCACTACCCAGCTAATAAAAGCAGAGGTTGGTATGTGCCTCATTCTGCTAACCAACTAGTAATAACATAAGCTAAAAAAAAAGAAAACAACTGGTGTATGATATGATAAATCACCAGAAACTGTAACCCTTAATCTCTATCAAGGCCGATCATCATCAGGGTTTTACCCAATACATAAAATATCCACTATCTCAACTAGACAGGTACTAGTAAAGAGTGCTAATACATGTCATAAACTATAGTAGTCAACGGTGCATATACTAACAAAAAGATAGGATAACAGTATACCAACATACCTCCTATAGCTTCGAGATGTCCTGCTACTGCCAAGTCCCAAAAATCGAAAAGTCACAACGAGAAGACCAAAACACGAAATCCGAAACACAGGAAAATAAGACTCGTAAGCTGAGCTCTGATACCACATAAATTAGTATCAAATAAATCTCGAAAATCCAAAATACATAGCAAGTATCGTATACCTACTCTGATACCACTAAATTGTCACGCCCCAGAGGAGTCCCTGTCCGAAGAAATTTTGGCAGCACCTCCCTTGTACGGGTGACAATCTGAAGCATTTCTACAGGCAAAATATACATCAGCCACAGGCGGCTGGAATATACACACAACCACGCAGTTATATATATATCATCAGACCACACGGCTGGAATAAAACCAACACAACAAAAATGATAGAAACCCAATACAAACCAAAGCACAAAAAAAACTGCTAGCCGGCTAGGCTTACACAACCAACAACAAATACAAAATACCACATAACAACATCAACACTCCAAAAACAAAATCGGAGTACATAGCTAAACAAACTGATACATAAACAAACAAAACATACATGAAACCGATAAGTCTTCTGATGTGACGTGGGGACCAGCAGACAGGATACTCCAAGCGACATCATAACAACCTGGTACCTGAAAAATATAGAGTCCACGGGGGTGAGTTCAACAACTCAACAGACACCTAGTTGACATGTATAGTAAACTATATCAAATAGTAATAACTATGGAGTACAGTCTCCTGAACAAAAGAAGGTAATGCATAATAGAAAAGGCTAAAGAGTACTGTACTCACCAGGGCCACCTATCAGAATAATCAAGTCGTCAGATCGGAAGTGTCATAAATCCTGTATGCATGTCAAACATATGCATCCATCCAAATGCAGCATATAAGTGCAGCAAACACAAGCAGTAAATGCATAAATGTTTATGATGCCAATGATGCGTCCTGGTCACTCCTGACGCCAGTCAGTCATCTCACACACAATGGTGAGACCGAGTGGGTAGGGCTGTGACAACCGTGCACTCTAGCATCACCATACCTGATGAGTGACTGAGTGGACGGGGTGCTGTCGGAGTACTCCTGTCCTGTGACCCCAAATCATAAATGGGGGAGCTAAATGCTCTCATCTCCCGGTACACGATGACGGGGAGGTATCTCTGTCGGCTACCACGGTGAGTCACCTGACCAACGGAGCCAAACAGAGTCCACCGTCTGCCGGCTACTACGCTGCTACACTAAATGCCAGTGGAGACAAACAGAGCGGAACTGTCTGCCGGCTACCACGCTGAGTCCTCAGACCAACGGAGCCAAACAGCAGAACCGCCACACACCTGTCTGATATACCACTAACACATGAGTGGTGGTGTGTGCAGTACATGTAACTGGCGATGTGCTCAACCATAGTGGAGCCGACAATCGCGCAGCATGATATCATGATGCATGACACTAAGCATTGCAATAAACTAATCAGCATAACCATATCCATATATATAACATGAGTATCGTAATTTCGATAGTCAAATACGAAGAACTAAAGTACACAGGTCAGATAGGATATCAACAACCTAGGTCCTGAATATAACAAGCATGGTATGTCACTACCTCACTGAGCATATATATAATCATATGGATACTAGCATAAAATGCATAACAGGTGAGCAAACAAGCATGTAACGAGTATCCGGTAGTGACGTACCGAAATAAGGACGAACATAATTATTACTAAAATCTATAACCTACTAGACATATCAACAAGATAAGTCAAGGTACCCGCCTCTGAAAAGAGGATTGTATCCGGTCCAATCCGATGTCAAGATGCTCGTCTCGTAACAAAGTCCTGAGATCACATACTGTATTTAGTTAATTACTTATACAGTAAATAACTAAATAGACTCCCCAATAAAATTAGGGAAAACCCTAATCGCAATAATTAACCTAATTTCTTAATCTTATTAGGTTTAACTAAATCCAAAATCCTTCACTTCAATCCAATCAACCTATCAACCATATCATCAATCACAAACTCTACCATCCTTTAGAAACTTAATTAAGCAACATACTAATAAAATACCCAAGGTAAATCACTAGAAAAGCACTGACCTTGAGGTATAACCGAAACTCCAGTAGCTCAGCAACCCTACCAATCACTGCCAAGAAGCTCAATCCATAAATCCAATTATATAGTAATAGATTTGCTGAAACCTTAATTCAAAATACCAAAGCTCACCTCAACAGAATCTTACCTCAATTCGCAGTCGAACGAGACGCTGGAGCTAAGTGGATGCTGCTCCTAGAAGGGTTGCTACTGGAACAAGATTACCCCACAGTATAGAATAAGACCTCTCTTCACCGCACTGCCCTAATCAAGCAGCTGTCCTCCAGGAACACCACCCAACACACACAATTCCATATCAGAGATCAACAAGAATGGAGAATTCTAATCCAGAAATACATGATTCCAACCAGAACTCGCCTCCAACCGGGACCTCAGTCAGTAGCAAGGATGAGGAAATCCACTGATCAAGCACAGCTCCTCTGGTTTCTGCCCGCCAGGCCAAGCACAACTCAATGATCCCAACCTCTCCAAATCTGTAACCTAAATCTGCAGCCAAGAATTAGGAGAATCAAGAACAATAAAGAAGGATCGGACACTGCGCTAGGGCATAGCGGAGAAAAATCCAGAGAAGAGGAAAGGACTTGGAGTCGATCGCTTACCCTCGAAACCCTAAGGCACCTTCACGTCGGCGACCGATAGACCTTGGATCGATCCAATGGCGTCGGCTAGGGCAAATTCGCTGTAAGGGCTCGGGTGGTGTCATCGGGCAGAGACGAAAGGAAGGGAGACGGTGCTAGAGCAGAGAGAAGGGCTCTGCTCGGCGATCGAAGGAAGGGCTCGGCCGGCGGTGCTCGCGCGTCACCGGCGCTTAGGCAGGGAAGAAGAAGAGAAGCGGCGTCGGCACTCAATAGGAGAAGAGAAGATGGTTAGGGCACAAGAAATAGGCTCGGGTTTCCTCTCAGCCGACGGCTTAAAATCACAAGGGGGCAGCAACCGCCGCGTGAGAGGAGAAGAAGGAAGGGCATCGGCGCAAGGAGGGTAGGGCTTGGGTTCGGCGGGGAAGAAAAGAGTAGGCGCGAGGGGGGAATTGGGGCACGGCGACGGAAGAGAGAAAATAAAGAAAAAGAAAAAGAAAAGAAAAAGGAAAAGAAAATAAAACTTTTCCTCATTAAAACAGGGTAGCCTAAACAAGCTTTCCCGGGCCCCATTTTTATCCCCGTTAACTCGTCCGTACGAGCTCCGAAAAATTCTCGAAAAATCTCCAAAAATCCCGAAAAATTCCCTTATTAATATTCGCCTATTTTCGGTATTTTACAGTTGCAATCTCTTGTGGTACTTCATCTTGTACTGTTGGTACTAAAGTAGGCGTTTCCTCTCTAAGTTCTTCTAGAACAATTTTACTACTGGGCTTGTGGTCCATTATATAGTTTTCTTCTAAAAACTGGGCATTGGTGCTAACAATGACCTTCTGGTCTTTAGGACTATAAAATAAACCACCTTTCGTTCCTCTAGGATAACCCACAAACACGCGTACTTCTGTACGAGATTCTAACTTATCAGCATCCGGATTTAGCACATGTGCTGGACTATCCCAAATCCGAATATGTCTTAGACTGGGCTTTCGCCCATTCCATAATTTTGTGGGAGTAGAGGATACTGATTTAAAAGGTACTAAGTTCAGAATGCGCGCTGCCGTTTCCAGAGCGTATCCCCAAAATGAATTTGGTAATTCTGAATAACTCATCATCGATCTAACCATCTCCATAAGAGTCCTATTCCTTCGTTCTGCCACACCATTCTGTTGGGGTGTACCAGGTGCGGACAACTGGGATTGAATCCCGACCTCTGATAAGTAATTCCTAAACTCTCCTAAGAGGTATTCGCCACCACAATCAAACCATAGTGTCTTGATACTTTTACCAAGACATTTCTTCACATCAGCCTTGTACTCTTTGAATTTATCAAAGCACTCAGACTTGCGGCACATTAGGTAAATGTATCCATATCTTGAATAATCATCTATAAAAGAGACAAAATATTCAAAACCACCTCTTACCTGGATAGACATAGGACCACACAGATCAGAATGAACTAGTTCTAACGCTTCTTTGGCTCTATACCCCTTGGCCTTAAAAGGTCTCTTGGTCATCTTACCTTCCAAGCAAGATTCACAGGTTGGAAAATTTTCCAACTCCAAGGGACCCAAGAGTCCATCAGCTATGAGTCTTTGAATCCTACTTAAGTTAATATGACCAAGCCTTAGATGACAAAGATATGTTTGGTTCATCTCCGAAGGTTCCTTTCTCTTATTGGAATTAGAAGATGTGTTATTAATTTCCATATTTTGCTTTGTGGGAGAAATTGGATTTATAGTATATAAATTGCCAACCAATGCACCAGAACAGATAATCACCTTATTTCTCTTTATAACCACATTGTTACTAAAGGAAATAGAATATCCATCCAAATACAGTTTAGAAACTAAAATTAAATTCTTTCTAAAATTGGGTACATAAAGATAATTTCTTAAAATCAAACTTCTATTCCTATCAAAAGATAAGTAAACGTCTCCCACTGCAACAGCTGCCACCTTAGTAGCATTGCCCATGTAGACGGTTATCTCTCCTTCAAATAGTCGTCGGGTTTCCTGGAACCCCTGTAAAGAATTGCAGATATGATCAGTGGCTCCCGTATCTACACACCAGGTGCTGGTAGATAACACCGCTAAACATGTTTCAACTACTAGAGTATGAGATATACCTTTATTGTTCTGATTCCTACGAGGACAGTCTGCCTTCCAATGTCCTGACTGCTTGCAGATGAAGCACTTGCCCTTCGTCATCTTCATTCCAACTTTTTATCTTGTACCCTGAAGTTTATTCACCTTCTTTGCTGAAAAGACCTGTTTCTTCTTCTTCTTGCCTTTTGACTTAGAAGTAGAACCATTATCAGCATAGTGAATCTAAGAACTGTGATGAAATATTCCTTCTGCTGCCTGTAGTTCTGTCAGAAGTTCGGCCAACGTATACTCTCTTTTGTTCATGTTATAGTTCAGGCGGAACTACTCAAAACTTATGGATAGCGTTTGGAGAATTATATCGACCTGGGTTTCCCCATCGATTTCTCCTCCAAGGACTTGTATTTCGTTCAGATAAGCGATCATTTTGAGGATATGATCCCTTAGGGGTGTCCCCTCAGACATGGTGGTTGTCATTAACTTTCTCATTACCTCTTGCCTAGCAGTCCGACTCTGGTGCCCAAAGAGTTCTTTGAGATTGTTCATTATATCATAAGCCGTTGGTAAATCTTGATGTTGATGTTGCAATACATTTGACATTGAAGCCAAAATGTAACACCGCGCCATCTCATCTGCTTTTACCCATTTCTTATGATACTCAATCTCCTCTGGGGTAGAGTCACTGTTAGGTGCATCAGGGCAAGCCTCAGTCAGTACAAACTTATAGCTCTCAGCAGTAAAAATAATGTCCAAGCTCCTTTTCCAATCAATATAGTTGGGACCAGTAAGTTTGTTCTCTTTCAGTATAATGGCTAGTGGGTTGAAAGTCATCCTAAGAATCACAAAAATAAACTTTGGTCAAGACTCTAAATTTAGAATAATATTGATTCCTCAAATAATATTATTTTAAATTAACTAACACCTCAAATCACCGTGAATTTTGCATGCCACGAAGTGTGGACATATACAAAATCAAACATTTGCAAGAGGAGGTTTTACCCATTAATTTTATTCTTGTCAACCTAACTTTATGACAAATAAAATTAATAGTTGGTTTTCCTTCGGTCACACAAATAATAGCAGTGACTCCGATGGGGAGGATACTATTAGACATGCCTAAGTATACATCATTACTTAACACTTAGTCCATTAATAAGAGTGTGCCCCTTCTGATGGGGAAGATCACATGTTCTTAATTAATTTCCTATAGTTATCCAAAATGGAAGTTTGATCTAGTGGTTCACAAATAAACTCATCCGATATGGAGGAAGGTACTCAGAGCCAACGCGCAAGTTTGTTTGCATCACTTACAAACCAGTAATGGAGACCGTGGAATTTATTAAAATCCCTCTCCCACTTAGTTATTTAAAAATGAGGATTTTAACCTATGCTAGCATACATCACATGCATATAAACATCACAGTAAATAAAAGCAATAAATTTAGAAATTAATTTTCCAACTATTATGGTATTTTCCATCACTGTCTTCAGTATGCTCCAACCCTAGCTGCTGCCATCTTTAGCCACAGACATCAGGTCGAGTTGGCGCATCTATCTTGCTTCTTATTCCGCTGCGCCTCTGGTCCTCCAATAGCACCATACCTCGCAAAGATACGATCCCTGACAAATATAGAATTTTACATATATCAATCCTATATTCCATAAATAAATGTACATGTATTCTAGATCGAATAAAAAATAAAATTATAAAAATAATACAGCTCCTACTGTATTTGATACATACAATCATGCACATAAAATAATACCCTTGACATGTCCAAGGGTCCAATCACACACAATATCTAAATGTCATAATATTTAGAGCCTGCAATCAAAAAGTTAGCACATCCTACTATTATCCTGCCTAAATTATGTATGACATGTGTATAATTAATTTGAAAACCAAAACACACAGAGGCAAACCCTATCTCTAATACCCATTGTTTGTTAGTCCTAAGAAAATCGTACCGGTTCCACTATACAAAAATTTTGTACAAGTATCGAACCTTTCCTTAAATAATCTATTGTGTTCTTTAGAAGTTAAATTAGGAATCGCAGACGGAACTTAACATCATTGATTCCAAATTTAACTTATCTGTTCTTAATAGTTTAGATTTGAATTGCAAGCGAAACTTAACACTATTGATTCAAATCCACCTATGTTATTAATTCCATTAAATATTAATTTCCAAAATTGGCTTCCAAGATTGCATGGCAAAGCACATGGCCTTCTTGGATATGGGAGCAACCACCACCGCCTAGACAAAGCCTTTTAAGGAAAGCTAATATTTAATTTCCTTAAATAACTCTAGGTTAACCAAAAAGAACAATCGAATCACAAATTCGAAAACAAAGAAAACACAAACTCGAAAAACTAATTCGAAATACTAGATCTAATGCCTCTTGTATTTGGAATTCTTACAAAAAAAAATAACTAGTATGATGCGGAAAACAATTGCTAATTATACCTTCTCTTTGTATGCTAATGACCTTGAGATCTTCTGCCGTATTCCTCGCCTTGCCTTGGACATCGTGTGGGCGACAATCTTCCAAGATGAACACCACCCAAAAGCTTTCTTCCTCTTCCTCTAAAATCCGGCCACCACCACCACCAAGGAAAAGAGAGCAAGGGAAAGGAGAGGGAGAGAGGTGTCGGCCACACCAAGATCTCCAAGCAAGAGAATAAGAATTGTTATATCATGAGACCTCCCCTCCCCTTCTTTTATATTACTTGCCCAAGGCAAATAAGGAAAGACTTTTTACAAAAAATAAAATCTTCCTCAAGTTTTTCCTTTTCCCTTTTATTTTTCCTTTTCTTTCCTCTTGATTGAATCAATCACCAAACATTAATTGGATGATGATTTTTTTTATTTTGTTTTTGGCCGGCCCCTTGCTTGGGCACCAAGCAAGGTGTCCGGCCACCTCATCAAGCAAGGAAAAATATTTTTTATAAAATTTTATAATCCCTTATAAAATTTTACAAGCTCCCTTCTAATTTCCTAAAGTAGGAGTTAAAAAAGGAAAGTTTTAAAAAATTAAAACCATGTTTTAAAATTTAAAACTTCTCTTATAAAATTTTCTTTTTTAACATGGTGATAGAAAATTTAAATTTTAAAACGTCTCTTCCTCTTTTTTTCTTAAACCATGAGGATAGATAAAAAAGGAAAGTTTTAAAACTTTTAAACTTTCTTTTAAAACATGTGGCCTAATTAAAATAAGGAAAGTTTTTTAAATTTAAAATCTCTCTTTTAAAACATGTAGTTTTTTTACAAAGAGAAGATTTTAAAAATTCAAAACACCCCTCCTTGTTTGAATTATTGTGGTCAGCCCCTACATGCTTGGGCACCAAGCAAAAGACCGACCCTTTAAGAGGAGATGTGGCCGGTCATTGCTTGGTCACCAAGCAATGGACCAGCCCCCTTCTTGGACACCAAGATGGGCCTTTCTTTGGATGGACTTGAGGCTTTAATGAGGCTACGACAGGGACCTAGAGGAGAAATTGGTTTTGGCCTTCTGATGAGCTTGAGTATCCCATGTTCACCCCGAACACACAACTCAAGTTCATCGATAATAACTCATTCCACTAGAGAGTTATTATCGCACTACCGTACCAATCCCAAATTACATTATGCACTCCTTCTTATCATGAGTGTGTTAGTCTCCCTGTGTTAAAGATAACGAATGTCCACTAATTAAGTAAGTTACTGACAACTTACTTAATTAATATCTAGCTCCAAGAGTAGTACCACTCAACTTCATTGTCATGTCGGACTTAGTCCACCTGCAGGGTTTAACATGGCAATCCTTATGAGCTCCTCTTGGGGACATTCTCAACCTAGATAACTAGGACACAGATTCCTTCTATAATCAACAATACACACTATAAGTAATATCATTTCCCAACTTATCGAGCATATTGATTTATCGAGCTAAACCTCACCCTTTGATAAGTCAAAGAAATAAATATTAAATATATGTGCTTGTTATTATATTAGGATTAAGAGCACACACTTCCATAATAACTAAGGTCTAGTTCTTTTATTAAGTCAGTACAAAAAGAACTTACCTAAAATGATCCTACTCAATACACTTAGAGTGTACCAGTATAATTTATTAATCAAGATAAATTAATACTTAATTACACTACAATTATTCCGATGGTTTGTTCCTTTCCATCTTAGTCGTGAGCAACTGTTTATAATTTATAAAGAACCGACAACATGATCTTCTGTGTGTCACACCACACACCATGTTGTCTACTATATAAATTAATTGAACAATTACATTTAACAAATAAATGTAGATATTGACCAATGTGATTCTTTTATTTCAATAAATATTTATAAAAGCTAGGCTTTTTGTATACACTCCAACAATTTCGTCATAGTTCTCAAATCCACTTTGTTGAAAATGTTTCTACTTCTAAGTCGAAAGGCAAGAAGAAGAAGAAGAAGAAACAAGCTGGCTCGGCAAAGAAAGTGAATCGATCTCTAAGTACTGGACTAAAAGTAGGAGTGAAGAAGCCGAAGGGCAAGTGCTTCATTTGCAAGCAGTTTGGACATTAGAAGGCGGATTGTCCTCGTAGGAAAGAGAACAATAAAGGTATATCTTATTCTCTAGTAGTTGAAACATGTTTAGCGGTGTTATCTACCAGTACCTGGTGTGTAGATACAGGAGCCACTGATCATGTCTGTAATACATTGTAGGGGTTCTAGGAAACCCGACAACTATGTGAAGGAGAGATAACTGTCTACATGGGCAATGCGATGAAAGTGGCGGTTGTTGCAGTGGGAGATGTTTACTTATCATTTGATAGGAATAGAACTTTGATTTTGAGAAATTGTCTTTATGTACCAAGTTTTAGAAAGAATTTAATTTTAGTTTTTAAAATGTTTTTGGATGGATATATTGTTTCTTTTGATAACAAAGTGGTTATCAAGAAAAATATGGTAGTTATCTGTTCTGGTACATTAGTTGGAAATTTGTATACTCTAAATCTAATAACTCCCACAAAGCAACAAATGGAAATTAATAATACATCTTCTAATTTTAATAAGAGAAAGGAACCTTCGAAGATGAACCAAACATATCTTTGGCATCTAAGACTTGGTCATATTAACTTAAGTAGGATTCAAAGGCTAATAGCCGATGGACTCTTGGGTTCATTAGTGTTGGAAAACTTTCCAACCTGTGAATCTTGCTTGGAAGGAAAAATGACCAAGAGACCTTTTAAGGCCAAGGGGTATAAGCAAAAGATGTGTTGGAATTGGTTCATTATGATTTGTATGGACCTATGACTATCCAGGCAAGAGGTGGTTTCGAATATTTTGTCTCTTTTATAGATGACTATTCGAGATATGGGTACATTTACTTGATACGCTGCAAGTCTGAGTGCTTTGATAAGTTCAAAGAGTACAAGGATGATATGGAGAAACGTCATGGTAAAAGTATCAAGACACTACGGTCTGATCGTGGTGGTGAGTACCTCTCAAGAGAGTTTAGAAATTACTTATCAGAGGTTGGGATTCAATCCTAATTATCTGCACCTGGTACACCCTAACAGAATGGTATGGCAGAACGAAGGAATAGGACTCTTATGGAAATAGTTAGATCGATGATGAGTTATTCAGAATTACCAAATTCATTCTGGAGATATGCTTTAGAAACGACAGTGTACATTCTAAATTTGGTACCTTCTAAATCAGTACCCTCTACTCCCATAGAAATGTGGAATGGGCGTAAGCCTAGTCTGAGTCATGTTTGGATTTGGGGTAGTTCAGCACATGTGTTGAAGGGAAATGCTGATAAGTTGGAATCTCGTATAGAAGTTCACTTGTTTATAGGTTATCCTAATGGAACAAAAGGTGGTTTATTTTATAGTCCAAAAGATCATAAGGTCATTTTTAGCACTAATGCCTGATTTTTAGAAGAGAACTATGTAATGAACCACAAGCCCATGAGTGAAATTGTTCTAGAAGAAATGAGAGAGGACACACCTACTTTAGTACTAACAGTGCAAGATAAAATATCACAAGAAACTGCAACATGTATCACAAATGATACACAACTACAGATAGTGTCTCGTCGTAGTGGGAGGGTTGTAAGGCAACCTAAAAGATTCATGTTTTTGGGAGAGTCTTTGGACTTGATCCCAAGTAAACATGAACCTGATCCCCGAAGATATGACGAAGCACTCCAATATAAAGATGCGGCAACTTGGCAAAGAGCAATGAATTCAAAAATAGAATCTATATATTTTAACAAAGTCTGGGAGCTAGTAAAACCATCAAATGGTGTAAAAGCAATTGGATGTAAATGGATTTACAAAAGGAAAAGAGGGACAGACGAGAAGGTGGAAACCTTCAAAGCAAGGCTTGTTGCGAAGGGGTATACTTAGAAAGAGGGAATCGATTATGAGAAAACCTTTTCGCCAGTAGCTATGCTTAAGTCTATCCGGATACTCTTGTCTATTACTGCTCATATGGATTATGAGGTTTGGCAAATGGATGTCAAGACAGCTTTCCTTAATGGAAGTCTTGAAGAAAACATCCATATGAAGCAACCAGAGGGTTCATTGCAAAGGGTAAAGAACGTCTTGTATGTAAGCTCAATCGGTCCATTTATGGACTGAAGCAAGCTTCAAGATCTTGGAACATCCGGTTTAATGAAGTAATCCAGTCTTATGGATTTATTCAGTGTCCGAATGAGTCTTGTGTATACAAGAAGTGTGATGGAAACGTGGTGGTATTTCTTGTACTATACGTAGATAACATTTTGTTAGTTGGCAACAATATTAAAGTGTTGTCAGAAGTAAGGGTATGGTTGTCCAAGCAATTCGATATGAAGGACTTGGGAAAATGCACACATATTCTTGGGATCAAAGCAATAAGGGATCGCAAGAAAAGAATGTTGTGCTTATCCCAAGCTTCATATATCGATACTATCCTAGCTCGTTTTAGCATGCAAGATTCCAAGAAAGGTTTTCTACCTTTTAGGCATGGAGTATCTTTATCTAAAGAGATGTCTCCTAAGACATCAAAAGAGATAGAGGAAATGAAGGCAGTTCCTTATGCTTCGGCCGTAGGAAGCCTAATGTATGCAATGTTATGCACGAGATCGGATATCTATTTTATCGTGGGCGTGGTTAGCATATATCAAAGTAATCCAAGACAGGGACATTGGACTACCGTAAAACATATATTAAAGTACCTGAGAAGGACTAGAGATTATATGTTGGTTTACCAAGCAGATGATTTGCTCCCTATGGGTTACACGGATTCTGACTTCCAATCAGATAGGACAATAGTAAGTCTACATTAGGCTATGTGTTTACTTTAGGAGGTGGAGCCATAGCATGGAGTAGTGTTAAGCAGAAATGTGTTTCAGACTCAGCCATGGAACCTGAGTATGTGGCAGCCTCTGAGGCAGCCAAAGAAGTTGTATGGCTCAGGAACTTTTTGATGGACTTAGATGTGATTCCTGGTTTGTCGAAAATCATCACAATTTATTGTGATAATAGCGGTGCAGTAGCAAACTCGAAGGAACCACAAGCCCATGAGGCGAGTAAACACATTGAGCATAAGTACCACCTAATATAAGACATCGTAAAGCGAGGATAAGTTGCTGTCGCCAAGATTGCATCAGTAAATAACCTGGCAAATTCTTTTACTAAGGCCCTTCTAGCGAAAGCTTTTGATCGGCATGTTGAGGGGATGAGAATCAGATGTATGGCAGCATTTATGGCAGCATAGTCTTTTAGTATAAGTGGGAGATTGTTAGAGTATATACTAAAATTCTATCTTTTTGTATAAATATTTATTTTAAAATAAGAATCACATTGGTCAAATGTATATATTTATATACTAAGTGTAGTTTTTCATTTAATTTATATTGAAGATAACATGGTGTGTGGTGTCACACAGAATATCATGTTATCAGTTCCTTATAAATTATAAATAGTTGCTCACAACCAAGATGGAATGGGACAAACCAATAAAATGGTTGTAGTGTAATTTGGTTTTAGTTTATCTTGACTATAAAATTATACTAGTATACTCTGAGTGTATTGAGCGGGACCATTTCAGGTTGTTCTTTTTATACTAACTGTTAAAAAGAACAAGACCACTGTTATTATGGAAGTGTGTACTCTTAATCATGATATAATAACAAGCATGTATACTTAATATTTATTTCTTTAATTTATCAAAGGGTGAGATTTAGTTCATTAAATCAATAGGCCCGATAAGTTGGGAAATGATATTATTTATATGGTGTGTTGTTGATTATAGAATGAAATTGTGTCCTAGTAATCTAGGTTGATGATGTCCGACCTTGAGGAGCTCATAAGGATTGTCATGTAAATCCTCCAGGTGGACTTAGTCCGACATGACAATAAGGTTGAGTGGTACTACTCTTGGAGCTAAGATATTAATTAAGTGAGTTGTCAGTAACTCAATTAGTGAGCATTTGATATCTTAAACACAGGGAGACTAACACACTCATGTAAGTAGGAGCCCATATTGTAATATGGGTTTGGTGCGGTAGTGCAATAATAACTCTTTAGTGGAATGAGATATTATTGATGAACTTAAGTTGGGTGTTCGGGATGAACACAGAAAGCTCAAGCTCATCGGGAGACAAAAACCAATTCCTCCTCTCGGTCCCTGATGTAGCCTCTTATTTATAAAGCCTTATATCCATTTAAAGCCAAGCTTCTTACCCATCTTATGATGGTCGGCTAAGCCAAGCTTGGAGCCCAAGCTATTGCCGGCCAAGCCAAAGAGTTGAGCCATGTTGTGGCCGGCCAAGCTTGGAGCCCAAGCTAGGTGGTCGGCCACATTAAAATAAAAGGGTGTTTTAATTTTAAAATATTTCCTTTTGTGGAAGCCATGGTTTTAAAAGAGAGTTTTTTAAATTTTAAAATCTTTCCTTTTATAGCTTTCTACAAAGGATTAAGAGAAAGGTTTGATATCTTTTCTTATTTGTAGTTAAAAGAAAGATTTTAATTTTTGATAAAACTTTCCTTTTTTGTAACCATCCACATGTTTTAAAAGAGAGATTTTAATTTATAAAATTTTCCTTTTATAACCAACAAGGGATTTAAAAGAGAAATTTTTCTATTAAAATTTTTTATCAAAAACAAATAAGGAAGTTATAATTTTGTGTTTAAAGCTTTCTTTGTTTGGAGCACAAGTATATGGCCGGCCATGACAAGTGTTAAAAGAAGTTTTAATTTTTTGTTTTAAAACTTTCCTTTTTAGTCATTGGCAAGGAATATAAGGAAGTTTTAATTATGTTTAAAACTTTCCTTTATTGCCAAGACCAAGGATTATAAAAGAGATGGAGGGGTGCCTCATGAGTTAACACATCTTCTATTCCTCTCTTCCAATCCTTGGTGGTCAGCCCTTGTCCTTTTCTTTTCTCCTTTTGTTTTCTTCCTTGGAGGCCAGCGGCATCAATTGTGGTAATCTCTTGGTGGCCAGTTGCTTGAAGGAGAAGAAGAAGAGAAGGAAGCTCTCTTGTCTAGCATCCCTTGGAGGTTAATTGGTGGTCGGATCTTGGAAGCCTTGGAAGAAGCTTGGGTGGATTTCATCTTGGAAGATCGTCACCCACACAACGTCCAAGAGAAGGAGAGGAATACAATAGAAGATCAAGAGGTCTATAAGCTACAAAAGGTATAACTAGTTATTAGTTTCCGCATCATAACTAGTTCATCTTTTGTATAGATCTTGAAAAATCAAACACAAGAGGTTATCGGTTTTAAGTTATCATTTTGGTCATCTATTTTATTTTTCGATTTCATGTTTCGATAATGTGCTTTTATTGAGGTCTCTATAGTTAAACTTAGTTTACTGTAAGAAATTAAATATCTAATTTCTTTGTGAGGCTTTGTCTAAGAAGTGGTGGATGATCCCATACCCAAGAAGGCCTAGTTCCAATCCATGTTTAACCTGGAAGCCGATCTTTGAAATAGATATTTGATAACTTCTGTAATATGGTTTAACTTAGGAAGATCACATCGGTTAAACTTGGAGTAAAAATGTTAAGTATCGTTTCCAATCCAAGTTTAACTTCTAAAGGACAATTTGGATTAATAATGTGAAGTATAATTTGCAATCCAAATTTAACTTCAGTAGAGCACATGGGTAGCTAGGATAGTTCAATGCTTGTACAAATTTTTGTATAGGGGAACTAGGACGGTATTCCGAGTAGCAACCAACATAGGGTTGGGAAATTGATTAGCTTAATCGATTAGCCTAAGGCCAATCTTTTGGGAGCTTTTTCAAGAGAGCATGATGAGGGCCAGAATTGATTGGTGAATCAATTAGGTTTAAGGAAATCGATTGGAGTGTTTTCGCGAGAGCACAGTGAGGACCGAAATCGATTGGGCTTAGGGGCTTGTCGATTAGGCTAATCTATTGAGAGCTTTTTCATGAGAGCATGGTGAGGGCCAGAATAGATTGGTCAATCAATTGGGTCAATCGATTGAGGTAATCGATTAGAGTGTTTTTATGAGAGCACAAAGGGTCAAAATCGATTGTGTCAATCAATTGAGGCAATCGATTGGAGTATTTTTGTGAAGAACAGAAAGCTTCGAAATCGATTGAGTTAATCGATTAGAAACTGGTAATTGATTGGTATGACCCATAAATCAATTAGATAGGCAAAAAAAAGTCATTCTACAGATTTTGAATGGTCGATCTGACATGATAATCGATTGGGATAAGGCCAATTGATTATGAGGCTTTTTTCAACCTAAGAGAAATCCTAGAAAACGGGGTGACGATGTTTTTGAGCCACCAATTCTTGAGAAGTTTGAACCGAAGTGTTGCTGCATTTCTAACTGATCAAGAGACATTTTTAAGCAACAAGACAGAAAACTAAGCAAAATTTCATTATTGTAAAATCATTTTTTATTTCCTTTGTATTTGCTTTTGCTCTTCTTGTTGTATTCTTGTGCTCAAACTTGTACGAGGCTTCTTTGCCTTTAGAAAGTTTATGAGAATGAGGCATTCATAGTGGAAATGTGAGTGTGAGGAGTGGACCCTTGGATAAGTCACCTCCAAGAGGTGGATACGAAGTAAAATCGAAGGAGTTAGCATTGTGGAGTCTTCACTTTAAGTTTCCACTGTTATTCAACGTCAAAGAAACAAAGAGAGCTATTCACCCCCTCTAGCTCATATTGTGTCCTAACACATATCTTAATTGTAAGTTTTAATATAAGTTGATACAGATAATGGTATGTGAGGTAAGAAAAAAAACTTCTAAAGGTTAAACAAACAAAATATTTTTCAATCATATTAGCTTGCACTCCTAATATCAGTCACAAGGAGAAAATGTTCATTGTCATAAGATGTTAAATGATTCAGAAATTTTTATAAAAGTAGAAGAAAATTAGGTGCAATTTTTGGTGGTTGATGATACTTTAGGACTTGGACAATTTATGCATCTTAAAAATGTTTTAGTCAATCTTGAGTTTGATATTGATGATATTAGAGGTTAAGGATATGATAATGTATCCAATATGAGAGGGAGATAGTATATAGAAAAGGTTACTTGAAATGAACCTTAGAGTTTTTATACTCTTTATGATTGTCATTGTCTTAATTTAGTTTTGTGTGATATGACAAATTATCGTCCTAAGGCTATATCATTTTTTTGGAGTGTACAACGGATCTATACACTATTCTCTTCTTCTACCAAGTGATGGACGATTTTCAAAGATCATGTGAAGGACTTGACAATTAAGCCTTTGTCACAAACACATTGAGAAAGTCATGCTGTGATGTAGGAGAATCCATAGATTATTATTATTATTGGTAATTTTTACTTTTTTTGATATTTAATGTATTTTTGATATCATAGGTATTTTTGTAATTTTTATCTTTTTATATTTTGTATTTTGTATTTTGAGTCCGTTTAGAAATTTTAGGATTGAGTCCATCAATATTTTTTTCCTTTTTTAAAGAATTTTTTTTCATTTCTTTACAAGTTAGGAATTATAGTCTATATATTAAAATTTCTTTCCTTTATTTTGATCTTAGGGTCTAGAGTTTATATAAATATCTATTTAGGTGTAAGAGAAATAATCCTCGGTTATTAAATAAAATTTTATTTTTTAAAAAAATTCTGGAGGACATCAGTTATCTCTTCTTGTCTTCTCCTCAAACTCCCCTTCTCGTTAGTCCGCATAATAATTGTTATTCTGCCCAGCGTCAGTTGCTATCAAACAGGTTGGTTCTGATTGAGGAAAATGAGCATCAAATTCAATGGAAGGTCATTGTGGTCATGATCATGATTGTGGTCATGCCAGGCAGGTTTCGGCTTAGGAAGCCTTGCACCATAGTCATAGCCCTAAGATGAGATTGAGGATTTACATAGGTAAGTCGCATATTTAACCCAGCATATAGTAGTGACGACGTGAAATCTTGAAAATCATAAGGTACATGGTTGAGAGGATCAACATGAAGCCCTGAGATTTTGAGTTGATCTACCTAAATTTGTTGGTATGTCATATATAGAGAATTTTATTAATTAGATCAACAAAATGAAGTGGTTCTTTAACTATAAGCAAGTTCTATATTGGATAAAGGTAAGTTTACATCAGACTCAAGGGTCAAGCATTGGCCTGGTGGCAACACTTGTGGCACTCACGAGATAGATGTTGGGATCAAATTTGAAATTCGGTTATCGTGTTTCTACACTCCTATGCACAGCGGAAATTTAAAATTTTATTTGTGATTTAACAATTAAATCAAAAGAGTGTTCGTATGATTTTTAAAACAAACATAAGGATGATCTTTATCTAAGCATGCATTACAATCTAACTGTATAAGTAAGATCCTAAAAGCATAATAAAGATACACTATCATGTGATTGATTCATATAATGCTAATTTAATCATTTTATTTATACATGCTAAACTATCTAAAATAAATATATTAGATCATTTAAGCATAACATAAATAAAACTATTAACATGCATTAACATACATATGAATCATAGTACAAGCATAAATATATCTTCCAAATAGCCTGTGTTTGGGTATGACTCCAACTATTCCAGTTGTAGCGAAATAGCTCCTCGTTATTGTCACTAGCTTGTACTTCCTTCGTCTAATCCAGTCTATGATCGGAGTCCTCTTTCCAACACTTGATTGCACTAGAGATCAAGTGTCATTTTTCGTCAAGATGATCAAAATGACTTCCTCGAAGATGAGGAAGGGGCTGCCCAATTACCCTTCACAAGGGATTGTCTAATAGCTCTCAACAAGGAGCTACGCCTTCCGAAATTCTGTAAGAAGATGGGCGGAAATAATACTTCTCGAAGAGGAGAAGTAACAACAAGGAGATGGAACTTTTCGATGGAAGAGAGTGAAGAAGATCTCTATCTTCTTCTCTGGAAGTGGTTGCTGAAAACTCTCAAGAAGAAGAGAGATTCTGCTATCCGAATTCTCACTCACAGCACCTTACGAAAAAAAAAAAAACAATTCGTATGTTGCTCTCATCCATCAAGAAGAAGAAAAAACATAACTCCCTTTTCCTCAATATCTTAAGAGGGTGTTTGGCTGAGCTTATAAGTTCTCTAAAACAGCTTATAAGCTGTTTTGCAGCTTATAAGTTCTTCAAATTTGTTTGGTAAAATTTTTTTCAAACAACTTATAAGCTATCAAAATAAGTTATTTTGGAGCTTATAAGCTGTTTTTAAAAAAGTATGGAAGACCCTACTTTTTAAAAAAAGATCTTATTTTAATAATTTTTTTCTCTAAAATATCTTTATATAATTTCATAAATCCTTATCTTATCCTCCATAAATTTTTATAAGCTTAATATCTTTTTATCTCCATCGACTTCTCTTCCAGCGCCGTGTCATCTTTTCCGCTAATGTCTCTTTCCAATTTTTTCTCCCCCGGTGCAGAAATTCACCGAAAATCCTCTATTGATAAAAATCCCAAAACCCTCTATTAATAGTATTATACCCTTTTTGGTAATTTTATTAATAAAAAGATCTTATAATACCAAACATATCAATACCTTTAAGTTGATTGTAATAAGTTCACCCAAACACTTTAACAACTTATTTTTAAAATAAGACATAACAACTTATAAGCTCCTAAAATAACTTATAAATTGTACGAATTTATAAGCTGTTTTTAAAAAGTTTAGCCAACCACCCTCTAAATAACAAGCCCCAAAAAAAATCTGGAGGTAATGGGTGAGTGGGAAAGAGGAGGAAAAGCAAAAACGTGGATGGGTGAAGGAAAAAGAAAAATAAAAAATAAAAAATTTTTCTCTTTTCTTTTTCATTACATGTTGAACCAAATCTCCCTTTTCCTTTTTTTTATTTTCTTTATTTTCTCATTATGCAATTTAATTATAATTGCATTTCTACTTAGGTTTAAATTTTCAAAGCCCAACATCTCTTCCATCTCAATCTATTAGATTTTAGAACTTTTCTAGAACCCAATATTACGAGTCCATTGTAATCATATTAGCGATCCAATATCGTTGACACGGCAAACGTACTTGCTCGCTATTACAATAATATAAATCAAATTTATATAATTTGTGTAGAACTCTTCCACTCTTCTTGTTTTATATTGATTAGAAATCAATTTAACATTTGATAATATCAAACTTTATTTGTCAATACACTGTTTGATCACATCAAACTTTATTCGCCAAATTCAACTATTTGAATTTGACTTTCTCAACGGGAAATAGGGAAACCAATACTTGTGTGACCCTCAATGATTCAGGGATATAGCTAACGTGGGTTCACAACTCTTTGTGATTCAGGACTATACTTGTCCTTTATTCAGGCATACCATTAATAGTCTCATCCTATGATTAACTCCTTAATTATAGGACATCATAACTAATTCTGATTAACACCCAACAAATCATGGTAAGAGCATCTAGCAGCGCCGCCCCATGATTCCCTAGGTATCGCTGAATAGTGCCTACAAGAATCAGTCGATTATGGTTAACGTACAGTCTGATCCCTTCATCTCATATAGCACAGTCGAATCTACAATCATTGGTACATCGAAGATTGTATATTGATTCGACAATCATGTGATATATCTTATAGTGATATCGCATGTGTTATTTGGAAACTCCTTTCCTAAAGTACATCTTACAGCTCTGATCAGAGACTTCATTCACTATAAAACAATATATTACATAGGATATCCACACCTATAGGTGTGCGGTGAATCCCCGACTACAATACACTGACTCCTATATGTTTCGTTACTACACCCAATCTCACCACCTGATGACCTTATTAGAGTCGGTAAATGAGTCAACGTGCATCCCCAACATATAGAGTCTCAGTGTTGTCTTGGGTCATAAGAACTACTAGTGTATAACCACAACCAAAGACTTATCCACTTGATAAATGATAACCACTTAGAAAGTCTGTGTGAGGGATGCTCAATGAACTCATCATATGATCACCCATCTGTATGTTTGAACATCTCTATGTCCTTACCAATGAAACATGGTACACTACATCACAGATGCTAGTTTCTAGCTTAAGCAGGCTTTTATCTTTATTTATTAGGTGGCCTAATTGACTAGGAATAAATTTAGAATATACAGTGAATATTGATGTATTTCATGATGACCATCATATGTACCACCACATATCACTATAGTATATTCAAAGGCTTTATCTATTCATATATCATGGGTATAAAGATAAAGTAATGTCAAACTGAATTGAATTATATTAAAATAAAGGTTGTTTATTTAAAAGAATCCATAAATCCCTAGCCAACAGTTAGCTTTGCAGGGCACTTACTCTAACAATAGATAAGGCAAAACTAAGATCAAAGATTAGGAAAAGATGAAAAGAAAAGATGAAAGATCTCTTTCTTCCGTTTGGGTACACTCAAACTTTGTTCCAAGGATGATTAAGTTTTGCCATAGAGAATGATAACTTCAATGCCCAAGATGACCTTAATGGATTTGAAGATGATTTAGAGGAAGAAGTTGACAAGGTATTTTATGGTGATGGCCCTTAGACTTTAATCGTTCGTAAGGAATTTGACCCAGAATAAGTTGATGATCTTGACACTTTGCAAGTTGTGGAAGATGCTATAATTCAAGAGGAATCTTAATCTCAAATTGAAGATGAGATTGGGATGACTAATGATCTAATTTATGATAAAGAGGAGATAGACCTAGGTGAAGAGTTGATCGAAGAACAAAAGCTAGCCCACTTTGCCTAACGACAATCAACAACCTGGTTTTTCTATCAATGAAGACTTTAATGGAAAATGTCTAATTTTGGCTTAGCAAAGATGTTGGGTGCGGGGAAAAGCCATATCACTACCCACATGATGGACACTTTTGGGTATGTTGCACTAGAAGATGCAAATTCCAGATGTCTTAATGAAAAGAGTGGCATATACAACTTTGGTGTTCTTCTCCTGAAGGCCATTACTGGGAGGGGTCCAGTCGACTATCGACATCCTCCTAATGAGGTAAATCTTGTTGACTAGCTTGTTGAGCCAAAAGTTGTTCATCAAGATATCAAGTCTAATAACATATTGACTGATGGTGGCCCGTACTAGTAGATGGCAAGAATCAACACAATGAAGCTTCTCCAATTTGGAAATAAAGTTGCATTTGGATCGTTGAGGATTTTCAAAGTCCAACAACTGCTAGTAGATTTTACCGAATTATTATTAGATGATCTTCCTCTTGGGCTACCTCTTGACACTACTCTGATGCAAGATGATCCACAAGTTTTTAATATTATTTTTGGTAATTTTCACTTTTTCATATTTAAGGGTTTTTTTGATATTTTAGATATTTTTGGTAATTTCTATCTTTTGAATTTTTGTAATTTGAGTCCGTTTAGGATTTTTAGGATTATAAGTTTGTTAATTATTATTTTTCTTTCTTTTAAAATTTCTTTCCTTTCTTTACAAGTTAGTAATTGTAGTCTATATATTATGATTTGTTTCCTTTATTTAGGTATTAGGGTCTAGAATATATATAAACATCTGTTTAGCTATAAGAGGAATAAATTTTAGTTATTAAATAAAATTTCCTTTTTTTGAAAAAATCTGGAGGACAGCGGTTATTTTTTCTTTACTTCTTCTCAAACTCCCATTCTCATTAGCTCGCAGGATAATCACCATCCTGCCTACTTATATAGGAGAAAACTACACAAATAAGAGATGCTTTGTACCACTTGGCAAATGATAGCGAAGATCCCAAAAGTGAAGTTGAGTCTTTTTATATAAACTTGTAAATTTTGAATTCTTGCTTAGTGTGGTAATTTGGTACAAGTTATTGCATGTTATCATCATTATGAGTAAATTTCTTCAATATATGGATATTGATATTGCTATCAATCTTTTATAAGGAATTATTCTATGTCTAGAAAAAGGTAGAGCCGCTATCTTAGCGGTCCCCCTAGTGTCAGTCTCACAGATATGGAGGGAGGTTCATGCAGGTACACAGGCCATAGGCACATGGTGGGGTAAACCCCAGGTCGTCAGTTCCTGAAAATTGACCTCTGGCCATTACGCTAGAGATGCCATGCACCCACCATTTGCGCTACGCCCTGGGGTCTAGGAATTATTCTATGTCTAGAAGAATTTAGAGAACATGGTCATGATAGGGCCATGGTTGAAGCTAAAGAAATGACATGCGAAATGGGCATTGAAGTTGTATTTCCATATAAACATATTGTTCAAAAAAAGAAGCAATTTGATGAAAGTAACAGTGATGAAGTTGTTGGTGCTGAAAGAACTAGCTAATTAAACTTATGTTTTGATATTAACAAAGGTTTAAAGTTAAGGATTATTGTAATTTAACGAGCTTAACTAAGTGTGTAAGAAATTCCTAGTTGAGGGTAGGCAAAGAAGTCCGAGTCAAGTGGATTGAGAAGAAATCTTATTAGGTCGAGGACATCGGGCAGATGCCCGAGGGTCGCAGACACTAAGCAAAAGTGTAGGTCAATCAAGGATTGGACGTCTAGCAAGAAGTCTTGAAGGTCAAGATCGGATGCTGAGAAAAGGTCCAAACAAGTTAGGAGGACCAGATATTTGTCAATAGATAAACTCTCCTAAAAAAAAGTAGGTGAGGATGCATTCCCTATTAAAAGAACAATAAGGGTATGTCCAACCAAGGGTTTCAGCAAAATCCAAAAGTCATGATCGGATAGTCCCGAGATTGTCTAAAATGGTTTTGTACTTATATTTCAAATGATGTCTATTGTACTAACTCTGTAATGTAGAAAATCAAAGTTGGAGTTAAAGTATTCCAGGCATCCAGAGATCCGAGTGACCAAAAAGGATCCAAGCGCTCAGAATGGCATGAATCCAGCCATACAAGTAATTGAGTTGGCATGCCCTAGTTGGCTGACACACGTCAGATTCCAACCACTTAGAAGGGATTCAAGTGCTTAGGAATGGATCGAGGTGACTTGGATAGAGGTTCACCGAGGTGCAACTACGTTAGCAGCCTAGACGTCCAAAAGGAATCCAGGCACCTGGAGCTGGATAATCACTAGCAGAGTCAGATAGAATTAGGTTGACTATAAGTGCCCAAAATGCCCTATAAAAGAATTCTTCAACTAGCAACTCAGTAACCATTCTTCTACAAATAAATGACTTCTAAGCTGCTCCAAAATGCAGTTACGACACCGAAACACTACTCCGACAACTATGCTCAAGCTTCTACTCTAAGTCATCGGTATAATTGTTTATTTACTTGTACTTCAAATTCATTATTCTTTTGTAAATATTCATACTATTAGTGAATTGTCCAAGCAAAGTACTCAATGAGTACGAGCTTTGGACTAGCAGTCATTGTGCTGTGAACCAAGTAAAAAGAAATGGTGTCGACTTTATGTTTGTTTATTATCTATTTATTCTTTTCTGCTGAGTACTCTCGAAATTTTACAAAAAAAAAGTGAAAAAGTGACATGTTTTATTCACTCTCCTCTAACGCTTTCTCCAATCCTACAATTAGTATTAAAGCACGGACGCTATGAATTGGTGCAACCACCATTCAAGCATCAATCACCCCCTTTTGATAAATTATTTTCTCGTAATTTTTGGTTCTCAAAGTTGGTGCAACACCACTCAAGAAAATTTTTTTCCATTATTCTTTTCTTCCGCACTACTAATCCAAGACCTAGTGTTGGTACATTCCATTCTCATTTTTTGTTTGCGAGATTTATTCTAAATTACCTATCAAGAAGGCTATAATATCGCTCATCCACCTCTCTTCTCTGGCAAGGACTTCGGCTACTGGAAGGGCCAAATGGAGTACTACCTCAAAACTCAGGTGTAGATGTGGTTCGTGATCTAAACTAGATTCACACTCCTCACTGAAAATGGAGTACACATCTCTTATGACAAATGGGAAACACTAACGAATAAGAAGATTGAAGTCGATGCTAAGGCAACTCAAACCCTACAGTGTGGTCTAATCAAAGAGGAGCCAAATCGAGTCAAACCCTTCAATAGTGCCAAAAACAATGGAACAAATTGATAGAGCTACATGAAGGCACTTCCGATACCAAAGAAAGTAAGTGTGATTTAATACTTAATAAATTATATAACATAAAATTATAGGAAGGAGAATCAGCAAATCAGCTCCACATTTGCATCCAAATTCTCCTCAATAATCTTCACACAATCGGTCAGTAAAAATCACAATATAATCAGGTATAAAGGGGGGTGTATTAAAACTAGATTTTTAATGACTTTTAATGACTCTTCTAAAATTTAAAAGTCTAGAGGTATTGAAATTAGACTTTTATAAACTCTTTACAAATTTAGTGGTATTTAAAATAGATTTTCAAAAAGTTATAAAAAATTATTTGGTATTCAAACTTGACTTTTAAACACTCCATAAAAGTAAAGGTATCCAAAATTGCAATAGATTTCCAAGCATTCTTAGAAAATTCTTTAGTATAAATTTCAATGCCTTAGGTATTACCATAAAAAGTAAAAAATTGTCTTCCATTTTACCTAGAGATTTTGACAGATTTTAATCGCACTAAGCTCTCTCAAGACGTCTCTAGGGTTGTCTCCTCTCACGATAAAAAAAAACCTCCTCTCACGACCAAAAAATTCTCCTTCAAAGGTATGATTGGTATTGTTTTGATTGATCTATAATTTTTTCCTTATTTCATAATGATTGGTACTGTTTCAATTATTCGTCTATATATCTACAATTTTTCCCATCCTGATTGGTACCGTAAATATATTTCTCTACAGACTCTAACACCATCTTTAACGATTAGTATATACTTTTTTCAACTCTATAGGTCGACGTAAGTAGATATTGAATTATTATATGAATAGTGGAGCAAAATTTTTTGTTTGATTTTATTTTTTAGTGGGTGTTCGATTTCATTTTTTATTTTACGAAGCACAATTTGTATATGGAAAATTAATCGTAGAATTTATTATACCTCTAACGATTACTATTATATGAATAGTGGAGCAAAATTTTTTATTTTTTATTTTATGGAGCACAATTTGTGTATGGAAAATTAATCGTAGAAACTTCGTGTAAAATATTTTTCTTTTGTGGTTCATAGGTGGTTGTTTTTGCATCATTCTAACTTTAAATCGACTTTGAAATGTTGTTGGTTTTGGATTTATATAATTTGGGAAAAATAAGCAGATGCTCTATATTATGTAATTTTCAATATTCATTTTAGCAAAGAACAAAGGATCAAAGAAGATATCAATTATTTGTCAATTTTTAATTATACTATGAAGGTAGAAGTCAACACATGATCATGCATTTTTATACATGATGGCTTGCTTTCATAAACATGTGCAAATATGTAACCGAGAATGTATGGACCTTTAGCAGCTTGTAACTTTGATTTAGAATTTATATATGTACTCAGTGGGTTGGAGGGATCTGCCCATGATTCACTTATGTTGACAAATGCTTTATCAAGAAATAATGGGCTTAAAGTGTCTGAAGGTATTTTTTTTGTTCTATATATTTCTTAACTATTTATATTTTTGTAATTTTAAAGAATATATATGTTACTCATTGGTTACTTGATACTACATATATATGGTTTTAACAGGTAAATATTTTTTAGTGGATGGCGGGTATCCAAATCGACGTCAATTCTTGGCTCCTTTTCGAGGTGTACGTTATCATCTTCAAGAATTCACTGGTCAGGGTCGTCACCCTGAAAATGCAAAAGAGTTGTTCAATCTTCATCATGCTTCTTTGAGGAACGCTATTGAGAGGATATTTGGTATATTTAATGTAACACCCTAAATTTCATGATTTAGAGTTCTAAAAGACCTTATTAAAATCTTGAAATGTTTTAGAAAAATTTTAGAGATTTTTAGGAATTTATAGAGTATTTTTATGTAATTTTTGGAGTTCGTTTGGTATTTTTACCAAGAGAAAGAAGTTTAAAAAAAAAAAAAGAAGAAAGAAAAATGTTGAAGTTGGGTTTTGAACACAAGACCTCGGGCTTGACCCGAGTCTTAACATAAGTCAGCCAACCAACTGAGCTAAGCAAGTTTTGTTAAATATATTGAACAAATGGTATTTAAAGAATAGTTGGGAACATTTAAAATAAATTAAATAAAAGGGGCGCGGCTGAGGAATCGAAGCCCGGACCTTGGTTTCGGTTAAAAGCCGGCTGACCAAGTGGGCTAGCGGTCGGTGCTGAGCAAATATGCAGAGAAATATATTTAAGGTATATTTGATAATAGAAAGGTTTCGAAAAGTGGCCGAGCCGAGGCTCGATACGGCGATCTCCGGCTCAACCCGGGATTTAAGCGAAGCGGCTGACCAGCTGATCCAGCGGTCGGTTTTGTTTAGAAAAGGTAGGAAAATTTCTTAAGGAAGATAACAGAATATTGGATTATAAAAAAGGGATGAGTTAATGTTGGATTGGCGGTAACCTAGTTTTCCCTCTTTTCTCCTTCTCGCTCGCGACAGCAGAATCCGGGCAGAACGGTAGAAAGCTAGGGCTTCTTCCGACGGCCGGCCAAGGTTCTCCGAGGGGTTCCTCCATCTCCTTAAGCTCTTCTCGATGAGGAGGAGTCGGGAGCACGAAGAAGAGTCGGGATTTCGAGCTCGCCGAAAGCCCTAGATGCCTCCTTCTCGGTTGTAAGTCCAAGAAACCCAAGGTAAGTTGCTACTCACCTGCAGTAGGATAGCTCCGAAGTATATTCCGTACTCCTCTCCTTGTTTCCGAAGTTTATAGTAGCTGTGGAGTTGTTTTTGTTTCTTGTTAGATTTTGGTTTTTCCGAAGAATGAGGTATAGAACGGAGCTTTGAGGTTTTCTGCCATGATGGGCACATTCGACTCATGTTTTGGTTTTTAATGGCTATGTCTAGCATTTTGGTTTCTTGTAAGTTCCAGCAAGTTTTGGCTTTTGTTTGTGCTAGGTATGAGATAGGAACAGCCTCATTTAAAGCTTAGAACAACCTAATCCTCTTGTGCTTTATGATGAACAAGAATAGCCCCCCCTTGGAGCTTGTTGCAGTCCAGATTTAATGGTTTCAATTTATGTTGCTGATTCTGTGAATTGCATTCTGTTAACTTTGTAGTATTAGTATTTTATCTCACCGCCATGTATAAGAATGAGTTTTTAATGAATAATGCAGTAAGGTAGTTTGTGCTTATTAGTCTTTTGTCTAAAGGACTTATAGGGATGAACAATCCGGTTCTGTGAATTTTGATTTGCCTTAGAGATTATAGTGTAGAAATTTATCAGCTAAGAATGCAGAATTCCGAGTAGCATGTTATGTAGATTCTTAGTTAAGCTTTGTATTAGCAGTAGGCTTGTATCATATTCATGTAGCAGTGTAGATTTTTCAATTCGTAGTAGACCAGATTTTTGTTAAGCAAGCGCAGATTTTTGTTAAGCTGGTATGCAGATTTCTGTTAAGCTATTATGCAGATTTTTTATTAAGCTAGTATGCAGATTTCCATTAAGAATTAGTGCAGATTTTTGATAACTATTGTATGTGCAGATTTCTTTTGTATTCTATGCATGATTATGTGTTACATAGTTAGTTTCATTCATAGATGCATACAAAAGATACCCCTAACAGTATTTTGGGTTTAAGAAAAGTATAAGAAAGATAAAGAAAAGTATAAGAAAGATAAAGAAAAGAAAGAAAAAGGCCGAGGCCTTAAGTAGATCCCAAAGTCAAGACTTTAGGGATTTTGGCACACAAGGTGCTTAAGAAAATGCCGAGACATTATATATTAGAAGTATTAAAAGATAACAAGTATTTTACTTTTATCAGTGGCACTATACTGGACTTTCAGTAGTCCTTGGGCTAGGCTCCCATAGTCGGTCCCTAGGTTTAGATAACCTAGTATGCAGGACTCTCAGTAGTCCTTGGGCTGGGCTCCCATAGTCGGTCCCTAGGTTTAGATAACCTAGTATGCAGGACTCTCAGTAGTCCTTGGGCTGGGCTCCCATAGTCGGTCCCTAGGTTTAGATAACCTAGCAAATCCTACTAGATTCGGGACCAGCTATCTCGGGTCTAGTTAGGGATGCGCGCATAGTAAGTACAGTTGTCGGGCCCTAGAAGAAGTTGATTATTATTTTGAAGTATTATAAGTATAAGTTTTGAACAAGTAAAGCAAGTTTTACATAAGTATAAAGTATTTAAAGAATAAGTCTTTAAACAAGTGAAATAAGATTCAGAAGGTGTTTAGAATTCAGTAAGCTTAGTTCTTTATGCAAGCATGATAGTATAGACTTGCCTTACATGTTTAGCCTTTCAGTATGTTTCTTTACTAATCGAAGAGCATGAGTTAGTTTACTGTTCTTTGCTATTTATGAGCATGATTAGCTATACATGTTTAGTATTTCAGTTAGTATGATTCCTTTGCTATGTATGAGCATGAGTAGCTTTACATGTTAGCATTCAGTTTTAGCATGTTTTTATTTATATACATGCATATCGAGATTTTGTGAGTTAGATAGCGCTTACTAAGCAAATTTTGCTTATAGACTACACTTCCTCTTACTGCAGATACAGGAAAGGAAAAGATATAGAAAGGAAGGCGACAAGGAGGTGTTCGAAGGATGTGTGATGCCAGGACTATGGAAGCCTTGGGACTAGGAAAGAAGTTGTAGTTTAGTTTTTATTGTCTTTTGCTATGTTAGGAGTATTTGAGATAGTATCTGTTATTTTGCTATGATTAGGACGTGGTAGAAGAATTGTAATCTTGTGTGATGATTTCTTGTGTTGTTTTCTTTATTTTGGATTTATTATAATGCGTGGTTGATTTATAAATGTTCCAGCCGCCTGTGGCTAAGTATATATTGCATGTATTGTTGAATATGGTCACCGGTACAAGGGAGACTCTGCCGAAATTTTTCGGTAGGGTTTCCATGTGATTTTTAATCATACCGGTTAAGTAGAGTTAGTAGTTAAGTAACGGTCATCCTTAGCGAGTAGTAGTAGTAAGAAGGGTGGTCGTTACAGTTGGTATCAGAGCAGTTCCCATTCTCCAGCATCACACATCAGCACCATCCTTGCCGTCTTCAAGTAAGAAAGTATTTAATTTTCTTTTATGCTTTCTTTATTATTTGCAGTATAGAGTATCTGCTTATATGTGCTTAGGAAAGAAGAAAATTCATGTTTTAATTTTCTATGTTTTGATACATATGCTTAAAAAAAAAATAGAGACAATTTTAGTTTTGTTTCTCTTATATTCATATATACATAAGTATGTTTAGAAAGGATAGAGAAGTTAAGAGACTAAGGAACAAAAGAGTATCATTAGTAGAAGTCATTTAGAACCAGAAGCATGAGGAAGTTACTTAGGAGCATGAGGACAGTATGAGATAGAAATGTCTAGAATTATTCTAAGTTCGAGGACGAACTTTTTATAAGGGAGGGAGAATTATAACACCCCAAATTTCATGATTTAGAGTTCTAAAAGACCTTATTAAAATCTTGAAATGTTTTAGAAAAATTCTAGAGATTTTTAGGAATTTATAGAGTATTTTTATGTAATTTTTGGAGTTCGTTTGGTATTTTTACCAAGAGGAAGAAGTTTAAAAAAAAAAAGAAGAAAGAAAAATGTTGAAGTTGGGTTTTGAACCCAAGACCTCGGGCTTGACCCGAGTCTTAACATAAGTCAGCCAACCAACTGAGCTAAGCAAGTTTTGTTAAATATATTGAACAAATGGTATTTAAAGAATAGTTGGGAACATTTAAAATAAATTAAATAAAAGGGGCGCGGCTGAGGAATCGAAGCCCGGACCTTGGTTTCGGTTAAAAGCCGGTTGACCAAGTGGGCTAGCGGTCGGTGCTGAGCAAATATGCAGAGAAATATATTTAAGGTATATTTGATAATAAAAAGGTTTCGAAAAGTGGCCGAGCCGAGGCTCGATACGGCGATCTCCGGCTCAACCCGGGATTTAAGCGGAGCGGCTGACCAGCTGATCCAGCGGTCGGTTTTGTTTAGAAAAGGTAGGAAAATTTCTTAAGGAAGATAACAGAATATTGGATTATAAAAAAGGGATGAGTTAATGTTGGATTGGCGGTAACCTAGTTTTCCCTCTTTTCTCCTTCTCGCTCGTGACAGCAGAATCCGGGCAGAACGGTAGAAAGCTAGGGCTTCTTCCGACGGCCGGCCAAGGTTCTCCGAGGGGTTCCTCCATCTCCTTAAGCTCTTCTCGACGAGGAGGAGTCGGGAGCACGAAGAAGAGTCGGGATTTCGAGCTCGCCGAAAGCCCTAGATGCCTCCTTCTCGGTTGTAAGTCCAAGAAACTCAAGGTAAGTTGCTACTCGCCTGCAGTAGGATAGCTCCGAAGTATATTCCGTACTCCTCTCCTTGTTTCCAAAGTTTATAGTAGCTGTGGAGTTGTTTTTGTTTCTTGTTAGATTTTGGTTTTTCCGAAGAATGAGGTATAGAACGGAGCTTTGAGGTTTTCTGCCGTGATGGGCACATTCGACTCATGTTTCGATTTTTAATGGCTATGTCTAGCATTTTGGTTTCTTGTAAGTTCCAGCAAGTTTTGGCTTTTGTTTGTGCTAGGTATGAGATAGGAACAGCCTCATTTGAAGCTTAGAACAACCTAATCCTCTTGTGCTTTATGATGAACAAGAATAGCCCCCCCTTGGAGCTTGTTGCAGTCCAGATTTAATGGTTTCAATTTATGTTGCTGATTCTGTGAATTGCATGCTGTTAACTTTGTAGTATTAGTATTTTATCTCACCGCCATGTATAAGAATGAGTTTTTAATGAATAATGCAGTAAGGTAGTTTGTGCTTATTAGTCTTTTGTCTAAAGGACTTATAGGGATGAACAATCCGGTTCTGTGAATTTTGATTTGCCTTAGAGATTATAGTGTAGAAATTTATCAGCTAAGAATGCAGAATTCCGAGTAGCATGTTATGTAGATTCTTAGTTAAGCTTTGTATTAGCAGTAGGCTTGTATCATATTCATGTAGCAGTGTAGATTTTTCAATTCGTAGTAGACCAGATTTTTGTTAAGCAAGCGCAGATTTTTGTTAAGCTGGTATGTAGATTTCTATTAAGCTGGTATGCAGATCTCTGTTAAGCTATTATGCAGATTTTTTATTAAGCTAGTATGCAGATTTCCATTAAGAATTAGTGTAGATTTTTGATAACTATTGTATGTGCAGATTTCTTTTGTATTCTATGCATGATTATGTGTTACATAGTTAGTTTCATTCATAGATGCATACGAAAGATACCCCTAACAGTATTTTGGGTTTAAGAAAAGTATAAGAAAGATAAAGAAAAGAAAGAAAAAGGCCGAGGCCTTAAGTAGATCCCAAAGTCAAGACTTTAGGGATTTTGGCACACAAGGTGCTTAAGAAAATGTCGAGGCATTATATATTAGAAGTATTAAAAGATAACAAGTATTTTACTTTTATCAGTGACACTGTACTGGACTTTCAGTAGTCCTTGGGCTGGGCTCCCATAGTCGGTCCCTTGGTTTAGATAACCTAGTATGCAGGACTCTCAGTAGTCCTTGGGCTGGGCTCCCATAGTCGGTCCCTTGGTTTAGATAACCTAGTATGCAGGACTCTCAGTAGTCCTTGGGCTGGGCTCCCATAGTCGGTCCCTAGGTTTAGATAACCTAGCAAATCCTACTAGATTCGGGACCAGCTATCTCGGGTTTAGTTAGGAATGCGCGCATAGTAAGTACAGTTGCCGGGCCCAAGAAGAAGTTGATTATTATTTTGAAGTATTATAAGTATAAGTTTTGAACAAGTAAAGCAAGTTTTACATAAGTATAAAGTATTTAAAGAATAAGTCTTTAAACAAGTGAAATAAGATTCAGAAGGTGTTTAGAATTCAGTAAGCTTAGTTCTTTATGCAAGCATGATAGTATAGACTTGCCTTACATGTTTAGCCTTTCAGTATGTTTCTTTACTAATCGAAGAGCATGAGTTAGTTTACTGTTCTTTGCTATTTATGAGCATGATTAGCTATACATGTTTAGTATTTCAGTTAGTATGATTCCTTTGCTATGTATGAGCATGAGTAGCTTTACATGTTAGCATTCAGTTTTAGCATGTTTTTATTTATATACATGCATATCGAGATTTTGTGAGTTAGATAGCGCTTACTAAGCAAATTTTGCTTATAGACTACACTTCCTCTTACTGCAGATACAGGAAAGGAAAAGATATAGAAAGGAAGACGACAAGGAGGTGTTCGAAGGATGTGTGATGCCAGGACTATGGAAGCCTCGGGACTAGGAAAGAAGTTGTAGTTTAGTTTTTATTGTCTTTTGCTATGTTAGGAGTATTTGAGATAGTATCTGTTATTTTGCTATGATTAGGACGTGGTAGAAGAATTGTAATCTTGTGTGATGATTTCTTGTGTTGTTTTCTTTATTTTGGATTTATTATACTGCGTGGTTGATTGATAAATGTTTCAGCCGCCTGTGGCTGAGTATATATTGCATGTATTGTTGAATATGGTCACCGGTACAAGGGAGACTCTGCCGAAATTTTTCGGTAGGGTTTCCATGTGATTTTTAATCATACCGGTTAAGTAGAGTTAGTAGTTAAGTAACGGTCATCCTTAGCGAGTAGTAGTAGTAAGAAGGGTGGTCGTTACATTTAAATCGCGGTTCAAAATATTCAAAATAACTCCACCATTTCCATATACAACACAAGCAAAGCTTGTATTGGCTTGTGCTGGATTGCACAATTTTCTTCGCAGGGAGTTTCATTTTGATGAATTTTCAATCGAACTAGATAATGAAGTACCATCATCTTCATCAAAACAAGTTTATGAAGATGACAACTTTGATCAATTATTTACTCAAGAATAACAATGAGCGAATGCTAACTCATGGAGAGAGAGTATAGTCAATCAAATGTGGAGTGATATTGATCATGTTGTCAATAACAATTAGGTTTTTTTCCATACAAGACTAATGAAAAAATATTAAATTTTCTCAATATTTTAATAATTGTTTATATAATTTTGGTATGTATTATTAAAAAATATTGATTAATGAATTATATACGTTGAATTGACGTGAAGAATTGAAATTTGATTTTAATAAAATGAATAATGATTCATTCATCACTTTCTTAAATTAAAGTTAAGCTAAGAAAAATTCATTTATACAAATAAATAATTAAAAGTTAAAGATGTTATCGTTAAGTTACTAGTTCAAAGAACTCAATAAAAAAGTAACATAATTATGCAAATTACAAAATCTATGGAAATTCATGAAATTCTATGAAAAATATTACAAATGTCTATAAAAATCTTACAAAAAAGTCAACAAGAGTCTATGAAATTATGTTTATAAAATTTATGGAATTCTATTAAAATCAATAGAAATCTATCAACTCTATAAAAATTTATTATTTTAAAAAATCATTAGAAATCTAGAATGAATACACCCCCATGATTAAAAGTCGATTTGGGGAAAGTTAAGGTTACAGGGGCAAAACGGGCGTGTTATGTATAAGGAAACTTAAGGGTTCCGATAGTGTCATGTGAAAACATATTATATGATTAAAATGCTTATATTAAATGTTCATGGAATTTTTATGGATTTTAATTATACATGCTAGATATAGCATATACGGTACATGCTTGGCTTTAAGGAATATATATATATATATATATATATATATATATATATATATATATATAATACGAAGGGTGTGAGTTGACTATGTCAAAAAGATTATGATGATGATTTATAAAAATACTATGAGGAAAAAGATCCTACAGGGATTATATATACAGTGGCGGATCCAGAAATTTAAACATGGAGAGACGATTTTTATACAGAATAAGAGTCAGTATCCTCTATCTCTATCGGTAGAAGCCTATAATACTAAGGATTTCACCGTCGACAAGGGGGGCGACCGCGATGATGCCCCTATATATATATATATATATATGAAGGGTGTGAGTTGACTATGTCAAAAAGATTATGATGATGATTTATGAAAATACTATAAGGGAGAAGACCTTACAGAGACTCTATTTATGGGTCAATGTCCTAGAGAAAATCTAATACTAGATTTTCATAGGTCACGACCTAGTGACAAAAAAGTTTGTCGGAGACCCTGCCACTTATAGGTAAGGGCACGGTAACAAAAAAAAGTGATTATTAATATCTCAAAGCCTGATATTTATTGATGAATCAATCATATGATATAACTAGTCAATGAATTGAATTCATCCTAATGATATTTATGATAAATGATAAACGCTGAAATGATAAAAAGTGTTATGATCCATGCTATGATGATATGAGGAAATGTTTTTTCATATGTTCACGATTTTTAAAGGCATAACCATTTTTATTAAAAGTATATATCTTCACTGTTGCATGTGGATGTATGTATGATACCTTCTTTAATGGTTAGAGCATGCTGAGTTGTCACACTCGTTATGTTTCAATGACGTAGGTGAGGATAATGCCTATGATATAGAAGGCTTCGATGCTATGGGTGGACTGACAAGTGCACTGAAGTCCGAGGATCGCAAGCTTCCGCATTACGTTATATATGCTTAAGCTTATGCATTATGCTTAGGCTGCTCTGGGAGGTTGTGAGAGTTTAAAACATGATTCTGTTATTTTTTAAAAGTCATATTACTAGTTTTTTTTTAGTTTTATGATATTTTGGATTTTTTTTTAACTGCTATTAGCCTGCTGGTTCCTTTAGTGTTCGCTCGAAATATATATATATATAAAACTGCTGTTAGCCTGTTGGTTCCTTTAGTGTATGCTCAAAATATGTACGTGTGTGTATGTGAATATGAGAACATTGAGAAGATCTAACTTCATGATGTTAGTCACTTAGAAGGTTCGGTCATAGAAAGGATTCGGTCATGAGGATGAAGAGGAGGAAGAAGATGGAGGAAGAACATAAGTCATCCACCAAATGAATACAAACCCATCTTTTGTATTCATTCACTCAATTAGTCTTAATTGACATTAATTGTTATAATTGGCATTAATTGTCTTAATTGATATTAATTCTTCATTAATCCAATTAAGTTCTCCATTAATCCAATTAAATCTTGATCTTTCTTCTTCCTTGATGAATTCGGGTTCACCCAATGAGTCTAACTCATTGATCCTCATCAATCCGAATTAACTACATGAGTCTAATTCAAATTAGACTAAATCTGTAACGACCCGCCTTCTACTACTAGGCTGTAGGACGAATCGCTACCCTCGTTCTACAGTATACTGTGCGGAAAGCTGGGCTAATTAAAATTTTACTAATTATCTGATTAATGCTAACTCATTCCGGGTGTACCTTGGAGTTGTACACATGCTAGGGGAGGTATTTACAACTGGTAACACCCTCCGGATCGATCCACAGACCGATCTGCTGATACTGGTACGGTCACAAGACCCTGGATCGGTCGGCTGTCCGATCCCGAAGCTACATCGCTTCTGTCCCCAGCTGGATCGGTCTACCGACCGACCCAGGAGTGTCCTGATCGGTCGGCGCGACCGATCCAGGTATGTCTGGATCGGTCGGCTGACCGATCCAGGCACTTGGAAATCGGGGACTCGCTACTGTGTTGTACTGGATCGGTCGGCTGACCGATCCAGGTACCTGGAAATCC
This sequence comes from Zingiber officinale, assembly GCF_018446385.1. NCBI lineage: Eukaryota > Viridiplantae > Streptophyta > Magnoliopsida > Zingiberales > Zingiberaceae > Zingiber > Zingiber officinale. The sequence goes on from NC_055987.1 coordinate 40,071,110, forward strand.
GGGGACTCGCTACTGTATTGTACTGGATCGGTCGGCTGACTGATCCAGTGACACAGCTCAGGCCTGATCGGTCGGGTGACCGATACAGTAGCATACTGTATCTGGCTGGATCGGTCGGCTGACCGATCCAGTGACACAGCCAGGCCCTGATCGGTCGAGAGACCGATCAGAGTCTGATTTCACCCGGGGAACTCTGATTTCAGCACTTTGGCGTGCCAAAACCCCACATAACATCTAACTAATGCATCATAAACTATTCTAACCACATGTAATAACATTCTAACGACATAAACTAGTAATCTAACTTAACATATGGCATAGTTTAGAAATTCATGGCAACACACAACTAAAAGTGCCTAGAACATGAAAACCAAAACCAATAAATAAAATGCTAAAGTAAATGCTAAAGAGTCTAATGCTCAATTTGCTACGTCCCCTAAGGACCTTTGATTCCAGTTCCATACACACACATCCTCATCTGCATTGACCTCCAGCCTCCACTGCTAGTCCACTTTTCCTTTACCTTTATCTGCAGTATAAGAAAAGTAGTATCTGTAAGCTAACAAGCTTAGTAAGAAACCATCTACCTCACAAAACATGCGACGATGCAATATGATTTTTAAAGCATGCTATTTGAAATAATCCGACCAGGCTAAACATATAAACATGGCATGTGATCATACAAGCATAGCAATCAAGAACTGAAGAGCTATCATAATGTGTAAGCAAGGAAGAGCTAAACTGAAGCTAAACTGGTACTGAATTCAAACTCAACTAACATAACTGATTTTTATGAGTTTTGAAAACTAATACATAGTAAGTGAAAATACATAATCATACTGCTTTGGGCCCGGCAACTGTACTTGCTATGCGCGCATCCCTAACTAGGCCCGGGATTGCAAGTTCCGAATCTAGTAGGGTTTACTAGGTTGTCTGAACCTAGGGACGATTGTGGGAGTCCAACCCAACGGATATCTGATCCTGTACAGTGTCTACTGAAAATAAAATACTGAATGTAGCTAATTACTGTGTAACTTACTGATTCTAGGTTATTTGAACCTAGAGCTAGGTTGTCTATACCTAGAGGCGACTGTGGGAGTCCACCCATTGGACCGTAGTCCCAGATAGCTAAAATAAACTGATTTACTGTTTTAAACGCTTCTAATGCATTTAACTGTACTATCAAAATGCCTAAGCTGCATTTTTACTGATCTAGTTATTTTGTCGAATACTTAGTGTGCCCCAACTCTCCTCTTTATTAGGGTGATCACCTTTAGGCACCCGACAACGTCTACAACCCCAACTGAAGAGGGTAAACGTGTCCGGCCCATCTAAAGGTGCTCAACTAAATCCCTAAATCTGAGAGGAGGGTTAAAACACCCTACATGTCCACAAAATCTGCATATTACTAATCTAATGCATAGAAAATCCAAACGGAACTATTATACTGCAGGTGAGGGGTTTCTTACCTCTTGATCGTAATTTCTTACGATTCTATTCGCTAGAGTTCCGGTGGAGATGATCCTCTCGACGATCCGATCACGTCTTCGCGTTCCTCTCGCGGAGAAGAACCTCTTTCGTGTTGGAGTTGTCGCCGGAAGATGAACCTATGGACCCTTGCCTTGGTGTGCCGTGCGTGAGGAAGAGGAGAAGGAGGGAGAGGCGGCGGTGAGGTTTTGGAAGGGAAAAGTGGCGTGAGGTGAGGAGGTGCCGAACCAATCCTAAAATAAACCAACCCAACTTAAGTTCTTCTATTTATATTGAGTGGGTAACTAGGCCCAATTCTAATATAAATATAACTGATTCCTCTTTCTTTCAGCACGGCCCTGCTGGGTTCACCGGTTACTAAACTTATCCGTAAACCAAAGGTCTCGGGTTCGATTCCCGCCTAAGCTATTTTACGGTCCTAATTATTTTTGCTACTTCCGCTACTCGGAAAATAGCTTAGGCGGAAAAATATCTAAAAATTCCAGAAAAATCATACTATATTTCTAAAACAGTTTTGAGAATTTTCGGGCTTTACAAAATCCAACAATTGGATTTAATTGAGTCTAACTCAATGAGTATAATTTGGATTAGACTTAATCCAATGATCCATCATATGAATCCATCTTCAAATCAACTTGTTTTTTGTGTGTGACCCAATAGGTTCTTGTAACGTTGGTAATGTATCCAAATTAACATTTTAGATACATAAACAATAAGTGACATCTTACAAGGCATCATTGTTATCCAAGTGACGAGAATGTTGAGATTTGACTTAATCTTTTCATGGCTATTATCTTGGATGACTCAATCCCTTTATCCTTGATATCTATATTGATCAATGAGCCATAAACCGTTTCATCCTCTTATCAATCTTTGTATTTCTTGATTTTTAAGTAGACACACTCATATAAATAAACTTAATATCACTACAACAAAAATGTTAAACAACAACACCACAAAGACAACGATTTTAGAAGAAACTGTTGTAAATTTGGTAAAAGACAACGATTTTATCTAAAACCGTTGTCTTTGAGCTCCCACAAAATACAAAAGACAACAGTTTTATGAAAACTGTTGTCATTGAGCAATGTTTTTTTAAATCAACAACACATTTTACAACGGTTATCTAAAACCGTTATCTTTAAGCGCTTTTCTAAGGGCTACGACAACAGTTTATTAAAACTGTTGTCTTTGACTTTATTTTTTTGCTGTTTTTCCCTCTCTCCGAAAAAATGTTGGCGTCGTGTTTTCCCCCTTAGCCTTCTTGAACCCATATCCATTTTTATTCCCATCTCCCCATATGATCTCTTCACGCTCCTGCTACCGAAACCCTAAGCATCTTCATTCAACCCCTCTATGGCGAACCCCTCTCTACGAATTGTTAAGTAGAGAGGAGTTGGAGGAAGGTGATGAGTTCGTTCACTGAAACATGTGCCAGTGACGGGAACTTGCCTGACCTTGTTTGCTAGCTTAACTGCATCTAGGGCATGGCCGACGCTCTTGGTGGAAGCGTCATTAGGTTCATGCCCCCCTTTTCCTCTTTCCTTTGCTTACTCGTTAGGGTTTCATCTTACTTGCTTCCTCATGAGGATATTGTGGTCGAGATCTCCGAACATAAACTTGTCATCATTGTGGAGGAGTTTGGTTGCCTTCTGGCCAGGGTGTACTTGAAGCGTGAGGTACCCTAATCGATGAAAAATAAATTAAAATCTGCATCTTTTGGTGTAAACTTTGATGTTTACTGGGATTAAAATGATGGCTTTGTTTCTCGGTAGTTGTTTCTTGCATACTAGTATGCAACAGAAGGACGACAAAGGTTCGACGTGATCTTGGGGCTCTTCGTCGATTGCCTCAACATCTTTTCCACTCTTGGACATTCCCCTGCCATCGAAATCAGTTACCCTGGTCTGGACATGCAACTACTTTTGAAGTAAGCTTCTTCTTTCTTTTGATTGTGTATCTGTAAAGCTAAATCCACTGCTGCAGAGGTTAGATTGTGAAGGTATGTGTAAATTCATCCAAGCAGTTTGTGTTCTGTCTCTATAAATTCATTGTTTGTTGAATTATATTGGGTATTCTTGTGATCTCTACATTACTGTGCTAAAAAACCAGTGTTCTTTCTTTAGGTGCACTGTAGTTGGATTCCTCCTTGTTCTTTGCAGGTTGAAGTGTAGTTGTCTGATAAGTATAGTTGTCTGATAAGTTATATTCATTGAATCAACAAGTGAGAAAGAGGAGTGCAATGAAATCCTACATAGCATAATAAAGTTGTTGTGTACACTTATTGCTCCATCCGCCATTAATATATGATAACATGGGTTCAAGAGACAAATCTTAGCTTCCTTTTTTTTTATGAAAAAATGTTAACTTCCTTAATTGTTATCATCTTGTTATTTGTTCCTATGACCTTTATTTTCTCTCAAGTGCTACCTAGTCACCTACGCATGTTATATCATTTGCATGGTTTTTAGTGTTATTCATGTCTTTGATAAGTGATAATAGCTATTTTATATGTGCTAATCAGTCCCAGAAAGAGTGTGAGTACCTTATTGAATTAGCAAAGCCTCACATGCAGAAGTCAACAGTTGTAGATAGTGTGACAGGTTGGAGTAAAGATAGCAGGTTTATATTTCATTTCCCTATCTCTTTTATCACCTGGCTGCTAGTTAATCATCTTAAAGTGTAACAATGTCTTCCAGGGTGTGGACAAGTGCTGGCATATTTCTTAGAAGAGGAACAAAATCATCCGAACAATTGAGAAGAGAATAACAGACTTTTCCTTAATACAGATGGGTATGTATTTAGTATGGAATCATGCCTATTGGTTTATAGTATTTCAGGATGTGTTAGATTCTGGTTTATACAAAATTATTTTTCTATGTTGCTATCTGTAAACACTGACATATATCAGACCATTGCTCCTCTTAATTTCTCTATATTATGTGAATTATAACTAGACTTCAAAAATAACTAGTTATCTTGACTATTTATTACAAATTGATATCTTGGTTCACCTTGACTCTGCTTTCATCTGTGTATTTACTAGTTACATAGTATATCTGAATTCACACTTTTTCCTGAACATACTCACAACTTTACTCTCTTAGCTTGATTTTATTTTATTTTTAAAATCTATTTCATCCAGCTTTACTCACAATTTGGTATCTAAATTGTTCATGCTAAATGAGCTATTTGATCCAGCTTCATAGAAAGTATTTGTTATGCAACTTTTTGTCAATCTTAAAAATGTGGATTCTTTCTAAAAGGGTGCTCATTTGAAGACATCAAAGTAATCATTATTAGTATATGAATTCGATATGGTGTTTGCTTTAATATCTGCCGAGTAAATTCATTCGTGAAGAATTTAGGTTTCTAATGTATGAATGTTATTTGGTAGGAGAGGAAAATGATGCATTTGGCATTTACATAGAATTCTATTGATAAAAAATGGGAAAAAAATCAACATGATTTTCTTTTCATTCTATGGTTATCAAACATTGTTATTTCTAGTTGAGGGGATAATGACCTTCTTTTGGATGTTTTTATCTTCTAATATATGTTTATACTTTGTAGGATCTATTGACAAAGTTTCCTAGCATACCACCAACGTTCCAAGTAACATCAAATGTTGTCCAGAATTTGACAATTACAAGTAAATTCACTCAACAATCTATATTTCTTTATCTATTTTTTTCATAATTAATTAAATGCATTAGTTGAACATAACAGTTAAAATAAACTTATATAGAACATGTTGGTCTTATTTGAAACAGAAATTCTTATGCGCATGTTGATCCTTGTTACTAGTGTTGTCAAGCACTAACATTGCAAAATAGTGTGACAACTGACAATCAAGACTACATGGAATAGTATCATCCTCAAAGGTACACATACTTGCTGTATAAGGATATGGTCAGTAAAATTATAAAGTTGCAACCATTAGCCATATCACTAAAAATTGGCAAGATATCAAAAATTTACATTTCCGACTTCATATAGCATTAGTATTATGCATTGAAATTGATAATAAGAAAATATAAGTAAATTAACAGTTAGGGTTGTTTTTCTTTAAATTATTAATTTCCTTGTCCTGAGTCCAATTACTCTCAACTTCCCAAACTAAATCAAGTAAATGACAAGAAGTTCTATTGTTTTCTTAATATTGTTTATTTGTCATATGTTAGTAAATTGAGGACTCACAATGTTCTTCATTAATTATTGTTAATGCAAACTAGTATGGTTAACCTAAAATTGGAGCAATAACAAAGAGTGCCTGCAACTCTTCCATCCTTCAACTTGACTGATGTTACCTGTTAATAACAAAGAGTATCTGCATTGAGCACTCTTCCATCCTTCAACTTGACTGATGTTACCTGTTAATAACAAAGAGTATCATCTAATTCCTGAAAAAAACAAAACGCACACTGCTAAAGAATAAAACATACATCCCCATTGGTGTCAGAATTAAATCCGATGACTAGTGTGCCCTTGTCTATTTTGACTCCCTTGTTTGCATAATAAGCTTTATAGAAAGCAGCGATATCTGGAGTAAATAGCCTCGGCACTGCACGAAGGAAGAGAGATTAAGGATCCTGTGACACGGTAATTGACAAGTCTCTTATATTTGTTGCTTGGGTAGAATTAACCAAAGATAATTCTTTCGGACCGTGTACTTCTGCATATATGGTGTTAACTTTGATTTTGTTAAAGAGAGAGGGAGAAGTTAAAGGATATAGGCAATGGACATACTGTACCAGGGTTCAGGATACACCATAGTGACATCAAAGTTTTTAATCTTCATAACGGCACTAAGTCCAAGCCCAATGTATCCACCTCCAACAATGGCAGCCTTCCCGTTCTTCTTTGCTTGGATGGTCGCCACAAGCTTGTCAGCATCATCAATTTCCCTCAGATACAATATATTATTAGCATCAGCTCCAGGAGTACCCAAATCAAAGAGATTTATGACCTACAAATGCCATGTTACAAAATCAATAATAGAACATTGTCAACAATCACCCTATTCTTCAGGTAAGATATATAGATAGACTTTTATTTTTTAAATTTTCTTGTATACCTGTTCTATCGATGTTGTTTTCTTACATGTAGAACTACAATGAACGGAAAGAAAGGTAGCAGTATTCAGATCGACATTTGCTTGCCGCCAAACGCAACACCACAATCAGAAAGCATGAAGAAGTCTACCAAGGATCATAATGGCAAAGTCACGATACCAATGAGGAAATTGATGATGGAAGTGTGGGAGTTTGCCAAAGAGGACACAGACAGGGTGACCTTTTTCCTCAAGGTTGGCTTGGCTTGCCTCCTCGTCTCCCTTCTCATTCTCATCCCACCACCTTATCAAGTCTTCGGCACCAACTTCATATTGGAAAAGGTTGGTATGAAAAAATAAGTAAGTGAGAAAGTGGAGTCCAATGAAATCCTACAAGTTGAAGATTGTGATGGGACTTGGGTTGATAATAATTAAGTGCAACCCTACATGGCATAAACCACCATTAAAAGTTTCTAGTCTTTTGGCTATTGTTCATTAGTTGTAAATAGAGTTTATTTGTTTATTTGTATTGGGATAAATTTTATTTGAACATGAGATATGTTTCTTCTTTTGTTATTGTAATTCTTATATAACTAACATTTTGAATGATATTGATGTGGGGAATATTCTTTCTTGATTATATGATTCTTTATTATATATTTAAATTAAAATCTGATATATTGGTATTAAAAGATAATAATTTAAAAGACAACGATTTAAAATTGTTATTGTTGTCTATCACCCTCAAAGACAACGGTTAAAAACCGTTGTCGTAGCCCCAAAAACAATTGTAACTGGCAGAAAATGCTCTAAATAATAATGGTTTTAAACCGTTGTCTTTTAATTCAAAGACAACGGTTTAAAACCGTTGCAAAACTGTTGTCTTTTCATTCAAAGACAACGGTTTAAAACCGTTGTCGTAGCCCCCCACTTTTAACAACACTGTTAATTACAACGGTTTTAAAAGGCTACGACAACGGTTTTTAACCGTTGTCTTTTAATGTTTTTGTTGTAGTGTATCTTATATTGACTCATTTGAGCATGGTCATGTATTCTTGTGTCCTACTAATCAAGGAGTCCATAGATATCACTTTTGTCATATGGAAGGGATAGATCTCATCTACATTACTCATATCCTTCTGCATAACTCATTGCATATCCAGTGATCGACTTTATAGTTCACCCTGTTATATGTGACGTTTGAAGATACCACAGTACACAACTTCTTATGTAGAGAACTGTAATGACTTCAGGTCTAAAGACTATTTATACTAATAGTTACATGGGAATATTTATGACAATCATATAACGATCCATGAAACATTCTCACGGCGGGTCATTCAATACATATTCTCTAATATATATTTATGTGTTAGTCTGATATATCATATTCATGACTTGTGAAATTAAGTCATCCGTTGACTTACATGCTAGTCTTAATGCATTAATATTGTCCTTGTATATTAATGTTTGACTAGAAATAATTAAGAGTAGTGTATATATGTACTACATGCTCTTATTATCAATTTAACCAATTGATATGCTATACACTAAAACTTACTACCTAGGACATTATTATATTTATTCATTCGACACTAAACTGAAATAAATATAATAACCAACTTTATCTTTTATTAATAAAATAAAATATGATATAATAATGCCCTATCAATTATTTTATAATTGGTACTAGAGCTAATAATAACAATCTCCCACTAGCACTAGTGTCAATCTCTGAAATATCGAATACGTAGTGACCTAATATGACCATCATGCTTCCTCTGTGCCAAAGTGTTGGTCTAGGAATTTGCAATGTTAGCATCGGTCAATACTCTGCATATCTTCATATCTCCTCTATCGATACTCTCTTGAATGAGATGGAATCATGATAGTATGTGTTTGGATCACTAATGAGAACGAGGTTCTTAGCCTGTGCAATAGCCCCATTGTTATCATAATAGAGGTCTATTGGGTTCGTTATACTAGGAACAACACCAAGCTCTGTGATAAACCTTTTGATCCAAACAGTCTCTTTTGCTACAGCTGAAGCAACAATGTACTCGGCCTCTATTGTAAAATCAATGAATGTGTCTTGCTTTGAACTCTTCTAGCTCACAACACCACCATTTATGCAAAATACATATCCCAACTGAGATCTAGAATATCCTTATCAGTTTGGAAGCTACTATCGGTTTAACCCTTTACAACAAACTCTTCATCGCCTCCAAAGATCAAGAAATAATCTTGAGTTCTTCTCAAGTACTTAAGAATATTCTTGACAAATGTCCAGTAACCTTCACCTAGATCTAACTAGTCTCTGCTCGTCATCCTTAACGCATACGAGACATCTGGGCGAGTACAAAGCATGATGTACATGATAGATCCTATAATAGATGCATAATGAATCTGATCCATACAGTCCATTTCTTCCGTAGAAAAGGGGGATTGAGTTTTCGGAAGACTCATACCATGTGTTATCGACAGGAACCCCTCGTTGGAATTCTGCATGGAGAAACGATTAAGTACCTTGTCAATATATGTACTCTGACTTAGATTAAGCAATGTCTTAGATATATCTCTATAGATCTTGATACCTAAAATGTAGGTTGTTTCACCTAAGTCCTTCATTGAAAAATAATTTCCAAGTCATACTTCATTGACTGAAGAGTAGGGATATCATTTCCAATGAGAAGTATGCCATCTATATACAATATGAGAAAGATTACTGTGCTCCCACTAACCATCTTGTAGACACAAGGTTCATTTCCATTTTTGATGAAACCAAATGCTTTGATTGCATCATTAAATCAAAGATTCTAGCTTCTAAAAGCTTGCTTTAATCCATAAATGGATCGTTGTAACTTAATACCTTTCCAACATGCTCTGGATCGACAAAACTCTCAAGTTGTGTCATGTACACATCCTCGAGTAGATTTCTATTGAAAAATGTAGTTTTGACATCTATCTGTCAGATCTCATAATTATAGTAAGCTACAATAGCAAGAAAAATCCGAATAGACTTAAATATCGCAACTGGTGAAAAGGTTTCATCATAGTCTGTATCATGAATTTGCTTGAATCCTTTAGTTACCAATTGTCCTTTATAAGTATGTAGATGACCATCCATGTCAGTTTTTCTTTTAAAGATTTACTTGCACTCAATGGGTTTGATCCCTTCAAGTGGATCAACCAACTTCATACTTGGTTAGTGTACATGATTTCATTTCGGATCTCATGGCCTCTGGCCATTTCACAGAATCTGGACCCTGTACACCTTTCTGATAAGATGTAGACTCATTGAGACCAACAAGTACTACATCATTGTGGTCAAACAAGAGAAAATAATATCTCTTAGGTTAACGATAAGTCCTATCAGATTTGCGTAGAGCTTGTGCTATTTGAAAAGGTTATTACTCCACAACTTCTTGCGGTATAACAAAATCATGATCCACAACATCTTGTGGTACATGTTCAATTTTCATCAAGACTTCAGTGCTAGATAGTATATCTTGAATTTCTTCAAGATCAACTTTACTCTCACTAGTTTTTCTAGAAATAAACTCTCTCTCTATAAAGACACCATCTCTAGCAACAAACACTTTACCTTATGTGGGATTATAAAAGTAATATCCCTTTGTTTCTTTGGGATATCCTACAAAATATCACTTGTCTAATTTGAGTCCTACCTTATCTGAGACTTCTTGTCAAACGTAAGCCTCACATCCCTAAATCTTCATAAAAGACATCTTGGAACTCTTCCCAGTCCATATCGTATATAGTGTATTTATGACAGTGTTAGATGGAACGTGGTTAAGTGTGAAAGGGGGCATTTCTAGAGCATGTCGCCAGAAGGAAGTAGGAAGATCTATTTGACTCATCATCGATCGTACCATATCTAATAAAGTATGATTTCTCCTTTTTGATACACCATTCCATTGTAATGTTCCAGGTGGAGTAAGTTGAGATATGATCCCACACTCAATGAGATAGTCATGAAATTCTTAGCTAAGGTATTCCTCACCTCGATCTGATTGAAGCATCTTAATACGCTTACCAAGTTGGTTTTATACTTCATTATTGAATTTTTTGAACTTTTCAAAGGATTCTGACTTGTATCTCATCATATACACATAGTCGTATCTACTGAAATCATCAGTAAAAGTAATGAAGTAATGATAGCCTCCTCTAACTGCTACTCTGAAAGTATTGTATACATCAGTATGTATGAGTTCTAACATATCATTAGTTCTTTCACTGTGTCTACTAAATGAAGTTTTTGTCATCTTGCATTGAAGACAAGATTCACATACCTCATATGATTCAAAATCAAATGAGTTCAAAAGTTCATCTTTATGGAATTGGGATATGCGATTCTCATTTATATGACCTAAGCGACAATACCAGAGATATGTTTGGTTCAAATCATTAGACTTAAATCATTTGGTATTTATGTTATAGATTGGGTTGTCAAAGTCTAGAACATAGAGTCCATTCACAAGATATGCACTACAATAGAATATTTCATTGAAATAAATAGAACAACATTTATCGTTTATTTCAAATGAAAAACCTTTATTGTCCCAACAAGAAATAGAGATGATGTTCTTAGTCAAGGCAGGCACATAACAGTACTCTTCAAGTTCTAAAATAAACTCAGTGGATAAAGATAAGGAATATGTTCCTACAACTATAGCAATAACTCTTGCGTCATTGCTTACTCGTAGGTCAATTTATCCCTTTATCAATGTTCTACTATTTCTCAGCCCCTGCACATTAGTACAAATGTGAGATGCACACCCGGTATCTATTACCCATGAAGAAGAAATAGATAGATTGATTTCTATAACATATATACCTGAGGCAGAAGTCTCACTTCTCTTCCTTTTCAGTTCCTTTAGGTATAATTTGTAGTTCCTCTACAGTGTTCGGTCTTACCACAGTGGAAGCAGGTTCCTTCCTTAATTATCCCACCTTTGGGTTTCAATGCATGAGTCTTGTCATTGCCTTTGGCTTGGTTCTTATCCTTACCTTTAGGCTTCCATTTGCCTTTGCCCTTTTGCACCATCAAAATAGTACTTGGCTTTCCCTTCTTTAAGGTTGAATTCAACAGTTCTCAATATGCTCAACATCTCAGACAATGGTTTGTCAATTTCATTTATGTTATAGTTCATGACAAATTAACTATAGCTCTAGGGTAATGAATGCAGAATAAGATCAGTGACCAATTCTTGGCCTAGTGAAAATCTCAATCATTGTAGGTTCTCCACATACCCAATCATTTTAAGTACATATGGTCCTACCAGACTGCCTTCTTACATCTTGCATTGAAACAGAGGCTTAGAGATCTCAAATATCTCATGCATTGTTTGTCCTTGATATAGTTGTCGACGATGTTCAACCATATCATAAGAATTCATATTCTCATGTTGCTTCTGCAGCTCAGAGTTCATAGTGGCAAGAATAAGACATGATACATCTAATGTCCTTATCATAATCATATCTTGATGCTTCTTATAAGCATCCTTATCATCTCTAGTGGTAGTAGTGGGGGGTGGTTCAGGAATGGACTGCTCTAGAATGTATAATTTTCTCTCTTGCTTGAGAACTATTCTCAAGTTTTGGTACCAGTCTAGGAAGTTAACTCTATTGAGCTTGTCCTTATCAAGGACAGATCACAGTAAGAGTGTATTCGACGTATTAGACGACATGATGATTTATAATAATAAAATATAGAAATAAGTATCATATTTAGTGTTGGTTGCTACTCGGAATATTGTACCGGTTCCCCTATACAAAAATTTTGTACAAGTCCTGAACCTTTCCTAACAACCTATTGTGTTCTGTAAAAATTAAATTTGGAATCGCAAACAGAACTTAACATTATTGATTTCAAATATAACTTATCTGTTCTTAGAGGTTTAGACTTAGATCGCAAACGATGCTTAACATTATTGATCCAAATCCACCCATGTTACAAATTTGATTAAATATTTATTTCAAAGATCGGCTCCCAGGTCAAACATAGTGAGGCATTAGGCCGTCTTGGGTATGTAATCATCCACCACTGCCTCGACAAAGTCTTTCAAAGAAATTCAATATTTAATCTCCTTAAAGTAACCCTACGTTTAACCAAAAAGAACAATCGAATTACAAGATCAAAAAACAAAAGAAACACAAATTCGAATCATAAATCCAACACTTAGAATCACTAGCCTCTTGTGTTTGGTATTTCAAGATCTAAACAAAAGATGAACTAGTTATGATGCGGAAACTTAATAACTAGTTATACCTTTTGTAGCTTATAGACTTCACGATCTTCTACCGTATTCCTCTTCTAATCTCAGACGTCGTGTGAGCGACGATCTACCGAGACGAGAATCCACCCAAGCTTCCTTCTTCTCTTTGCAAGTTTCAGCCAATCAACAAACTCCTTGAGATGAAGAACTTCGGCCACCAACCAAGCTCCAAGGGATGATAAGAAACAAAGCCTCCTATCTCTCCTTCTTCCTCTAGCAAAATCCGGCCACCACCAAGCTCCTTGAGATGATGATGCCACCGGCCACACAAGGAAGAAGAATAGGAGAAAAGAGGAAGAGAGGGCTGGCCACACCACCAAGGAATAGAAGAGAGGAATATTAGATTATGTGTTATGAGGTGAGGCACCTCTATCCTCTCTTTTATATTCCTTGGTCTTGGCAAATAAGGAAAGTTTTATAAATAAAATTTCCTTATATTCCTTGCCAATGTTTAAGAAGGAAAATTTAATTAAAATTTCCTTATCAAACCTCTAATGGTCGGCCACCTTATTCCCTCCACACAAAGAAAGTTTTAAACATAAAATTAAAACTTCCTAATTTATTTTCGGAAATTTTTAAAATAAAAATTTGTCTTTAAAAATTTCCTTCATGGTTGATTATAAAAGGAAACTTTTATAAATTAAAATCTCTCTATTAAAACATGTGGATGATTACAATAAGGAAAGTTTTCTCAAAATTAAAATCTTCCTTTCAATCTATAAATAAGGAAAGATATCAAATCTTTTCTTTTAACCTTTTATAGAAACTATAAAAGAAAATATTTAAATTTTAAAACTCTCTTTTAAAATCATGAGGATGGTTACAAAAAAGGAAAGTTTTATAAAAAATTAAAATCTTCCTTTTAACTACAAATAAGGAAAGATATCAAACATTTCTCTTAATCCTTTGTAGAAAGCTATAAAAGGAAAGATTTAAATTTTAAAACTCTCTTTTAAAACCAGGAGGATGGTTACAAAAAAGGAAAGTTTTATCAAAAATTAAAATCTTCCTTTTGTCTACAAATAAGGAAAGATATCAAACCTTTCTCTCAATCTTTTGTAGAAAAATATAAAAGGAAATATTTAAATTTTAAACTCTCTTTTAAAACCATGGCTTCCGCATAAGAAAGATTTTAAAAAATAAAATCCTTTTAATTGTGTTGTGGCCGGCCACCTAAGCTTGGGTTCAAGCTAGGGCCGGCCACCTCTTGAAACCAACTCACCTTGGTTTGGCCGGCCCTAGCTTGGGCTTCAAGCTAGGCTTGGCCGGCCACCTTTAGGTGGGTAAGAAGGTGGGTATATGTGGGTATAATACTTTATAAATAAGAGGCTATGATAGGGACAGAGAGGAGGAATTGGTTTTGGTCTCCCGATGAACTTGAGCTTCCCGTGTTCACCCCGAACACCCAACTCGAGTTCATCAATAATAACTCATTCCACTAAAGAGTTATTATTGAACTACCGCACCAATCCCATATTACTATATGGGCTCCTTCTTATCATGAGTGTGTTAATCTCCTTGTGTTTAAGACGTCGAATGTCCACTAATTAAATGAACTATTAACAACCCACTTTAATTAATATCTTAGTCCGAGAGTAGTACCACTCAACTTTATTGTCATGTCGGACTACGTCCACCTGCAGGGTTTAACATGACAATCCTTATGAGCTCCTCTTGAGGACATTATCAACCTAGATTACTAGGACATAGTTTCATTCTATAATCAACAACACACCATATAAATAATACCATTTCCCAACTTATCGGGCCTATTGATTTATCGAACTAAATTGCACCCTTTGATAAATCAAAGAAATGAATATTAAGTATATGTGCTTGTTATTATATCATGATTAAGAGCACACACTTCCATAATAATAAAGGTCTTGTTCTTTTATTCAGTCAGTATAAAAAGAACTTACCTTAAATGGTCTAGCTCAATACACTCTGAGCATACTAGTGTAATTTTATAGTTAAGATAAACTAATACCAAATTACACTACGACTATTCCAATGGTTTGTTCCTATCCATCTTAGTCGTGAGCAACTGTTTATAATTTATAAAGAACTGATAATATGATCTTCTGTGTGTGACACTACACACCATGTTATCTGCAATATAAATTAATTGAACAACTACACTTAACTTATAAATGTAGATATTTGACCAATATGACTCTTATTTCTAAGTAAATATTTATACAAAAGCTAGGCTTTTAGTATACATTTCAATATTTAAATCATTTAATTAAGACTTTAATTAAATAATTCTCCCACTAAATTTGAAAGCTTTGGTAGGAGCTAAGTGATGGATGTGGTTTTACCCACACTACTTGCTCCAAATCCAATCGCGATGACATTCATGTAGGACAAGATCCATATTATACATCATCTTGAGTTAGCTTTGGCTAATCGCCCAAGACTTAGTATAACTTAGGTAGGCAACGATTACCAATTACATCCTATATAACTCTTGTATCATTCGGTGAACAAGATTGTTTGTTCGTCTTTCCATCTTATAAAATCCATATTATAACTCATCTTGAGTTAGCTTTGGCTAATCACCTAAGACTAGTATAATTTGAATTACATCGCATGAGATATGTCTTTAAGTTCTCAATCCAATTAAGGTAACTTAATTAAGTCACACCCAAAATCTAATAGTCGGACATGTCAATTGTCCTGTTGCACTCTACCAAGATAAAATGAGTCACTTTGTTTTGGCAAAACTTGACTACAAATTATCAAGGTAGTAGTGAGTACCAAAATTTGGTAGGCATATGAAAGAGATCTAATTACGATAGTTGCACATGCATCACATACATTCATGGTATATATCAATATACATGCTAATTAAACGTGACATGGTTATGGCCCCATCAACTATGATATTCTCAAGAAAATGAGAAGATCGAAAGGTTAACCTAGGTTAAAGTATCTTCTCCAAGTGCTTCCTTGGTCGTCGTGTGTTGTTGTCCTTCTCCCTTTTCACCATCCTCCAATAGACCGGTTCTTTCTCTAATTTGTACATTACAAAATCTAAAGAAAGTTCGAGTTACATTCGAGGGTAGTCTAAATTTACAACAAGAATGAAAAAGAAGAGGCACGACACACAGACCGTATTATGAATTACAACACACACATCCAATCACATCGAGGTTAAGGGTCATAACTATGCACTATATCATATAACATTCACAATATCTTAATGACATAAAATCTACTATGATTTCAACAAAGACTTATGAACCACAATGCCATTGCGGTCCTGTTAAAATCATTGGCAGAAATCTTGTTTTTCACAACAGTGTTGGACAAGATCTTGCTATTCACAACAGTTTCTAGGCTGAGACTGTTGACTGAAATCTAACTCATAATCATGCAAATCATAGTAAATATCTCATGCAATTTCTATAACACATATAAAAATCTAACTATAACTTAATATACGCCTTCGCAAGTGGATCTAATACCACTATAAGGATCTAGGGCGCTAAACACGCGAAAAGCGCAGTGGAAAACAAATTAAATCCTCTCCAGAAGATCCATGCGAAGGGAAAAATCACATATACTAAGTTTGATGAGAGAAAATTATACCTTTGTTGTGTAAACACGAACTCTCGATAGCAACTTTGTCTTCGAATGCAGATCTCAGCCTGATCAAGTGGTCATGCCTTTATGGTATACACACGTACACGAGAAAATGGAGATGGCCCAACTTTGTGGTGCTAGCCACTTAGAAGGTTTGACCATAGAAAGGATTTAGCCATGAGGATGAAGAGGAGGAAGAAGATGGAGGAAGAACACAAGTCATCCACCAAATGACTACAAAACCCCCCCTTTTGTATTCATTCACCCAATTAGTCTTAATTGACATTAATTGCCTTAATTGGCATTAATTCTCCATTAATCCAATTAAATCTTAATCTTTCCTCTTCCTTGGTGAATTCAGGTTCACCCAATGAGTCCAACTCATTGATCCTCATCAATCTAAATTGACTGTATGAGTCTAATTCAAATTGGACTAAATCCAACAATTGGATCCAATTGAGTCTAACTCAATGAGTCTAATTTGGATTAGACTTAATCTAATGATCCATCATATGAACTCATCTCCAAATCAACTTATTTTTTTGTGTGTGACATAATATGTTCTCGTAATATTGCCAATGCATCCAAATCAATATTTTAGATACATAAACAATAAGTGGTATCTATCAAGGTATCATTGCTACCCAAGTAACGAGAATGTCGAGATCCGACTTAATCTTTCTATGGCTATTACCTTATATGACTCAATTCCTCTATCCTTGATATCTAGATTGATCAATGAAGCATAGATCGTGTCATCCTCTTATTAATCTTTATATTTCTTGATCTCTAAGTAGACACACTCATACAAATAAACTTAATATCTTATATTGACTCATTTGAGCATGGTCATGTATTATTGTGCCCTACTAATCAAGGGGTCCACAGATATCACTTCTGTCATATAGAAGAGATAGATCTCATCTACATTACTCATATCCTTCTGCATAACTCATTGCGTATCCAATGATACCCTTTTTAGTTCACCCTGTTATATATGATGTTTGACGATACCAAAGTACACAACTTCTTATGTAGAGAACTGTAGTGACTTCAGGTCTATGGATTATTTATACCAATAGTTACATGGGAATATTTATAACACTCATATAATGATCTATGAAACATTCTCATGGCGGATCATTCAGTACATATTCTCTAATATATACTCATGTGTCAATCTGATATCTCATATCCATGACTTGTGAGATCAAGTCATCTGTTGTAACGACCCGCCTTCTACTAACTAGGTTGTGAGGCCGATCGTTACATTAATCTGTGCTAAACTATTCTCTGACCATCACTAAAACTAGATGCGGAAGCTATGCTAATTAAAATTTTACTCAACTACTAAGATTTCTTGGTTCTATACATACTAAGGTAGGTAAACTAACTATTCATGACATGTTTTACCTTCCCCATGGTCAAGGAACTGAACTTAGACATTTTCCCGCTGATATCAGACCTCCCAATTGATTCATTGATCGAGTGGAACGTCAGATTGATCCAGTGATCGATCCAGCACGCTACTGTGCTCGGGCAATAATTTGGATTGATCGACTGATCGATCCAGGCTAGTCAATCGATTCATTGATCGATACCAGAGCTCTCTGTTCGCGACGGAAATGGCTGGATCGATCAGCGGATCGATCCAGAAGCCTACTGTTCGCGGAACAGATTGTCCAATCGATCAGCTGGTCGATTGGGAACCCCCAATCGATCCACCGATCGATTGGGGTTTCTGATTTTGCAGCTAAGCTCTGATTTCAGCACTGTTTCGTGCCTCAATCACATTACAAGTGCTAAAATGACTAAGAGACACTCTAACGACAACAACTAACATTCTAACAACATAAAAGAGGTGTTCTAAGCATAATAAAGTGCATGGCTAACTAATTCATAGCGATTAACATACTAAAGTGCAAAATGATAAAAACACTGGAAAGTTCTAATGTTTGAAACAAAGCTTGCTAAGGTTCCCCAAGATCTCTATTCCAAGTTCCTGCCCACACACATCTTCATAGCATTGCCCTCCAGCCTCCGCTAGTCCATCTTCCCTTTACCTTTATCTGCAATATAAGGAAAAGAAAGTATCTATAAGCTTTCGCTTAGTAAGAAACCATCTACTCACAAAAACATGCATACGATAAGTTCATGCTTCGAAAGATGCTGATTGAAAACATGATGGAGAGTGCTAGGCATGACATACTATCATACAAGACATAAAAACCAAGAGCTGCTCATGGCAATAACTGAAGTATCAACAAGAGAGAACTAAACTGAAACATAACTGAGTTAACTAAAGCTGAACTAAAACTGATTTCAAAACATAATCATATAACTGATTGTGAGTTTGGAAAGCTATTACCATAATAGATCAACATACATAATCATACTACTAATGGGTCCGGCAACTGTACATGTTATGCGCGCATCCTTAACTAGACCCGGGGTTGCAAATCCCGAATTTAGCAAGGTTTACTAGGTTATCTAAACCTAGGGACCGACTATGGGAGCCCAGCCCAATGGATATCTAATCCTGTACAGTGCCCCTACTGAAAGTAAAATACTGGATCATAGCTAACTAATTTATCTTGTTTTTACTAGGTTATCTGAACCTAGAGGCGACTATGGGTGCCCACCCATTGGACCGTAGTCCCATATATGCTGTAGCAAGACTAACTAAGCTATTTTAATGCTTCTATTGCATTTACTGAGCTATTAAAAATGCCTACTATAGCACTTTACTGAGCTAAGCATTTTATCGAACACTTAGTGTGCTCCAACTCTCCCCTCTATTAGGGAGATCACCTCTAGGCACCCGACATCATCTAGAATCTCCAACTGAAAGGAGAAAACGTGTCTGGCCCATCTAGAGGTGCTCAACTAGATCCCTAAATCTGCGAGGAGGGTTAAATACCCACTATGCGTCGAAAAATCTACATATGGCTAAATTAAAAGCATTCTATCGTATGAAAAGCTACTTATACTGCAGGTGAGTGGTTTCTTACCTCCTATTCGAAGTTTCTTACGATTCTAATCGCTAGATTTCCGGAGGAGATGATCCTTTCGACGATCTTCTTGCATCTTCGCGTTCCTCTCGCGGAGGGGAGCGTCCTCGTGTCGAAGTCATCGCCGGAAAGTGCCCTTGGGCGGAGCCCTAGCCTTCCTTGTGGTTGGCGCCGAAAGGAGGAGAGGAGAAGTGGGCGGCGGAATTCGGTTGGGGTGGAGAAAAGCTACAATCCAAAAAAATAACTCTTCACTTAATTATTTCCTACTTATATTAAGTGATAATTCTGGCCCAACTCCAACTTAAATATAAATGTTTCCCTTCCCTTTCAGCACAGCTCTGCTGGGTTCACTTGGTTACCATGGTTCACCATAAGTCATAGGCCCCAATAGGTCTCGGGTTCAATTCCCGCGTAAGCTGTTTTCGTTTTCTATTTATTTTTGCTACTTCTGCTATTCTAAAATTTTCATAAAAATATTCTAAAATTCCAGAAAAATCGTAGAATATTTCTAAAAATAGTTTTGAGAATTTTTGGGTGTTACAATCCCCCATACCTTATAAAAAGTTCATCCTCGAACTTAGAATAACTCTGGGTACTTCTGTCTCATACTGACTTCTATCTCCTAAGTTGCCTCTTCTGCTGTGTGACTGTGCCAAATGACTTTGACTAATGGTACTTCCTTGTTCCGCAATTTCTTAACTGCTCGGTCTATTATCTGAATAGGCCGACTGTCATAGCTGAGGTCTTCGCGGATCTGTACCGACTGGGGCTCAATCACCTAGGTGGCATCTGGGGTATGCTTCTTCAGCATAGAGACATGAAATACGTTGTGGACAGCTGACATTTCCTGGGGTAGCTCTAGCTCATATGCTACTTTGCCCACTCTTCTACTGATAAGGTATGGTCCCACATATCGGGGACTTAGCTTGCCCTTCTTCCCAAAACGCATTACTCCCTTCATGGGAGCTACTCTGAGGAACACTGAATCCCCAACTGAAAACTCTAAAGGTCTGCGCCGTATATCAGCATAGCTTTTCTAGCGGCTCTGAGCTGTCTCTATCCTCTGGCGGATCTGCTGTATAGCTGTTGTGGTATCTGCCACTAGATCTGTCTGAAGTTCTAGCTCTTTCTGTTCACCACTCTCATATCAGCAGATTGGAGATCTACACTTCCGCCCATAGAGAGCCTCATAAGGTGCCATAGCGATAGTGGCCTGATAGTTGTTGTTGTATGCAAATTCTGCTAGACTCAGATATTTGCACCAACTTCCTTTGAAATCTAGGGCACATGCTCGGAGCATATCTTCGAGTACCTGATTTACTCGCTCTGTTTGTCCATCTGTCTGAGGATGGAAAGCTGTGCTGAACTTTAACTTCGTGCCCAAAGCTGACTGCACACACTCCCAAAAGTGTGATGTGAATCTACTGTCTCTATCTGAAATAATGGTTTGTGGGACTCCATGTAATCTAACGATCTCCTTAAGATACAACTGAGCTAACTGCTCCATGGAGTAGGATATCTTGATAGCTAAGAAGTGGGCTGATTTAGTCAATCTGTCGACTATTACCCAAATGGTATCAAAACCATTCATGGTTCTGGGTAATCCCACGATGAAATCCATAGAAATGTCTTCCCACTTCCATTCTGGGATCTGAATAGGTTGCAAGACTCCTCCTGGTCTCTGATGCTCTGCCTTAACCCTCTGACAGGTTAGGCAGGTGCTGACATATCGAGCGATGTCTCTCTTCATCCCAGGCCACCAAAAATGTTTCTTCAAGTCTTGGTACATTTTGGTGGAGCCAGGATGCATCGCATAGGGAGTCTTGTGAGCCTCATCTAAAACCTTCTTTTTGAGTTCCTCCTGATCTGGAACACATAGTCTGTCACCAATATACAACACCCCGCTATCTGATATTCTAAACTCTCCACTTTCTGATTCTGCTAATCCTTGCTTGATTTTCTGAATTTCAGGATCCTGCTCCTGAGCTGTCTGGATGTCACCAAGCAAGGTAGACTCTAATGTCATGGCAGAGAGCTGTCCGACTATGAGTTCGAGACCGAAATCTGTGATCTCTTTCTGTAGAGGCAGTGACATGGCTGCTAGAGATAATAGGGCAGCACTGGACTTTCTGCTGAGTGCGTCTGCTACCCTATTTACTTTTCCTGGGTGGTAGAGGATGTCTATATCGTAGTCTTTGACCAGCTCTAGCCATCTGCGCTGTCGCATATTCAGATCCTTCTGAGTGAAGAAGTACTTCAGACTCTGATGATCTGTATACACTCTGCACTGAGCTCCATACAAGTAATGTCTCCAAATTTTGAGAGCAAACACTACTGCTGCAAGCTCAAGGTCATGAGTAGGATAGTTCTTCTCATAATCCTTGAGTTGTCTGGAGGCGTAGGTGATTACCTTGCTGTCTTGCATCAGCACTACTCCTAGTCCCAACTTAGAGGCATCACTATAAATGTCAAAGCTGTCTGCGTTCTCTGGTAGAGTCAGAATAGGTGCACTGGTCAATCTCCTTTTCAGCTCGCTGAAATTGTTCTCACAGTCCTCTGTCCACTAATACTTTCTGTTCTTTCTGGTAAGAGCTATCAGTGGGGAGGCTATCCTGGAGAAGTCCTCTACGAATTTCCGGTAATAACCTGCTAATCCCAGAAAACTTCTGATCTCGCTAGCGTTCTTGGGTCTTTTCCAGTTACTCACAGCTTCTATCTTACTGGGGTCTACCATAATACCATCCTTTGAGATGATGTGACCCAGGAAGGACACCTGATCTAACCAAAATTCACATTTTGTGAACTTGGCGTACAGCTGATTCTGCTGAAGTGTCTGCAATACTATTTTCAGGTGCTCTGCGTATTCTTCCTGAGTTCCTGAATAGATAAGAATGTCATCAATGAATACGATAACGAACTTATCTAAGTATTCTCTGAATACTCTGTTCATGAGGTCCATGAAAGTAGCTGGAGCATTTGTCACGCCAAAGGGCATGACTACGAACTCGTAATGTCCGTATCTAGTCCTGAATGTTGTCTTGGTTATATCCCCTTTTTTGACCTTCACCTGATGATAACCTGATCTGAGGTCTATCTTAGAGAACACTGCTGCTCCCTTTAGCTGATCGAACAGGTCATCAATTCTGGGAAGAGGATACCTGTTCTTGATGGTGACTTGGTTCAGTGCTCTGTAATCTATGCACAGGCGCATGCTTCCGTCCTTCTTCTTCATGAACAATACAGGCGCTCCCCATGGTGAGTAACTAGGGCGTATGAAGCCTTTGTCAAGCAGCTCCTGTAGTTGCTCATGATGTTCCTTCAGTTCTGCTGGAGCCATGCGGTACGGTGCTTTGGAAATAGGATTTGTACCGGGAAGGAGCTCTATCTCAAATTCAATCTCCCTGTCTGATGCTAGTCCTGGTAACTCCTCATGGAAGACTGCTGGGTAGTCACACACGACTCGGACCTCTGCTAGCTATTGGTCCTTGTCCTGACTAGTATTGACTACGTATGCTAAAAATCCCGTGCATCCTGTATCCATTAATTTCTGTGCTTTTAGAGCTGAGAGAAACTTCTTGGGCTTCCTCTTTGGTTCTCCGATGTACTCAAACTGCACTTCTGCTTCAGGTTGGAATATGACTTTCTGTTTACGGCACTCTATGGAAGCACCGTATCTGATCAGGAAGTCCATCCCAAAGATGACATCGTAGTCAGTCATATTTAGCACTATCAGATCACAAAAGAGTTCTCTGTCTGCTATAACGACTGGCACTGCTCTGAGCCAGTGCGTGGATGTCATAATTTCTCCTGAGGGTAACGTCGTCAGAAACTGACTACTGAGTACCTCTGGAGGTATTGCTAACTTCTCAGCAAATGCCCTGGATATATATGAATGGGTTGCCCCAGTATCGAATAAGACAGTTGTACTTTGCTGTAAAATACTAATCTGACCTGTGACAACTGTCGAGGCATTTGCTACGTCCTCTCTGGTGAGTGAGTAGATCCTCGCATTGGTCGTAGCTGGAGGGGCTTCTAATCTGCCCTGGCTGATGTGTGTACCATCTAAGGCGGCCTGCATCTGATGCAACTGTGTTGGCTTAGCTTCATACTGGATCGACTGTGGTGGAGGAAAGCTAGCCTTGTTCGGACACTGCTTGGCCATGTGCCCTTCCTGTCCGCATTCAAAGCATCCTCGTGTACCCTTACGACAAACTTTGGATAACTGGGCTGCTTGCTGGCTGGCCCTCCTTTTGGGTAACTCCCTGGTTTGCGCTTGTTGCTGGAGTTCCCTTTTCCGTTAGAGCCATGAGAGTTGTGATCCTGCTGTTTCTGAGTGCCTGAGCCTCCTTGACCTTTAGCTTCTGAGAGGACTTGCTTCTGCTGCTTGATGCTATTCTGGTAATGCTCAGTGATTAGAGCACTGCTCACTAACTCTTCTGTGGTTTGTGGCCTATGGACGCCACCAGCCACGTTCATTGCTATTTCCGGCCTCAGCATCTTGAGCATCAACCGGATTCATTCCCTTTCTGTGCTGACTAACCCAGGGCATAAACGAGCCAATCTGTTGAATTTCTTCACGGCTTCCTCCACTGAGAGGTTGCCCTGGCGAAACTCGGTGAAATCGTCGTAATGGCGGTTTGTAACCCGCGTGTGAAAGAACTCCTCAAAGAATTCTTTCTCGAAGTCTGCCCATGTCATCTGATTTACTGGGTGCTTCGCTCTGATTCTCTCCCACCACATACGTGCATCTCCTGTCAAGCAGAAGTAGGCGCACTTCACTTTCTCGTGTTCTGGCCAGTCCAGAAGCTCCATCGTACTTTCCAGTGTTTTGAACCATGCCTGAGCATCCCATGGTTCACTGCTGCCTGAGAAATTCTCTGGTTTGACTCTCTACCACTGGATCAGATAGGCTTCTCTCTGCGTCCCTGCTGCTGGGGCTACTGGTGCCGTAGGCTGGACTGGTGGAACCTCTAAAACCACTGGTGTCGCTAAGTTAGGCTCAGGGGTGACAGTGGGAGTGTTCTGCTGACTAGCCTTTAAGGTGACTATTTCCTGTTGCTGTTCAGCTAGCTGCTGCTATAACTGAGCCACTAGTGCTGTAAGGTCTGGGGGAGGCACTGAACTGCCAGCCTCATGCAGGGGCTCAGTGGCTGGTGCCCTTCTAGCTGGGCGTCCTCGTGCCATTTCTAAAGACATAGAGGACATACATAACTAATACAATCATGTTTATGTAACTACAATCACTAACATGTTAGGTACTATCATCAATCAACATGCTACAGTATCTATAAACATGAAAGAAAGAACATAATAAAGTGAGAGACGTTTCTTACTTGGAAGCTGCAGGTTCAATGCTGATGTGTGTGTAGGAAGTATGGAAACTGCTCTGATACCACTCTGTAACGACCCGCCTTCTACTAACTAGGTTGTGAGGCCGATCGTTACATTAATCTGTGCTAAACTATTCCCTGATCATCACTAAAACTAGATGCGGAAGCTGTGCTAATTAAAAGTTTACTCAACTACTAAGATTTCTTGGTTCTATACATACTAAGGTAGGTAAACTAACTATTCATGACATGTTTTACCTTCCCCATGGTCAAGGAACTGAACTTAGACATTTTCCCGCTGATATCAGACCTCCCAATCGATCCATTGATCAATTGGAACGTCGGATCGATCCAGTGATCGATCAGCACGCTACTGTGCTCGGGCAATAATTTGGATCGATCGACTGATCGATCCAGGCTGGTCAATCGATCCATTGATCGATCCCAGAGCTCTCTGTTCACGACGGAAATGGCTGGATCGATCAGCGGATCGATCCAGAAGCCTACTGTTCGCGGAACAGATTGTCCAATCGATCAGCTGATCGATTGGGAACCCCCAATCGATCCACCGATCGATTGGGGTTTCTGATTTTGCAGCTAAGCTCTGATTTCAGCACTGTTTCGTGCCTCAATCACATTACAAGTGCTAAAATGACTAAGAGACACTCTAACGACAACAACTAACATTCTAACAACATAAAAGAGGTGTTCTAAGCATAATAAAGTGCATGGCTAACTAATTCATAGCGATTAACATACTAAAGTGCAAAATGATAAAAACACTGGAAAGTTCTAATGTTTGAAACAAAGCTTGCTAAGGTTCCCCAAGATCTCTATTCCAAGTTCCTGCCCACACACATCTTCATAGCATTGCCCTCCAGCCTCCGCTAGTCCATCTTCCCTTTACCTTTATCTGCAGTATAAGGAAAAGAAAGTATCTATAAGCTTTCGCTTAGTAAGAAACCATCTACTCACAAAAACATGCATACGATAAGTTCATGCTTCGAAAGATGCTGATTGAAAACATGATGGAGAGTGCTAGGCATGGCATACTATCATACAAGACATAAAAACCAAGAGCTGCTCATGGCAATAACTGAAGTATCAACAAGAGAGAACTAAACTGAAACATAACTGAGTTAACTAAAGCTGAACTAAAACTGATTTCAAAACATAATCATATAACTGATTGTGAGTTTGGAAAGCTATTACCATAATAGATCAACATACATAATCATACTACTAATGGGCCCGGCAACTGTACATGCTATGCGCGCATCCTTAACTAGACCCGGGGTTGCAAATCCCGAATTTAGCAAGGTTTACTAGGAGCCCAGCCCAATGGATATCTAATCCTGTACAGTGCCCCTACTGAAAGTAAAATACTGGATCATAGCTAACTAATTTATCTTGTTTTTACTAGGTTATATGAACCTAGAGGCGACTATGGGTGCCCACCCATTGGACCGTAGTCCCATATATGCTGTAGCAAGACAAACTAAGCTATTTTAATGCTTCTATTGCATTTACTGAGCTATTAAAAATGCCTACTGTAGCACTTTACTGAGCTAAGCATTTTATCGAACACTTAGTGTGCTCCAACTCTCCCCTCTATTAGGGAGATCACCTCTAGGCACCCGACATCATCTAGAATCTCCAACTGAAAGGAGAAAACGTGTCTGGCCCATCTAGAGGTGCTCAACTAGATCCCTAAATCTGCAAGGAGGGTTAAATACCCACTATGCGTCGAAAAATCTACATATGGCTAAATTAAAAGCATTCTATCGTACGAAAAGCTACTTATACTGCAGGTGAGTGGTTTCTTACCTCCTATTCGAAGTTTATTACGATTCTAATCGCTAGATTTCCGGAGGAGATGATCCTTTCGACGATCTTCTCGCGTCTTCGCGTTCCTCTCACGGAGGGGAGCGTCCTCGTGTCGAAGTCATCGCCGGAAAGTGCCCTTGGGCGGAGCCCTAGCCTTCCTTGTGGTTAGCGCCGAAAGGAGGAGAGGAGAAGTGGGCGGCGGAAATAGGTTGGGGTTGAGAAAAGCTACGATCCAAAAAAATAACTCTTCACTTAATTATTTCCTACTTATATTAAGTGATAATTCTGGCCAAACTCCAACTTAAATATAAATGTTTCCCTTCCCTTTCAGCACGGCCCTGCTGGGTTCACTTGGTTACCATGGTTCACCATAAGTCATAGGCCCCAATAGGTCTCGGGTTCAATTCCCGCGTAAGCTGTTTTCGTTTTCTATTTATTTTTGCTACTTCTGCTATTCTAAAAATTCCATAAAAATATTCTAAAATTCCAGAAAAATCGTAGAATATTTCTAAAAATAGTTTTGATAATTTTCGGGCGTTACATCTGTTGACCTACATGATAGTCTTAATGGATTAATATTATCCTTATATATTAATGTTTAACTAGTAATAGTTAAAAGTAGTGTCTATATGTGTTACAAGCTCACACTATTAATTCAACTAATTGATATGTTGTAGACTAGAACTTACTACTCAAGGACATTATTATACTTATTCAATTAGCACTGAACTGAAACAAATATAATAACAAACTTTGCCTTTTATTAATAAAATAAAATATGATACACTAATGTCCTATTAATCATCTCATAATTAGTAGTAGGGCTAATACTAATAATTTTCACTTATCAACTTACAGTCGGTTGACTAGCCTCTTGACCCATTAGGTCTTCATGCCAATTGTTAGGTCTGTAGACCCAACTGAACTTCTGTCAGTTGTCAGGTTTCGCGGACCTAATCAGTCTTCCCGCCAGATATCAGATTAGCTCTTTGACCTATCTAAATTTTGCACCAGCTATAGGGTCCTGCGAACCTAGCTGGATTTCAGCTTAGTGTCATGTCCTTCAAACTCGTCAATTCCTGCACACTTGATAAAGTAATTAGATCACAAAAGACCTAACTTAACTTATTTATCATTCATTAAAACCTGAGTTAGACTATTAATACAAATTACATCAACAGTTATGACTTTTAACAGTGGAGTTGTGCAATGTGTAATATATATTGTAGATAGCATAATTATGCATTGTGAAAAGTCATTTATTGTAGTGTAGAAAGATTGTGAAGCTGCAAGCTTTTAATAAATTTGAGAACACTTCAGATGCATTATCTGTTGCATATCTGCTGCAACCTTATTGATTGAGAGCAAGCCCGGCAAAGGCCTGAGGAAGTTTTTATGTGCCTATTATGATGGTGAAACCTTGGCTATGGTTGACTTAAAACTTGGAAATGCAATAAAGGATAAATTAGAAATTGATTGTCTTCACAACAATGTAGGCCTCCCAGCTCAGAGAATTCTCTACGTTCAGAAGGATTTAGATAAATTACGCAGAGGTAATTAATTAATTGATTGATTAATTAATTAAGTTTTTAATGGATTTAGTAATTAATGGTTAATTGAGGATTAATGGATGAATTGGTTGATATGATTAATTAAGCTTGGATTTGATTAAATTAAGGTATGATTAATTTAGTTGTGAATTAAGTAATGATTTACATCTTATGAATTAATTAAAAAAGTCAATTAATTAATTAATAGAGTGATTAATTAATGAATAGGATGATACATTGATTATAGATTCTTAGTTTTGCCTAGTATTCTATATTGCTAGGATTCGAGCTTGATGTGATCTCACATATTTAAAGACAGTTGGAACGATCTAGAGAAGATGACATTTGAGGTGGATAGTTCTTACTTTGACCTTTATAGTTCTGTTGACCTTAATGCATGATGTTGTTCTATATATTTTGTACGTAGGAGTTATCGATATCAGCTTGACTCCACTCTATATATTTCTTGAGTTGATCTTTACTTGCTTGCACTTGTTTTAGTCAATTTTGATATCTATGGAGTCTTCTTTGTTTCATGCATGTATTGTTTAAGTATTATCGTAGTGTATCTACACCATATATTGATACACGTAGGCTTGTAACCATATGTTAGTGATACTATAGTATAATTGTATACTTATATGATTGCATATATGTTAGTGAGACTATACGTGCTTATATTGGATAGATATTTTACCCTAGCCAAGTGATATGAGTATCCTACTAGGTTATTTTATTTGGACAGCCATCTAGGACTACTTGCTTTGGATCCTGTTATTTTATTATATGTATGATGATACCATGGAGTTAATTGAGATATTATAACTAGATGACTAGTATTCTCTTGATAGGTTTGGTTGACTAGTATATTTTGGATATGATTGTTTATTTTTTGCCTATATTAGTAACATCATATTGTAGTGCAGAATATCGAGTATCCTACTAGACATTTATTTGTTATTTAGGCTCATGCCTATATGCCGGTGAGGTTAGATCAAGGTGTGGTTATAAAGTGTTATATTGGATGCGATCATTCACTTTTTGCTTATCATTATGTTATTATATTTTGACCATCGTTGTCTCTCATTCGTGATTGAGAGAGTCGTCAGCTACTGTTAGTATATCATATCGATCATTGTCTCCCATTCGTAAGTGAGAGAGAGTCATCATCAATCATGATGCATATGACTATCCATGGGACCATATGTGGTAGCATGTTTGTCCATAGTCCATAGCTAGATAGCCACATATATACCCTATCTATCCATGAGAACATCCATGGTTGAGCGTTCTCACATAGAAAGTGATTTTTTACATACCCTAACTACCCAGGTGACCATCCGTGGTAGAGCGTTCTTTCACAGTCAGTAGTTGAGGAGCTAAATAGCTATCTCATCCTGTCTGCCCACAGGACCATATGTAGTAGAGCATTCTCCCATGGACAGTGATTATTTATGTACCTTGACTGCCTACGAGACTCATTCGTGATAGCATGTTGTTGTGCTAGTCAAGACTTGTTATATACTTACTATATGTCGGTCCTATATATTTATTCATACAAGTTTAGATGTACTGTATGTGCTCCTGATTGTTGGTTATGTTGGATCGAGTAATTCGCTAGAGGGGGGGAGGTGAATAGCGATTTAGAAAATTATCGTAGAAAATTGAGTACGCAGCGAAAAAATAAAAGCAAGAACAGAACAATACTAACACAACCAATTTTACTTGGTTCGGAGCCTTCGTCAACTCCTACTCCAAGGCCTGCACTCGTTGAGTGCTTTTGTTAGGCAATCCACTAGCAGTTCGAAAATGTGATTACAAAATTTAAAGTACAAGAACTTTGGAAAATAAATACAGACAATAGTAAAGGAAATAAAAGGTAACACATTGTCGAAGTAGCTTCGCAGCGTCGCAGGAGCACAGCAGAGCAGAGCAAGCGTTGGAAGATCTTGTTGTGAGTTGTTCTTTGCTCCAGGGCTCACCCTCCTTATATAGGAGGCTTCGGGCGCCCGGATCCCTTCCGAGCACTTGGAGTGTAACGTAGCCCAACCAACCATAGAGCTCCACGTGGCAACGCGCGATGGGGATAAAGTTTGCATTTCAGGCGCTCGGATCCCTTCCGGGCTCCCAGATCCCTTCCGAGCACCCGAACCTCTGTTTTCTAGTAACCTGCAAGAAAACATTAGTCCGAGGTAAAATGCAAACCTGCCATGCAAAACAAAGTATTAGTACAGCTTTAAAAAGAATGATAATTAGATTCCATCTCACCGAGACCGAAATATAGTCAAGATCTCAACTTAGAGTTCTGAAATGGTTCTAAGTTGGATCGATGCCTAAGTTCTCTTTCCGAGAATGCGTCCTCACAGTCACTCCCCTCTAGTGACTTACCTTAACTTACCTGCCAGACGTCCTGTCAGCCCGTCGACCCTTCTGGACTTCGTGCCAGCTACCCAATCAACCCTTCGACCTAGCAACACTGAGTTAGCACAGTAGATAAAAGTAGTACAGTAAACCTAGGGTTACCTCCTTAGGGTTGCCTAGCTTCACTCATTAGGACTTCCATTGTCTGACTTCACTCACTAGGACTTCCACCACCTAGTTTCACTCACTAAGGCCCGACTTCACTCACTGGGACTTCCACCACCTAGCTTCACTCACTAGGGTCCGGCTTCACTCACTGGGACTTCCACCACCTAACTTCACTCACTAGGGCTCAACTTCACTCACCGGGACTTCCACCACCTAGCTTCACTCACTAGGGCCCGACTTCACTCACCGGGACTTCCACTTTGCCTAACCTTTGGTTAGGACTTACCTTTGCTAGTCATCTCATCCTAACTAGACTTCTCTTCCAAACATAAATTTCTGTTTGGGTCAACCCTTGGTCATATTATCAAACATCGAAACCCTAGATGTCGATTGCACCAACAATCTCCCCCTTTTTGATGTTTGATAATTTTCTTAAGTTAGACTTGGGTCTTTAAGGGTTAATTCTCAAGATATGAGAAATTTGAAAAAGTTTGAGAGAGGTTAGGAATGTTTTAACTTTTCCTTTGGCACACATCAAAAGAATATGAACTTAAGGTTAATTTCTATTAGGTTTTGCACCAACAATGTGTTAAAAACTTTCCAAAGTGTTTGCAAAAATATTTTTCAACGTATATTTTAAAATAACTAAGGAAAAAAATTTCTAAGTTAACATCAAACAAAACTTAAGTAAAGAGAATTTTTTAAATTAAGGCTTAAAAAAAACTTCTAAGTAACTTTTAAACAAATTTTCTAAGTGACAAAAGTTAGTTTTCACAATTAATCACTTTTGAAAGTTTAAGTAACCTTTTGATAGTGCATTTTCAAAATATTTTTCAATGTGTTTTCACAAAAAATTGTAAAGCAAAGAGAAATTTTGTAAAAAATTATGAAAATAATTTTTCAACTTAGTTTCAAAGATTTGCAAAAGTAAATTTTAAAGATTACTTTTAGTCTTTCAATCAAGGCTCCCCCTTAACTTGACATATTTTTAGGATTTCTTGTTAACCACAAGTAAAATTTCCTATGTGTTTAGGGGGTTGATACCAATTAAAAGAATACAAAGTTTGAAGGTGAGTTTTCAAAATATTTTCCAATACAAAAAAATTTAAAAGTGATTGTGCACCAAAACCTTTAAGAAGAGCTTGTCAACTTAAGTTTTAAAATGTTTAGTAAGTAACAAAATAATTTTTCAAAATAATTTTTGAAAAGCATAGAGTGTTTTTTTTTGTATAAACAAATTTGGAAAGTAATTTGTAAAATAGTTTTCAAAATGATTAAAAAGTTTTGAAAATATTTTAAGAATATTTTTCAAATAAAGTGTGAGAAGGTTTTTTAAAATATTTTTATAAAAATAATTTTTCAAAAGATTTCAAAAACACCTCTCCTAACATCAACACTCCCTCTAAAGTCAACATTCCCCCTGAAGTCAACACTCCCCTAAAGTCAACATTCCACCTAACTCAATACTAGGGTTTATGCATAATTTCAATGCTTTAGTACATTTGTCTACCTAAGTGTGTTAAGGAAATTGAAATCAGTAACACTCATGTTTAGTATACAATTTTCATAAGTATTTTTACATACTTATTATAATTGTTCATTTAAGTTTCAAGTTAAATGTAATAATTTTTTATTAATTAAATTTAATACTTATTTGATTAAAACAACTTAAATTTTGTATTAATTGATTGAGTTAATTTAATGATATTCTTAGATATAATATTTATTTCATTTTTTTTAATTTAAGTAGAATTAATTAAGTTTGAAGTCAGTATTGATTCGAAGTTAAATTTATTTAAGTTAATTTAAAAACAAAGTTAATAAATTAGTAGATTAATTAATCTATTAAAAAATTAAATAAATTTTTTTAAATAAGTTAAATTAATTAATAAATTAAAAACAAAGTTAATAAACTAAATTAATTAATCTGTTAAGAATTCATATTAATTTTAACTTTAATTTAACTTTGAGTTTGGGTTTTATTTTAAGTTTAAATTTTAAGTTTAAAGTTTTAATTTTTAACATAATTTAAGTTTTAAGTTTAACATAATTTAATTAGTTTCATTTAATTTAATTTAATTTAGTTAATTTTAATTTTAATTTTTAGTTAAGTTGATTTTAAAGTTAATTTTTAATTTTAGTTTTAGTTTTGATTAAGTTAGTTTAAAATAATTTAGTTTTTAAGTTAAATTAAATATAATTTTTAAATTAGATTTTTAATTTAATTTTTTAAAATAATTTTTAAAATAGTTGTTTAAGTTAATTTTAAAATATTTTTTTAAAAATAGATTTTTCAATTAACTTTTAAAATGATAATTTTTAAAATAATTTTTAAAATAATTTTTAAAAAAATTTTATAAGATAATTTTTAAAATAATTTTTAAAATAATTTTTTAAAATAATTTCTAAAATAATTTTAAAGCTAATTTTTAAAATAATTTTTAATATAATTTTTAAAATAATATTTTAAGGCTAATTTTTAAAATAAATTTTTAAAATATTTTTTAAAATATTTTTTTAAGATAATTTTTAAAATAATTTTAAATTTAAGTTAATTTTTAAAATTATTTTTAAATAATTTCTGAAATAATTTTTTTAAGATAATTTTTAAAACTAATTTTTAAAAATAATTTTAAAATAATTTTTAAGATAATTTTTAAAATAATTTTAAGATAATTTTTTATGATAATTTTTAAAATAATTTTTAAAATAATTTTTAAGATAATTTTTTATGATAATTTTTAAAATATGTATTAAAATAATTTTTTAAGATAATTTTTCAAATAATTTTTAAAATAATTTTTAAAATAATTTTTTAAGATAATTTTTAAAATAATTTTATAAAGATAATTTTTAAAAATAATTTTTAAGATAATTTTAAAAATAAGTTTAAAAATAATTTTTAAGTTAAAGTTAATTTTTAAAATAACTTTTAATTTAAGTTAAAGTAAGAGGGTCAAAGCAGAGCACCAGAGAGCAGGAGGAGTTCTACAACCTCTCCCAATACCAGAGTGGAAGTGGGAAGAAATATCCATGGACTTTATAATAGGTCTTCCAAGAACTACAAATGGATATGATGCGATATGGGTAATAGTGGACAGATTGACCAAGTCTGCCCATTTTCTAGCCATCAAGGTGTCCCATTCTATAGAGCAGTTGGCACAACTGTATGTTAAGGAAGTGATCAGACTTCATGGAGTTCCAAAATCTATTGTGTCTGATAGAGATGGGCGCTTCACCTCTCACTTTTGGAAGTGTGTTCAGAATGCACTAGGCACCAAACTCAAGTTCAGCACAGCCTTCTATCCTCAGACTGATGGACAAACAGAGCGAGTAAATCAGATTTTAGAATATATGCTCAGAACTTGTGCACTAGATTTCAAGAGAAGTTGGTGCAAGTATCTATGCTTAGCTGAGTTTGCCTACAACAATAGCTATCAGGCCACCATCAAGATGACACCTTATGAGGCGTTGTATGGCAGGAAGTGCAGATCACCCATTTGCTGGCAAGAAGCAAGTGAAAGAAAAGAAATGGAAGTAGAGATGGGCATTCAGACTGAGATGATAGATGAGACCACTCAGGCTATCCAGAAGATCAGACAAAGGATTGAGACTGCCCAGAGTAGACAGAAAAGTTATGCTAACACACGCCGTAGGCCACTTGAGTTCTGTAACGACCCAATTTTCCCTATTTCAAGTTCTAAAAGTCCATAAAAATATTTGGAAATACTTTTAAAATATTCTAGAGATTTTTAAGAATTTTTAGAGTATTTTTACGTAATTTTTGGAGGTCGTTTAGTAGGGTTACAAAAAGAAAGAAATTTAAAAAAAAATGTTGAAGGTGAGATTCGAACCCACGACCTCGGGTCGGAGTGACCCAAGCAAAACCGGCCCAACCAACTGTGCTAGCGGGCGTTCCTTATTAAAGAAGGGGAAATATTCTAGTTAAGCAGTAGTTAATGATTAGGGAATAAATAGAAAGAAAAATGATTGCAACCGAGACTCGAACCCGTGAGCTGCGCCTTAAGCAAAACACAGTCAACCAACTGTGCCAGCGGCTATTGTTAATTAAGGAAAGAACGGACAAATATTTAAGGTATAGTATTTAATAAAATAACCCTAGGTTATAAAAGAGGTTAAGTTAAGAGAGGAAAACCTAAAAATTTTCTCTCGAAATTTCTCCTCTCCTCTCTCGCGACGGCGCCGACTCTCTCGGGCGGAAACAGAGCCGAATCTAGGGCTCGTCTCCAGCGGCCGGTGAGGACTTTTTCCGACGAGATCTCCACACCTTCGTGATTCCCTCGTCGAGAAGAACAAGTAGATACCAAGAGATCGTTGGAGAAACCACTTCTCCAAACCCTAGCAACCCTTTCTCTTCGGTTGTAAGTCCAAGAACCCAATGTGAGTTGCTTCTCACCTACAGTAGGAGTAGTTCCCTTCGATTGGTTTTCGATTGGTTTGGTTTCTTGCCACGATTGTGGATTTTCGGTGTAGCCTTGCCATGTTGTTCCCTTTTTGGTTAGGGTTCTATTTTGTTGAAGTTTTAGAAGCATGCATTTTTGTTTTCCTTGCTTTTAAATTTTGTAGTAGCAAGAATTTGTATCCTGTTGCTAGATATGAGATTTGATTTTATTCTGTGATGTTCTTGAAGTAACTCAAGGTTTCTGTGCTTGATTCGGTTGAGATCTTAGAGTAGATTTTGTTAAGTGTATAATGCAGATTTAGTTAAGTGTATAATGCAGATTTGATTAAGATCACAAGTGCAGATTTTATAAGTTTAATATGCTGATTTTTGTTAAGTCTAGTATAGTGCAGATTTTTGATATTAGGTGAGTGGGGAAACTGAGATAATTGAAATCAATTTGGAAGTTTAGATCTCCTCATAGTGCAGTTTTAAAAGATTATAGTGAAGTTTGATTAAGTCTTTAGAGTATACAGATTTGAGGTTCTTTAATCTGAACATGAGGTTTAGATAATTTGCTTATGTTAAATCTAAGCATGAGGTTTAGGTAATTTGCTTACATTAAATCTGAGCATGAGGTTTAGATAAATTGCTTATGTTGAATCTGAGCTTGAGGTTTAGCTATGCTACTTCCATTCAAGTATATGGATAACATCTGTGCTTAGCTGATTCTAGAATTTTAAATGGAATACGAGTTATAATATCTTTATTGAGTGAATTCCAGATAAGCTGTGTATTAGTCATATTATGGAAAGGAAGTTTGAGAGACGATGAAAATCTGTACTAGCCAGAATATGTTTTCTTTTGTTAAGTTTCTTTGCAGAATTTCTGTTAAGCATGTGCAGATTTTGTTAAGCTAGTATGCAGATTTCTGTTAAGCTATTATGCAGATTTTTATCAAGCTAGTATGCAGATTTTTGTTAAGCATTAGTATAGATTTCTGATAAGTATTGTATGTGTAGATTTCTTTTGTATTCTATGCATGATTATGTGTTACATAGTTACTTTCATTTATAGATGCATACGAAAGATACCCTAACAGTATTTTGGGTTTAAGGAAAGTATAAGAAAGATAAAGAAAAGTATAAGAAAGATAAAGAAAGGAAAGAAAAAGGCCAAGGCCTAAAGTAGATCCCAAAGTCAAGACTTTAGGGATTTTGGCACACGAGGTGCTTATTAAAATGCCAAGGCATTTAAAGAAGAAGTAAATAAGATAATAAGTATTTTACTTTTAAAGGGCATGTACCGGACACAAGGTCCAAGGGATGGGCTCCAAGTTGCCCCTAGGCACAAGGCCTAGAAGTATCTTAGTAGTTTCGGGATTAGCTACCTCGATTCTTATTAAGAATGCGCGCAAAGTGGTACAATGTCGGGCCCAAAAGAAGTTTATTATTATTTTGAAGTATTAAAGTATAAGTTTTGAAACAAATGAAACGAGCTTCAAATATGTCTAGAATTAGAAAGTTAGTTTTCTTGTTATTTGAAGCATGCAGTAGTAGTTTCAATTGTTTTCTTGCTACTAGATTATTCAGCCTGTTTAGGTTTACATGTTTAGTAGTTTTACATGTTTAGAAGTTTTACATGTTTAGAAGTTCTACATGTTTAGTAGCTTTACATGTTTAGTAGCTTTACATGTTTAGTATGCTTCTTTTATAGTTTCATTCTTATGAGCATGATTAGCTATACATGTTTAGTATTTCAGTTAGCATGATTCCTTTGCTATATATGAGCATGAGTAGTTTTATATGTTAGCATTCAGTTTTAGCATGTTTTTATTTATATACATGCATATCGGGTTTTTGTGAGTAGATAGCGTTCACTAAGCTTTATGCTTATAGACTGCATTTCCTCCTACTACAGATAAAGGGAAAGAAAAGATACAGTGAAGGAAGGCGACAAGGAGATGCAAGAGGAGTGTGTGATGTGTGGACTATGGAGGTCCTTGGGACTTAGCTAAAGAACTCATTTAGTTTAAGAATTTGTTTAGTTTAATTTCTTATTAAGTTGATAAGAGAATTATGTAGTAAGAGGTCATGTTTTCGGTTTTTCATTATCTGCATGATTTGAATTATTAAACTGTGTGGTTGTGGTTAGTTTTCATTTCTTATTAAACTGCGTGGTTGATTGGAATATATCTCCAGCTGCCTGTGGCTGAGTATATTATGTTTGTATTATGGAAATTGGTCACCGGTACAGGGGAGACTCTGTCAAAATTTTTCGGTAGGGTTTTCCATGTGATTTTTAATAAACCGGTTAAGTAGAGTAGTAGATAAGTAACGGTCACTCTTAGAGAGTAGTAGTAGTAAGAAGGGTGGTCGTTACAGTTGGTATCAGAGCAGTGTTCCATTCTCCAGCATCACACACACATCAGCATCATCCTTGTCGTCTCCAAGTAAGAAAGTATTTAAATTCTTTCTTTATTCTGCTTTCCTTATTATTAACTGCAGTATAGAGTATTTGTATTTGAATGCTTAAGTAAGATAGAAGATTTTGTTTCTCTTTTCTATATTCATATATAAGTATGATTAGAAGGGTTAGAGAAGCTATCAAGCCTTTTCCTCTGCATAATTAGAGGTCAAGAAGAGGACGTCCCTGTACCATTCGTACTGAGGACCGAGTTCAGGAGAACGAAGAGCCCAGAACCCCTATTCTCTCTGAAGTTGTTGCTCAACTTCAGAGACAAGTAGCTAAGCAGCAACAAGTGATTGCCAATCTGATGGTAAATCAGCAACCAGTTCCTCCCACTCCTCCAACAGTAACTGTGGAGACTCCAGGGGTAACCGAGGTTCCACCAGCTGCCCTGGGAGTCGTCACAGTACCTCAGAGACAAGAAGCCTACTTGATACAGTGGCTGAAGCTAAAATCAGAATGCTTCTCAGGAACGACTGAGCCCTGGGATGCCCAGGCTTGGTTCAAGACATTTGAGAGCACAATGGAGCTTCTTGACTGACCAGAAGTCGAGAAGGTTGATACCATTAAGTGTGCCTCTTTCTGCCTATCTGGAGATGTTTGTATGTAGTGGGAGCGAGTTAAGAGTAAGAGAGCAGTCAACCAGATGAGCTGGGTTGACTTTGAGATAGAGTTTTACTAAGAGTTCTTCTGCCAACGGATCACCAATAAACATTATGAGGAGTTTATAGAATTTAGACCAGGTGACCTACCAGTAGAAGAAGCGGTTAAAAGATTTAACAGGCTAGCTCACCTTTGCCTAGAGTTAGTAAGTATAGTGAAAGAACGAGTCAGACTGATGCTCCTAATGCTGAGACCAAAAATAACACTTAATGTGAGTAGTGAATCTCACCGACCATAGATTGGTGAAGAGCTAGTCAGCAGGGCATTAGTGAGCACTATCTGAACAGCAACAAGACACAACAAACGCAACACGAGTCAGTCAAGATAGAAGACAAGACAGTGGGGAAACAGAGACCCCAATCAAGTGATCAGAACTGGAGTATAGAAGAGTAAGAAAGACCTAAGTAGGAGGAAGTTCGGGTAGTCTGTGAGTATCCAGAGGTATTCCCAGAAGAGCTACCTGGACTACCTCCCAGCAGAGAAGTGGAGTTTGAGATTGAACTGGTTCTTGGTACCGGTCCAATTTCAAAAGCTCCGTATCGCATGTCTCCAACAGAGCTGAAAGAGTTACAAGAACAACTTCAGGAGCTGCTTGACAAAGTTTTCATCCGCCCTAGTCATTCACCATGAGGAGCTCCTGTGTTGTTTGTCAAGAAGAAGGATGGATCTGTGCGGATGTGCATAGATT
This sequence comes from Zingiber officinale, assembly GCF_018446385.1. Taxonomy (NCBI): domain Eukaryota; kingdom Viridiplantae; phylum Streptophyta; class Magnoliopsida; order Zingiberales; family Zingiberaceae; genus Zingiber; species Zingiber officinale. The sequence goes on from NC_055987.1 coordinate 40,110,007, forward strand.
ATAGAGCTCTGAATCAAGTGACCATCAAGAACAAGTATCCACTGCCCAGAATCGATGACTTATTTGATCAATTGAAAGGGGCAACAGTGTTCTCCAAGATAGACTTGCGCTCTGAGTACCATCAGTTGAAAGTGAAGGAAAGTGATATACCCAGAACAGCTTTCAGGACCAGATACGGACACTATGAATTCGTAGTCATGCCTTTTGGTGTGACTAATGCATCTGCAGTTTTCATAAACCTGATGAACAGAGTGTTCAGAGAATATCTTGACAAATTTGTCATCGTATTTATCGACGACATTCTGGTCTATTCAAGGACCCCAGAGGAGCATGACACGCACTTGAGAATAGTACTGCAGACTCTACAGCAGAAATAACTTTATGCTAAATTCTCAAAGTGCGAGTTCTGGTTAAATCAGGTGGTATTTCTAGGTCACATTAATTCTAAAGAAGGCATTCAAGTGGACCCAGCTAAAGGAGAAGCGGTCAACAACTGGAGTAGACCCAACAACGCCAGGGAGATCAGAAGCTTCCTTGGTTTAGCTGGGTACTACAAGAAATTCGTGGAGGACTTTTCCAGGATAGCCTCTCCACTAACAACCCCCACCAGAAAGAACAGGAAGTTTGAATGGTCAGATAAATGTGAGCAGAGTTTCCAAGAGCTCAAGAAGAGACTGACCAGTGCTCCTATCCTGACAGTTCCAGAGTAGACAAAAGAGTTATGCTGACACACGCCGTAGGCCACTTGAATTTCATGTAGGGGATTCAGTCTTTCTCAAGGTCGCTCTTATGAAGGGAGTGATGAGATTTGGCAAGAAGGGTAAATTAAGTCCTCGTTATGTAGGACCTTACCTAATCATAGAAAGGATTGGGAAAGTAGCTTACAAGCTGGATTTACCACAGGACATGTCAGCAATACATAATGTGTTTCATGTCTCCATGTTAAAGAAGTGTCTCCATGACCCTAGCCAAGTGATTGAGCCTCAGTCAGTGCAGATCCAAGAGGATCTTAGTTATGAGAGTAGACCTACACAGATAGTGGACAGAGCAGTCAAGAGACTAAGAAGCAAAGAAGTACCACTAGTGAAGGTCGTCTGGCAGAACCAGAAGCACGAGGAAGTCACTTGGAAGCGGGAGGACAATATGAGACAGAAATATCCAGAACTATTCTAAGTTCAAGGACGAACTTTTTATAAGATATGGGGAATTGTAACGACCCAATTTTCCCTATTTCAAGTTCTAAAAGTCCATAAAAATATTTGGAAATACTTTTAAAATATTCTAGAGATTTTTAAGAATTTTTAGAGTATTTTTACGTAATTTTTGGAGATCGTTTAGTAGGGTTACAAAAAGAAAGAAGTTTAAAAAAAAATGTTGAAGGTGAGATTCGAACCCACGACCTCGGGTCGGAGTGACCCAAGCAAAACCGGCCCAACCAACTGTGCTAGCGGGCGTTCCTTATTAAAGAAGGGGAAATATTCTAGTTAAGCAGTAGTTAATGATTAGGGAATAAATAGGAAGAAAAATGGTTGCAACCGAGACTCGAACCCGTGAGCTGCGCCTTAAGCAAAACGCAGTCAACCAACTGTGCCAGCGGCTATTGTTAATTAAGGAAAGAACGGACAAATATTTAAGGTATAGTATTTAATAAAATAACCCTAGGTTATAAAAGAGGTTAAGTTAAGAGAGGAAAACCTAAAAATTTTCTCTCGAAATTTCTCCTCTCCTCTCTCGCGACGGCGCCGACTCTCTCGGGCGGAAACAGAGCCGAATCTAGGGCTCGTCTCCAGCGGCCGGCGAGGACTTTTTCCGACGAGATCTCCACACCTTCGTGATTCCCTCGTCGAGAAGAACAAGTAGATACCAAGAGATCGTTGAGGAAACCACTTCTCCGAACCCTAGCAACCCTTTCTCTTCGGTTGTAAGTCCAAGAACCCAATGTGAGTTGCTTCTCACCTGCAGTAGGAGTAGTTCCCTTCGATTGGTTTTCGATTGGTTTGGTTTCTTGCCACGATTGTGGATTTTCCGTGTAGCCTTGCCATGTTGTTCCCTTTTTGGTTAGGGTTCTGTTTTGTTGAAGTTTTAGAAGCATGCGTTTTTGTTTTCCTTGCTTTTAAATTCTGTAGTAGCAAGAATTAGTATCCTGTTGCTAGATATGAGATTTGATTTTATTCTGTGATGTTCTTGAAGTAACTCAAGGTTTCTGTGCTTGATTCGGTTGAGATCTTAGAGTAGATTTTGTTAAGTGTATAATGCAGATTTAGTTAAGTGTATAATGCAGATTTGATTAAGATCACAAGTGCAGATTTTATAAGTTTAATATGCTGATTTTTGTTAAGTCTAGTAAAGTGCAGATTTTTGATATTAGGTGAGTGGGGAAACTGAGATAATTGAAATCAATTTGGAAGTTTAGATCTCCTCATAGTGCAGTTTTAAAAGATTATAGTGAAGTTTGATTAAGTCTTTAGAGTATACAGATTTGAGGTTCTTTAATCTGAACATGAGGTTTAGATAATTTGCTTATGTTAAATCTCAGCATGAGATTTAGATAATTTGCTTACATTAAATCTGAGCATGAGGTTTAGATAAATTGCTTATGTTGAATCTGAGCTTGAGGTTTAGCTATGCTACTTCCATTCAAGTATATGGATAACATCTGTGCTTAGCTGATTCTAGAATTTTAAATGGAATACGAGTTATAATATCTTTATTGAGTGAATTCCAGATAAGCTGTGTATTAGTCATATTATGGAAAGGAAGTTTGAGAGACGATGAAAATCTGTACTAGCCAGAATATGTTTTCTTTTGTTAAGTTTCTTTGCAGAATTTCTGTTAAGCATGTGCAGATTTTGTTAAGCTAGTATGCAGATTTCTGTTAAGCTATTATGCAGATTTTTATCAAGCTAGTATGCAGATTTTTGTTAAGCATTAGTATAGATTTCTGATAAGTATTGTATGTGTAGATTTCTTTTGTATTCTATGCATGATTATGTGTTACATAGTTACTTTCATTTATAGATGCATACGAAAGATACCCTAACAGTATTTTGGGTTTAAGGAAAGTATAAGAAAGATAAAGAAAAGTATAAGAAAGATAAAGAAAGGAAAGAAAAAGGCCAAGGCCTTAAGTAGATCCCAAAGTCAAGACTTTAGGGATTTTGGCACACGAGGTGCTTATTAAAATGCCAAGGCATTTAAAGAAGAAGTAAATAAGATAATAAGTATTTTACTTTTAAAGGGCATGTACCGGACACAAGGTCCAAGGGATGGGCTCCAAGTTGCCCCTAGGCACAAGGCCTAGAAGTATCTTAGTAGTTTCGGGATTAGCTACCTCGATTCTTATTAAGAATGCGCGCAAAGTGGTACAATGCCGGGCCCAAAAGAAGTTTATTATTATTTTGAAGTATTAAAGTATAAGTTTTGAAACAAATGAAACGAGCTTCAAATCTGTCTAGAATTAGAAAGTTAGTTTTCTTGTTATTTGAAGCATGCAGTAGTAGTTTCAATTGTTTTCTTGCTACTAGATTATTCAGCCTGTTTAGCTTTACATGTTTAGTAGTTTTACATGTTTAGAAGTTTTACATGTTTAGTAGTTTTACATGTTTAGAAGTTCTACATGTTTAGTAGCTTTACATGTTTAGTTGCTTTACATGTTTAGTATGCTTCTTTTATAGTTTCATTCTTATGAGCATGATTAGCTATACATGTTTAGTATTTCAGTTAGCATGATTCCTTTGCTATATATGAGCATGAGTAGTTTTATATGTTAGCATTCAGTTTTAGCATGTTTTTATTTATATACATGCATATCGGGTTTTTGTGAGTAGATAGCGCTCACTAAGCTTTATGCTTATAGACTGCATTTCCTCCTACTACAGATAAAGGGAAAGAAAAGATACAGTGAAGGAAGGCGACAAGGAGATGTAAGAGGAGTGTGTGATGTGTGGACTATGGAGGTCCTTGGGACTTAGCTAAAGAACTCATTTAGTTTAAGAATTTGTTTAGTTTAATTTCTTATTAAGTTGATAAGAGAATTATGTAGTAAGAGGTCATGTTTTCGGTTTTTCATTATCTGCATGATTTGAATTATTAAACTGTGTGGTTGTGGTTAGTTTTCATTTCTTATTAAACTGCGTGGTTGATTGGAATATATCTCCAGCTGCCTGTGGCTGAGTATATTATGTTTGTATTATGGAAAATGGTTACCGGTACAGGGGAGACTCTGTCAAAATTTTTCGGTAGGGTTTTCCATGTGATTTTTAATAAACCGGTTAAGTAGAGTAGTAGATAAGTAATGGTCACTCTTAGAGAGTAGTAGTAGTAAGAAGGGTGGTCGTTACAGTTGGTATCAGAGCAGTGTTCCATTCTCCAGCATCACACACACATCAGCATCATCCTTGTCGTCTCCAAGTAAGAAAGTATTTAAATTCTTTCTTTATTCTGCTTTCCTTATTATTAACTGCAGTATAGAGTATTTGTATTTGAATGCTTAAGTAAGATAGAAGATTTTGTTTCTCTTTTCTATATTCATATATAAGTATGATTAGAAGGGTTAGAGAAGCTATCAAGCCTTTTCCTCTGCATAATTAGAGGTCAAGAAGAGGACGTCCCTGTACCGTTCGTACTGAGGACCGAGTTCAGGAGAACGAAGAGCCCAGAACCCCTGGGCCTATTCTCTCTGAAGTTGTTGCTCAACTTCAGAGACAAGTAGCTAAGCAGCAACAAGTGATTGCCAATCTGATGGTAAATCAGCAACCAGTTCCTCCCATTCCTCCAACAGTAACTGTGGAGACTCCAGGGGTAACCGAGGTTCCACCAGCTGCCCTGGGAGTCGTCACAGTACCTCAGAGACAAGAAACCTACTTGATACAGTGGCTGAAGCTGAAATCAGAAATCTTCTCATGAACGACTGAGCCCTGGGATGCCCAGGCTTGGTTCAAGACATTTGAGAGCACAATGGAGCTTCTTGACTGACCAGAAGTCGAGAAGGTTGATACCATTAAGTGTGCCTCTTTCTGCCTATCTAGAGATGTTTGTATGTAGTTGGAGCGAGTTAAGAGTAACAGAGCAGTCAACCAGATGAGCTGGGTTGACTTTGAGATAGAGTTTTACTAAGAGTTCTTCCGCCAACGGATCACCAATAAACATTATGAGGAGTTTATAGAATTTAGACCAGGTGACCTACCAGTAGAAGAAGCGGTTAAAAGATTTAACAGGCTAGCTCACCTTTGCCTAGAGTTAGTAAGTACAGTGAAAGGACGAGTCAGACTGATGCTACTAATGCTGAGACCAGAAATAACACTTAATGTGAGTAGTGAATCTCACCGACCATAGATTGGTGAAGAGCTAGTCAGCAGGGCATTAGTGAGCACTATCTGAACAGCAACAAGACACAACAAACGCAACACGAGTCAGTCAAGATAGAAGACAAGACAGTGGGGAAACAGAGACCCCAATCAAGTGATCAGAACTGGAGTATAGAAGCGGAAGAAAGACCTAAGTAGGAGGAAGTTCGGGTAGTCTGTGAGTATCCAGAGGTATTCCCAGAAGAGCTACCTGGACTACCTCCCAGCAGAGAAGTGATGAGATTTGACAAGAAGGGCAAGTTAAGTCCCCGCTATGTAGGACCCTACCTGATCACAGAAAGGATTGGGAAAGTAGCATACAGGCTGGATTTACCTTAAGACATGTCAGCAATACATAATGTATTTCATGTCTCCATGATAAAGAAGTGTCTCCACGACCCTAGCCAAGTGATTCAGCCTCAGTCAGTGTAGATCCAAGAGAATCTTAGCTATGAGAGCAGACCTACACAGATAGTGGACAGAGAAGTTAAGAGACTAAGGAATAAAGAAGTGTCACTAGTGAAGGTCATCTGGCAGAATCAGAAGCACGAGGAAGTTACTTGGGAGCATGAGGACAGCATGAGATAGAAATATCCAGAATTATTCTAAGTTCGAGGACGAACTTTTTATAAGGTATGGGGAATTGTAAAAATCCAAATTTCCTCATTTCGAGTTCTAGTAGTGGTTAAAAATATTTAGAAATGACTTAGAAATATTCTATAGATTTTTAGGGATTTTTAGAGTATTTTTATGCAATTTTTGGAGTTCGTTTGGTATTTTTACCAAAAGGGAGAAGTTTTAAAAAAATAAATAGGTTCGGCCGAGGTTCGAACCCGCTGTAACGACCCAATTTTCCCTATTTCGAGTTCTAAATGTCCTTAAAAATATTTGGAAATGCTTTTAAAATATTCTAGAGATTTTTATAAATTTTTAGAGTATTTTTATATAAATTTTGGAGGTCGTTTGGTATTTTTACAAAACGAAGGAAGTCTTGACAAAAAAATTATCAAAGCCAAGGTTTGAACCAGAAACCTCGGGTTAAGCAGAGATTCGCTTAACCAACAGACCAGCCGATTGTTTCTTAATTGAACTTACATCGAAATATATTTAAGCTATAGTTGGAACGTTTAAAATCAATTGAAATAAAAAGTGCGCGACTGAGAGATCGAAGCCGAGGCCTTTGACCCAAGCAAAACTCGCCTGACTAGCTGTGCTAGCGGCCGGTGTTAATTAAGAAAAGAGTGAATAATATTTAAGTTATAGTAATTAATAGAAATCTTAGTTATAAGAAAAGGTTTAAGTTTTTTCCCCAACCCTAAACTTTTCTCACCCGAACCTCTCTTCTCCTCTCACGCTCGCGACGGCGCGCGACGTCTCCCTTTCTCGGGCGAAAACCGCAGCACGCACCTAGGCGACTCCGGCGGCCGACGAGCTCCCTCCTCCACGGATTCTTCACAAGTCCGAGCTTCTCTCGGCAAGGAGAGCGCACGGGCACAAGAAGAGGCCGAAAGTTGCAAGTTTCCAAACCCTAGAACCTTCTTCCTCCTTCGGTTGGGGGTTCATCCGAACCCTAGGTCTTCCTCCGGTTGTAAGTCCTAAAAGCAAGGGTAAGACGCTTACTCACCTGAAGTAAGGGTAGCTCTCAAATTCGTGTTTCCTCTGGTTGTTTTCTTTGATACATGCTGCAAGGAGAGTGTGATCTAGGGTTTTTCTGCCGTGAATCACATAAAGAAGATAGAAGGGTTTTTGTTTGGTGTTTTCCTTGTGTTTCGAGTTTGCTGTGAAGTTTTTTGGGTTTAGGGCTTGTTGCCATGAGCCTAAAAAAAAAAGGAACGGAGAAGGGAAAGGTTGTATAGGTTAGGGAATTAGTCTTCTTTTCCTTTGCTTTTTGGTTTCCTGCCATGCCATAGTTCCAAGGGGAATTGTTTCCCTAGTTTTCGGATTTTGATTTGTAGGGAATTTTGGTTGCCTTGCAAAAGTTTAAGCTGTGAATTTGTTTATGCTTGTGTTGGTTGCTGCCATGACCAGTAATTTCGAATTTTGCTAGGTTGAATATGAGATCACCTCATTGTTGAGTAATCTGGGTTTGTAACCTTGCTGTGCAAATCAGTTTGGTGTTAGGAAAAGAGGACATGAACAATTCCTTAAGCTTGTTGTTCGGATTTGGGTTTGTGCCATGCAATGAGTGCATATTTCTATTTTTTATTAAGCTTCTAGTTTCTTGATGCTGCAGTAGGTGCGCACAACAAATGAAGGAATGAAGTTTCTGTTTTATTCTTCATTTGGTTCCTTAACAGTAGCTTTTATTTGTTATTAGTTGAGCATGACCAGTCCTCTTTACCATTAGAATGACATGAACAGCATGTGTTTAAGTGGTTCATTTTATGTAAGCTTTACAGATTTTAGTTTATATGCAATTAACTGGAAATGAGTCAGAATTTGCAAACCTGTTGAGAGCATGCTTTAGTGTAACATGTGTTAACTTTGATAGCAGCAGTAATTTTCCTTTAGGCTATGCTCGGTTAGAAACAAATCAACATGAGTAGATCCATTAAGTTCTGTTATATGTGTTTTCAGTTTTGGTATAAGGTTTTAAGTGTTGTACCATGTTATTTTTAGGCACTTCAGTTTAGTATGGCATGCAGATTTTATTAAATTATAATGCAGAATTTTATTAATCATTTTATTGAGTTTAAGTGCAGATTTTTATAAGTGTAGTATGCTGATTTTATTTTCTCTTTCTTTAAGATGTGCATGAACAGAATATAGCATATACATGTATATACATAGCATGTAGTTTAGACTTTCCTTGCTATAATGAGTAGTTTTAAGTGAGAAAAGACCAAGGTCTTAAATTGATCCTAAATTCCAGAAGTTTAGGATTAAAAGCACACTAAGTGTTTGAATAAATGTCAAGGCATTTTGTTATAAGAGAATTAAAGAATAACAAGTATAAGGAAGTTATAGTTAAAAAGAAAATAAGTATTTTACTTTTTAATGACATGTACCGGACACAAGGTCCATTGGGTGGGCTCCTAGATCGCCCCTAGGCACAAGATCGCCTAGAAGTACCTTAATAGTTTCGGGATTAGCTACCTCGACTCATATTAAGGATGTGCGTAAATTGGTACAATGCCGGCTCCAAGAGAAGTTGATTATTATTTTAAAGTAATAAAATATAAGTTTTGAAACAAATGAAACAAGCTTCATTTATGCTTAGAGTCAGCAAGTTTAGCTTCTTTTAATTCAAAGCATGCAGTATTAGTTTTGTTTGTTTCCTGATTAGTTATTTAGCATGATTAGCTTTATCTTCCAGCATGCAATTTTATCCTTGTGTAGCCTGATTAGCTATTAGAATTACATGAGTAGATTCTTTAGCTTTTCTTTGCTATTAGTTTGACATGAGCAGTTATGTTTATGCTTTACTTTCTTTTAGAGCATATAGTTTCTAGTTCTTTCTGTATACATGCATATTCATGTTTTTGTGAGTTAGATAGCGCTTACTAAGCAAATTTTGCTTATAGACTGCATTTCCTCTTACTGCAAATAAAGGAAAGGAAAAGATTTAGCAAGGAAGGTGACAAGGTGGTGCGGATGGTGTGTGATGTGTGGACTGTGGGAGAGATCAGGGGAATTGAGTCACACTTTATGTTTTATGTCAATAGAGATTGCTAAAGAGTTGTTTCTATTTTTCTGATGTTGCTATTGAGTCTATTCCGCATTGTTTGTTTGGTTGTTTCCACTGTTGGAGCTTTATTCATTTACCATTGCTAGATTAGTTTTTTTTAAGTTGTTGTATCTTATTACTGCGTGGTTGTGATTAGTTTTAGTCACTTATTAAATTGCGTGAGTGTTTGATATATTTCCAGCCGCCTGTGGCTGTGTATACTGTGAATGTATTGATGTTCATGGTCACCGGTACAGGGGAGACTCTGTCGAAATTTTTCGATAAGGACTCCTCGTGGTTTCGATCATACCGGTTAAGTAGAGTTAGTAGTTAAGTAACGGTCACCTTTAGAGAGTAGCAGTAGTAGTAAGAAGGGTGGTCTTTACACCCGTGACCTCCGACCCAACCCGAACCTTAAGCGAATCCGGCTGACTAAGTGCCCAAGCGGGCGGTGCTGTTTAGAAAAGATAGCAAAATATATTTAAGTGGTAGATAGTTAACAGAATATTGGAGTTATAAAAGGAGAACTTAGGTTTTACTGTGACCTAAAAACCTTTCCTCTCCTTTCTCTCTCGCGACGCGTCGGCGTTTCTCATCTCGGGCAAAAACGCAAAAGGAAGCAAGGGTTTCTCCGGCGACCGGCCAAAGGGGATTTTTCCGCGAGCTCTTCTCGGATCCGAGCTCCTCTCGTCAAGAAGGAACGGTAGGCACGAGGAAGAGGTTGAGATTTGTAAGTCTCCGAAACCCTAGAAGCATTACAAGTTCCTTTCCGGTTGTGAGTTCAAGAACACCTCAGTAAGTGCTTCTCACCTACAGTAAGGGTAGTTTCGAACTTCGATTTTTCCTTCTTTGTTCTCGGAACATGCTATACGGGATTGAGTTTTTGAATGTAAACTTTAAGTGAGATCTTTCCACAATAGCACTGGACTTAGGCTGTACATACTGGTAGGTTGAGATTCCTTCTTGCCACAGATCTTGTTTCCATGGAGAGGCTCGGTTTGCATCCATGTACAGATGTATTAGATTGAACTCTTTCTGGAAACCAGTTAGTTGGTGGCATTGCTAGAGTTATGAGCACAGTTTAGTAGTACTAGAATTTTCTCTATGAACATGTTTATGCTTGCTGGAATCTTGTGATAGCTTAGTAAATGTTGAAATTTAGTGTACAGATATATGTATGCAGGAATTTATTGTGAACAATTTTGCATGTGCTGGAATTTTAGTATTAGTTTTATTTTAGAGCATGCAAATACAGAATTTATGCTACTTTCATGAACCTGAACAACTTCTCATTTTGTGCATGTAGTCCTAGATTTTTCTGTGCCATTTAATAAGCATGAATAGCCATGAATTTTGGTGGAGTGTTTATGTGTTCCATTATACCCTTTTTGAGGATTATGAGTAGCTATAAGTAAGAAAAGACCAAGGTCTTGATAGGATTCCTAAATTTTAAGAATTGGAATCAGCAGCACACCAAGTGCTCAAAGAAATGTCAAGGCATTTTATTATAAGAATATTAAAAATAACAAGTATTTTATTTTTAAAAGGCTAGTACCCAACTTCCAAGGTTGTCGTTAACCAAATCCAGGTGACCAATTCCAAGGTCTTGTCTCTGGTAAGACTAAGGTCTTTACCCTCGTAGGACTGGTGACTAGCTACCACAGTCTCTATTAGGGAGCGCGCATTGGTACTAAGCCTGGGCCCAAGAGAAGCTTTATTATTATTTTGAAGTATAAGAGTATAAGTTTTGGAACAAACGAAATAAACTTTATATAAGTTTCAAATTCAGCAAGTTTAGTCCTTTTGGTTTCAAATTCAGCAAGATGGCTAATTTAGTTTTATTTCAACAAGTTAGCTAATTTCAGTTATAGTTTTCTTTGCTATGCGATAGGCACGAACAGCCATACATAGTGTGCATTGTAGTTTAGTTTTCCTTGCTAATTCCATGAACATGATTAGCTTTAAGTTTGGTATTTTAGCCTTGGATTTCCATGATTTCTGAACATGAACAGCCTCTGTTATTTAAGCATGCAGTTTGTACCTTACTTGCTAATCAATGAGCATGAGTAGCTTCTTATCCTGTTTTTTGGATTTTGGTGAATATGCATACTTGAGTTTTGTGATTTCTTTTAGCACTGCAAACCTTAGTTTGATTGCTACTTTCATGAAGCATTGCAGATATTAATTTTTAATTAGCAGATTTCTAGATTTCTTTGCTATTAGAATTACATGAGTAGATTTTTCAGTTTTCATTTGCTATTATTAAGCACGTGCAGCTTTTATTTGCCATGAGTTGAGCATCACCAATTTTCTTTACTATTAGATATACATGAGCAGATTTTTTAGTTTTCCTTTGCTATTAGATTAACATGAGCAGCTATATATGTTTTCTTTTAAAGCATTCAGTTTTAGATTTCTTCCAGTCACATGCATACTCGAGTTTTTGTGAGTTAATAGCGCTTACTAAGCAATTTTGCTTATAGATTGCATTTCCTCTTACTGCAGATAAAGGAAAGGAAAAGCTATAGCAAAGGAAGGCGACAAGGAGGTGTTCGATGATGTGTGATGCCAGAACTATGGGAGAGACTTGGGGCATTATTAAGTTTCTGTGTTTTAGTGGTTAAGAAACATTTGAGATTATTCTTGTTTTAGATTGCATGTTAAGATGAGTTCTATTTAGTAAGTAGATACTTTTGTGTTTGCATTGAGATATAATTCCATATGTTTCTGCTATTATGAGTTATATGTGTATGTTCTGAATTTTGGAGTATTGTATTGTATTTTAGTCCTGCCGAAGAGCATATACTCTGTCGAAATTTTAAGTTTTCTGGAAAAATTTAAGTACAGTTTGTTACACTAGTTAAGTAAGAGTTTATAGTAGTTATGTAACGGACACCTTTAGAGAGTAGTGAGAAGGGTGGTCGTTACATAATTAAGATTAGTTTTAGTTAAGATTTAATGTTTAATTTTTAATGTTTAATTTTTAATGTAAACTTCAGTTTTAAGTTTTAATTTAATTTTTAAGTTTTAATTTTAATTCAATTTAAGTTTTAAGTTTTATTTTTAAGTCAATTTAAATTTTAATTTAATTTTGAATTAATTAAATTGATCAAATTGTCCTTCTTTAAAGGAGTGTATTTAATGTTTATGTTTTTATTAATTTAAAATTTGAATTAATTAAATTATTTGAATTATATCTGTTGATTAATTTCATAATCAAAAGATACTTAATTATATCTTAGATTTGGTTTAGACTTGTAATTCAAGTCTAGATTTAATAATTTAATTATCTGCTCTTGTTTATGAATTTTATTTTTTAAAAGATTGATTTGTTTTCCTAATTTTCTAAATCTTGAATATGAAATTTTAAAGATTAAAGAATTATATTCTAAATTATTGTTTAGATTTTTATTAGTTAATTTATTTGGTTAAGCATGCATATCTAATTGTTGAGGTAAATCCAACCTAGAGTAATGATAATTATCTAATTTACTAACATGTGTAGAAAAAATTGGATTGTCATGTATAGTAAACTTACTAACATTTGCTACCCCTGGATCCTTGGGTCTTCTTTCTGGGTATTGAAGTTTGTAGTGACCCATCTTTTTACAATTTAAGCATTGGATATACTCCTTCCCTTTTTGAACTTTAGGTGTCAACTTCTCCTTTACCTCTGGTTTTGTGGTTCGAGTCTTATAGGTGGGACACTTACTTTTGTCATGCCCACTTTCACTACATTTAAAACATATTAAATGATATTTAAATTTTGAATTTTCAAATTTACCTTTAGAATCCTTGTTAGGATTCTCCTCCTTGTCCACCATCGTCTCATATTCGAATTCTGACTTTTGTTCTAACTCTAATTTAGATCCTTCCACCTCTTCTTATGCCATTAAGGCCATAAAGCTTGTTTGGTCTGATTCTGAGGATGACTTTGGGGATTCAGACTCAGATTCGAACTCTAATTTGACTTGATCCTCTAGCTCCATCGGCTCCTCGTGAAGCATGATCAACTGGATCCAAAGCTCATATGCATTCTTGTATTTTTCTAATCTACATAAAACATTGTTAGGTAAAATATTACAAATAAGTTTACTTACATTTTCATTCAATTCTGAGTCCCGAGAAGGTTTTCTCAATATCAGCCAATTATTAAAATTTAGATTTCCTAAGAAACATTTCATTCCTCACCTCCAGTAGTTGAAATCTTCTTGATTGTATGGTGGTGGTTCATGGATGCTCCGTCCTTCTTGGATAGACATTGGTATATGAAAAAAAAAAAGACAAGAAACAATGTCCAAGACTTGGTCTTGGAGTAAGCAATATGGGAGATAAAGAAATATGTGTGGGAATATATATATATATATATATATATATATATGTATATAATGATAAAATATTAAAAAATATTATTATAGATTTTTGAGAATGCGATATTTCGCTAATACCGACCAATGGTGAAAAAATAAAAATGAATTTTTCAAAAATAATTTTGGAGGGAAAAAAACGAAAGGCGTAAGGATATTTTTTTAATCCAAATGATATCTATTTTACTTTTAAAAAGAACCCCCCCCCTCCCCTTGCTTGATTGGCGGTTGCACCAATTCAGAGCGGTACCTGATCTGATACCACTTGTTGGATCAAATAATTCACTAGAGGGGGTGAATAGTGATTTAGAAAATTATCGTATAAAATCGAGTACGCAGTGAAAAGATAAAAGCGAGAATAGAACAATGCTAACACAACCAATTTTACTTGGTTTGGAGCCTTCGTTGACTCCCACTCCGAGGCCCGCACTCGTTGAGTGCTTTCGTTGGGCAATCTACTAGCAGTTCGAAAATGTGATTACTAAATTTAAGGTACAAGAAATTTGGAAAATAATTACCGACAATAGTAAAGGAAATAAAAGGCAGCACGTTATCGAAGTAGCTTCGTAGCGTCGCAGGATCACAACACAGCAGAGCAAGCGTTGAAAGATCTTGTTGTGAGTTGTTCTTTGCTCCAGGGATCACCCTCCTTATATAAGAGGCTCCTGTTGCTCGGATCCCTTCTAGGCGTCTGGAGTATGACATAGCCCAGCCAACCATAGAGCTCCACGTGGCGACGCGCGATGGTGATAAAGTTTGCATTTCGGGCGCTCGGATCCCTTCCGGGCACCGAACCTCTGTTTTCCAGCAACCTGCAAGGAAATGTTAGTCCGAGGTAAAATGCAAACCTACCCTGAAAAACAAAGTGTTAGCACAGCTTTATAAGGAATAGTAATTAGATTCTGTCTCACCGAGACCAGAATCTAGTTAAGATCTCAACTTAGAGTTCCGAAATGGTTCTAAGTTGGATGTGTGCCTAAGTTCCCTTTCCGGGAACGCGTTCTCATAGTCACTCCCCTCCAGTGACTTAACTTAACTTACCTTCCAGACGTTCGGTCAGCCCGTCGACCCGTCTGGACTTCATGCCAGCTACCCGATCAGCCCGTCGACCTAGCAACACTGAGTTAGCACAGTAGATAAAAATAGTACAGTAAACCTAGGGTTACCTCCCTAGGGTTGCCTAGCTTCACTCACCAGGACTTCCATTGCCTGGCTTCACTCACTAAGGTCTGGCTTCACTCACCGGAACTTCCTCCACCTAGCTTCACTCACCAGAACTTCCTCCACCTAGCTTCACTCACTAGGGCTCGGCTTCACTCACCGGGACTTCCACCACGTAGCTTCACTCACTAGGGTCCGGCTTCACTCACCAGGACTTCCACCACTTTGCTTCACTCACTAGGTTCAGACTTCACTTACCGGGACTTCCACTTTTCCTAACCTTTGGTTAGGACTTACCTTTGCTAGTTATCTCGTCCTAACTAGACTTCTCTCCCAAACATCAAGTCCTGTTTGGGTCAACCCTTGGTCATATTATCAAGCATCGAAACCCTAAAGGTCGATTGCACCAATAGGTTATACCTAATTGAGCATGTTAGTGGAGTTTTATGTTGTTGTTAGGCTTTTGGTTTGTAGATGATTATATTGGTGCTTTTATGTTTGTAGTAAGTATTTTATCTGAAACTGCATCCTTTGGTCTCCTTATATATAGTATCATTCACTATCTTTTTTATACGCTGAGGTGTTGTACTCACCACCCCTTATTCTTCCTTTGACTTTAAGGTTAGCAGATAGAGAATGTGTCGTGTCGTTCAGAGGTCCTGGTTATCAGTCCCACTCGATTTTGGATTTATGCTGAGTTGCTTGGTTTTTTTTTTTTTGCTGCTGATATTAATGATTTTCCTTCCGCATCGATTTTGAGTATGTTTACATGTACATGCATACATATACGCATCGGTTGTTATGAGTTTGGTGATTTTATATTACATTGATAGTTATGTTGGCTTTTATTGGTTTGATATTAGTTATGTTGCCTATGCCACTACCAATTGGGTAATGGACCAAGGCATGTATACCCATATTATCCCAGTCAATCGAGGATTAGCATATCTTGTTCCATGGGGATTTTAACCTGAATCGCTCGTATTTGGTTAGATAACCTAGAAAGTACATTTAGATATATGACCCCCAATGATGTGGAGAAGATAGAGCTAACTACTTATCACTTGCAAGATCATGACATTACTTAGTAAAAATTTTAGAAGATGACTTACGAGAGGTAGAGACAATATTTTTTCACCCTTTTGTGTATTTTGTTTTTAGGAATTCCTGAAACCCTAAGTGAGGCGACTAAAGCATAATGAACCAAAAGGCATAGTTTAGTCGACTCGTCGAAAAGTTACCCCCACCTAGTAGCTCAAGACTGGGACCACATGGTGTTCCATTTCCCCTAAAGATTTGATTCTCACATTCAAATCAGAAGATTCAAACCTTTGGTTGGTACTTGTCGGAGAGGCAGTAGACCGAACATTTATCAGTATGATAAGGGGTTCCTATTAGATCGTGAGCACGTGAGGAGAGGGGGATAAATCACGTGATTTTAAAAATATTTCTTTTCTTTTTCAAATCAAGTGTGCAGTGAAAATATAAGAAAAGAAAGTAAGACAAAGAGAAGCAAACGGTAATACAAGTTTTTTTTACTTGGTTCAAAGCCTTCGATGACTCATATTCCAAGGACCACACTAGTTGAGTGCTTTTGTTAGGCAGTCACTATAAGTTTGAAAAGATTACAAAGATTTAAGTATAATATAGGAAAAATAAAAGTATATTGACAACAAAAAAAAAATAAGATTGATCGTTGGTTGTTGGAGGAGGGTCACGAGGCCGATTTAAAAAAAAATGGAACAATTATTGCTCTAAATTGTACAGGAACATATTATACAAGTGGAGGCAGAAGAGCACCACGCCATCCGAGGTCCTTGATATAGTTTGGCAAGGTTGGAGAGTCATTTGGGTTGCCTAGCATTGACTGTCCAATTCAGCGATTGCTCAAGGCAATTACAATTCAGTGCCTGTTGGGCCGATCACCGAATCTACAAAATATACTACTAGATCTCGTTCTATTATAGAGCATGTCTCTGATTTGATAAGCTCAAAATTAAGTTATATAAAAATTTCTTACATATATTTTTTTATTAGTTTTAATGTACTTATATTTTTTACACACATACTGTTGAATTACAAAGACCTCCTACTGGTTGGGAGGTATTTAGTAAGACTCATAAGAAGAAAAATTAGTTATTTATCAATCGGTATTTCTCAATAATAAACTTAAGAATATTAATGTTCATAAATATATTTATAAAATTTATGTGAAAATTAATAAAATTATTATTTTGATGGATAAACTAATATATACTATAATTACAGAGACGTCTCAGGCAGAGGGAAGCCTTATTAGTTAATCATCCAAACATTCCTTTCTTTTTCAATTAAGTGGAAAACATTAAAGAATCAAAACCTTATTAGCTCTGTAGTTTAAGCACCGCATATGTTAGTTGCTAAAATTAATGAAATATAAATTTTCAAATGACAAATTTGTTGGGCGCTGTATTTATGTTTTATAAGCATCGCACATGTTTGTTGCTAAAACCGATAAATGCAATTTTCAAAGGACAAATTTGATGGGGGCTGTATTTATGTTTTATGTCGGATTGTCTTTTTTTAATTAAAACTCATAAATTATAAAACATTAATTGATTAGAAAAACTAATTACCTTTTTCAATAACTTTAAACTAAAATTTACCTTTTTAATCCATCATAATTCTCTTGTTTTCACTGATGATAATGTAATATTATTTTGAAAAATGAAACGAAAACGTGTACATTATGTATTTCATAAGATGTCTTTTTTTAAATTAAAACTCATAAATTATAAAACACTAACTAATTTTAAAAACTAATTACCCATTTGAATGACCATCCACTAAGTCATGATCGGTCCACAATGGTCCCTTCGTCTTTCGAGATGGTCTAGTAATTAGTACATGAAATTTGGGGTTCAAATCTTGATAAAAATCGAGGTAAATATCTCTTATATGTTAGTCATTATTCCAAAGATCAATAGTCGTTCATGATTTATTTTTTTCGTATTGATCGGGATAAATTGATAAAAATATTAGGAACAAATGTATTTATTTTTTGCAATCATGATCGATCCATAATATCTTGGCCTAGCTGAATGACTTCAATTTGGCTTATAAAATTTTATGTCACGTAGGGCTATGGCACGAGAGGTAGGTTACCTACGCGGTTGAGCCTTCAATTTGTGGGAGTCAAGTAATCAAAGTGCTCGAATTACCGAGTCAAAACTTTATTACCCATGTTAGTTGCTAAAAATTAATGACATGCAAAAAAAAAAAAAATTATGATGATGTGACATTTTTTAAGAAAAAAATGTTTTTCTTTAAAATGATTTGAAATGTAAATTTTCATTGGACAAATTTGTTAGGTTCGTTGATTCGGCAAATAAGGCAGCCCTGATGTCAGGTTAAAATTGAGAGGAACGATTGATGGAGGGGTCAAAATCAAGGTAATTGAATAATTAAATGAAATCAGCCAGATGCCCAATAGAAACCAAGTGAATATAGGGTTGGTTGAATTTATGAGGCCTAATTCTTCATTTATGGATAAGATTCTTAGCATAAATTTAGATGAATAAAGAGTCGATCAGGATTACGGGGCGCAGCTACATACTTCTTGTGGGTATAGTTTTCATCATAAATCTGAGCAGATATAGTGCAATGCCGACCGGACCTACGGGGTGTGGTTCCCAACCCATATCTCCTAGCATATAGCGACCTGACCTCATAGTCGGTCGGTTCTATGGGGCTCATCTTTCTACTTCTTATGGGCAGGAGTCCCAGCATAAATCCAGGTGGACATAGTGCTGATCGCACCTACAGGGCTCAATTCCTCACTTCTCTGGACGTGGTTCCCAGCCCATATCTCTTGGCATATAGCCGCCAGATCCCAAAGCCGGTCGAACCTCTAAAACTCGGTGTTTCACTTCTCTTGGACGTGGATCCCAGCCTACAACTCCCAGCATATAACCGTTCGACCCCAAAGTCGGTCGGATCTATGAGACTCATCTCCCCACTTTTCAGTGTTTCTTGCAAATAAGGTTCCCAGCATATACCCACACGACCCTAGAGCCAGTCGAATCTCTTAGGAGACAACATTATTAGGAAATCGCAACAAACTTATCAGAGAATAATAATTATTCACCAAAGTATATTTCCCTATTTTGACACATGCATGTAATGGAACCTTTCTCTGCAAAGAGGAGGGCCGCTGTGCAACCTCCATTACCTACATGTTCTGACACTAAATATTCTCTACTATCCGATTATTATGGAGGTTATGAGAGACGAGATAAAAAGGAGATCCACTCTGTTGGCTAGATACGCTCATTTTTAGGCTTAACGTGAGGTTACATGCGCATATACGCATCAACATTATTGTTCTACTGTTCATCTTCTCCATTTTTTCGCTTAGCTTGGCTATTATTCCGACTTGAGCATCGCAGTGCTTGCGCCAGGACCCCCTCCCTAGTTCTCTCTCTAATGTTACCTTTTGCTCTCTCGGTGGTGTGCGCAGGAAGGAGTATTGGGTGTCATATCTTCTCCAGCTCAGAGTCTATTCACAATCAACAACAGCGTGATCTCACCAGGGTACCATCCTCTTCGCTTTCAGACATGATCAAATTTGACATTGTCTGTGGGAACTTCATCTGAATTTGAAACAAGAAGATGAATGGTTCATAACAGTTGCTTTGTTTCAAGATGCCCTAGAGTTACTCGTGGTTGTCTGAGCACAAAAATTAGTGCAACAACAACAGGCAATTGTCAGGTGCCCCTGCCAAATGATTCAGTATTCTCGGTGATAGGAAATCACACCGAGCAGAGGACTAGGGTGGAAGGACCGATGGAGTTTCCTCCAGCCCCTCCTCCAACCGGTCCAACCAGGTTCCTGTACAATCGACCGTCTTCTCTCCTATACCTCCATCATTGATTGCATACCACTGGGCGTTGTTCCCCAAGCCCTTTGATGATTTGGCTCGAGTAGAGAGGCTCCAAGGGTCATCCTTTGGAAATATCCCCGTATGGGACACTCTAAGGGGAAAAGCTCTGATGACTAGTAACTCTCCGAGTGGGTTAGTATGTCATTCTCCTGAAAATATTTGAGGACAATTTGCCAAGCCATTTTCGATCTTTAGCGATCGAAGAATACCGAGGGGTAACGAACCTGGAAGACCACTTGCTTAAATTTGAAAATGCAGTCATCCTACACCGGTACACGGATAATGTTAAGTGTTGAGTGTTCCTGACCACTCTCTGGCTCCGTACAAAAATGGTTCAATCGGTTGTCGATCGGCTCCATCTACTATTTCAGGGATTTCGCAAGTTGTTCCTCTACCACTTTGCAAGTAGTCGAAGATATCGCCAGACCTCGCTTAATATGTTTGTACTTCAGTAAAGGTCGAAGGAAACACTGATGGAACATATTTAATGCTTTAATCAGATGGTCATAGATGTCCTCTCGACCACCCTAGAAATTCTAGTGAATGCCTTCTCCCAAGGCCTCACTAATGGTGATTTCTTTCGATCTCTAATCAAGAAGTCCCCGTGAAACTTCAACTATTTGCTCGGAAGGACAACCAAGTACATCAACGTGGAGGAGGTACAATCTGCCCTAAAGAATGAGGTGACTCTTCTAGCTCCGGCTGGCTCAGTCGATCGGAAACCACTGTTGGATCAAAACACATGAGAGGGGAGGGTGAATCTGTTGGGTTCGTCGGGCCGCGAAAACCGCTTTTTCGCGTCGCGGAAACCCCGAGTCACCCAAAGCCATGGATCTCGTGCAAAGATTCATAAACAAAACTTTTCGAAAAACCTTTTTCTTGTACGAGTTTGTAAAAACTTTAGATCTTCACTAAAGTTAAGATCATTACCCTTGATGCGCGCCCCACGTGAATCCCGCTCGTCCAAATGTTGCCGGATCTCAAGACCGTCAAGCGCACGGTCCTCTAGAAGTATCCACACGGACACACTAGATGAAGGTGACCAAAAACCAAGGTGTGCTAGCACCTATGTGGTTCGGCCAAGGAAGGAGGAGAGGGAGAGTGCAAGAAGAACTCTAGGAGGAAGAAGAAGGAATGAATGATGGAATAATTTCAAAATGAAAATTATTCTACACATTCAAGTGGCCGGCCACCTTCACATGTGTAACTCCCATTTCCACATTAAGTGCAATTAATGTGGAGCCATTAAAGAGTTGTAACCCCATGAGGTGGCACTCTAGGATGATGTGGATCAACACTATTGGTCCACATCTTGCCACCTCACTAAATGACATGGCAACAAGTGTAACTCCTCATTTAATGTGGGCCGGCCACATTAAATGCTATGGAGGCTTGTAACCTCCATGAGGTGGCACACATTGATGATGTGGAGCAATCCTATTGGTCCACATCTTGCCAACTCACTAGTGATGTGGCAAAAAGTCAAGTCAAACATGACTTTTTCTCTTCCTCTCAAATCAAGTCAAACTTGATCAAATCTCTCTCATGGTTGATTTAATCCAACCATATGATTCAAGCCAACTTAATATAATGAATCTAATTCATTAAATTAAGTTGATTTAATGAGTCATAATCTAAATTAGACTCATTGAATACATGAATCAATTTGAGTCCAACTCAATTAGCCCAATTTGGATTACTCTTAATCCAATATGATTCATCAAATGAATCTAATCCTCTTAGTTCATCATATGAACCAAATCTCCATCTAATTGTCCTTAGTGTGTGACCCTATAAGTTCTTGTAACGTTGGCAATGCCCTAAACCCATTTAGGAGCATAAGTAATGAGCGGTATCTAGCAACACATCATTACTACCCAAGTTACAAGAATGTCGAGATCCGACATCACCTTGTGACTACCAATTGTGACTCCTCACAAAATATGTGACATTGTCCTTCTATCCTAGACATCTAGATTGATCAATATGAGGCATAGACCGTGTCATCCTCTAATTAATCTAAATCTTGAACTCCAAGTAGACTCACTCGATCAAATGAGCTCAACATCTAATGTTGACTCATTTGGGCATGGTCATGCACTTCGTGGTCTAACTCTATCAAGAATATTGATGTCGCTCCCGTCATATGGGAGGGATAGATCCCATCTACATCACTCACATCCCTCTGCATAATTTGTTACATACCCAGTAATCGCCTTTATAGTCCACCCTGTTACGAGTGACGTTTGACGAAACCAAAGTACATAACTCCTTATGTAGGGATCCATGGTGACTTCAGGTCTAAGGACTAATAGTCATACTAATAGCCACATGAGAAAGTATATGACACTCATATAACGATCCATGATACTTTCTCATGGCGGGTCATTCAGTATACATTCTCCAATGTATACCCATGTGTCAGCTTGATATCTCTATATCCATGACTTGTGAGATCAAGTCATCGAGTTGACCTACATGCTAGTCTTATTGCATTAACATTGTCCCTGAATGTTAATACTCGACTAGGAATGATTTAGAGTAGTGTTTCCTATATCATCTCACTATCGATTCAACTAATCGATTGATATAGGTATGAACCTTCTACTCAAGGACGCTATTATACTTAGTCTATTTGGCACTAATACAAATAAGTATAATAACCAAACAAATGTCTTTATTAATATACAAGAATATGATACAATGAGTCCATACAATCATCAAATGATTGGCTCTAGGGCTCTAACTAACAATCTCCCACTAGCACTAGTGCCAATCAGTATAGGCTCTAAGGCCTAATGACCTAGTGTGACCATCATGCTTTCTCTGTGCCAAAGCCTTGGTCAAGGGATCTGCGATGTTAGCCTCTGTAGGTACTCTGCAAATCTTCACATCTCCTCTATCGATAATCTCTCGAATGGATGCGCCGTAGTATGTGCTTGGTCCGGTGTGAGCGAGGTTCCTTCGTCTGCTATAGCTCCATTGTTGTCACAATAGAGCTCAACTGGTCACCGATGCTAGGAACCACCCCAAGTTCGATGATGAACTTGCGGATCCAACGCCTCCTTTGCCTCGATGCGAATATACTCACCTCTATTGTAGAATCACTCATGTCCCGCTTGAACTCTTCCACTCACAGACCACCATTTAAGCAAAACACGAACCCTGACTGCGATCGGTAATCATCCTGATCGGTCTGGAAGCTGGCATCACTGTAACCCTTTACAGTTAGCTCATCATTGCCTCCATATATCAAGAAATATTCTTTAGTCCTTCTCAAGTACTTAAGAATATTCTTGACTGCTATCGAGTGACTTTCACCTGGATCTGACTGTTATCTGCTCGTCATGCTCAACGCATACGAGACATCAGGTCGAGTACATAGCATGACGTACATGATCGATCCTATGGCTGAGGCATAAGGGATCTGATCCATGCGGTCTCTCTCCTCTCTAGAAGAGGGACTTTGAGTCTTCGAAAGACTCACGCCATGTGACATCGGCAGAAATCCCTTCTTGGAGTTCTGCATGGCAAACCGAAGGAGTACCTTGTCAATGTATGTACTCTGACTTAGGCCAAGCAATCTCTTAGATCTATCTCTATAGATCTGTATCCCTAGAATGCGGGATGCCTCACCTAAGTCCTTCATTGAGAAGCAACTCCCTAGCTAGGTCTTGACTGACTGAAGCAAAGGGATGTCCTTCCCAATGAGTAGTATGTCATCCACATACAATATGAGAAGACAACTATATCCCCTACAATCTTCTTGTAGACACAAGGCTCATCTTCGTTCTTGATGAAACCAAACTGTTTGATTGCATCATCAAATCGAAGATTCCAACTCCGAGAAGCTTGCTTTAGTCCATAAATGGACCTATGCAGCTTGCATACTCTGCTAGTATGCTTTGGATCTACAAAACCCTCAGGTTGTGTCATGTACACATCCTCGAGTAGGTTTCCATTCAGAAACGCGGTTTTGACGTCCATTTGCCATATCTCATAGTCATGGTAAGCTGCAATAGCAAGCATGATCCGAATGGACTTAAACATCGCTACTGGAGAAAAGGTTTCATCATAGTCAATACCATGAATCTGCTTGAAACTTTTAGCTACCAAGCGACCCTTATAGATAAGTCCATCCATGTCAGTCTTTCTTTTAAAGACTCACTTACACCCAATGGGTTTTACCCCTTCAGGTGGATCAACCAAAGTCCATACTTGGTTGGTGTACATGGAATCCATCTCGGATCTCATGGCCTCTAGCCATTTCTCAGAATCTGGTCTCGTCACAGCTTCTTGATAGGTGGTAGGCTCATCCTCTATGAGTACAACGTCATCATGGTCAGACAAGAGAAATGAATATCTCTCAGGCTGACGACGTACCCTATCAGACATGCGAAGAGGTATGTCTACTTAAACCGGTTGTTGTTTCTCAACTCTTTGTGGAACAACATCATCCACAACACTTTGTGGTTCCAGTTCAATTTCCATCGAGGCATCAGTGCTATTGTTCGCATCTTGAACTTCTTCAAGATCGAACGTGCTCCCACTAGTCTTTCTAGAAACAAAATCCCTTTCTAGAAAGACCCCAATCTTTGTCACAACTACCTTGTGCTGACTGGGAATGTAGAAGTAATATCCCTTAGTTTCCTTGGGATATCCGATGAAATAGCACTTGTCGGATTTGGGTCCTAATTTGTCTGAGACTTGACGTTGTACGTAAGCCTCACAACCCCAAATCCTCATGAAAGACACCTGGGCATCTCTCCAAGTCCATATCTTATATGGTGTCTTTATCACGGCCTTGGATGAAACTCGGTTGAGAATGAAAGCTGCCGTGTCTAGAGCATATCCCCATAGATATGTCGGAAGATCTGTGTGACTCATCATAGATCGTACCATATCTAATAAGGTATGATTTCTCCTTTCGGATACACCATTCCACTGTGGTGTTCCAGGAGGAGTGAGTTGAGATAAAATCTCACACTCAGCTAAGTAGTCACGAAACTCATGGCTTAAGTATTCACCACCTTGATCTGATCGAAGTATCTTAATACTCTTGCCAAGCTGGTTCTGTACTTCATTCTTGAATTCTTTGAACTTTTCAAAGGATTCAGATTTATGTGTCATCAAATACACATAACCATATCTACTGAAGTCATTAGTAAATGTGATGAAGTACCTATAACCGCCTCTAGCAGCGACATTGAAAGGGCCACATACATCACTATGTATGAGTCCTAACAAATCAGTCGCTCTTTCACTGTGCCCACTAAAAGGAGTCTTGGTCATCTTGCCTCGTAGGCATGACTCACATATCTCATATGATTCAAAATCAAATGAGTCCAGCAAACCATCCTTATGGAGCTGGGATAAGCGCTTGTCATTTATATGACCTAAGCGACAGTGCCAGAGATAGGTGTGGTTCATATCGTTCGATTTGAACCTCTTGGTACTAACGTTATAGATAGGGCTCTCTAGATCTAGAATATAGAGTCCGTTTATCAAAGGTGCACTACAATAGAACATATCGTTTAAATAGACAGAACAACATTTGTTCTTTATTATAAACGAGAATCCTTTCTTGTCCAAACAAGAAACTGATATAATGTTCTTAGTCAAGGCAGGCACATAACAACAATCATCTAATTCTAATACAAGCCCAGAGGGAAGAGATAGATGATAAGTTCCTACAGCAATAATAGCAACTCGTGCTCCATTGCCTACTCGTAGGTCTATCTCACCCTTCATCAATGCCCTGCTATTCCTCAGCGCTTGTACATTAGTATAAATGTGCGAAGCACATCTGGTATCTAATACCCACGATGAAGAAATAGAGAGGTTGACTTCTATAACATGTATACCTGAAGTAGAAATCTTATTTCTCTTCTTCTTAAGATCTTCCAGGTATTCTTTGGAGTTCCTCTTCCAGTGCCTTGCTTGTCCTTGATATAGGTGACAAAGATGCTCAACCATATCGTAAGCGCCCATCAACTCATGTTGCTTCTGAAGCTCAGAGTTCATGGTCGCGAGTATAAGACAGGACACATCTAATGCGTCATCTTGATGCTTCTTGTAAGCATCTCGGTCTGCTCGCGTGGCAGTGGCAGGAGGAGCCTCCGGAATGGGCTGCTCCAGAACGTACAGTTTACGTTCCTGAGTGAGAACAATTCTCAGGTTCCTGTACCAGTCCAGGAAATTTGCTCCGTTGAGCTTGTCCTTCTTAAGAATAGATCGCAGGGAGAAGGAATTCGTGTTCGACGTCATGGTTATCTACAACAGAAAATTTGCAGAAATAAATATCATATTCTTTTAAAATCATTTAATTAGGCCTTTAACTAAATGATGCTCCCACTGAATACTATAATTCTTGTGGGACAAGATCCACATCATACTAACCCTTGAGTTAGCTTTGGCTAATACGCCCAAGGTTTAGTATGATCGGTAGGTAACGATTACCAATTACATCTCTATGCAACTCTTGTTTATACAATCAAGATCCATATTTATATTAAAACTCGAGTTAGCTTTGGCTAATACGCCCGAGAGTTAATATAAACGTGATTTTGTCCTACCTTTCCAACTATTGGAAGAATGCCTATAGTTGACTCGATCCAACCGAGTAACTAGGAATACTCAATCTAATTGAGTTTGTATTCACCCATGCGTTGATAGGCGGGACCAAGATTGTCCCTCCGTACCCTACCAAGATAATATGCTTTGGCAGATTCAACAATACATGTGATCGAGGTAGTGATAGATATCACGGCACGGTTAGACATTTAGAGTTGGTTCGATCTAGATCTAATCTAATCGAGAAGGATGCATCTTGTGCACGACTTAGATCTAATCTAATCGTAAGGGTGCATCATGTGCACGACTTAGATCTAATCTAATTGTTAAGGCACTAATTAATTAATTAATTATTAAACATGCATCAGATACATAACAATTAATTAATTAATCTATTTGTGATTTAGTCATGACCCTACTACGATCTTCTCAAGCCAATGAGAAGATCGAATGGTCAACCTAGGGTCAACAGCTTCTCCAAGCTCCTCCCTTTGACCACCTTGTGTTGCTCGTGCCCGCCTCGGAACTCCGTCTCGTGTGGACCCTCCACCGCTCCAATTTGTACATTACAATTTGAAACTCGAGTTACATTCGAGTCTAAATCTAATTTACAACCAGAATAAGAGAAAGGCACGACGCGCAGGCCGTGAAAAAAAAAATAAAAATACAGCACACACAATCATATGACGGCACACATACCGTATTATGAATTACAACACAAATCCAATCTTATTGGGTATTTTGGGCCATGACTATCACAAATTAATATATAATTCAAAATTATATATTTTTCATAATTTTTCTGTAATTTTAAAAATAATTTTTACAATTTTTATGAGTAAAATTTCCCGGCGGTCCCGTTTAGCGGTTTCGGGCGCAATCGCGGAACGGATCCCCTTGCGGGGCCCAGGGGCAGCACCCCTACCCGCGATCTAACCATCGCGAGGGTTCCTTTGTGATCCAACAGCGCCTAAACCCGCTGTCCCAAAACGATTTGGGTCGAGACATTGCCGTTTCGGAAAAATTAATCATAAAAACTCTAAAAACTCAATTTTTACAGAAAATCACAGAAGGTATATTTTTCATAAAAATACAAATGAACTCGTACAAGTCTTTGCACGTAGCTCTGATACCACTGTTGGGTTCGTCGGGCCGCGAAAACCGTTTTTTCGCGTCGCGGAAATCCCGAGTCACCCAAAGCCATGGATCTCGTGCAAAGATTCGTAAACAAAACTTTTCGAAAAACCTTTTTCTTGTACGAGTTTGTAAAAACTTTAGATCTACACTAAAGTTAAGATCATTACCCTTGATGCGCGCCCCACGCGAATCCCGCTCGTCCAAATGTTGCCGGATCTCAAGACCGTCAAGATGCGGTCCTCTAGAAGTATCCACACGGACACACTAGATGGAGGTGACCAAAAACCAAGGTGTGCTAGCACCTATGTGGTTCGGCCAAGGAAGGAGGAGAGGGAGAGTGCAAGAAGAACTCTAGGAGGAAGAAGAAGGAATGAATGATGGAATAATTTCAAAATGAAAATTATTCTACACATTCAAGTGGCCGGCCACCTTCACATGTGTAACTCCCATTTCCACATTAAGTGCAATTAATGTGGAGCCATTAAAGAGTTGTAACCCCATGAGGTGGCACTCTAGGATGATGTGGATCAACACTATTGGTCCACATCTTGCCACCTCACTAAATGACATGGCAACAAGTGTAACTCCTCATTTAATGTGGGCCGACCACATTAAATGCTATGGAGGCTTGTAACCTCCATGAGGTGGCACACATTGATGATGTGGAGCAATCCTATTGGTCCACATCTTGCCAACTCACTAGTGATGTGGCAAAAAGTCAAGTCAAACATGACTTTTTCTCTTCCTCTCAAATCAAGTCAAACTTGATCAAATCTCTCTCATGGTTGATCTAATCCAACCATATGATTCAAGCCAACTTAATATAATGAATCTAATTCATTAAATTAAGTTGATTTAATGAGTCATAATCTAAATCAGACTCATTGAATACATGAATCAACTTGAGTCCAACTCAATTAGCCCAATTTGGATTACTCTTAATCCAATATGATTCATCAAATGAATCTAATCCTCTTAGTTCATCATATGAACCAAATCTCCATCTAATTGTCCTTAGTGTGTGACCCTATAGGTTCTTGTAACGTTGGCAATGCCCTAAACCCATTTAGGAGCGTAAGTAATGAGCGGTATCTAGCAACACATCATTACTACCCAAGTTACAAGAATGTCGAGATCCGACATCACCTTGTGACTACCAATTGTGACTCCTCACAAAATATGTGACAGAATCACGTGTATTAAAAAAAATATTTTTGTTTTCCTTTTTAAAGAAAGTGTACCAAAAATTAAAAAAAAAATAGAAACTAAAAGCAAACAAGACTCGATCGGTTTACTTGGTTCGGAGTCTTTGTCAACTCCTACTCCAAGATTCATGATCCCTCTGACCATATCAATGGATAATCTACTATAAACCTCTTCCGAAACTGCTGAAAGAGGGAATAGAATACAAGTATAAAAAAGGAAGCTATAACCGTCTACACTTTTCTTTTAGACAGTAAAGTGAATTACTTTAATTAAAGTTACCAACACGAATAATTTAGAGGTGGGAGAGCTCGTGTGTCAGTGTTGGCCTGCCAGCAGCGGTCAGATGTCTCAGAGCAGTAGCGAGTCGTTGAAGCTTATAAATGAGTTATATTGAATGCTCGGCCGAACGCTCCTTTTATAGGCTGTTGAGGGTGCCTCAAATCCTCATTAGAGGCACCTCAAGTGCAAAAATAATCCCCAAAGTCTCAAACTCGGTCACTTCCGCCAACTTCAATTTCTATCTGCACGAGCGCACCTCCAAGCTCTTTAAGGCACCTCTGAGGCGCTTCCAACACCTCCAGGGCACCTCCCAGCCACGAAACCTTATTTGTAACCCTTATTTCTTCAAGGGCGCCTCAACCCTATTTAAGCGCCTTCCACGCAGATCCGAGGCACCTTCGATCCATGCTCTAGGGCACTTCCAAACACATGGGAGGTGTCTTAGCGCCTTTCAGCGCTGGTCTTCAACCAAGGTAGTCGAGGCGCCTCCACTCAAATAGGAGGTGCCTCGGATCACTATTCACCCAAGGCTTGAGGTACTTTTCACCCCTGTAGAATGCGTTAGTCCAAAAATAATGTGTAACTTGTAAAATAGAGTTATCACAATATGCAATAGTATTATTGATTAGATCCTATCTTACCAAGACCAGAACTTCCCCTTGCCTAATCTCTAATTAGGATTTCTCAGTAGACTTCTCACCTGTCTAACCTTCTATGAGGACTTATCTTTGCTAGTCATCTAGTCCTGACTAGAATTCTCTCTTCCAAACATCAAGTCATGTTTAGATTAACCTTTAGTCAATATAATCATACTTGGGTATATTGTTAAACATCAAAACCCTAGAGGTCAATTGCACCAACAACCACCACCACCTCCAATGCACCCCTGAGATCCTTGGCCGAACCCTCCTCTAGATTGGTTGCTTCTTGAAAAGCACCGACATTTTTGTGAATACCATCAATCTCATCATCATGATACTAATGAATGTCATCAGTATGCCAAGAGGTTCCGTTGAATGGAAGATTTAGGAGAAGTGAATAAAGGATCATCCTAGCTCCCCTCTCGAGGATCTCCTTTAAGAACATAGTGGGAAGAGTCTAATTGATGTTCAGACCAAACATCCCGATCGACATCTTCACGAAGAGTCCGACCGTCATCTCCAAGTAAAAGTCGATTGGCGAAAATCAAAATGGGCAACGTCCACTTGGAAAGGAAAGTCCGATCGACAAAAGTCGAAATGAGCATCTGATCAGAAAGCCCAGGCAAGACCAGTTTCAATTAGTAGTCCACTCAGTAGCCCCGATCGGCAACTCATCCATATCAAGTGGCCCATTCTTCCCTATTTGACAGCTTGAGATTATCTGCTTAGACCGGCTCAACGGATAAGTCTAAAATTTGAATTTTATATTTTAAAATTTAAAATATATCTCTATTTTAACCATGTAGAGAATTCAAAAGCCAAGGCATTCGGTTGATACACTGTGCCTCCAAGCTCTCCATGGCATTCAGGTCATACACCGTGCCTCCGCACTACAAGGCATTCGGGTCATACACCATGCATCCAAGCTCCAAAGCATTTGAGTAATTCACCATGCCTCCAAGCTCTAAGACATTCGGATCATACAACGTGCCTTCTCTCTTTAAGACATTCAGGTTATATACTATGCCTCTGCTTTTCAAGGCATTTAGGTCATGCACCGTGCTTCTAAGCTCTAAGACATTCTGGTCATACACCATGCTTCCTCCCTCCAAGACAATCAGGACATACACCGTGCCTCACAACTCCAAGGTATTCGGGTGATACATCGTGCCTCCAAGCTCTAAGGCATTCGGGTCATACATCGTCCTCCAAGCTCTAAGGCATTCGGGTCATACACTGTACCTCCAAGCTTCAAAGCATTCGGGTCATATACAATGTCTCCGCTATCCAAGACATTCAGGTGATACACCATGCCTCCACTCTCCAAAGAATTTAGGTCATACACTGTGCCTCCAAGCTCCTAGGCATTCAGGTCATACACCGTGCCTTAGCTCTCTAAGGCATTCGGTTCATACACCGTGCCTCCCAATTTTAAGGCATTCGGGTCATACTCCGTACCTCCAAGCTCCAAGGCATTCGGGTCATACACCATGCCTCTCACATCGCGCTTCTAGTCTCCTAGGTTAAATCTCAAACTCTTAAGCCACCCAACCGAGTTATAAGCGAGTCTGCCCTTGTGCCTGTGTCCTAAACTCTCGTGCTGCCTAACCGAGTTATAAGCGAGTCTGCCCTTGCGCCTATCCCAGACTCTCATGCTGCTCGACCAAGTTATAAGAGAGACTTCTCTCACGCTTGTTCCAGACTTTCAATCCACCCGGCCGAGTTATAAAAGAGTTTACCCTCGTGTCTATGTTCCAAACTCTCGTGTTGCTTGGTCGAATTATAAGCAGCCTGCTCTCATGCTTGTCCTAGATTCTCATGCCACTCGGTCGAGTTATAAGCGAGCCTACTCTTGTGCTTGTCCCAGACTCTCGAGCCACTCGGCCGAGTTATAAGCTAGTATACTATCGTGCACAAGTTTCAAACTGTCGTGCCGCTCGACTGAGTTATAAGTGAGCATGCTCTAATGCCTAAGTTCCAGACTCTCAAACCGCTCAACCGAGTTATATGCGAGTATGCTCTCATGCTTATGTCCCAAACTCTTTAGCCACTTAGCTAAGTGATAAACGAGTCTGCTTTCAAGCCCAAGTGCCCGACTCTCGAGCAGCATGGCCGAGTTACATGCGAGCCTGCTCTCACGCTCAAGTTCCAAACTCTCAAGCCGCTTGGACGAGTTAGAGGCGAGCCTGCTCTCGCTCTCAAATTCCAAACTCTTGAGCCGCTCAGCCGAGTTATAAGAGAGCCTACCCTCTTATTCAAATTCTAGACTCTTAAGCCTCTTCACAAGTTCCAGACTCTCGTGTCGCTCGGCTAAATTATAAGTGAGCATGTTCTCACACCCAAGTTCCAGACTCTCGAATCACTCAATCGAGTTATAAGCGAGCATGCTCTTATACCTATATCCCAAACTCTTGAGCCGCTCAACCGAGTTATTGCTAGCTTTCTCTTGCGCCCAAGTCCCAAACTCTCGAGCTGCTCGACCGAGTTATAAGCGAACCTATCTCGTGTTCAAGTTCCAAACTCTCGATCCGCTTGATCAAGTTATAAGTGAGCCTATTCTCATGTTTAAATTCCAGACTCTCAAGCCGTTCGACAAAGTTATAAGTGAGCCTTCTCTCGAGCTCAAGTTTTAGACTCTTGAGTTGCTCGGCCAAATTATAAGTGAGTCTGCTCTCGTACTTAAGTTTCAGACTCTCGAGCTCCCCTGCTGAGATATAATCGTGCCCAAATCTCATACTCTCAAGCTGCCTGGCTAAGTTATAAGCAAGCCTTCTCTCACGCTCAAATTCCAGATCCTCGAGCGGTTCGGTCGAGTTATAAGCGAGTCTGCTATCATGCTTAAATTCCAAACTCTTGAGTCGCTTGGCTGAGTTATAAGTGAGCATGTTCTCACGCTCAAATTTCAAACTCTCGAGTCGCACAACTGAGTTATAAGTGAGCCTGCTCTCGCGCTCAAGTTCTCGACTCTCTTGTAGTGAAGTTCAAACTCTCGAGCTACCCGCCCGAGTTATAAGCAAGTCTGCTCTCACACTCAATTCCATCGAGTCGCTAGGCCAAGTTATAAGCTAATTTGCTCTCGATCTCAAATTATAGACTCTCAAGTAGCTTAATCGAGTTATAAGCGAGCTTGCTCTTGCGCCTATATTCCAGACTCTCGAGTCGCTCAGCCGAATTATAAGAGAGCCTGCTCTCGTGCCCAAATTCTAGACTCTCGAGCCGCTCGGTCAAGTTATAAGTGAGCCTACTCTGGCGCTCAAGTTCCAAACTCTCGAGCCGCCTAACTAAGTTATAAGGGAGCTTGCTCTCGCGCTCAAGTTCCAGACTCTCAAGCCGCCCAACCGACTTATAAATGAGCCTACTCTTGCGCAAAAGTTCCAGACTCTCGAGCCTCCCAGCCCAGTTATAAGCGACCTCGCTCTCGCTTTCAAGTTCCAGACTCTTGAGTTACTCGGTCGAGTTTTAGAGAGTCTGCTCTCGTACTCAAACTCTAGACTCTCGAGCCACTCGGCCAAGTTATAAACAAACATACTCTCATACTTAAATTCCAGACTCTCGAGCCGCTCAGCCGAGTTATAAGCGAGCTTGCTATGGTCCTCAAGTTTTAAACTCTCGAGGAGCCTGGCTGAGTTATAAGCGAGTCTACTCTCGCGCCCAAGTTCCAGACTCTCGAGCCACCCAGCTGACTTATAAGCGAGTCTACTCTCGCGTAAAAGTTCCAAACTCTTAAGGCGCCCGACTGAGTTATAAGTGAGCCTGCTCTTACACTCAAGTTCTAGACTCTTGAGCCGCTCGGTCGAGTTATAAGCAAGCATGCTCTTGTGCTCAAATTCTAGACTCTCGAGCCGCTCGGCTGAGTTATAAGCAAGCTTGCTCTCGCGCTTAAGTTCCAGACTCTCGAGCTGCCGGGTTGAGTTATAAGTGAGTCTGCCCTTGAGCTCAAGTTTCAGACTCTCAAGCCGCTTAGCCGAATTATAAGTGAGCCTGCTTTCATGCTCAAGTTTCAGACTCTCGAGCTGTTCGATCGAGTTATAAGTGAGTCTGCACTCAGCCCAAATTCTAGACTTTCGAGCTGCTGGGCCAAGTTATAGGCGAGCCTGTTCTCACATCCAAATTCCAAGACAAGTTACCATGCTTGCTCGAGTCAGTAGCCAATTAAGCTTCACTCACATAATCCGGTGGACACACATTAACATAACATCAAGGAAGAGTGGTAAAGGTAATTGAGAGGACCGGTTGATGTGGTGGTGAAAGTCAAAGTAATGGGGTAATCAAACGAAGATAGTCAAACGCCCAGCATAAGCTCGGGTGGATATAGGGTCAGCCGGATCTACAGGGTCCAGCTCTCCACTTCTCATGGGTAAGGCTTCTAGCATAAACTCGGTAGGACAAAGAGGTGGCCAAGACTACAAGGTGTAGCTCCACACTTCTTATGAGTATAGTTCCTAGTATAAACTCGGGCACACATATTAGTGCCGACCGGACCTACGAGGCTTAATTCCTCACTTCTCCTCGGCGTAGTTCCCAACCCATATCTCCTGGCATATATTTTCTTGGCGTTAAAGCAGGTCAAACCTACGGGGCTCATATCCCCATTTCTCATGGGCAGGACTTCCAGCATAAATCCGGGTGGACATAGTGCCGACCGGACCTACGAGCCTTAGTTTCTCACTTCTCCTGGGCATGGTTCCTAGCCCATATCTCCTTGCATATAGCCGCCCGGCCCCAAAGCCAGTCAAACCTCCAAAGCTCGATGCTTCACTTTGTTGGGACTTTCGGGCCAAAAAAATCACTTTTTGCGTTGCGGAAACCCTGAAGTCTTGCCACCGGATCCGTGCGAAGATTAAAATAAATTCATGTACTTGTTTCTATCCTAGATCTAATCTAGATCTACATGGTAGAGATTTTATACCTTTGATGTGAAACCCTTCGCTTATCCCGCTCGTCCAAGGTTGTCGGATCTCGAGAGTGTCAAGTGAACACTCCTCTATATGTATCCACACAAACAACGAAATGGAGAAAAGACACTAGAGTGTGCTAGCACTCTTTGTGGCTCACGACAATGGAGGAAGAGGGAGAGTAGAGAGGAAGAGATGAGGAAGAAGAAGGAGTGAATAAGCACACAATTGCATTCACTTGCAATCAAGTGGCCGACCACTTCATGGAGAGGTTATAAACCTCTATAGGATACCAAGAGTCATGGATCTTGGTCTCCCTCATAAGGTGGCACACACATAAGCCAACCTTGATGATGTGGAACATCATCATTGGCCTACCTTATGCCAACACACAAATGATGTGGCATTGGTCAAGTCAAACTTGACCTTTCATCTTCCCTCTCAAGTCAAGTCAAACTTGACCTCTTATCTCCCATGGTTGATCAAATCTAACTATTGATTCAAGTCAATTTGATTTAATGAATCTCTATTCATTGAATTAAATTGACTCAATGAGTCCAAGTCTAAATTAGACTCATTTAACACATGAATCAAATTGAGTCTAACTCAATTAGTTTAATTTAGATTACTCTTAATCCAACTTGGTTCATCACATGAACTTAATCCTCTTGGTTCATCAAATGAACCTAATCTCCATCTAATTGCCCTTTGTGTGTGACCTTATAGGTTCTTGTAACGTTGGCAATGCCCCTAAACTCATTTAGAAACATAAGTAATAAGCGGTATCTAGCAACACATCATTACTGCCCAAGTTACAAGAATGTTGAGATCCAACATCACCTTTGTGACTACTAATTGTGACTCTCACAATATGTGACAATGTCCTTCTATCCTTGACATTTAGATTGATCAATGTGAGGCATAGACCGTGTCATCCTCTAATCAATCTAAATCTTGAACTCCAAGTAGACTCACTCTAATCAAATGAGCTCAATATCTCATATTGACTCATTTGGGCATGACCATGCACTTAGTGGTCTCACTCTATCAAGAATAATGATGTCACTCCCGTCATATAGGAGGGATAGATCTCATCTACATCACTCACATCCCTCCACATAATTTGTTACATGTCTAGTAATCACCTTTATGGTCCACCCAGTTACGGGTGACGTTTGACGAAGCCAAAGTATGCAACTCCTTATGTAGGGAACCATGGTGACTTCAGGTCCAAGGACTAATAGTCATACTAATAGCCACATGAGAAGGTATATGACACTCATATAACGATTCATGATACTTTCTCATGACGGGTCATTCAGAATACATTCTCCAATGCATACTCATGTGTCAACTTGATATCTCTATATCCATGACTTGTGAGATCAAGTCATCGAGTTGACCTACATGCTAATCTCATCGCATTAACATTATCCCTGAATGTTAATACTTGACTAGGAATGATTAAGAGTAGTGTTCTCTATATCATCTCACTATCGATTCAACCAATTGATTTATATAGATAAGATCCTTCTTCTCAAGGACGCTATTATACTTAGTTATTTGGTACCAATATAAGTAAGTATAATAACCATAAAGAAATGCCTTTATATACATAGGAATATGATACAATGAGTGCATACAACAATCATCATATGATTGACTCTAGGGCTCTAACTAACATACTTCTCCTAGATGTAGCTCCTAGCCTACAACTCCCTGCATATAGTCGTCCGGCCAAGAAGCGGTCAGATCTATGAGACTCAACTCCCTACTTTTCAATATTTCTTACAAACAAGGTTCCTAGCATATTCCACGCGACCATAGAGCCAGTCGGATCTCTTAGGAGATAATATTGTCAGGGAATCACAATAAATCTATTAGAGAATAATAGCTATTCACTAGAAAATGTTCCTCTATTCTGACATATGCGTGTAATGGAACTTTCCTCTGCATAGAGGAGGGCCGCTATGCAACCTCTATTACCCGACATATTCTAACATCAAACCTTCTCTGTCGTCTCATTATTACGGAGATTATGAGAGGTGATATAAAAAAGAGTTCTCTCCATTAGTCAAGTACGCTCATTTTGATACTTTACACAAGGTTACACATCCACACATGCGTCAATATTACTATTCTACTGTTTATACTGTTTATTTTCTTCAATTTTTTCGCTTAACTACTATTCTAATTAGAGATCCCTTCACAATTCTCATTCTAATATTTCCCTTTACTCTTTCAATAATATTCATAAGAAAGTGTACTGATTATCATCTCTTCTCCAGTTTAAAGCCTATTCACAGTTAACAACAGATTTCACTAGCACACCATCCTCTTTGCTTTGAGACATGTCAGTTGTATTTAGATTTTATATTCAAATATTGAAACTCATAAACTGGAGAGGAAGTTGATGTACTTTATGATTGAAAATAATATTTTATAATATTGAATAAGACAGTATAAAATAGATGTAATATAATTGAACCTACAATATATCGAACATAATTTTTTTTTAAAATCTATGAAAGTTTATGTATCGGACTATTATTTTATTAAAACTCATAAATTATAAATTATAATTAATTAGAAAAATTAATTACCTTTTTCAACAACTTTAAAATAAATTTTACCTTTTTAATCTATCATAATTCTTTTATTTTCACTGATAATTTAATATATTTTGTTTTTTGTTTTTTTTAAGAATATAAAAAAAATTGTATTTAAACAAACTATTTTTTATTAAAACCCATAAATTATAAAACACTAATTAATTAAAAATAATAATTACCTTTTTCAATAATTTTAAATAAATCATATTTCATCTCTGACTTTCACTGTGATACGATGATGAAGAGGGACTCCATCAGTGAGTCAAAATAAAAAAAAACAATAGATGTAGAGATCAAAGTCAGAATAATCAAAGGTCCTAGCCCATGAAACAAATCAATTAAGCCAAGCGACGTCATTATCTATCTGGTTGAGCGTAACCATCCGATCAACCCCCAGTTGGGCCCGAACAGCTACTCCAGGAAAGTCTGTGACTAAGGTAGATAGCCAAGCAGCAACTCCTCCGGATTGCTACTCCCGAGCAGGAGACATGTCCGATTGGATAAAGGATAACCCTTAGACAACAGTATAGTCGAACGGAAAGCAGGATAATGGTTCTGTGCATTACGTCCAGACGGGGATTACCCGGCCAAGCAGTGGTCGTTTGACTGCATGTGTACCTACTAACTGCCTCATCATATCCTTTTGGAAGTTTGTATTGTTGATAGTAGAGCATGCCCATCAGATAAATCGTACATTAGAAACTTCCAGGCTGTCACATCAGAGAGTTACATGGCTACTTAAGAAATGGTGTTAGGGATACTCTGTGACTTGTCTTTTCTTAAAACACCTAGGAAAACATGTCTATGTTTTGAGATGTGTGCACGAGCACTACAGTAACACTACAAAAGAGGATTTCCATCGACAGGCAGAAGTATGTGCAACTTCGTTTTTTACACGCTCTTGCTACAATTCTCTATTTTTCTACTCATCGGAAATTGACTTGAAAGTTGGAGGGTCATCGCCGAGAATCTCATCTCGGTCCAGCACTAACGACTTTGCATTGCAAACTTGTGTGAAGTTTTCGCTTTATCAACTTTTCAATCATATTCCTAATTTATCATTATCTCCGTTTTCAGGTAGGATTACAGTGATAATGCAATATTTTTTTTAATTCTTTTTGAAGAATGTAAAAAAATTGTACATTGTGCATTTAATAAAAAAATAGAAAATAAATAATTTCGCGAGGTCTAATAAGTCTATATAAACGTCCTGACTCTCATCGTAACAATCCACACTTAGTCTTCATCATCGATCATCTACGCTTGACTGATCCAACGATGTTGAAGCATGCAGTTCTTCCACCGTACCTCCTCTTCTTCCCTCTCCACCCCTCCCTCCCCGGCGCTGGAGCCTCCAGCGTCGTACCCTTCAGCCAACAACGGCAATGGCGGCGCCAGCGCCGCCAGAATAACAGAGACAATAACAACAAGGTGCGCCGCGCCGTGTCCTCGTTGTTGGAGCAACCAACCATCGTGATCGAGTCGACACGGGTCACCGGCCTGCTGACGATAGGAGGAGTGTTTGAGCCAATGGAGACTACGCAGTCGGGGGAGTCTTTGTATCGGCCGGCTCTGCAGCTCATTCTCCTCAGCGATGACCTTGACCGTACGTGATTCACTCAACGATCCTTTAATTTGGCATTAATTTTTTTGAACGGATACCTTTTAATTCGATTAATTCTGAGGTGAACGGCCTTCTTCTGACTACTGGGTAAACATGAAAACACAATGAATCTTCATCCAGCAGTCTATTTTATTTAAGTTTTCGAAGACTGCGAGCGTAATTTTGCCCTATATAAGAATCGGACGGGAGTTCTGTCGGAGAGACAATTGGGCGTCTTACCTATCCGGGGCATTAATGGGATGTAAGGATTATCGCCCGTCAGCTACTTCCCAAATTCAACCTCAAGACTAGCGGTAAATAATCATCCACTCACCATCTCATATATGCCCTTAAAGGTTTCATAGTTCGGGGCACTGCGGGCGAACGTATTCATCTTTCTATCACAATTAAAGGTTTCACAGTTGACCCCACGGGTTATCTAAATTAGTAAATGGTGGCATGCTTACCACATGAGGTCGCGAAATCAAACCGCAGGACTGTCGGGGCGTAAATCCCTGAACCCTGTGTACCTCACCTCACCACCACTTGCTCGCTCAGCTGCCGTGATTTAATTACCTCCCTCGTGATGGCCTAAGGTCAGGTACAGCGGAGGTGCTGGGGGCGAGCGATTTCGCCTTTTTTCCACTTAAGGGTTTCACAATCCCTTCTTAGATTATACGTACAAAAGAAAATAAATTACGGATTAATTGCCAAATAATTAAGTGATGAAAAGAATTTTTTTTGTGATAATATATGCCCACCGAGAATTGATCTATGTTCCCTTATAGTAAATCTATCACTCTCAAATCAATTAGACAACCCATGGAGACATTAATTTGACATTAATTATAACAAAAATTGATTATGCTCACCCAAGCTCCACTAACAGTCCTCAGGTAAGAGTTTTTTTTCCCGAGGGCATGTGCTTATTAGGAATTGATCTCCGCCTAATTGTAGCAAAGGTAATTAAGATCACCCCAAACATCCCTCACAACGCATCCCCAGATTATATGAATGGTGGCAAAATACAAGGTCTTTAATTTGGTATTAATTGGAGCAAAATATGATAACGTTCACTGAGGAGGCGCAATAGCGTCGACCCCGATTACATACAGATAGGTAAATCATGAGAGATATTTTTGGCCTAACAATCCTTTGTATAGGTAAAGTTAGGCATCCAATGGGAGATTTTGCACCCATTGAGAATTAACGCATTGGCTCATTGTATGATAGAGGTTAGGGGCAACGACACTAATTGGAGTAAAAGGTGATAATACTCATCCCAGCCGGTCTAACATTGCCGACTCTCTGGATAAATACATGTCAATAAATCACATAAGATATTTTTACCCTAGCACATAGCCCTTTAAATAGAAAAAATCAGATACCTAATTAAGATATTTTGTACCCATTAAAGAATTAACTTTAAGACATATGACAACAACCACTCATACAGTTAGTAACTATGTCAACATGAATGGGCAAAGGCAAGGGGTAACGACACTAATGATCATGTGCGATATTATTAATGTCCCCTCGGGGCGCGGTGTGATGATTTAAGCTTGAATCTGTCTTTGGTCACATGTGCGACGGTTATTGATGATGTTTGGCTATAATTAACAGAAAGAGGATGGTGGAAGAAGACGGAGGCTGCGTTATGCTACCCTAAGAACGTGATCGGTAGCATCACATACGAAGTAAGTTTTAGCGTTCCGGTAAATTTTGGAGAGATCGGAGCGGTCGTCGTCCGGAATGAGCTCGACACCGAGCTGTTTCTCAATGACATCGTTCTCACGATCGACGGCGATAATTCCCTTCCTCTTCTGTTTGATTGCAAGTCGTGGTTGCACTCCACGTCCGTCAGAGTCTTCTTCTCCAGCAACAAGGTAAACAAGAAGATTAATCAAGAAAAGAATGGTTTTTCTTCTGATGATTTTTGTTGATTAATTGAGTGATTTTGTGGTTACCAGTCTTACCTTCCGTCGAAAACGCCGGCGGGGCTGGTGGGCCTGCGGCAGCATGAGCTGCATATTATGCGTGGCCCCGGCACTGGCGAGCGGAAGAAGTTCGAGAGGATCTACGACTACGACGTCTACAATGACCTGGGAAACCCAGACAGCGACCCCGGGCTGGCTCGGCCCGTCCTAGGTGGCTCCGACGAGTTCCCCTACCCGCGCCGGTGCCGCACAGGCCGGCCACCAACTCGCTCAGGCATTTCATCGAATATTTCCCACTCTCGCTTTACATCTATCACTTGCTCTTGATGGTCCACTGAAGAAGATTTGGTCGTCGTTTCAGATCGTAAATCGGAGCAGAGGAGCGCGACCGTGTACGTGCCGAGGGACGAGGGCTTCTCGAAGGTGAAGCAGGAGACGTTGGGGTCGGTGGTACACAACCTACTGCCGTCGGTGGAGACGGCGCTGGTGGACTCGCAGATGGGCTTCCCTTCCTTCACCGCCATCGACGAGCTCTTCAACCAGGGCTTGCCGCTGCCGCTCCAAGATACAACGCACACCTTCCGCACCATTGTTCCCCGACTCGTGAAGGCGACCACCGCCAGCGCGAAGAATGTGCTCCGGTTCGAACAACCTGAAATGATCGACAGTAAGATTATTCATATTGATTTCTATATATATATATATATATATATATATATATATATATATATATTCTTTTAATATCTACTTATTTACTCTGATTATTTAACAGGAGATAAGTTTTCCTGGCTTAAAGACGAAGAATTTTCCCGGCAGACTTTGGCCGGCTTCAATCCTCTCAGCATTCAACTAGTCGCAGTAATTAATTCCATTTATATCGATTCAGATTTATTTACCTTTTAATAATGCCAAAAAGACATAAAATGGAACTTTTTACAGGAATTTCCATTGGTAAGCAAGCTCGATCCAAGCATTTACGGTTCGCCGGAGTCGCTGATCACGGCGGAGCTCATTGAGAGAGAAATTAAAGGAGTCATGACCGTCGATGAGGTCAATCGCAATCACTCTTCTCGTTTTCTCCCGTTGATTAGTTCGAAATCATCAAAATTTAATCTGTTTTTTCATCTTATTTTTTGTTTGATCGATCATGCAGGCGTTGGAGCAGAAGAAGCTCTTCATTTTGGACTACCATGATCTGCTGCTTCCGTTCGTACACAAGGTCCGAGAGCTGGAGGACTCGACGCTCTACGCCTCCCGGACGCTGTTCTTCCTCTCGCCGGAGAGCACCCTGCTGCCGATCGCCATCGAGCTCACGCGGCCCGCTTCGCCGAAGCAGCCGCAGTGGCGGCAAGTGTTCACTCCCTGCTGGGACGCCACCGGCGCCTGGCTCTGGCGTCTCGCCAAGGCGCACGTCGCGGTCCACGACTCCGGCTACCACCAGCTCGTCTCCCACTGGTACTGCTTTCATATTCCGGCGAAATTTACGGTTTGAGATTCTAAAGTTCTTATCTTTGCGCAAGGCTTCGGACTCACTGCTGCGTGGAGCCGTACGTCATCGCCACCAACCGGCAGCTGAGCCAGATGCATCCGATCTACCGCCTGATGCACCCCTACTTCCGCTACACCATGGAAATCAACGCCTTCGCCCGAGAGACCCTCATCAACGCCAACGGCATTATCGAGCAGACCTTCTCGCTGGGGAAATACTCCATGGAGCTTTCCTCCGCCGCCTACGACAAGCTGTGGCGCTTCGACATGGAGGCTTTGCCCGCCGACCTCATCCGAAGGTTCGAATTTCAAATTTTCCTCCAAAATTTCACTTTTTAGGTCATTGTGATTAGAAGATGAGATTTTGATTCCACAGGGGGATGGCGGTGGAAGATCCAGAGGCAGAGCACGGCCTCCGGCTCACCATCGACGACTACCCCTATGCCCAGGACGGCCTCCTGATCTGGTCCGCCATCGAGCAGTGGGTGGCCGATTATGTTGGCCACTACTACCCCTCGCCGGCCGATGTCGCCGCGGACTCAGAGCTCCAATCATGGTGGACGGAGGTTCGCACCAAGGGCCATGCCGATAAGCAGCACGAGCCATGGTGGCCGTCTCTGAACACGCAGGCGGACCTCGTCCGTATCCTCACCACCATCATCTGGGTGGCCTCCGGCCATCACGCTGCCGTCAACTTCGGGCAGTACCCTTTTGCCGGGTACTTCCCCAACCGCCCCTCCATCGCGCGAGCAAAAATGCCGGTGGAGGACGCCAAGGAGGACGACCTGGCGGCGTTCCAGAAGAAACCGGAGGCGGCTCTGTTGCGGTGCTTCCCGTCGGTGATCCAAGCGACGAAGGTGATGGCGACCCTGGACGTGCTGTCGGATCACTCGCCGGACGAGGAGTACTTGGGAAAGGATGCGGAGGCTGCGTGGAGGAAGAACCCGGTGGTGTACGCGGCCTTCGAGCGCTTCAACTGCCGGCTGAGGGAGATCGAGGCGATCATCGAAGGGAGAAACGCCGACCCCACTCTGAAGAACCGGTGCGGCGCCGGAATCGTGCCGTACCAGCTCCTGAGGCCGTTCTCCGAGCCGGGGGTGACCGGAATGGGCGTGCCCAATAGCATCTCCATTTGAAGAATCGCCCTTTGTTCTCCGCCGCCGCCGCCGCCGCCGCCGCCGCCGCCAAATCTTTCCATAAATATATAAGCAAGAAGAAGATAAGAAGTGTGAGCTAGTATGTGCGAATAAGTGTATAACGTAGAATCTCGTTTCCAATAATGTATGTCTGTTTTCTTTGTAATTTCCTTCCTGTAATTTCCTTCTTGCAAGTTTGTTATTATATTCCTTTCTGTAATGCTCTTAGTGGTTTTGTTTGAATAACATGATAGTTTAAAAACTTTTCTTACGTCATAGCAGCTCTGCTTCGTTTGTCTGTCTCAATCTTATAAATCTTCCTAGGTCATTTTCTGATTAACTTAATTGTGAATAATAACTATATAAGAAATAAACAGTTAATTAGTCGAATAAGACTTGTACAGACTAAGTAAAATACGCTATCAACCAAAAACCTAAAACTAACTGAGGTAACGATTCAGCTGTGAGATCCTTCGTAGGTGAGGTTCATCGGAAACAAATAAAATACTAAAGAACCAAGTATCCTTCCTAAGTTCATATCACCTAAGTCCTCTGATACGGTGCATGATCTGTGGGATCGGACATCGGATGTGATCAAAAATCAATCCCTCAGGGTGGTCAGAAGTCAAGCCTGCGTGGCGATCAGAAGTCAATCTCACGTGACGGTCAGAAGTTAAACCTACGTAATAATCAAAAGTCCGTCTACGTGGCGGTCAAAAGTCCCGCTTATGTGGAGGTCAAAGGTTCAAATTCCAGGATGACCCAGAGGAGATATGAGCAGCATTTTCCTCAAAATTTCACTTTTTAGGTCATTGTGATATAGAAGTATGAGATTTGGATACCACAGGGGGATGGCGGTGGAAGTTCCAGCGGCAGAGCACGACCTTTGGCTCACCATCGATGACTACCCCTACGCCCAAGACGACCTCCTGATCTGGTCCGCCATCGAGCAGTGGGTGGTCGATTATGTTGGCCACTACTACCCCTTGCCGGCAGATGTCGCCGCGGACTCCGAGCTCCAATCGTGGTGGACAGAGGTGCGCACCAAGGGCCACACCGATAAGCAACACGAGCTGTGGTGGCCGACGTTGAACATGCTGGCGGATCTCGTCCGTATCCTGACCACCATCATTTGGGTGGCCTCCAGTCATCACGCCGCCGTCAACTTCGGCCAGTACCATTTCGGCGGGTACTTCCTCAACCGCCCCTCCAACACGCGCGCCAACATGCTGGTGGAGGACGCCAAAGAGGACGACCTGGCGACGTTCCGGGCAAAATCGGAGGCGGCTTTGCTGCGGAGCTTCTCGTCGAAGCTTCAAGCGACGCAGGTGATGGTGATCCTGGACGTGCTGTCGGCACACTCGTCGGACGAGGAGTACTTGGGAAAGGATGCAGAGGCTGCGTGGATGAAGAACT
This sequence comes from Zingiber officinale, assembly GCF_018446385.1. NCBI lineage: Eukaryota > Viridiplantae > Streptophyta > Magnoliopsida > Zingiberales > Zingiberaceae > Zingiber > Zingiber officinale. The sequence continues at coordinate 40,154,392 of NC_055987.1, forward strand.
CGGTGGTGTATGCGGCCTTCAAGCGCTTCAACGGCCAACTGAGGGAGATTGAAGGGATCATCGACGTGAGGAACACCGACCCCAGTCTGATGAACCGGTGCGGAGCCGGAATCGTGCCGTACCAGTTACTGAAGCCGTTCTCCGATCCGGGGGTCACCAGAATGGGCGTGCCCAATAGCATCTCCATCTGAAGCATCGCCCTTTGTTCCTGAAGCCGTTTTCCGTTGATGGGTTGACTTCCAATCTGGTTTGTTTTTCCTTTGTTTTTTTGTTGATGGTTTGAGCTTCCAATCTCGTTTCCAATAATGTAAAATATAATCACCGTGACCACCGCCACCGCCGCCGCCGATATATATATCGGGTGTAAAATGTGTGTCTCGTCTATTCCATATAAAATAAAGGGTTGTCACTATAGAATATGATTATACCAACTAGTTTCATTGATTATCTCTGGGTTGATTGGTTCGATCCTATGAAAATTTTCCACCGCCCACCAGGATAAATCGGAAAACGTACACCTAGCGACCAGCCCAGAAGCCCAACATCCTTTGATTACTGTAATACCCCAGTTCAGAGATTCTGGTTAAGCATGACTTAAAAAGTTAGATGGTACTATCCATATCACCAAGGTGTACCTTCTTTTTCGGAAGTCCAAACTTAAGAACTCCAAGGTTAAGCGTGTTTGGCTTGGAGAAATCTGAGGATGAATGACCTCTTGGGAAGTTTTCCAGGGTGTGTGCGAGTGAGGACAAAGCACGCTAAAAGGACCTCCTGTAAAATACCGAAAATGATAAGGGAATTTTCCGGAATTTTTAGAAATTTTTCGGAATTTTTTCGGAGCTCGTATGGACAAGTTAACGGGGACAAAAACAGGGTCCGGGAAAGGCCTGTTTAGGTTACCCTGTTTTAATGAGGAAAAGATTTATTTTCTTTTCCTTTTCTTTTTTATTTTTCTTTTTCTTTATTTCCTCGCCGTTTCTTTTCTCACTCGCGTACCCGAGCAGCGCACCCTTTCTCCTCGCGCCGACGCCTTTTCCTCGTGCTCGACTGCTTGCCCTAACCGCCGGCCACTCGGCGGTTCCCTCTTCTTCTCTCCCCGTCGCGACTGTGCCCTAGATCCGCCGCCGGCCGAGTTTTCTTTCCGCACGAAGCCAGCCGATTTCCGACCTCTTCTTCTGTGCTCAGCCGCGACACCCATCTCTTCGGTGACATCCGAGCACAGCCGACCGCTGATACTCCAGGAGCTCTGCCCTAGCGCCGGCCTTTCTCTTCTTCCGAGCACCGGCAGCCGATCAAGTTTCTTTGCCTAGTCGACATCATCACTGCCATCGCGAGTGCCCTAGCCGGCTCCGACGCCACTGCTGGCCACTGCCTTGTTTCGTGCTTGAGCAGCCGGCGATCACAGAGATCTTCCTCACCAGTCCCGTGCCCTCGGTTTGATTTTTTTTTCAGCCGGCCTTGCCTCATTTTTCTCGGAGACAAATCGATTAAGGTAAGGTTAGGTTGTTAATTAGGTTGGTGTTTAGATCTATGATTCCCATGGCTCGATATTTGTTCTTGTTCTGATCAAGGATATTGTTGCTTGATACCATATTGATCTGTTCCGTGGGAAGAATTCCAGCAAGGTGCTGTTCTGTGGTTTGTTTTGGGTCCGGCAGTTTTCTAACAACGGCTACTTTTCTTCGGCAACAACATTTCTGCTGGGAATCTAGGTAAGGTGTAGGATAACAGATTCTTGTAGTAGATTCTGTGTTGGTTGGACTATTATGATGGTAGATGTGAGTTAAGTTTATATGTTGAATTAGGTATGTTGATTTATGATTTAGGGTTTTGCCCTAGATAGTTTTAAGGATTCTATTTAGAAATTCACTGGAATTTTAGTTAAATGAATAAATCTCTGTTGGTATTACAGGATTTTGACACGAGACGATTATCTCGGAGTCGGATTGGACCTTTCTATTATTGGAGGCGGGTACTTTGACTTATGTCTTTTGATATGCATGATAATATGTTTAACATATAACAATAATTGTGTTATCTGTTTGTTTCGGTTGGTCGCTACATGATTAGTTACATGTTTGTTTGTTTATTTATGCTGCACTGCATGATATCTACCTGATCACATATGCTTTAGGTAGTGAACCAACCACATGCTATGATATGTTCTGGATCTAGGGTTTATTTGATACCCTATTTGATTGGTGTACCTTCTATTTGATACTTCTTCCAGTGGTACACACTTGTATCTAGTTATATGGACTATGCCATGTTTTTAGTGTCATGCATCATGATTGCATGCTTTGGCGATTGTCGGCTCCACTATGGTTGAGCCCATCGCCAGTTACATACTGCACACACCACCACCACCCATGGATTAGTGGTATATCGGGCAGGTGTGCGGTTCTTTGTTTAGCTCCGTTGGTCGAGGACTCGGCGTGGTAGCCGGCAGTAGGTTACTCTGTTTGGCTCCGTTGGCATTTAGTGTAGCAGTGTAGTGGCAGGCGGTGGACTCTGTTTGGCTCCGTTGGTCAGCTCAGGCATGGTAGCCGGCAGAGATATCCTCCCGTCATTGTGTCGGGAGATGAGAGCATTGAGCTCCCCATTTATGATTTGGGGCCAGAGGACAGGAGTATCCGTCCACTCAATCACTGTCAGGAGCAGTGATGTCCGAGTGCACGGTCACCATATGCATTTATTGCATTTTATTGTTTGTGATTGTTGCACTTATATGCTGCATTTATATGGATGCATTTGATTGACATGCATACAGGATTATGATTTTCTTCGGTCTGACGACCTGTTATCTTTGTACCTTGATTCCGGTTAGTACAGTTATCTCCTGATTTCGTTTCAGTTGCATTTATTCCTTCTCGTATTCAGGAGACTGTACGCATGATTAGTGTTGTCTGTTATTTGTTTTATTATGCATATCAGTTGTACCTGCTGAGTGTTGGACTCACCCCGCCTCCATTGTTGATATTTTCAGGTTGAGGCTGTCCGGAGCAGTTCCAGTCGTTGGCCCCCCATATGCACGTAGAGCTAGTTCTCTACTAGTTCGTTATTTGTTTTATTTTGGCCTTTTTCTATATCAGACTTTGTTTTAATATTGTCTTTGGATTTTTCCTATGAATATTGTATGGAGTGACACCTTTTGATGGATTTTGATATGATATTGGATTTCATTTTTACTACGTGCCTGCCTGGACGGCAGAAGAGGTGAGTTCGTTGGATTTGAGCTTTACGAGTGTAGTGGAGTAGGGTGGATTTCGAGTCTGAATCCTATTGTTATTGATTACTATTATTAACTGCGTGGTTGTGACAGCCAGAGGCTGAATATCTTTATAAACTGCGTGGTGTTTGTTTTTATTTATTGTTATCATTCTAGCCGCCTGTGGCTGATGTATATGTGATATGTAGAAAGTTTCATATTGTCCGCCGTACAGGGGAGATGCTGCCGAAATTTCTTCGGACAGAGACTCCTCTGGGGCGTGACAATTTAGTGGTATCAGAGCAGGTATACGATACTTGCTGTGTGTTCTAGATTTATACGATCTTTGTTTTCGTATTATGGATACTTTGAATAATCTGATATCAGTTTATTGGGTATTAGCGCGCCAAAGTTTGGCGATATTTATTTGATTTCCGTGTGTTGGATTTTCGGGATTTATCTGATACCAATTCATTGGTATCAGAGCAGGGTGTGATACCTGCGTTTGGTATTTTGGATATTTTTTTATACTAGCCCTAGTTGCGAGACATATTGGTGTGGGCAGTTATTTTCGGTTGCACGGATTTGTCCGTTTCGATTATGTTATGGACTTCCGTTTTGGGTTTATATGGATTTCCGGTGTTTGTTTTTTCTCGTACGGAATTCCGAGGTCAATTTGGGGGCTGGACAGCGACGGAACATCTCCAGACAGCAATTAGGTATGATGTCATTTTGGTAATTGTTTATACCGGTAGTAATATCTGTAATATAATTTAACAGATATGAGGCGATCTACGCGTATTGCTGCGAGACGTGGTGCTGGACGAGCACGTGCGAGGACTGCAGGATCTCTGGATATACCAGAGATGCCTACCGAGGCTGAGCCTGTCGGTCAGGGACAGACTCAGCATACTGCGAGTGCGGCGGGCCTTCAGACTCCGATGGCTCCCTTAGAGGTGCCTACCTCAGCTGCACCGACAGTATCCACTGCTCCTGTATTTCCGGTACCACCAGGGATACCATTAGCATATCCGACACCAGCTCCAGCTCAGTCTATTGCGTACTCGGCACCACCGCCACCTGGGCCTACAGTGTACCCGGCATCAGCGGCGCCTGTGCCCCCAGTACCTATCGTGTACCCAGCAGCTCCGGCATTAGGGATACCGGTTGATTCACATCCGGTACCAGTGCCTACTGTACCTCCAGCCGCGACCACCTATGTTCACCCTACAGTGCCACCGACAGCATATGCTCCTGTTTACCCAGCAGCCCCGGGAGTACCTCCTCCGGTTTATGCACCAGTACCACCTGTAGCACCAGCTCCAGTGTTTCTGCCAGTTCCGACAGCCGTTCCGACACACCTCACTGGCATTGCCGCGGCACGAGCCAGGATTCCAGTGTTGGCAGAATCGATGAAGAGTCGATTCACACTTTTCCGAGGAGACAGAGATCCGAGTGTGGCCTTGTCTTGGATTGAGACTATGGAGCGGACTTTCTTTTATATTGCTTGCTCCGAGTGGGAGAAAGCAGAGCTGGCTGCTTTTCACTTACGGGACGCGGCCGATACTTGGTGGCTTACCCAGCGTTCTATCATCGGTGAGCAGAACATCACTTGGGCCAGATTCAGAGAGGCTTTTGAGAGCCGTTTCTTTCCACGAGCTTATCAGATGGCTCGCCGGCAGGATTTCCTGAGTTTGCGACAGAATAATCGGACAGTGACTGAGTATAATGCAGAGTTTGACAGATTGGCCAGGTTTTGTCCAGAGCTAGTTGCTGAGGACAGTTCACGTATGCAGCAGTTCATTCAGGGGCTGGATGGACATTTGCAACTAAGACTTGTCGGTCTTGGTATCACATCTTATGCGGAGATGTTGGACAGAGCCCTCATTATTGAGTCAGCTCAGCAGAGAGTTTTTCCGGATAGGAAAAGAAAGCAGCCGAGTCAGACATCTGGACAGAGCCAGCAGCCTCAGACTACACCACAGCAGAGCAGGCGTAGTCGATCAGATCAGGGTACATCTGGGGTATCACGTAAACCTCACAAATCAGGGCAGTCTTCTTCAGGACGTTTCCGGTCTTCTCAGCAGAACCGGAAACAACCCGCCAGCGACATTCGCTGTTTTAGATGTGGATCCAGAGATCATGCCACTTCAGCCTATTCTCTGGGACAGTCAGTTTGCTTTCATTATAAACTGCCTGGGCACTAGAGCCGAGATTGTCCGCAAAGGACTCAGCATATGACTTCTGGAGGGTCTGATCATGGAGGACAGCCCGGTCAGTCCGGAACTTATCGAGGAGGGCGACGAGCCCAACCTTTACATGGTCAGCAGCAGAGTGCTTCACCTGCAGCAGCGGCATTTGGTATGCTTGGACAGGAGTATTCCAGTGCTTCCATAGCACCTCAGAGTTCTGTTCCGGGGCTTTATTATCCGACGCAGGGGCAGTATCAGATGCAGCCTCAGCCTATAGGCCAGTACCAGCCTCAGTCCCAGCCAGCTGCCCAGTATCAGTCACCATCCTCCCAGTCTTCTATGGCGCAGTATCCTGCACCTCCTCAGTGGCAGACCTCTGCTCAGCCGCAGCAGCCGCTGGCAGTGTTACCTCCTCCTCCTTCGCCAGAGACTGGACGTGTTCATGCGATGACCCGAGAGGATGCGCAGCGAGCCGACGGATCCGTTTTCCGCGGTATGATTTCTATTTATGCCTTATCTGCAGATATACTGATAGATACTGGTAGCTCGCATTCATTTATATCTCGCACTTTTATGCGGGAGGTTGGTAGATTACCCACTTGTAGACCCCAGCGATTGACCGTCTCCCTACCGTCCGGTGATTCATTGGATGTCACCCAGGAGGTCCGAGGTTGCCCGTTAGATTTTGGCAACTTAATACTTACAGTGGATCTTTTAGTATTAGAAATGGTCGATTTTGATATTATTCTTGGCATGGATCTGTTTGCATATCATGCCACGATTGATTGCAGACGAGGGTGGTCACTTTTCGGCCTCGAACCAACCCTCGTGGGATTTCACCTCGAGACGACGGCTTATCGATCATTTCGTTCTGAGCTCGAGGTTCTTGTCACATGGTATCGAGGGTTTTGTTATCTTTGATCGATCACGAGGATTCATGACTCTCCGACGTTCTGTAGTCGGAGTACCGGATGTATTTCGGAGGCTGCGGTTTGCCTCCCGAAGGCGGTGGAGTTCGCTATTGAGTTAATTCCGGGAACCGCACCGACATCTAAAGCTCCTTATCGCATGGCACCAAAAGAGTTGAACGAGCTGAAGGTTCAACTCCAGGAGCTTTTAGACAGGGGATTCATTCGCCCTAGTGTTTCCCCATGGGGTTCTCCAGTTCTGTTTGTCAAGAAAAAGGATGGCACCATGAGGTTATGTATTGACTACAGACAGCTGAATGCAGTGACCGTTAGAAATAAATATCCCTTACCACGGATCGAGGATTTGTTTGATCAGCTCAGAGGTACATCAGTGTATTCTAAGATTGATCTGCGATCCGGATATCATCAGCTGAGAGTCAGAGACTCAGATATTCAGAAGATAGCTTTCCGTACTCGATACGGCCATTATGAGTTTTTGGTAATGCCATTTGGGCTTACCAATGCTCCAGCGGTGTTTATGGACTTGATGAACCGCATCTTTCTGGAGTATCTGGATCAGTTTGTTATCGTTTTCATTGATGACATATTGGTCTACTCTCGTTCCGAGGAGGAGCATGCACAGCATCTTCGCATAGTCTTGGAGATTCTTCGACGACATCAGCTGTACGCGAAGTTCAGTTCTGGCTATCCTCAGTCGGTTTTCTGGGACACGTGGTTTCTAGTAGAGGTATTTCAGTTGATCCTCAGAAGATCGAGGCTGTCACCAGTTGGGAGCAGCCGAAGTCAGTTCAGGAGATCCACAGTTTTCTGGGATTGGCCGGATATTACCGACGTTTTGTTGAGGGTTTCTCGCGTATTGCTATGCCGCTGACACGCCTTACCAGGAAAGGCGTGAAGTTTACGTGGACCGAGGATTGCGAGACCAGCTTTCAGGAGCTGAAGCGGAGATTAGTGTCGGCTCCAGTTTTGGTTTTACCTTCTGGAGAGGATGGGTTTGTACTTTACACCGACGCGTCTCTTCAGGGTTTGGGTGCTGTTCTGATGCAGCACGGCAGAGTAGTCTCTTATGCTTCTCGTCAGTTGAAGGAGCATGAGAAGAACTACCCAGTTCATGACTTGGAGTTAGCTGCCATCATTTTTGCTCTGAAGCTATGGCGACATCATTTGTACGGTATTACATTTGAGATTCTTACTGATCATAAGAGTCTCAAATACATTTTCACTCAGAAGGAGCTTAATCTCCGACAGAGGAGATGGATGGAGTTCCTGAAGGACTACGATTGTACCATTAGCTACCATCCGGGGAAAGCTAATGTGGTTGCCGATGCACTCAGCAGGAAGTCCAGAGGGACTTTGGCTTGCCACCGGACTTCAGTCACAGACTTGATTCAGAGTTTTTCCGAGTTAGACCTTGAGGAGCAGGGATCTACAGAGCAGGGTATTCTGGTTACCATGGTTGCTCAGTCGTCGATCAGGACGAAGATCCGAGAGGCTCAGGCTGGTGATCAGCATTGTCAGTTCATTGGCAGTCAGATAGCTTCTGGGTAGCAGATCGAGTTTACACGAGACGAGGAGGGTGTTATATACTTCCGAGGCAGATTATGCGTACCTCAGTCTCATCCGGTCTTACAGGAGCTACTTCAGGAGGCTCACCGTTCTCGATTTGCGATCCATCCAGGCGGAACCCGTATGTATCGAGATTTGAGACGTTCCTACTGGTGGAACGGTATGAAGAAAGACATCACGGATTTCGTAGCTAGATGTCTTGTTTGTCAGCAGGTGAAGGCTGAACACCAGAGACCTGCAAGATTACTTCAGCGGATTCCTATTCCTGAGTGGAAGTGGGATCACATTACCATGGACTTTGTGGTAGGATTGCCGAGGACACGACGAGGCCACGACGCGATTTGGGTAATCGTTGATCGATTAACCAAATCCGCGCACTTTTTACCGATTCGGAGGGCTGATCCCCTGGATCGATTGGCGGATCTGTATTGTCGAGAGATCATCAGACTACATGGTGTTCCGTTGAGTATTATTTCGGATAGAGATCCACGGTTCACATCTCGTTTCTGGCAGAGTCTGCAGCAGGCCTTGGGCACCCAGCTCCGACTTAGTACAGCTTTCCATCCACAGACAGATGGACAGTCAGAGCGGACTATTCAGACTCTTGAGGACTTGCTGAGATCATGCGTTATGGATTTTGGAGGCAGTTGGGAGGACCATCTGCCGTTAGTAGAGTTTGCTTACAACAACAGCTTTCATTCGGCTATCCAGATGGCACCGTTTGAGGCGTTGTATGGTAGACCTTGTCGGACACCCGTCCTCTGGGATGAGGTTGGAGAGGCTCAGTTGTTGGGACCTCAGAGAGTTCAGCAGGATGCATAGTTGGTCCGTACTATCAGACGGAGGATGTCAGAGGCGCAGGACCGTCAGAAGAGTTACGCTGATCGGAGACGCAGACCACTAGAGTTCTCTGTTGGTGACCATGTATTTCTGCGAGTTTCACCCACGAAAGGGGTGAAGAGATTTGGCATCAGAGGTAAGTTAGCTCCGCGGTACATTGGCCCTTTAGAGATTTTGGAGAGAATCGGAGTAGTAGCTTACCGACTGGCACTACCACCGTCCCTGTCAGGCGTCCATGATGTATTCCACGTATCTATGCTGAGGAGATACGTACCTGATCTGACGCATGTGCTGGCTGATATTCCAGTTCCAGTTCAGCCTGACATTACTTATGAGGAGGTTCCGGTACGGATTCTCGACCGGAAAGAGCGTCAGTTGCGAAACAAAACCATCCGGCTGGTTAAAGTCGGATGGCAGCATCATTCAGACGAGGAGGCTACTTGGGAGCTTGAGGATACGATCCAAGCTCGATACCCCCATCTTTTCACTTGAGGTATGTGATTTAATTTACCGTTCAGCATTTATACTTTGTATCTGTTGTTAGTACTTGCTGATGGTAGATAACAAAATTTGGGGACCAAATTTTTATTAGTGTGGGAGAATGTAAAATACCGAAAATGATAAGGGAATTTTCCGGAATTTTTAGAAATTTTTCGGAATTTTTTCGGAGCTCGTATGGACAAGTTAACGGGGACAAAAACAGGGTCCGGGAAAGGCTTGTTTAGGTTACCCTGTTTTAATGAGGAAAAGATTTATTTTCTTTTCCTTTTCTTTTTTATTTTTCTTTTTCTTTATTTCCTCGCCGTTTCTTTTCTCACTCGCGTACCCGAGCAGCGCACCCTTTTTCCTCGCGCCGATGCCTTTTCCTCGTGCTCGACTGCTTGCCCTAACCGCCGGCCACTCGGCGGTTCCCTCTTCTTCTCTCCCCGTCGCGACTGTGCCCTAGATCCGCCGCCGGCCGAGTTTTCTTTCCGCACGAAGCCAGCCGATTTTCGATCTCTTCTTCTGTGCTCAGCCGCGACACCCATCTCTTCGGCGACATCCGAGCACAGCCGACCGCTGATACTCCAGGAGCTCTGCCCTAGCGCCGGCCTTTCTCTTCTTCCGAGCACCGGCAGCCGATCAAGTTTCTTTGCCTAGTCGACATCATCACTGCCATCGCGAGTGCCCTAGCCGGCTCCGACGCCACTGCTGGCCACTGCCTTGTTTCGTGCTTGAGCAGCCGGCGATCACAGGGATCTTCCTCACCAGTCCCGTGCCCTGGGTATGATTTTTTTCAGCTGGCCTTGCCTCATTTTTCTCGGAGACAAATCGATTAAGGTAAGGTTAGGTTGTTAATTAGGTTGGTGTTTAGATCTATGATTCCCATGGCTCGATATTTGTTCTTGTTCTGATCAAGGATATTGTTGCTTGATACCATATTGATCTGTTCCGTGGGAAGAATTCCAGCAAGGTGCTGTTCTGTGGTTTGTTTTGGGTCCGGCAGTTTTCTAACAACGGCTACTTTTCTTCGGCAACAACATTTCTGCTGGGAATCTAGGTAAGGTGTAGGATAACAGATTCTTGTAGTAGATTCTGTGTTGGTTGGACTATTATGATGGTAGATGTGAGTTAAGTTTATATGTTGAATTAGGTATGTTGATTTATGATTTAGGGTTTTGCCCTAGATAGTTTTAAGGATTCTATTTAGAAATTTACTGGAATTTTAGTTAAATGAATAAATCTCTGTTGGTATTACAGGATTTTGACACGAGACGATTATCTCGGAGTCGGATTGGACCTTTCTATTATTGGAGGCGGGTACTTTGACTTATGTCTTTTGATATGCATGATAATATGTTTAACATATAACAATAATTGTGTTATCTGTTTGTTTCGGTTGGTCGCTACATGATTAGTTACATGTTTGTTTATTTATTTATGCTGCACTGCATGATATCTACCTGATCACATATGCTTTAGGTAGTGAACCAACCACATGCTATGATATGTTCTGGATCTAGGGTTTATTTGATACCCTATTTGATTGGTGTACCTTCTATTTGATACTTCTTCCAGTGGTACACACTTGTATCTAGTTATATGGACTATGCCATGTTTTTAGTGTCATGCATCATGATTGCATGCTGTGCGATTGTCGGCTCCACTATGGTTGAGCCCATCGCCAGTTACATGTACTGCACACACCACCACCACCCATGGATTAGTGGTATATCAGGCAGGTGTGTGGCGGTTCTGCTGTTTGGCTCCGTTGGTCTGAGGACTCAGCGTGGTAGCCGGCAGTTAGTTCTGCTCTGTTTGGCTCCGTTGGCATTTAGTGTAGCAGCGTGGTAGCCGGCAGATGGTGGACTCTGTTTGGCTCCGTTGGTCAGGAGACTCAGCATGGTAGCCGGCAGATATCGTCGTGTACCGGGAGATGAGAGCATTGAGCTCCCCCATTTATGATTTGGGGCCAGAGGACAGGAGTACTCCGACAGCATACCGTCCACTCAGTCACTGTCAGGAGCAGTGATGTCCGAGTGCACGGTCACCATATGCATTTATTGCATTTTATTGTTTGTGATTGTTGCACTTATATGCTGCATTTATATGGATGCATTTGATTGACATGCATACAGGATTATGATTTTCTTCGGTTTGACGACCTGTTATCTTTGTACCTTGATTCCGGTTAGTACAGTTATCTCCTGATTTCGTTTCAGTTGCATTTATTCCTTCTCGTATTCAGGAGACTGTACGCATGATTAGTGTTGTCTGTTATTTGTTTTATTATGCATATCAGTTGTACCTGCTGAGTGTTGGACTCACCCCGCCTCCATTGTTGATATTTTCAGGTTGAGGCTGTCCGGAGCAGTTCCAGTCGCTGGCCCCCCATATGCACGTAGAGCTAGTTCTCTACTAGTTCGTTATTTGTTTTATTTTGACCTTTTTCTATATCAGACTTTGTTTTAGTATTGTCTTTGGATTTTTCCTATGAATATTGTATGGAGTGACACCTTTTGATGGATTTTGATATGATATTGGATTTCATTTTTACTACGTGCCTGCCTGGACGGCAGAAGAGGTGAGTTCGTTGGATTTGAGCTTTACGAGTGTAGTGGAGTAGGGTGGATTTCGAGTCAGAGTCCTATTGTTATTGATTACTATTATTAACTGCGTGGTTGTGACAGCCAGAGGCTGAATATCTTTATAAACTGCGTGGTGTTTGTTTTTATTTATTGTTATCATTCCAGCCGCCTGTGACTGATGTATATGTGATATGTAGAAAGTTTCATATTGTCCGCCGTACAGGGGAGATGCTGCCGAAATTTCTTCGGACAGAGACTCCTCTGGGGCGTGACACCTCCGGTGGTCTATGAAGCTAGTCGTCAACCTGATGGGCAATTCTGGTGGCATTCCCGGTTCGGTCCAGGTGGGGCCCGGCCCGGGCGGAGTGTTACAGATGGTATCAAAGCGACCTTGCGACCGTGAGTGCGCCTATGGCAGGAGCACCCAGGACACCACTTAGCGAGGGAGATTCTGAGATTTTTCTGTGGTGTGATTCGTGGTTACACAACGAGGACGTTGTGTCTTTAAGTCGGGGTGATTGTAATACCCCAGTTCTGAGATTCTGGTTAAGTATGACTTAAAAGATTAGATGATACTATCCATATCATCAAGGTGCACCTTCCTTTTCGGAAGTCCAAACTTAAGAACTCCAAAGTTAAGTGTGCTTGGCTTGGAGAAATCTGAGGATGGGTGACCTCCTGGGAAGTTTTCCAGGGTGCATGCGAGTGAGGACAAAACACGCTGAAAGGACCTCCGGTGGTCTGTGGAGCTAGTCGTCAACCTGATGGATAATTCTGATGGCATTCCCGATTCGGTCTGGATGGGGCTAGCCCGGGCCGGAGCGTTACAATTACGCCCCTCATTTGGAGGAAAAATTCCTACAAATACGCTGTAACTGAGGTTCGAACCGCGGGTGTTTAGTGACAACCTAGATATCTTACCGTGGCACAATGACCTCGGGATAAAAAAAATGATAATCCCAGTTAGCCTCATTGACTATTTCTCGGGTGACCAGCCCGGTCCCATGAAAGTTTTCCATCGATCATCAGGATAAATCGGGAAACGCACATGGCGGTCAGTTCAGATGCCCAGCATTCTTTGATTACACCCTTCATATGAAAAAAAAATTCTTACAGGGTTCAAACCGTGAATATATGGGTGACAGTTGAATTAATCTTTTCAGAGAAAATCTAATTTTGCCACCTCATCATTTTAATTGTTTTCGAAATACCCCTGGTGTTTCAAAATTATTCTTTATCCTTTCTAATGTTGATTTATTGTTAAAATAACCCTAGCTATTAATGCCAATTATTTTCAAAGTATAAGTTGATTTATATACGTCTTGTAAATTATAATTTAAAAACTTTTTCAAAATAAAAAAGATTTAAAGGCTTATTATTTATTTACTTAGGGGTTTTGTGCAGGATTTACTCAATTTTGAAGATCATTTTTGAGTAAACATGAAAATTTTATGTTTATAAGGGTACTTCTAAAAGAATTTAATTAACTAAGAATATTTTAAAATAAAATTTATATACTAAGACTTTATTTGCTAAAATGCTCAAAGATAATTGTATTTAACAGTATATATTCTAAAAATCATTTATCACTTTTATTTTAAAAAAATCAATCAAAATTTTGGGAGTGTGATTTTTAAATTAATGAGCGAAAAAAAAACATATTTCCTTTAAAAATATTTGAGAGATTATAATGAGATATAATGTTTTTGAGAAGTTTTGGGGGTGAAATTGAGAAAATTAAGTATAATTCATTTTTTATTTCTTTATTTATATTTTTAAATTTTTTTTTTCTATTGTTAGTGTGTAGATATGCAGTTGGTGGGAGCTGTGGTAGTTGATTCTTTTCTTCTTCGATAAATCGTTAGTTCATTTTTGTCACGTCTAGCGGCTCTGTCGACTGTCTCACGTAAAAAATAGTAAATCAGAAAATTAAAGTAAACATCAGAGGAAATCTTCGTCCGTTGGAATAGACCATTGCTCTATTCTACCAATCTACCGTGTGAGTTGAGAGAGAAGCGATCGATCAATTGATGGCGTCTTCGGAGTCATTCGACGGGTTGAGGAGAGCCGACAATGTCTGCGGCATCAGCCTCTGACAAATTTCTGGCCTTCGCCGTCCTTTCTCCTCCTATGCAGCCCAAATTTCCATTTGCCGCCGGAATTACCTTCCTCCCAAGAGGCTCGGTAAGCAATTTTTGACCTCTGCCCAAGGGCGGAGTCAGGTTATGGCTTATCCGGGTTGTAGCTCGGAGGTTGTCGGCGTTGAATCTCAAATTTATAGTGAAAAATAAATGAAAAATATGAGAGAAAGAGGAATTAACCCGGGGCGATGGTATCAGGATCAATGACCATTGCTCATAATCTAAAATCAACCCGGATAAATCACTTGGGATGGCTCCACCATTACTCCCACCACCTTTTTAACGTCCCGGTATGAGATAAAAATAAAAATGAGACCGTGCGCCTTCTGAATAGAATAGAATTAGGAGGATGAGTACAAATTGTGGAGATTGCGGAAGAGTGAAATCTGTTTTCTATTTTTCTCAAAATCAATAGTGAGTTGCATTAGAGTTTTTTTTTTTTTTTTTTTTTGTTCTTTTTGATGAAGAAGAGAAATAGTTAAACCTAGAGATCATTCTGATAATTTTCAATTTGCATGTTCTATATAAGTAATGAAACATATAATCTGTTGGTCTTGGTGTCACCGGTAAAAATGAGGTGAATTGTCTTGAAATCATGATTATACCTTTCTCATTCTTTTAACTTGAGTTAGACAAACACTTAATAATTAAAAAGAAAAATATGTATAAATAAATACGAGCTATCGAGATTTATTTGATTTGCATCAAGGAAGGTTGTTAATCCAAGACAATATAAGCACTAGTAAAGTCTCCTTCTTCGAGCAAAGTCGAAGCGGAGAAGCCCCATACAATGTTTGAAAGCACGAATTGAAAATACAAAGAACATAGTAGAAAAATGAAGTACAATAAATGTTGTGTTAAAATGAAAAGGACCATAGCTCTATTTATAGCCTATTAGTCAAATATGTCTGTTGGCTGACTTGGCATCTTCGGGCACCTAGAGTGGGTCCGTGCGCTCTAATGGTGCTATCTATCTTCTTCGCAACAACTCTTCAATGGCTTCAGGATAAAATTTGATCTTGGTCGGGGCGCTTGCACTAGTGTTGACGTGGACTTTGGCGTCATCCTCTAAGCAATGGCTCGCCAAGGTGCCCCTACTGTACCAGGGTGGTCCATGCGCCTGGATAAGTCAACACAGAGTTGACTTGTCCGACTTCTGCTTCGATCACTTGGGTGATTCTCCGGTCATCCAGAGTTGAGCTCACTCGAACCTAGCTTTTCGTCCCGTGGAAGCGCCACACGTATCTTTCTCGTCCATCGTTGTACTCTTCCACAACATTTCGTTCCTTAGATGCACCGAGCCCATCGACTTGCTTCTCGTGTCATCCTTCTCGTCTGCTACGTCTTCCGCTTAACTTCTTGTATTCCTATGTCCCCGCATACTTAGACATAAGACATCAAAAATGCAGAATCTAACTTAACTCCGTTGATCATATCAAAACTCATTCGGGTACTTATAATCTCCCTAATTTTGATGTGCATCAACCCAAGTTAAGTTAAAATAAAGAATACAATAAAATAAGTAATTATTGCAAGTTAATAGATAATTTGGCAATTATAACAAGTGAAAAAATGTAAAAAAGAAAAAATATTTATTCCCCTAAACTTAATCCCTAATTTTTCCATTTTGATCATTCAAAATAAAATAGTAATTTTCTAAAAAATCAGGTTTTTTAAAAAACAATTTCAAAAAAATATGAACAGTAGATATACGAACTAATTGATTTTGTAAATTAAATTAAAGTAAGTTAAAATTAAAATATGCATAAAAATTTATTTATCTAAGTATGATTTAGGAACACAAAATAAATTTTTAATTACTGAATTAACAAAATATTTTCTTGAAATATATTTTCATGTTATTTTTTTTAATTTGGCCCTTATGAAATTTAAAATACTAGTTTATTCCTTGAAAATTTCTAAAATTCTAAACATTCGAGCATGCATAATTATTTTCTAATGCTTTTATTTATTCCTTTAATTTATCATTTTTAATTTTTAATTTATCAAAATTTTCTAAGGGATATGCATTAGATTAAGTCTAAATGTTTCCTTTTTAATTATATACATTTCATCCTTAGCTTGCATAATGATCTTGAAAGCTTTTGTATACCTTCATATAGCTGATTAGGAGGTAGGACACGTACCTCACTTACCGTGTCATCCTTGTAATTTGATGCTCCCCTTTCATAGCTGCTTTCTTTTGACGTTTTCCCCCCTTCATCCATGCTCATCTCTGAAGTACTTTCATCATCTTTTTGGTGATCTACCATTAATGCTAGTCTTACATACTCTTCCAGCTCAGACTCGGATGAAAACTAGTCCCATGTTGCTCTGGGGTTCTTGTGCTTGGTTTTATTTGGCCTTTTATCCTTCTCATTTATCTTATTCTTCAGTTTAGGGTAGTTTTCTTTAATATGCCCTTCTTCTTGACAATTATAGCACCGAACCTTTCTTCTTTCCCGTACTAGCTTTTTGGCATGAAACTTGTTGAATTTGTTAGTTTTAAAGAACTTTGAAAATTTTATTACCATGAATGCTTCTTCGTCTTCATCGAAGGATGATTCTGAGTCTGGTTCATCCTTTCTGTCTTGTAGTGCTAGGTTCTGGTTTGTCTCTATTTCTTTTGTAACTCCTATACATCGAGACTTGTGTAATTCAAAAGTCGAGAATAGTTCTTCTAGAGTACTGACCTCCAAGTCCTTAGAGATGTAGTATATATCTACTAAGGTTGACCACTCTTGTGTTCTTGGAAAGACGTTAAATGCGTACCAGATTGAGTCCCGATTCGTTACCGATTCTTCGAGGTTGTTGAGTTGGGTGATCAGTTCCTTGATCTTCGCATGGAGTTGGGTCACCTTCTCTCCCTTGTTCATCTGGAGGTTTGTTAGTTGATTTTGGAGGATGTCTCATTTCGCTAACTTGGCTTCTGAGATACCTTTGTGTAGCTCTAGAAACTTCTCTCAAAGTTCTTTTATTGAGTTGTAGGTTCTAATTCAGTTGACTTCTTAGGTTGGTAGTACGGTAAGCAAATGGAATTCTGCTTTGCCATTGGCTATGAAGTTGGCTTGATCCTTCTTGTTCCAAAGATACTCTTCCTTCTCTACTTCGTGTTGATCTTTAGATACTACGAAACCATTTTTTAAAGTTTAGGAATATATCAAAATCAATTTTAAAGTATATCTCCATTTTGCACTTCCAAAGTACAAATTCTCTTTCGAACTTGGGTAGGTGAATGTTGGATCCGGCCATTGTCTTGTTGCTTTAGTTGGTTGTTAGTCCTTTTAAGATAGTTGGACACTGATACCAATTGTTGGTCCTGGTGCGACCGACAAAAGGGGGGTGAATTGCCCTAAAATTATGATTATACCCTTTTTTGTTCTTTTGACTGGAGTTAGACAAACACTTAATAATAAAAAAGAAAAATGCATATAAATAAATACGAGGCTACCGAGATTTACTTAGTTTGCAACAGGGAAGGTTGCTAATCCAAGGTAATATAAACACTAGCAAAGTCTCCTTCTTCGAGCAAAGTCGGAGGCAGAGAAGTCCCATACAATGTTTGAAAGCACGAATTGAAAATACAAAGAACAGAGTGGAAAAATGAAGCACAGTAAGTATTGTGTTAAAATGAAGAGGGCCAAAGCTCTATTTATAGCCTCTTGGTCAAATACGTCTGTTGCTTACGTGGTATCTCTGGGCTCCTGGAGTGGGTCCGGGAGCCACTAGCGGTGCTCTCTATCTTCTTTGTAATGGTTCTTCAACAGCTTCATGATAAAATTTTATACTCGTCGAGGCACCTAGACTGGTGTTGACATGGACTTTGAAGTCATCCTCTCAACAACGGCTCATTGAGGCACCCCTGCTGTACTAGGGTGGTTCGGGCCCTTGGACCCTATCCGGCCGCTTGGAGTCCGGACATCTGGACTTGGTCTACGTGCTTGGACATGTCAACATAGAGTTGACTTGTCCAGCTTCTTCTCTGGTTGCTTAGGTGATTCTTCGACCATCCAGAGTTGAGATCACCCGAATGCAACTTCGGCGTTCTCCTCGAGCAGACTTCCGCTCTGGCTTCTTGTCCCTCGGAAGCACCGCACACATTCTTCTTGTCCGCCGATGTATTCTTCTATAGCACCTCGTCCCTCAGATGCACCGAGCCTGTCAACTCGCTTCCCGTATCATTCTTCTCATCCACTTCATCTTCCGCTCGACTTCTTGTATTCCTAAGTCCCTACACACTTATACAAAAGGCATTAAAAATGCAGAGCCTAACTTAACCCGATTGATTACATTAAAACTCATCTAGGGTATTTACATAATTTCGGGGCAATAATGTAGTGGTAGGATGTCTCTATAGTTTTCTAGGCATCTAAAGATCGAGTCCAACTCTTGACAAATTAACAGATGAATTTATTTTAATAGCCAGTTGGCCTAAGAATATTGGATTGATGGGGCCACTACGAATGATTTCTGATTTACTCTGGTGACTGGTGAGAAACTTCTATGGGTCTTAGAAATTCACTTTGTACTTGACTTAAATTGCTTGCCTATCATATCTTTGTATTCATATAGTTCACTAATCCTATTAAGTCCCCATAGGATACCTAGTTGGTTAGAGGGTAGCATACTTACTATAATGGGATAATGGATTAATTCTCAATGGGTGCATGCCCTTAAAGAAAAAAATTACTCCACACCTGCTAACCACTTAGCAGTCGACTATAAGCTGACTATATGATTTACCTTCTTTCACATAATCGACTCTATGGAAGAGACACTTAGATAAACGAAATTACTTTTTTACTACAAACTAATCCTATTAAAGAATGTTTCTTTCGAGTATCTTATTTTATGTCTGGTTGTATATCCTTTGTTAGATTTCATTCACATTATGCATTTCAACCACATTCTTGTTCTTATCTATATTATATATTCTTTTATTTGAAAAAAAGAACTATCTTTGTTTTGTGTGTATGCCTAAATCTTTCATATCTGTGTTTTTTATTTCTGAAAATTATAGGTACGAGTTGGTGGAGATAAATTTGGAAAGCACCTTGTGTTGATCTATTGTATGAAATAATAAAGACTTACACTGCTCTTTGGAGAAGAAACTTAGAGAAGACGCTGGAGACGACGTCATGCTGTAAAGCTGCTCACTATCACCGAGAAGATCACCACCTTGGAACCTTCTTAGAAGTATTACAAACCAAATCCCTCTTATTCACTGATGTTCTCCTTCGTCTCACCTTGCACCATCGTCACCTTTAGATTGCTCTTGGACGCAGAGATATATATGAAGCTTACATCATTTTGTAACCGATGCTTTAATGACATTTCATTAAGATTAAATGGAGGGAGATGAACCAATCACCTCCTTCACTTCCTAACGTTGCAATTTCTACAATGTCTAACATTGCAAATTCTACAACGTCTAACATCTCCCACTTGTCCAAATCAATCCATAAAGGTTATATGTCACAAAGACCAGGTAAGTCACATAAACTATATGATGATCAAGTCACGAAGACCAGAGCAAAAAACTAATTAGTCACACAGACCAAATAAGAACATCCAATCTATACTTTAGGAAAAATGGTTTGTACGACAACAAGCACATTGAGCAATTATTGCTAAGTGTTGGTGTAGTTAGCACTAATGGTCTAACTCAGGTTTTGATGAATGACAAAATAGGTTAAGTTAGTTTCATTGTTATCTAGCACTCTGACTGAGTGTGCAGGAGAAACCCAGACAGGTCGATGGGCTGACCTGATGTCTGGCGCGAAGCCCAGCTAGGTCAACGGGCCGACCAGATAGCTAGCACAAAGTCCAAACGAGTTGACGGGCTGACTGGACGTTTAGCACGAAGTCCAGCTAGGTCGATGGACTGACCGGATAGCTGACACGAAGTCCAGATTGTTGGATCGAAAAGAATTTAGATATCTCCACAATGACATGATATTGTCCACTTTGGACCTAAGCCCTCATGGTTTTGCTCTTGGGCTCTACCTAAAAGGCCTCATATCAATGGAGATATCTTTTCTCTTATAAATTCATGATCTTTCCCATGTGTTTCCAATATGGGACTATGTTTGCAACCTTGCAACCCTAACAATCCCCCCTCAAACAAAGGACCATAGGCTTCCCACGTCCGATCCTCGACCCACCAGGTCTTCCTGCCCCTCGGTCTACCCGACCTACTAGGACTTCCTTGCCTAGCCGCAACTAGGACTTCCTGCCCCTCGGTCCACCCGACCTACTAGGACTTTCCTTGCCTAGCCGCAACTAGGACTTCCTGCCTGGTGTTTGATCCTCTTGATCCGAACATAGGAGCCCCCACTTTCCTTGTTCGAGGTCAATATTGTACTCACATGGTTCAATCAGACCATAGCTCTTGTGCACAGTCGGCGGTTAAACCTTCTGGCAGTCCGGGCTCTGATACCAATTGTTGGATCGAAAAGAATTTAGATATCTCCACAATGACATGATATTGTCCACTTTGGGCCTAAGCCCTCATGATTTTGCTCTTGGGCTCTACCCAAAAGGCCTCATATCAATGGAGATATCTTTTCTCTTATAAACTCATGATCTTTCCCATGTGTTTCCAATATGGGACTATGTTTGCAACCTTGCAACCCTAACACAGATGGGTCGAAGGGATGATCGGACGTCTGGCAGGTAAGTGAAGGTAAGTCACTGGAGGGGAGTGACTGTGAGGATGCGTTCCCGGGAAGGGAACATTAGGAGTTGATCTGATATAGATCCATTTCAGATATCTAAGTTGAGATCGTGACTAGATTCCGGTCTCGAGGAGACGGAATCTAATTATAATTCTTTTTTTTTTTATCATAAACTGTGCTAACACTTTGTTTTGCAGGATATTTTGCATTTATGCTTCGGACTAACATTTTCTTGTAGGGAAATGAAGTTGTTGGAAAATGGAGTCTAGGCGCTCGGAAGGGATCCGGGCGCCCGGAGGTCTGGGCACCCGGAAGGGATTCGGGCGTCCGGAAATGCAAACTTATCCCCTTATCGTGTCGATATGTGGAGATCATTGACTGGCTCGGCTACGTCACATTCACGGCACCCTAAAGGGATCCGGGCACCCCGAACCTCCTATATAAGGAGGGTGAAGGCTAAAGCAAAGGAATAACTCAACGACTCACGATCTGCTCTCCTGTGTTCCTGCGACGCTGCGAAGATACTCTGACAACGCGCTGTTCTTTTATTTATTCCTTTTTGTCAGTATTGTTTTTGTATTAGCATTCTTGTACTTTAATTGTAATAATCATTTCGAATTGCTAGTGAATTACCCAACGAAAGCACTCAACGAGTGTGGACCTTGGAGTAGGAGTCGATACAGGTTCCGAACCAAGTAAAAACTACTTGTGTCATTCTTTCTGCTTTCGATTTTTCCGCTGCGTACTTGCGTTATAATTTTTAATCGATATTCACCCTCCTCTATCGAATTCACAATCCAACACTAAGAAGATTGTTATACCTTACATAGTTGCTCTATATAAAGAATCAGAGAAATCAATAACTTGCCTTTACTCTAGATTAAATCATTTACATCATTATGAACGTATCTAATTCCTCATAATGACTATTATGTCGAGATCATGTTTAACATTTCTAATTCAATATAATTATTCACAATTACATTTTATGTACTGGACAAAAATATAACTGGTACCAGTGAATAAATGCCAAAGATGTAAATTAATCCTAATCTTACTAGTTAGCTAGAATCCATTCATTCTAATTAGTCGTTTTCCTAATTATGCTCCATAGACCAAATCACCCATAACCAATAGAAAACATGCTAAAATAGAAATCACTGATGAGATCTTTAAGTAGACATTTAAATAGTCACTTAGGGTAAGATTGAGATTAACTTATAATCTCAAGGGTCTCACATAGTAGAGAAATAGATATCCATTCTCCTACTACCCTTCTTGTCTTCAAGCACATGTAGTATGAATCACATGCTACGATGTTATTCTCTTTACTAAAAAAGTACATGTTTTTTTAAAATTTTA
The DNA here is from genome assembly GCF_018446385.1 of Zingiber officinale. Classification (NCBI taxonomy): domain Eukaryota; kingdom Viridiplantae; phylum Streptophyta; class Magnoliopsida; order Zingiberales; family Zingiberaceae; genus Zingiber; species Zingiber officinale. The sequence goes on from NC_055987.1 coordinate 40,176,375, forward strand.
ACATCATACAAATTTTGATCTAGACATACCTAATGTCTAATCTTGAATTTTACATATGATTTCCAATATAGCTTTAAGCAGATTCAATAAATGCTGGGGTCATTTACTCTAATCATTACATAAATGATCTAATCTTGGCATAATTATCAAGGCGACCTTAACTTATGGGTATATCTCTATTGACAACTACATAAGTTGTCCCATAAGTAACAGTCTTACCTCTATGTATCCTTAACAAATAGAGATGATTGTCTATGTGAGTGGACCAATCTTAATCTGCTAACATGCTTATCGAGACTTTATTCAAATATAATAAAGATATATATACTAAATAGATCATGACATTTTACAACATGTTACATTTTACAAAGTCACAAAGACTTCCTATATCCTTGAAATAACTCTTTAGTCAATGGCTTAGTAAAAGGATCTATAAGCATAATACATGTAGAGATATAATCAAGAATTATCATTTTATTGTTAACAATATCCCTTACAAAATTTTACTTAATTTCTATGTGCTTGCTTTTGCTATGATATTTGAGATCTTTGGAAAAACCTATAGCAGCTTGATTGTCACAATACACTGTAACATGACTCCCACTGTCCTCAACAGACTTTAGATGCTTCATGAACCTTTATAACTGGATAGCCTCTTGCATAGCCGCTGCATAAGCCATAGAACTTCTATTGTTGACAAGGCTACACTGTTAGAGTGTATACTAAAAGCCTAGCTTTTGTAAACATTTATTTTGTAATAAAGAATCATTTTTGGTCAGAAATATCTACATTTATGTTAAGTGTAGTTGTTCAATTAATTTGTATCGTAGATAACATGGTGTGTGCTGTCACACACAGAAGATCATGTTATAAGTTCTTTATAAATTATAAACAGTTGCTCACGACTAAGATGGAAAGAAACAAACCATTGGAATAGTCATAGTGTAATTAAGTATTAGTTTATCTTGACTAATAAATTACGCTAGTACACTCTAAGTGTATTGAGTAGGACCATTTTTAGGTAAGTTCTTTTATACTGACTTAATAAAAGAACTAGACCTTAGTTATTATGAAAGTGTGTGCTCTTAATCCTAATATAATAATAAGCACATATATTTAGTATTTATTTCTTTAACTTATCAAAGGGTGAGATTTAACTCAATAAATCAATAGGCCCGATAAGTTGAGAAATGATATTACTTAAAGTGTGTGTTGTTGATTATAGAAGGAATCTGTGTCCTAATTATCTAGGTTGAGAATTCCCCAAGAGGAGCTCATAAGGATTGTCATGTTAAACCCTGCAGGTGGACTTAGTCCAACATGACAATGAAGTTGAGTGGTACTACTCTTGGAGCTAGATATTAATTAAGTGAGTTGTCAGTAACTTACTTAATTAGTGGACATTTATTATCTTAAACACAGGAAGACTAACACACTCATGATAAGAAGGAGCCCATAATGTAATTTGGGATTGGTGCAGTAGTGCAATAATAATTCTCTAGTGGAATGAGTTATTATTGATGAACTTGAGTTGTGTGTTCAGGGCGAACACGGGATACTCAAGCTCATCGGAAGATCAAACCAATTTCTCCTCTAGGTCTCTGTCATAGCCTCATTAAAGCCTCAAGTCCATCCAATGAAAGCCTATCTTGGTGTCCAAGAAGGGACGACCCAAGGCTTGGTGACTAAGCCAAGGGCCGACCATAAATTCCTTCAAGGTGGCCGGCCTTTGCTTTGTGCAAGGGGGCCGACCACAATAATTCAAAGATGAGGGGGTGTTTTGAATTTTTAAAATCTTCTCTTTGTAGATATCTACAAGTTTTAAAAGAGAGATTTTAAATTTAAAAACTTTTCTTATTTGAATTAGGCCACATGGTTTAATAGAGAGTTTTAAAAGTTTTAAAACTTTCCTTTTTTAACCATCCTCATGGTTTTAAGAAAAAAGGAAGAGAAGTTTTAAATTTGATTATTTTCTATTTTTGTAACCATGTTAAAAAAGAAAATTTTAGAAGTGAAGTTTTAAATTTTAAAACATGGTTTTAATTTTTAAAACTTTTCTTTTTTAACATCCACTTTAGGAAATTAAAAGAGAGCTTGTAAAATTTTATAAGAGCTTATAAAATTTTATAAGAGCTTATAAATTTTTTTTACAAAAATTATTTTTCCTTTCCTCTTAGGGCCGACCACCCTTGCTTGGTGCCCATGCAAGGGGCCGGCCAATCAAACCAATCAATGATTGGTGATTAATTCAATCAAGAGGAAAGAAAAGGAAAAATAAAAAGGGAAAAGGAAAAACAAGAGGAAAATTTTAATTTTTGTAAAAAGTCTTTCCTTATTTGCCTTGGGCAAATAATATAAAAGAAGGGGAGGGGAGGCCTCATGAGATAACAATTCTTATTCTCTTGTTGGTGCTCCTCTTGTGGCCGTCCCTCTCCCCTTTTCCTTTCCCCTTGCTCTCTTTTCCTTGGTGGTGGTGGTGGCCAGATTTTAGAAGAGGAAGAAGGCTTTGGGTGGTGTTCAACTTGGAGGATCGTCCCCCACACGACGTCCAAGGCGAGGCGAGGAATATGGCAGAAGATCTCGAGGTCATTAGCATACAAATAGAAGGTATAACTTGTAATTTTCTTCCGCATCATGCTAGTTATTTTTCTTTGTATGAATTCCAAACACAAGAGGCATTAGATTCTAGTTTTTCGGATTTGTTTCGAAGTTGTGTTTTTTTTGTTTTTTGAATTTGCGATTCGATTGTTCTTTTTGGTTACACCTAGAGTTATATAAGGAAATTAAATATTAGCTTTCCTTAAAAGACTTTGTCTAGGCGGTGGTGGATGCTCCCATACCCAAGAAGGCCATGTACCTTGCCATGTAGTCCTGGAAGTTAATTTTGGAATTTAATATTTAATTGAATTTATAACATAAGTTGATTTGGATCAATAGTGTTAAGTTCCGCTTGCGATCCAAATCTAAACCATTAAGAACAGACAAATTAAATTTGGAATCAATGATGTTAAGTTCCGTCTGCGATTCCTAATTTAACTTCTAAAGAACACAATAGGTTGTTTAGGCAAGGTTCAACACTTGTACAAAATTTTTGTACAGTAGAACTAGTACGATATTCCTTGGACCAACCAACAATTGGTATCAGAGCTAGGGTTTGCCTCTATGTGTTTGGTTTTCAAATAGATTATGCACATGTCATACATAATTTAGGTAGGATAATAGTAGGATGTGCTAACTCTTTGGTTGCAGGCTCCAACTATTATAGCTTATAGATGTTTGTGTGATTGGACCCTTGGACATGTCAAGGGCATTATTTTTGTGTGTGCATGATTGTATGTAACTAATACAGCAGGAGCTGTATTAGCCCTAGGATTTTAGAATTTTATTTTCGATCTAGATTACATGTACATTCCTTCGTGGAATATAGGATCGATATATGTAAAATTCTATTTTTGTTGCGGATCGGATGCTTGAGAGATGTGGTGCTTTTAAGGACCAGAGGCGCAGCGGAATAAGAAGCAAGATGGATGCAACGACTCGACCCGATGACGGTGGCTAAAGATGGCAGCAACTAGGGTTGGAGCACACGGAGGACAATGATGGAAAAGGCCATAATAGTTGGAAAATTAATTTCCATATTTATTGTTTTTATTTACTATGATGTGTGTGTGTGTGCATGTGATGTATGCTAGAATAGGTTAAAATTCCTCACCTTAAATAACTAAGTGGGAGAGGGATTTTTAAATAAATTCCACGGTCTCCATTACTGGTTTGTAAGTGATGCAAACAAACTTGCGCGTTGGCTCTGAGTGCCTTCCTCCATATCGGATGAGTTTGTTTGTGGATCACTAGATCAAACTTCCATTTGGATGGTTATAGGAAATTAACTAAGAGCGTGTGATCTTCCCCATCGGAAGGGGCACAATCTTATTTAATGGACTAAGTATCAAGTAATGGTGTACACTTATGCACATTTAATAGTATCTTCCCCATCAAAGTCATTGCTATTATTTGTGTGACCGAAGGAAAACAAACTATTAATTTTATTTGTCATAAAGTTAGGTTGACAAGAATAAAATTAATGGGTAACACCTCCTCTTTCAAATGTTTGATTTTGTATACGTCCACACTATCGTGGCATGCAAAATTCACGGTGATTTGAGGTGTTGGTTAATTTAAATAGTATTGTTTGAGGAATCAATATTATTTTAAATTTAGAGTCCTGACCAAAGTTACTTTTTTGATTCTTAGGATGACTTTCAACCCACTGTGTTCATTATACTGAAAGAGGACAAACTTACTGGACCCAACTACATATATTGGAAAAGAAACCTGGACATTGTCCTTACTGATGAGGGCTATAAGTTTGTACTGACTGAGGTTTTCCCTAATGCACCCAATGGTGAATCTACCCAAGAGGAGATTGAGTATCATAAGAAATGGGTAAAAGCAGATGAGATGGCGTGGTATTACATTTTGGCTTCAATGTCAAATGTATTGCAACATTAGCATCTAGATTTACCAACAACTTATGATATAATGAACAATCTCAAGGATCTTTTTGGTCACCAGGATCGGGCCGCTAGGCAAGAAGCTATGAGGAAATTAATGACATCCACCATGCAAGAGGGTACTCCCGTAAGGGATCATATCCTAAAGATGATGGCTTATTTGAACGAGATACAAATCCTTGGCGGAGAAATTGATGGGGAAACCCAGATCGATATGATTCTCCTAACGCTACTCAGAAGTTTTGAGCATTTCCGCCTGAACTATAATATGAATAAAAGGATGTATTCATTGGCAGAACTACTGACAGAACTTCAGGTAGCAGAAGGGCTATTTCGTCATAATTCTCAGATTCACTATGCTGAAAATGGTTCTACTTCTAAACCGAAAGGCAAGAAGAAGAAGAAACAGGTTGTTTAAGCAAAGAAGGTGAATAAACCTCAGGGTACAGGACAAAAGGCTAGAATGAAGAAGTTGAAGGGCAAGTGCTTCATCTATAAGCAGATAGGACATTGGAAGCCGAACTGTCCTCGTAGGAATCAGAATAATAAAGGTATATCTCATGCTCTAGTAGTTGAAATATGTTTAGCGATGTTATCTACCAACACCTGGTGTGTAGATACGGGAGCCACTGATCATGTCTGTAATTCTTTGCAGGGGTTCTAGGAAACCCGACGACTATTTGAAGGAGAGATAACCGTCTACATGGGCAATGCTACTAAGGTGGCGGCCGTTGCAGTGGGAGACATCTACTTATCTTTTGATAGGAATAGAAGTTTGGTTTTAAGAAATTGTCTTTATGTACCCAGTTTTAGAAAGAATTTAATTTCAGTTTCTAAACTGTATTTGGATGGATATTCTATTTCTTTCAATAACAATGTGGTTATAAAGAGAAATAGGGTTATTATCTTTTCTGGTGCATTAGTTGGCAATTTATATACTTTAAATCCAATTTCTCTCACAAAGCAACAAATGAAAATTAATAACACATCCTCTAATTCCAATAAGAGAAAAGAACCTTCGGAGATGAACCAAACATATCTTTGGCATCTAAGACTTGGTCATATTAACTTAAGCAGGATTCAAAGGCTTATAGCTGATGGACTCTTGGGTTCATTAGAATTGGAAAATTTTCCAACTTGTGAATCTTTCTTGGAAGGTAAAATGACCAAGAGACCTTTTAAAGCCAAGGGGTATAGGGCCAAAGATGTGTTAGAACTGGTTCATTCTGATTTGTGTGGTCCTATGTCTATCCAGGCAAGAGGTGGTTTTGAATATTTAGTCTCTTTTATAGATGATTATTCAAGATATGGATACATTTATCTGATGCGCCGCAAGTCTGAGTGCTTTGATAAGTTCAAAGAGTACAAGGCTGATGTGGAGAAACGTCTTGGTAAAAGTATCAAAGACACTACGGTCTGATCGTGGTGGCGAATACCTCTTAGGAGAGTTTAGGAATTTCTTATCAGAGGCCGAGATTCAATTCCAGTTGTCCGTACCTGGTACACTCCAACAGAATGGTGTGGCAGAATGAAGGAATAGGACTCTTATGGAGATGGTTAGATCGATGATGAGTCATTCAGAATTACCAAATTCATTTTGGGGATATGCTCTGGAAATGGCAGCGCACATTCTGAACTTAGTACCTTCTAAATCAGTATCCTCTATTCCCATAGAATTAAGGAATAGGCGAAAGCCCAGTCTAAGACATATTCGAATTTGGGGTAGTCCAGCACATGTGCTGAAATCAGATGTTGATAAGTTAGAATCTCGTACAGAAGTTTGCGTCTTTGTGGGTTATCCTAGAGGAACGAAAGGTGGTTTATTTTATAGTCCTAACGACCAGAAGGTCATTGTTAGCGCCAATGCCCAGTTTTTAGAAGAAGACTATATATCACAAGCCCAGTAGCAAAATTGTTCTAGAAGAACTTAGAGAGGACACGTTTACTTTAGTACCAACATTACAAGATGAAGTACCACAAGAAACTACGACACGTGTCACACATGATACACAACCACAGATAGTGCCTCGTTGTAGTGGGAGGGTTGTGAGACAACCTGAGAGATTCATGTTTTTGGGAGAGTCTTCGGACTTGATCCCGGGTAAACATGAACCTGATCCCCAGACATATGACGAAGCACTCCAAGATATAGATGCAGTATCTTGGCAAAAGGAGATGAACTCTGAAATAGAATCTATGTATTCTAATAAGGTCTGAGAGCTTGTAGAACCACTAGATAGTGTAAAAGTTGTCAGGTGCAAGTGGATCTACAAAAGGAAAAGAGGGACAGACGGGAAGGTAGAGACCTTCAAAGCAAGGCTTGTTGAGAAAGGGTACACTTAGAAAGAGGGAATCGATTATGAGGAGACCTTTGCACCGGTAGCTATCCTTAAGTCTATCCGGATACTCTTATCCATTACTGTTCATATGGATTATGAGATTTGGCAGATGGATGTCAAGACAGCTTTCCTTAATGGAAGTCTTGAAGAAAACATCCATATGAAGCAACTAGAGGGGTTCATTGAAAAAGGCAAAGAGCATCTAGTGTGCAAGCTCAATCCATCCATTTATGGATTGAAGCAAGCTTCAAGATCTTGGAACATCCGGTTTAATGAAGTAATCCAGTCATATGGATTTATTCAGTGTCCGGATGAGTCTTGTGTATACAAGAAGTGTAACGGAAATGTGGTGGTATTTCTTGTACTATACGTAGATGATATTTTGTTAATTGGCAACAATGTCAACGTATTATCAGATGTAAGGGTATGGTTGTCTAAAAATTCGATATGAAGGACTTAGGAGAATGTGCACACATTCTTGGGATCAAAGTCATAAGGGATCGCAAGAAAAAAATGTTGTGCCTATCTCAAGCTTCATATATAGATACGATCCTTGCTCGTTTTACCATGCAGAACTCCAAGAAAGGTTTCTTACCTTTTAGGCATGGAGTAGCTTTATCTAAAGAGATGTCTCTCAAGATATCGAAGTAGATAGAGGACATGAAGGCAGTTCCTTATGCTTCGGCTGTAGGAACCCTTATGTATGCAATGCTGTGTACGAGACCTGATATCTGTTTTGCCGTGGGCATGGTTAGTAGATATCAGAGTAATCTTGGACAAGGACTTTGGACTGCTGTAAAGCATATATTGAAGTACCTGAGAAGGACTAGAGATTATATGCTAGTTTACCAAACAGACGATTTGCTCCCTGTGGGTTACACAGATTTGGATTTCTAATCAGATAGGGATAACAGTAAGTCTACATCAGGTTATGTGTTTACTCTAGGAGGTGGAGCCATTGCATGGAGGAGTGTTAAGCAGAAATACGTTTCGGACTCAACCATGGAAGCTGAGTATGTGGCAGCCTCTGAAGCAGCCAAAGAAGCTGTATGACTTAGGAACTTCCTAATGGACTTAGATGTGATTCCTGGTTTGCCCAAAATCATCACAATTTATTGTGATAATAGCGGTGCAGTTGCAAACTCGAAGGAACCACGAGCCCATAAGGCAAGTAACATATAAAGCACAAGTACCACCTGATACGAGACATCGTCAAGCGAAGAGAAGTTGTCGTCGCCAAGATTGCATCAGCAGATAACCTGACAGATCCTTTCACTAAGGTCCTTCCGACGAAAGGATGAATTACATGCTACGATATTATTCTCTTTACTAAAAAAAGTACATTTTTTTTTAAATTTTAACATCGTACAAATTTTGATCTAGACATACCTAATGTCTAATCTTGAATTTTACATATGATTTCCAATATAGTTTTAAGCAGATTCAGTAAATGTTGGGGTCATTTACTCTAATCATTACATAAATGATCTAATCTTGACATAATTATCAAGGTGACCTTAACTTATGGGTATATCTCTATTGACAACTACATAAGTTGTCCCATAAGTAATGGTCTTACCTCTATGTATCCTTAACAAATAGAGATGATTGTCTATGTGAGTGGACCAATCTTAATCTGCTAACATGCTTATCGAGACTTTCTTCAAATATAATAAAGATATATATACTGAATAGATTGTGACATTTTACAACATGTTACATTTTACAAAGTCACAAAGACTTCCTATATCCTTGAAATAACTCTTTAGTCAATGGCTTAGTAAAAGGATCTACAAGCATAATACGTGCAGGGATATAATCAAGAATTATCATTTTATTGTCAACAATATCCCTTACAAAATTATACTTAATTTCTATGTGCTTGCTTTTGCTATGATATTTGAGATCTTTGGAAAAACCTATAGCAGCTTGATTGTCATAGTACACTGTAACATGACTCCCACTGTCCTCAACAAACTTCAGATGCTTCATGAACCTTTTTAACTGGATAGCCTCTTACATAGTCGCTGCACAAGCCATAGAACTTCTATTGTTGACAAGGCTACACTGTTAGAGTGTATACTAAAAGCCTAGCTTTTGTAAACATTTATTTTGTAATAAAGAATCATTTTTGGTCAGAAATATCTACATTTATGTTAAGTGTAGTTGTTCAATTAATTTGTATCGTAGATAACATGGTGTGTGCTGTCACACACAGAAGATCATGTTATAAGTTCTTTATAAATTATAAACAGTTGCTCATGACTAAGATGGAAAGGAACAAACCATTGGAATAGTCGTAGTGTAATTAAGTATTAGTTTATCTTGACTAATAAATTATGCTAGTACACTCTAAGTGTATTGAGTAGGACCATTTTTAGGTAAGTTCTTTTATACTGACTTAATAAAAGAACTAGACCTTAGTTATTATGGAAGTGTGTGCTCTTAATTCTAATATAATAACAAGTACATATATTTAGTATTTATTTCTTTAACTTATCAAAGGGTGAGATTTAGCCCAATAAATCAATAGGCTCGATAAGTTGAGAAATGATATTACTTATAGTGTGTGTTGTTGATTATAGAAGGAATCTGTGTCCTAATTATCTAGGTTGAGAATGTCCCCAAGAGGAGCTCATAAGGATTGTCATGTTAAACCCTGTAGGTGGACTTAGTCCGACATGACAATGAAGTTGAGTGGTACTACTCTTGGAACTAGATATTAATTGAGTTGTCAGTAATTTACTTAATTAGTGGACATTCGTTATCTTAAAAACAGGGATACTAACACACTCATGATAAGAAGGAGTCCATAATGTAATTTGGGATTGGTGCAGTAGTGCAATAATAACTCTCTAGTGGAATGAGTTATTATTGATGAACTTGAGTTGTGTGTTCAGGGCGAACACAGGATACTCAAGCTCATCGGAAGGCCAGAATCAATTTCTCCTCTAGGTCCCTATCATAGCCTCATTAAAGCCTCAAGTCCATCCAATGAAAGCCTATCTTGGTGTCTAAGAAGAGACGGCCCAAGGCTTGGTGACCAAGCCAAGGGCCGACCATAAATTCCTTCAAGGTGGCCGGCCTTTGCTTTGTGCAAGGGGGCCGACCACAATAATTCAAAGATGTGGGTGTGTTTTGAATTTTTAAAATCTTCTCTTTGTAGATATCTACAAGTTTTAAAAGAGAGATTTTAAATTTAAAAACTTTCCTTATTTGAATCATGCCACATTGTTTAATAGAGAGTTTTAAAAGTTTTAAAACTTTCCTTTTTTAACCATCCTCATGGTTTAAAGAAAAAAGGAAGAGAAGTTTTAAATTTGAATATTTTCTATTTTTGTAATCATGTTAAAAAAGGAAATTTTAGAAGAGAAGTTTTAAATTTTAAAACATGGTTTTAATTTTTAAAACTTTCCTTTTTTAACATCCACTTTAGGAAATTAAAAAAGAGCTTGTAAAATTTTATAAGAGCTTATAAAATTTTTTTACAAAAATTATTTTTCCCTTCCTCTTAGGGCCGGCCACCCTTGCTTGGTTCCCAAGCAAGGGGCCGGCCAAGCAAACCAATCAATGATTGGTGATTGATTCAATCAAGAGGAAAGAAAAAGAAAAATAAAAATGGAAAAGGAAAAACAAGAGAAAGATTTTAATTTTTGTAAAAAGTCTTTCCTTATTTGCCTTGGCCAAATAATATAAAATAAGGGGAGGGGAGGCCTCATGAGATAACAATTCTTATTCTCTTGTTGGTGCTCCTCTTGTGACCGGCCCTCTCCCCTTTTCCTTTCCCCTTGATCTCTTTTCCTTGGTGGTGGTGGTGGCCGGATTTTACAGAAGGAGGAAGAAGGCTTTGGGTGGTGTTCATCTTGGAGGATCGTCGCCCACACGATGCCCATGGCGAGGCGAGGAATATGGCAGAAGATCTCAAGGTCATTAGCATACAAAGAGAAGGTATAACTAGTAATTTTCTTCCGCATCATGTTAGTTATTTTTCTTTGTATGAATTCCAAACACAAGAGACATTAGATTCTAGTTTTTCGGATTTGTTTCGAAGTTGTGTTTTTTTTGTTTTTCGAATTTGTGATTCGATTGTTCTTTTTGGTTAAACCTAGAGTTATATAAGGAAATTAAATATTAGCTTTCCTTAAAAGGTTTTGTCTAGGCGGTGGTGGATGCTCCCATACCCAAGAAGGCCATGTGCCTCACCATGCAGTCCTGAAAGCTAATTTTGGAAATTAATATTTAATTGAATTTATAACATAGGTTGATTTGGATCAATAGTGTTAAGTTCCGCTTGCGATCCAAATCTAAACTATTAAGAACAGATAAGTTAAATTTGGAATCAATGATGTTAATTTCCGTCTGCGATTCCTAATTTAACTTCTAAAGAACACAATAGGTTGTTTAGGCAAGGTTCGTCACTTGTACAAAATTTTTGTACAGTGGAACCGGTACGATCTTCCTAGGACCAACCAACATAAGACTACACAAGCCAAGCCATATTGGTTCTATTGTCGACAAGGCCACACCAACCAAGACACACAGCTTCCATCGTCGATAAGGCTACATAAGCTTGTTTCTTACTATTCTATGATATGACGTCACTATTCAGCAAGAAGACATAGCTAGATGTGGATTTTCTATCATTAAAATCTCCTACCCAATTTGCATCTATATAACCCTTCAGGCTCATCTTAGATCCTTGGAAATAGAAATAATAATCTATTATTTTTTTGAGGTATTTTAATATCCACTTCATCGCTTTCTAGTGTCTCGATCCTGGGTTAACCGGAAACGCCTAACCTTGCCAACAACATAACTTATATCAGGACGAGTACACAACATAGTGTATATTAAACTACTAATAACATTGACATATGTTTTTTCTTTATTTCAGCTATTTCTTTAGGAATCTTGGGATACAATATTGTAATCCGACATATTGAAGGGTTATAGCATCTTAGTAATATAAGCCTCTTGAGACAAACCCGAAATCCTTTTCGATTAATCTCTAATGATCTTCACTCCTAAGATGTACTCAGCTTCTCTTATATCTATTATGTCAAATTATGATGAAAGTCATGATTTGACTTCTATCACACACTTTATGTTACTTTTAGTTATTAGCATATCATCAACATATAATGATAAGATGATAAATTTTTCTTTTTCTTTTCTTAGGTAAATACAATGATTCTCATTGATCATTTTAAAACCATAAGATAAAATGACTTCATTAAATCTTATGTTTCATTATCTCGACGCTTGCTTTAGACCATATATAGACTTTTAAAGTCTACGTACTCTATTCTCTCGGCCTTAAGTAATGTAACCTTCTGGTTGTGACATATAAATTTTCTTGTCAAGATTACCATTAAGGAAAGCTATTTTTTACATCCATCTGATATAATTCCATGTCAAATTGTGCTATTATAGCTAGAATGAAACGTATTCACACAAACTTAACAATTGGAGAGAATGTCTCTTCAAAATCAATACCCTCAATTTGGGTATATCCTTTTACAACTAATCAAGTTTTGTATCGATTAATCGATCCATTTGCTTTCCTCTTGATTTTGAGAATCCACTTATTCCCAATAGCCCTTTGGCTCGGAGGTAAATCGGCTAAATTCCAAACTTGATTCTTTCTCATATACTCCATTTCCTCATCCATTGTAATTTTCCATTCTTCTCTCACTGAGCATCTTGAAGCTTCCACATCATCAACTGGAAGAATTATCAATGCCTCATTTTCAATGTCAAACTTCTCCGAGGAATAATCTGACGACTACTTCTTCGTAGATTAAATTATTGAGAAGCTGACTCATTGTAAAATACCGAAAATAGGCAAATATTGATAAGGGAATTTTTCCGGAATTTTTGGAAATTTTTCGGGAATTTTTCGGAGCTCGTACGGACGAGTTAACGGGGACAAAAACGGGGGCCAGAAAAGCCTATTTAGGTTACCCCGTTTAAGTGAGGAAATGTTTATATTTACATTTCATTTTCTTTATTTTCTTTTATTTCTTTTATTTCCGCCGTTCTCTCTTCCTCGCCGAGACCACGCGCGACGTTCTTCTCCTCTGTGCCCTAACCGACGCCGAACCAAATTCTTCTTCTCCTCTGCCCGAGTCGAGCCCTTCTTCTCCTTTTATTCTGCTTCATCTCCTCTCCTTTGCACGGTGTTGATCAGATCGTCTTCCTCATCGACGGCGCCACTTCGAGCCATTTCTTCTCTCCTCTCGGTGCCTTCTCTACCCGACAGCGACGTCGCCAAGGACTCGGTTCAAGTCTCTGCCCCGATCTCCAGCAACGCCATCCCTCGGCCCTACTGTTGGCTGCCATTTTTCCTCTTATGCCGATCATCACCGTGCCCTAGCCACCTTTCCAACGCCAGTGAGCGCCTTGCTACGATCTTTGCTAGTGCTGTCCGAGACCAGTGCCTCGGGGACGAAGATTTGTCACAGCCGACGCTCTCCCTTCTGCTCTCTGTGCTGCTACGGCCGATCATCACTGAAGGACCTCACTGTGCCGCCTCTCCTCTGTTCCTGATCAATCTTCCTTTGTGGTGGAATTAGGTCACGGTTGAGGTAAGATTGGATTCTTGGTTTTGGATTTCTGTTTTTGATCAGGATAGTGTATCTGGTTTTCGGTAGTAATTAATTAATTGTTGGTAGCAACAACTCTAAGTTTGGCAGCAATGTGGTGAATCCCGCAGCAGGAACTTACTGTGGGGTTGTGCTGTGGTTGGATAGTCACTCCATTTGGTGGCTATTGGTTCTTGTAACGACTGTGAGAATTGAGGTAAGGTGTAGTGCAATTGTTTCTTATGTTGTAGTGTGTACTGATTTGAAGGAAAGGTTAGGAATGAGATTGGACTCAAATTTTTATTGAGTTCAGGTTGACTAGGTTAGTAGCAAGTTCTAATTTGGAAGGTGAAATGGATTAGGGTTGGAATTAAATTAATGGTATGATTATGGTTAAAGCAATTAACCCTAAATAATCGTTGGATTTAATTTTGGTAGGATTAATGCTATATGATTAGGGTTTTGCCCTAATTTAGTATTAGATATTTTTATTTGGCTATTTATATGAGTTGTAGCTAAATAAAAATGTATATATATTGGTGACACAGGACTTTGACGCGAGACGGGTATCTCGGAGTCAGATTTGGACTTTTCTTATCGGAGGTGGGTACTTTTGACTTATGTCATTTGATATACATAGTAGTGAATTTAACAAGTTGCATTAATTATGTCCTTTATTTGTTTCGGTTAGTCACTACCCATTATCTGATATATGATTGATTGATTGCTTGATTTGCATCCCATATATACTTTATTTGTTTATACATGCTTATAGGGGGTAGTGATATACCATGCTTCACCATGTTCAGGACCTAGGTTTTTATACCTTCTGTGTACCTTTGATTCGATATGATTCGTTGACCTAGGGTGCACTTTTCTATATATATGGATTAGGTGAGGATGTTTTTATGGTTATTGCCATGCACCATTTGCATGATTGCATGCTGTGCGATAGTCCGCTCCATTATTGTTGAGCACATCGCCAGTTACATGGATCTGCACACACCACCACTCATGGGTTAGTGGTCGATTCAGGCAGAGTGTGTAAGGACCCAATTGTCCCCATTTCAAGTGTGAAAAGTCCTAAGGATATTTCCTGTCATCGTGTACCGGGAGTTGAGAGCATTGCGCTCCCCCATTTATGATTTGGGGTAGGAGGATAGGTGTACTCCGACAGCATCCCGTCCACTCGGTCACTCATCAGGAGTAGTGACGACAGAGTGCACGGTTGTCACAGCCCTACCCACTCGGCCTCACTATTGTGTGAGATGATCGACTAGCGTCAGGGGTGACCAGGACGCATCATTGGCATCATATGCATGATGCATTTATTGCTTGTGTTTGTGTTTGCTGCATTTATATGCTGCATATTGTTTGGATACCTATGTTTGACATGCATACAGGATTTCCCTATCCCTCGGACTGTTTGACCTTATACTCAGGTCCTGGTTAGTACAGTTTCTCTCCTGTTTACTTCAGATGCATTTTTATCTTTCTTATCAGGAGACTGTACGCATGATTAGTGCTAGGTGTTATTTCCCTACTTTGTATATCAGTTGTACCTGCTGAGTGTTGGACTCACCCCGCCTCCATTGTTGTTATATTTCAGGTTGATGCTGTCAGGAGAGAGAGTTCTAGTTGCTAGTCCCCTGCAGACCATCAGCTATAGTTATCTTTGGTTTTGTTTATGCTTCTCATTTGACTATGTTATAGACTTGGTTTGTTTGGATACTTGGACTTTGTATGGATTTTGAGATGTTGATAGATTTTTGGTATGATTTGGATTTTATTCTACTACATGCCTACCTGGACGGCAGAAGAGGTGAGTTCATCGGATTTGAGCTTTATGAGTGTAGTGGAGTAGGGTGGATTTCGAGTCAGGGTATTATCTTTTTGTTTACTTATATAAACTGCGTGGTGATGGTTTATTTTGTTGTTATTATTCCAGCCTCATGTGGCTGAGGTATTTAGTGCTTGTAGAAAGTTTCAGATTGTCCACCGTACAGGGGAGATGCTGCCGAAATTTTCTCGGATAGGGACTCCTCTGGGGCGTGACAATTTAGTGGTATCAGAGCTTAAGTTTTACGATCTTTGTTTTCGGATTTTGAATATTTGGGATAACCTGATACCAATTTATTTGGTATCAGAGCGCCAAAGTTTGGCGATACTTGTTTGATTTTCGTGTTACGGATTTTCGTAATTTGGTTGATACCAATTTATTGGTATCAGAGTGGGTTATGATACCTGCTTTTGGTATTCTGGATTTTTGGATTAGCCCAAGTTTGCGAGGCAAACTGGGTAGTTATTTGGATTGCACGGATTTTCCATTGTGTGTATATTTTGGACTTTCGTTTCGGATTTATATGGATTTTCGGTGATTTTCATGTTCAGAATTTTGAGGTCAGAAGTTGGGGATTTGACAGTGATGGAACATCTCCAGACGGCATATAGGTATGATGTTTAATTTTATAGTTTATGATAGGTATTAACATTCTTTATGTAGTACCTGTTTGGTTGTTGTAACACATATTACATGTGATGTGTTAGCCATTGAGCATGGTTGACCTTAATAGAGATCAAAGATTATAGTCTCTAGTGATTTTTCATATCATACCATCAGTAGTTTTAGCTTCTGTTACTACTAGTAGGAGATGGAGGCACGTACCAGCCTTTGCTATTGTTAGCTGGGTAATAGATGATACCTACATATTCCTGTTGACTTAGCCAGTAGAGTTTTTATACTCATATCTTTTGGATAATAGGGTATCCGATACGATGAAAATTGGTCATTGGAGAGTTATCATGTTTGATCATTGTTGAGAATGATTTGAGGTTGAGGGATATTGGGAGATCAGATATTGTGATGTATTGATTTCTAATGATTTATGAGAGTAAATGTTATGTGGTTGATGGATGATCTATTATTTGGGTTGTTGTTGATGGTGACATAGTGAGTGTCATATATGATATTCACAGGTTTGATGTTTATAGTTGGTGATCAGATTATAAATCGGGTGCTAGAGAGTTTATGGTTTAGAGTGCCTATGAGATTTTAATAAATCTGGTTAGTTGTGGTTAGTTAACAGGATGATAAAATTGATGTTTACTTCCTCTGATATTGGACTATGTTGATAAATAATGATTTGATGTTTTGAATGTTAACTTGCACTCATGGGGAGTAGAGGCTTATTCATCTGATATTATGTGGGCTGATATTTTTGAGGATAAAAAAATGAGAGTGTCTTGATGTTCTTGAATTCTGACTTTATCTTTTGGGTCGTATACCTTTATACATATGATTATTGTGGGTTTCTAGTAGATTATACCCGAGTGGTTAGACATACATGTCTGATTGTTTATTGGAGATATTTGTCAATTAAAAACTATTGTTACGCTCCGCATGTGTACGGAAATATCGCAAGTAATATAAAAGATTATCGTATCCACAGGGACTGGAATAAACACTAGAAATGTCTCAATGCGAATTAGCTAAACAACTATCCAATTGTTTCAAATGCAAAGTGAAGGTAAACAAATCTAATATTAAAGATCAACAAACAAGAGTTTAGTGTTTTGGGTTATGATAAAGGGAGATTCTAGGAGTTTCGGTTTCTTTGTAAGATTTCTTGAATGTAAATGGTTCACCAATTCTTATCCCTCAATTGCCAAACACTTGTAGAAAGTTGCCGGTTCTCTCTTGCAATAGATAACCGGCTAAGGACTGAGAAATGTATCTAAATATGATCAATTAGACGTGAACCTACGTTGTCCTTACACAGAAGCGCACCTATTACTATGCCTTCCTCGGATATCAACATAGAAGCCCACAACTTATTAATCTATCAAGATACAAGAAACTAATCACAAGATCCATCCTACTCTCTTGAATATTCCTATTTCCTCTTCAAGATTATCTCTCAAACGTCCTTACACGGGCTTGCACCTGTCACGTGGATCTCTCGGATGATCGAGTGAGAGTTTATCTTTACAAAGTCCACAAGAAATCCAAACAATCAATCAAGAATGAGAATTAAGCACAAATCACCATTAATCATTCAAGATCTAATTGATACAAGTAAGACGATGTCATTGAAACAAGAAATTGGCAAATCCATAAGAGATTACATCAATCCATCATACAAATACTCCCTTAATCCTAGAATACAAGATCTACTCCATGAATCAAGGAAGAATACCCGAAGAAATAAAGATTACAAGCATTTCTTAAATCCCCAATCCAAGAAACCAAGAAAAGGGGGAAAGAGAAAACTTATCTACGAAGAAGCCTCATCTTCGGATCCAATCCTCGCTCCGGAGTCGAAATCGTCAAGAACTCCCCTCGAATCGCCCAAAAATCCTCCCAAGAATGGGAGGATACTACCAAATCTTGCCTTCTCCCAAAGGGGAAGAGATCCCCTTTCAATTAATGAAGGAGGGTTTAAATAGAGGAGGAAATCGGGCGCCACACGGCCCCATGACACGGCCGTGTGAGATTCACACGGCCATGTCCAGTTCCTTCTCTGCCAAAGCTGCACGGCCGTGTGACTCACACGGCCAGGACCCTTCTGTTCTCTGGAAATGCTACACGGCCGTGTGGTGCACACGGCCACCACCTGCTTGGCCTCTGGAAACCTCACACGGCCGTGTAGATCTACACGGCCATGTAAGGCATCTGCTCTAATTTCTTCAAATCAAGACACGGCCGTGTGAGATTCACACGGCCATGTCCTCTTCCCTTCCTGTTAAAACTACACGGCCGTGTGTGGTACACGGCCTGATGCTCTCTCCCTTCAATTCCTTCCAAGCTTGCCCGAGGACGCATAATCTTCACCAATTTCGACTCCTGTGTACAGAAAATGCACAAAAAGCATATCTCCGAACCAAAAGAGTAAATATGCTAAAAGGAAAGCTGGAAGTATAAAAATGCATAGATCAAGCATGCTCAAAGTATGTAAATGTGCGTAAAAACATGCATAAAAGAGTATATAATCTACGCACATCACCACAGACTTAAACCTTTGCTTGTCCTCAAGCAAAATGCTGCAGTCTAAATTCATATGTTCTACAACACATTCATAAAACCTAGTGCACTTTCCTAACTCTATCAAAAAGTTTCATTAACAAGCGTGATCATGGAAACAAGTAAAGTATGGTTCAAGCATAAGAATCTTGTGCACAGTGTAAAAGTGACTCAACACCCTTCAAGTTTCAATCCATGTCCTAGTCAAGTCGTCATCAAATTTGAATTCCTAGTGTTTCCAGTGAAAGACAAGTAACCAGTGATAGGCACTTACTCACCGTTCACTTGGTTCATATTTCTCAACTAACCCAAGGTCTCAAAGGTGTGCTCAATCTCAAGGGAAGCTAAGCAGTCATTTCCCCAGTAACCTAACTCGGTCTCAAAGGGGTGACTTGCTAGATTCCACTCATGACAACTATTTTTTTATATCCCTTATTATTATTTTTTTTATATAAGTGTTTGCATTGTGCAAAACTTATTCACAAATGTACTTTTAGCACACATATTGGGATATTTTGATTTTTCCAAATGAGCTTTAATGATTTGAGCCTCATCCAGTAACCAAAATGAAAGTTGAGAAATCACCATGGAAACCAAGTACTAAGCAAACAAGATGAATCATGACTATTTCAATGACATCAACTATTCAAGCATCAAGCACAAGTGTAGTGAAGATAAAATCCTTAAGGTTGAACCAAAACTAAAACTCATCACCATAAGATTCTTAGCTTATTAATGCTTCCCAAGATAGAAAAAAGAACTATACAAAGTTTACTACTAACATCATTCAAACATCATGAATCAAGACAATAATCGTGCTAACATTTTGCTTGAATCCAAGAAAGCATATAAGTGAAGATTTGATGTTCTCAAAAATTTTTTTTTGCCATGATTATTTCAGAAACAAGCAAAATAAAGCAACAAGCAATGAAAATAAGAACCAACATGAAAAACTAACAAAAACTAAAAACTGAAAACCAAACTAAACAGTACATGACACCCCCCCCCAGACTTAAACTTTTCATCGTCCCGATGAAATCAATATGGTGGAGGAGGTGGAGGTGGACGAGGGAAAGGAGGTCTACGACGTGGTTGGACAATAGGAAAACTAGGAAAACCTGGAATCTCACCCAAGGATCTATGATACTCATATAAAGCATCTACTTGTTGGCTAGTAAGCATCATGCTCTGCATAAAATCTCTCATCCTAGCCTGATCAGTATCATAATCCTGCACAAACTCAACCACTTGACCTTGAAAATTCCTCGTAAACTGAAAATGATTTTGTACCTCCATAAACTGATCATCAGATAAAGAGAAGCGCCCCTCCAACATTTTTCGTTGGGCATCTTGCTTCTCATGAAGTGATTCTAGAGACGTACGTAAATCTGAAAAATCAAACCTAGAAGTCCCGTGCAATATGAAAAAGAATGCCTAGCAGGCTCCATAAAACTAGAAGGCTGCGGGTGTCCAGATGACGAGGGCTCATGATGTGGCTCAGTGTCTCCAGGTATAGAAGGGTTATCCTCAAAATCTAACTCAGAAATTACCCAATTAGCCGGGTTACGAATAGTAGTTCGTTCAGGAAAAGGAAGGGGTAAAGGAGAACCACTCCTCCTAGGAAACGTGAAACCATTCTCATCCCGAACGATCATTTTCATAGCAAGACATGCATCAATGTCAATCATGTCATTACCATGAATTATTTCCAACCCATCAACATCAAGATTTAAATTATAAGCTATTCGGGTAATCAAACCACCAAAAATAATTGATCCCGATGATGCCCTAGCAGATCTTAATAAGGTTTGAACAAAATGAAAACCAGAATCAAATTCAACCTTATAAAGCATAGCCCATAAAGCATAAAGCTCTATCTTTTTAACCACCCCATCACTCTCTCCCCTACCAAAAATAGTTTTACCCATGACTCTATGTAGATACTTAAAGATGGGGTTTTGCATATGGGAGGCCTTAGCTCTTGAAGGCTCATAAGGCTGATCTAACCCAGTTATTGCAGTCCAAAAATGATTCCAATTAAACCTTGGATCAAACCTACGAGGGCTACCGGTGGTTAATCCAAAACAAGAATTAAAGTCACTAAATGCCCATAGAAATTCTTGATTCATTAGTCTAAATGAGATTTTTCCAAAATAATCATCTTCATTAGTAAAATGGACATCCAATGAACTTAAAAATTCCAAAACAAGACGAGGATATGTAGGCAAATGTGTGTACATAATATCACTCCAATCCAAAAACCCAATCATCAAATCTACATCTTCCCTAATTCCAAGCATATCAAGAACAGTTGGGTCCATATATCTAGTACACACTATCTTTCTATTGACAAGAATTGCAAATCTAGTTACTTGATCATCATTTCTAAACACAATATTGAATTCATTGTCATTACCTTCGTTGCGTGAAGTCCTTTTGCCTTTGCCCTTCACTGGTTGTTTTCCTTTGTCCCTTGATGGCTCCTTCTCTTTGTCTCCACTGGATCCACCACCTCCTTTGCGAAGTTTCTTCAAAATGTTGGACATCTTGATGAGTTTAGATAGGGGAAGAATTATCTAGGGTTGGAAAAATGGAACTCAAAGAACAAAACTTCAAAGAGCAAAGATCTTAGGTTAGGAGAACAAAAAGTCCAAGTCTTAGAGAGGAGGAGGATCCGGATCTAAGAGATCTTGAGAGATTAGAGAGGAGTTTTTAAGAGATTGGGAGAGAAAGAGATGTTTTGGAGAGTTGGGGGTGTGCGGAACACGGCCAAGATCTGGCCGTGTAAGGTAGAAAGAAGACTTTAATAACTCTCCTACACGGGTCGTGCAGATCCACACGGCCTCCCCCTCTTCCTTCTCTGGATTCTTCACACGGCCGTGTCTAGGACACGGCCTCTCCATCTTTCTTCTCGGAATTCTTTGCACGACCGTGTTTGGGACACGGCCTAGACCTTTTTCTCCTCGGGATTCTTTACACGGCCATGTTTGAGACACGGCCTAGACCTTTTTCTCCTCGGGAGATCCTACTCGGCCGTGTCTGGATGACACGGCCCAAGCACTTCCCTTCTCTGCAACCTTTGCTTGGCCATGTATAGCACACGGCCGGGCTCTGTTTTGCACCTAACCTAAAAACAAAATCAAAAGAATGCATCAAACTAAAAGAAATTAAAATACAAATCAAAACTAACTAAAAGAACCCTTGGGTTGCCTCCCAAGAAGCGCTTGTTTAAGGTCTTTAGCTCGACCAAACTTGATCATTCACTTCTTTTCCTCGCCCTTGGAGGACAGATATACTTTTCATTTTTGTTGGGAGATCTTCTCCCAACATCTTCCACCACATTGTCTCCTTCGTTTGGTGGCCTTCCATAAGGATGGAAATTCCATTCCTTAAGTTTATAAATGCTTGTCCTGCTACAAGCATTTAAAAGAGACGAGACATGGTTAGAGATATTAGATAAATCATATTCCAACCTTTCCTTACCAATTACCAAAGAAAGCTTATGATTTTTGACATCAATTATAGCTCCAGCTGTAGCAAGGAAAGGTCTCCCTAATATGATAGGAATCTTGGGGTCCTCTTCCATGTCCAACACGACAAAATCTGTGGGAATAACATTCCCATCCACCTCTACTGGCACATCTTCTATAATACCCAAAGGGTACCTGCAGGAATGATCGACAAGTTGAAGTGCCATAGTAGTAAGTTTAATGTTTTTGAGACCTAATTTATTACAAATTGAATAGGGAATGAGGCTAACACTTGCCCCCAAATCACAAAAAGCTTTTTCAAAAAATTCTTTTCCTATGCTGCAAGGAATATAAAAGCTCCCTGGGTCCTTTAGTTTTGGGGAAGTGTTCTTCTCCAAAATAGCACTACATTCCTCACTAAGCGCAATTGTCTCAACCTCTCCTCTTCTTCTCTTGTTTGACATGAGATCCTTCAGGAATTTGGCAAATCTAGGAATTTGAAGAATAGCATCAATAAGAGGTACCTCTACACAAATTTCCTTAACTTTTTCTAAAAACTTGCCAAATTCTTTATCTTTCTTGAGCATTGTAAGTCTCTGAGGAAAAGGGACAGCTTTGCTCTGATGGTTCAGTGGAAGAGTCTCTTCAACCTCAATGGTACTCTCCTCATTAGCTTGAATCTGATTTGGTATAAGAGGAGAGAGCTCTTCTTCTTTTTGTATCCCTTTTGGAGCAGTCACTTGGGAGTCTCCCAAGGTCCGTCCGCTCCTAAGCTTAATTCTATTGCAATGCTCCATAGGATTCACATAAGGTTTTCCTGGAAGTTGTCCTAGTGCTCTGGATGATGAGGAAGCTAGTTGGGCAATTTGACTATCCTGGATCTTTTGATGCTTTTCAGAATTATCCATTCTCTGAATGAGCTTTGCTAAATCTTGCTTCATTTCATTCTGACTTGAGATAATTTCTTCAAGCATCTTTTCAATATTTGACTTTGGTAAGCTTTGAGAAGATAGATGTTGAAAATTTTGTTGCCTAGCTTGAAAATTTGGTCTTGCCCCCATAGATGGTCCTTGATCCTGATTATTTCTGTAAGAAAAATTGGGATGGCTCTTCCATCCAGGGTTATAAGTATTTGAGTATGGGTTGTTCTGCCTTTGATTGTAACTCATGGTTGCATCACATTGTTCCAGTTGATTGATTTGTGCAGTGATAGCTCCCAATGGACATAAGTCATTTGAGTGCTCTGAACTCCCACATACTTCACAAGATGTACTAATAGCATTGACCATATTATCACTAGTCCCCATATTCTCAAATTTCTTTGTAAGAGCGTCCAATTTTGCAGACAAAAGAGTGACTGCATCTACATCAAACTTCCCTGATGCTTTAATTGTTGGGTTTACAGAAGAATAGCCACCACTTCTTTCATTTGCCCATTGATGATGATTTTGTGCTACACTGTCAATAATTTCTTCAGCTTCATCTAAACTTTTATTCATAAGTGCCCCTCCAGCAGCTGAATCAAGGGACACTTTGGTATGATAGTTGATACCATTATAAAAAGTGTGCAACACTAACCATCTTTCCAACCCATGATGTGGGCATTGTCTGAGCATACTATTATATCTATCCCATGCTTCAAAAAGAGATTCTGAGTCAGTTTGCTTGAAGCTTGCAATTAAATTCCTCATATGAGCTGTTTTGCTTGGTGGATAGAATTTATCAAGAAACTGTTGCTCACACTGCTCCCAAGTGGTGATGCTATTAGGGGCCAAAGAATTCAGCCATTGCTTTGCCCTATCTCTTAAAGAAAACCCAAACAATAATAATCTAACTGCTTCTGAAGGAACTCCATTCATTTTCATGGTACCACATATTTCATAAAAGACCTCTAAGTGTTGATTGGGGTCTTCATGAGG
Source organism: Zingiber officinale (assembly GCF_018446385.1). NCBI lineage: Eukaryota > Viridiplantae > Streptophyta > Magnoliopsida > Zingiberales > Zingiberaceae > Zingiber > Zingiber officinale. The sequence continues at coordinate 40,200,218 of NC_055987.1, forward strand.
TCCTCCACCAAATTGGTTCTGCTGCACCATAGATATAATTGCGGGTTTGATCTCAAAGTTATTAGCTTCCACTGAAGGTCTTGAAATACTAGATCGAAAACCTCTTGCATAAGGTGCTGCATAATCCTTGAGTGGTCTATTCGCCATGTTCAAATGTTCCTGTTCTTCAATTTGCCTTTGCAGAATTCTTCTTTTATGGAAAGTTCTGTCAATCTCAGGGTCAAAAGGAAAGAATTTCCCTGCAAAGTTAGATCTTCGCATACACAAGAACAAGATAGCAAATGACAATTCAACAGAAAAAGAAAAATAAAAGAATAAAAAATGCAGAATTGAATTTGTACAAAAAGAATTAACAAGAAGTAAAAGTTATACAAGAAAGTAAAAACAGAAATCTAATGATTAGTTACAACTATGCAATACGAAAGGAAAACAAATGTTATGTTTAGTCTAACTCAATTGATAATTCCTAATGTTATAGCGCAGTCCCCGGCAACGACGCCAAAAACTTGTTATGCTCCGCAAGTGTACGTAAATATCACAAGTAATATAAAAGATTATCGTATCCACAGGGACTGGAATAAGCACTAGAAATGTCTCAATGCGAATTAGCTAAACAACTATCCAATTGTTTCAAATGCAAAGTGAAGGTAAACAAATCTAATATTAAAGATCAACAAACAAGAGTTTAGTGTTTTGGGTTATGATAAAGGGAGATTCTAGGAGTTTCGGTTTCTTTGTAAGATTTCTTGAATGTAAATGGTTCACCAATTCTTATTCCTCAATTGCCAAACACTTGTAGAAAGTTGCTGGTTCTCTCTTGCAATAGATAACCGGCTAAGGACTGAGAAATGTATCTAAATATGATCAATTAGACGTGAACCTACGTTGTCCTTACATAGAAGCGCACCTATTATTATGCCTTCCTCGGATATCAACATAGAAGCCCACAACTTATTAATCTATCAAGATACAAGAAACTAATCACAAGATCCATCCTACTCTCTTGAATATTCCTATTTCCTCTTCAAGATTATCTCTCAAACGTCCTTACACGGGCTTGCACCTGTCACGTGGATCCCTCGGATGATCGAGTGAGAGTTTATCTTTACAAAGTCCACAAGAAATCCAAACAATCAATCAAGAATAAGAATTAAGCACAAATCACCATTAATCATTCAAGATCTAATTGATACAAGCAAGACGATGTCATTGAAATAAGAAATTGGAAAATCCATAAGAGATTACATCAATCCATCATACAAATACTCCCTTAATCCTAGAATACAAGATCTACTCCATGAATCAAGGAAGAATACCCGAAGAAATAAAGATTACAAGCATTTCTTAAATCCCCAATCCAAGAAACCAAGAAAAGGGGGAAAGAGAAAACTTATCTACGAAGAAGCCTCATCTTCGGATCCAATCCTCGCTCCGGAGTCGAAATCGTCAAGAACTCCCCTCGAATCGCCCAGAAATCCTCCCAAGAATGGGAGGATACCACCAAATCTTGCCTTCTCCCAAAGGGGAAGAGATCCCCTTTCAATTAATGAAGGAGGGTTTAAATAGAGGAGGAAATCGGGCGCCACACGGCCCCATGACCGTGTGAGACACACGGCCATGTCATTCCTTCTCTACAAAGCTGCACGGCCGTGTGACTCACACGCCAGGACCCTTCTGTTCTCTGGAAATGCTACACGGCCGTGTGGTGCACAGCCACCACCGCTGCCTCTGAAACCTCACTGTAGATCTACACGGCCATGTAAGGCATCTGCTCTAATTTCTTCAAATCAAGACACGGCCGTGTGAGATTCACACGGCCATGTCCTCTTCCCTTCTTGTTAAAACTACACGACCGTATGTGGTACACGGCCTGATGCTCTCTCCCTTCAATTCCTTCCAAGCTTGCCCAAGGACGCATAATCTTCACCAATTTCGACTCCTGTGTACAGAAAATGCACAAAAAGCAGATCTCCAAACCAAAAGAGTAAATATGCTAAAAGGAAAGCTGGAAGTATAAAAATGCATAGATCAAGCATGCTCAAAGTATGTAAATGTACGTAAAAATATGCATAAAAGAGTATATAATCTACGCACATCAACTATGTTGTGGAATGTGTATATATGTTTGAGTGTTTTATTGGATGTATCTTATCGATCTAATCTGAGTTGTGATATGTGCAGATGTGTTGGGTGTAATATTTGAGGTATCTTGTTTATTATATGATTGTTTTGAGAGTATACTCGTGTCGATTATGATTTGTTGGAAGTATTACGTTGATTATACTCTTGGCATAGGTGTACATATGTCATGTGAGTGTTGTTGAGGTGTATTGTTGATTATACCTATGTTGGTATATGCACACGGGTTTGATAGGTATTGTTGGAGGTATCACACTGATTTATTCCTGTGCTATGAGTGTGTTTGGTGTGTACAAATTGGAGGATTATGTTGATTATACATATGTTGTGTGTGCATGTGTACCAGGTGTATGGTGGGTAGCATCATGATGATTCTACCTATGTTGAATGTAGAATGCTGGGTGTCTACATTATGTTATTGGTTGTATAACCCTATCAACTAATTATCCTATTAGTGGGTGACCAACCCACTAGGATGATGATAGAGTTGACTATGGATTTAATTTGTTTACTAGGTTGTTTATACCTTTGGCTGCCCACAGTGATATGTGGTTGAGTGATCTCGTGCAGCCTCTAGTTGGATAGTTAGGTGCCTTGGACATTTATGGATCGTTTGTGGTGGAGCGGAGCTCCCACATATACATATTTCGGATTGCTTGTAGCGGAGCATTGCTCCCATATCTATTGCAGATACATGTTATGGATTATTTGTAGTGGAGTGTTATTCCTATATATTGAGGATTTCTTGTGGTAGAGCATTGCTCCCACATATGTGTGGTGTTTTCTATGATGGAGCGTTGCTCTCACGCGGGTGGATCTATTCTTGGTGATTTGTATTGTGGTGATTATATTTCAGACTTATTGTCAGGGATCTTATGGTTAGAAATATCTGTGATACAGACATTATGGGTCATAGTTTTACCATTAGGGCTTGCGGAGCCTTAGATGTTTTCATGGACTCGATGATTTGGGTATCCCTAGGATATTGGATCAGAATTCATTATCGATATTGATGACGTGGTGTTTTATTCCTAATCTGAGGTGTATCACGTATACTATCTTCACATAGTTCTAGAGATGTTTTGACTGAAACGTCTATATGTGAAGATCAGTAGTGCGTATTTTGGTTGTCTTCTGTGAGATGTTTGAGACACACGGGCATCAGTAGGAGTATACCGTGGTTCCACAGGGGATAGAGGTTGTTACTGTTGGGAGTAGACGGAGTCTATAGAGGAGGCTCGCAACTTCCTTTGTTTGGCTCGATATTTTCGGAGATACGTTGAGGGTTTCTCTCGGATAGCTATGTCACTGACACGCTTGACTTGGAAAGGCGTGAAGTTCACTTGGACTGAGGATGACAAGACCAGTTCCTAGGAGCTGAAGCGGAGACTAGTGTCAGCTCTGATTTTTGGTTTTTACCTTCTGAAGAGGACGGATTCGAGCTCTATACCGACGCATATTTACAGGGTTTGTGCGTTGTTTTTATGCAGCACGGCAGGGTAGTCTCCTACTTCTCGGCAGTTGAAGGAGCATGAGGAGAACTACCCAGTACATGACTTGTGGCTGGCTGCCATTATTTTGCCTTGAAGACTTGGCAGCAGCATCTGTTCGGTATTACATTTGAGATTCTCACTGATCATAAGAGTCTCAAATATATATTTTGTTACCCAGAAGGAATTTAATCTCCGACAGAGGAGATGGATGGAGTTCCTGAAGGATTGTGACTGTACGATTGACTATCACCGGGGAAAACTAATATGTTGCTGACGCACTTAGCAGGAAGTCCGGAGGGACTTTAGTTTACCACCGAGTTTTGTTTACAGACTTGGTTCAGAGTTTCTCCGAATTAGACCTTGAGGAGCAGGGACAGATAGAGCAAGGTATTTTTGGTTACCATGGTTGCTCAATCCTCGATCAGGATGAGGATTCAGGAGGCCAGGTTGGAGATCGGTATTTACGGTCCATTGGCAGCCGGATAGTTTCCTGGTAGCAGACTGAGTTTCCCCGAGATGAAGCGGGTATTATATACTTCCGAAGCAGATTGTGCGTATCTCAGTCTAATCTGGTCTTACAAGAGCTACTTCAGGAGGTTCACCGCTCTCGATTTGCGGTCCACCCAGGCGGTACCCGTGTGTACCAAGATTTGAGGTGTTTCGATTGGTGGAACGATATGAAGGAAGACATCGCGGATTTTGTAGCTAGATGTCTTGTCTGTCAGCAAGTGAAGGCCGAGCACCAGAGACTTGCCGGCTTACTTTAGCAGATTTCTATTCCTGGGTGGAAATGAGAACACATTACTATGGACTTTGTAGTGGGATTGTCGAGGACACGACGAGGCCATGACGCGATTTAGGTAATCATTGATCGATTAACCAAATCCGTGCACTTTTTAGCGATCCGGAGGACTGATTCCCTGGATCGATTGGTAGATCTATTTTGCCGGGAGATTATCAGATCACGTGGTATCCCGTTGACTATTATTTCGGATAGAGATCCACGGTTCACGTCTCGTTTCTGGCAGAGTCTGCAGCAGGCCTTGGGCACACAGCTCTGTTTCAGTACAACCTTCCATCTACAGACAGATGGACAGTCAGAGCGGACCATTCAGACTTTAGAGGACTTGCTGAGGTCTTGTGTATTTGATTTTCGGAGGCAGTTGGGAGGACCATTTGCCATTGGTAGAGTTCGCCTACAACAACGGTTTGCATTCGACTATCCAGATGCTACCGTTGATGTGTTGTATGGTAGACCTTGTTGGACACCCACCCTCTGGATGAGGTTGGGAAGGCCCAGTTGTTGGGACCTCATAGAGCCTAGCATGAGGCAAAGTTGGTCCGTACTATAATACAAAGGATGTCAGAGGTATAAGACTGTCAAAAGAGTTATGCTGACCGGAGTCGGAGACTCTTAGAGTTCTCCATTTGCGACCATGTATTTCTGCGAGTTTCACCCACGAAAGGGGTGAAGAGATTGGCCTCATAGGTAAGCCAGCTCCGCGATACATTAGACCTTTCCAGATCTTGGAGAGGATTGAAGCGGTAGCTTACTGGCTAGCACGACTATTGCCCTTGGTAGGCGTGTAAGATGTGATCTACGTGTCTATGTTGAGGGGATACATACCCGACCCGACACATGTGCTGACAGATACCTCAGTTCCAGTTCAGCCTGACATTACATATGAGGAGGTTCCGGTACGGATTCTCTACCGGAAAGAGCGTCAGTTGCGGAACAAGACTATCCGGCTGGTTAAAGTCGGATGGCAGCATCATTCGGACGAGGAGGCTACTTGGGAGCTCGAGGATACTTTCCGAGCTCGATATCCCCATCTTTTTACTTGAGGTATGTGATTTATTTACTGTTCAACATTTATACTCTATATCGGTTTTTAGTACTTGCTGATGGTAGATAACGAAATTTGGGGACCAAATTTTTATTAGTGGGGGAGAATGTAAAATACCGAAAATAGGCAAATATTGATAAGGGAATTTTTCCGGAATTTTTGGAAATTTTTCGGAAATTTTTCGGAGCTCTTACGGACGAGTTAACGGGGATAAAAACGGGGGCCAGAAAAGCCTGTTTAGGTTACCCCGTTTAAGCGAGGAAATGTTTATATTTACATTTCCTTTTCTTTATTTTCTTTTATTTCTTTTATTTCTTTTATTTCCGCCATTCTCTCTTCCTCGCCGAGACCACGCGCGACCTTCTTCTCCTCTGTGCCCTAACCGACGCCGAACCAAATTCTTCTTCTCCTCTGCCCGAGTCGAGGCTTTCTTCTCCTTTTATTCTGCTTCATCTCCTCTCCTTTGCACGGCGTTGATCAGATCGTCTTCCTCATCGACGGCGCCACTTCGAGCCGTTTCTTCTCTCCTCTCGGTGCCTTCTCTACCCGACAGTGACGCCGCCGAGCACTCGGCTCCTCTTTCCCCAAGCGCCGGCGACCCTCAATCCATCGCCATTTTCCTACTCAGTGCTTGTGCCCTAGCCACCTTGCCAACGCCAGTGAGCGCCATGCTGCGATCTTTGCTGGTGCTGTCCGAGACCAGTGCCTCGGGGACGAAGATTTGTCACAGCCGACGCTCTCCCTTCTACTCTCTGTGCTGCTACGGCCGATTATCACTGAAGGACCTCACTGTGCCGCCTCTCCTCTGTTCCTGATCAATCTTCCTTTGTGGTGGAATTAGGTCACGGTTGAGGTAAGATTGGATTCTTGGTTTTGGATTTCTGTTTTTGATCAGGATAGTGTATCTGGTTTTCGGTAGTAATTAATTAATTGTTGGCAGCAACAACTCTAAGTTGGGCAGCAATGTGGTGAATCCCGTAGCAGGAACTTGCTGTGGGGTTGTGCTGTGGTTGGATAGTCACTCCATTTGGTGGCTATTGGTTCTTGTAACGACTGTGAGAATTGAGGTAAGGTGTAGTGCAATTGTTTCTTATGTTGTAGTGTGTACTGATTTGAAGGAAAGGTTAGGAATGAGATTGGACTCAAATTTTTATTGAGTTCAGGTTGACTAGGTTAGTAGCAAGTTCTAATTTGGAAGGTGAAATGGATTAGGGTTGGAATTAAATTAATGGTATGATTATAGTTAAAGCAATTAACCCTAAATAATCGTTGGATTTAATTTTGGTAGGATTAATGCTATATGATTAGGGTTTTGCCCTAATTTAGTGTTAGAGATTTTTATTTGGCTATTTATATGAGTTGTAGCTAAATAAAAATGTATATATATTGGTGACACAGGACTTTGACGCGAGACGGGTATCTCGGAGTCAGATTTGGACTTTTCTTATCGGAGGCGGGTACTTTTGACTTATGTCATTTGATATACATAGTAGTGAATTTAACAAGTTGCATTAATTATGTCCTTTATTTGTTTCGGTTAGTCACTACCCATTATCTGATACATGATTGATTGATTGCTTGATTTGCATCCCATGTATACTTTATTTGTTTATACATGCTTATAGGGGGTAGTGATATACCATGCTTCACCATGTTCAGGACCTAGGTTTTTATACCTTCTGTGTACCTTTGATTCGATATGATTCGTTGACCTAGGGTGCACTTTTCAATATATATGGATTAGGTCAGGATGTTTTTATGGTTATTGCCATGCACCATTTGCATGATTGCATGCTGTGCGATAGTCCGCTCCATTATTGTTGAGCACATCGCCAGTTACATGGATCTGCACATACCACCACTCATGGGTTAGTGGTCGATTCAGGCAGAGTGTGTTGCAGCAGGGACTCTATTAGGCATCGTTGGTCCGCTCATGGGTAGTGTGACACAACGTGTTATCCGGCAGGGATTCCTCCCCGTCATCGTGTACCGGGAGTTGAGAGCATTGCGCTCTCCCATTTATGATTTGGGGTAGGAGGATAGGTGTACTCCGATAGCATCCCGTCCACTCGGTCACTCATCAGGAGTAGTGACGACAGAGTGCACGGTTGTCACAGCCCTACCCACTCGGCCTCACTATTGTGTGAGATGATCGACTAGCATCAGGGGTGACCAGGACGCATCATTGGCATCATATGCATGATGCATTTATTGCTTGTGTTTGTGTTTGCTGCATTTATATGCTGCATATTGTTTGGATACCTATGTTTGACATGCATACAGGATTTCCTTATCCCTCGGACTGTTTGACCTTATACTCAGGTCCTGGTTAGTACAGTTTCTCTCCTGTTTACTTCAGATGCATTTTTATCTTTCTTATCAAGAGACTGTACGCATGATTAGTGCTAGGTGTTATTTTCCTACTTTGTATATCAGTTGTACCTGCTGAGTGTTGGACTCACCCCGCCTCCATTGTTGTTATATTTCAGGTTGATGCTGTCAGGAGAGAGAGTTCTAGTTGCTAGTCCCCTGCAGACCATCAGCTATAGTTATCTTTGGTTTTGTTTATGCTTTTCATTTGACTATGTTATAGACTTGGTTTGTTTGGATACTTGGACTTTGTATGGATTTTGAGATGTTGATGGATTTTTGGTATGATTTGGATTTTATTCTACTACATGCCTACCTGGACGGCAGAAGAGGTGAGTTCATCGGATTTGAGCTTTACGAGTGTAGTGGAGTAGGGTGGATTTCGAGTCAGAGTATTATCTTTCTGTTTACTTATATAAACTGCGTGGTGATGGTTTATTTTGTTGTTATTATTCCAGCCGCATGTGGATGAGGTATTTAGTGCTTGTAGAAAGTTTCAGATTGTCCACCGTACAGGGGAGATGCTGCCGAAATTTTCTCGGACAGGGACTCCTCTGGGGCGTGACACTCATTCATCGGCAAATCACTCCCACTGGGTTAACTAGATTTAGGCATCTTTCGTGATACCTAATTTGGTGATAAAGGAATATTATCCTCCACCTCTATTGCAAATAGAGGAATTGTTTTACCAACTTCACCTCGTATTGAGAACTCAATTTCAACAAAAATAGCATCTCTTGACTCTATTTCAGAGATGATTCTATTTATTATTCACTAATGAAGACATAATAACCCTTAAAAGTCTCATAATACCTTATAAAGATACACTTTTTACCTTTGAGTCCTAATTTTTCATATTTGTGAGTCTTATCATGAACGTAGATAGCTGACCACTAAGGTCTCATATTACTCAAATCTAGTTTTTTGCTTATCCAACATTCATATGAGGTAGATGGAATTGACTTTGAAGAGACACTTTGTTAAGTATATAGGCCACAACTAATAATACATCTCTCTAATAGGAGACCAGCAAATTAGCCTACGCCATCATAAACCTAATCATTTCAAGAAGAGTCATATTTCTTCTTTCAGCTACCCCATTTTACTGTGGAATTCCAGGGATAGTTAGCTATTTAATGATACCTTTCTCATTACAAATTATCTTGAACTGATCAGACAAATATTCACCTCCACGGTCAGTGCGAAAGATCGTAACCCTATGTTCTAATTGATTCTCAACTTCGCTCAAGTAATGATTGAAGCAATCTAATACTTCAGATTTGTAAAAAATCAAATACACATGACCACAACGTGTAAAGTCATTAATAAATGTAATAAAATAAGAACTTCTATTTCTAGACTTTATATTTATTAGACCACAAATATCTGAATGAATTAATTGCAATGGTGTTTCAGCTTTAATAGCATTACCAAATAGTTTTCTAGTTGCTTTTCCAACAAGACAATGATCACATATAAACAAGTTAACTTTAGCATGAGCACCTAACGACTCCTCTTTAGCTAATTTATTCATTCATTCTTGTCCTATATGTCCTAATCTAGTATGCCAAACTTCATCATTAGTATCAACATCACTAGTAAAAGCAATGTTTTAAAAACAACCATCATTTCCATAATTATTATTTGATTCTACATCAAGAACCATGAAACCGTTTGTTACAAAACTATTCCCAATTAACACAGAGTTAATGCAAAGTTCCACACAATGACTATAAAAGTTTACACAATAACCTAAATCAAGAAGACTAATAATGAAAACCAGATTTCATTGAATCTCAGGAGCATATAGGACATCATGTAGAAACAAGAAACGTCCACCACGCAAGTTGAGTTTGTAAATGCCAATTTCTTTGACCTCAATCCTTGCATTATTTTCCACATATATCCATTTATTACCAGCTAGTACCTGACAGTACTCCACATATATAGGTCAATCACGAGCTACATAGTTCGTTGCTCTTAAATCTATAATCCACAAAGGATAAGAATCAACTAACAATACTGAACTTGCAACATAATGCTCATGGAAAGAACATAAAGATGGATCTACCTTTCTCAATTATCGAATCATATTAGCCATTTCCCTCAGATGTTGGGTCATGGTAACATTCGAGTGATTTTTATAGCTGTCAAACTTAATTGTCAGTTGATAAAGCTTATTGAGACTTACTCCATTGTACTTTTTCCTAAGGACTGCCAGATAGCATGAGCTGATGGTAATGACTCATACTTAAATATCAGGTCATTTACCATTGAACTAATCAATATTCCCTTAATAGTGGAGTCCTTATTTTTCCATGCCTTATAGGCATCAAGGTCACGTCTATGCTATGTTATAGAACCATCAGCCGATTTTTCCATGAACTAATTTACAACATCTAAAACTTCTTGCTCCTTAAGAACATATTATATATTGAGGTGGCAGATTTTGTAGTTATCCTCATATAATTTCTTTCCCTTATTAAGTTCAACTATGATATTCTTAGTTGTCATGATCTACAATAAATAAACACATTATTTATTATTTTAGTGTAATTCATATACATATAATTAATTATTGACTCAATATAAATTTGAATTAGTTTACAAAATCAAGTAGTAACTATGTTTCCACTCATCATTTGTATGCTCCAATCTAATCAACATTGATCAGTTATATTACACTCATCCGATTAAATGAACTAATTATTCTTCAAAATTGTTAACACATACTATTCTTTTAATTAAAATAACACTATTTGTACATAACAGTAGTTTCTATTATAAGATTCCATTAATATGAGCTTAATACTATCCACACATAGTAACAGTGATAATAACTGAACTCTACTTTGCAAGATAAGGTAGCACCACTCCCACTAGAAAAAATACTAGTGCAGTGGGCAATACTATCCCATTCATCTAAGACTCGATGAAGGCAAGATCAGCCTCAGTATCATCCATTAGATTCATATTTAGATTCATTTCTAGATCTTTCACACATTCTTCTGGATCCTCCTTTGATTCTTTTCTTTAAAGCCAATACGAAACTAACGTTTTATTTTCTTTTATTTATAAAAATCAAACTTCTCGCAAAACTTGGATGGAGGAACAGAAGATATATTCTACTTGTCTGCGCGCGACGCTCACTTTCTTTGCCGTGACGAACACGGCAACTGGAGCATCGACAGTCATCGGCCTCGGAATCAGTCGCCGGCGTCCTCGGGTGCCAGACACCGGTCGCCGATGGCTCGACGTGGTCGTAGGTGCGCAATACACAGAAAATGCAAGAGGGTGTTGGCCCTTTTTTGTGAAGAACGTGAGGTTGCCTCGCTTTGCTGGCAATCATCGGCATTTCAAGGCGGTCACTGATGTTCACTTCTGTCCCAGTGACGGACAAGACGCAAAACAGCTGCCGTTCTTTTTTTTTTTGACTTGACTACGCAGCCTCGGCCACTGTTGCCGGAGGGATTTTCTCCTCTCTCGAGTACTACTCGACTCTCTCGAGTACTACTTGACTCTGATACCATTATTGATTTATTGTAGAAACAATAAAGATTTACAATGCTCTTTGGTGAAGAAACTCAGAGAAGACACTGTAGATGACGTTGCGATGTAAAGTTGCTCTTTGTCGCCAAGAAGATCACCATCTTGAAACCTTTTCAGAAGTGTCACAAACCAAATCCCTCCCGTTCACTTATGCTCTCCTTCGCCTTAATGACAATAATGGAAATAAACTCTAATTGATTTCAATCAATTGAGATTTATTATATTTGACACACAATCAAGATCGACATGAATCAAATAGGAAAAATAATATTTCCAACTCTATTATATTACTATGTTTATAATTATTATGATTGCACGTCTTATTTAATATTTTCATTATTATTTTGGACAATTTGTATAAATAAACCTATTGACTTTAGTAATAAGATTATAAAAAAACTTTATATTATTTCTTTCCTCTACCTATTAATTTCTTCATAGTATCAGAGCCAAGTTCATTCATACCTATATTTTTGTTTTCATCTATTCCTTGATATTTATTTCTTCCTCCTTCACCAACGACCGACGACCACCTCCACTCAACCTATTATTTCTTGTTCATCCTCTCTTCCACTTTCCCTTTTTCTATTTTTCTCCTTATTTCTTCTTCTCTTCACAGAAGTCCACGATAGTAGTTTTTTTTTAAATCTTTTCTCCCAGCAAGCGTTCCTTCTTTATTTCTCCTCCTTCCCGTTTTCCACCACTAGCCACAACTTCTCCCTATTTTTCCAGCAAGAAGTCAACTCCATTCCACCAGAACTAGCTGCTCTATCAACCGACATCAGCAACCAGGCAATTCCTCTTCTTCCAAGTAGCAACACATCAGTACCAGTTCCTTTTCATGTTGATTTTGACTCCCACATCGCTTACTGCCGATTTTGACGCCAACATCCTTCGTTCTCGATTTCGGCACCGACAATCCGGGGTTCCATCACTACTACTTTAATCCTTTTCGATGTTAGATACTCAACGACATCAAGATGGCCAAAAGTAAAGTTTAGACCGATGTCAAATTTGTCACATCATTGATCATACTGGTATTCATTGCTCTAGAAGATTTGATTGGTATAATAGTCGAAGATGTCAAATTTATCTCAGAGTTGGACATATTGGTATTTAATGTTCTAAAAGATTTGACTCAAATTTTGCTGGTGGTCTTGCAGCTTTGGGACAACCAACTATTTCACAAGGAGCATATGCATTTTCAAATCGACCACCACCTTCTTAGCATTCTACAGCCTAGTCATCCCATTCTGGAGTATTCTCACATTCTATCTCTCCTAATATAATTTCATCGACTCTTGAGAACCCACGATGATATCCGGATTCTGGAGCAATTCATCATGTTATATTGGAATATAATATTCTCACAGAAGCTTCGCCTTATGATGGACCCAACATAGTACAAATAGGTAATGACTCAGGTTTACAAATTACTCACATTGGAAACACATCTTTTCACTCATGAGGTCGTACTTTTCGTATGCGCAATACTCTTCATGTTCCCTCTATTACTAAAAATTTGTTTTCCATCCGTCAGTTTGCTCTTGATAATAACTTGTTCTTTGAATTTCATCCTCATCATTGTCTTGTAAATTAAGGATCCCACAACAAGAATTATTCTACTTAGAGGAAATATTAAAGACGATCTTTATCATCTTTAGCTCACCTATACTAATGCGTTTGTTGGAGAACGCACTGATCTCTTGGCACGCAATCTTGGTCATCCGTCTCTACGTGTTGTTCAGAATATTATTAACCAGTATTGTTTACCAATTTCTTTAGTATTCTCTTCTCATTTATGTGAAGCTTGTATGAAAGTAAAATCTCATAAATTACCTTTTGTGTCTTCTTTTCACACTTCTAGTTTTCCTTTAGAAATTATTTACTCTGATGTATGGGGTCCTGCTCCTATTTTATCTAATCAAGGGTTTCTTTATTATGTTATTTTTATTGACAATTTTAGCAAGTTTACTTGGATTTTTCCTATGAAAAGAAAGTCTGATCTCTTTGATATTTTTTATCGCTTTCAAAAATAAGTTGAGCACTATTTTGATCGTAAAATCCTCTCCTTTCATTCTAACTGGGGTGGAGAGTATCAAGCGCTTCATCGTCATCTTACTTCCTCTGGCATCATCCATCGAGTCTCTTGTCCTTACATTCCTGAACAAAATAGATCCGTCAAGAGAAAATATCGTCATGCGGTTGAAACTGCTTTAGCTATTCTTAATCATGCCTCAGTTCCACTTAAATTTTGGGATGATGTCATCTAAACCACAGTCTACCTTATCAATCATTTACCCACTCCACTACTTCAAAATAAGTGTTCCTTGGAAAGACTTTATAATTCTCTTTCAGATTACTCTTTCTTTCCTATCTTTGGTTACACATGTTATCCTTGGCTACGACCTTACTCTAAGCACAAGTTAAACCCTCGCTCTTTACAATGTGTTTTCCTTGGTTATAGTAATTTGTATCATGGGTACTATTGTCTCTATATTTTGACTGGTCGGATATATATTTCTCGACATGTTACTTTCTCTATTTCCGTTTGTAGTTGCTACCTCATATCCTCTTTCAGATAATCAAGGCAACTATCTAATATTACCAAGCAATATACTAGAAGCCCCACATATTGATTCATCAAGATATATTGAAAGTACAAGGGGGGATGGTATCTTGGGTCCTGCTCCATCTCCACAAGTTCTTGTAGACTCGGTGGCTAGTGGTGATCCACTCTCTAGTTCTGATTCTCATCTGTCTAACCACTCATCTCTGAGTAGTTCTGATGATGATATTCCTCGGCGAATGCTTCCTCTAAGAGATATTTATGCATGATGTCAACCAGTTTTCACTCGTTATCCTCTTCCACATGATTTTATTGCTTCTTCAAATTTTGTTGAACCTTCTAGTTTTACACAAGTAGTCAAAGATCCAAATTGGCGTGCTGCAATGGCTACAGAATTTGACGCTCTTCTTCATAATGCAACCTGGAGCTTAGTCCCTTGTACCCCATCTATGAATATTGTGGGCTCTAAATGGGTTTACCAAATTAAGTATTGTGCAGATGATTCTATTGAACGTTACAAAGCTCTCCTTGTTGCTAAAGGCTTTAATCAACAGTTAGGTATTGACTTCAATGATACTTTTAGTCCAGTCGTCAAAATTACAACTATCAGATTGCTACTATCTATAGCTGTAAGCTCCAATTGGCCAATACACCAATTAGATGTTTCCAATGCTTTCCTTTATGGACACCTTGAAGAAACTTCTTATATGAAGCAACCTCCTGGATTCATCCACCCGCAACATTCAACACATGTGTGTTAACTTCAGAAGTTTATATATGGTCTTCGACAAGCACCTCGTGCATGGTTTCATTGTCTATCTACCTGGCTTCATACTCAGGGATTTTTTGGCTCAAAAATAGACTCTTTCCTATTCTACAAATGTAATGAGGAATTTTCAATATATGTTTTGATTTATGTGGATGATATATTAATAACTGGTAGTGATCAAAATAGTATTACTACTTTACTACATCTTCTTCATCAAGAGTTTCCTATTTGGGATCTTGGCAATGCTCATTTTTTCCTTGGTATAGAGTTTCTCTCACATTCTGAAGGTTGTCTTCTCTCTCAGAGCAAATACATTACTGGGCTCCTACAACGAGCTAAAATGGATGATGCATGTCTTATCTCCACACCAATCATTAAGGGTGGTTTCACTATACCTTCATCCTCTTCTTCAATGTCTGACCCCCAGATCTACCGTAGTATTGTTGTTGCTCTACAATATGTCATAATTACACGAGCCGATATTGCTTTCACTATGAATCATGCCTGTCAATTTATGCATGCTCCTACTGAACATCATTGGGAATGTGTTAAGAGAATTCTTCGATATCTCAAAGGTACTATTCTACATGGTCTTCTTTTATATCGTTAGTCTTCACGAGAGTTGATTGCCTACAGTGATACAGATTGGGCTGGATCTTCGGAAGATAGACATTCTACTAGTGAATATGCTATATTTCTTGGGCAAAATCTTGTTTCCTGGCTTTTAAAGAAGCAACCTACAGTCTTTCGCTCGAGTACTGAAGCTGAATATAAAGCTATCGCTAACGCAATATCAAAAATTATTTAGCTACAATCTCTTCTTTCAGAATTACGCTTTTTCCCAACTACTACACCTAAAATATGGTATGATAATATTGGAGCAACTTATCTTAAGCAAATCCTATTTTTTATGCTCATACCAAGCATGTAGAGATTGATTTTCATTTTCTTTACGAGCATGTAGCGACTCAATAGCTTTCGGTTTCTTATATCTCTACGAAAGATCAAATTACTGATATATTTACTAAGCCATTATCTAGACAACGTTTCACCAAGTTAGCACTCAAACTCAACGTTCAGGCACTTCCATTGAGTTTGTCGTGGGTAATGACAATAATAGAAATAAACTCTAATTGATTTCAATCAATTGAGATTTATTATATTTGGCACACAATCAAGATCGATATGAATCAAATAGGAAAAATAATATTTCCAAGTCTATTACATTACTATGTTTATAATTATTATGATTGTATGCATTATTTAATATTTCCATTATTGTTTGGATAATTTGTATAAATAAGTCTATTGACTTTAGTAATAAGATTATTAAAATTTTTTATATTATTTCTTTTCTCTACCTATTAATTTATTCATGCCGCACCTTGCACCACCGTCACCTTTAGATTACTTTTGGACGCAGAGATATATAAGAATCTTACATCGGTTTGTAACCGATACTTTAATGACATTTCATTGAGATTAAATGAACTGAGTTCCTTCACTTCTGAAAATCAGACGTACGAGCTGGTGCAAATAAATTATGTAAAACACTTTGAAGTTTCGACCTATGGTGAATCTCATGGACAAGGTGTTGGGTGTGTTATTAGTGAATGCCCTAAGGATTCCTCACGCTGAGGATTTGCAATTTGAACTTGATTGACGGTTTATGTGGAAAAAGGTGATTCGCTCACCCCTAGCGCCTCCGTCAACTCGTCGCTAAGGCAGCACGAAGAAGGTAAATCATGGGTGACTACTAGCCATTTGTCACGCCCCCAAAGGAGCCCCTACCAAAAAATTTCGGTAGCACCTCCCCTGTACCGGTGACAATCTGAAGCATAAATACATACAAAATACATCAGCCACATGCGGCTGGAATATATACACAACCACGCAGTTATAAAATCAGCCCACTCGGCTGAAACAAGAATAAAACACAACCACGCAGTTATATATATATACAATAGACAGCCCACTCGGCTGTATTAAACCAACACAACAGAAAAACGATAACGAAAGCCCATACAAAACAAATCAACACACTGCTAGCTGACTAGGCTTTATATAACAACCACAACAACAAATACAACAACACACCAAATACAACAATCACCAAATACAAATAAAAGATATACAAAACCCGAAACGATCATCGGATGTGACGTAGGACCCGACAGACAGGATACTCCAAGCGACACTCCAACCATCTATCTGAAAACATAAAGACATATATGCGGTGGTGAGTATAGGTAACTCAGTGGGTAATAGACAGGATAGTGCATGATCTATAAATAACATGGAGATCAAAAGTATACAGTCTCAGTAGGGAATCAAAGAACATGATCATACTATCATAATCAATGCATCTGAACATATCAGACCTACTAACCCGACATACATACTGTACAAACCACAACCGACATAATGATAGATACATACCCAATCTGGAATCGACACCTAGTACAATGGTCAATAAACTTACTAGATCTGCAACAGACCTACTCGTGACACCTGTGTAATATAAATACGACTGCAAATACATGTAAAATAAATGACATGTATGCAGCATAACAACCATATGCAACAATCATATCGCAAACAAATGCAACATACCACAAACACATGCAACTA
The DNA here is from genome assembly GCF_018446385.1 of Zingiber officinale. Lineage (NCBI taxonomy): Eukaryota > Viridiplantae > Streptophyta > Magnoliopsida > Zingiberales > Zingiberaceae > Zingiber > Zingiber officinale. Next base: position 40,217,585 of record NC_055987.1, read on the forward strand.
GTATCTACTAGGCATGTATGCAAATATATCTCCAAAGATGCACCGCGCATCAAATGCAAATGTGCATGCATGCTCCATGGTCACCCCGCCACCTCTCTAGACACCACGACCCCTGTATGGCCGAGAGGCTTGGATCCGTGACAAACCGTACTAGCCTCCAGTACATGCACCGCTATAAGCGGCCGAAGCGGACGGTCAACTAAGTAGTTATATAACTACAGAGCTAAGAGTCCCTGACCACTCACATCTCTAGCCCTCTGACTACTGTACCCTCAAAACTCACCACTCCAGAGTGGTCGAGGCTGACAGAACACTGAGCGACTGAGTAAGCGCGACAGGACTAGCTCCACTCCTACCACTCTCCATCAGTGGTCGAAAGGATAGCTATAAACGACTGACGACTCTCTCAACCACAAGGGAGACACTAGTCGTCAGCAATGCAATGAATGATGATATATATATATATATATATAATCATGATACGGACAACGTCATTATCCATGCAACCCCCAGATCCACACAAGTACCCCACAACATGAATACGATCATCATGATACCTCCACATATCCCACCAAACACATATACACAACTACATAGGTGTAATCAATCATGATCTCCGATAATCCCCCTAAACACATGTACACGGAACATAGGTACAATCAACATGTATCCTCCAGTAAAACACATCAGACACGTGTATATACAACAAATATACAATCAACACAACTCCTCCAATCATCACACTGGATGAATGTGTACATGACATACAAATGGACAATCATCATATGAACACCGCCAGCGAACCATCCCCTACCATACATACTCTACATGTACTCAAATACCACAGAGTATAGATAATCCAAAGTATAGACTGTATAAGAATTAAATAGATCATCACAAGGGTCAAGCATAAGTATCAAGCAGGAAAGCAACCAACGAACATGATATAAGGTAAAGCAGCCTAAACCATTACATAATAACCATGCACTAAGCTCAATAAAAATTTACATAGAGCCAAGGAAGAAATACCCGTCTTAAATATAGTTGTGCCAAATACAACCCCCACATCGAGACGCTCGCCTCGAATCAAAGTCCTACGATCATATAATGTATTTAGCTAATGATATAAGGAGTAAGTAACTAAATCAAATCTCTAACCTAATTAGGGAAAACCCTAATCAAACAATCACCACACTAATCAAATCCCTTCGTGAAATAATCCAATCAAATTAGTTAACTCTTCTTGTTAACACACTTCAATTTAATCCAAGAGAGCATGAACCAACAATCCTATCAATCCATTAACTCTTGTCACCATAGTTGATTATCCTAACCATACGTATCAATCCACTTACTTACTTCTACTAGTTAGCAATTAGCTAAGCATCCAACTAACTAGATAAATAAGCCAAACGAATCTATTAACTTCTCAATTCTAATCAACCAATTGCATACCTCCACATCCCTTTACCTCTTCTTCTTCAGTAGCTAATAATGACATAAATCATATGGAGCTAGCATCTAGCTATCGGTGATGTGGTGGTTGAAAGAAAACGAAGCCTCTGCCATTCAAACAAATCCCTATAATTCATTAGAAACCTATTCTAGCAATATACCAATGAAACCAACAGAATTATCCTACTGGACATCACTTACCTTAAGGTTTGGTAGCAAAATCCAATCTCACAGGCCAACAAGACCTCTACCGGCAGCTACCCAAGAAGCCCTACACCAATTCCTTCCAAAATCAATCCACAACCTAGTTGTAGAGCAATTAGTTTGCTAAAACCCTAACATACAGAGTCTTACTCACCTCAAATAGGCCTCCACCTCTACACCGAGACCTTAATCGTCGCAAGAATTGAAGAAGATGAAGATCTGCTCGGGGGAGATCCATCACTAGGTTGATCCGAAGATTTCCTCTAACCTAGATCAGAAAGAACACGGAAAAAAGAAGTCAATTACCCAATAATCCTTAAATTCACATAATCTCTCGACAAAGCCTTACCTCAATCGATCCCTACAGTTGGTGTCGCGCGATCCACCTCAACTGGTGACGATCTGCAACCTCCTCAAGTGAATAGATCAACGAGAAGAACTGAGAGGGGCTCAATCCATCGAAAAAGATGTGAACCCCCGCCGTGCCCTAGCTCCGCCGAATCGCTACCGCGTGCACAAGCATCGCCTAAGAGAGGATCGCTCCGTCGTAGATGGTCGGAGTCGTTGAGATCTGGCGACGTTTCCCCCCGGTGACGCGACAAAGATGAGATCGCCGGAGAAAAGCACTGCTCCATCGGTGTCGATTCCTTCGCGCGCGAGAGAGAAAGAGAGGGAGGAAGCATCGGGTCAGGTGAGCACGAGAGAGGGAAAACAAATAGAGAGAAGAAGGAAACGGGTTAACGGGTCCGGGTGAGGAGGAAAACTTTATAAACATAATCCACTTAGGGTTAAGGGAATTAAACCCTAAATTATTCCTCAATCAACTCCCACTTAAGGTATTCTAAACAGACTTCCACCTAACTCTACTGATTCATCCCTTCAAATGGGTCGTACGGACTCCGTTTAGTTCCAGAAAAATTTCTAAAAATCCCTGAAAAATCCAATAAGATTATTTCTCAAAAAAAATCTTATTATTTATTTATTATTTGGATGTCATATTTTACATCATTAGTGTAAGTGGTCAAGACTTGGGGGAAAAACTGTCCGGGTAAACTTTTTATAGTGACCAACTTCACCACCGAAATGGCCCATATCAAAAAACCCTCTAAGGGATTTTTTGGAGGCACGATATCACTGTGTTGATAAGAGGTCCTACTGCCGAGAGAGCACCTCAGTCAACAAACCCCTCAAAGGGAGATTTATTTGTTGCTAAGGGGACTTGAACCTGGAACCTCAGGCAACACAGGTCTCCATGCTTACCACTTGGGATAAGTCACTTCGATAAAAAAAATTGTCCGGATAAACTTTTTATAGTGATCGACTCCACCGTCGAAATGACCTCATATTAGAAAACCCCCTAAGGGATTTTATGGAGACATTGTACCACTGTATTGATAAGAGGTCCCATTGTCGATACAACACCTCAGTCAACAGACCCCTCAAAGGGGGATTTATTTGTTGCTAAGGGAACTCGAACTCGGAACCCCAGGCAACACATGTCTCCATGCTTACGACTTGGGATAAATCACTTCGATAAAAAAAAAATTATCCGGGTAAACTTTTTATAGTGACCGGCTCCATCATCGAAACGATCTCATATCAGAAAGGGATTTTCTGGAGGCACGATACCACTATGTTGATAAGAAGTCCCATTGCCAAGATAACACCTCAGTCAATATACCTCTCAAATGAGGATTTATTAATATACCTCTGAAACGAGGATTTATTTGTTAGGGACTCGAACCCGAAACCCTAAACAACATATGTCTCTCTACTTACCACTTGGAATATTGTGCAAATATTTTGATTTAGTCGAACATTTATGGTTTATTTTATACATCAGGTCAGAGCAGGATAACCCTCCGAATTAAGAAACAGATATTTATCATATTCTCTCAGGAATATATGATGGTAGGTGACATTTTTCTCACGTTTCTTATCTATTGGTTTTAGATTTATTTTTGGGCCGGAGTCTAATTTTTTAAAAAGCCCCTAAATCATAATGTATGTTTTTATTTTTTTTATTCTATAATAACTTTTTCAAATTAAATTAATATAATATAAAAAATTAAATAATACGTAATAGTAATATTTCTTTTATAATCGAATAATAAGATAAATATATCTAAAATAAATACTAAAAAATAATCCATCTTAATATTTTAAGCTAAAAATACTAATAAATTATGTATAATCAAATTTTTTGTAATTCCTTTCTCGATTGATAATATAGTTAATCAATTTATTCTTTTTTATGACACGGTTGATCTTAAAAAAGTTTTGATGAGCTTTAACTTTGAGAAACTTTGTTGTGCATTTACTATTGTAACCAGGATAGTTAACAAGATTTTATAAATAATTCACTACATCACTTGCTAATTTTTTGTTTCTTTTGCTAAGGAACTCAGAAAATAAATCATCCCCATTAATATCAAAACAACCTCTATGATTTAAAATTTTTTCAAGATTTTTATAAAATCTTAACAAGGTTTCGTTATTTACACGTTATAACCTCTTCAGATTGAAAAAAAAAATCAAATGTTTCTTTATATTTTATGAAACTGGCCAAATTGAGTTTCATAAAAGAACGAGCTTGATTAATTATAAAGGGAAAGAAATTGATTCAGAAAGATTTACAGCTAATTATGTCACTTTTGTAAAATCAGAGAAAGCACTATAGGAGGAGGGGGGAAGGGGGGGGGGGTGAATATCTTGTGTTGTTTTTTTTCACTTTTTTATAAAACTTTGAGAGTATATAGTGGAAAAGAATAAATAGAAAATAAACAAACACAAAGCTGACTCCGTTTTTTGTTACTTGGTTCATAGCCCGACAACTGTTAGTTTAAGGTTCGCACTTGTTGAATTCTTTTGTTGGATAATTCACCAATAGCACAAATGTTTACAAAAGAATACTAAATTTGAAGTACAAGTAAAAAACAATTATATCAATGACTAAGAGTAGATTTAGCATAGTCGTCGGAGTAGCATTTCGATATTGTAACAACGTTTTAGAGCAGTTTGGAAGTCGTTTGTTACTAGAAGAATGGTTACTGAGCTACTAGTCAAAGCCTTCTTTTATAGGGCGTTCCAGGTAGTTGGATATCTTCTGGATATTTAGAGTCAACCTGATCTGATCCGCATCAGTGATTATTCACCTCCAGGTTCCTAGATTCCTTCCAAGATCTTGGGTGGCTAACATGGCTGCACCTCGGCGAACCTCTATCCAAGTCACCTCTATTCATTCTCGATTGTTTGGATCCCTCCCAGATGCCTGGAGTCTGACGTGTGCTATCCAACTAGGGTATGCCAACTCAACTTCTTGTGTGGCTGGATTCGAGCCATTCCGAGCGCCTAGAATGCCTTAACTCCAGCTTTGATGTCCTACATCACAGAATTCGCACAACATACATAATTTGAAATATAAGTACAAAAATATTTTAAATAGTCTTGGGACTGTCCAATCCTGACTTCCACAACAACAACAAAAACAACCAAGCCTTTTCCCACTAGGTGGGGTCGGCTGTATGAATCCTTTTACGCCATTGAGCTCTATCTCCTATTATATCATCATCTATATTTAAATAAATTTTATCTTGTTTTATTGTTGCTAACTAAGTCTTTTTTGGTCTTCCTCTTCCTCGTTTGATATGCATGTTTAACATAGTTTCACATCGCCTAACTGGAGCATTTATTGGTCGTCTAAGTACATGTCCGTATCATCTTAAACGTGTCTCTCGGAGTTTGTCCTCAATAGATGCAACTCCGACTTTTTCTCTAATGCTCTCATTCCTTATTTTGTCCATCTTCGTATGTCCACACATCCACCTTAACATCCTCATCTCTGCAACTCTCATCTTATGCTCATGTGCTCGAGTCATAGCCCAACATTCAGCTCCATATAACATAGCAGGTCTAACAGCGGTTTTATAAAACTTACCTTTAAGTTTAAGAGGTACTTTACGGTCACATAAAACACCCGACGCTCCCCTCCATTTCACCCATCCTGCTTGTATTCTATGTAAGACATCTCTCTCAATTCCTCCATCATTTTGTAAAAATGATCCTAAATATTTAAATCTCTCGGTTCCAGGCAACTCGTCCTCTCCTATCTTAACAATTGTTTCATTACTTCTAATATTGCTAAATTTAAATTCCATATATTCTGTCTTTAATCTACTAAGCTTAAAACCTTTCCCTTCTAGTTTTCCCTCCAAGATTCTAGCTTAGCATTTACTCCTTCACGTGTCTCATCTACCAAAATAATATCATCTGCAAACAACATACACCATGGTACTGTATCTTGAATGTGCGCAGTGAGTTCGTCCATAATTAGTGTAAAAAGATAGGGACTTAGGGCTGATCCCTGATGTAACCCTATCTTTATTGGAAATGCTTCAGTTACTCCGCCTGAAGTCTTACATCCTCATACATATTCTTAATTAGTTCAATATATGTTACGCTAACACCTCTCTTTTTTAAAATTCTCCATATAATTTCTCTTGGGACTCTATCATAAGCTTTTTCTAAGTCAATGAATACCATGTGTAGATCTTGTTTTTGCTCCCGATATTTTTCAATTAATTGTCTAAGGAGATGTATAGCTTCTATTGTCGACCTTCCAGGCATGAACCCAGATTGATTTTCTGTCACTGTGGTCTCCTTCCTTAATCTTTTTTCTTTTACTTTTTCTCAAAGTTTCATAGTATGACTCATTAGTTTAATACCCCTATAGTTTACACAATTTTGTATGTCTCCCTTGTTCTTATATAAGGGAACTAGAGTACTTATCCTCCATTGATTAGGCATTTTTTTTCATTTTCAATATCATGTTAAATAATTTTGTAAGCCATTCAATACCTTGTTTCCCTAAGCACTTCCATACCTCTATCGGAATATCATCTGGTCCAACGGCTTTTCCATTATGCATCTCATTTAAAGTTTGCTTTACTTCTGAAGTTTGAATTCTACGATAAAAATTAAAATTTCTATGCTCATTTGACCTAATTAAATTACCTAAGTTAAGTTGATCACCTAAACCTTCATTAAAAAGTTGATGAAAATACTTCTTCCACCGCTCTTTTATTTCTCCATCATTTACTAATACCCTATTATATTCATCTTTAATACATTTTATTTAGCTAAGATCTCTTGTTTTCCTTTCTCTCACTTTAGCTATTCTATAAATATCTCTTTCCCCTTCTTTTGTATCCAATTTTTGATACAACCGTTCAAAAGTTTCATTTTTTGCTTCACTCACTACTTTCTTAGCTTCTTTCTTGGCTATTGTATATATTTTTAAGTTTTCCTCGTTCTTACAAATATACAACTCCTTATAAGCTATTCGTTTTTCCTTCACTTTCTCTTATACTTTCTCATTCCACCACCAAGATTCTTTACTTAGTGGTGCATGTCCCTTTGACTCACCAAGTACACTCTTAGCTACTATTTTCAACTTTGATACCATCTTATCCCATGTTGTATTAGAGTCATCGTATATTTCACCTAATGCTTGTACTTCTACTTTCTCCTTAAATATATTTTGTTTCCCATCCTTTAACTTCCACCACTTAATTCTAGGAATTGTATATATTTTCTTTCTATTGATACTATGTTTGAGGCGTATATCCAACACTACTACCCTATGTTGGATAGTTAAGTTTTCTCCTGGGATGACTTTGCAATCTTTACAAATCTTTCTATCCTTCTTCCTAACCATAAGAAAGTCAATTTGCGATTTATTATTCCCACTTTTGAATGTGACCAAGTGTTCTTCTCTTTTATTAAAAAACGTATTAGCTAATATAAGGTCATATGCTATCGCAAAATCTAATATAGTTTTCCCTTCCTCATTCCTCGTTCCAAACCCATAACTTCCATGTACTCTCTCATATTTCTCATTTTTCACTCCAACATGCCCATTTAGATCACCTCCTATTAAAATCATTTCATTTGGTGGAATATTTTGTAATATTTCATCTAAGTCCTCCCAAAACCTTGATTTGGTAGCTTCATCTAATCCCACTTGTGGTGCATATACGCTAATTATGTTCATAGTTTCTTTCGCCAATCCTGACTTCCAAATTTTACTAAAATCCTAGGTCGGATTGACGCCTACTATTCTCTCAATGGGAAACATATTCTCACCCACTCCTCTCTTGAGAGTTTATCTGTTGCCAAACATCCGGTCCTTTGACTTGTTTAAACTTTTACTTAGCATCCAATCTTGACATTCAGGACTTCCCGCTAGACCTCCGATCTTCGACTTGCTTAGACTATTGCTTGATGTCCGTGACCCTTAGGGCTTCTGCTCAATGTCCTCGATCTTCCAATACTTCCGCCTAATCCACTAGACCAAGACTTCTTTGCCCAATCCACTCGACTAGTACTTCTATGCATAGTCTTAACTAGGACTTTCCTACACTTAGTTAAACTCGTTAGATTATAATAACCCTTAACTTTGAACCTTTGCCAATATCAAAATATAGATTTGATTAGCTTGTGATTTCAGTACCAATGCTCTCTCTCTTTTTGATTTACGACAATATAGTTCAAAGTTAAGTAAACATATCTTTTTTAAGATAAATTTTAATACAAAAGAACTTTCCAAAATAAGAAGTTTTAGTTTTTTAAGTGTTAAATGATTTTGATTTTTCAAAGTAAAGAAATTTTTAAAGATGCTCCCATTAATTTAACATTCTTCCCCTCAAAAGTTTAAAAGCATATTTTGAAAATCTAAATATATTTTAAAAATCTATTTTCTCTTAAAAATAAATTACCTTTAATCTTTCTATCCTCTTTTGTCATATATCAAAAAGTTTGAAAGGAGGGTAAAGTTTGAAAAAATATTTTGAAATCAGAATATAGGTATTTTTTAAAACATTTAATCAGAATTAGTTTTAAAAATTTTGCAAGTTTTAGAAAAATTACTCAGTTTTGTGAAAAAAATTCATTCAATTTGCCAAATGAAAAATTCAAGATGAAAAAACTTAAGAAAAAAATAATTAATTAAGATGTCCTTATTATCTAAGTTAGCAATTAAAGAATAATTTTCTTATAGTCTAAGAATGATTAAAAAATATTTAGTAATTTTTAGAAAATAATATGCGAAAATAATTGATCTATTTTTCTTAAAGAAATGTCTAACCTTTAACTACTAGCTGACCATTAGAAGATAGTAACTTTAGCTTGGTTAGTCAAGTTAAGTAAAAATGTCTAGCAAGTTGTTTACTATAAATGATTGTTTAACTTGATCAATTTGAGTTGGTATTTTTAGCCCAGACTTATAATGGTGCATTGATATAAGCATATGAAATCCAGGCTTTGTCTTAATCATCTCACAGTATTCTAAGTATTCTTAATACACAAGGAAAGTAATTCTAATGTGCTTGTGAGATGTTGGCTGCCAAAATTTATAGGTTCATACTTTCTAGGGAAAACTTAGGCTAAGTCCAATTTGTTTTGAAAATACTAAAAAAAAATTTAATTAGTAAAAAAAAGTTTATACTTAGAATTTTGAAGAAGATAGTTTTTGAAAACAAGGTTTTGAAAAAAAATAAGTTTTAAAAAAATATACATGTTTTGAAAGGCATAAGCAATATCCTATTCTAACCATTAGGAGCATAAGCTAAAATCAAAATCTAACTCAAGCTAAAGACAGAAAAAATGCAAACTCAACTACAATGAAAAAGTCAAAGCCAAGTTAGTGTGGCTAAAAATACATATCAATCTCAAGACATAAAATATGATAGTCTAATATAAAGATGGTGGAGGGGCCTTGAGCTACAAGATCTAAGAAAATGCATTAGGTAGAGGTGTCAAGTCTGTTCCTTCTCCCTAAGGCTATGAATGTAACAACCCAAATTTCCTCATTTTGAGCCATAAAAATAATTCAAAAATATTTAAAAATGCTATAGAAAAATTCTAGAGATTTTTAGAGTATTTTTATGTAATTTTTGGAGGTCGTTTGATATTTTTACTAAACAAAAGACGTTTCGACAAAAAATGTCCAAGCCGAGGCTCGAACCAGCAACCTTTAACCCAATCAAAACGCAGCTAACCAACTGTTCTGCAAGCGTTTTGTGAATGAATATGGAGCGAGATATATATAAGTTAAAATTGAAACCCTAGTGATAAGAAAAGAGAACTTAGGTATTTGCCGAACCCGAACCTTTCTCTCCTTTTATCCTCTTTCTCGCGTGCGACGGCGTTTTTCCTTCTCGGGCGAAAACGAAGCCGAGGAAGCTAGGGCTTCTCCGGCGGTCGGCCAAAGGGACTTCTCCACAAGCTCTTCTCGGATCTGAGCCCTCCCGTCGAAGAGAACACGCAGACACAGAGGAATCACCGAGTTTTAGAGCTCACCCGAAACCCTAGAAGCTTCTTGTTCGGCCGTGAGTTCAAGAACGCAAGGTAAGTTTCTTCTCACCTGCGGTAGGAGTGGTTTCGGATCTTGTTCTCTTGAATTCGATGTATGTTGTAAATTTTTAGTCTTGAGATTTCTGCCGTGTGCTTCAATGAAAGGAAATAGGGTTTGCTTGTTTGTTTGTTTAGCTTGTGGTTGCTTGCTTTGGATTTTTGTTGTTCTAGGCAATGAGCATGAGAAACAATTCAGATTTTGGGTTTCCAGTAGCAATTCCTTTTTGTTTCTGTTGTGGAATTCATCAGGGAGATGAGAAGAGGTTTTAAATAAACTTTGAGCATGTAGCTTAGTTATTTCTGGTTGAATTGATGTGACTGTCGTGCACCTCAAAGAGGAGAATTAAGGTTTGTTTGTTGTTCGTTTGTTAAGCATGAGGTAGGCAGCAGTGTGCTTGCTACCGGGTATTTCAAAGGGAGAAAGGGGATGATTTGTTGCTATCACAATGTGCACAGTCAGTTCATTTTAAGCCTTTCAAGTTTCGATTAGTTTTGAAGGTTGTTGCCGTGAAGTTTGATGCAGAATTGTGAGATTTGGGATTTAACAAATTGGATAGTTTTGATTTGGAGTTTTCTTTGAGTTTTTGGAAGATACTGAATTGGTTATTGTTGCATTCTGGATTCTTGTGATAACTTTGATTTTGATTTATTAGACTGATTTGGAAAGTGATGAATTGGTGTTGGTTAGGATGTTGTTCTTGGTTCTTTCCATTGCACTGGAATTCTGGATTCAAGGGTAGGTTGTGTTTCAGATCCTATGATGCTCTCGGACTCCTCAGTTGTCAGTAAGTTGTTTTAGATTTAGTAGTTGTCCAATTTTGAGGCTTTGTCTTGCTACTTTACGGTGTCTTCGGACCTTGAACAGAAGTGGTTAATTTTACTTTGGATTTTAATGATGTGAATGGTTTTTCGAGATGATTTTGGAACAAATGAAACAAGCCTTACATAGGATCTAAACTTTAGCAGATTTTTAGTTTTGGTTTGTGCAATGTAATGAGCATGAATAGTTTTTAGTTTGGGAAGTGTTTAGTTAGATTTCAGTAGCTTATTTAGACCCTCTGTTATTGATTCTTTAACATGCTGTTAGCCCCTTTTATTATCGATTCCTAGACATACAGTTTTAGATATCTTCGTCGTGTAGTTTAGTAAATCAGTGCAGATTTTCTTAAGTGTCTAGTTTCCTTAGAAGTGCAGAATTTTAGCCTCCTTAAAGCATACTATCACCCTCACGTATCAGTTTCTTTTATAGTAGTAGCATCCTTTCCTTATACATTGCTTTGCTGGAAACGGATCAGAATCTGTAGACCTACTGAGTGCATGCTTTAGTATATCATGGGTTAACTTTTGATAGCAGCAGTGATTACCTCTTCCTTATGCTTTGCTTTGCTAGAAGTAATTTAGAAGGTGTAGGTTTATTAAGTGTATGTCCTAGTATATTGCTATCTTTACGTAGAAATTTCTGATAGTAGCAGCATCTTTTCCTCATGCTTTGCCTTGTTGGAAACAGCTTAGAAGGGTAGACCTATTAAGTGCATATTTTTGCATATTATAGCAGTACAAATCTTTGCATATTATAGCATATATATATATATAGCATTTAGATTAGATTTTCCTTGCTACTGTACCCAACTTGTGTTGGTGCGGGTAGCACTAACGGTCTAACCTAGGTTTTGATGAATGACAAATAGGTTAAGTTAGTTTTGTTGTCGTCTGACACTTTAATCGAGTGTGCAGGAGAAGTCCAGACAGGTCGACGGGCTGACCGGATGTCTGGCACGAAGTCCAGCTAGGTCGACGGGCTGATCGGATAGCTGGCGAGAAGTCCAAGCGGGTCGACGGACTGACCGGACGCTTGGCAAGAAGTCCAGCTAGGTTGACGGGCTGACTGGATAGCTGGTGAGAAGTCCAGACGGGTCAAAGGATTGACCGGACGTCTGGCAGGTAAGTAAGGTAAGTCACTGGAGGGGAGTGATTGCGAGGACGCGTTCCCGGGAAGGGAACATTGGGCGTCAATCCGACTTAGATCCATTTCGGATATCTAAGTCGAGATCGTGACTTGATTCCGGTCTCGGAAAGATGGAATCTAAGTCATACTTTTTCTGTTAATTCATACTTTATAAATTGTGCTAACAATCTGTGTTGCAGGGTATATTTTGCCTTGGACTAACCTTGTTTTGCAGGAGAAGGAATCTCTGGAAAAAGGTGGTCCGGGCGCCCGGAGGCAAGTTTTATCCTCTGCGTCGCCTCGCCACGTGGAGCATCCTGACTGGATTTGCCACGTCGCACCAGGGCGCCCGGAAGGGATTCAGGCGCCCGGAGCAGCATATAAAAGAAGCCCCAGGGGTGGAGCTTCTATCATCTCTCAGAATTCCCAGATTACTTTGCTGCTCTGTGCTCCAGCGATGCTAACAAAGTTCCGACAATACGCCCTTGCTCTTTAAGTCTTCTTTTCTGTCGGTATAGCTTTGTGTTTTGTTTCATTAGCATTTCTTGTACTCCTCTTTGTAATCACATTCGAATTGCTAGTGATTGCCCAACGAAAGTGGTCAAGGACCACGGACCTTCGAGTAGGAGTCGTCACAGGCTCCGAACGAAGTAAAATCAATTGTGTTCATTTACTTTTCCGCTGCGTACTTTTACACTCGAGTTTTCGAATCGATATTCACCCCCCCTCTATCGAACGATCACGGTCCTACAAGTGGTATCAGAGCAGGTACCGCTCTGATTTGGTGCAACCACCAATCAGACTGGGGGTGAAACTTTTGTTTTTTTTCGGTCTTCAGTTTTACGCTTAATTCCAAACTGGTTTATCATTTTTTTTGAATATTCTTTGTTGTAATTAAATCTAAATTGGTGCAACACCAATCTAGATTTTTCTACTATTTTTTTCTTCCCGCACTACTAATCCAAGACCAAGTCTTGGGATCTTTGTTTTTCTTTTCTTTCTTCTGTGCACAGGACTAAAATGTCTCAGACAGAAGGATTCAGCACAGTACGACCTCCACTCTTCAACGGGGACGATTTTCCGTACTGGAAGAAGCGCATGGAGGTTTACCTCAAAACAGACTTCGACCAGTGGATGAGCGTTACGAGACCCTATAAAATTCCAGCGGACAACTCTGGGAATATACTGGATCCTGAAGACTGGACAGCAGATTTGAAGAAAAAGGTGTCAACAGAAAATAAAGCGATCAACACTCTACAGTGCGGATTAACAAGAGAAGAACTGAACAGAGTCGGTCCACACAAAAACGCTAAAGAGCTGTGGGACAAATTGATCGAGCTGCACGAGGGAACGAGCGACGCCAAGGTAACAAAACGAGACCTGCTTTTAAATAAAATTCTTAATATAAAAATGCAGGAAGGTGAAACGGCGAATCAGCTCCACGCGAGGTTCAAGGACATCCTCAACGGGCTTCATGCGATAGGCCACCAGATGGAAAATAGAGACTTAATAAGGTACGCATTAAATGCTTTTCCACGAAATAGTTTGTGGGCATCAATCGTAGATGCCTACAAAATTTCTAAAAATCTTTCTAAGTTAAAATTAGATGAGCTTTTCTGTGAACTAGAATTACATGAACAAACTAATGCTGGAGCCGAGAAAGGTATAGCTTTATTTGCAGGTTCCTCCAAAGAAAAGAAGAGCAAGCCTGAATATGAAGAAGATTCCGACCAAGACTCGGAAGACGAAGAACACCTGGTGAACTTGGTAAGAAAAATGTTCACCAGGAGAAAAAGGAACTTCAGCAAGAAGGACTTTCAAAAGATCAGTTCTCCCACGGAACAGAAGAACGTGACCTGTTTCGGATGCAACAAAAGGGGGCACTATAAGAATGAGTGTCCAAGACTAAAGATTGACAAACCAAAACAGACCAAAAAGAAGGCTCTCAAAGTAACGTGGGACGACTCCTCCTCGAGCGAATCGGAAGCAGAAGATCAGAAGCACCAGAGTCACCTCGCGCTGATGGCCCGCGAAGCTGAAATGGAAGACGAATCGGAAGACGGGTCCGAACCCGAATCGAGCCACGAGTCCGTACTCGTTTCCGAAGGTTTCGAAGAGGTATACCTGAACCTAAATCGTAAATTTTTTAAAATTATTTCTGGTTTGAATAATAAATTGATTAAACTAGAAAATGAAAACAAATCACTTCTTGAGGAAAATCAAGACCTCAAGGAACAAATAAAAAATTCAAATCCAACTCAAGATCTAACACTTGAGGAGGAGAATTTATCATTAAAAAATGAAATAAATAATTTAAAAGGGATGTTAGAAAAATTTACAACAAGATCAAAAAATCTTGACTTAATCCTGAACAATCAAAAAGCATGTTATAATAAAACTGGACTCGGATACAAGTCAAACTCAAATAAAACTTTTAAGTCATTAATAACTCAATACAAATCAACTAATCAAGCTTGGGTTCCAAAAGCGTGTCTGACCACGCAAGTAGGACTTAATCAATATTATATACCTAAAGAAAAAGTATATTATATAAACTCGATTAAACCAAATAAAAAACCAAAATACAAACCTAAATCAAAAAATTCAAAATTTAAAACTCAACAAAATATAAACTATCACCAAGTTAATTATAACTATAAAAGAAACAGACACAAACCTAAAACGAAAATTTAAATTAAAGGTCAATAATTCAGGGGAGGCTGTAGAATAGCTGGCACCTCCAAAATTAACTAACCCGGCAGGGTAATTAGGATTAGTTAAAAAGAGACCAAGTTTAACTTAAATCATGGTACTGGTGAAGTTTTTGGATGATAGTACGTTAGGGAAGCTTGGGCATCGCATGTCTAGAAAGATATGGTTTCGATCTGGTGCATTTGGCCAAGTGGAACTGACCGAAGCTACCCTTAAATGAATCCTAACCAGTTAGACCAAGATTTAGTACTAAGCTCCGTGAATAGGACTATTCGGAAAACCTCGAAAGGTTGGTTACTACTAATGACGTCCATGTGACTCACCAAGCCTAGAAGTTTATCCGAAGATTGTCTATTTGTGGAGACCAAAGCTAAATTTGAATCTAACACAAGTTAAACCAAAACTCCAGAATTAAAAATCGAATTTCATCTCACAAAATCTTAGGACTCCCTGATTGATAATATAGATCGGGTGAGCTGAATAAGTCTTAAATTTGTTTACTTAAAAATTAATTTCAAAATTTTAATTTTAAACTTAAAAATTAATTTCAAAAATTTTAATTTTAAAACTTAAAAATTAATTTCAAAATTTTAGTTTTAAACTGAAAAATTAATTTCAAAATTTTAATTTTAAACTTAAAAATTAATTTCAAAATTTTAATTTTAAAACTTAAAAATTAATTTCAAAATTTTAATTTTAAACTTAAAAATTAATTTCAAAATTTTAGTATTAAATTTAAAAATTAATTTCAAAATTTAAGTTTTAAACTTAAAAATTAATTTCAAAATTTTAATTTTAAAATTAAAAATTAATTTCAAAATTTTAATTTTAAAACTTACAAATTAATTTCAAAATTTTAATTTTAAACTTAAAAATTAATTTCAAAATTTTAATTTTAAAACTTAAAAATTGATTTCAAAATTTTAATTTCAAACTTAAAAATTAATTTCAAAATTTTAATTTCAAACTTAAAAATAAATTTCAAAATTTTAATTTCAAACTTAAAAATTAATTTCAAAATTTTAATTTCAAACTTAAAAATTAATTTCAAAATTTTAATTTCAAACTTAAAAAATAATTTCAAAATTTTAATTTCAAACTTAAAAATTAATTTCAAAATTTTAATTTCAAACTTAAAAATTAATTTCAAAATTTTAATTTCAAACTTAAAAATTAATTTCAAAATTTTAATTTTAAACTTAAAAATTAATTTCAATTTTAACCTTAAAAATTAATATCAAAATTTTAATTTTAAACTTAAAAATTAATTTCAAAATTTTAATTTCAAAATTAAAAATTAATTTCAAAATTTTAATTTCAAACTTAAAAATTAATTTCAAAATTTTAATTTCAAACTTAAAAATTAATTTCAAAATTTTAATTTCAAACTTAAAAATTAATTTCAAAATTTTAATTTCAAACTTAAAAATTAATTTCAAAATTTTAATTTTAAACTTAAAAATTAATTTCAAAATTTTAATTTCAAACTTAAAAATTAATTTCAAAATTTTAATTTTAAACTTAAAAATTAATTTCAAAATTTTAATTTTAAAACTTAAAAATTAATTTCAAAATTTTAATTTAAAACTTAAAAATTAATTTCAAAATTTTAATTTTAAACTTAAAAATTAATTTCAAACTTTTAATTTTAAACTTAAAAATTAATTTCAAAAATTTTAATTTTAAAACTTAAAAATCAATTTCAAACCTAATCTCTAAATCTTAAAAAAAAAAAAAAAAAGGTCAAACACCAGGAGCGGGCGCCCCTGGTATTCACCTCCGGGGCGCCCGGGAGGGGATCCGGGCGCCCCACCTAAAATCAACTCCGGGCGCCCGGAATGGCTCCCGGCGCCCGGAGCTCCCTATAAATAGGGGGCAGCAGGCGCCCCCAACATTTGCCACAAACTCCTTCACTCTTACCAAGGTTCTATCTGAACCTTAGTGTGAGAGTGTTCTAAAAATTAAATTTTCTTGCGGTGAAGACGCTGTCGCGACTCAACCGAGGTCATCAGTTCTCTATTTTACGATGGCTCCTCGGTAAATCCTTTTTCCTTGTCTAAATTTTTTAAATTTGTCTTAATGCTTTTATTTAGAATATCTCTTTGATATAACAGTAGAAAACGAACAAATACTGGTGCTGGGCCCTCCAATGCTAGTACTGACCCTAAGTTTCCCACAGACGAACTTAGACTTAGATTTGAGTCAACCATTTATATGACCATTAGGACTAAATGCATAGATAGATCATTCTTTTTGGTTTCTTGTGCTCCTGTTATGGAGGTTATAAACTACTATAACCTATGAAACCTTGTTGAATGCACTAGTCCTGTAAACATAAGTCTGTGTGCTGAATTTTGTAACAACCTAGTGAAAGTAGACGACGTCACCTATACCACTAGGGCAGCAGGTACTGATATCACGTTTTCCCCTACGACTATCCGAGAGTTTTTAGAGTTACGTCCATCTACTTGTCCTTTCTTGTGCTATCCTCCCAGGGATCTACCATTCGGAGATCCCTACTCACATATTACTCTCGATACGATTTATTCGTATTTTTTTTGGGGGAGAGCGAGATCCCACTGTGACCCAGTTTAGGTCGGTAGAACTTCGAGTCCAGGACTATGCTCTTTATAGGGTCTTAGTCTTTTGCATTTTACCACTGACTACTCGGGACATCGCTGTGATGCGCCCATTCCATTCATTTTTACTCTATGCCCTGAGTCATAGGTTAGATATTGACATCAGCCTACATATCTTCTCCACCATTATCTACTCGGCTGGATACGTGACTGATAGACGAGTCCACATGCCGTTCTGTCACATTCTGACAGCATATATGTCCTCGTTGCACATTGATGTCACTAGAGGAGACATTCGCTATATGACTGAGTTTGACGTCATAAAAGCCAGGAACTTTTCTCTGGCTGGTATCCACATAGATGAGGGCGACAGTACCATGTCTTGGCGGAGGGGGACACAGCACCAGCACGACCCAGGCGCATAGGGGGAGGCCGAGCAGGATGAGTTCATGCTTGCACTGTTTCCGGAGGAGGCTGTTCCACCTCCACCACCAGCTCGAGCACCACGTCATGCACCACGCACTCTAGCCGACCATATGACCGGACTAGAGAGGGCTATGGCGAGTCTCCAGCAGGAGAACTCTGATTTTCATCGGGACATACGGCGAGAGGTTGCCGAGTTACGAGCTGCCGGGGAGACCCGACACACTGAGCTGATGGCGCTTCTCCGATCCTTGGGATCTGGACCACCCCCTTCATCATCTCAGTAGCTCTAGTTATGACTCACTTTTGTAGCTACACTACCTGTAAAATACTTTGGATCTATCTAGTGATATTTCAGACTTGCATTGATTATGTTCTATCTTGGTAGCCTAGGAATTTTGAATTTCAGAAATATTTTCAAAGATGATTGTTTTTAACTCATAAGTTAAACTTGTTTGTTTTCAAAACTTTCCATTTTTAGATTTTCAAAAACAGTTTTGGCCTTAGACTAGTTTTGAATCCTTAGAAAGCATGTACCCATAGGACTAGTTTTTGAGCATCTCACCAAACACCTTAGGTTTACCTTGCTTGTGTTTGACAAACATAGAAAGGGGTGAGATGCATAGGCCAACTGTCTGGACTTAAGATGCTTATTTCAGTGCATCGGCATAAGTCTGGACGTTAAATACAAATCAGACATTAATCAGATTAAGTTCATCAGTCAAGTCAAACACTGACTGCTTATAATCAACTTAATCTGACTAACCACGTGAAAGCTACTATCTTCTGATAGTTAGTTAGTACCTAATTGGTTAGACAGCTGTTTAATTTTAAGTGTCAAGTTCAGGGGGAGAAATTAATTAAAATTTTGTATATTTTTGTACATCTATTTTAAAACTAACTTATTTTTGAACACTAGTTTTCAAAAAGTTAAATTTAACTGAGTGTTTAAAAAATTGGAAGTTTAAAAATCCCACCTAATTTTTAAACTTGATTTTAAAGTTGAAAATTATTACAAATTTCAACTTATTCAGTTTTGTAACATATGCTTGAAAATTAAACTTTCCAAACTTAGCTTTTATCAAATTAGCCTTAACAAATTTATTTTGGCTAAAATTTTACTTGTTTTTTGAAAAATTCTTGCTCTGTTTTGAAAAATCAAATTTGAAAACTAGATTCAACTTAGTGGTTGAAAATTGGAATTTGAAAATTAGAATTTACCTTTTGAAAAGTAAATGTTACTTAAAATCTAAATTTGAAAAACCTGATTTGAAAAATTTTACACGTTTGAAAAGTTAAACTTGATTAACTTTAAACTTATACTTTTTAAAATTCAACTTGACTCCCCCAAGTCAACTTGACTATTTTTTAACTTGGTTTTAAAAATTGTACTTTTATCAGTATCTTTGAATTTTGAATCAAACTTAAATATTTTCCGAAATTAGCTGTTTCTTAAATTAACAAATTTTTAAAGTAACTCTACACTATGCTTGTTTACCCTTGCCTATTTTTGATGAATGCCAAAGGGGGAGGGTTAGGTGGTTAAGTTAACTAGACCAAATTGAAAACACTAAAACTAACTTTAAAAACCATGTACCTGTTTTTGCGTCTTTTCACTAACTTAACCAGGTTGTCATTCCATCAAAAAGGGGGAGATTGTTGGTGCGGGTAGCACTAATGGTCTAACCTAGGTTTTGATGAATGACAAATAGGTTAAGTTAGTTTTGTTGTCATCTGACACTTTAATCGAGTGTGTAGGAGAAGTCCAGACAGGTCGACGGGCTGACCGGATGTCTGGCACGAAGTCCAGCTAGGTCGACGGGCTGACCGAATAGCTGGCGAGAAGTCCAAGTGGGTCGACAGACTGACCTGACGCTTGGCAAGAAGTCCAGCTAGGTCGACGGGCTGACCGGATAGCTGGCGAGAAGTCGAGACGGGTCGAAGGGCTGACCGGACGTCTAGCAGGTAAGTAAGGTAAGTCACTGGAGGGAAGTGATTGCGAGGACGCGTTCCCGGGAAGGGAACATTAGGCGTCGATCCGGCTTAGATCTATTTCGGATATCTAAGTCGAGATCGTGACTAGATTTCGGTCTCGGAACGACGGAATCTAAGTCATACTTTTTCTGTTAATTCATACTTTATAAATTGTGCTAACAATCTGTGTTGCAGGGTATATTTTGCTTCGGACTAACCTTGTTTTGCAGGAGAAGGAATCTCTGGAAAAAGGTGGTCCGGGCGCCCGGAGGCAAGTTTTATCCTCTGCGTCGCCTCGCCACGTGGAGCATCCTGACTGGATTTGCCACGTCGCACCAGGGCACCCGGAAGGGATCCAGGCGCCTAGAGCAGCATATAAAAGAAGCCCCAGGGGTGGAGCTTCTATCATCTCTCAGAATTACCAGATTGCTTTGCTGCTCTGTGCTCCAGCGACGCTAACAAAGCTCCGACAACGCGCCCTTGCTCTTTAAGTCTTCTTTTCTGTCGGTATAGCTTTGTGTTTTGTTTCATTAGCATTTCTTGTACTCCTTTTTGTAATCACATTCGAATTGCTAGTGATTGCCCAACGAAAGTGGTCAAGGACCACGGGCCTTCAAGTAGGAGTCGTCACAGACTCCGAACGAAGTAAAATCAATTGTGTTCATTTACTTTTCCGCTGCGTACTTTTACACTCGAGTTTTCGAATCGATATTCACCCCCCCTCTATTGAACGATCACGGTCCTACAACTTGAACTGTTTCTTATTCCACTACCTTCTTGTTCCAAGCATGCAGAATTTAGATTTATCTTTAGTCCTTATTTGCTATTTTAACAAGCATGAGTAGCTATACATGTTATTTATTTCAAGCATTCAGATTTAAGTTTTCTTGCCACCTCAATATGCATGAACGGTTTTATTTATAAGCATGCAGTTTTATTTAGCATCTCATCACAGTTTTATTAAGCATTTCAGTGCAGACTTTTGTTAAGTGAAATATGCAGATTTTGTTAGGTTTTATAGTATTTTGAGTTTAAGAAAAAGATAGGAAAGATAAAGAAAAGAAAGAAAAAGGCCAAGGCCTTAAGTAGATCCCAAGGTCAAGACTTTAGGGATTTTGGCATATAAGGTGCTTATTAAAATGTCAAGACATTTTAAAGAAGAAGTAATCAAGATATTTTACTTTGAAGAGGCTAGTACCCGACTTCGAAGGTTGTCGTTAAACAAATCCAGGTGTCCAATTCAGAGGTCTTGGCCCTGGTAGACCGAGGTCTGCTCTTTTAGGATTGGTGACTCGCTGCCCCAACCTATTAGGGAACGCACATAAGATGGTACTACGCCTGGGCCCAAGAGAAGTTGATTACTATTTTGAAGTATTATAAGTATAAGTTTTTGAACAAGTAAAATAAGTTTCACATAAGTATAAAAGTATTAAAGTATAAGTTTTAAACAAGTGGAATAAAAGAATAAGTTTAGAACAAATGAAATAAGTTTCATTTTGTTTTAAATCAGCAGGTTTAGTTTTCTTTCATGCTAGCATATTATTTAGATTATCTTACTGTCATTTGCTATTAGAAGAGCATGAGTAGCTTTACATGTTTAGAATTTCAGTATGTTTGATTCCTTTGCTATTAGAGGAGCATGAGTAGCTTTACATGTTTAGCATTTCAGCCTGTTTGATTCCTTTACCATTAGATGAGCATGAGTAGTCTTCAGTAAGCATTCAGTTAGTTCATGTTATAGATATATGTACATGCATATCGAGATTTTTGTGAGTTAGATAGCGCTTACTAAGCATTTTGCTTATAGATTGCATTTCCTCTTACTGTAGATACAGGAAAGGAAAAGATTTAGCAAAGGAAGGCGACAAGGTGGCGCAGATGGTGTGTGAATCCAGGACTATGGAAGTTTTGGGACTTAGTTTAAGAATTTGTTTAGATTAATTCTTTATTTAGATTGATAAGAAAATTTTGGAGTACGAAGCTGTATTTTATTTTGTTTCCGCTATTCATTACTTGCATGATTTGATTTTATTAAACTGCGTGGTGATGTTATTTCTTTTGTGTGTTTGATATATGTTCCAGCCACCTGTGGCTGATGTATATTGTGTTTGTATCTCAGTTTAAGGTCACCGGTACAGGGGAGACTCTGCCGAAATTTTTCGGTAGGGATTACTTGTGGTTTCGATCATATCGGTTAAGTAGAGTTAATAGTTAAGTAACGATCATCTTAAAGAGTAGTAAGGAAGGTGGGTTGTTACAGCTGGTATCAGAGCAGTTCTCATTCTCCAGCATCACACATCAGCACCATCTTTGCCGTCTTCAAGTAAGAAAGTATTTAAGTTTCCTTTTATGCTTTCTTAATTATTTGCAGTACAGAGTATCTGCTTATATGCGCTTAAGTAAGAAAAAAAATTCTTGTTTTATTTTTCTATGTTTTGATACATATGCCATATGATTAGGAAGAATAGAGACGATTTTAGTTTTGTTTTTCTCTGTATAACTAGATGTCAAGAAGAGGATGTCCCCGTACCGCTTGTATTGAGGACCGAGCTCAGGAGAACGAAGAGCCCAGAATAGCTGAACCAAATCTCTTTGAAGTTGTTGCTCAACTCCAGAGACAAGTGGCGGAGCAGCAACAAGTGATCGTCAATCTGATGGCGAATCAGCAGCCAGTCCCTCCCACTCCTCCAACTATCAATGTGGAGACTCCAGTGGTGACTGAGGTTCCACCAGCCGCCCTGGAAGTCTCCATAGCACCTAGAAGATAAGAAGCATACCTGATACAGTGGCTGAAGCTGAAGCCAGTCAAGATTGAAGACAAGACAGTAGGGAGCCAGAAACCCCAGTCAAGTAATCAGAATTGGAAGGGCAAGGGTCACAAGAGAAAATAGTGGAACTCAGGAGGTAACCAGAAGGGAGGACCAGCAAACAAGCAGACCAAGTTCCCTCTCTGTCCTAAATGTAGGAGAACACATCAAGGAGCCTGTCTTTTGGGTAAGACGGGATGTTATTCATGTGGGCAGGAAGGACACATGGTTAAAGAATGTCCTAAGAAGCTCAAAGCACCTCAACCACAGTCAATACAATATGGAGGCAAACCTCAGTTACATTATATGTCTGTAGCTCTGGAAGGACCTTAGCTCAGTCAAGGAAGGTTGGAAGCCCCACCAGATCCAGCCAGTGCCAGAGTATTCTCCCTCACTAAAGAGGAAGCTGCTAGTGCCTCCACGGTCGTAACAGGTCAAGTAGTTATTTTTCAGCATTCGGCTACTGCACTATTTGATACTGGGGCGACCCATTCTTTTGTATCAGTACCCTTTGCCAAAGAATTACAGGTACCTACAGAAAGTATGAACTCCAAGTTCCTGACAACCCTACCTTCTAGGGAGGTTATGGAATCTAACCAGTGGCTTCGGTTTGTACCAGTCAGAATTGCAGACCGAGAGCTATATGTTAATCTGGTAGTCCTCGCCATGCAGGATTTCGATATCATTTTGGGTATGAATTTCCTCAGCAAGTACAGTGCTTCAATGGACTGCCGTAGAAGGAAAGTGATCTTTAGTCCAAAGGGTGAACCAACCTTTGAGTTCACGGGAGTACCAAAGAAGAAGACCCAGAGATTCCTCTCCTCCCTCACAGCTCACCAGATGTTAGCTAAAGGGTGTGCTGGTTTTCTTGCATTCATTGTGAGTACAGAAGAACAAGAAAGACCCAAGCAGGAGGAAGTTCGGATAGTCTGCGAGTATCTGGAGGTATTCCCCAGAAGAGCTACTTGGACTACCTCCCAACAGAGAAGTGAAGTTTGAAATTGAATTGGTTCCTGACACCAACCCAATTTCAAAAGCTCTGTACCGAATTTCTCTAGCAGAGCTAAAAGAGTTACAAGAACAATTTCAAGAGCTACTTGACAAGGGTTTCATCCGCCCTAGTCATTTACCCCGGGGAGCTCCAGTGTTGTTCGTTAAAAAGAAAGACGATCTATGCGGATGTGCATAGATTTTAGAGCGCTGAGCAAAGTAACAGTTAAGGACAAATACCCTCTTTTTAAAATAGATGATCTATTTGATCAGCTAAAGAGGGCAATAGTGTTCTCTAAAACATACCTGCGCTTTGGGTACCATCAGTTGGAAGTGAAAGAAAGTGATACACCCAGAACAGTTTCCAGGACCAGATATTGACACTACGAATTTGTACTCATGCCATTTGGTGTGACTAATGCACCTATGGTCTCCAGAGACTTTATAACAGGCCTTCCAAGGACCACGAATGGGTACGATGCGATATGAATGATAGAGGACCGAGAAGTTAAGAGACTAAGGAACAAAGAGTACCATTAGTGAAAGTCATTTAGACCCAGAAGCACGAGGAAGTTACTTAGGAGCGCGAGGACAGTATGAGACAGAAATATTTGGAATTATTCTAAGTTCGAGGATGAACTTTTTATAAGGTATGGGGAATTGTAACAACCCAAATTTTCTCATTTTGAGCCCCAAGAATAATTCAAAAATATTTAAAAATGCTATAGAAAAATTCTATAAATTTTTAGAATATTTTTATGTAATTTTTGGAGGTCGTTTGGTATTTTTACTAAACGAAAGAAGTTTCGACAAAAAATGTCCAAGCCGAGGCTAGAACCAACAACCTTTGACCCGGTCAAAACACAGCCAACCAACTGTTCTACAAGCGTTTTGTGAATAAATATGGAGCGAGATATATATATAAGTTATAATTGAAACCCTAGTGATAAGAAAAGAGAACTTAGGTATTTGCCGAACCCGAACCTTTCTCTCCTTTTCTCCTCTTTCTCGTGTGCGACGGCGTTTTTCCTTCTCGGGCGAAAACAAAGCCGAGGAAGCTAGGGCTTCTCCGAAGGCCAACCAAAGGGACTTCTCCACAAGCTCTTCTCGGATCTGAGCCCTCCCGTCGAAGAGAACACACATAGAGGAATCGCCGAGTTTTAGAGCTCACCCGAAACCCTAGAAGCTTCTTGTTCGGCTGTGAGTTCAAGAACGCAAGGTAAGTTGCTTCTCACCTACGATAGGAGGGGTTTCGGATCTTGTTCTCTTGAATTCGATGTATGTTGTAAATTTTTAGTCTTGAGATTTCTGCCATGTGCTTCAATGAAAGGAAATAGGGTTTGCTTGTTTGTTTGTTTAGTTTGTGGTTGCTTGCTTCGGATTTTTGCTGTTCTAGGCAATGAGCATGAGAAACAATTCAGATTTTGGGTTTCCAGTAGCAATTCCTTTTTGTTTCTGCCGTGGAATTCATCAGGGAGATGAGAAGAGGTTTTAAATAAACTTTGAGCATGTAGCTTAGTTATTTCTGGTTGAATTGATGTGGCTGTCATGCACCTCAAAGAGGAGAATTAAGGTTTGTTTGTTGTTCGTTTGTTAAGCATGAGGTAGGAAGCAGTGTGCTTGCTACCGGGTATTTCAAAGGGAGAAAGGGGATGATTTGTTGCTATCACAATGTGCACAGTCAGTTCATTTTAAGCCTTTCAAGTTTCGATTAGTTTTGAAGGTTGTTGCCGTGAAGTTTGATGCAGAATTGTGAGATTTGGGATTTAACAAATTGGATAGTTTTGATTTGGAGTTTTCTTTGAGTTTTTGGAAGATACTGAATTGGTTATTGTTGCATTCTGGATTCTTGTGATAACTTTGATTTTGATTTATTAGACTGATTTGGAAAGTGATGAATTGGTGTTGGTTAGGATGTTGTTCTTGGTTCTTTCCGTTGCACTGGAATTCTGGATTCAAGGGTAGGTTGTGTTTCAGATCCTATGATGCTCTCGGACTCCTCAGTTGTCAGTAAGTTGTTTTAGATTTAGTAGTTGTCCAATTTTGAGGCTTTGTCTTGCTACTTTACGGTGTCTTCGGACCTTGAACAGAAGTGGTTAATTTTACTTTGGATTTTAATGATGTGAATGGTTTTTCGAGATGATTTTGGAACAAATGAAACAAGCCTTACATAGGATCTAAACTTTAGCAGATTTTTAGTTTTGGTTTGTGCAATGTAATGAGCATGAATAGTTTTTAGTTTGGGAAGTGTTTAGTTAGATTTCAGTAGCTTATTTAGACCCTCTGTTATTGATTCTTTAACATGCTGTTAGCCCCTTTTATTATCGATTCCTAGACATGCAGTTTTAGATATCTTCGTCGTGTAGTTTAGTAAATCAGTGCAGATTTTCTTAAGTGTCTAGTTTCCTTAGAAGTGCAGAATTTTAGACTCCTTAAAGCATACCATCACCCTCATGTATCAGTTTCTTTTATAGTTGTAGCATCCTTTCCTTATACGTTGCTTTGCTGGAAATGGATCAGAATCTGTAGACCTACTGAGTGCATGCTTTAGTATATCATGGGTTAACTTTTGATAGCAGCAGTGATTACCTCTTCCTTATGCTTTGCTTTGCTAGAAGTAATTTAGATGGTGTAGGTTTGTTAAGTGTATGTCCTAGTATATTGCTATATTTACGTAGAAATTTCTGATAGTAGCAGCATCTTTTCCTCATGCTTTGCCTTGTTGGAAACATCTTAGAAGGGTAGACCTATTAAGTGCAGATTTTTGCATATTATAGCAGTACAGATCTTTGCATATTATAGAATATATATATATATATATATATATAGCATTTAGATTAGATTTTCCTTGCTACTGTACCCAACTTGAACTATTTCTTATTCCACTACCTTCTTGTTCCAAGCATGCAGAATTTAGATTTATCTTTAGTCCTTATTTGCTATTTTAACAAGTATGAGCAGCTATACATGTTATTTATTTCAAACATTCAGATTTAAGTTTTCTTGCCACCTCAATATGCATGAATGGTTTTATTTATAAGCATGCAGTTTTATTTAGCATCTCAGTGCAGTTTTATTAAGCATTTCAGTGCAGACTTTTGTTAAGTGAAATATGCAGATTTTGTTAGGTTTTACAGTATTTTGAGTTTAAGAAAAGGATAAGAAAGATAAAGAAAAGAAAGAAAAAGGCCAAGGCCTTAAGTAGATCCCAAGGTCAAGACTTTAGGGATTTTGGCACATAAGGTGCTTATTAATGTAAAATACCGAAAATAGGCGAATATTAATATGGAAATTTTTCGGAATTTTTGGAAAATTTTCGAGAATTTTTCGGAGCTCGTACGGACGAGTTAATGGGGATAAAAACGGGGTTCGGAAAAAGCCTGTTTAGGCTACCCCATTTAAGCGAGGAAAAGTTGGATTCATTTATTTATTTTCTTTTCCTTATATTTTCTTTCACACTGCCCCCCCCCCCTGCTGTTTTCTTCCCTCGACGCCGAACCTGTGCCGACTTCTCCCCTCCACGCGCCGACGCGAACTCTCTGCCCTAACCGGCGCCGGCCCGGCAGTTCCTTCTTCCCCCTTCTCTTCATCTCATCGCCAAGGACCATGCCCTAAACCTCCCTTGCACCGATTTCCTCTCCCGATTCCTTTCTCTCCTTCTCCACAGCAGCCACTACCGGCACCGATTTCCCCAGCATCGGCCGTCGTCGCCTGTGCCTTAGCATCGTCGGGTGTCGCTCCTCAGCCCTCGCGTCGGCCTCTTCTCTTTCTTCCCGAGCACTGCCCGATCGCCGCTGTGCCCTAGTTTCCTTGTCGCGGCGCCGACACACACAGAAGCTTCCTCTCCTCTGCCATCGCCTCTCATTGTGGAGATCTCAGGTTTGCCACCCCTCTCCGATCTCCCTTGCGCCAACATTGTGCCCTAGTTCATCACTGCCGGTGCCACACTTTTCCTTTAGTGTTGCCATGCCGTCGGCAGAGTGGAGACAAGGGGTAAGTTGGATTCTTGGTAAGGAATTTTGTGTTACGTAATTGGGTATCTTTAATTTGTGATATTCACATCTTAATCCGATTAGAGAAGACCTAATTTCTGTTATTATTATTAAATTGTTGAGAATTAAGGCTCGGTCGGTGAATACAACTCCGGTCATCTTTATGCGTGGGCGATTCACAGCTTTGGGTATAAACCAGTGAGGTGAATTGAGGTAGGTTTATGGTTTTGATCTTTGTGTTAGATTATTGCTAGTTGTGTTAGTAATAATTATTGATTTAGGTTTAGAAGTTGTATAACGGTGTAATTGGGGTTAATGAAACTAACCCTAACTGGTCAGTGGATTAGAAATTAGTTTAGCTATTTGTTTATAATTAAATTAGCTAAACTGTGCGATTTAACACAGGACTTTGACGCAAGACGAGTATCTCGGAGTCAGATTGGACTTTTCTTATCGGAGGCGGGTACTTTTGACTTATGTCATTTGATATACAGAGTAGTGAATTTAACATATTGCATTAATTATGTTCCTTATTTGTTTCGGTTAGTCACTACCCAATACCTGTTTGGATTGATTGTTTGCTTTGCATCTCATGTATATTTACCTGCTTATACATGTTTATAGGGGTTGATATACCATACTTTGCCTTGTTCAGGACCTAGGTTTTATACCTTCTGTGTACCCTTGGATTGATTTGATTCGTTGACCTATGATGCACTGTTATATATATGTGGATTAGGTCAGGATATTTTGTGGTTAGTGTCATGCACCATTTGCATGATTGCATGCTGTGCGATAGTCCGCTCCATTATTGTTGAGCACATCGCCAGTTACATGGATCTGCACACACCACCACTCATGGGTTAGTGGTTGATTCAGGCAGAGTGTGTTGCAGCAGGGACTCTGTTAGGCACCGTTGGTCCGCTCATGGGTAGTGTGACACAACGTGTTATCCGGCAGGAATTCCTCCCCGTCATCGTGTACCGGGAGTTGAGAGCATTGCGCTCCCCCATTTATGATTTGGGGTAGGAGGATAGGTGTACTCCGATAGCATCCCGTCCACTCGATCACTCATCAGGAGCAGTGATGACAGAGTGCACGGTTGTCACAGCCCTACCCACTCGGCCTCACTATTGGGTGTGAGATGATCGACTGACGTCAGGGGTGACCAGGACGCATCATTGGCATCATATGCATGATGCATTTATTGCTTGTGTTTGTGTTTGCTGCATTTATATGCTTCATATTGTTTGGATACCTATGTTTGACATGCATACAGGATTTCTATACCACTCGGATTGTTTGACCTTATACTCAGGTCCTGGTTAGTACAGTTTCTCTCCTGTTTACTTCAGTTGCATATTTATCTTTCTTATATCAGGAGACTGTACGCATGATTAGTGCTAGGTGTTATTTCCCTACTTTGTATATCAATTGTACCTGCTGAGTGTTGGACTCATCCCGCCTCCATTGTTGATATTTTCAGGTTGATGTTGTCAGGAGAGAGTTCCAGTTGCTGGTCCCTGCAGACCTCGAGGATATGATTGGTTTTCTTTTGGTTTCTTTTCTGTTCTAGACTGTTTTGAACTTTTTATGTTTTGGATTATTTTACTCATGGACATTGTATGGATTTTATTATGTCGATGGATTTGGATTTGGATTTATTCTACTACATGCCTGCCTGGACGGCAGAAGAGGTGAGTTCATCGGATTTGAGCTTTACGAGTGTAGTGGAGTAGGGTTGATTTCGAGTCAGGGTATTATCTTTCTGTTTACTTGTTATATAAACTGCGTGGAATGTGTGGTTGTATTTTTATTGTTTTTATTATTCCATCCGCCTATGGCTGAGGTATGTGAGGATGTAGAAAAGTTTCAGATTATCCACCGTACAGGGGAGATGCTGCCGAAATTTTCTCGGACAGGGACTCCTCTGGGGTGTGACAATTTAGTGGTATCAGAGCTTAAGTTTTACGATCTTGGTTTTGCGTATTTTGGATATTTGGGATAACCTGATACCAATTTATTTTGTATCAGAGTGCCATGGTTGGCGATACTTGTTTGATTTTCGTGTTACGGATTTTCGGGATTTGGCTGATACCAATTTATTGGTATCAGAGTGGGTTATGATACCTGCTTTTGGTATTCTAGATTTTTGGGTTAACCCAAGTTTGCGAGTCAAACTGGGTAGTTATTTTGGATTTCACGGATTTTCCATTATGTATATGTTATGGATTTCCGTTTCAGATTTATATGGATTTCCGGTGATTTTCATGTTCGGAATTTTAAGGTCAGAATTTGGGGACTGGACAGCGACGGAACATCTCCAGACAGCAATTAGGTATGATGTTTAATTTTATAGTTTATGACATGTATTAGGATTCTTTATTTAATACTTGTCTGGTTGTTGTAACACATATTACATGTGATAGGTTAGCCATTGAGCATGGTCGACCTTAATAGAAATCAAGGATTATAGTCTCTGGTGATTTTTCATATCATACCATTAGTAGTTTTAGCTTTTGTTACTACTAGTAGGAGATGGAGGTACATACCAACCTCTGCTATCGTTTGATGGGTAGTGGATGATACCTACATATTCCTGTTGACTTAGCCAGTAGAGTTTTTATACTCATATCTTTTGGATATTAGGGTACCCGATACGATGAAAATTGATCATTTGGGGAGTTATCATGTATGATCATTGTTGAGAGTGGTTTAAGGTTGAGGGATATTGTGAGATCAGATATTGTGATATGTTGATTTCTAATGATTTATGAGAGTAAATGTTATGTGGTTGTCTGATGATCTATTACTAGATATTTGTTTTGATGATCTATTAGTGGATAATTATTTTGATGATCTATTATTTGGTGGACGTTGATGGTGACATAGTGAGTGTCATATATGATATTCACAGGTTTGATGATTATAGTTGGTGATCATATTATAAATTGGGTGCTAGAGAGTTTATGGTTTTGAGTGCCTATGAGATTTTAATAAATCTAGTTAGTTGTGGTTAGTTAACAGGATGTTAAAGTTGATATTTGCTTCCTCTGATATTAGACTATGTGGATAAATAATGATTTGATGTTTTGAATGCTAACTTGCTCTTATGGGGAGTAGAGACTGATTCATCTGATATTATGTGGGCTGATATTTTTGAGGATAAAAATGAAAGTGTCTTGATGTTCTTGAATTCTGACTTTATCTTTTGGGTCGTACACATTTATACATATGATTATTGTGGGTTTCTAGTAGATTATACCTGAGTGGTTAGACATACATGTCTGATTTTTTTTTATTGGAGGTATTTGTCAATTAAAAATTATGTTGTGGAATGTGCACATATGTTTGAGTGTTTTATTGGTTGTAACTTATTGATTTAATCTGAGTTGTGATATGTGCAGATGTGTTCGATGTAATATTCGAGGTATTTTATTGATTATATATGATTTGTCGATGCACTTGTGTCTATTAGGCTTTGTTGGAAGTATTACGTTGATTATACTATTGGCATAGGTGTATATATGTCATGTGAAGTTGTTTGAGGTGTATTGTCGATTATACCTATGTTGATATATGCACACAGGTTCGGTAGTTATTGTTGGAGGTATCACACTGATTTATACCTGTGCTATGAGTGTGTTTGGTGTGTACAAATTAGAGGATTATGTCGATCATACATATGTTGTGTGTGCATGTGTGCCAGGTGTATGGTGGGTAGCATCATGATGATTCTACCTATGTTGAATGTAGAATGTTGAGTGTCTACATTATGTTATTGGTTGTATAACCCTGTCAACTAATTCTCCTATTAGTGGGTGACCAACCCACTAGGATGATGATAGAGTTGACTATGGATTTGATTTGTTTACTAGGTTGTTTATATCTTTGGCTGCCCACAGTGATATGTGGTCGAGTGATCTCGTGCAGCCTTTAGTTGGATAGTTAGGTGCCTTGGCACTTATGGATTGTTTGTGGTGGAGCGGAGCTCCCAAATATACATATTTCGGATTGCTTGTAGCGGAGCATTGCTCCCATATCTATTGCAGATACATGTTATGGATTATTTGTAGTGGAGTGTTACTCCTACATATTGAGGATTTCTTGTGGTAGAGCGTTGCTCCCCCATATGTGGTATTTTCTATGATGGAGCGTTGCTCTCACACTGGAGGATCTATGCTTAGGTGATTTATATCGTTGGTGATCAGATCTGTTTATTGTCGAGGATCTTATGGATTGGGAATGTTTACGATACGGATATTATGTGTATTGGTTTTACCATTAGGGCTAGCGGAGCCTTAGATGTTTTCATGGACTAGATGATTTGGGTATCCCTAGGATATTGGATCAGAATTCGTTATCGTTATTGACGACGTGGTGTTTTATTCCTGATCTGAGGTGTATCACGCACATCATCTTTGCATAGTTCTAGAGATGTTTCGAGGGAAACGTCTAGATGTGAAGATCAGTAGTGCGTATTTTGATTGTCTTCTGTGAGATGTTTGAGACACACGGTCACCAGTAGGAGTATACCGTGGTTCCACAGGAGATCGAGGTTGTTACCATTGGAAGTAGACGGAGTCTATAGAAGAGGCTCGCAACTTTCTTTGTTTGGCTCGATATTTCCGGAGATACGTTAAGGGTTTCTCTCGGATAGCTATGTCACTGACACTCCTGACCTGGAAAGGCGTGAAGTTCACTTGGACTGAGGATGACAAGACCAGCTTCTAGGAGCTGAAGCGGAGACTAGTGTCAGCTCCGATTTTGAATTTTTACCTTCTAGAGAGGACGGATATGTCCTCTACACCGATGCATCTATTCAGGGTTTGAGCGCTGTTCTGATGCAGCACGATATAGTAGTCTCCTATGCTTCTCGTCGGTTGAAGGAGCATGAGAAGATCTACCCTGTACATGATCTGGGCAAGTCGCCATTATTTTTGCCATGAAGATTTGGCGACATTATTTATATGGCGTTACATTTGAGATGCTACCATAAGAGTCTCAAAGATCTATTTACTTAGAAGGAACTTAATCTCCGACAGAGGAGATGGATGGAGTTCCTGAAGGATTATGACTGTACGATTGACTATCACCCGGGGAAAACTAATATGGTTGCCGACACACTTAGCAGGAAGTCCGGAGGGACTTTAGTTTGCCACCGAGTTTTGTTTACAGACTTGGTTCAGAGTTTCTCCGATTTGGGCCTTGAGGGGTAAGGACATACAGAGCAGGGTACTCTGGTTACCATGGTTGCTCAGTCGTTGATCAGGACGAGGATACGAGAGCCCTAGGCTGCTGATCAGTATTTGCAATTTATTTGCAGCCAGATAGCTTCCGGGCAGCAGACCGAGTTCACACGAGACGAGGAGGGTGTTATACACTTCTGAGGTAGATTATGCGTACTTCAGTCTCATCCGGTCTTATAGGAGTTACTTCCGGAGGCTCATCGCTCATGATTTACTGTCCACCCAGGCAGTACCCGTATGTACCAAGAATTGAGGTGTTTTTATTGGTGGAACGACCTGAAGGAAGACATCGTGGATTTCGTAGCTAGATGTCTTGTCTGTCAGCAGGTGAAGGCTGAGCACTAGAGACCTGCCGGATTACTTCAGCAGATTCCTATTCCCGAGTGGTAATGGGAACATATTACTATGGACTTTGTGGTGGGATTGCCGAGGACACGACGAGGCCATGACGTGATTTGGGTCATCGTTGATCGATTAACCAAATCCGTGCACTTCTTAGCGATCCGGAAGACTGATTCCCTGGATCGATTGATAGATCTGTATTGCAGGGAGATCATCGGATAACATGGTGTTCCATTGAGTATTATTTCGGATAGAGACCTTCGGTTCAGCTAAGGTTTTGTGTATTGGATTTTGGAGGCAGTTGAGAGGACCACTTGTCGTTGGTAGAGTTCGCCTACAACAACGGTTTGCATTCGGCTATCCGGATGACACCGTTTGAAGCGTTGTATGGTAGTCCTGATCGGACACCCACCCTCTGGGATGAGGTTGGGAAGGACAGTTGTTGGGACCTTGTAGAACTCAGCATGAGGCAGAGTTAATCCGTACTATCAGACGGAGAGTGTCAGAGGCGCAGGATCGCCAGAAGAGTTATGCTGATCGGAAACGCAGACCACTAGAGTTCTCTGTTGGCGACCATGTATTTCTGCGAGTTTCACCCACGAAAGGGGTGAAGAGATTTGGCCTCAGAGGTAAGCTAGCTCCGTGGTTCATTGGCCCTTTCGAGATCTTGGAGAGGATCGGAGCAGTAGCTTACCGACTGGCACTACCACCGTCCTTGTCAGGCGTTCACGCTGTATTCCACGTATCTATGCTAAGGAGATACGTACCCGATCCGATACATGTGTTGATAGATAATCTCAGTTCCTTTCAGCCTGACATTACTTATGAGGAGGTTCCGGTACGGATTCTCGACCGGAAAGAGCGTCAGTTGCGGAACAAGACTATCCGGCTGGTTAAAGTCGGATGGCAGCATCATTTGGATGAGGAGGCTACTTGGGAGCTCGAGGATACGATCCGAGCTCGATACCCCATCTTTTCACTTGAGGTATGTGATTTAATTTACCGTTCAGCATTCATACTTTCTGTTTGTTGTTAGTACTTGCTGATGGTAGATAACGAAATTTGGGGACCAAATTTTTATTAGTGGGGGAGAATGTAAAATACCAAAAATAGGCGAATATTAATATGGGAATTTTTTGAAATTTTTTGAAATTTTTCGGGAATTTTTCGGAGCTCGTACGGACGAGTTAACGGGGATAAAAACGGGGTCCGAGAAAAGCCTGTTTAGGCTACCCCATTTAAGCGAGGAAAAGTTGGATTCATTTATTTATTTTCTTTTCCTTATATTTTCTTTCCCTCCTCCCGCTGTTTTCTTCCCTCGACGCCGAACCTATGCTGACTTCTCCCCTCCGCGCGCCGACGCGAACTCTCTGCCCGAACCGGCGTCGGCCCGGCAGTTCCTTCTTCCCCCTTCTCTTCATCTCATCGCCAAGGACCATGCCCTAAACCTCCCTTGCGCCGATTTCCTCTCCCGATTCCTTTCTCTCCTTCTCCACAGCAGCCACTGCCGGCACCGATTTCCCCAGCATCGGCCATTGTCGCCTGTGCCTTAGCATCGTCGGGTGTCGCTCCTCAGCCCTCGCGTCGGCCTCTTCTCTTTGTTCCCGAGCACTGCCCGATCGCCGCTGTGCCCTAGTTTCCTTGTCGCGGCGCTGACGCACACAGAAGCTTCTTCTCCTCTGCCATCGCCTCTCATTGTGGAGATCTCAGGTTTGCCACCCCTCTCCGATCTCCCTTGCGCCAACACTGTGCCCTAGTTCATCACTGCCGGTGCCACACTTTTCCTTTAGTGTTGCCATACCGTCGGCAGAGTGGAGACAAGGAGTAAGTTGGATTCTTGGTAAGGAATTTTGTGTTACGTAATTGGGTATCTTTAATTGGTGATATTCACATCTTAATCCGATTAGAGAAGACCTAATTTCTGTTATTATTATTAAATTGTTGAGAATTAAGGCTCGGTCGGTGAATACAACTCCGGTCATCTTTGTGCGTGGGTGATTCACAGCTTTGGGTATAAACCAGTGAGGTGAATTGAGGTAGGTTTATGGTTTTGATCTTTGTGTTAGATTATTGCTAGTTGTGTTAGTAATAATTATTGATTTAGGTTTAGAAGTTGTATAACGGTGTAATTGGGGTTAATGAAACTAACCCTAACTGGTCAGTGGATTAGAAATTAGTTTAGCTATTTGTTTATAATTAAATTAGCTAAACTGTGCGATTTAACACAGGACTTTGACGCGAGACGAGTATCTCGGAGTCAGATTGGACTTTTCTTATCAGAGGCGGGTACTTTTGACTTATGTCATTTGATATACATAGTAGTGAATTTAACATGTTGCATTAATTATGTTCCTTATTTGTTTCGGTTAGTCACTACCCAATACCTGTTTGGATTGATTGTTTGCTTTGCATCTCATGTATATTTTACCTGCTTATACATGTTTATAGGGGTAGTGATATACCATACTTTGCCTTGTTTAGGACCTAGGTTTTATACCTTCTGTGTACCCTTGGATTGATTTGATTCGTTGACCTATGATGCACTGTTATATATATGTGGATTACGTCAGGATATTTTGTGGTTAGTGTCATGCACCATTTGCATGATTGCATGCTGTGCGATAGTCCGCTCCATTATTGTTGAGCACATCGCCAGTTACATGGATCTGCACACACCACCACTCATGGGTTAGTGGTCGATTCAGGCAGAGTGTGTTGCAGCAGGGACTCTGTTAGGCACCGTTGGTCCGCTCATGGGTAGTGTGACACAACGTGTTATCTGGCAGGGATTCCTCCCCGTCATCGTGTACCGGGAGTTGAGAGCATTGCGCTCCCCCATTTATGATTTGGGGTAGGAGGATAGGTGTACTCCGACAACATCCCGTCCACTCGGTCACTCATCAGGAGCAGTGACGACAGAGTCCACGGTTGTCACAGCCCTACCCAATCGGCCTCACTATTGGGTGTGAGATGATCGACTGACGTCAGGGGTGACGAGGACGCATCATTGGCATCATATGCATGATGCATTTATTGCTTGTGTTTGTGTTTGCTGCATTTATATGCTGCATATTGTTTGGATACCTATGTTTGACATGCATACAGGATTTCTATACCACTCGGATTGTTTGACCTTATACTCAGGTCCTGGTTAGTACAGTTTCTCTCCTGTTTACTTCAGTTGCATATTTATCTTTCTTATATCAGGAGACTGTACGCATGATTAGTGCTAGGTGTTATTTCCCTACTTTGTATACCAATTGTACCTGCTGAGTGTTGGACTCACCCCGCCTCCATTGTTGATATTTTCAGGTTGATGTTGTCAGGAGAGAGTTCCAGTTGCTGGTCCCTGTAGACCTCGAGGATATGATTGGTTTTCTTTTGGTTTCTTTTCTGTTCTAGACTGTTTTGAACTTGTTATGTTTTGGATTATTTTACTTATGGACATTGTATGGATTTTATTATGTCGATGGATTTGGATTTGGATTTATTCTACTACATGCCAGCCTGGACGGCAGAAGAGGTGAGTTCATCGGATTTGAGCTTTACGAGTGTAGTGGAGTAGGGTTGATTTCGAGTCAGGGTATTATCTTTCTGTTTACTTGTTATATAAACTGCGTGGAATGTGTGGTCGTATTTTTATTGTTTTTATTATTCCAGCCGCCTGTGGCTGAGGTATGTGAGGATGTAGAAAAGTTTCAGATTGTCCACCGTACAGGGGAGATGCTGCCGAAATTTTCTCGAACAGAGACTCCTCTGGGGCGTGACAATTAAAATGTCAAGACATTTTAAAGAAGAAGTAATTAAGATATTTTACTTTGAAGAGGCTAGTACCCAACTTCCGAGGTTGTCGTTAAACAAATCCAGGTGTCCAATTCAGAGGTCTTGGCCCTGGTAGACCGAGGTCTGCTCTTTTAGGATTGGTGACTCGCTGCCCCAACCTATTAGGGAACGCACATAAGATGGTACTACGCCTGGGCCCAAGAGAAGTTGATTACTATTTTAAAGTATTATAAGTATAAGTTTTTGAACAAGTAAAATAAGTTTCACATAAGTATAAAAGTATAAGTTTTAAACAAGTGGAATAAAAGAATAAGTTTAGAACAAATGAAATAAGTTCCATTTTGTTTTAAATCAGCAAGTTTAGTTTTCTTTCATGCTAGCATATTATTTAGATTAGCTTACTGTCATTTGCTATTAGAAGAGCATGAGTAGCTTTACATGTTTAGCATTTCAGTATGTTTGATTCCTTTGCTATTAGAGGAGCATGAGTAGCTTTACATGTTTAGCATTTCAGCCTGTTTGATTCCTTTACCATTAGATGAGCATTAGTAGTCTTCAGTAAGCATTCAGTTAGTTCATGTTATAAATATATGTACATGCATATCGAGATTTTTGTGAGTTAGATAGCGCTTACTAAGCATTTTGCTTATAGATTGCATTTCCTCTTACTGTAGATACAGGAAAGGAAAAGATTTAGCAAAGGAAGGCGACAAGGTGGCGCGGATGGTGTGTGATGCCAAGACTATGGAAGTTTTGGGACTTAGTTTAAGAATTTGTTTAGATTAATTCTTTATTTAGATTGATAATAAAATTTTGGAGTACGAAGCTGTATTTTATTTTGTTTCCGCTATTCATTACTTGCATGATTTGATTTTATTAAACTGCGTGGTGATGTTATTTCTTTTGTGTGTTTGATATATGTTCCAGCCACCTGTGGCTGATGTATATTGTGTTTGTATCTCAGTTTAAGGTCACCGGTACAGGGGAGACTCTGCCGAAATTTTTCGGTAGGGATTCCTTGTGGTTTCGATCATACCGGTTAAGTAGAGTTAATAGTTAAGTAACAGTTACTTTAGAGAGTAGTAAGGTAGGTGGGTCGTTACAATGAATCTCTTGTCAGAGACTAGTGACAGACTTCTTAAGGCTAGTGACTTTGTCCTCTAAGGTAGATGGAGCCAGGGGTGGAGGAAGTTGAAGAAGATTGATAAGAAGACCAGGTAGGTCCTCCTCCTCTAGATCAGGGTCAGGATGAGGCTGATCCTCTAGGTTAGGCTGATGTTAGTCCTCTCTCCTCCATGACATGATGCCCTCATAATCTATATGAACATTAGCTAAAGAAAGATTTCTAACACCCTTCTGCTAGCAGAGTAAATGATGGCATGGAATATATGTAAACTAATATATATGTCAAGCCTATGGTAAAATGCATAAAGTAGAAAATAATGGAATTGTATCATAATAGCTATATCTCTAGTGGTTAGGGACAAAATACATAGGACTAGGATCCTATATAAGACATAGCCTTGAATCCGGAGTGTAACAGATCGAAATTGAGTCAAAGTGTATATACCCTCTCTCTTATAAAAAAATATGAATATATTGTATCTAGCATAATGTGAAAGTTGGAATCACCAAATGATAGGTCCCTAGGAGGGAAACATAGGAAGGTGCATAAAGAACGTCTAAGTTTTAAATGCTCTCTAATGATGGTGGGGAATAGTATAAGGTTCCTACCAGCTACCCTAGTGGTGTAGGTGAGGTCATCAACTCAAACCAAGTTATTATATAGTTCAACACATAAACCTTTATTAACTGAACTAGAACAATAAATTAGGTTTTATAGACTATAATACTCAATCACCTCAATAGATGGTATGCATAATCTCATAAAAAATATCCTATAGAGGTATCTAGAGTGAAGAGGTATATATGATATAGATAAAAACCTAGTTTTAAGTTTCTTTGTAGGAAATCTAGGGTTAGTACTAGGGATCTGAGAGGTTCCAGCATCATCAGGGTTCTTTCTCTTAACCCTATTAA
Source organism: Zingiber officinale (assembly GCF_018446385.1). Taxonomy (NCBI): domain Eukaryota; kingdom Viridiplantae; phylum Streptophyta; class Magnoliopsida; order Zingiberales; family Zingiberaceae; genus Zingiber; species Zingiber officinale. The sequence goes on from NC_055987.1 coordinate 40,256,492, forward strand.
TAATAATTGAAAGTTTATAAGTTTAAACAAGGAACTTTATAAGTTTTGTGAGATGATTATTAATTTTATCTTTATTGATTTAATTTGAAATTTAAGGATTAATTGACATTTGAGTTAGATTTAAGTTTAATAATTAGTCAGTAAGTGCACATTTTAAAAATTAGTTTTCAGGCTGTGAATAGTCATAGGGATATTCTTGGGTATCAGAGCGACAACTAATCTAGATAAAGTCTTTTTAAGAAATTATACACTTAACTTTCTTCATGAAAAATCCTGGTCAAACTAGTTTAGGATATAGTGAGACAACTTTGGTTAGTTTCATGTAGCTAAATACACAAAATAGGATACGTCTTACTCTACTTGACTCCTAGACCAAGCTGTCATAATGTATTATCATCTCATCCCACCCTGGTACTAGGTTGGGCAAGTCTCAATCAAGTCTAAGTCTTTATCTAATCATTCTAATTTAAGCGTCAATTTAAACTAGACGTGCAAAGTAAAACAATAAATCAATTAAATATGCATATCAATAAAAGATAGTCTTTCTATTGACCTGAGTCATAACCTCGATAAGGTCTATTTGGATAATGGATTTTACCCTTGGGTATCTAGTAGTAGTTTGGTCCAACTTGATTAATCAAGCTTATTTTAGAGACTCATGCTTGGACTTGGTTTATATTTCAATTTAAAATTGACAAGATTTAAATCGCATGTTAGCCTTATATCCTAGTCCAGATTGATTATATACTTCCCTTTGTTTTTCAAGTATCATATCAAGATACTTAGAACTCACAGTGAACTGTTCCAATGAATTTCTAAGTTTTTTGACTTAATCTTTCAAAGTGGAATTTTCTTCCTTAAGTTGTTGGACTTGAGTTGAAGTTCTACTTTGAATTAGTTCAGTTAAAGGACTTGGATTAGTCTCCTCATTAAAGTCTTTTACCTTCTTTTAGAGTGACTTGACTTGGACGTTGGACTTAGCTAACTTATGAGTTAAAAATGAAATTAAGTTATACTACTTATCTAATAAAGCATGACTTATAGTGGTGTTTGGTTCTTCGGAAAAGGATATAGATCTATGACTTCTTTCGGATTTGGCCTCAGTTTTGTTCTTGGATTTGATGCCAATTAATTGCTCCTATGCTGGTAGTGTGAGGAAACTTACTTGGGCTTGTTCTTCTTCATCTGAGTCTTCTGACAAAGATTCATCCCATGTTGCTTGCAATGCCTTCTTTCTTCTTTGATTCTTGGCTTATTTTAGATTTGGACACTCCAACTTGAATTGTCCTTTTTGTTTACATTAGTAGCATGTTACCTCAGGCTTGCTCTTCGTAGTTTGGCTCGGTCCTGATTGAGTGTCCTTCGATTGGATCACCTTCTTGATATCACATTTGATAATTTCCGAACTAGGTTAACTAGTTCGGCAGTGATTTCTTCATCATCTTCGGAATCCAACTCGACTTTGGATTCATGCTCAAGTCGTAGCTTGTGTTTCAACGCCTTTGTATTGATTTTCCTTAGAAGCAAAGCAATCGCTCTCTCGGTAGGGCGTGCATTAATCTATTCATGCAATTTGAATTAGGAAAATAATTTGTCTAATCTAAGAGAAGAAATATCCTTGAAAACTTTATAAGCATCTACCATAGATACCCATTAAGTATTTCTCAAAAAAGCATTTAATCTTGAAATTCAACTTAACTCATCTCACAAAATTACAGGATTCCCTTAATTGAAAATATAGATAGAGTAAAATGATTAAATTAAGAAAATTCAAACTTAACCTTGAATTAAACTTAGACATTAATTTAATTACACCTTAAATGTTAATTTAAGTAAACCCTAAATATTAATCGACTTAAACTTTAAAATTAAGTTAATTGAACATTAAAAATTAAATTAAAACCTAAAATTAAAATAGAATTAAAAATTAATGTATTATTTAATAAAAAATTTAAAATTATTTTAAAAATTAATTTTAAAATCCTTTTAAAAATTAATTTTAAAATCCATTTAGAAATTAATTTAAAAATCCTATAAATAACTTTTTGTAAAAAAACTTTTAAAAATATTTTAAAACTTATTTAAAACTTATTTTAAAAATATTTTAAATATTCATTTAAAAATCCTTTAAAAAATTGTTTTTTTACAAAAAGTTCTTTTAAAAATATTTTTTTAAAACAATATTTTTTTAAAAAATACTATTATTTTAAAAACTATAAAATTTATAAAAAAGGAAAAATAAAATAAAATTTTTGCTAGAAACTGTAAAAAAAATTATGAAATTCTAAATTAATTAAATTAAAATTTAATGAAATTAATTTAAACTTAAATCTTTATTAAAAACCAATAATTAAATCACTTAAGATTTAATTAACTTAAAACTTAGTTAAATAATTAATAAGCAAACAATTAAAACTTAATTGAATTAAATTTTAAAATAAATAAATTAAATAAAAATTTAACATAAACCTAACCTTAGTTAATAATCTAACCATAATTGATAATTTTGGATATCTTTAATTGAAAACTTAATTTAATTAATTCTGCAATTTAAGCAAATGTAACCTAATTAAAACTTCAACCTTACTCCAACTCACCTTAAATTAAACTTGACTTTACAATACAAGTTAATAAAAACTTAACCAAACATTAAACACTAACCTACTTATTAATTAAACAAGAAGCGTCAACTCAAGGGGGAGTGTCATGTTAAGGGGAAGATATTGTCTTAAAATTATCTTAAATAATACTTTAAAAATTACTGTAACAAATCTTTTGGAAATTATTTTCCAATACTTTTTGAAAATTATTTTTAAATATTTTGAAACTTATGTAAATTTTTTTTGGAAATATTTTGAAAAGTAATAAATACTTCAAAATTACTTTAAGTTGCTTTGGAAAATTTCTTTTAGGTTTCCAAAATTATTTTGATCTAATTTCTTTATGAAAAATGTTTTGTAAATTTTTCAGAAATTATTTTTCAAAATACTTGCCAAAATTTATACTTGAAAAATATTTTTGAAAAATACTTGAAAAATCTTTGTAAAATATAGTTGAGAATGCGTTCAAAATCACTTTGAAAATATTTGAAAAATACTTTCAAAATTACTTTACGTAATCTTTGTGAGAAATATTTTACAAAATACTTTCAAAACTTACTTTGAAAAATAATCCTATACTTTTTCAAATGATTGTTTTGACAAATGAAATGAAAAGTATTTTGAAAATTACTTTTAAAACTTCTTTGGTGGTTTATTTGAAAATATTTTGTGAAAATATTTTGAAAAATACTTTAAAATTACTTTATCACTTTAAAAATTGTTTCACTTGGAATATAACTTTTAAATTTTTAAAAAAAGTTATTATATTTAAAAATTACTTTAAAAATAGTTTGGAAAAATAAACTTTTCAAAAGTTGCTTTGAAAAAATTAAACTTGAATAATTCTTTTGTAATGCCTCCCTAAAAAATTTTTATGCTTACTTTAAAAAATCTATTACTTACTATGCTTACTTGTGTATTTACATTTTCATAATTTGGTACACTTATTTGAATATTTTTTGATGAATGTCAAAGGGTGAGGGTTTGAATTTAAGTAAGTAGGTAAGTAAAAAAAAAAATAAAGAAAATCTAAAAACTTAAGCCTAAAAATAATCAAGAGAATAAAACTTAACTATTTCATTTTAGTACTATATATGTTTTACTTTTTTTTATTTTTTCTAACTTTAATCCAGATTTTAATTGCATCAAAAAGGGGGAGATTGTTGATGCGTTTGGCACCAATGATCAAACATGAGTTTTGATGAATGACACATGGAGTAAAGTTAGATGTGTTGTTGATCTAACCTTGTTACCAAGTGTGTGAGATATCGGAAAATTTAAATAATAGGGTTATTTGGAAAATAGCCTTATAAAATTTTTCTAGAATTTTTAGAAATTTTCTGGGAATTTTTCCGAGCTCGTAAGACCGGTTTTGAGGAGATCAATTTCGGGTTCGGATTAAATCCTATTTGAGATACCCGTTTAAATGAGGAAATGCTCATTTATATAAATTCCATTTCTTTTCTTATTTCCTTTTTCCCAAACGCCGATCCATCCTCTCACCCGAACCCTTCTTTTCCTCGACTCCTCTCCTTCTCGTTCTCTCTTGCGAGTGGATCTGCTCTTGCGGGCGGATCTGTGGCGATCGACGACATCGCCGGAGGAGCTCGTCGCCGGAGATTATCAGAGGTCGAACAAGGAGGCGGATCATTGGTCTCTTTTTTTCAATCCCTTCTCGAGCCCTTCTCCCTACGCTTGCCGACCCTTTCTTTCTCGATCGACGCCGCTGGATCAAGCCAAATCCACCGATTTACCGGCAGGAAGAGGCGTTTAGGGCTCCGAGGGTAAGCGATCGATCCTTTCTCTGTTCTGTTCTTTGATTTGTGCCTAGCTTCGAGTCTTCTTCCTTGATTCTTACTTTTCTCTTTGACTGTCGGCGATCTTAGGTAAGGTTAGGTGGCTGATTCGGTTGGTGTTTGGATTGGTGATCTTTTTGGCTTGATTCATTGATTGAGCCGATTGATTCAGTGAGATAGGTTCTGTGATCGTGAGGTGAATCCATCAATGAGGATCGGTTTTGTGGTGTTCTTGATCCAGTTCACCTTGTTCCGGTAGTAACAATCACCTTAATCCATCATCAACAGTAGGTTTGATCTGCTCTGTTCTATTTGTGAACTTTCTAGTTTCGGCAGTAAACCATCCAGCAGCAACAGCAATTGGAATTAAGGTAAGGTGAAAGAGTTGTTCTCTATGTATTGAATTAGGGTTAGGTTTGAATTGAATTTAGGTTGTATAGATTAGTTAGGTTATATGGATTTAGGTTTTGGATTTCTATCTAAAGGGTTGTTTGGGGTTAAGGTAGTTAATCCTAATTAACCATTAGAAAGGTTGAGGGATATGGTTTAGGGTTTATCCCTAAATTTCTATTTAGGATTTATTTAGCTATTTGTTTGTATTCTAGCTAAATAAAAGTAAATGTATTTGTTTACACAGGACTCTAATTCGAGACGGGCGTCTCGACGTCGACTTGGATTGACTTGATACTACCTTCTATTTGAGGCGGGTACCCTTTGACTTATCTTTTTGATAATGTCTTTTGATATATGTAGTTTATATAAATTACTAGTAGTAGATGGTAGATTATCTCTTCCCTGGTCTTGGCTTAGTTGATACCTATCACATGCTTCTTCTGTTAGTTGCTTTATTTTAGAACTGGATGCCTTTATCTTTTTCCATGTGTATATATGTTCATAGAGATGGATATTTATAATGCTTATCTACACTTGATTAGTTGCTGGGGATACTTGTTATATGTTGTTGTATTTGCATTGCTTATATCATTGTTATACACATGCATTTGTTTTATTGGCACTTACGCATATGGAGGAGGATATGTTCAGGTATGACATATTGTAGCCGCACGCACCATATCGTATGATTGCATGCTGGGCGATTGACGACTACATTGTTGTTGAGCTCGTCGACCGGCTACATGAGGGCCTGCACACAGCGTGACCACTGCATGGGTAGTGGCACAACACTCAAGGTGTGTATGGCAGGTTGCTCGATGGTGCACCGCGGGGGTGCTCATGGGTAGCACGATGCAGCAGGGTAGCACGCCGGGGTCCCTCCCCGTCATTGCGTACCGGGAGATGAGAGCGTTACGCTCCCTCACTATGATTTGAGGTAGGAGGATAGGTGTACTCCGACAGCATCCCGTCTACTCGGTCACTCATCAGGGGTAGTGACGGCAGAGTGCGCGGTGTCACAACCCTACCCACTCGGTCTCACCATCGCGTGTGTGATGACTGACTGGCGTAAGGGATGACCATGTCATATTGTATCATATGCACAGATTGCATTTATTGTGATTGTTGCATATTGGATGATGTATTTTGGTGACTGCATATGATTGACATGCATACAAGCTACATACTTATATGCTCTGACTATTTTTATCTGTGTATGTTCACAGTCAGTTGCACAAGCCTCGCAGGTGAGTACAGTTTATTTCAGTTATGCACTTGTTATTATTCTTGCAGTAGACTGTATTACATGCTTATTGTTGGTTACTACAGTTTATTCAGTTATGCATACCTGTTATACTGTTAGGAGACTGTACTATATGTTATACTGTTAGGATACTGTACCGTAGGATTGTTGCTGGTAGTTATATGTTGCTGTACATATCTATTGGATTACCTACTGAGTTCTTTTAACTCACCCCGTTGTTACTATTTTTCAGGTTGAGGCCATCAGGAGAGATTCTAGTCGCTAGCCCCTTCGTTATAAGGATTTCTTATTTTAGATTTCTGTTATTGTTTCTATGCATATACTGATGATGTGGGTTTATATTGTGGACATTGAACATTCGGGTTTGCTACTTTTGTTTTCCGCTACGGATTTTCTCATTACTTCGTGGATTTGTTTTCTTCGTTAAAGTGGAGTAGGATGTTTTCATATATCTTTGAGAATTCTATATCGTCCTTCCTTATTAAACTGCGTGGATTGATTATATGTTGAATTGTGTGAAATGTTGATATAAATTGCGTGATTTGTTTCTTATTTGTATTATATTGTTTCGGCCGTGTGGGCTGATGTATAGATATATGTATTCTGGATTCATATTGTCACCCGTACAGGGGAGATGTTGCCGAAATTTCTTCGGACGGTGACTACCTGGGGCGTGACAATTTATTTGGTATCAAAGCAGGTTTGCAATACCTATTCCGGATTTTTAGGATTTTATCTGATGACAATTTATTTGGTATAAGAGCTGGTTACGATACTTGCTAGGCATTCAGGATTTTTGGGATTTTATCTGATACCAATTTATTTGGTATCAGAGCGGATTTCTGATACTTGTTTCTCGTGTTCTGGAGTTTACAAGTTTATCTGGGTATTTTCGGATTTGTACAGATTCCGTCGATTTTCTCGTTTCAGAATTTCGAGGTATTTTGAAGAGGTTCTATTTGGGGGCTAAGTAGCGACAGGATATCTCCAGACGGAAAATAGGTAAATTAGGCAATTTTATAGTTTTTATACCTGTAGTGATATCTGGGTAACATTTTGTTAGAGATATGACACCTACACGCGTTCCGGTACCGAGACGTGGTCGTCCACGTAAGAGGCCGATAGATTCTCCTGAGACAGAGTCTTTAGAGAGGTCTGCTAGGGTTGAGCCTGTCCGTTAGGGGCAGACTCCTCAGGACATTGTGGGTACGTCTGCTTATCAGACCCTGATAGTTCCGACTTCAGAGGTACCTACCTCGACTGTACCACCAGTGGTACCACCGTCGGTATATTCAGCACCTCCCCCATCAGCAGTACTCGCAGTATACCCGGCAGCCCCTCTAGCCGTGCCTGCTACTACGTACTTGGCACCACAAATACCTGTGCCGGTTGTTACATACCCGACACCCGCTTCAGCAGTACTGGTTGCTCCTTATCCTGTACCGCCTACCGTACCTCTAGTCGCCCCTACTTATGCCTACTCAGTAGTTCCACCAGCAGTACCCACCCCAGTTTATATGGCAGCACCAGTGGTACCTCTTCCGACCTATCCCTCAATACCAACCATAGGATCAGCTCCAGTGGCTATACCTAGTTCCGCAGCGATCCCTACTAATATAGTTGCGGCACGAGCACGGATCCCAGCCTTAGCAGTGTAACACCCACGAATTTCTTAAGCTAAGTATGTGAAGATTTTCTCTTAGAATAAAAAGATAAGATAGAACCTAAAAGAATATATAAAAGAAAAGGAATTGGTCAAGGATTGAACCTTAAACCCCTTTAAGCTAAGGATTATGGATTGACCACTAGACCATCACAAATTATTGTTGAATAGAGAATGGAAATTGTAGATAAAGGTAAAAGAAAATATGATTAAGAGAAGGAAGCAAGAAAACATCAAGTAGCTTTCTTCCTCCTTCTCATGATTAAGAAGAAAGCTAGCAAAAGACAAGTTGTCTTTCCCTTCTTCCTTCTCTTCCATTTTCGTGGACATGCATGAAGGAATGAGATGAGAGGAATTTAGGGAATGAATGGGGGGACATACTTCATCATTAAGAAAATAAGAAATGAGTTAATAAGGAAGGGAAAGCAAAACTTATCTTTGTTTCTTCCTCCCACTTAGCATAAGAGAGAAAAAGAGAAAGGAATTTTATTTTCTTCTTCCTTTCCCCACCATTGCCGAACCTAGAGCCTTCCCTCTCCCAAAATTTCGAGATCCAATCTTAGTTTTCTCCCTAACGAAAACTAAACCTCAAGAAGAAAGCCTCAAGACCTACTTCTTACAAGCAAGAGAAGCGAAGGAAATACTAGAAGGAGGAGCTCTCTTCTTCTTCTTCGCAAGGGTATCTTTATCTTAAGAAAAGACCAAGCAAGAGGATGTAAGTATCCCCTCACCTGTGGTACAAGTTGTTAAGTGATTTTCTTCAAGTATAGATGGCTTAAAAACCTGGGGTTTCCCTTGAAACTTTCGGCCATGATGAGTTGTAAGACTTATGAAAGCTTAAAACCAAAACCAACATGCTTAGGGTTTCTCTCATGATATGGTATGAATAATTCCTTGATATTTCATGATTGTTTGTTGCTTAGAACTAAGTGAATCCTTACCTTAGGGTTCGGCCATGAAGAGATTAAAAAAAACCTTAGGAAAGCTCAACCTCAAAACTAGCATGCTTATGATTTTTCTCAAGATATGTTATGAATGTTTCTTTGATGTTCCATGTTTGTATGTTGTTTGGAACTAGGTGAACCTTACTTAAGAGTTTCGGCCATGAAAGGAATAAAAACCCTAGAGAAGCTTAAAACTCAAACTAACATGTTTATAATCTTTCTCATGATATGTTATGAATGTTTTCTTGATGTTGCATGCTTGTATGTTGGTTGGAATTAGATGAACCTTACCTTAGAGTTTCGGCCATGAAAGGATTGAAAACCCTAATGAGGCTCAAACTCAATTCTAAGTTGCTTATGATCTTCCTCATGATATAGTATGAAGATAATTTGATGTACTTAAGATTTCATGTTGTTTAGAACTAGGTTTCCACCTTGGAAACTTTCGGCCAAGCTAGAATTTAAAGCTTAGGCAAGCTCGAACTCAACTCTAACATGCTTATGTTTTTCCCCATGATATGATATGAAATTAACATGATGTTCTTATGCTTGTGTTTGGTTGAGAACCTAGCTTCACATTTAGGACATTCGGCCACTTATGGTTTGTAGACCTAGGAAACTTGAAACCTAAATTCAATATGCTCATGTTGTTGCTTAGAATAAATGTTATGAAAATTGTTTAGGGTTCACATGTTTATATGCTATTTGTAACCTAAATCTAGGCCTTGCATGTTTCGGCCACATTATGAAGTTTAGACCTAGGAAGCTTAGAACCAAAAATTTAACATGCTTATGATGTTCCTTAGGATAAATGCTATGAAATGGATTTAGGGTTTATATGCTATTATGATTGCTTGCAACCTAGGTGGACCCTTACATGTTTCGGCCACCTTTAGTAAGTTGATGTTGAGACCCCATTTTTGACTCTCTATGTGCTTCACTTTGCCATGATATGAATTAGGGATGCTAACTTATGTTCCATGCATTCTTATGTTTTCCATGTTATGTTCAATGCTTATTTATGTATGCTTATGAATCATGCATGAAAATGTCTTCTATGATATGTAAAATGTTCAAGTATGTATGCTTTATGAAATGAAAAGAAAAGGCCTAAAAGATGCTTCCCTATTGTTGGGACCAAGAGCACTCTTTATGACAAGCTAAGTGAAAGGCCTAAGAGTTGCTTCCCTATCAAGTGGGACTAAGAGCACTCTCCATATTATGAAAAGTTATGAATGACATGTACATGATATGTATGAATGACATGAATATGATATGCTATGAATGACATGTACATGATATGTATGAATGACATGAATATGATATGTTATGAATGACATGAATATGATATGCTATGAATGACATGTACATGATATGTATGAATGACATGAATATGATATGTTATGAATGACATGAATATGATATGCTATGAATGACATGTACAGGATATGTATGAATGACATGAATATGATATGTTATGAATGACATGTATATGATATGCTACGAATGACATGAACATGATATGCTATGATAGGATATGTATATGACAAAATATTTTACTTTGTATGGCTTGTACCAAAAGGGTGGGCTCCTTATGCGCCCCTAGGTCGAACTACGAGCCTAGTAAAGGGTGGGCTCCTTACGTGCCCCTAGGTCGAGCTACGGGCCTAGTTTCCTAGTAGGTTCAAGACTAGCTACCTTGGGTCTACTTAGGATGCACACATTTATGTATGTATGTGGTACTAAGCCGAGCCCCCTCATGTTGAGATTATTTTTAAGTATTATATGATATTTTTTTTAAGACATTGGCACATGACATGAAGCATGTTTTGAAAAGCATCTTGTACATGACATCATCCATGATTTAAAGGACATCTTGCATATATGTTTATGATATGAAATGATATGATATGATGCTTTCTCACATGCTATGATAGGATGTTCTTTATACTATGATATGAAATGTCATGCTGCTTATTTTTACGATATGACATGATATGTTATGATGCTTACTTTATATTATGATATGAATGCCATTTATACCATGATAAGTTTATGTCATGATATTTTGTTTATTTTATGCTATGATATGATAAGTTCATGCCAAGATATGATGCTCACTTGATGCTATGATATGACTTTTATTTATGCCATGATATAATTTTTATTTATGCCATGATATGATTTCCATTTATGCCATGATATGAGTATTCATTCATGTTATGATATGTGATATGATTACTCTTATATGATATGTACGGTTTTTGTGAGTAGGAAAGGATCTTACTGAGCCTTGTGTGCTCATAGCTTACTTTCCTTGTACCACAGATAAAAGTAAAGGATGGATAAACTAAAGGAGCAGCAGGAGGGGCAGAAAGATGTGTGTGGTGGTGGCTTGGCTAAAGAAAATAAATGACCTGCTTATGTTTATTATGTTGATGACTTGTAAGACCATTTTTACTTATGCTTATGTTAGGAATGGATGATTATGATTCCTTAAGTTTATAACTATGCTGAGCATATTGGTATGATTAGTTATGTTTTAAATGATCAATTACTTCCGCTGTTTTGAAAATAAAAATGAAAAAGAAACTATTTGTACGTACGCTATGTAAGTAGAAAGTAAGTAACCCCGTCCTCGCTAGGCAGGTTAGTAGTAAGGAAGGGCGAGCGTTACAGGTTGGTATCAGAGCCAAGTTAGCCATCTCACTACACACACATCAAGCCTCTACTCTGTCACTCCAAGTAAGAATATCTATGCTTACTTTATTCCTTTTATGCATGATAAGTAATGTTTTAATCTAATAGTGCATGTTTATTTTTTTTTTATGATTCATCGTTTTAGTCTAGGGACACATGAAGGTAGGATAGAACTGACTATAACATAGGCTAGGACTTGTTAAGAATAATAATCACCTTAGGTTAGCCTAGTTAGGAACTATGATGACTTATGCTAGCTTTATTGTCAATTATGAAGATAAACATGGCTACTAGAAGACGCGGTAACAGGACCGAGGAGACAGTAACTCCACCAGATCTGACCCAAGTGGTTACAGACCTCCAACGTCAGATTACGGAACAACAACAAGTGATCACTGCTCTGATGAATCAACAAGGAAATCCGGTCACCCCACCAACAAACCCGAATACACCACCTGTCAAACCTACAGCTGCACCGGTACTACCGATAGCCCTTGCCCCAGTGGTCCGACAAGAAACCTACTTGATACAGTGGCTAAGGCTGAAGCCGGAGAATTTTTCGGGTACTTGCGAACCATGGGACGCCCAAGCCTGGTTCAAGACAGTGGAAAGTATCGTAGAGCTGCTGGATTGGCCAATATCAGAAAAGATCAAGTGTGTATCATTTTGTTTTTCCGGAGATGCACGAATGTGGTGGGAAAGAGTTAAGACCAAAAGACAAGTCAACCTAATGAATTGGGCAGATTTTGAAGCAGAATTCTTGGAGGAGTATTTCCATATACGGGTGATAAATCGACATTACGACGAATTCATCGAGTTCCGGCAAGGTGACTTATCTGTCAACGAAGTAGTAAAGCGCTTCAACCACCTCGCACGCCTATGTCTAGAGTTGGTCAGCACGGAAAGAGAATGGGTTAGACTGATGTTGAAGATGCTCTGACCTGAGATAGCTTTGAATGTGGCTGACGGAATTAATAGACCACAAACCACGGAAGAGCTAGTCTGCAGTGCCTTGATCACAGAACACTATCAGAAGGCGATGAATGAAGGAAAGAATCCGGCACAGACGGAAGGACAGAAACCGCATAGTACCAAGACGAACTGGAAAGGAAACTCCACTGGAAAGAGGAAACAATGGAACAACACAAAAAGTGGTCCAGCAAATAAGCAGCCGAGGTACCCTCTGTGTGCCACTTGTGGAAAGCAGCATTCGGGAGTATGCCACCAGGGTACGAGAAAGTGCTACAATTGTGGATAGTAAGGACATATGGTCAGAGAGTGCCCTACCCGGTTCCAGGTACCATCTCAGCAGTATGACCAGAATAGGAGTACCCCCGCACAGCTACATCAGATGCAAGCAGCTCTGGAAGGGGCTCTGATTAGCCAAGGGAGATTAGAAGTCCCACCAGTGACGACGAATGCCAGGGTTTTCTCTCTCACCAAGGAGGATGTGGCGAGTGCTTCTATAGTTGTCACAGGTCAGCTATCTATTTACAGTCAGTGTGCTACTGTATTATTTGATATTGGAGCAACCCACTCGTTTGTCCCCACACCCTTCACGAAAAAGTTAGAAGTGCCACCACAAGTCGTAAATGGAAAATTCTTAACAACCTTGCCTTCGGGGGAAGTGATGCCATCCGATCAGATGCTGCAAGCCGTGCCTATCCGAATCGCAGACAGAGAACTCTACTGCGATCTGATAATACTCGACATGCAGGATTTTGATATTATACTAGGCATGGATTTCCTGAGCAAGTACGACGCTACAATAGAGTGCCGTAAAAGAAAAATAGTCTTCCGACCGGAAGCCGAACTGAAGTTCGAATTTATTGGAGAACCAAGTAAAGGAATTGACGGATTCTTATCAGCCATAAAGGCGCAGAAGATGCTAGATAAAGGATGTACTGGCTTTCTAGCACAAATGGTCGACGCAAGTCAAACCAATGACCATAAACTAGAAGATGTCACGGTAGTATGCAAATATCCAGGGGTATTTCCCGATGAATTCCCAGGATTAGCCCCTGATCGAGAAATAGAATTCGAGATTGAATTGATTCCTGGCACTAAACCGGTCTCTAAAGCACCCTACCGAATGGCGCCGGCTGAGTTGAAGGAACTTCAGGAACAGCTATCAGAGTTACTTGACAAGGGACTTATCCGCCCTAGTCACTCCCCATGGGGAGCTCCTGTGCTGTTCGTAAAGAAGAAGGATGGATCTATGCAAATGTGTATAGACTACCGAGAGCTAAATAAGGTAACAATCAAGAACCGGTACCCTCTTCCACGGATCGACGACTTGTTCGACCAACTGAAGGATGCAACTGTCTTCTCGAAGATTGACCTGAGGTCCGGCTATCACCAAGTGAAAGTGAAACAGGGTGATATTCCGAGGACAACATTTCGAACCAGATACGGACACTATGAGTTTATAGTTATGTCTTTTGGCGTAACTAATGCTCCTGCTACATTTATGGATCTGATGAATCGAGTATTTACGGCATATCTCGACAAATTTGTGATCGTCATCATTGATGATATTCTCATCTACTCCAGAACCCCAAAGGAGCACGCTGAACACATGAACACAGTGCTACAAATCCTTCAGGAGAAACAACTATATGCAAAGTTTACCAAATGTGAGTTCTGGCTTGATCGAGTATCATACTTGGGTCATGTTATCTCCAAGGACGGAATAATGGTGGATCCAAGCAAGATCGAAGCTGTAAGTAACTGGAACAGGCCGAAGAATGCAAGGGAAGTCAGAAGCTTTCTCGGGCTTGCAGGCTATTACCGGAAATTTGTAGAAGATTTTTCCAAAATTGCAGCTACTATGACAGTTCTCACCAAAAAGAACAAAAGGTATGAATGGACAGAGGACTGTGAGAAGAGTTTCACAGAATTAAAAAGGAGACTGACTAGTGCTCCGATCCTTACACTTCCAGAATGTGACAAGGGCTTCGATATGTACAACGATGCCTCCATATTAGGACTAGGAGCTGTACTCATGCAAGATGGCAAGGTCATTGCCTACGCCTCTAGACAACTTAAAGAGCATGAAAAGAATTACCCCACCCATGACTTAAAACTAGCAGCCGTGGTCTTTGCGCGCAAAACATGGAGACATTATTTATATGGAGCTCAGTGTAAGATTTACACCGATCACCAGAGTCTGAAATACTTCTTCACGCAGAAAGACCTGAATATGAGACAATGTAGATGGCTCGAACTAGTCAAAGACTATGACTGCGAGATCTTTTATCATCCAGGAAAGGCGAATAAAGTGGCCGATGCACTCAGCAGGAAGTCCTGTGCCACCTGATGTCGCTATTCTAAAGTTCGAGGACGAACTTTCTATGAGGTATGGGGTACTGTAACACCCACGAATTTCTTAAGCTAAGTATGTGAATATTTTCTCTTAGAATAAAAAGATAAGATAGAACCAAAAAGAATATATAAAAGAAAAGGAATTGGTCAAGGATTGAACCTTGAACCCCTTTAAGCTAAGGATTATGGATTGACCACTAGACCATCACAAATTATTGTTGAATAGAGAATGGAAATTGTAGATAAAGTTAAAAGAAAATATGATTAAGAGAAGGAAGCAAGAAAACATCAAGTAGCTTTCTTCCTCCTTCTCATGATTAAGAAGAAAGCTAGCAAAAGACAAGTTGTCTTTCCCTTCTTCCTTCTCTTCCATTTTCGTGGACATGCATGAAGGAATGAGATGAGAGGAATTTAGGGAATGAATGGGGACATACTTCATCATTAAGAAAATAAGAAATGAGTTAATAAGGAAGGGAAAGCAAAACTTATCTTTGTTTCTTCCTCCCACTTAGCATAAGAGAGAAAAAGAGAAAGGAATTTTATTTTCTTCTTCCTTTCCCCACCATTGCCGAACCTAGAGCCTTCCCTCTCCCAAAATTTTGAGATCCAATCTTAGTTTTCTCCCTAAGGAAAACTAAACCTCAAGAAGAAAGCCTCAAGACCTACTTCTTACAAGCAAGAGAAGCGAAGGAAATACTAGAAGGAGGAGCTCTCTTCTTCTTCTTCGCAAGGGTATCTTTATCTTAAAAAAAGACCAAGCAAGAGGATGTAAGTATCCCCTCACTTGTGGTACAAGTTGTTAAGTGATTTTCTTCAAGTATAGATGGCTTAAAAACCTAGGGTTTCCCTTGAAACTTTCGGCCATGATGAGTTGTAAGACTTATGAAAGCTTAAAACCAAAATGAACATGCTTAGGGTTTCTCTCATGATATGGTATGAATAATTCATTGACATTTCATGATTGTTTGTTGCTTAGAACTAAGTGAATCCTTACCTTAGGGTTCGACCATGAAGAGATTAAAAAAAACCTTAGGAAAGCTCAACCACAAAACTAGCATACTTATGATTTTTCTTATGATATGTTATGAATGTTTCTTTGATATTCCATGTTTGTATGTTGTTTGGAACTAGGTGAACCTTACTTAAGAGTTTCGGCCATGAAAGGAATAAAAACCCTAGAGAAGCTTAAAACTCAAACTAACATGCTTATAATCTTTCTCATGATATGTTATGAATGTTTTCTTGATGTTGCATGCTTGTATGTTGGTTGGAATTAGGTGAACCTTACCTTAGGGTTTCGGCCATGAAAGGATTGAAAACCCTAATGAGGCTCAAACTCAATTCTAAGTTGCTTATGATCTTCCTCATGATATAGTATGAAGATAACTTGATGTACTTAAGATTTCATGTTGTTTAGAACTAGGTTTCCACCTTGGAAACTTTCGGCCAAGCTAGAATTTAAGGCTTAGGCAAGCTCAAAGTCAAGTCTAACATGCTTATGTTTTTCCCCATGATATGATATGAAATTAACATGATGTTCTTATGCTTGTGTTTGGTTGAGAACCTAGCTTCACATTTAGGACATTCGGCCACTTATGGTTTGTAGACCTAGGAAACTTGAAACCTAAATTCAATATGCTCATGTTGTTGCTTAGAATAAATGTTATGAAAATTGTTTAGGGTTCACATGTTTATATGCTATTTGTAACCTAAATCTAGGCCTTGCATGTTTCGGCCACATTATGAAGTTTAGACCTAGGAAGCTTAGAACCAAAAATTTAACATGCTTATGATGTTCCTTAGGATAAATGCTATGAAATGGATTTAGGGTTTATATGCTATTATGATTGCTTGCAACCTAGGTGGACCCTTACATGTTTCGGCCACCTTTAGTAAGTTGATGTTGAGACCCCATTTTTGACTCTCTATGTGCTTCACTTTGCCATGATATGAATTAGGGATGCTAACTTTTGTTCCATGCATTCTTATGTTTTCCATGTTATGTTCAATGCTTATTTATGTATACTTATGAATCATGCATGAAAATGTCTTCTATGATATGTAAAATGTTCAAGTATGTATGCTTTCTGAAATGAAAAGAAAAGGCCTAAGAGATGCTTCCCTATTGTTGGGACCAAGAGCACTCTTTATGACAAGCTATGTGAAAGGCCTAAGAGTTGCTTCCCTATCAAGTGGGACTAAGAGCACTCTCCATGTTATGAAAAGTTATGAATGACATGTACATGATATGTATGAATGACATGAATATGATATGCTATGAATGACATGTACATGATATGTATGAATGACATGAATATGATATGTTATGAATGACATGAATATGATATGCTATGAATGACATGTACATGATATGTATGAATGACATAAATATGATATGTTATGAATGACATGTATATGATATGCTACGAATGACATGAACATGATAGGATATGATAGGATATGTATATGACATAATATTTTACTTTGTATGGCTTGTACCAAAAGGGTGGTGTAAAATACCGAAAATAGGCGAATATTAATAAGGGAATTTTCCGAAATTTTTGGAAATTTTCTGGGAATTTTTCGGAGCTCGTATGGACGAGTTAACGGGGATAATAATGGGGCCGGGAAAAACCTATTTTGGCTACCCCATTTAAATGAGGAAAAGTTGAATTTCTTAAATTCCTTATTTATTTTCTCTTTGCTTCATTTTTTCGCCGATTCCTCTATTTCTCCTCCCCGACGCCGCCTCTTTCCCCTAGCCGATCCTCTTCTTCGAGCGCAGCCACAGGTTTGCCGAACCACCTCCGATTCGACCGAGCCCTGGTGTTTCCTTTGCGTGCCACTGCCGAGTGTGAGTTGCTACTCCCCTCTGTTCTCAGCGTCTCACCACCGTGTCTCTACTCGGATTGGTTTCGGATAGGAGCAAGGAGCACGGAGCCGAAGCCCTCCTCTGTCATCGCCCAGAGCAGTGCCGGCCACCAGATCCGACCCAGCGTGCCCCTTTGCTTCTGCCCTAGGTGTCACCCTCTTCTGATCTCTGCGTGCCAACACCAAAGCCGCCGCAACCCTCTTCTTCTCCCGAATTGACCTCCTGCCCTAACATCAGCTGTCTTCTCTCGGCCTTCTTCCGATCCGGAGGATTGTTTTTGTGCCGGCACTGAGCCACCACAGCGAACCCTGGGCCGGTTGCTACAGCCTCATCGAAGAGGGCAGCAGCTTCGCATAACTCCGGCTGTAACTTCTAGCAGTACCTTCTTCGACTGAGTGTCAACAAGGGTGTCTCTGGATTGGGTAAGATGAGTTTTGGAATTATGTTGATTAGAGGTTGTTAGATAGGTTATTGCTTGATTTGTGATCCCCACTTAACGATACCAATTTGATCTGATCTGTAGGGAAAGATTTCAGCAAGGTTGTGCTATGAATATTTAATTAAAGCTATGAGGTGAAGTAGGATTTGTTGTGGGGTTGTTACGTGGGTTTCCAGCAGCTACTTCTTCCCACAACGACCAGCGGAGAAATCACTATATCTAGGTGAGTTTTGGATTGAGATAAATACATTGTTGTTAGTATAAATATGGATTACATGGTTAGTAGGATTATGTAGATTGGATTAGCTTTAGATTTTTAATCTAATGTTATGATTAGGGTTAAAGGCAGTTAACCCTAGTTAATCATTGGATTTAATTTAGGAAGGTTGAAGTTTAGGGTTTAGGGTTTTTCCCTAAATTGTTCTTAAGGATTTTTATTTAGCTATTTGTTTAAATTTGTAGCTAAATAAAAATATATGTTTGATAGAACAGGACTTTGACGCGAGACGAATATCTCGGAGTCAGATTTGGACCATTTTATCGGAGGCGGGTACTTTTGACTTATTGTCTTTGATATGCTTAGTAATGAAATTAACATGTTGCATTAATTGTGTTTCTTATTTGTTTCGGTTAATCACTGCCCAATACATGTTACTTGTTTGATTGGTTGTTTGTTTGCATCTCGTATTGATCTCGTACCTGATTTTTCATGCTCATGGGTAGTGATATAACCATGTTTCACATGTTCAGGACCTAGGTTTGATACCTTATTGATCAGTATATCTTGATATGATTTATTCACTATGGTGCCCATTGTTATATGTCCAGAGGTTGGTTTAGTATATTACCATGTTTAGTGACATGCACCATTTGCATGATCGCATACTGTGCGATAGATTGCTCCATTATTGTTGAGCACATTGCCAGTTTCATCACTGTTCGGTGCTCCGTTGTGACGCTCATGGGTAGCGTGACACAGCGTGGTAGCACGTCAGTTTGGCTCTTCCGGTGCTCCGTTGGTCCGCTCATGGGTAGTGTGACGCAGCGTGTAGCACGTTAGAGATCCCTCCTCGTCATAGCGTACCAGGAGATGAGAGCATTGCGCTCCCCCATTTATGATTTGGGGTAGGAGTATGTATGTACTCCGACAGCATCCCGTCCACTCGATC
This sequence comes from Zingiber officinale, assembly GCF_018446385.1. Classification (NCBI taxonomy): domain Eukaryota; kingdom Viridiplantae; phylum Streptophyta; class Magnoliopsida; order Zingiberales; family Zingiberaceae; genus Zingiber; species Zingiber officinale. Next base: position 40,275,656 of record NC_055987.1, read on the forward strand.
ACTCATCAGGAGTAGTGTTGCTGAGTGCACGGTTGTCACAGCCCTACCCACTTGGTCCCACTTTTGTTGTGAGTTGGCTGACTGGCGTCAGGGGTGACCATGACATTGGCATCATATGCATGATGCATTTATTGTTTGTGATTGTGTTTGCTGCATTTATATGCTGCATATTGTTTGGATACCTATGTTTGACATGCATACAGGTCTTCTATACCTTTCGGACTGTTTGTCCTTATACCGGGTCCTGGTTAGTACAGATTCTCTCCTGTCTACTTCAGTTTGCATTTATCTTTATTTTTATCAGGAGACTGTACGCATGATTAGTGCTAGGTGTTATTTCTTTACTTTGCATATCAATTGTACCAGCTGAGTGTTGGACTCACCCCGCCTCCATTGTTGTTATTTTCAGGTTGATGCTATCAGGAGAGAGTTCCAGTCGCTAGTCCTCAATGCACGTAGTGTTAGATCCCTGCAGACCTCGATGATTTATCTATCATATAGTTTTGTTCTTATTTGATTATGTGTGGACTTGGTTATTTGGATACATGGACATCGTATGTTTTTTTTTTTGCGATATTGATGGATGTTCTATTCGATATGTTTTTACTACATGTCTGCCTGGACGGCAGAAGAGGTGAGTTCATCGGATTTGAGCTTTACGAGTGTAGTGGAGTAGGGTGAATTTTGAGTCAGAGTATTATTTTTCTGTTTAATTATCTTAACTGCGTGGTTGTGACAGCCAGAGGCTGAATAAATTATAATAACTGCGTGGTGTTTGCTTTTACTTATTGTTATTATTCCAGCCGCCTGTGGCTGATGTATATGTGATATGTAGAAATTTCAAATTGTCCGCCGTACAGGGGAGATGCTGCCGAAATTTCTTCGGACATGGACTCCTCTGGGGCGTGACAATTTATTTCATCTCACTTGGTTACCAGGATTCATAAACTCTAATACTTAAGCCTGGAGGTTTAGAGTTCGAATCCTGTGGGAGGCAAAAATCCACTACCAGGGGTGGAAAGTCCTAGTGTGTAACGGCACGGCCAAGGGTCGTCGGTCGACGACATGAGAGGTCGCCAAATGGGCCGAAGACATAAGGGCCGACGGTCGACGACCCGAGGGTCGCCAAATGGGCCAAGAGGGTCGGGTCGTTACAGTTGGGCTCCTTATGCGCCCCTAGGTCGAACTATGGGCCTAGTAAAGGGTGGGCTCCTTACATGCCCCTAGGTCGAGCTACGGGCCTAGTTTCCTAGTAGGTTCAAGACTAGATATCTTGGGTCTACTTAGGATGCACACATTTATGTATGTATGTGGTACTAAGCAGGACCCCCTCATGTTGAGATTATTTTTAAGTATTATATGATATTGTTTTTAAGACATTGGCACATGACATGAAGCATGTTTTGAAAAGCATCTTGTACATGACATCATCCATGATTTAAAGGACATCTTGCATATATGTTTATGATATGAAATGATATGATATGGTGCTTTCTTACATGCTATGATAGGATGTTCTTTATACTATGATATGAAATGTCATGATGCTTATTTTTACGATATGACATGATATGTTATGATGCTTACTTTACATTATGATATGAATGCCATTTATGCCATGATAAGTTTATGTCATGATATGTTGTTTATTTTATGCTATGATATGATAAGTTCATGCCAAGATATGATGCTCACTTGATGCTATGATATGACTTTTATTTATGCCATGATATGATTTTTATTTATGCCATGATATGATTTCCATTTATGCCATGATATGAGTATTCATTCATGGTATGATATGTGATATGATTACTCTGATATGATATGTACGATTTTTGTGAGTAGGAAAGGATCTTACTGAGCCTTATGTGCTCATAGCTTACTTTCCTTGTACCACAGATAAAGGTAAAAGATGGATAAACTAAAGGAGCAGCAGGAGGGGCAGAAAGATGTGTGTGGTGGTGGCTTGGCTAAAGGAAATAAATGACCTGCTTATGTTTATTATGTTGATGACTTGTAAGACCATTTTTACTTATGCTTATGTTAGGAATGGATGATTATGATTCCTTAAGTTTATAACTATGCTGAGCATAATGGTATGATTAGTTATGTTTTAAATGATCAATTACTTCCGCTGTTTTGAAAAGAAAAATGAAAAAGAAAACTATTTGTACGTACGCTATGTAAGTAGAAAGTAAGTAACCCCGTCCTCGCTAGGCAGGTTAGTAGTAAGGAAGGGCGGGCGTTACAGGTTGGTATCAGAGCCAAGTTAGCCATCTCACTACACACACATCAAGCGTCTACTCTGCCGCTCCAAGTAAGAATTTCCATGCTTACTTTATTCCTTTTGTGCATGATAAGTAATGTTTTAATCTAATAGTGCATGTTTATTTTTTTTTTTTTATCATTCATCGTTTTAGTCTAGGGATACATGAAGGTAGGATAGAATTGACTATAACATAGGCTAGGACTTGTTAAGAATAATAATCACCTTAGGTCAGCCTAGTTAGGAACTATGATGACTTATGTTAGCTTTGTTGTCATTTATGAAGATAAACATGGCTACTAGAAGATGCAGTAACAGGACCGAGGAGACAGTAACTCCACCAGATCTGACCCAAGTGGTTACAGACCTCCAACGTCAGATTACGGAACAACAACAAGTGATCACTGCTCTGATGAATCAACAAGGAAATCCGGTCACCCCACCAACAAACCCGAATACACCACCTGTCATACCTACAGCTGCACCGGTACTATCGATAGCCCCTGTCCCAGTGGTCCGACAAGAAACCTACTTGATACAGTGGCTAAGGCTGAAGCCGGAGAATTTTTTGGGTACTTGCGAAACATGGGACACCCAAGCCTAGTTCAAAACAGTGGAAAGTATCGTAGAGCTGCTGGATTGGCCAATATCAGAAAAGATCAAGTGTGTATCATTTTGTTTTTCCGGAGATGCACGAATGTGGTGGGAAAGAGTTAAGACCAAAAGACAAGTCAACCTAATGAATTGGGCAGATTTTGAAGCAGAATTCTTGGAGGAGTATTTCCATATACGGGTGACAAATCGACATTACGACGAATTCATCGAGTTCCGGCAAGGTGACTTATCTGTCAACGAAGCAGTAAAGAGCTTCAACCGCCTCGCACGCCTATGTCCAGAGTTGGTCAGCACGGAAAGAGAACGGGTTAGATTGATGTTGAAGATGCTCCGACCTGAGATAGCTTTGAATGTGGCTGGCGGAATTAATAGACCACAAACCACAGAAGAGCTAGTCAGCAGTGCCTTGATCACAGAACACTATCAGAAGGCGATGAACGAAGGAAAGAATCCGGCACAGACGGAAGGACAGAAACCGCATAGTACCAAGACGAACTGGAAAGGAAACTCCACTAGAAAGAGGAAACAATGGAACAACACAAAAAGTGGTCCAGCAAATAAGCAGCCGAGGTACCCTCTGTGTGCCACTTGTGGAAAGCAGCATTCGGGAGTATGCCACCAGGGTACGAGAAAGTGCTACAATTGTGGATAGTAAGGACATATGGTCAGAGAGTGCCCTACCCGGTTCCAGGTACCATCTCAGCAGTATGACCAGAATAGGAGTACCCCCGCACAGCTACATCAGATGCAAGCAGCTCTGGAAGGGGCTCTGATTAGCCAAGGGAGATTAGAAGTCCCACCAGTGACGACGAATGCCAGGGTTTTCTCTCTCACCAAGGAGGATGTGGCGAGTGCTTCTATAGTTGTCACAGGTCAGCTATCTATTTACAGTCAGTGTGCTACTGTATTATTTGATATTGGAGCAACCCACTCGTTTGTCCCCACACCCTTCACGAAAAAGTTAGAAGTGCCACCACAAGTCGTAAATGGCAAATTCTTAACAACCTTGCCTTCGGGAGAAGTGATGCCATCCGATCAGATACTGCGAGCCGTGCCTATCCGAATCGCAGACAGAGAACTCTACTGCGATCTGATAATACTCGACATGCAGGATTTTGATATTATACTAGGCATGGATTTCCTAAGCAAGTACGACGCTACAATAGAGTGCCGTAAAAGAAAAGTAGTCTTCCGACCGGAAGCCGAACTGAAGTTCGAATTTATTGGAGAACCAAGTAAAGGAATTGAGGGATTCTTATCAGCAATAAAGGCGCAGAAGATGCTAGATAAAGGATGTACTGGCTTTCTAGCACAAATGGTCGATGCAAGTCAAACCAATGACCATAAAATAGAAGATGTCACGGTAGTATGCAAATATCCAGGGGTATTTCCTGATGAATTCCCAGGATTAGCCCCTTATCGAGAAATAGAATTCGAGATTGAATTGATTCCTGGCACTAAACCGGTCTCTAAAGCACCCTACCGAATGGCGCCGGCTGAGTTGAAGGAACTTCAGGAACAGCTATCAGAGTTACTTGACAAGGGACTTATCCGCCCTAGTCACTCCCCATGGGGAGCTCCTGTGCTGTTCGTAAAGAAGAAGGATGGATCTATGCGAATGTGTATAGACTACCGAGAGCTGAATAAGGTAACAATCAAGAGCCGGTACCCTCTTCCACGGATCAACGACTTGTTCAACCAACTGAAGGGTGTAACTATCTTCTCGAAGATTGACCTGAGGTCCGGCTATCAACAAGTGAAAGTGAAACAGGGTGATATTCCGAAGACAACATTTCGAACCAGATACGGACACTATGAGTTTATAGTTATGTCTTTTGGCGTAACTAATGCTCCTGCTACATTTATGGATCTGATGAATCGAGTATTTACGGCACATCTCTACAAATTTGTGATCGTCTTCATTGATGATATTCTCATCTACTCCAGAACACCAGAGGAGCACGTTGAACACCTGAACACAGTGCTACAAATCCTTCAGGAGAAACAACTATATGCAAAGTTTTCCAAATGTGAGTTCTGGCTTGATCGAGTATCATTCTTGGGTCATGTTATCTCCAAGGACGGAGTAATGGTGGATCCAAGCAAGATCGAAGCTGTAAGTAACTGGAACAGGCCGAAGAATGCCAGCGAAGTCAGAAGCTTTCTCAGGCTTGCAGGCTATTACAGGAAATTTGTAGAAGATTTTTCCAAAATTGCAGCTCCTATGACAGTTCTCACCAAAAAGAACAAAAGGTATGAATGGACAGAGGACTGTGAGAAGAGTTTCATAGAATTAAAAAGGAGACTGACTAATGCTCCAATCCTTACACTTCCAGAATGTGACAAGGGCTTCGATATGTACAGCGATGCCTCCATATTAGGACTAGGAGCTGTACTCATGCAAGACGGCAAGGTCATTGCCTACGCCTCTAGACAACTTAAAGGGCATGAAAAGAATTACCCCACCCATGACTTAGAACTAGCAGCCGTGGTCTTTGCGCTCAAAACATGGAGACATTATTTATATGGAGCTCAGTGTAAGATTTACACTGATCACCAGAGTCTGAAATACTTATTCACACAGAAAGACCTGAATATGGGACAACGTAGATGGCTCGAACTAGTCAAGGACTATGACTGCGAGATCTTTTATCATCCAGGAAAGGCGAATAAAGTGGCCGATGCACTCAGCAGGAAGTCCTGTGCCACCTGATGTCGCTATACTAAAGTTCGAGGACGAACTTTCTATGAGGTATGGGGTACTGTAACACCCACGAATTTCTTAAGCTAAGTATGTGAAGATTTTCTCTTAGAATAAAAAGATAAGATAGAACCAAAAAGAATATATAAAAGAAAAGGAATTGGTCAAGGATTGAACCTTGAACCCCTTTAAGCTAAGGATTATGGATTGACCACTAGGCCATCACAAATTATTGTTGAATAGAGAATGGAAATTGTAGATAAAGGTAAAAGAAAATATGATTAAGAGAAGGAAGCAAGAAAACATCAAGTAGCTTTCTTCCTCCTTCTCATGATTAAGAAGAAAGCTAGCAAAAGACAAGTTGTCTTTCCCTTCTTCCTTCTCTTCCATTTTCGTGGACATGCATGAAGGAATGAGATGAGAGGAATTTAGGGAATGAATGGGGACATACTTCATCATTAAGAAAATAAGAAATGAGTTAATAAGGAAGGGAAAGCAAAACTTATCTTTGTTTCTTCCTCCCACTTAGCATAAGAGAGAAAAAGAGAAAGGAATTTTATTTTCTTTTTCCTTTCTCCACCATTGCCGAACCTAGAGCCTTCCCTCTCCCAAAATTTCGAGATCCAATCTTAGTTTTCTCCCTAAGGCAAACTAAACCTCAAGAAAAAAGCCTCAAGACCTACTTCTTACAAGCAAGAGAAGCGAAGGAAATACTAGAAGGAGTAGCTCTCTTCTTCTTCTTCGCAAGGGTATCTTTATCTTAAGAAAAGACCAAGCAAGAGGATGTAAGTATCCCCTCACCTGTGGTAAAAGTTGTTAAGTGATTTTCTTCAAGTATAGATGGCTTAAAAACCTAGGGTTTCCCTTGAAACTTTCAGCCATGATGAGTTGTAAGACTTATGAATGCTTAAAACCAAAATGAACATGCTTAGGGTTTCTCTCATGATATGGTATGAATAATTCCTTGATATTTCATGATTGTTTGTTGCTTAGAACTAAGTGAATCCTTACCTTAGGGTTCGGCCATGAAGAGATTAAAAAAAACCTTAGGAAAGCTCAACCTCAAAACTAGCATGCTTATGATTTTTCTCATGATATGTTATGAATGTTTCTTTGATGTTCCATGTTTGTATGTTGTTTGGAACTAGGTGAACCTTACTTAAGAGTTTCGGCCATGAAAGGAATAAAAACCCTAGAGAAGCTTAAAACTCAAACTAACATGCTTATAATCTTTCTCATGATATGTTATGAATGCTTTCTTGATGTTGCATGCTTGTATGTTGGTTGGAATTAGGTGAACCTTACCTTAGGGTTTCGGCCATGAAAGGATTGAAAACCCTAATGAGGCTCAAACTCAATTCTAAGTTGCTTATGATCTTCCTCATGATATAGTATGAAGATAACTTGATGTACTTAAGATTTCATGTTGTTTAGAACTAGGTTTCCACTTGGAAACTTTCGGCCAAGCTAGAATTTAAGGCTTAGGCAAGCTCAAACTCAACTCGAACATGCTTATGTTTTTCCCCATGATATGATATGAAATTAACATGATGTTCTTATGCTTGTGTTTGGTTGATAACCTAGCTTCACATTTAGGACATTCAGCCACTTATGGTTTGTAGACCTAGGAAACTTGAAACCTAAATTCAATATGCTCATGTTGTTGCTTAGAATAAATGTTATGAAAATTGTTTTGGTGAAGAGCCGATTCACATTGTTCCGTGGGGAGACTGATCCGAGCATAGCTCAGTCTTGGATAGAGACTATGGAGTGGATATTCTTTTACATGGCCTGCTCCGAGTGGGAGAAGGCTGAGTTGGCTGCTTACCACTTATGAGACGGGGCAGTGATCTGGTGGGACACACAGCGCTCGATTATAGGCGAGCAGCATATTACTTGGGCGAGATTTAGGGAGGCATTCGAGAGCTAGTATTTTCCCCGGGCGTATCAGATGACACGACGACAGGATTTTCTGAGTCTTCGACAGAATACCTGCTCAGTGATGGATTATAATGCCGAATTTAACTGGTTGGCCAAATTCTGTCCTGAGTTGGTTGCCGATGATAGATCTCGTATGCTTCAGTTCATCCAAGGACTAGATGGACATCTTCAGGTGAAGATTATCAGTCTTGGTATTGCTTCATACACAAAGGCACTGGATAGAGCGCTTATGATTGAGTCTGCTCATCTGAGAGTGAAAGTAGATAAAAAGAGGAAGCAGACTGATCGGACTTCCGGACAGATCCAGCAGACACAGACTACGGGACAGCAGCAGAGCATTCACACTCAGACGGGTCAGGGTACTTCTGGGTCATCTGGCCGACACCAAAAGTCAGGACGATCAGGACATTCCCGGTCTACTCAGCAGAACCGGAAACAGTCCACTGGTGACCCTTTCTGCACCAGATGCGGATCCCAAGATCACATCACCTCTGCGTGTACTTTGGGACAGTCAGTTTGCTATTATTGCAAACTGCTTGGGCACTTGAGCCGAAACTATTCGCTGAAGGCTCAACATGTAGTTTCCGGGATTTCTGTTCTGGGAGGATAGTTTGGTCAGTCCGGGACTCAGCGAGGTGGGCCGAAAGCCCAATCTTTGCATCGTCAGCAGAGGACAACTCCTTCTGCAGCAACTGCATATGGCATGCGCAGGTAGGAGCATTCCGGTGTCCTTGTGGAGAACCCCATGGCATTCTGCCTTAGTGTTCTCCTGTACTATTCGTCAAGAAGAAGGATTGTATTCTGAGGTTGTGCATCGATTATAGGCATCTGAATGCAGTGACTATCAGAAATAAGTACCCCTTGCCACAGATTGAGGATTTATTCGATCAGCTCAGAGATACATCAGTATATTCTAAGATTGATCTGCGGTCTGGATTTCATCAGCTGAGAGTCAAAGATTCTGATATTCAGAAGACAACATTTCACACTAGATATGGACATTATGAGTTTTTGATGATGTCATTTGGGCTTACCAATGCTCCAGCAGTATTTATGGATTTGATGAACCGTATCTTTCTGGAGTATCTAGATCAGTTCGTTATTGTGTTTATCGATGACATATTGATCTTTTCGCGTTCTGAGGGGGAGCACGCGTAGCATCTTCGCATAGTCTTGGAGACTCTGCGACGACATCATCTGTATGCGAAGTTCAGTAAGTGTGCATTTTGGCTATCTTCAGTTGGTTTTCTGGGACACGTGGTGTCAAGCCGAAGTATTTCAGTAGATCCTCAGAAGATCGAGGCTGTCAGTAGCTGGGAGCAGCCGAAATCAGTTTAGGAGATCCGTAGTTTCTTGGGACTGGCTGGATATTACAGACAATTTGTTGAGGGTTTCTCCAGTATTGCTATGCCATTGACACGTCTGACTAGGAAAGGCGTGAAGTTCACGTGGTCATAGGCTTGTGAGACCAGCTTCCAGGAGCTGAAGCGGAGATTAGTATCAACACCAGTTTTGGTTTTACCTTCTGGTGATGACGGATTCGTACTTTACACAGACACATCTCTTCAGGGTTTGGGCGTTGTTTTGATGTAGCACGGTAGGGTAGTCTCCTATGCTTTTCGTCAGTTGAAGGAGCATGAGAAAAACTACCCAGTACATGATTTAGAGCTAGCCGCTATTATCATTGCTTTGAAGATTTGGCGACATCATCTTTATGGTATTACTTTTGAGATTCTTACTGATTATAAGAGTCTCAAATATATTTTCACACAGAAGGAACTCAATCTCTGACAGAGGAGATGGATGCAGTTCCTGAAGGATTATGATTGTACTATTAGCTACCATCCGGGTAAAGCTAATGTGGTTGCTGATGCATTTAGCAGAAAGTCTAAAGGGACTTTAGCTTGTCACCGAGTTTTAGTCACGAACTTGATTCAAGGATTCTCCGAGTTGGGCCTTGAGGAGCAGGGACGGATAGAGTAGGGTATTCTTGTTACCATGGTTGCTCAGTCGTCGATCAGGATGAAGATTCGAGAGGCCCAGGCCGAAGATCAGCATTTACAGTTCATTAGCAGCTAGATAGCTTCCGGACAGTAGACCGAGTTTACACGAGATGACGAGGGTATTGTTTATTTCCGATGCAGATTATGTGTACCTCAGTCTCACCCGGTCATGGAGGAGTTACTTTAGGAGGCTCATCGTTCTAGATTTGCTATCCACCTAGGTGGGACCCGTATGTATCGTGATTTGAGGCGTTCCTATTGGTGGAACAGTATGAAGAAAGACATCGCAGAGTTTGTAGCTAGATGTCTTGTCTGTCAGCAGGTGAAGGCTGAGCACCAGAGACCTGCTGGTTTACTTCAGAGGATCCCTATTCCAAAGTGGAAGTGGGAGCATATTACTATGAATTTTGTGGTAGGATTTCCTAGGACTCGACGAGGCCATGATGCAATTTGGGTAATCGTTGACCGATTAACCAAATCCATACATTTTATAGCGATCCGGAAGACTGATTCTCCGGATCGATTAGCAAAGTTATACTGTTGAGAGATTATTAGATTGCATGGTGTTCCGTTGAGTATTATATCAGATAGAGACCCACGATTCACGTCCTGGTTTTAGCAGAGTCAACAACAGGCTTTGGGTACACAACTCTATTTCAGTACGACATTCCATCTGCAGACAGATGGACAGTCAGAGCGGACCATTCAGACTTTGGAGGACTTGCTGAGGTCTTGCGTTATGGATTTCGGAGGCAGTTGGGAGGACCACCTACCATTAGTGGAGTTCGCCTACAACAACAGCTATCATTCGGTTATCCAGATGGCACCATTTGAGACATTGCATGGTAGACCTTGTCGGACACCCACCCTCTGGGAGGAGGTTGGGGAGGCCCAGCTGCTAGGACCTCAGAGAGCCCAGCAGGATGCTGAGTTAGTTCGTACTATTAGACGGAGGATGTCAGAGGCTCAGGACCGTCAGAAGAGTTATGCTGATCGACGACGGATACCCTTGGAGTTCTCTACTGGTGATCATGTGTTTCTGAGAGTTTCACCCACGAAAGGGGTGAAGAGATTTGGTCTTCGAGGTAAGTTAGCTCCATGATATATTGGGCCATTCCAGATCTTGGAGAGGATTGGAGCAGTAGCTTACCATCTGGCGCTACCACCATCTCTAGCTGGCATTCACGATGTATTCCATGTATATATGCTTAGGAGATACGTATCTGATCCGGCACATGTTCTGTCAGATATATCAGTTTCCATTCAGCCTGACGTTACTTACGAGGAGGTTCCTGTACGGATTCTGGACCATAGAGAGCGTCAGTTGTGGAAAAAGACTGTCCGACTGGTTAAAGTCGGATGGCAGCATCATTTTGACGAGGAGGCTACTTGGGAGCTGGAGGATACGATCCGAGCTCGATACCCCCATCTTTTTACTTGAGGTATGTGGGTTAGAGTTTCTTTCAACATTTATACTGTTTGGTTATATTATAGTGTTTGCTGTTGGTTATAGCGAAATTTGGGGATCAAATTTTTATTAGTAGGGGAGGATGTGAGATATCGGAAAATTTAAATAATAGGGTTATTTGGGAAATAGCCTTATAAAATTTTTCCAAAATTTTTAGAAATTTTCTGGGAAATTTTCCGAGCTCGTAAGACGGGTTTTGAGGGGATCAATTTCGGGTTCGGATTAAAGCCTATTTGGGATACTCGTTTAAGTGAGGAAATGCTCATTTATATAAATTCCATTTCTTTTCTTATTTCCTTTTTCCCAAACGCCGATCCATCCTCTCACCCGAACCCTTCTTTTCCCTGACTCCTCTCCTTCTCGTTCTCTCTTGCGAGCGGATCTGCTCTTGCGGGCGGATCTGTGGCGATCGACGACATCGCCGGAGGAGCTCTTCGCCGGAGATTACCAGAGGTCGAACAAGGAGGCGGATCATTGGTCTCTTCTTTTCAATCCCTTCCCGAGCCCTTCTCCCTACACTTGCTGACCCTTTCTTTCTCGATCGACGCCGCTGGATCAAGCCAAATCCACCGATTTGCCGGCAGGAAGAGGCGTTTAGGGCTCCGAGGGTAAGCGATCGATCCTTTCTCTGTTCTATTCTTTGATTTGTGCCTAGCTTCGAGTCTTCTTCCTTGATTCTTACTTTTCTCTTTGACTGTCGGCGATCTCAGGTAAGGTTAGATGGTTGATTTGGTTAGTGTTTGGATTGGTGATCTTTTTGGCTTGATTCATTGATTGAGCTGATTGATCCAGTGAGATAGGTTCTGTGATCGTGAGGTGAATTCATTAGTGAGGATCGGTTTTGTGGTGTTCTTGATCCAGTTCACCTTGTTCCGACAGTAACAATCACCTTAATCCAGCATCAATAGTAGGTTTGATCTGCTCTGTTCTATTTGTGAACTTTCTGGTTTCGACAGTAAACAATACAGCAGCAACTGGAATTAAGGTAAGGTGAAAGAGTTGTTCTCTATGTATTGAATTAGGGTTAGGTTTGAATTGAATTTAGGTTGTGTAGATTAGTTAGGTTATATGGATTTAGGTTTTGGATTTCTATCTAAAGGGTTGTTTGGGGTTAAGGTAATTAACCCTAATTAACCGTTAGAAAGGTTGAGGGATATGGTTTAGGGTTTATCCCTAAATTTCTATTTAGGATTTATTTAGCTATTTGTTTGTATTCTAGCTAAATAAAAGTAAATGTATTTGTTTACACAGGACTCTGATTCGAGACGGGTGTTTCGACGTCGACTTGGATTGACTTGATACTACCTGCTATTTGAGGCGGGTACCCATTGACTTATCTTTTTGATAATGTCTTATGATATATTTAGTTTATATATAATTACTAGTGGTAGATGGTAGATTATCTCTTCCCTAGTCTTGGCTTAGTTGATACCTATCACATGCTTCTTCTGTTAGTTGCTTTACTTTAGAACTGGATGCCTTTATCTTTTGCCATTGTATATATGTTCATAGAGATGAATATTTATAATGCTTATCTACACTTGATTAGTTGCTGGGGATACTTGTTATATGTTGTTGGATTTGCGTTGCTTATATCATTGTTATACACATGCGTTTGTTTTATTGGCACCTACGCATATGGAGGAGGATATGTTCAGGTATGACATATTGTAGCCGCACGCACCATATCGCATGATTGCATGCTGGGCGATTGACGACTCCATTGTTGTTGAGCTCGTCGGCCGGCTACATGAGGGCCTGCACACAGCCTGACCACTGCATGGGTAGTGGCACAGCACTCAGGGTGTGTATGGCAGGTTGCTCGGTGGTGGACCAAGGGGTGCTCGTCGTAGCACGATCGTGAGGGTAGCAGGGGTCCCTCCGTCGTTCATCAGGGGATGAGGCGTTCGCTCCTCACTCGATTTGAGGTAGGAGGATAGGTGTATTCCGATAGCATCCCGTCCACTCACGGCAGAGTGCACGGTGTCACAGCCTTACCCACTCGGTCTCACCATCGCGTGTGAGATGGCTGGCGTGTCAGGGTGACCGTGTCATATTGCATCATATGCACAGATTGCATTTATTGTGATTGTTGCGTATTGGATGATCGTTTTGGTGATTGCGTATGATTGGCATCATCTGTGCTACATACTTATATCCGATTATTTTTATACTGTATGTTCACGATCGGTTACCTGAAGACTTCAGGTGAGTCAGTTTATTTCGATTATGCACTTCTTATTATTCTTGCAGTAGACTGTATTACATGCTTATTGTTGGTTACTGTAGTTTATTCAGTTATGCATACCTGTTATACTGTTAGGAGACTGTACTATATGTTATACTGTTAGGATACTATACCGTAGGATTGTTGCTGGTAGTAAATATGTTGCTGTACATATCTATTGGATTACCTATTGAGTTCTTTAAACTCACCCCGTTACTATTTTTCAGGTTGAGGCCGTCAGGAGAGATTCCAGTCGCTAGCCCCTTCGCTATGAGGATTTCTTATTTTAGATTTCTGTTATTGTTTCTATGCATATACTGATGATGTGGGTTTGTATTGTGGACATTGAATATTCGGATTTGCTACTTTTGTTTTCCGCTATAGATTTTCTCATTACTTCGTGGATTTGTTTTCTTCATTGTAGTGGAGTAGGATGTTTTTATATATATCTTCGAGGATTCTATATCGTCCTTCCTTATTAAACTGCGTGGATTGATTATATGTTGAATTGTGTGGAATGTTGATATAAATTGCGTGATTTGCTTCTTATTTGTATTGTATTGTTCCGGCCGTGTGGGCCGATGAATAGAGTTATGTATTCTGGATTCATATTGTCACCCGTACAGGGGAGATGCTGTCGAAATTTCTTCGGATAGGGACTACATGGGGCGTGACAATTTATTTGGTATTAGAGCAGGTTTGCGATACCTATTCTGCATTTTTGGGATTTTATCTGATGATAATTTATTTGGTATCAGAGCTGGTTACGATACTTGCTAGGCATTCGGGATTTTTGGGATTTTATCTGATACCAATTTATTTGGTATCAGAGCGGATTTCTGATACTTGTTTCTCGTGTTCTGGAGTTTACGAGTTTATATGGGTATTTACGGATTTGTACGGATTCCGTCGATTTTCTCGTTTCAGAATTTGAAGGTATTTTGACGTGGTTCTATTTGGGGGCTAAGCAGCGACAGGACATCTCCAGATGGCAAATAGGTAAATTAGGCAATTTTATAGTTTTTATACCTGTAGTGATATCTGGGTAACATTTTGTTACAGATATGACACCTACACGCGTTCCGGTACCAAGACGTGGTCGTCCACATAAGAGGCCGATAGATTCTCCTGAGACAGAGTCTTCAGAGAGGTCTGCTAGGGTTGAGCTTGTCCGTCAGGGGTAGACTCCTCAGGACATTGTGGGTACGTCTGCTTATCAGACCCCGATAGTTGTGACTTCAGAGGTACCTATCTCGACTGTACCACCAGTGGTACCACCGTCGGTATATTCAGCTCCTCCCCCATCAGCAGTACCCGCAGTATACCCGGCAGCCACAGATACCTGTGCCGGTTGCTATATACCCGACACCCGCTCCAGCAGTACCGGTTGCTCCTTATCCGGTACCGCCTACCGTACCTCCAGTCGCCCCTACTTATGCCTACTCAGCAGTTCCACCAGCAGTACCCACCCCAGTTTATACGGCAGCACCAGTGGTACCTTTTCCAGCCTATCCCTCAGTACCACCCATAGGATCAGCTCTAGTGGCTCTACCTAGTTCCGCAGCAATCCCAACTGATTTAGTTGCGGCACGAGCACGGATCCCAGCCTTAGCAGAATCGGTGAAGAGCCGATTCACATTGTTTTGTGGGGAGACTGATCCGAGCATAGCTCAGTCTTGGATAGAGACTATGGAGCGGACATTCTTTTACATGGCCTGCTCCGAGTGGGAGAAGGCTGAGTTGGCTGCTTACCACTTATGAGACGGGGCAGTGATCTGGTGGGACACACAGCGCTCGATTATAGGCGAGCAGCATATTACTTGGGCGAGATTTAGGGAGGCATTCGAGAGCCAGTATTTTCCCCGGGCGTATCAGATGACACGACGACAGGATTTTCTGAGTCTTCGACAGAATACCTGCTCAGTGATGGATTATAATGCCGAATTTAACCGGTTGTCCAGATTCTGTCCTAAGTTGGTTGCCGATGATAGATCTCGTATGCTTCAGTTCGTCCAAGGACTAGATGGACATCTTCAGGTGAAGATTGCCGGTCTTGGTATTGCATCATACACAGAGGCACTGGATAGAGCACTTATGATTGAGTCTGCTCATCAGAGAGTGAAAGTAGACAAGAAGAGGAAGCAGACTGATCGGACTTCTGGACAGATCCAGCAGACACAGACTACGGGACAGCAGTAGAGCATTCACACTCAGACGGGTCAGGGTACTTCTAGGTCATCTGGCCGACACCAGAAGTCAGGACAATCAGGACGTTCCCGATCTACTCAGCAGAACCGGAAACAGTCCACTGGTGACCCTTTCTGCACCAGATGCGGATCCCTAGATAACATCACCTCTGCGTGTACTTTGGGACAGTCAGTTTACTATTATTGCAAACTGCTTGGGCACTTGAGCCGAAACTGTTTGCTGAAGGCTCAACATGTAGCTTCCGGGATTTCTGTTCCGGGAGGATAGTTTGGTCAGTCCAGGACTCAGCGAGGTGGGCCGAAAGCCCAATCTTCGCATCGTCAGCAGAGGACAGCTCCTTCTGCAGCAGCTGCATATGGCATGCGCAGGCAGGAGCATTCCGGTGTCCTTGTGGAGAACCCCACGATATTCCGCCTTAGTGTTCTCCTGTACTATTCGTCAAGAAGAAGGACGGTACTCTGAGGTTGTGCATCGATTATAGGCAGCTGAATGCAGTGACTATCAGAAATAAGTACCTCTTGCCACAGATTGAGGATTTATTCGATCAGCTCATAGATACATTAGTGTATTCTAAGATTGATCTGCGGTCTGGATATCATCAGCTGAGAGTCAAAGATTTTGATATTCAGAAGACAGCATTTCGCACTAGATACGGACATTATGAGTTTTTGGTGATGCCATTTGGGCTTACCAATGCTCCAGTAGTATTTATGGATTTGATGAACCATATCTTTTTGTAGTATCTAGATCAGTTCGTTATTGTGTTTATCGATGACATATTGATCTATTCGCGTTCTGAGGGGGAGCACGCGCAGCATCTTCGCATAGACTTGGAGACTCTGCGACGACATCATCTGTATGCGAAGTTCTGTAAGTGTGCATTTTGGCTATCTTCAGTTGGTTTTCTGGGACACGTGGTGTCAAGCCGAGGTATTTCAGTAGATCCTCAGAAGATCGAGGCTATCACTAGCTGGGAGCAGCTAAAATCAGAGGAGATCCATAGTTTCTTGGGACTGGATGGATATTACAGATGATTTGTTGAGGGTTTCTCCAGTATTGCTATGCCATTGACACGTTTGACTAGGAAAGGCGTGAAGTTCACGTGGTCAGAGGCTTGTGAGACCAGCTTCCAGGAGCTGAAGCAGAGATTAGTATCAGCACCAGATTTGGTTTTACCTTCTGGTGATGACGGATTCGTACTTTACACAGACACATCTCTTCAGGGCTTGGGCGTTGTTTTGATGCAGCATGGTAGGGTAGTCTCCTATGCTTCTCGTCAGTTGAAGGAGCATGAGAAAACTACCCAGTACATGATTTAGAGCTAGCCGCTATTATCTTTGCTATGAAGATTTGGCGACATCATCTTTATGGTATTACTTTTGAGATTCTTACTGATCATAAGAGTTTCAAATATATTTTCACATAAAAGGAATTCAATCTCCGACAGAGGACATGGATGGAGTTCCTGAAGGATTATGATTGTACTATTAGCTACCATCCGGGTTAAGCTAATGTGGTTGCTGATGCACTTAGCAGAAAGTCTAGAGGGACTTTAGCTTGTCACCGAGTTTTAGTCACGGACTTGATTCAGGGATTCTCCGAGTTGGGCCTGGAGGAGCAGGGATGGACAGAGCAGGGTATTCTTGTTACCATGGTTGCTCAGTCGTCGATCAGGATGAGGGTTCGAGAGGCCCAGGTCAGAGATCAGCATTTACAGTTCATTGGCAGCTAGATAGCTTCCGGACAGCAGACCGAGTTTACACGAGATGACGAGGGTATTGTTTATTTCCAAGGCAGATTATGTGTACCTCAGTCTCACCCGGCTATGGAGGAGTTACTTCAGGATGCTCATCGTTCTAGATTTGCTATCCACCCAGGTGGGACCCGTATGTATCGTGATTTGAGGCATTCCTATTGGTGGAACGGTATGAAGAAAGACATCGCAGAGTTTGTAGCTAGATGTCTTGTCTGTCAACAGGTGAAGGCTGAGCACCAGAGACCTGCTGGTTTACTTCAGAGGATCCCTATTCCAGAGTGGATGTGGGAGCATATTACTATGGATTTTGTGGTAGGATTGTCTAGGACTCGATGAGGCCATGATGCGATTTGGGTAATCGTTGACCGATTAAGCAAATCCGCACATTTTATAGCCATCCGGAAGACTGGTTCTCTGGATCGATTAGCAGAGTTATACTATCGAGAGATTATTAGATTGCATGGTGTTCTGTTGAGTATTATATCAGATAGAGACCCACGATTCACGTCCCGGTTCTAGCAGAGTCTGCAGTAGGCTTTGGGTACACAGCTCCGTTTCAGTACGGCATTCCATCCGCAGACAGATGGACAGTCAGAGCGGACCATTCAGACTTTGGAGGACTTGCTGAGGTCTTGCGTTATGGATTTCGGAGGCAGTTGGGAGGACCACCTGCCATTAGAGGAGTTCGTCTACAACAACAGCTATCATTCGGCTATCCAGATGGCACCGTTTAAGGTGTTGTATGGTAGACCTTGTCGGACACCCACCCTTTGGGAGGAGGTTGGGGAGGCCCAGCTGCTAGGACCACAGAGAGCCTAGCTGGATGCAGAGTTAGTTCGTACTATCAGAAGAAGGATGTCAGAAGCTCAGGACCGTCAGAAGAGTTATGCTGATCGGTAATGAGACCCCTGGAGTTCTCTACTGGTGATCATGTGTTTTTGAGAGTTTCACCCACGAAAGGGGTGAAGAGATTTGGTCTTCGAGGTAAGTTAGCTCCACGATATATTGGGCCATTCCAGATCTTGGAGAGGATTGGAGCAGTAGCTTACCGTCTGGCATTACCACCATCTCTAGCTAGCATTCACGATGTATTCCATGTATCTATGCTGAGGAGATACGTATCCGATCCGGCACATGTTCTGTCAGATATATCAGTTTCCATTCAGCCTGACGTTACTTACGAGGAGGTTCCTATACAGATTCTGGACCATAGAGAGCGTCAGTTGCGGAATAAGACTGTCCGACTGGTTAAAGTCAGATGGCAGCATCATTCTGACGAGGAGGCTACTTGGGAGCTGGAGGATACGATCCGAGCTCGATACCCCCCCCCCCATCTTTTTACTTGAGGTATGTGGGTTAGAGTTTCTTTCAGCATTTATACTGTTTAGTTATATTATAGTGTTTGCTATTGGTTATAGCAAACTTTGGGGACCAAATTTTTATTAGTAGAGGAGGATGTGGGATATCGGAAAATTTAAATAATAGAGTTATTTGGGAAATTGCCTTATAAAATTTTTCCGGAATTTTTAGATATTTTCTGGGAATTTTTACTAGCTCGTAAGACAGGTTTTGAGGGGATCAATTTCGGGTTCGGATTAAAGCCTATTTGGGATACCCGTTTAAGTGAGGAAATGCTCATTTATATAAATTCCATTTCTTTTCTTATTTCCTTTTTCCCAAACGCCGATCCATCCTCTCACCCAAACCCTTCTTTTCCCCGACTCCTCTCCTTCTCATTCTCTCTTGCGAGCGGATCAGCTCTTGCGGGCGGATCTGTGGCGATCGACGACATCGCCGGAGGAGCTCGTCGCCGGAGATTACCAGAGGTTGAGGGATATGGTTTAGGGTTTATCCCTAAATCTCTATTTAGGATTTATTTAGCTATTTGTTTGTATTCTAGCTAAATAAAAGTAAATTTATATGATTACACAGGACTCTGATTCGAGACGGGCGTCTCGACGTCGACTTGGATTGACTTGATACTACCTGCTATTTGAGACGGGTACCCTTTGACTTATCTTTTTGATAATTTCTTATGATATGTGTAGTTTATATATAATTACTAGTAGTAGATGGTAGATTATCTCTTCCCTGGTCTTGGCTTAGTTGATATCTATCACATGCTTCTTCTGTTAGTTGCTTTACTTGAGAACTGGATGCCTTTATCTTTTGCCATGTGTATATATATTCATAGAGATGGATATTTGTAATGCTTATCTACACTTGATTAGTTGCTGGGGATACTTGTTATGTGTTGTTGGATTTGCGTTGCTTATATCATTGTTATACACATGCGTTTGTTTTATTGGCACCTACGCATATGGAGGAGGATATGTTCAGGTATGACATATTGTAGTCGCACGCACCATATCGCATGATTGCATGCTGGGCGATTGACGACTCCATTGTTGTTGAGCTCCTCGGCCGGCTACATGAGGGCCTGCACACAGCGTGACCATTGAATGGATAGTGGCACAACACTCAGGGTGTGTATGGCAGGTTGCTCGGTGGTGCACCGCCGGGGTGCTCATGGGTAGCACAATGCTGCGGGGTAGCACGCCGGGGTCCCTCCCCGTCATTGCATACCGGGTGATGAGAGCGTTACGCTCCCTCACTCTGATTTGAGGTAGGAGGATAGACGTACTCCGACAGCATCCCGTCCACTCGGTCACTCATCAGGGGTACTGACGACAGAGTGCACGGTGTCACAACCCTACCCACTCGGTCTCACCATCGCGTGTGAGATGGCTGACTAGCGTCAGGGGTGACCATGTCATATTGCATCATATGCACAGATTACTTTTATTGTGATTGTTGCATATTGGATGATGCATTTTGGTGACTGCATATGATTGACATGCATACAGGCTACATACTTATATGCTCTGACTATTTTTATCTGTGTATGTTCACAGTCAGTTGCACAAGCCTCGCAGGTGAGTACAGTTTATTTCAGTTATGCACTTCTTATTATTCTTGCAGTAGACTGTATTACATGCTTATTGTTGGTTACTGCAGTTTATTCAGTTATGCATACCTGTTATACTGTTAGGAGACTGTACTATATGTTATACTGTTAGGATACTGTACCATAGGATTGTTGCTGGTAGTTATATGTTGTTGTACATATCTATTGGATTACCTGCTGAGTTCTTTGAACTCACTCCGTTGTTAATATTTTTCAGGTTGAGGCCGTCAGGAGAGATTCCAGTCGCTAGCCCCTTCATTATGAGGATTTCTTATTTTAGATTTCTGTTATTGTTTCTATGCATATACTGATGATGTGGGCTTGTATTGTGGACATTGAACATTCAGGTTTGTTACTTTTGTTTTCCGCTGCGGATTTTCTCATTACTTTGTGGATTTATTTTCTTCGTTGTAGTGGAGTAGGATGTTTACATATATCTTCGAGGATTCTATATCGTCCTTCCTTATTAAACTGCGTGGATTGATTATATGTTGAATTGTGTGGAATGTTGATATAAATTGCATGGTTTGTTTCTTATTTGTATTGTATTGTTCCGGCCGTGTGGGTCGATGTATAGATATATGTATTCTGGATTCATATTGTCACCCGTACAGGGGAGATGCTGCCAAAATTTCTTCGGACAGGGACTACTTGGGGCATGACAGAGTGTGCAAGGTTGACTAAGTTGTCGGGTCAAGAGGACCAGACACCAGGTAGAAAGTCCAGTCGAGATGTATGATTCTTGATTAGCAAAGTCCAGATGTGAGATTCTGGTAAGAGGTTGGGATGTTCGATTCCCGATGGGCTGGTGTCTAAATATGGGATTCTGGCAGAAGGTCGGGATGTTTGATTCCCGAACTGGCAAAGTCCGGATATATGATTCTGGCAAGAAGACCTGGTGGATCATATTAGATGTCGAGGTGGTAACTTAACATTTGATAAGTGGAGATAAGTCATTGGAGGAGAGTAACTAAGTGAGGACGTGTGGCCGTTTGAGGGGGATAGTAGGCATCGGTCTACTTTAGGTCCATTTTGGAAACCTAAACTGAGACCATGACTAGATCCTAGTTTTGGTGAGATAGGATCTAATTCATAAATCTATATAAACTATTTGTGCATATATTTTTCTATGTTGTAGAGGCAAACATAGACCTTCAAATTTTACACTTGTGGCAACTAACAGAGCTTAAATCTAAGTTTGGAGTCAAAAGATATAGCCTCTGTAAGATTACTGTATCAAACCAACAATTGGAGGAGCCTTGAGATTGCTGGAGGGCGCCTTGAGCTTGCTAAAAGGCACCTTAAAGAGCTTTGAAGGCACCTTCCAGAGGATAAAAACTGAAGGTTACATATTTTATCATCATCAAAGATAAGGGGATAAAATTTTCTTGTGGAGGCGCCTTGGTGGAGCCTGAAGGTGCCTTCCACAGCCTATATAAGCCCTATTTGAGCATCATTCAATACACATCTCTCATACAAGCTTCTAAGTATCTGATTAGCATTCGGACTGCTCTGGCTTCCTATTGCTGCTCTGCTACGATGCTACTATGCTCTACTACTTCTAAGGAGCCATCTAATACTGAGCAATCTGGTCATCTTCAAAAGTGTTGGGTAACAAAGTTAAATTCTGTACTTGCTTTTTGTAAAAGGAAAAGTGTAACGTGTTACTCAATCCACTCTTCCAGTAATTTTAGAAGAGGTATTTAGTGAATTACCCATCGATAGATCTGCAGAACCTAGATCTTGGAGTAGGAGTCACCGAAGGTTTCGAACCAAGTAAAATCGATCGAGTTGTGCTTTCTTATTTTCTATTTTTGTGTTTAAATTTTTTGCTACGCATACTTTGATTTTAAAATAAAAAAAGATAAGTTTTAAAACCATATGATCTCCCCCCTATGTGTGTCTCGATCTAACAACATTCATGTCTAGAAATATACAAATCAAGTCATGCTTATAGTGTATTGTGAGATGTAATGAAGGTAATGGTCTCAGTTTTTCCCCCCTTTGGTCTTAAGTCAATTATTTTTCAAGAATTTGAATTATCATCAATGGTTGACTAAACCCTAAATACTCTAACCCTTGAGGATTGACTTTGGTATCCAATAGAAGTTCAAGTATTCCTTAGGGATCAATTTTCTATCTATGATTTTAGTCTTGGATTGCCCCCAAGCAAGTAAACAATGGTAAGCTTTCTCATTGTTGGGTTCATTGTATCCTAATCCCATTTTGTTGAAGCTAGCCCTTTGGCTCCCAATGATTATATTTAGGATTTTGGAGCCAATTTCAAATTTTTTAAGGGCTTTGGTAAGATATTCTACCTTTTCCCTTAAATTCTTATTTTCTTCTTCTAAACATTAATCATTTAAACTAGAAGAAGTAGCATGCATACTAGAGGAATTTTGTATCTTAGAGGACATGGATTCTAATTTTTCTTCTAAGAAAATAATCATTTTTCAATTATTTATTTTTCCTTTTTGCCTTGAATAAATCCCTATTTGTACTTGTAATGATCTTAACTAAAGTCTGAGTAGGGAGATTGTATATCTCACTTATCGAGAAGTCTGAATTAGAAGTTTGACCTCCCCTTTCACTTGAGCTCCCTTCTTTATCTTCACTTGAGATCTTTCCTTATTCATTTTCAGATGAAGTGGAGGCTAAGTCATCAACTCCCATTAAGGCAAAATGGGAGATGTCCTTCTTCTTCTTCTGATGAGAATTGATCACCCCATATTGCTTTTAGGTTGTGAGTCTTCTTTTTTTTTTCTTTTATCTTCTTCTTTTCTTCCTTCTTCTTCAAGTGGGGACATGTATCCTTCATGTGTCCTTCTTCTCGGCAATTATATCAAATGATCCTCCTTGTCCTACTCTTGCTCCTTGAACTTTTTCTAGCATGTGACTTGTTAGATGAAAAATTTTTGAATGCTCTTCTCATTTTTCTTACCATATATGCCTCTTGATCACTATCCATTGAGGCACTTGATTCTTTGGAGTCGGAAGGTGGTGGGGATGAAGACTTCTTCTTCCTACCCTTTTTCTTTTTGCCACAAGGGCTACTCTTGATGTATGTGCTTCTCCATCTAACCCTTCAATTCGAGTCTCATGAAGCTCCATGATTGAGAAGAATTCATCTTATAGCTCTTCTCTAGATCCTTTAAAATGTAGAATGAGTCCACAATTGAAGTCCAAGTGGTAGTTCTTGGGAAGGCATAGATGGATTTCATTATCACATCCCGGTTGGAGAGTTTTTCACCTACACTTGTTAGTCCATTTAAAATTTCTTTAATATTAGAATGAAGTGAAGATACATTTTCTCCTTTTTCAAGTTTTACATTGTTGATTTGAGTTTGGAGGAGATCTCTTCTTGCCAACTTTGTATATGATGTACTTTCATGAAGCTCTACTAGCTTTTCCCACAAGTCCTTAGTGCTTGTATAGTTTCCAATTCTAATGACTTCTTGTTGGGAAAGAAC
This sequence comes from Zingiber officinale, assembly GCF_018446385.1. Taxonomy (NCBI): domain Eukaryota; kingdom Viridiplantae; phylum Streptophyta; class Magnoliopsida; order Zingiberales; family Zingiberaceae; genus Zingiber; species Zingiber officinale. The sequence goes on from NC_055987.1 coordinate 40,299,282, forward strand.
ACTTAGAAGATGAAGCATTGCCTTTGAGTTTGCTGCGTGCTCCTCCCTTTGTTTCTTGGTCCATCTTGTTATGTTGATTGTCTCATTGTGTTCATCATTAGATGCTTCAAAACCATTTCTCATGATTAGCATAGTGTCAAAGTCGATTTTGAATAATACCTCCATTCTCTTTTTTCCCCAAGAGAAGTCTCTTTCAAATTTGGGTGGATGAATGCTTGAATCGACCATATTTGATGACAATGCTCTTCTTGGCGATTAGTCCAAAGAAGGGCAACCTTGCTCTGATACCACTTGTTGGTGATTGGTGGCCGGTTAGAATGGGATTGAATATCTCGGTACCCCAAATCGTTTGCTTCTCTACAATGTTAGTTGCATAGAGAATAAAACTAAAACAAAGAAAGTAATAAGAATGAAAGCAATCAAACTCTAACACGTTTCCTTTATGTGGTTCAAAGATTGCTTACTCCTACTCCATGACTTGTCCTTAAGGTAGACGAATCCTCAATCTGTCAGTGGATTAGTCCCTGGTAATCTCTGGCTAGAGCTTACTCCTTCTTGATGGAGTAAAACCTCTAACAAGGCTCTCTTCCTCTTTACAAGATGAAACTTAGGTCTAGGAGGAAGAGAAAGTCTTTGAAGCTTAAGGATAACTTAGGAGTTTTTCAACAAGAATTAGTAACTTCTTTCATCCCTTAAAGCTCCTTTAAATAGAGAGGAAAGAGTTGATCCCGAATCAACTCATTTTCTACACCGGTTGACTGGTCCATACATCAGTCGACTGGTATAGCCATTAGATACAGCCAATGACACTTTGCAAAATCTAAGATTTTGTCAACAACTACCAATGACTTTCTACCAATCGACAGGTGCCACTACCAGTCAATTGGTCTTCACAACCATCGGGCACAGAACCATTCTATTCTCTCATGAATTTGGACCAGTCGACTGGTGAAAGTACCAGTCGATTGTTCCCTTACATTTACTCACTCTCATGCTCTCCGGAGTCACCCTTGAAGCCCTCTTCCTTAGCCTTCATCCCTCAAATCCACTTGAGCCCGTAGCTCCTCTCCATGTCATCCTTTGCATTGCCTTGAAGTCGACTTGCCTCAGCCTACTTCTTTGCTCCTCGTCTGGTGGCCCCTCGAATGCACCATCCTTCACCAATCTGAAGGACTCGAGCCATAGGATGAGATTTTGCTCATGTGTTTCACCAAATCCTACATAACTCAAACACATATCAACACTATATAAAACCTAACTTAAATTTTTTGGCACACATCAAAACTATGATCATACCCGATCAAACCTAGATCGATTGCACCCATAAAGTTGACTAAATGCTGGTCAACAGAAAGTTTTGATAGGTCAAGGTTAACTGGATGTTGGACAAAGGAAGTTTTGGTATGTTGAGGTCAACTGGAAAATAGATAAGATGAGAATTTAATTTTGATAATGCTAAAATATGAGTATCAATCGATTGATAGGGTGTCTTGATCGACTAAGAGATGCAAAATCTCAAAAATAGGATTGCTACAGTAGTGCTACAATATTGCTACAGTAGCATACAATGTTTTACTATAGTAACAATCGATTGATGGATTTGATTAGTCGACTTGGCAACGTAGCAGCATATAGAAGTTTCAAAACTGGACTAAAAAACTTGATTGATTATGATCGATCGATTGATAGAGTATATCAGACAATTGATGTCATTATTCGAGTAAACAGAGAGTTCTAAACTCGTCTATGGAGAACATCATGAATTAATGTATCAACCATAAGGTCAATGGGAGTAAGATTTGTTTTCATTATATATGTGGCTGATATTTTAATTACAACCAATAAGGGTATGTTATAAGAGGTGAAACAATTTCACTCTAAAAATTTTGATATTGGTGATGCATCTTATGTCATTCACATTATGATTCATAGAGACAAGTATTGAGGTATCTTAGACGGTCTCAAGAAACATGCATCAACAAAGTTTAGAGAGATTTTGGATAAAGAATTGTTCACCAAGTATATCTCCCATTTTGAAGGATGACAAATTTGATTTGAATGAATGCTAAAAATAATAAACATTCCATATGCTTTTGTCGTTGAAAGCTAATGTATACTTAGGTCTGCACAACACCTGACATTGCATTTGTGATTTGAATGATAGAGCGATAACCAAGTAATTAATCCAAGTATAGACCATGAGAAAGATGTAAAGAATGTGATAAGATACCTTTAAGTAACAAAACACTACATGCTTATACAAATGAACTAAAATTTGGAAGTATTAGACTACTCCAATCCAATTTAGACTTTATTTCAGTTATGTTGATTCTTTGAAATTAACATTTAGATACATATTTTGTCAGCTGAAGGAGTTGTATCTTAGAGATATGAAGCAAACATTTTCTATTATTTCCACTATAGAGATGAGTTGGTATTTTATTTTGAGGCTACCTCACATGGTGCATAATTGAGGAGTTTTATTTCTAGCATTATAATTGTGGAATCTCTCTCTAAATCATTAAGTATATACTGTGACAATTGAACGATTGTTTTTATGGCTACTAAAGTGATTGTTTTTATGGCTACTAAAGTGATAGTCGAAGTAAGCACATCGACATTAATTACCTAGCCATGAGAGAACATATTAAAATTAAGATACTGATTATTATTGAACTCATTAGCACTGAATAGCCATGAGAGAACATATTAAAATTAAGATACTGATTATTATTGAACTCATTAGCACTGAATTGATAATTGTTGATCATTTAAAAGGCATGCCACTATTAAAATTTAAGGAACATGTGGAAAGAATGAGACTTGGTCTATTCATTTGGTTCTTGTTATACAGACGAGTTTTGAAACTCCATTTTTTTTTGAGATAATTTCTCATTTGGTTTCATTTGTGTACACATTCATTGATTTGAGAAATATCACTAAAGTTGGTGTTGGGATTTTCGAGCCGCAAAAACCACTTTTGCGTTACGGAAACCCCGAAATCCCATGCCACCGGATCCGTGCGAAGATAAAAATTTCATAATTTCATGTACAAGTTTCTCTAATCCTAGATCTACCTTAGATCTACATGGAAGAAAGATATACCTTTGTAGCGAAGCCCTTCGCTTATCCCGCTCGTCCAAGGTTCGCCAGATCTCAAGGGTGTCAAGTGAACACCCCTCTATGTGTATCCACACGAACGATTAGGTGGAGAAAAACCTCTTAAGTGTGCTAGCACTCAAGGAGGTTTCGGCCAAGGTGGAGGAGAGGGAGAGAAGAAGAAAGCAAGGAGGAAGAAGATGGAGTTACAAAACAAAAAATGAAACTCTCACAATGAGTTAAGTGGTCGGCCACTTCAAGGAGAGGTTTTAAACTTCCATGGGATATCAAGAGTCACAACTCTTGATCTCCCTCATGATGTGGCACACACATAAGCCAACCTTGATGATGTGGAATATCATCATTGGCCCACCTAAAGCCAACTCACAAATGAGGTGGCAATGGTCAAGTCAAACTTGACCTTTCATCTTCCCTCTCAAGTCAAGTCAAACTTGACCACTTCTCTCCCATGATTGATCAAATATAACCATTTGATTCAAATCAATTTAATATAATGAATCTCTATTCATTGATTAAATTGATTCAATGAAACATAATCTAAATTAGATCCATTGAACACATGAATCAAATCGAGTCCAACTCAATTAGTTTAATTTGGATTACTCTTAATCCAATTTGGTTCATCACATGAACCTAATCCTCTTGGTTCATCAAATGAACCTAATCTCCATCTAATTGCCCTTTGTGTGTGACCCTATAGGTTCTTGTAACATTGGTAATGCTTAGAAGCATAAGTAATGAGCGGTATCTAGTAACACATCATTACTACCCAAGTTACAAGAATGTTGAGATTCAACATCACCTTGAGACTACTAATTGTGACTCTTTACAATATATGACAAGTGTCCTTCTATTCTTGACATCTAGATTGATCAATTTGAGGCATAGATGGTGTCATCCTCTGAACAATCTAAATCTTAAACTCCAAGTAGACTCACTATAATCAAATGAGCTCAATATCTCATATATTGACTCATTTGGGCATGATCATGCACTTAGTGGTCTCACTCTATCAAGAATAACGATGTCACTCCCGTTATATAGGAGGGATAGATCCCATCTACATCACTTACATCCCTCCGCATAATTTGTTGCATACCCAGTAATCATTTATATAGTCCACCCAGTTACAGGTGACGTTTGACGAAGCCAAAGTATGCAACTCCTTATGTAGGGAACCATGGTTACTTCAGGTCCAAGGGCTAATAGTTATACTAATAGCCACATGAGAAAGTATATGACACTCATATAACGATCCATGATACTTTCTCATAGTGGGTCATTCAGTATACATTCTCCAATGCATACCCATGTGTCAACTTGATATCTCTATATCCATGACTTGTGAGATCAAGTCATCGAGTTGACCTACATGCTAGTCTCATCGCATTAACATTGTCACTGAATGTTAATATTTGACTAGGAATGATTAAGAGTAGTGTTCCTTATATCATCTCACTATCGATTCAAACAATCGATTGATATAAGTAAGAACCTTCTACTCAAGGATGCTATTATTCTTAGTTATTTAGTACCAATACAAGTAAGTATAATAACCAAAACAAATGCCTTTATATACATAGGAATTTGATACAATGAGTTCATATAACAATTATCATATGATGGGCTCTAGGGCTCTAACTAACAATCTTCCACTAACACTAGTGCCAATCAGTGTAGGCTCTAAGGCCCAATGACCTAGTGTGACCATCATGCTTTCTCTGTGCCAAAGCCTTGGTCAAGGGATCTGCGATGTTAGCCTCTGTGGGTACTCTGCAAATCTTCACATCTCTTCTATCGATGATCTCTCGAATGAGATGGAAGCGTCGTAGTATGTGTTTGGTCCGCTGGTGTGAGAGAGATTCCTTAGCCTGTGCAATTTCTCCATTGTTGTCACAATAGAGCTCTATCAGATCAGCTATGCTCGGAACCACCCCAAGCTCAGTAATGAACTTACAGATCCAAACTGCCTCCTTTATTGCTTCTGATGTAGCAATATACTCAGCCTCTATTGTAGAATCAGCAACTGTGTCCTACTTCAAACTCTTCCAGCTCACAGCACCACCATTCAAGAAAAACACGAACCCAGACTGCGATCTATAATCATCCTGGTCAGTTTGGAAGCTGGCATCACTATAACCCTTTACAGCTAGCTCATTATCACCTCCATATATCAAGAAATATTCTTTAGTCCTTCTTAAGTATTTAAGAATATTCTTGACTACTATCCAGTGACTTTCACTTGGATCTGACTGGTATCTGCTAGTCATGCTCAAAGCATACGAAACATCAGGATGAGTACATAGCATGGCGTACATAATAGATCCTATGGCTGAGGTATAAGGGATCGTATCCATGCGGTCTCTCTTCTCTCTAGAAGAGGGACTTTGAGTCTTCGAAAGACTCACACCATGTGACATCGGCAGAAATCCCTTCTTGGAATTCTGCATGGCAAACCATAGTAATACCTTGTCAATATATGTACTCTGACTTAGGCCAAGAAATCTCTTAGATCTATCTCTATAGATCTGTATGCCTAGAATACGGGCTGCTTCATCTAAGTCCTTCATTGAGAAACAATTCCCTAGCCAAGTCATTACAGACTGCAGCAAAGGGATGTCATTCCCAATGAGTAGTATGTCATCCACATACAATATAAGGAAGACAACTGTGCTCCCTACAACCTTCTTGTAGATATAGGGTTCATCTTCATTCTTAATAAAACCAAACTATTTGATCGCATCATCGAATCGAAGATTCCAGCTCCGAGAAGCTTGCTTTAGTCCATAAATGGACTTATGCAGCTTGCATACTCTGCCAGTATGCTGTGGATCTATAAAACCCTCAGGTTGTGTCATGTACACATCCTCGAGCAAGTTTCCATTTAGAAATGTAGTTTTGATATCCATCTTCCAGATCTCATAATCATGGTATGCTGTAATAGCAAGCATGATCCGAATGAACTTAAACATCGCTACTGGAGAAAATGTTTCATCATAGTCAATACCATGAATTTGCTTGAAACCTTTAGCTACCAGACGACCCTTATATATAAGTCCATCCATGTCAGTCTTTCTCTTAAAGACACACTTACACCCAATGAGGATGACCCCCTCAGGTGGATCAACCAAAGTCCATACTTGGTTAGTGTACATGGATTCCATTTCGGATCTCATGGCCTCTAGCCATTTCTCAGAATTTGGTCTCATCACAGCTTCCTGATAAGAGGTAGGCTCATTCTCAATGAGCATAGCGTCATCATGGTCAGACAAGAGAAATGAGTATCTCTCAGACTGACGACATACCCTATCAGACCTGCGAAGAGGTATGCCTACTTGAACTGGTTGTTGTTCCTCAACTTCTTGTGGAACAATCTCATCATCCACAATACTTTGTGGTTTCAGTTCAACTTCCATTAAGGCTTCAGTGCTATGGTCCATATCTTGAACTTCTTCAAGATTGAACATACTCCCACTAGTTTTTCTAGAAACAAAGTCCCTTTCTAGAAAAACTCCAATCTTAGCCACAACTACTTTGTGTTGACTAGGAATGTAGAAGTAATATTCCTTCGTTTCCTTGGGATATCCAATAAAATAGCACTTATCGGATTTGGGCCCAAATTTGTCTGAGACTTGGCGTCGAACGTAAGCCTCACAACCCCAAATCCTCATAAAAGACACCTGGGCATCTCTCCCAGTCCATATCCTATATGGTGTCTTTATCACAACCTTGGTTGGAACACAGTTGAGTATGAAGGCTGCTGTGTCTAGAGCATAGCCCCAAAGAGATATAGGAAGATATGTGTGACTTATCATAAATCATACCATATCTAATAGGGTACGATTCCTCCTTTCGGATACACCATTCCACTATGGTGTTCTAGGAGAAGTGAGTTGGGATAGAATCCCACACTCAGCTAGATAGTCACGAAACTCATGGCTAAGGTATTCACCACCTCGATCTGATCGAAGTATCTTAATACTCTTGCCAAGCTGGGTTTGTACTTCATTCTTGAATGCTTTGAATTTTCAAAGGATTCTGACTTCTGTGTCATCAAATACACATAACCATATCTACTGAAGTCATCAGTAAAGGTAATAAAGTACTTATAACCACCTCTGACAATGACATTGAAAGGGCCACATACATCACTATGTATAAGTCCTAACAAATCAGTCGCTCTTTCACTGTGTCCACTAAAGGGAGTCTTGGTCATCTTGCCTAGTAGGCATGACTCGTATGTCTCATATGATTCAAAATCAAATGAGTCCAGCAAACTATCTTTATGGAGCTGGGATAAGCGTTTGTCATTTATATGACCTAAGCGACAGTGCCAGAGATAGGTTTGGTTCATTTCATTTGATTTGAACCTCTTGGTATTTATATTATAGATGGGGTTCTCTAAGTCTAGAATGTAGAGTTCGTTCATCAGAGGTGCACTACAATAGAACATATCATTTAAATAAACTAAACAACATTTGTTCTTTATTTTAAATGAGAAACCTTTCTTGTCCAAACAAGAAACTGAAATTATGTTCTTAGTAAGAGCAGGCACATAACAACATTCATCTAGTTCTAGTACAAGCCCAGAGGGCAGAGATAGATAGTAAGTCCCTATAGCAACAGCAGCAACTCGTGCTCCATTGCCTACTCATAGGTCCACCTCGCCCTTCGTCAATGGCCTGCTATTTCTCAACGCCTGCACATTAGTACAAATGTGAGAAGCACATCCGGTATCTAATACCCATGATGAAAAAATAGAGAGATTAACTTCTATAACATATATACCTGAAGTACAAGTCTCACTTCTCTTCTTCTTAAGATCTTCTAGGTAGACTTTGCAGTTCCAGTGCCTGGTCTGACCGCAGTGGAAGCAGGTAGCATCCTTGGCGATCCCTCCTTTGGGTTTCAGTGCCTTGCCTTTGCCCTTGGCTTGGGACTTTCCCTTACCTTTAGGCTTGCCCTTGCCTTGGCCCTTTTGCACCATCAAAATGGAGTTGGACTTAACCTTCTTAAGGTTGATCTCAGCAGTTCTCAACATACTCAGAAGCTCAGGCAGTGGCTTGTCAATTTCATTTATGTTGTAGTTCATGACGAATTGACTGTAGCTCTCTAGCAAGGATTGCAAGACCAAATCAGTGGCCAGCTCTTGGCCAAGGGGGAATCCCAACCTCTGTAGGTTTTCTATGTACCCAATCATCTTGAGTACATATGGACCTATGGGAGTCCCATCTTACATCTTGCACTGAAACAGTGCCTTAGAGATCTCGAATCTCTCATGCCTAGCTTGTCCTTGATATAGTTGACGAAAATGTTCAACCATATCATAAGCACCCATCAACTCATGTTGCTTCTGAAGCTCAGAGTTCATGGTCGCGAGCATGAGATAGGACACATCTAATGCGTCATCTTGATGCTTCTTATAAGCATCACGGTTAGCTCGCGTGGCAGTGGCAGGAGGTGCCTCGGGAATGGGCTGCTCCAGGATGTACAGTTTTCTTTCCTGTGTGAGAACAATTCTCAGGTTCCTGTACCAGTTCAGGAAGTTTGCTCCATTGAGCTTATCCTTATCAAGGACAGAATGCAGGGAGAAGGTGTTCCTGTTTGATGACAAGACAATCTACAACAGAAAATATAGAAAATAAATAATCATATTCCACTAATCATTTAATTAGGTCTTTAACTAAATGATGCTCCCACCGAATTATAGAACTTTTGTCTAACGAACTAGCTATAATTCTTGCGGGACAAGATCTACATCATACTACGCCTTCAGTTAGCTTTGGCTAAATCGCCCAAGACTTAGTATGAATGGTAGGTAACTAATTACCAATTACATCTCTATGCTACTCTTGTTTATAGGATTAAGATCCGCATGTATATTAAAACTTGAGTTAGCTTTGGTTAAATCGCCCAAGAGTTAATATAAATGTGATTTTGACCTATCTACCAACCATTGGAAAATTCCTATAGTTAAACCAGATCCAATTGAGTTGAACTAGTTTTACTTAATCTAATTGAGTTTGTACTCACCCATGCGTTGATAGGTGGGACCAAGATTGTCCCTCCGCACCCTACCAAGATAATATGCGTTGCTCTACTTTGACAGATTTGACAACAACATGTGATCGAGGTAGTGATGGGTATCACGGCATGGTAGGCATTTTTGAGTTGTCATAATTAAGATCTAATCTAATCGTTGATGTGTATCATATACGCGATTTAGATCTAATCTAATCGTGGTGCATCATATACGCGATTTAAATCAAATCTAATCGTTAAAGCACTAATTAATTACTCTACACTAGCATGCGTCACATACATACACAAGAAATTAATTAAATTTTGTTAGGTCATGGCCCTACTACGATCTTCTCAAGCCAATGAGAAGATCAGACGGTCAACCTAGGGTCAACAGCTTCTCCAAGCTCCTCCCTTTGACCGTCATGTGTTGCTCGCACCCTCCTCGTAACTCCTCCTCGAGTGGACCTTCCACCGCTTCAATTTTTGTACATTACAAATTTGAAACTCGAGTTACATTCGAGTCTAAACTATTTACAATAGGAATATAAAATAAAGGAAGGCACGACGCGCAGGTCCCGATCATATACAACACGCACAAACACACAAAATGGCACGCAGGCTATATTATGAATTACAACACAATTGTTTTCCAATCTAATTGGGGTTTTGGGCCATGACCATCACAAAATTATACATAATACTAAATTATGTATTTTCATAAATTTCTGTAATTTTTACTACTATTTTTACAATTTTACGAGTCAAAATTTTTCGGCGGTCCCGTTTAGCGATTTTTGAGTGTGATCGCGGGACAATACCCCTAACGGGGTTAGGGGCAGCGCCCCTTCTCGTGAAATAAATATCACGAGTGTCCTACAACGATCTTACAACACCTTAAGCCACTGTCCCAAAATGATTTGGGCGAAACCTTGCCGTTTCGGAAAGGTTTTCTCGGTAGTCGAAGCCTACAAGTGTCTAAACACTTGTTGCTTTGCCTATACGAGAAAAATACCCATAAAATCTATAAAAATTGTAAATATACAGAAACTTACAGATTTGAATGTTTTTCATAAAAACAAAATGAAACTCGTACACGCTTCGCACGTGGCTCTAATACCACTTTTGGGATTTTCGAGCCGCAAAAACTGCTTTTGCGTTGCGGAAACCCCGAAATCCCATGCCACCGGATCCGTGCGAAGAAAAAAATTTTGTAATTTCATGTACAAGTTTCTCTAATCCTAGATCTACCTTAGATCTACATGGAAGAAAGATATACCTTTGTAGCGAAGCCCTTCGCTTATCCCGCTCGTCCAAGGTTCGCCGGATCTCAAGGGTGTCAAGTGAACACCCCTCTATGTGTATCCACATGATCAATTAGGTGGAGAAAAACCTCTTAAGTGTGCTAGCACTCAAGGAGGTTTCGGACAAGGTGAAGGAGAGGGAGAGAAGAACAAAGCAAGGAGGAAGAAGATGGAGTTACAAAACAAAAAATGAAACTCTCACAATGAGTTAAGTGGCCGGCCACTTCAAAACTCTCGATCTCCCTCATGATGTGGCACTCACATAAGCCACCCTTGATGATGTGGAACATCATTATTGGCCCACCTAATGCCAACTCACAAATGAGGTGGCAATGGTCAAGTCAAACTTGACCACTTCTCTCCAACGGTTGATCAAATCTAACCATTTGATTCAAATCAATTTAATATAATGAATCTCTATTCATTGATTAAATTGATTCAATGAAACATCATCTAAATTGGATCCATTGAACACATGAATCAAATCAAGTCCAACTCAAATAGTTTAATTTGGATGACTCTTAATCCAATTTGGTTCATCACATGAACCTAATCCTCTTGGTTCATCAAATGAACCTAATCTCCTTCTAATTGCCCTTTGTGTGTGACACTATAGGTTCTTGTAACGTTGGTAATGCTCCTAAACTCATTTAGAAGCATAAGTAATGAGCGGTATCTAGCAACACATCATTACTACCCAAGTTACAAGAATGTTGAGATCCAACATCACCTTGTGACTACTAATTGTGACTCTTCACAATATATGACAAGTGTCTTTCTATCCTTGACATCTAGATTGATCAATTTGAGACATAGACAGTGTCATCCTCTGATCAATCTAAATCTTGAACTTTAAGTAGACTCACTATAATCAAATGAGCTCAATATCTCATATTGACTCATTTGGGCATGACCATACATTTAGTGGTCTCACTCTATCAAGAATCATGATGTCACTCCCATCATATAGGAAGAATATATCCCATCTACATCACTCACATCCCTCCGAATAATTTGTTACATACCCAGTAATCGCCTTTATAGTCCACCCAATTACGGGTGACGTTTGACGAAGCCAAAGTATGCAACTCCTTATGTAGGGAACAATGGTGACTTCAGGTCCAAGGACTAATAGTCATACTAATAGCCACATGAGAAAGTATATGACACTCATATAACAATCCATGATACTTTCTCATGGCGGGTCATTCAGTATACATTCTCCAATGCATACTCATGTGTCAACTTGATATCTCTATATCCATAACTTGTGTGATCAAGTCATCGAGTTGACCTACATGCTAGTCTCATCACATTAACATTGTCCCTGAATGTTAATACTTGACTAGGAATGATTAAGAGTAGTGTTCCCTAATCATCTCATAATTGATTCAAGTAATTGATTGATATAGGTAAGAACCTTATACTCAAGGACGATATTATACTTAGTTATTTTGCACTAATACAAGTAAGTATAATAACCAAAACAAATGCCTTTATATACATAGGAATATGATACAATAAGTCCATTCAATAATTATCATATGATTGGCTCTAGGGCTCTAACTAACAGTTGGACCTTGAATAAACATAGAGTTTATTTATTAAGGTATATTGGTTTGAGAAATATGATACATTGTCAAGCATGGGAGATAATACTCATTTTGAGAGGACCTATTACCATAATTCATGTATTTTGTTTACTCCTTCAATAAATGATGAAAATATATGTGACAATCTACCACCCAAGTGTAAGTACCCCAGAAAATTTTAACAGGACCGAAACCCAAGTGACGCTTCCGATAGACAAGAAGTCGAAACAGAAGACTGCTCGAGGAAAGAAGACCGAAATTGGGTTCGAGTGAGCTCAACTCTGGATGGCCATTGAAATCACCCAAAGCGATTGGAGTAGAAGCCGGACAAGTCAACACAAAGTTAACTTGTCCCAACGCTTGGACCAAGTCCAAGCACTCGGACTCCAGGCGCTCGGACTAGGTCTAGGCGCTCGGATCACCCTGGTACCGATCAGGGTGCCTCGCTGAGCCATTGCAACGTGGATAGGTATTGCGTCCACGTCCGTGATACTCCAAATGCCCGGACCAGTCCACGGGTCCTGGGCAGGGATAAAATTTTATCCCCAATCCGTTGCAAAGCATATAGACTTGCACTGCTAGAGGCGTCCAGATCAAGTCCAGGCGTCCGCATGTTCCATGTCATCAAAATGGATATTTTGACCAGTGTGATATAAATAGAGCCCTGGTCCTCTTCATTATGGGACAACACACTTGCTTTAACTTCTGTAATGTAACGACCCGACCCCTCGGCCCCTTGGGCGGCCCAACTGGAGGCCCCTTGGCGGTCCCTTGGGCGGCCCCATTGGCGGCCCAACTGGCGACCCCTTATGTCGTCGACCGACGACCCTCGGCCGTGCCGTTACTCACACTACAAGAAATTTTAGATTTAACCACACCTAATAGACAACAGTTTTTCAAGAAACTGTTGTCTTTTTGCCATTTAACAACGGTTTTATTGAAACCGTTGTTGTTCACCATAATTTTTTTTAAATGACAACGGTTTTTAAAAAATTGTTGTCTAATGTATGTCAAAGACAACGATTTTTAAAAAATTATTGTCTAATGTATATCAAAGACAACGGTTTTAAAAAACTGTTGTCTTTTAGCGTTGCTTACCTGATAATATACAACAGTTTTATTAAACTGTTGTCTATTGAATGTTGTTGAATCCCAAAAAAATAATAGTTTTTTTTAACTTCACGAAAAAAAACTCACGAACAAAGAGTTTTTTTGTTCGCGTGAGGCTAGGTCACTGATAATGAGCATTTTTATTAGTTATTTTGGCTCTTAGACTTAGTATTTTTACCTTCTCACAAGCTTAATTTGGTATTTATATTATATTTTGTGAGTAGGAATTCATTTTGGACTTAATTATAAATTTTCTATAAATTGTGGAATTTAATTGCATATTTTGATGTGGTTTTGTAGGAGATTCAAAGAGCCATGGATTAGGGTTGAACCGGATCAAATTTGGCTTGATTTGGAGGTCAAATGAGGAAGATCAAGTTAAATTAATGTGGACCGTTGATCAAGATCCAGTGAAATCCTACCCCTTCATTCAGATCTAAGTGATCCAGCCTTTCATCATGATTTAAAGCGATCTGGACCATTGATCTAGAGCTTAAGACATCCAAGGGTTCATTCAAGAAGTGGAGTTCCAATTCAAATCAAATCCAAAAGTCCACTCTTCAAACCCAATTTCAAAAGTCCAATTTCATCCTCTTAATGGATCCGGATCCCATTAACTCGAAATCTCAACTTCTCAACCCAATATCCAAAATCCAAAAGCCCACTTTTAATCCTAGGTTATTGGATTCGGATTCCTCCCCTTAACCCAAAACCCGAACCCATTAAGAAAACCCACCTCCCCTCTTCTTCCTCACGCACGGAACAGAACCCTGGAATCCCTCTTCTCACGTGATTCTCTTCCTCGCGCCAAGCTAGGGCAGCGGTGACAACTCCCCACACCGCGCCTCCTTCTTCTTTCTTCTCTCCGGCCGGCGGCTTCTCCTTTGCTTTCACTGCCGCTGGCCGGCCAGCCAATACAGTCCACTCTTTTCTTCCTCTCAGATTCCAGCAGTGAGCGGCAGCAACAACTCGGCAGGGGGCAGCAACCTTCGGCGACAGATCCGACCAACTCCACCTTGCTGGAGGGGTTCTCCGGCAAGAACCTTCACCTCCGGACGTTCTTCCTTCACTCCTGCCTTCTGGGGTTCAGGCGGCAGCAAGAAGAAGGCAGCAAACGGGTTCATCTCCATTTCCGATCAGGTTCCAGCAGAGGGGTTCTCGCTGGAGGATTCGTTCATCGTCCCCATTTGTGTCGAAGAGTGCAGCGACCAGCAGAGTGAGCTACTGTCCACCGGTTTTACTGATAAAAATTGGATGATTGTATTTACTGATAATGAGGATGATATGATGCTTGTTGGAGATGACCCTTGGCAGTAAGCATGCTTCTACATTCCTAATGTTCTTCTCTTATGTATATATATCTTCCATTTTCTATGTATAAAGTGGATATGTTGACAACCGGTGTTGTATAATTTTCTACAGGGAATTTTGTGCTATGGTCCGTCAGATTTTTATATACACAAAAGAGGAGGTCCAGAAGATGGATTCAAGTACCTAATTCAAAAATGAAGATTGTCCTGATATGAAAGAGAATGTCAAGGAAACAAAAGACAGTCAATCTGCATCATCATCTAATTCAAAAAACTCATAGGCTTATCCTGCAATGTAAGTAGGAATCTCTTTTTGTTTAATATAAATTGTCGTGATAATCATTTTATCCCATCATTTCCCAGGTTATTGAGATGTTTTATTTGAAAACTATGATAGGTTAGGTCCTTCTCCATTAATTCGACATTTGAAAGATAACTCCAACAGTTAATCCCCGAGTACTTCATACTCATATTACAGCTAGTCAAGTATTTATGCAACATGTTATCTGTCAATGAAAATTAAACTGCATCCTTTGCAAGAAAGACTGACAACTAGAAAAATAGTTCAATATCGCTACTAGTATTTCATGTTTGGAAATTGATTTAAGCGAGAAGTTTGCAGGCTGACGACATCTTTGCCATGTGCAATTCAATCTTTGTAGGATCTTGAAGCACAAACAAAGTGATTGTTTGTGCTTTATCTAAGTGATTGTTTGAACAGTTTTATTGCATGCATCTTGACAATTAATATAATTTTGAAGATCACTATCAAGGAAGAATGTTCAAAGGAAAGTAAAGGCTAAGGAGAAGATCACGTAATTAACTACACGGGTAGGTTTCCGTAAGAATTCAACTTTTTCTTGATCTATTCTTATGTAGTCCATGGTACACATTAAAGATTTCACTGTAGCTTATTTTTAGTATTCTAACATGTAAATTAATACACTTCCGTGGATCCTCCAAACAATCTAAGTTGTGATGGATTGATATCCCTTTATTTTCCAAACCTTTGTTTTTTTTTTTGGAGCTTGTAATTTTCATTACAAACAATCCATATGGTGTATGAATTACATTTAGTCCAGTATAAACTTAGCACTTTCGCTTCAGAGGCAATTTATGGGTTTTATTCTACAATCATGTTTACTAATTGATCAGATTGATTAAGAAGGGCGTTGGAGTAGCTTGGTAAATTTGTTTTGCTAGGTTATGATAAATTAGCATTCAACAGAATAGATGTTTGGATTTCTTCTTCAAATCACACAGTAATATTTCTCTTGTCATTGGTGAAACAATCAATCCACTCTCATTATAACTTCCACAACAGAAAATTTTATGTTATTTGCCTACTACCAATGCAGTTTAACTGATTTTACATTGACTGAACAAGGTTGATTTTATTTAGGTATCAAACTCTCCCATTTGTTTTAGATATTACATGTCTTGTTTGTTAATTTCTCCAAACCATTATTTCTCAATTTATTAACAAGGAAACTCATGTTAGTATAGTCATGATCAGAGCCTAATTATAGTTTACAATTATCTGAGTGTTATTGATTAACTGTTCTGTCCTTTCTTCTGGTTCTTTTTTTTTTTTAATTTGTGCACTCATTTAGATGGTTTATTATTCTTGTTGTGATGAATTCAGGTCTAGTGAAAATACTAAAGAAGTATGACAAGAGAACAGGAGCACTTATTAGGCAGCCCTTCATCGAAAAGGTGCTGCAGCAACTATTCTTTACAATTGATCTCCTATACAAACTCGTGTGGCAATGCTCGACCACCTCTTCCCCAGCAACAACCTGTCAATTTCAGCAGAATGCAATGGACAAAATGGAGTGCCAAAGCTGGCACAATCAGGTGGGAGGGTTCCGGAGTTGGAGGAGATTAAATATATGCAGAGCTTATACATGAAGAGCACCGTAGCAGCGCTGCGGTCCTTGAAACAGATTAGGAGCAAAAGTTCAACAGTCAAAACATATTAGAAAATCTCGTGTTATATTGTTCTACCTTTGTTTTAATAGTGTTATCATTTTGTTGGTTGCTTATGAAATTTTGTTGGTTGCTTATGAAATTTCTTCAGAATGTTATAGATATTATTTTTGAAAGTTAGAAAATTGTATATTAAATTTTATTTTGAAATTTAGTATTTTGAATGATTTATAATATTGAAAAATTGTGTATTAATTTTTTTTATTTTTTATCTAAAAAAGACAACGATTTTTCATCGTTGTCGTAGATAGTTTAAAACTGTTGTTGAAGGCCCTGTTATTAAAGGTAGACGCTCAAATACAACGGTGAAAAACTGTTGTCTTTGAAGGAAAAGACAACAGTTTTTCACCGTTGTAAAACTATTGTCTTTGCCTTCAAAGACAACGGTTAAAAACTGTTGTCTTTGGGCACCCCTTTTAACAACACGGCCTTTAACAACAGTCCGAAAGGGGCTATGACAACGGTAAAAAACCGTTGTTGTTAGGCTTTTTTCTTGTAGTGTCACTAGGTCTTCCCACCCCTGGCCAGTGGATTTTTGCCTTCCCCTGGATTCGAACTCTAGACCTACAGGGTAAGTACTAGAGTTTATGAATCCTGGTAGCCAAGTGAGCGACACTCACTTGGCTACCAGGATTTATAAACTCTAGTACTTACCCTAGAGGTCTAGAGTTCGAATCCTGGGGAAGGCAAAAATCCACTGGCCAGGGGTGGGAAGACCTAGTGAGTAACGACACAGCTGAGGGTCATCAGTCGACGACATAAGGGGTCTCCAGTTGGGCCGCCAATGGGGTCTTCCAAGGGACCGCCAAGGGGCCACCAAATGGGCCGCCAGTTGGGCCGCCCAAGGGGCCGAGGGGTCGGGTCGTTACAATAAAAAGGTGCCTTTTTATTGTAACGACCCGGCCCCTCAACCCCTTGGGCGGCCCAACTGGCGGCCCATTTGGCGGCCCCTTGGCAGTCCCTTGGGCGGCCCAACTGACGACCCCTTATGTCGTCGACCGACGACCCTCGGCCTGTGGTATCAGAAGAGAAAGGAGAAGAAATAGAGGGATTAGGAGAAGGCTTTAATCGCGGCGTGCAGCGGTTGTTGCGGCGCCGGTTGGGAAAGGGCGGTTAGGGCACGCGAGTGGTTCGGCGGGGAAAGAAGAGGGAAGCGCGGGGTTCGGCGAGGAAGGGAAGAAAGAAATTAAAGAAAAGAAAATAAAAGAAAAGAAAAAGGAATTAAGAAAATAAATATTTCCTCGCTTAAATGGGTAGCCTAAACAGGTTTTCCCGGACCCCATTTTTATCCCCGTAAACTCGTCCATACAGTCTCCGAAAATTTTTTGAAAACTTTTCAAAAATTTTGAAAATTTTTCCTTATTATTATTCGCCATTTTTCGGTATTTTACATTCTCCCCCACTAATCAAAATTTGGTCCCCAAATTTTTAATCCATTTCCTATACTTAATTTTACATTTCTTCTACATGGCTTGCTCCGAGTGGGAGAAAGCAGAGCTGGCTGCTTTTCACTTATGGGACGAGGCCGACACTTGGTGGGTTATGCAACTGTCCATCATAGGTGAGCAGAACATCACTTGGGCCAGATTCAGAGAGGCTTTTGAGAGCCACTACTCTCCACGGGCCAATCAGATGACTCGCAGACAGGATTTTCTGAGTTTGCAGCAGAACAATCACTCAGTGATAGAATATCATCCAGAGTTTAACAAATTGGCCAAATTTTATCCAGAACTGGTTGCTGAAGACAGTTCCCGTATGGAGAAGTTTATTCAGGGACTGGATGGACACCTGCAAGTAAAGCTTGCCGGTTTTGGGAACGCATCTTACTTAGAGACACTGGACAGAGCCCTTATGATTGAGTCAGCTCACTAGAGAGTATATCCAGATAAGAAAAGGAAGCAGTCGGGTTAGACATTTGGATAGATCCAGCAGCCACAGGCTACACAGCAGCAGAGTGGTCGCAGTTGGCCAGGTCAGGGTACTTCTGAGGCTGATCTGGGGCTTCTGGTCAGCCTCAGAAGTCAGGGCGATTTACATCAGGACATTTTCGATCTTCTCAACAGAACCGGAAACAATCCGTCAGCGACATTCGCTACACCTGATGTGGGTCCAGAGACCACATCACCTCAGCCTGCACTATAGGACAGTCAGTTTGCTATTATTGCAAACTCCCTGAGCACTAGAGTCGAGATTGTCCGCGGAAGGCTCAGCATATTGCTTCCGGATTTTTTGCATATGGAGGATAGCACAGTTAGTCAGGGACTCATCGAGGAGGGCGTAGAGCCCAATCTTCGCATGGCCAGCAGAGGATTCCTCCCCCTGCAGCTGTTGCTTATAGAATGTATGGATAGGAGCACCCTAATGCCCTCTTGGAACCACAGAGTTCTGTCGTGGGACCCCAGTATCTACAGCCATAGCCACTGGTCCAGTACCAATCATCGCCCCAGCCGCCAGTTCAGTATCAGTCACAACCTACCTATCATTCTCTGGCTTAATATTTGGCATCGTCACAGTGGCAGGCTCAGACTCAGGTGCAACAACCTTTGGCAGCACTACCACCTCCTCCACCGCCAGAGACTGGACGTATTCATGCAGTGACCAGAGAGGATGCTCAATGGGCCGACGGATCCATTTTCCACGGTACAATTTCTATTTATGCATTATCTGCTGATATGTTGATAGATATAGGTAGCTCACATTCTTTTATATCCTATACCTTTATGCGGGAGATAGGTAGATTACTCACTTTCAGATCGCAGTGAATGACTGTCTCTCTACCGTCCGGTGATACCTTGGATGTCACTCAGGAGGTTAGAGGTTGCCCGTTAGATTTTGGCAACCTGATACTTACGGTAGATCTTTTAGTATTGGAAATGATCGACTTTGATATTATTCTTGGCATGGACTGTTTGTCAGCATATCATGCCATTGTTGATTGCCAGATGAGGGTGGTCACATTTCGGCCTCCGAACCAACTCTTGTGGGATTTCACTAGCATCAAAGACGACGGTATATCGAGCATTTCGGCGATTCAGGCCCAGAAGCAACTGTCACATGGCTGTCAGGGTTTTCTGTTATCCTTGATTCATACTGAAGACGACAGTAGTTCTCAACTCTCTAATGTCCCAGTGCTCCGAGAGTATCCGGATGTATTTCTAGAGGAGCTACCAAGTTTGCCTCCCAGAAGGTAAGTGGAGTTTGCTATTGAGTTGATTCCGGGAACCGCACCATCATCAAAAACTGTTGGTGCGGTTAGCACTAACGATTTAACCTAGGTTTTGATGAATGACAAATCAGGTTAAGTTAGTTTGTTGTTGTCTGACACTTTGATCAAGTGTGCAGGAGAAGTCCAGACAGGTCGACGGGCTGACCGGATGTCTGGCACGAAGCCCAGCTAGGTCGACGAGCTGACCGGATAGCTGGCATGAAGTCCAAGCGGGTCGACGGGCTGACCGGATGCTTAGGCACGAAGTCCAGCTAGGTCGACGGACTGACCGGATAGTTGGCACAAAGTCCAGACGAGTCGACGGGCTGACCGGACGTCTGGAAGGTAAGTGGGGTAAGTCACTGGAGGGGAGTGACTGCGAGGACGCGTTCTCGAGAAGGGAACATTAGGTGTCGGTCCGACTTAGGTCCATTTCGGATATCTAAGTCAAGATCGTGACTAGATTCCGGTCTCGGAAAGATGGAATCTAAGTCATACTCTTTTCTATTACTTTGTTGAACTTTAATTGTGCTAACAATCTGTTTTACAGGATATATATTTGCCTCGGACTAATTCTATTTTGCAGGAGAAGGAGTTTCTGGAAATAGGAGGTCCGGGCGCCCGGAAGGGTTCCGGGCGCCCGGAGGTGAATTTTATCCAAGCCGAGTCTTTGACACGTGGAGTTCGCTGATTAGACCTGCCACGTCGCACCAGGGCGCCCGGAAGGGATCTAGGCGCCCGGAGTAGCATATAAAAGAAGCCCCAGGGGTGGAGCTTCAGAATCACCTAAGAACTCTTTGACTACTTGCTCTACTGCTCTGCGCTCCAACGACTCTAACGAAGCTCCGACAACGCGATCTTTTCTTTGTAGCTTTCCCTCTGTCGGTATAGCTTTGTTTTTTTCTGTTTATTAGCATTCCTGTACTTTAAATTGTAATAATTTTCGAACTGCTAGTGATTGCCCAACGAAAGTACTCACGGAGTACAGGCCTTCGAGTAGGAGTTGTCATAGGCTCCGAACGAAGTAAAAAACACCGTGTTCATTTGTCTAAGTTTTTTTTATTATTCCGCTGCGCTTAACTCTTTTTAACGCTATCTTTTTGAATCGATATTCACCCCCCCTCTATCGACGTTTCACGATCCAAGAAGTGGTATCAGCGCAGGTACCGCTCTGATTTGGTGCAACCACCAATCAGACAGAGGGTGAAAATATTTTTTTCTTTTTTGCTTTATGCTTAATTCTAATTTGATATTATTATTAATTTGGGAATTTTTCTTCGTTGCAATTAAATCTAAATTGGTGCAATACCAATTTAGATACAGCTATTATTTTTTTCCGCACTACTAATCCAAGACCAAGTCTTGGGATATTTTTTTCATTGTTTACTTGTGTGCAGAATGTCTCAACTAGAAGGCTTTAGCACAGTACGTCCTCCCCTATTCAACGGGGATGACTTCTTGTACTGGAAGAAAAGAATGGAGGTGTACCTAAAGATGGATTACGATCAATGGTTCAGCGTTATAAAGGCCTACTGAGCTCCAACCGACAACTCCGGAAATCCACTAGACACGGAACAGTGGACTCCAGACATGAGGAAAAAGGCGTCGACAGAAAACAAAGCAATCAATACGCTACACTGCGGCCTAACACGAGAAGAGCTGAACCGGGTCGGACCGCATCAGAATGCTAAAGAATTGTGGGACAAATTGATCGAGCTGCACGAAGGAACGAGCGACGCAAAGGTAACAAAAAGAGATTTACTTTTAAATAAAATATTTAATATAAAAATGCAGGAAGGGGAAACGGCAAGTCAACTGCACGCGAGAATCAAGGCATCCTCAACGGACTCCACGCGATAGGCCATCAGAGGGAAAACAGAGATTTAATAAGGTACGCACTAAATGCCTTTCCTCGTAATAGCTTGTGGGCATCAATCGTAGATGCCTACAAAATTTTGAAAAATCATCAGAGGGAAAACAGAGATTTAATAAGGTACGCACTAAATGCCTTTCCTCGTAATAGCTTGTGGGCATCAATCGTAGATGCCTACAAAATTTTGAAAAATCTATCTAAGTTAAAATTAGACAACCTTTTCTGTGAGTTAGAATTACATGAACAAACTAATGCTGGAGCCGAGAAAGGTATTACTTTATTTGCAGGATCATCCAAAGAAAAGAAGAGCAAGTCTGAATCTGAAGAGGATTCCGGTCAAGATTCAGAAGACGAAGAATATGTAACGACACGACCCTCTTGGCCCATTTGGCGGCCCATTTGGCGGCCCATTTGGCAACCCTCGGGTCGTCGACCGTCGGCCCTTATGTCGTCGGCCCATTTGGCGACCTCTCATGTCGTCGACCGACGACCCTTGCCGTGTCGTTACTCACTAGGACTTTCCACCCCTGGCAGTGGATTTTTGCCTCCCACAGGATTCGAACTCTAAACCTCCAGGCTTAAGTATTAGAGTTTATGAATCCTGGTTACCAAGTGAGATGACATGAGAGGTCGCCAAATGGGCCGACGACATAAGGGTCGACGGTCGACGACCAGAGGGTCGCCAAATGGGCCGCCAAATGGGCCAAGAGGGTCGTGTCGTTACAATAAAAAAATTGCATAAAAATAAAATTTGTTTAAGCTGGGTTTTGAACCCAAGACCCCGGACCCGAACCCGGACGCAGTCAACCAACTGCGCCAGCGGGTTTTGTTAATTAAGGAAAGAATAAATTGTATATAAGTGGTAGTTGGTTTAATGAAAACCTAGTTATAAGAAAAGGGGACTTATTTTTCCCGAGACCCGGATCTCTTCCTCTCCTCTCTCGCGACTGCGCGACTTCTTCTCGGCGAAACTGTGGCAGCAAGCAAGCACGTCACCGGCGGCCGGCGAGCACTTCTCACCGTGGGATCTTCACAGATTTGAGGTCTCCTCATTGAAGAGAGCTTGTGGGCACGAAGAGGAGCCGGATTGTTGAGTTCTCGGCAAGCCCTAGAAGTATTAGAAGCCACCTTCTTTGGCTGTAAGTCCTAGAACAAGAGGTAAGTTGCTTACTCACCTGCGGTAAGAGTAGCTATCGAGTTTTTGCTTTACTTGTTGTTTTCTGTGATGAATGATTTGCAATTCTTTGTTTGTTTTGGTTTAAGTTTATGTGACCAGTTCGATAAGGTGAGTATTCGGATTTATAAGTGGGGTTCTGTTCGCGATTTTCATGGCTCTCACATGGCTAGGAACGAATTTGGATTTGATTTCCTTTATGTTGTTGAGGCTGTGAGATTCCTGCATAATACCTGTTTGATCAAATGCCTGATCGAGAAGTTATTTGGAGGATTGAATGGTGTTTTGAGTTCAGTGGAGCTTTGAATTTTAAGGTTGATTTGCTTTATTGGAGTTCCGATGGAGTAAAAGAGTCCCTGAAATTATGGTTTACCAGGATAATATAGCGTCAGCTTAAACAAATTGAGAATCAACACCTAAATCAATTTAAGTTTTAAAGGCATTGGAGAACTAGCGGATTGTATGTCCTTGATTTCTATTAGATGCTGTTGGCAGTAGCATAAAAGTGTGTGAATACATCTATAATGATAGTTACAATGTAATTGATGATTGTATCTAATTATCTGATACTCAAAATATATTATTGTCAGGCCATTGCATGCTAAAGGGTCAATATCGTTAATAATCCCCTTCAAACTCATTGTTGGAGGGCATAGACTATCCGTGGGTGGATGTTGGACAATGGAGGTAGCTAGAGGTGTGCTGTGCTGGTAAATGTTAATGGGATAGCAATATGGTCGTTTGCTAGCAACAACATACTGTACAAACAAGGAGAGTTGTGATTGACAACTATGATGATTGCAAATTGTAGTGGTGTGCCAGTAAGAAATGCTTAATAAAGAAGGTCATGTTGACTAGTAGCACAATTAAATATCATGCTTCCCTTTATTGATAATTTTCTGATTGTTCAAGTTGATGCCAACTTCTACTAGATGCATTTATGCTGGAGTTGCTTTGGATTTGTTGTAGAAACGCACAGCTCTATTTAGAGCTTAGAACAGTCTGTAGTGGCAATGCAGATCTATTTCTTTTCAAGTCTTTATATGGGATTTAAACGGTAGCAGATTTCTAGTTTAGTTCTGGAAGTGTTTAGTTAGATAACAGTGGCTTAGTTGTTTCCATATAGAAGTCCAGTTGTCAAATCTGAATGCTACGGAAGTGAATCTCTAAATTATGTTTCAATCCTTGCTGTTGATCCATATATGATAGTATATGTTAAGCTTAGTATGCAGATTTTAGATAAGCTTAGTATGCAGATTTTAGATAAGCTTAATATGCAGATTTTAGTTAAGCTTAATATGCAGATTTCTGTTTAAACTTGTATGCAGATTTTTGTTTAAGCATTGCAGTGTTAGAATTTGTTTAAACATTTTAGTTTTGTAAGAAGCATTCTTTTATAAGAAAAGTATAAGAAAGATTAAGAAAAGAAACAAAAAGGCCAAGGTCTTACGTAGATCCCAAAGTCAAGACTTTAGGGATTATGGCACACAAGGTGCTTATTAAAATGCCAAGGCATTATATATTAGAAGTATTAAAAGATAACAAGTATCTTACTTTTATCAGTGGCACTGTACTGGACTCTCAGTTGTCCTTGGGCTGGGCTCCCATAGTCGTCCCTAGGTTCAGATAACCTAGTAGTAACGGCACGACCGACGGTCGACGACCCGAGGGTCGCCAAATGGACCGCCAAATGGGCCACCAAATGGGTCGGGTCGTTACAAAAGTAAAAGCACAGTTGTCGGGCCCAAGAGAAGTTGATTATTATTTTAAAGTAATAAAGTATAAGTTTTGAAACAAATGAAACAAGCTTCATTTATGTTTAGAATCAGTAAGTTTAGTTCTTTAGTCTACCATGTTTATCTAGTGGATGAGTAGTTTTCATGTTTACCTATTAGATGAGTAGCATGATTAGCTATTAGAATTACATGAGTAGATTCCTTAGCTTTTCTTTGCTATTAGTTTGACATGAGCAGTTATGTTTATGCTTTATTTCTTTTTAGAGCATATAGTTTCTAGTTCTTTTCGTATACATGCACATTCGTGATTTTGTGAGTTAGATAGCGCTTACTAAGCAAATTTTGCTTATAGATTGCACTTCCTCTTACTGCAGATACAGGAAAGGAAAAGATATAGAAAGGAAGGCGACAAGGAGGTGTTCAAAGGATGTGTGATGCCAGGACTATGGAAGCCTTGGGACTAGGAAAGAAGTTTTAATTTTAGTTTCCGCATTTTAGTTATTGTAAACATTTGAGTTGTATTTTAAGTTCATGTCATTTGATATTATTCCGTTTAGATTGCATGTAGGACGAGTTCAGTTTAGTAAGTAGATATTTGTGTGTTTGATACTTATTTAACTGCGTAGTTGATTGATATGTGTTCCAGCCGCTTGTGGCTGAGTATATATTGCATGTATTGTTGAATATGGTCACCGGTACAGGGGAGATTCTGTCGAAATTTTTCGGTAGGGTTTCCATGTGATTTTTAATCATACCGGTTAAGTAGAGTTAGTAGTTAAGTAACGGTCATCCTTAGAGAGTAGTAGTAGTAAGAAGGGTGGTCGTTACAGTTGGTATCATACCGGTTAAATAATGTCGCCAGAGTTTAAGTGCAAAAACCACAGCTGCCAGCTTAAGATCATGAGTAGGGTAGTTCTTCTCATAATCTTTGAGTTGTCTGGAAGCATAAGCTATGACTTTTCCTTCTTGCATGAGTACAACTTCTAAGCCCATCTTGGAAGCATCACTGTAGATGTCGAAACTCTTGTCGCTCTGTGCAACAGTCAGAATGGGAGCACTGATCAGTCTCTTCTTCAGCTCTTGTAAACTCTGCTCACATTTATCTGACCACTCGAATCTCTTGTTCTTTCTGGTCAGGGTTATTAGTTGAGAGGCTATCTTGGAAAAGTCCTCCACGAACTTCCTGTAGTACCCAGCTAAACCAAGGAAGCTTCTGATCTCCCTGGCGTTCTTGGGTCTACTCCAGTGGAGAGGCGCTCTGATACCAACTGTAACGACCACCCTTCTTACTACTACTACTCTCTAAGGATGACCGTTACTTAACTACTAACTCTACTTAACCGGTATGATTAAATATCACATGGAAACCCTACCAAAAAATTTCGGCAGAGTCTCCCCTGTACCGGTGACCAAATCTATAATACAAACATAGTATACGCAGCCACAGACGGCTGGAACATATTTTCCACAACCACGCAGTAATAAAAATCACAATAAAAACAAAGAAACTACTCTAGCAATAGCAATGACTACCGCACTTCACAAATAATAAAAGAGACTAGCTAGACATGCGGAAATAAACTCAACTACAATCCCAAATTTAATATAACATTAACAGAGAACTAAAAGAAAGTCTTGACAATTTTGCCAGCTACTTCTGGATCTCTCCACAGTCTAGTCACCACACACCTTCATCACCACCACCATCCTGTCGTCTCCCTTCATATCTTAGCTTTTCCTTTATCTGCAGTAGGAGGAAAGAAAATAGATCTATAAGCGAAACGCTTAGTAAGTACTAATCTATCTCACAAAAACTCGAAGTGCATAAAAAGAATGCAACAATACTAAAACTGGAATGCTAAAAGCAAAGCTGCATGTACTCATGGTATATAGAAATAAAACTGAATACTAAACATGCTCACTAACTGACAGGAAAGTAATGAAACTACTACTGTACGCTTAGAATTAAAGAACTAAACTTTTATTGATTCTAAGCATAAACTTGTTTCATTTTCTTATATCTCTATACTAGAAATTAATCTTTTAATTTCTCTTTCACTTTCTTCTTCTTGTTCTTCTTACTTTTCTTATACTAGAAATTAATCTTTTAATTTCTCTTTCACTTTCTTCTTCTTGTTCTTCTTTTCTTCTTTTCTTTGGGCCCAGGCTTAGTACCATCTTTGTTTTGCGCGCTCTCTAATAGTGACTAGGGTAGCGAGCCTCCAGCCCTATGAGGATAAAGACCTCGGTCTTACCAGGGCCAAGACCTCGGAATTGGTCTCCTGGATTTGTTTAACGACAACCTCGGAAGTCAGGTACTAGCCTCTTACTTTAATTTACTAGTTATCTCTTTTTAACTAGACTCTAGTCTTTTTCTTTTTACTCAGTTTTCTCATAATCGTTTATTTGAGTTTATTGGAATCCTTTAGATATACCTAACAAGTGTAGGATTACAATTAACTAAGCATGCTATATAAAAACAATACAAGGGAAACAAATCTAGACTCTCTCTAAGCATGTTATAAAACAAAGCAACAGAAAAGCAAATATGATCTTTCTAAACATGCTGTAAAACAAAGGAAAAGAAAGCACATCTGAACTTACTAATCATGCTCTAGAATAGAGCAAAAGAGAGCTAGTTTGAACTTTTAAAACATGCTGTGATAAGAGCAAAGAAAGCTAATCTAATCTTACTACTCATGCTATAAAATAGAGCAAAAAAAAGTAACTTTGGGCCTTCTAAACATGCTGTAAAATAGATAACAGAATGCTACTTTAAACTTTCTAAATATGCTATAAATAAAGCAAAAGAATACAACTTCAGGCTTCTTTAACGTGCTATAAAATAGGCAACAGAATGCTACTTCAAACTTTCTAAACATGCTATAAATAAAGCAAAAGAATACAACTTCAGGCTTCTTTAACGTGCTATAAAATAGGCAACAGAATGCCATTTGGCGACCCTCGGGTCGTCGACCGTCGGCCCTTATATTGTCGGCCCATTTGACGACCTCTCATGTCGTCGACCGACGACCCTTGGCCATGCCGTTACTCACTAGGACTTTCCACCCCTGGCAGTGGATTTTTGCCTCCCCCAGGATTCGAACTCTAAACCTCCAGGCTTGAGTATTAGAGTTTATGAATCCTGGTAACCAAGTCTGCTCTCATAACTAAGATCCTCTTGGATCTGCACTGACTGAGGCTGAATCACTTGGCTCGGGTTGTGGAGACACTTCTTTAGCATGGAGACATGAAATACATTATGTATTGCTGGCATGTCTTGCGGTAAGTTCAGCTTGTAAGCTACTCTCCCAATCCTCTCTATGATCAGGTAAGGTCCTACATAGCGAGGACTTAATTTGCCCTTCTTGCCAAATCTCATAACTCCCTTCATAGGAGCGACCTTGCGGAAGACTGACTCTCCTACTTGGAATTCCAATGGCCTACGGCGTGCGTCAGCATAACTCTTCTGTCTGCTCTGGGCAGTCTCAATTCTCTGTCTGATTTTCTAGATCGCCTGAGTGGTCTCGTCTATCAGCTCTGTCTGAATACCCAGCTCTACTTCCATTTCTTTTCTCTCTCCTGCTTCTTGCCAGCATATGGGTGATCTGCATTTCCTGCCATACAGTGCCTCATAAGATGTCATCTTGATGGTGGCCTGATAGCTATTGTTGTAGGCGAATTCAGCTAAACACAAATACTTGCACCAACTTCCCTTGAAATCCAGCGCACAAGCTCTGAGCATATCTTCTAAAATCTGATTCACTCGCTCTGTCTGTCCATCAGTCTGTGGATGGAAAGTTGTGCTGAACTTGAGTTTGGTGCCTAGTGCATTCTGAACGCACTCCCAAAAGTGTGAGGTGAAGCGCCCATCTCTATCAGAAACGATAAATTTAGGAACTCCATGAAGTCTGACTACCTCTTTAACATATAGCTGGGCCAACTGCTCTATAGAGTGGGACACCTTGATGGCTAGGAAGTGAGCAGACTTGGTCAATCGGTCTACTATTACCCATATCGCATCATATCCATTGGTGGTTCTTGGAAGACCTGTTATGAAGTCCATGGATATCTCTTCCCATTTCCATTCTGGTATTGGAAAAGGCTGAAGAACTCCTCCTGGTCTCTGGTGTTCTGCTTTGACTCTCTGGCATGTCAGGCAGGTACTGACATATTTAGCAACGTCTTTTGAGTCCTGACCACCAAAACCTCTTTTTCACATCTTGGTACATCTTGGTAGAACCAAGATGCATGGAGTTTGGTGTGCTATGAGCTTCTTCTAAAATCTTCTTTCTCAGTTCTTCATCATTGGGCACACAAATGCGACTCCCCTGATAAGGAATCCCGCTATCTGTTACTCGAAACTCTGATTTGTCTTCTTTCTGTATCCCTTGCTTGATCTTCTAAATGTCTGGATCTTCACTTTGCTTTCTCTGTATGTCCTCAAGCAAGGTAGACTCTAAGGTCAATGCGGAGAGCTGTCCATAAATAATTTCAAGTCCAAAATCTGACAACTCCTTTTGCAGTGGCAGGGCTAATGATGACAGAGACATCAGGGATGCACTGGACTTTCTGCTTAGTGCATATGCGACTTTGTTAGTTTTGCCTGGGTGGTAGAGGATTTCACAGTCGTAATCTTTGACCAACTCCAGCCACCTGCGCTGTCTCATGTTTAAGTCCTTCTGAGTGAAGAAGTACTTAAGACTCTGATGATCTGTGAAGATTCTACAATGAACTCCATACAAATAATGTCGCCAGAGTTTAAGTGCAAAAACAACAGCAGCCAGCTTAAGATCATGAGTAGGGTAGTTCTTCTCATAATCTTTGAGTTGTCTGGAAGCATAAGCTATGACTTTTCCTTCTTGCATGAATACAACTTCTAAGCCCATCTTGGAAGCATCACTGTAGATGTCGAAACTCTTGTCACTCTGTGGAACAGTCAGAATGGGAGCATGATCAGTCTCTTCTTCAGCTCTTGGAAATTCTGCTCACATTTATCTGACCACTCGAATCTCTTGTTCTTTCTGGTGAGGGTTATTAGTGAAGAGGTTATCTTGGAAAAGTCCTCCATGAACTTCCTGCAGTACCCAGCTAAACCAAGGAAGCTTCTGATCTCCCTGGCGTTCTTGGGTCTACTCTAGTTGTTGACCGCTTCTACTTTGGTTGATATCACAACCCGACTCTCTTAGCCCATTTGGCGGCCCATTTGGCGATCGATTTGGCGACCCTCGGGTCGTCGACCGTCGGCCCTTATGTCGTCGGCCCATTTGGCGACCTCTCATGTCATCGACCGACGACCCTTGGCCGTGCCGTTACTCACTAGGACTTTCCACCCCTGGTTTCCTCAGGATTCGAACTCTAAACCTCCGGGCTTAAGTATTAGAGTTTATGATCTCGTAACCAAGTGAGATGATCTCACTTGGTTATCGTGATTCATAAACTCTAATACTTAAGCCCGGAGGTTTAGAGTTCGAATCCTAGGGAGGCAAAAACAGGCAGGTGGAAAGTCCCAGTGAGATTTGGCGACCTCTCATATCGTCGATCGACGACCCTTGGCCGTGCCGTTACTTTGCCTCCCCCAGGATTCGAACTCTAAACCTCCAGGCTTAAGTATTAGAGTTTATGAATCCTGGTAACCAAGTGAGATCATCTCACTTGGTTACCAGGATTCATAAACTCTAATACTTAAGCCTGGAGGTTTAGAGTTCGAATCCTGGGGGAGGCAAAAATCCACTGCCAGGGGTGGAAAGTCCTAGTGAGTAACGGCACGGCCAAGGGTCGTCGGTCGACGACATGAGAGGTCGCCAAATGGGCCGACGACATAAGGGCCGACGGTCGACGATCCGAGGGTCGCCAAATGGGCCAAGAGGGCCGGGTCGTTGCAATAAACTTGGTTACCAGGATTCATAAACTCTAATACTTAAGCCTGGAGGTTTAGAGTTCGAATCCTGGGGGAGGCAAAAATCCACTGTCAGGGGTGGAAAGTCCTAGTGAGTAACGACACGGCCAAGGGTCGTCGGTCGACGACATGAGAGGTCGCCAAATGGGCCGACGACATAAGGGCCGACGGTCGACGACCCGAGGGTCGCCAAATGGGCCGCCAAATGGGCCAAGAGGGTCGGGTCGTTACAATAAAAAGGCGCCTTTTTATTGTAACGACCCGGCCCTCTTGGCCCATTTGGCGGCCCATTTGGCGACCTCTCATGTCGTCGACCGTCGGCCCTTCCAGTGGATTTTTGCCTCCCCCAGGATTCGAACTCTAAACCTCCAGGCTTAAGTATTAGAGTTTATGAATCCTGGTAACCAAGTGAGATCATCTCACTTGGTTACCAGGATTCATAAACTCTAATACTTAAGCCTGGAGGTTTAGAGTTCGAATCCTGGGGGAGGCAAAAAATCCACTGCCAGGGGTGGAAAGTCCTAGTGAGTAACGACACGGCCAATGGTCGTCGGTCGACGACATGAGAGGTCGCTAAATGGGCCGACGACATAAGGGCCGACGGTCGACGACCTGAGGGTCGCCAAATGGGCCGCCAAATGGGCCAAGAGGGTCGGATCGTTACTGAATACCTTGTGAACTTGGTAAGAAAAATGTTCACCAGGAGAAAAAAGAGCTTCAGCAAAAAGGACCTTCAAAAGATCAGTCCTCCCACGGAACCAAAGAATGTGACTTGCTTCGGATGCAACAAAAAGGGGCACTACAAGAGCGAATGTCCAAGACTGAAGTTCGACAAACCAAAACTGACCAAAATGAAGGCCCTCAAAGCAACGTGGGATGACTTCTCGAACGAATCGGAGGTAGAAGAGCAGAAACACCAGAGCCACCTCGCGCTGATGGCCTGCGAAGCTGAAACGGAAGACGAATCGGGAGATGAATCAGAAGACAGGTCCGAACCCGAATCAAGCCACGAGTCCGTACTCGTTTCCGAAGGCCCGGATGAGGTATATTTTAATTTAAACAAAATTTTTTTTTAAATTATTTCCTGCTTAAATAGTAAGTTAATTAAAATAGAAAATGAAAACAAATCACTCCTTGAGGAAAATCAAGACCTCAAGGAACAAATAAAAAATTCAAATCCAACTCAAGATCTAATACTTGAAGAGAATTCATCATTAAAATCAGAAATTAATAACTTAAAAGAAATACTAGAAAAATTCACTACAAGATCAAAAAATCTAGACCTAATCCTGAACAATCAAAATCGGACTTGGATACAAGTCGAACTCAAATAAAACCTTTAAATCATTAATAACCCAATACAAATAAACTAATCAAGCTTGGGTTCTGAAAGTGTGTTTGACCACGCAAGTAGGAATTAATCAATATTACATACCTAAAGAAAAAATATATTATATAAACTCGAATAAACCAAATCAAAAACCAAAATACAAATCAAAGAAATCAAAATTTAAACATATTAAAACTCAACAAAATATAAATTATCACCAAGTTAATTATAACTATAAAAGAAATCGACACAAACCTAAAACGAAAATTTAAATTAAAGGCCAATAATTCAGGGGAGGCTCCAGAATAGCTGGCACCTCCAAAACTAACTTACCCGACAGGGTAACCTAAACAAACTAACCCGACAGGGTGATTAGGATTAGTTAAAAAGAGACCAAGTTTAACTTGAATCATGGTACTGGTGAAGTTTTTGGATGATAGTACATTAGGAAAACTTGGGCATCGCATGTCTAGAAAGATATGGTTTCGATCTGGTGCATTTGGCCAAGTGGAACTGACCGAAGCTACCCCTAAATGGATCCTAACTAGTTAGACCAAGATTTAGTACTAAGCTCCGTGGATAGGACTATTCGGAAAATCTCGAAAGGTTGGTTACTTCTAATGACGTCCAAGTGACTCACCAAGCTTAGAAGTTTATCCGAAGAATGCTTATTTGTTGAGACCAAAGCTAAACCTGAATCTAACACAAGTTAAACCAAACTCCATAATTAAAATCTAATTCATCTCACAAAATTATAGGATTCCCTGATTGAAAACTTAAATCGGGTGAGATGACTAAGGATCAAAATTAAATTTCGAATTAAATTAATTAAATTTAAATTTAAATTTTCAAATTAAATTAAAATTAATTAAAATTAAATTTCGAATTTTAAATTAAAATTAAATTTCAAATTTCAAATGAATTAAAATTAAAATTTGAATTTCAAATTAAAGTTAAATTTCGAATTTCAAATTAAATTAAAATTAATTAAAATTAAATTTCAAATTTAAATTAAATTTCAAATTAAAACTAAATTTTTTTAAATTTAAATTAACTTTAAAAATTATTTTAAAAATTAGTTTAACTTTAAAATTATTTTAAAAATTAAATTAACTTTAAAATTATTTTAACTTTAAAAATTATTTTTAAAATTAAATTAACTTTAAAAATTATTTTAACTTTAAAATTTTTTTAAAAAAAATTAAATTAACTTTAAAACTATTTTAAAAATTATTAAATTAACTTTAAAAATTATTTTAAAATTAAATTAACTTTAAAAACTATTTTAAAAATTATTAAATTAACTTTAAAAATTAGTTTAAAATTAAATTAACTTTAAAAACTATTTTAAAAATTATTAAATTAACTTTAAAAATTAGTTTAAAATTAAATTAACTTTAAAAACTATTTTAAAAATTATTAAATTAACTTTAAAAATAAAAGACTAACCTTAATTCCTACTCATTGTAGGAAATCAAGTGGATTTTGGACAGTGGTTGCTCCAAACACATGACTGGAGATCACACCAAGTTCACTCAACTCACTTACAAAAGTTTAGGAACAGTTGCCTTTGGAAACAACGATAAACTCAAGATAATCGGAATAGGTAATATTGAATTAAAAATAGATTTCATAATTACAAATGTTCTACTTGTCGAGAATTTTAAATACAATAACTTTAAAATATTCTAAAAAATTAAATTAACTTTAAAAATTATTTAGTTTTTAAAATTATCTTAAAATTAATTTAACTTTAAAAAAATATTTTAAAAATTAAATTAACTTTAAAATTATTTTAAAAATTAAATTAACTTTAAAAATTATTTTAAAAATTAAAATTAACTTTAAAAAAAAAAAAGGTCAAAAACCAGGGGCAGGCGCCCCTGGTATTCCCTTCCGGGGCGCCCGGGAGGGGATCCAGGCGCCCCGCCCAAAATCAACCCCGGGCGCCCGGAAAGGCTCCGGGCGCCCGGAGCTTCCTATAAATAGGGGGCAGCAGGCGCCCCCAACACTTGTCCCAAACCTTTCACTCTTACCAAGGTTCTATCCGAACCTTAGTGTGAGAGTGCTCTAAAATTAAATTTTCTTGCGGTAAAGACGCTGCTGCGACTCAACCGAAGTCATCAGTTCTATTTTTTACGATGGCTCCTCGGTAAATCCTTTTTCCTTGTGTAAAAATTCTTTAAATTTGTCTTGATATTTTCACTTAGAATATCTCTTTTATATACAGTAGGAAACGAACAAATACTGGTGCTGGGTCCTCTAATGCTAGTACTGACCCTAGGTTTCCCACAGATGAACTTAGAATCAAGTTTGAGTCAACTATTTATATGGCCATTAGGACTAAATGTATAGATAGATCGTTCTTTCTAGTTTCTTGTGCTCCCGTTATGGAGGTTATAAACCACTATAACTTACGGAACCTTGTTGAATGTACTAGTCCAGTAAACATAAGTCTGTGTGCTGAAAACTTAGTTAACTTGACAACAGTATGTTTCTAGTCCAGTATTTTTCAAAACTTAGTTTTTTTAAGAAGAAAAGGTAAAACTATCTTTTAAACTTCCCTTGGTTAACTTGACATTTTTTTTACCTTATCTGTATCTATGATTACTTAACATTAGTTCTTTTGATGAATGACAAAGGGGGAGGGTTAGGTGGTTAAGTTAGCTAAACCAAACTGAAAATACAAACTAACTTAAAAACCACATAAATGTATGTTATTTCTTGCATAAGTTTTCACTAACTTAACCAGGTTGTCATTCCATCAAAAAGGGGAAGATTATTGGTGCGGTTAACACTAACGATTTAACCTAGGTTTTGATGAATGACAAATCAGGTTAAGTTAGTTTGTTGTTGTCTGACACTTTGATCAAGTGTGCAGGAGAAGTCCAGACAGGTCGACGGGCTGACCGGATGTCTGGCACGAAGCCCATCTAGGTCGACGGGCTGACCGGATAGCTGGCACGAAGTCCAAGCGGGTCGACGGGCTGACCGGACGCTTAGGCAAGAAGTCCAGCTAGGTCGACGAACTGACCGGATAGCTGGCACGAAGTCTAGATTGGTCGACGGGCTGACCGGACGTCTGGCAGGTAAGTGAGGTAAGTCACTGGAGGGGAGTGACTGCGAGGACGCATTCTCGGGAAGGGAACATTAGGCGTCGATCCGGCTTAACAATCTGTTTTACATGATATATATTTGCCTCGGACTAATTCTATTTTGCAGGAGAAGGAGTTTCTGGAAATAGGAGGTCCGGGCGCCCGGAAGGGATCCGGGCACTCGGAGGTCCGGGCGCCCGGAGGTCCGGGTGCCCGGAGGTGAATTTTATCCAAGCCGAGTCGTTGACACGTGGAGTTCGCTGATTAGACCTGCCACGTCGTACCAGGCCGCCCAGAAGGGATCCAGGCGCCCGGAGCAGCATATAAAAGAAGCCCCAAGGGTGGAGCTTCAGAATCAACTAAGAACTCTTCGACTGCTTGCTCTGCTGCTCTGCGCTCCAACGACTCTAATGAAGCTCCGACAACGCGATCTTTTCTTTGTAGCTTTCCCTCTGTCGGTATAGCTTTGTTTTTTCTGTTTATTAGCATTCCTGTACTTTAAATTGTAATAATTTTCGAACTGCTAGTGATTGCCCAACGAAAGTACTCATGGAGTACGGGCCTTCGAGTAGGAACAATGTAAAAAACACCGTGTTCATTTATCTAAGTTTTTTTTATTATTCCGCTGTGCTTAACTCTTTTTAACGCTATCTTTTCGAATCGATATTCACCCCCCCCCCCTCTATCGACGTTTCACGATCCAACAAAAACTCCTTACCGTATGGCACCAAAAGAGTTGAACGAACTGGCGATTCAACTCCAGGAGCTTTTAGACAGGGGATTTATACGCCCTAGTGCTTCACCATGGGGTTCTCCGGTATTATTTGTCAAGAAGAAGGATGGTACACTGAGGTTGTGCATTGACTACAGACAGCTGAATGCAGTGACCGTCAGAAATAAGTACCCCTTACTGCATATCGAGGATTTGTTTGATCAGCTCAGAGGTACATCAGTGTATTCTAAGATTGATCTGCGATCCGTATATCATCAGCTGAGAGTCGGAGAATCTGATATTCAGAAGACAGCATTCCATACCAGATATGACCATTATGAGTTTTTGGTAATGTCATTTGGGCTTACCAATGCGCCAGCGGTGTTTATGGATTTGATGAACCGTGTCTTCTTGGAGTACTTTGATCAGTTTGTTATCATTTTCATCGATGACATATTGGTTTACTCGCGTTCCGAGGAGGAACATGCACAACATCTTCGCACAGTCTTGGAGACTCTTCAACGATATCAGCTGTACAAGAAGTTCAGCAAGTCTGCTTTCTGGTTATCCTCAGTCGATTTTCTGGGACATGTGGTCTCGAGTAGAGGTATTTCAGTAGATCCTCAGAAGATCGAGGCTGTCACCAGTTGGGAGTAGCCGAAATTAGTTCAGGAGATCCGCAGTTTTCTGGGACTAGCAGGATATTACAGACAGTTCGTCGAGGGTTTTCTCCTTGATTGTTATGCCACTTACACGCCTGACCAGGAAAGGCGTGAAGTTCACTTGGACCGAGGATTGCGAGACCAGCTTCCAAGAGCTGAAGCGGAGACTAGTGTCGGCTCCGATTTTGGTTTTACCTTCTGGAGAGGATGGATTCATGCTCTATACTGACGCATCTCTATAGGGTTTGGGCGCTATTCTGATGCAGCACGGCAGGGTAGTCTTCTATGCTTCTCGACAGTTAAAGGAGCATGAGAAGAACTACCCAGTACATGATCTGGAGCTAGCCACCATCATCTTTGCTTTGAAGATTTGGCGACATCATCTGTACGGTATTACATTTGAGATTCTCATTGATCATAAGAGTCTCAAATACATTTTCACCCAGAAGGAACTCAATCTCTGAAAGAGGAGATCGATGGAGTTCCTGAAGGATTATGATTGTACCATTAGCTATCACCCGGGGAAAGCTAATGTGGTTGCCGATGCACTCAATAGGAAGTCCAGAGGGACTTTGGCTTGCCACCGAGTTTCAGTCATAGATTTGGTTCAGGGTTTTTCCGAGTTGGGCCTTCAGGAGCAGGGACAGACAGAGCAAGGTATTCTGGTTACCATGGTTGCTCAGTTGTCGATTAGGATAAGGATTTGAGAGGCCCAGACCGGTGATCAGCATTTGCAGTTTATTAGCAGCCAGATAGCTTCCGGGCAGCAGACCGAGTTCACACAGGATGAGGAGGGTATTATATACTTCCGAGGCAGATTATGCGTACCTCAGTCTCACTCGGTCTTGCAGGAACTACTTCAGGAGGCTCATCGCTCTCGATTTGTTATCCATCCAGGTGGGACCCGCATGTATCAAGATTTGAGGTGTTCCTATTGGTGGAACAGTATGAAGAAAGATATCGTGGAATTTGTAGCTAGATGTCTTGTCTGTCAGCAGGTGAAGGCTGAGCACCATAGACCTACCGGATTACTTCAGCGGATTCCTATTCCTGAGTGGAAATGGGAACATATTACCATGGACTTTGTGGTGGGTTTGCCTAGGATACAACGAGGTCATGACGCAATTTGGGTAATCATTGATAGATTAACCAAATCGGCGCACTTCTTAGCGATCCAGAAGACTGATTCCCTGGATCAATTGGCAGATCTGTATTGCCGGGAGATCATCAGATTACATGGTGTCCCTTTGACTATTATTTTGGATAGAGACCCTCGGTTCACGTCTCGATTCTGGCAGAGTCTGCAGCAGGCCTTGGGTACTCAGCTCTGTTTCAGTACAGCTTTCCATCCGCAGACAGATGGACAGTCAGAGCAAACCATTCAAACTCTAGAGGACTTGCTGAGGTCATGTGTATTGGATTTTAGAGGCAGTTGGGAGGACCATTTGCCATTGGTAGAGTTCACCTACAACAACAGCTTTCATTCGGCTATCCAGATGGCATCGTTTGAAGCGTTGTATGGTAGGCCTTGTCGGACACCTACCCTTTGGGTGAGGTTGGGGAGGCCCAGCTGTTGGGACCTCATAGAGTTCAGCAGGAGGCAGAGTTGGTCCATATTATCAGACGGAGGATGTCAGAGGCACATGACCGCAAGAAGATTTATGCAGATCGGAGACGGAGACCCCTGGAGTTCTCTATTGGTGATCATGTATTTCTGCGAGATTCATCCACGAAAGGGGTGAAGAGATTTAGCCTCAGAGGTAAGCTAGCTCCGCGGTATATTGGTCCTTTCCAGATCCTGGAGAGGATTGGAGCAGTAGCTTATCGTCTGGCACTACCACCGTCCCTGGCAGGCGTTCACGACGTATTCCACGTATCTATGCGGAGGAGATACGTACCCGACCCGACACACGTGCTGATAGATATCTCAGTTCCCGTTCAGCCTGACGTCACTTATGAGGAGGTTTCGGTACGGATTCTGGACCGGAAAGAGCGTCAGTTGCGGAACAAGACTATCAGGCTGGTTAAAGTCGGATGACAGCATCATTCGGACGAGGAGGCTACCTGGGAGCTCGAGGATACTATCCGAGCTTGATATCCTCATCTTTTCACTTAAGGTATGTGATTTAAATTACCGTTCAGCATTTATACTCTTTACCTGTTGTTAGTATTTGCTGATGGTAGATAACAAAATTTGGGGAACAAATTTTTATTAGTGAGGGAGAATGTAAAATACCGAAAAATGATGAATAATGATAAGGAAATTTTTTCAAAATTTTACATGTAATCTTTATTTTTAATTATTCGTGCTTTTAACGCGGTAAGGAGCTTCTCCACTTCCAAGATAAGAGACTTTTATTGAACTCAATTCTTGCTTGGATTAGCAACCAAATTAAGTAAATTCATTGTATCCCTTACTTTCTTTTCATGCTTTTTACCATGATGATGGTAAAATTGTTTATAAATAGTGATTTTGAGATCCCTAAGCATACACATCTTCAGGAATTATTTTACCATCTATAATGAGGTTTGGGGTAATTAAAAAATTCTCAAAGATCATGAAGAATATTAGAGTTTTATTCAAGTCTCGTTGGAATACCAATGGCTGAAAGTATTATTTAATCCTTTTTTACATTCAGTTATTCGTCATATTTAGTGAGCTTAGATAAACATGATCTTAAGCATGATATTATTTATCATGTTTATTAAATTTAGGTAAAACAAAATACTTAACTTTTTCTTACATGAAAATGTTGAATGATCTAGAAGTTATAATCGCAAAAAATGAATATTCTGATCAATTTAGCAGACATCAACCTGCGAAACCGCTACCAATTTCAAATCCCTTAGTTGCCCGGAGAGATAACATAACATTTGCAACATCAGCTTCTAATTTATCAAAAACTGGACACCCAAGCCCCTAAGAGACAATGGAAGAAATGCAATTTAGAATGTTTTCAGCAAAATGAATTTGTATTTTCAATTAATCCACCCAATCCAAACGGTTATAAACCATTTCAGAGAATACTCTATGTATAATAGCAAAGAACCTAAATTAAGTGAAACAATTACTCTTGGAACATTTCGAAGAATGCAAGTCATTGCGCCTCCAACAGTCTCCCTTAACTCGCACATTGTCCATGGCCTCAATCATCTTTTGAGCATACTCTTGATCCGGACATCTAATTTTAATGTTACTCTCAGTCTGTTAAGTTTTTTTTTTTAGCAAAATATGACCAATTTTCCATAACATGATAACAAAATTGGAATACTGATTAGAAGAATTGAGAGCAATCACGAACTTGATGTAGGGCCACTGTCTCATTATCAACAACACCTTCAGGAAGCACAACTTTGTGAACTTGAGAAAAGTATGTTAAATCTTGCCAGGAATAAAAGACTTGGTGTTAAGCCAATATGCAAGCACTGCAACAAACTTGATGATGGCAGTTAACTTTAATCAACTAAATGTTAAATGATGAAAAATCAGTTTCTGTAGATGGGACATTCTATCAGCCATACGGTAATATTGGAACTATGTGATAGATAACAAAGATTCTTAAAAAGAGAAATATGAAAATCTCTGTGTATTCCGAGGTAAGAAAAACTAAAAAAAATGGTAAAACATTGGAACACAGAAACCATGAAGTAGTCAAATCTAAGCTAATCAACAGTTATGAATGAACATGTTAGTCACAACGTGCATCCCCAGTTCAATATCAAGTTCAATAAGCATGGCATTAGAGGACTCCAAGTGTAGTGTCCTGTTTTTTGGTAACAAGGATAATACATGTAGCGACAGTTATCCAATGGAGATGCAGAACGCCATTTGATTGTTTATGTCAAAACACGATCAAAGTAAAACAATGAAGAAGCCCACCTCGCATACATCTTAAAAATCTTTTTTGCAATAACTCCTGCAGCAAATCTGCCAAGAGTTCCTATTGCTGATGATCTACCAGCTCCCTATAGTTCCACAAGGGTGCAATTGGCCGTGCATGCTCTCATGTTAAAAAAATATCTCCCACCCCTAATTAATTTAACGGTCAGTTATTAGCTGATTCTGTGATTTATTTCCCTTTACATAACCTAAGGATGAGTTATGAGGGACACCTGAGGTGAGTGTAAACATCTTTTGCTACAACAGAAGTGTGCAATTGGCGGTCGACTATAAGTTGACCACCCCTAGCCACTTGACGATCAACACATAATTTATATCCTTTCATATAACCTGGGGACGAGTTGCTAGGGGCATCTAAAGTGAGTGTAATTTTCCCAGAAGGGCACAATTGATCCAACTTGCATGGGTATTTTTTCTAATAGGTCTTGAGGTCAATTTCTAACGGGTGCAAAATATATGGTTGGGTGTCTGACATCCTCATTCAAAGGATCGCTGCACTAGGGCAAAATACCCCCCGTGATTTACTTACATCTATTTTGTCATGCGACCACCGATACTAAGCCTCTTAGATTGAGCAATATCATATTTTGCTCTAACATAAAAGCAAAAAATATCGCCTCCATAGGCATAATTGAATTGGTACTTGAGTGGTAGATTATCATATGAGAACAGGGATTGAATCCTTAAGGGAAAAATACCTTAAGGAAGAAAATCCCTCCCACCTAGAGAGCTCATTCGATCATCATGATTTACTCCCTTCATCCCACTGTGGGACCGACGATAAGGGCACATATGGTTGGACTTTATCTCCATGATTGTGATGTGAGAAATATTAACAAACATCATTTTAGGATAAGAACTAGAAGGGACTATCAGGAAACTGGTATTGCTCTCAAAGCATATTTAAAGTTATTGTATCTGCATGAGAAGGCCTATACACTATTGACATTTCACTATAGTCCTGCAAAAGACCATGTATCAACATGTCGGGAACATCAGAAAATGGACATTCGTTATCAGTTATTTCAAAGTACATTATAAGTAGAAATTGATGTCAAGAGAAAAAATATATATATATACTTAGATAGTTAGTTAGTTAGTTACAAGGAAAATTTAAACCTTAAAATGAAAAGGTAAAAGACTAAATTTCCCTAAAAATTATAAATAAATAATTTTAATAAATTTATATAATCTAACATCCCCCTCAAACTCACGATACTACTGCCAGAAACATTGAGAGTTTATCAAATAAAAAATGAAAGCACGAAGCAAAATGAGTTTTGGTAAACATATCAGCTATTTACAGTGAGAAAAGAACAAAAGGTAGTGTGATAGTGTCAAGTTGTAGATGTTGACGAGTGAAATGATAATCTATTTCAATATTCTTCGTTCTCTCATGAAAAACTATATTGCGTGCAATCTAAATGATACTCTAATTATCACAATGAAGAGCAATAAATTTCTGAAGAAATATTCCTATATTTACAAGCAACCAACATAACCAAATAATCTCACAAGTGGTGGTAGCCATGGCACGATACTTAGATTCTGTGGAGGATCTAAAAATAACATCTTGCTTTTTACTCTTCCACAAGATAAGAGAATCTCCAAAACAAAATATATAGATTCTGGTAGTCGACTTACAATCCATAAGGTTGCTCGCCCAATCAGCATTAGAGTATGCACAGAGTTCTAACGAGGAAGTAGAAGGGAATAAGAGATTCTGAAACTGAGTTCCCCAAAGATACCGAAGAATGCAAAGAACAATAACCCAATGAACTATGATCGGTGCAGTGGCAAACTGATTAACCACATGTACAGCATATACAATTTCAAGATGAGTCACAATAAGATAAATCAAGCTTCCGACAACTGTACAGTAACAGTTAGGATCTGGCAAAGGAGAACCATTTGATGGAGAATACCTAGCATTAGTCTCAAGGGGAGTAACAACTACCTTATTATCAGTGAGGCATGCACGCTCAAATAGGTCAGCTATGTACTTTGACTGAGATAAGAGATAACCTTTAGGTGAACAGGCAATCTCGATCCCTAGAAAATAGCATAGTAAACTTAAGTCTTTCATAGTGAAACAACGAGCTAATTTAAACTTTAAAGACTCAATTCCATCAAAATCATCACTAGTAATTATCATGTCATCCACATATAAAAACAAAAGTATATGACCTGCACACATACATTTGACAAATAAAGTTGTATCATGATTATTGGGATGAAAGCCAAGTGAGGTAATCACTATGGAGAACTTTGCAAACCAATCACCAGGAGCTTGTTTAAGTCCATAGAGAACTTTCTAAAGCTTTCAAACTTCACTAGATCGGTGAGCAACTCTAGGAGGAGGCACCATATACACTTCTTCTTGAAGATCACCATTCAAGAAAGTATTCTTGACATCCATCTGATATATTTTCTACTGACAAACAGAGGCAATGATAATTAGTAGATGAACAGTGGCCATTTTAGCAACAGGGGCAAAAGTCTCCTCATAATCTATGTCATACTCCTGAGAGTAACCTTTAGCAACAAAATGAGCTTGTACCGTTCGACTGAACTATCAGATTTAGTTTTGATATTATAGACCCAACAAAAACTAATAGCGCATTTCCATGGTGGCAAAGGTACCAAATCCCAAGTATGAGTATGATTCAGAGCATTTAATTCCTCGTGCATAGCATTCTACCAAAGAGGGTTACCAATAGCTTTTCTATAGGATAAAGGCTCAGAAAGATAATGAAAAGAGGCAACAAAAGAAGCAAAAGAAGTAGAATAATAAGAATAAGCAAAATCAAGTAGTTTAGTAGACTTACAAGGATGTGTAGATTGATGAATAGAATTGTCCGCAATCTCATGAGGTGATGGAATAATAACAGGAGGGAGAGGTGGAGGAGATGTCTCGAGAATACTAGATTTAGTGAAGCTGTCATGTGGAAGAGTAGCCATGGTGGAGGCTTCGTCGATGTCGGTATTGAAGGGATCAATGTGAATAAGATCTGCATGAGTCATGTCATGTGGTAGAAGAGATATGGAGAAGAAAAGAATATGCTCAAGAAACATAACATAATGAGAGACATATAATTTTTTACTAACTAGATGAAAATAACGATATCCCTTTTGACCAACACCATAACCAAGGAAGACACACAAAGCATACTTAAAGGACAACTTATCATGCTCAACGTGTGGTCGAGAACAAAA
The DNA here is from genome assembly GCF_018446385.1 of Zingiber officinale. Classification (NCBI taxonomy): domain Eukaryota; kingdom Viridiplantae; phylum Streptophyta; class Magnoliopsida; order Zingiberales; family Zingiberaceae; genus Zingiber; species Zingiber officinale. The sequence goes on from NC_055987.1 coordinate 40,342,531, forward strand.
CAGGTATAACCAAAAACACATAAAGAGGAATAATCAGGAGCATGACCATACAGTTTTTGAAAAGAAGATACATTTGAATTATGAGAAGTTGGAATTCTATTAATTACATGAGTAGTAGTAAGAACTGCTTCTCCCTAAAAAATACTAGGAACATCTGCAGACAATAAGAATGAACGAACTGCCTCAACAAGATGTCTTTGCTTTCTCTTTGTATCCCTATTCTGTTCTGGTGTTTCTCGAAATGAGGTTTGATGTATACTACCTTCTGATGAAATTAAATGAGAAAAAAAATATTGAAAGTGTACTCGCCACCCCCCCCCCCCTCCCCAAATTATAATGAAACACTTGATAACCACTGAATGTTGAGTTTTGACAAGAGCATTAAAGATCGTAAGATAATTAGATTTGTGTTTCATAAGATAAACATAGGTACAATGAGTGCAATCATCAATAAAAGAAATATAATATCTTGATCCCCCTTTAATAGTAACAAGAGAAGGCCCCCCATACATTAGCATGAGCAAGATCAAAAGGATTAGGAGAAAAAGATGAACTTTTATCGAAAGGTAACGCAAAAAAATTTTCCACTTTACAACCACTACAATAAAAAATATCATAACTTTTTAAAGTTCCTAATACTCCAAATGAAGCTAAGAATTGTAAACAAGACTTTGAAACATGACCTAGATGAGTATACCACAAATAAAAATCAGAAGAAGAATGACTCAATCAAAAAGATGACAAATTGACACTAGAAGCTGCAACATCTAGTACTTGAAGCTTATGCAAGACATAGAGTCCCTCTTGCCTACGGCCTATCCCAATCATCTTATGAGATCCGGGGTCCTGCACATAACAATTAGATGAAGAATAATATATTGAATATCCAGACTCAAACAAATGTCTAACAAAAATAAGATTAAATGTAAGACTAGGAATATAATAAACATCAGGAAGAGACAAGCAAGTTGTAACAACAGAACCAATACACAATAATGGTATCGGATTACCATCAGCAGTCATAATTGATAAACACGAATTAGAAGATATGGAGATAAAAGATGATAAGTTAGGTGACATATGATGAGATACTCCAGAATCTAAGATCCATAAAGAGGAAGATATACCTAATGTATCAGAGGATGACAAACCTATATAAGAAGGTGTAGACATGGCAGAGGGATATGAAGTAAGGAACTGTTGAAACTGCTTAAGAATATACAGATCTAAAGAGGGGACAACCACTGCATTACTAGATTGAGATAGTCCATTTGGAAACTATTTTGGTTAATTACCAGATTTCCATGAAGCATTCTAATGTAGCAATGGTGTCTGTTGAGGTCGTTATTGCTGATATTGCTATTGCGGTGGTCATTTTTGTTGTTGCAGTAGTTTACCTTTGTTGAACAATAATGGATACTGAGACTTTTAGTGTCCTTTTTCTTTACAATAAGCACACTCATCACTAGAAACCTTCAAAGTCAACCTACTTTGATTATGCGACATAGACCATTATGGTGTTGCAAAAATAAATGGCGTAGATGGTGCAATGGTCCTCTTATCAACCTGAGACTTAAGACGAATCTCCTCATCTAGAAATTCATGTACTACTAAATCAACGAAAGGGAGAGGACTATGATGTAAAATTATTCCACGCAATCCTTCAAAGTCATCACAAAGAGTCATCAAGAATTGGACCAGACATTGTTCTTCTCTACAAGTGACTTAAGTTGGGAATGCTCACAATTTTGAGGATTCTGTGATTTCTAACTAGTCCATAGTTCTAACATGGTAAAATAAAAATCTTGGATGCTCATATCTTGCTGCCGAAGTGTGTGGATATATGCTTCTAATTGATATTATTTGGCAAAGTTAGACTGCGTGTATAATCTTACCAGATGATCCCAAACCTCTTTGGTTGTCTAGGACTTGGCCAACTAAGCACCAATGGAGTGTGAAATAGAATTATTGATCTACATAATAATCTTTACATTATTAGTCTCTCAAACATTCAATGACTTTGCATAATCATCAATATTGATGTCTGTAGGTTGAACTTGCACACCTAAAACATTTCCCCACGCAGATTTTCTCGGCAAGAAATTTTTTATAATATATTTCTAATATGAATAATTTTTCCATCCAGTCAGACACTAATCAATTGAAGCGAATCATATGTGTGACCTCTCACGATGATAGAATGAATTGTGCTTACGAATAATCAAACAACAAACAAAACCAAGTTGGTGCGAAAACAAAAGAAACCTAATCAAAACTGTAAGGTTGCGCCAAAAAAAAATTTTGGGGCTTCGCCCCCCAAAAAATTATGGATCTAATTAATAATTCTTTAATCAAATTATTAAAAAAATATAAAGATAAAGACTCTAATGCCATGTAGAAATTGATGCTAAGGAAAAAAAGTAGTCATTTTGATTTGATGAATCCAAAAATGATTTAGAAATAAAGAGTACAAAGTCTTATATAGTTTGTTACAGGAAAAACCTAAATCCTAAATTGAAAAGATAAAAGATTAAATTTTCGTAAAAGCTATAAATAAATAATTCTAATAAATTTATATAATCTAACACAAGAAATTACTATATAGTGAAAATTTTGGCAGTTCCGTAGTTTAATTGTTCATAGAGAATACATGGGACTCACATGTCCTCTTTGATCTGTATAATGTACAAATACATAGATTGAAACCCCAGTGGTCATTCCTATATAGAAAATTTGAATCAACAAAGGTGACTATTTAGAAGGATATGTATGCTATATGCAGGGTCATGCCTATTAGGAGGCAATAGAGTCATTTGACTCGAGCCAATTTTCTTAGGGGCCCATAATTTTGCAAAAAAAAACCTATTACACTGTAAATTGGCTCAAATATAATCCCTCACACTCTAATCATTCTCACAAACTGATCAAAGAACTCTTTTTCTCCTTTCCCCTTTTCAGTTCTTAAAAAGCAATGAAAGATCTACAAGTAGAATTGTTTTTAAATAACTGGGAGATTGGATTTCTTCTTCCTCTTTCTTTTTTCGATTATTAGTTTATAGCATTTTCTTTCAAAAGTAGGAGCAGATTCCTCAACAAACTTAGTTGATAAACAAGATTTGTGTATGTTCTTTGAGATCTTGAATTGAAGCGAAAAAATATTTGTGACTCCATTAATTTTGTAGACCAGAAACCAATTGAAGAAGATAGAGCAAGCTTTTATTTTGAGTCTTATTATTTTCACTACTTTATGATAATACTAGGCATTACATTAATTTATTATAGGAAATTTTCATTAAGGTGAGGTATAGATTAATATGCTGCCCTACGGGTTGACAGAGTTAATAACTACATGGGTGATTGCTCCAATAAGTCTTGGGGTCAATTTTTAGTGGATGTAAAATACCCCATTGGGTGTTTGATCTCCTCCATACAAAGGGTCACTATGCTAGGACAAAATATTGCCCATGATTTACCTGTTTGTATCTAGCCAGGAGGCCGATGATACTGGGCCACCTCGAGTGAGAGTTATCACCTTTTGCTCCAATAGATTAATATGCTTACTAAATGTTTGAATAAATGTCTCATAAAATTGTAACATAAGCAAAAGTGTATATGATATTCTTTTGAATTTTTTGTTCAATTCTTAGGTTAACCATGCCTCCCAAGTACATGTCCGGGTGTCAGAAAAAGAAAAAGAAAGCTAAACATTAAAGAAATAATTCAAAGTCAAGTTGGAGATATCAATAAGTACTTTATTTCAAACAAAAAAAAATAGTTGCAAAGATTGAAAACGTGATTGATAATTCAATTAGTGGAGAACAAGATATTGAATTAGATAAAAACTTGAATTAGGAGACTTGCTCTAATGATCCAGGGAAGTGAGATAACATTGATAAAAAAGTTAGAGGCTTTTTAGTAGAAAGAGATCTGAAGAGAGATGTTTGTAATGTGTTTCCTAAAGATAGTGCTAATAGACATTTCAATGTACCACATTATAAGAGAATTCTGTCAAATGGGGAGGAAAATGATTGAGGATGATTATTATATTCAATTTCTTCTCACAAGATTTTTTTTATTTTTGCTATAAATTATTCAAGAAACAAGTAATCAAGACTGGGTATGGTTAGTTAGCTAATGAAGGATATAATGATTGACATAATTTGAGTCGTTGTCTTGTAAATCATGAAATGAGAATAAATAAAGTGATTGATGTAGGCATACAAGTACAACTTAATAAAAAAAAGAGAACATTGAAAATAAATGTTACAGAGGATAATCACAGTTATTCAATGATTGGCGAAAAATAATTTAGCATTTCGAGGAAGTTGTGAAAAGCTTTATGTTGAAAACAATGATTTATTACTACAAATGATTGAAATGATTGCAGAGTTTGATCCAATAATGAAAGAGCACCTCTGGTGGATTAAAGACCATAAGACTTATATTATATAGTGCAATCATCCTTGAGTCAAGGCTGACCAAGTTAACTAAGCTCAAGTTGGCTCAAGCTTGAGCTTCGATGTTTGACAATGTGTGAGACAATAAAAAGTCCCAACTGGAGGTTAGGGAAGGAAAAGACCTAACCAAATGTTAGGCAACGAAAAGTCCTAGCGAGGTTAGGCAATGTAAGTCCTAGTTGGAAACTAGATGGTGAAAGACCTAGTTGAAACTAGGGAATGGAAGTTCTAGTGAGGCTAAACAAGGGAAAAGTTTAAGAGGTTGATCGAACACTTGATGAAAAAGTCCTAACAGGTCAAAGTTGACCAGATGCAAGGCAACAAAAAGTCCCAACGAGTCACAGATGACTTTAGAATTGGGTAATGGAATCCTAAACTTGAGTTTAGAGTTTAGGGTCGGGCAATCATTTAGCTCAATCAATTAACCCAAGGCCAATTGATTATGCTAATTGATTGGGAGCTTTTTTGTGAGAAAACAGTGAGGGTCGGGGCCAATCAATTGGAGTGTTTTAGCGAGAGCACAGTGAGGGTCAAAATTGATTGATTAATCGATTGGGCTTAGGCTAATCAATGAGGCTAATTGATTAGGAGCTTTTTTACCAGAGTATAATAAGGGATGGAATCAAATGGAGTTTTTTTTGTGAGAGCACAATGAGGGCCAGAATCGATTGGGCTTAGGCTAATTGATTGAGACAATTGATTAAAGTATTTTGTGAAGAATAGAAAGATTCAAAATTGATTAGGTTAATCGATTAGAAGCTGATAATTAATTAGTATGGCTCACTAATCGTAGACGGAAGAAAAAGAGCTGTTCTACAGATTTTGAATGGTTGATCTAACAAGACCAATCGATTAGGAGGCATTTTCCAGCTCGAGAGAAACCCTAGAAAAGGGACTTTTGCAATGTTTTTACGCCATCGGTTCTTGAAAAGTTTGAAACGAAGTATTACTGCATTTCCAACCAATCAAAAGGTATTTCGAAGCAACAAGATAGGAAGCTAAGCAAGATTTCATTATTGTAAAGTTATTTTCGATTTCCTTTGTATTTACTTTCACTCTTCTTGTTGTATTCACATGCTCGAGCTTGTATGAGGCTTCTCTTCCTCTGAAAAGTTTTTGAGAATGAGGTATTCATTGTAGAGCTATGAGTGTGAGGAGTGGACCCTTGGATTAGTCACATCAAGGAGGTGGATACCAAGTAAAATTGAAGGAGTTAGAATTATGGAGTCTTCACTTCAAGTTTCCGCTGCCATTCAACGTCAAAGAAGTGAAGTGAGCTATTCACCCCCTCTAGCTTATACCATGTCCTAACAAGTGGTATCAGAGCAAGGTCGCTCTTCACTAGACTAATCGTCGGAAGGAGCAAAGAGCTAGAGAAAGGAGAAGAAGAGCCATAAATTTTAGCAAGTCAAAGACTTATCATCAAATGAGTTCAAGTTTGAAAATGGAATCTTGTTCAGATGTGACATCCAGGCACCTCCACCTTTCGGATTGACAGGATTCGACCAATGGAAGGCTAGAGTTGAGAACTTTTTCATGTTGAACATAGAGTAATAGTTTGATCTAATTGAGACATTTGAATCCCCCTAGATTGCAAAGAAAAACTCTTCAGGCAAAAGAAGTGGACCGAAGAGCAACTCTAAAAATCCAAGATAAATGATAAGGTAACTAAAATTTTGATTAATTTAGTTCCAAATAATATCTTATGTAAATTAGGGGATTACAAGAGTGTAAATTAATTATGAAGTAAATTGGCCAAGCTCCATGAAAATCCAACCTCAATGCCCAGTGAAGAATAATTCAAATAGGGAGACTCTTTGATTCACAAACATGAGGATTTGGAGGATGAGAGGTGCTCAACATCCGAGGATGAAATAGAAGAGACATCCTCCTCAAGAATTGAGGGGGAGAGATCATTGACATTAGAACAAGAAGACCCACATCTTCTGAAAACAATATAGAAGGATCATGTGTCACCCCTACAAGTAAAGGAGGTATAATAATTTCAATTCATAAAGATAAAAATCACATAATATACTTTGAATATAGGGAGAAACAATACTATAAGAGAAAGTATCCAAAATTAGTCAAGAAGAAGACTAAAGTGACACTCTAAGATGAAGGAGAACCCAAGAGAAGGTAGCGCCTTGATATGAAAGGGCAAAGAGCACATTGTGTGCTTCTTATGCTCCAACAAAGGACATTATTAAAATTAATGTTCAACAAGGAGACTCTCAAGTAAGAACAAGGGTGAGCTTCTAAAAACAAAACTAAGGTCCAATTAGTTAATAGTAATTCTTTATATCATGATAACAAACATGCTAGAAATAAATGTTTTCATTTTAGTGCTATTTATCGTGAAAATAGAAAGCATGGTAATCTTAAGAAAAATTACAAATCATATATATTGGTGCAGTTTGCACTAGTAATCAAACTCAAATTTTGATGCACAACAAAGGTTAAAGTTAAACTTGTTGTTTAACCTATTTACCAAGTGTGTAGGACTGAAAGACTTGATGAGACTTGACACTAGGTTGAAGTCCAGTTAGAAACTAGTAGGAAGACCATATAGGTTGATATTTGGCAGGAAGTACAATTGAGTTTACAAGACCTGACAACTGGTTGAAATCCAGATTGGGCATCTGGCAGGAAGACTTGGTGGGTCAAGAGTTGAGTAAAGTCTACAATGATAAGTGAGGTAAGCACTAGAGGAGTATGATCCAGTGGGGTTGTAAGCGCTGGTCCAACTTAGATCCATTTTGGAAGTCTATGTTGAGACAGACTAGATCATGACCTTGGTAAGACAGGGTCTAATTAATACTTATTTTTCATATTATACTTGTTGTTCTAACTTTGTAGTACAGGAAATTGAAGCTATAAGTTGGCTAGAAAAAGGGCTCCTAGGTGCCTTGGGATGGTCAAGCACCTTGAGGTTTGGGCGCCCGAGGTAGTCCAAGTGCCTAGATTGGTCCAAGCACCCTAAGGTAGTCCAAGAACCTAGATTGGACCGAACTCATCCACGCATGCAGTTGAGTTGGCATACTCCAATTGGTCAGCACACATCACAGTCCAAGCACTCGGGGCTAGTTAAGGTGCCTTGGATTGGATAGAGGTAAGATGGATAGAGCTTGGTTGAGATACAGCCACATCAGCGGTCCAAGCGCCCAGGGGTGGTCTAGGCTTTGGGAGTTGGATAACTCAGCATTGAAGCAGGATTGGATAGACTTCAATAGAGATGCCCGATGGTGGTCTAGGCACTTAGAAAGGCCTATATAAGAGGCTTCGACCAATAGTTCTAATACATCCATTCAGACAACAAAATTCCTCGGCCGTCCGGCTACTTCGACTTCGTACTACTAGTTAGCTACATTCGACAGTTGCCGACAAACTGACACCAACACACGAGCGCATCCATTTTGACATCATTGTGTTGGGTAACAATGTAATTTAAAGTCAATTATTTTTTTTGCATAAGGAAGTGTAGGTTTGTTACACTACCATAAGTTTACCGATAGAGAATTTTAGTGGATTACCCATTAATAGGTCCAAGAGACCTGGTTCTTCGAGTACGAGTCACCAAAAGCTCCAAACCAAGTAAAATCATTTGTAATCTATTTTTTTGTTCGTATCTTCTTTCCACTATGCACTTATTTTTAAAGTTCAAAAAAATATTTTTTAAAATACACGTGATTCATCCCCTCCCCCCTCTCACGTCCACATCAATCCTACAATATCATGCTAAACAACCTTACTAAAGAATAGGAAGGTAGAAAATGACTTAGTCAAGAACCTAAAATAATTTAAATATATGACTAAAAGGAAAAATGTCTAAGGAAATAAGGAAAAAATCAAAATTTGAGAATTAAAGGATTTAAGGATTGAAAATCAAGTTTTGAGGTCAAAACTTGAAAAAATAGGGAAGAACCTAGAGAAAATGACAAATAATGTCAATGTAACGACCACCCTTCTTACTATATTATACTACTCTCTAAGGATGACCGTTACTTAACTACTGACTCTACTTAACCGGTATGATCGAAACCACGAGGAGTCCTTACCGAAAAATTTCGGCAAAGTCTCCCCTGTACCGGTGACCATAATCATCAATACATACAAAATAAACCATCAGCCACATGCGACTGGTATATATACTTCACAACCACGCAGTGATAAGACACAACAACTTAAAAAAAAAACTATTCTAGCAATAGCAAATGAATAAAGCTCCCACAGTGGAAACAACCAAACTAACAATGCGGAATAGACTCAATTAGCAACATAAAAAAAAAGAAACAACTCTTTAACAATCTCAAATGACATCAACCATAAGGTACAACTCAATTACTTCTTATCCACTAGACACGAAAACTCAAAACTTCCCATTTCTCTCCCACAGTCCTGGCATCACACACCATCCGCACCACCTTGTCGCCTTCCTTACTAAATCTTTTCCTTTCCTTTATCTGCAGTAAGAGGAAATGCAATCTATAAGCAAAATTTGCTTAGTAAGCTCTATCTAACTCACAAAAACACGGATATGCATGTATACAAGAAGAACTAGAAACTGTATGCTCTAAAAGAAAATAAAGCATAAACATAGCTGCTCATGTTAATCTAATAGCAAAGGAAAGTTAAGGAATCTACTCATGTAATTCTAATAGCTAATCATGCTATACAAGGGTAAGACTGCATGCTGGAAGATAAAGCTAATCATGCTAAATAACTAATCAGGAAACAAATAAAACTAATACTGCATGCTTCAAATTAAAAGAAGCTAAACTTGCTGACTCTAAACATAAGTGAAGCTTGTTTCATTTGTTTCAAAACTTATACTTTAATACTTCAAAATAATAATAAACTTTTTTCTTGGGCCGAGGCGTAGTACCAAAGCACGCTCCCTAATAGAGACTGGGGTAGCGAGCCACCAGTTCTATGAGGGTAAAGACCTCGGTCTTACCAGGGCCAAGACCTCGGAATTGGTCACCTGGATTTATTTAACGACAACCTCGGAAGTCGGGTACTATCCTTTCTTTAAAATAAAATACTTGTTATCTTTTAATATTCTTATAATAAAATGCCTTGACACTTTGAGCACTTGGTGTGCTGTTGATTCCCAATACTTAAAATTTAGGGATCCTATCAAGACCTTGGTCTTTTCTCACTTATAACTACTCATTATAGCAAGGAAAGTCTAAACTAAATGCTATGTATATATATGCATATACTATAATCTGTTCATACCCATCTTAAAGCAAAGGAAAAACAAAATCAGCATACTACACTTATAAAAATCTGCATTTAAGCTCTAAGAAATCTGCATACAAACTCAAACTAAATCTAAACCTTGCTGGAATTAAAACCTATGTGAAACTAATCTTGTTTATCAATCATAGCCTTATATTCAAACAAGGTGTAATGGCATGTTTCCATCATGACATTTAGAACTTGTATGCATATATATCTTTGCATAGTTCGGTCATGGCTACTCCTACTTGTGGTATATGCCTACTGCTACACAAGAATTCTAAGAGCTAAATCACACAAAAATCTGCTCATGCTTCAATAAAAATATGTAAACTTGAATGAATATAGCAAGGAAGCTTATCCAAAGCCAAAAAAAACTGCTGAAGCTAAAAACAGAAATCTAATTAAACCTGTCCAAAACTCAAATCTGTATACTGAGCAACAAAAATCACTACTAGTGGGAGCTGTCTGTAGTCCCACGGCAAGAAAGCAATAAAAGGGAAACAAAATGCTATACATAGCTATTCAAACAAAAAAAAACTGTTGAAGTTTGAAACCCATATAAAACCTAAGCAAAGCTTACACTTTTATAGAGTAGAAGAGATCTAAATTGTCTCTAACAGAGTAGCTCATAGCCCTAATCCATGAAACCAACAAACACATAGCAGATTACACAATTGCAAGTAATATAGAACCCACAAGAATAACAATCCCTCTTCAGGTTCAGTACCACGGCAAGAAACCAATTTGCCGAACCCTACATGCTCAACACCCTAATCCCTCTCATGTTCTTCCTATGAAGCTCACGGCAACAAGCCCTAAACCCAAAAACTTCACAGCATACTCAAAAAACACAAGGAAACACCAACTTAAATTCGTAACTACTCTTACCGCAGGTGAGTAGCAACTTACATTAGGTTTTCTCGGACTTACAGCCGACGAGAAGAATTCTAGGGTTTCCAGAGAAGTGCCTCCTTGACGACTCCTTCGCGTCTGCGTGTCCTCTTCGACGAGAGGGATTCGTAGATGTGAAGATCTCACAAAGGAACCCCTTGGCCGGCCACCGAAGGAGAAGCCCTAACGCCGGCGTTAATTTCCGCCCGAGAGGAATCACCGCGCGAGAGAAGGGAGAAACAGAATTAGGGTTCGCGTCGGGCGCAGGAAAAGGATGAAATCCTTATACTTAGGGTTATTTTTGGTTCCAACTATAGCTTATATATATTTTGTTCCCTACTTGATTAACAAAACTCTTGCAGAACAGTTGGTTAGCTGTGTTTTGACCGAAACCCCTGGTCGCGGGTTCAAATCCCTAACCGAGCCTTTTTATTCCCCTTTTTATTTTAAATGTTTCCTTACTGCTTAAATCTATTTCGTTCCATATTCTTTCACAAAACATTTGTGGAATAGTTGGCTAGCTGGATTTGGTTAAGGCTTGGTTCAGGTCTGAGGTCCATGGTTCGAATCTTAGCTTGGATATTTTTTTGTCAAAACTTCTTTCGTTTAGTAAAAATACCAAACGACCTCCAAAAATTACATAAAAATACTCTCAAAATTTCTAAAAATCTCTAGAATATTTCTAAAGCATTTCTAAATATTTTTAAATTATTTTTGGGACTCGAAATGAGAAAATTTGGGTTGTTACAGTCAAAGGGTCTAAGAAACAAAACCTAGATTTAGGAAGACAAGAGTAATTCAATGGTAAGAAAGGTTTGGGATATAAACCTAAAGCTAAGGAGATTATGTCAGCGTATCATAGAGTTTCATATAGCTATAGGACTACCTCTAAGTTTAGGAGTCAAGTCAAGATTACAAGGGAAGTCATCCCTAGAGTTGACCTTGAGGAGACTAGTATGACTAAGACTTCTAAGAAGCCTAGGACATTCATTAGAAAAGTATCTAGGAAAGTGTGTCAACTCTATTTGGATTCCTAAGAGTATTTTCTCTTCACACTAAATGGATTTAGAGTGTGCCAACTCTATTTGGTAGGGTAGTTAACCCAACCATGGTGAAGTTGACATTTTAGGACATTTTCAAGGTATTGTGATATATTGAAATTGAGAAGGTGGCTTTTACTCTTGAAGAGTTTAAGTGTGACAATAAAAATTTGAGATATTGAGCTTAATCAAATTAACACAAATAGGAAGAAATTTACAAATGTGTCAAGTTGGAACTTTGACACTTTCTAAGGAAATAGGGTTGTCTATGTCAAATTGTAACTTGGCATAGTAAATTAGTTAAATGATCACACTTAGATGAAAAATCTAGGTAATTTTTTATGATATAACTACCATGTTTGTTTTCCCAATCACATGTCATAACGTCGTTGTATTCATGTTGTTATAAAAAATGTTACATGTTATACATGCATCATTAAGTTATGATAATTTTTATTTTGAAACATACCTATTTGATGTATGTCATAATCATTATCATGCATGATTTTAATTCCTTGTAATTCAGGATAATGTCATTAATTGACATCTTAGGTAGGATGATTAAAGTTAAAATGCCTAGTTAGGGATGTATAATTCATTAGTTTAGGAAAAAATAAACTATTTTGGATCTCACAAAGACCATAAGATGACTTGTATGTGTATTGAGACATGTTAGATACAAGTGAGATTCTAGCAGGATGAACAAAACTCAAGATGTTGATTTAATACATCTATTTGAGTTTTAGTTTCATCTAAAACACATGGATTTTGTGAAATTCAATTATGGGGAAAGCTAATGTGCAAGTCATGTGCATTTATCTCATAAATCATGATCAAAAATTATTTTTTAAAATTATTTTAAAATCATTTTGGAAAACTTTGTTGAAGTATATTTGTTGATAGGAATCACTATTAATTAGTTAGATACAAAGTTGGAGTGAAATATTGAAGTTTTTAATGGTTTCCAATTTTTTGTCATTCTTTGAAAATTAGATATATTTCTATAGAAAACTATTTTTCCTTAATAGTAATTGACATAAGTAATGTTACATGAAATTTTATGATTTTTCAAAAATCATAGAACTATTTATGGATTTCTAAATTTTGGTCTGAAATTGAATCTGAAAATTTAGTCACAGCAATCTATTGGCTCAATCAATTGTTGCACACCAATCGATTGGTGGTCAATTTTCATGAGAACAGAATATCATGGAATTGATCATGTTGATTGATTGGTACATGCGATAATCGATTGGTAGCTCACGCCAATTGATTAGCACATGCCGGAATCGATTGGCAATGACTGTGTTCAGTTGAAATAGTCTAATTTCAGTTCTATATACTACAGTTAGGTCATTTAACTATCCCTAATCCCTTGAAGTACTTAGGTAAATATTTAAGGATAATTTTTTTTTTGATGAAAATGAGAAAGAAATGGTTAAAATGAGACTAATGTGGAGTTAAGGAGGAGGTTTAGATTCAAGGTTGAATTTTTAACCTCATGACTTCAATGTTGGGATTTCCTAAAGGTTTAGGAACTTCAAATCTGTTAGTGCGGGAAGCATCCGACGATCGAACTCGTGTTTTGATTGTAAAATATGGTGCCCGAATAATAATTAAATAATAAGGTTATTGGATAAATAATCTTATTGGATTTTTCAGGAATTTTTAGGAATTTTCTGAGATTTAATCGGAGCCCGTATGACGTATTTTAAAGGGATCAATTATTGGGTTTGGTGAAAGTCTATTTGGAATACCCAAAGATGGGAGTTGATTGAGGAATAAACTTATGATTTGATTTATCTAAACCTAAGTTTAATTTTATAAATCTCATTCCTAACCCGTGCCCTAAAGCCTTCCCTCACTGCCGACTTCTCCCCTTCGCTTCCTCTGTGCCACCCTCCGAAGCCGCAACGGCGTCGGCAGATCGCCGGCCTCGCTCACCCCGCACCGGCAGAGCCTCCCTCTCGCGATTCTCCCTGCCCTATCGCCGGCCGCCTGCGAGTTCACTGCCGATGGAGGTCTTCTCCTCCACCGTTCCTCACCACCGCCACTCGACCTTCCTCTTCCCGATTTCCACCTTTCTTCGCCTAAGCCCTAGCGTGTGCCGATGTCGCGCCTTGCATCTACGCCCGACGCCATCATCCTTACCATGCCCTAGCTTGAATTGATCTCGCGGTGGTGCACAGATCTTCCTCCAGCCGACGCTGTCGATTCGTCTCGACGCTGCCGCCGACCAAGGAGTAAGAAGGGGCGTTGTTCCAAGGATCCAGCCACCCTTTGCTTCTTCCCTCGTCTTCAAGGTGCGGCTGGTCAATTGCTTGGAGTCATCCGACCATCACCAGAAGAGTGAGTGATGGAGAGGAGTATGCTGGTAATAGATTGAGGTAAGGCAAATGCTTGGAATTGATTAGCAGTGATTGGTTTTCCATTCTATGTATTGGAAGTGAAGATTTAATGTTTGGCTTGTTCTTATAGTTTTGGCCAGCACTGTAGGCCAGTGAACCATCGGAGAAGAGATTGTTGACATGGAATTAAGTAAGGTTAAGAACTGATTTTGTATCCTATTGTAGAGTAATTGATAGATTTCTGTGATTTGGTTGTTAGGTTAGAAGGTGATAGAGATGTGGGCAGCAGTAAGCATCACACCCGTGATTTTCAACAGTGGGTTGTTTCGTTCACAAGGAGCACTTCGAATGAGGTGAGTTGTGTTTGGAGATTGGTTTGTAGTCTTGTGATGGATTGGTTGATTTTGGTTGATGGTGTGGGGTGGATATAGTTATGTATCCATTTCTGATTTAGATTTTAATCTGTGGTATCTTGATTAACGAATAATTAGTTGTGTTGGTTGGATTGTCAGATGTGGTAGTTAGAAATGGATTATGTGGAAGAATTATGCATGTTCGATTCATGATGTTTAGTTGTTGATGGAATTAAATTTGACTAGATAAGTTGGATGGGTAGATTATGCTTTCTTGGATTAAATGGAAGTATGTGAATAAAGAGGTTGAATCGGTTTAGGTTTGTTGATAGTTGATACATTGATTATAGATCCTTAGTTTTGTCTCGTATCCTGTATTTGTAGGATCCGAGTTGGATGTGATCTTCTGGAGTTGTTGAAGACGATTGACACGCACTACGTATTAAGGCGGGTACTTCTTACTTTATCTCTTTAGTATTTTGATCCTAGTGCATGAGCTTTATGTTCAGATAGTTGCTGAATCTATCTTGACTCCACTCTTATTCTTCCTGCGTTTGATACTTCCACTCGATCTTTGAGCTACTCGTTTCTGTATCTATACAGTCTCTCGTTGCTATTCATGATATTTAGGAGATACTATAGTACTAGGTATTGGATACCAGATACCAGACATTAGATAGTAGGTATTGGATATATGGACACCTGATACCATGTTTACCTGCTTTGATTTCTGTTTATTTACACACCTTGCTGAGCATGCTGGCTTCATGTAGCATACCTGTTTTCTGTTTATATATATATGATGACTGTTGCATTATTCGCATCATGTCATTGCATGCATGCCGGCGACCATGTCTCCCTTGTGGTTGAGAGGGTCGTTGGCCTGGGCCGCACGCTCGGCCACTCATGGGTAGTGGTAGCTTGGAGCGTGCCGCTTGTCCTATCGTGCCCCCCACTCGCACACTCATGGGTAGTGTTTGCTGGAGTCGCGGCGTGAGGATCCCATTGCGACGTAGCTATTCACTACTACGCAATCCCCCGCCACTCGAGAGTAGTGGTGGAGTGGTGTCTGTCCGTTGTCCGGCCTCTCGTCCATACCGGGGTCGTGGACTTGAGGGGTGGGCGGGAGTGACCATCCGTCATACTGTTATTATTATACTACGATCTTGTTGTTTACTTATCGTTGTTAGATTATCTTGTTGTTGTTTATTTATCTTGTTATGCTTACATAGGTTGAGATTTATACCGTGATATGTGTTTGATAATCGGCTTATTTACCATTGACCTGTATATACCTCACATGATACCATGTAGTTATGAGCAGTACTGTAGCAGGACTTTGCTACATCTACCTTCCCTTACTAGCCTAGGATATGGTTTCAGGTATGGACACTTATTATGATATCACTGTAGTATCTACTATTTCCATACGAGACTGTATACCTTTGCATCTCTAGTTCTTTACCATACTCATGCACTATCTGTCTATTACCCGCTGAGTTTTTATACTCACCACCCCGCATATTGGTAATTTCATCAGGTAGCAGGTAAAGGATTTATGGAGTCGCCTGGAGATCCTGTCCGCCAGTTCCACGTCACATTCGAGGACGACCTTACGATTTTGGCATTTCTTACGTTATTTGTATTTTGGGTTTTGTACTTGTTTATGTATTTGTATTCTCTTGTATTGGGTTTGATATTATTGTGTCAAGCCGAGCCGGCTCGCAGTTAGTTGATTTGTGTTTTGTGATCGTTGTTTGTGATTTCCGCTGTGTTGACTTTTAGTACAGCCGTGTGGGCTGATTAATATATTTATATGACTGCGTGGTTGTGTTTATTTCTGTTCCAGCCGAGTGGGCTGTTTATATAACTGCGTGGTTGTGTAGATATATTCCAGTCGTATGTGGCTGATGTATTTTGTATGTATGTATGCCTCATATTGTCACCCGTACAGGGGAGATGTTACCGAAATTTTTTCGGTAAGGACTCCTCTGGGGGCGTGACATTGATAATGGCAAAGGATTCAAAGTTAAGGTGTTTTGTATTCTAACAAGTCTACTTGAGGATTTCAGGAAAAGTCCTAGCTACGGTTAGGCAAAGGGAAAAATCCTAGGGGGTGGTAACCCTAGGTCATAGGGGGTGGTAACCCTATGCGGAAAGTCTTGGCAGGTTGATGACTTCAGGCAAAAAGTCCTAGGGGGTGGTAACCCTAGGTGGAAAGTCCTGGTGTCTGGACTAGCCGGGAAGCGGATGTTCAGCAGAAAGTCCGGAAGCGTCGAGTGCTGAGCAAAAGTCTAGTCGATCTGGAGGATCGACTAGCAACAGGTAAATCTCCTGAGTGAAGTAGGTGAGGACGCATTCCCCGTAGAGGGAACAATAGGCGTCGGGTCAACCTAGGGTTTCCGGTCGGAAATCCGAAGTCAGACCCGGACAGTCCGGAAACTGTCATAACTTCATATTCATACTATTATTTTGTGTTAACTTTGTGTTGCAGGTATTTTTGGATTAACATACTTGCAGGTACCAAAAACACAAAGAAGAACTCGGATGAACAGTGTCCGAGGCGCCTCCATGAGGCTTGGAGGCGCCTCGGGTTCAAAATCCTGAGCTGGCGCGAGGAGCAGGCTTAAGGTGCCTTGGATGGGTTGCAGGCGCCTTAGATAGCTTGGATGCGCCTTGAAGGGTTTGAAGGCGCCTTCAGGTCGCGGTAGTCAAAGGGTTATTGCAGCGAGCAGATCGGGATAAAATTCTCGTTTAAGGCGCCTTGAACACTGTTTAAAAGCAGTGGTCGACCAGCAGCTCAAATAACACTTTCTCAAGCAATCTTCTGTAACGTGCTGCGAATACGACCATCCCCAAGTGCTGCAAGAACACCCTGACGACCCGAAACTTCAGATTTAATCTTTCGTTATCGATATATTTTTATTACTGCTTAAATTGTACTTAGATTGTAATAATATTTACGAACTATAGTTGTTGCCCACTGAAAGCGGTCAGCGACTGCGGGCCTTCGAGTAGGAGCCGAGATAGACTCCGAACGAAGTAAATAACTTGTCTTTCTGTGTGCTTGTTTTCTTTATTCCGCTGCGTTCCTTCTCCGATAGTTTTTACGATTCCGATACGAACGAAATAGCCGCGAGCGCTATTCACCCCCCTCCCCCTCTAGCGCGTCTCGATCCAACAATTGGTATCAGAGCGGGGTCGCTTTGAATTGGTGTAACCACCATTCAAAATAGTTTTTTTTTCGTGGTATTTTGTTTCGGAGTCAATTAGAAATTAGCTAATTAGCTAAAATTCTAATTCTTGTCAAATCGGTGTTGCTCAGAGTTGGTCAATACCACTTGAGCTCGTTATTTTTTTCTCTTCTTCCCGCACTACTAATCCAAGACTCAGTCTTAGAATAGATCCTCTTGTTTGTGTTTTTTCTTAGATCTAAAATGACCCAACAAGAAGGATATAGCACTGTTCGTCCCCCACTATTTTCCGGAGAAGACTTCGGATATTGGAAGGGGCGAATGGAGATATATCTGAAGACCCAGTTCGACACCTGGATGATAGTCAAGACAGGACTACAACTACCAACTGATACAGACGGTAAGCCTACATCCTGTGAGAACTGGGAGTCAGCCTTTATCAAAAAGGTGGAAGCCGACGCCAAAGCTACCTGCACCATTCAGTGCGGTCTTACCAAGGAAGAGCTCAACAGAGTCGGTCCATTCTCTTCCGCAAAGGAACTCTGGGAAAAGCTGATCGAACTCCACGAGGGCACCACCGACACAAAAGTAAGTAAAAGAGAT
The DNA here is from genome assembly GCF_018446385.1 of Zingiber officinale. NCBI lineage: Eukaryota > Viridiplantae > Streptophyta > Magnoliopsida > Zingiberales > Zingiberaceae > Zingiber > Zingiber officinale. The sequence goes on from NC_055987.1 coordinate 40,360,664, forward strand.
TTATTATTTAATAAATTATATAATTTAAAAATGCAGGAAGGTGAGACGGCGAGCCAGCTTCATGCGCGCATCCAGGACATTCTCAACTCTCTTCATGCGATTGGGCAGAGAGTCGAAAATCGGGACGTCATAAGGTATGCATTAAATTTATTTCCAAGGAGTACATTGTGGGCATCAATGGTAGATGCCTACAAGGTCTCCAAAGATTTATCTTCCTTAAAGTTAGACGAGTTATTTTCTGAATTTGAACTTCATGAACAAACTAATGCACAGCCATCCGAGAAGGGTATTGCTTTAGTTGCAGGTACGAGTCGAACACGGGAATCAAGAGTACGGCGAAAAATTGAAGCGGAATCAGAAGACGAACCCGACTCAGAAGATTCAGAAGATGAACTGACCAGCGAACTCGTGAATCTTGTGAAGAAGCTCTACAAGAAGAAGAAGGGCTTCAACAAGAAAGATCTGAAGAAGACAGTTCAATCCAAGGAGGCCTAACTGAATTCAAAGGTAAAGTTCGAAGTCACTTGTTACGGGTGCAACCAGAAGGGGCATATCAAAGCCAACTGTCCCAACCAAAAGGAGGCCAAAAAGCAAAGAAGAAAGAAGACTCTGAAGGCAACCTGGGACGAATCTTTTTCGGAGGACGATGACGATGAACTTGATCAAACAAGTCTACTCGCACTGATGGCCCAGGACCAGATCGTCGAGAGCGAGAGCGAGTCAGATGCCGAGTCCGAGCAAAGCCACGGATCCGCATCCGTTTCAGAAGGGCCAGACTCCACTGTAAGTATTCCAAGGCTTAATAATTTAGTTAATTACTTACTTCGCAAACTAGCTAAGTCAAACCTTAGGATTAAATCACTTCTAAAGGAAGTAGCTGTCCTTAAAGAAGTGACAAACACTAATTCCTTACCTGATCAAGTTCAAACTGGAAATTCAACTCAAGTTCAAAAACTTGTGGAAGAAAATTCTAGTTTAAAAAATCAGGTAAAAGATTTAAAAAATACTTTAAAACGGTTTTCTCTGGGCTCCAAGAATTTAGACCTAATTCTTAGGACACAAAGAGCCATCTACAACAGAACTGGGCTAGGATATAAAAGTAAAAAAGAAATATAGATCTTATTTATCCTTAATAAACAAACAAAGTAATAAAGCAGTCCAAGCATGGGTCCCCAAGTCCAAATTGATCAATCAAGTTGGACTTGGCCAATAATGGGTTCCGAAGGATCAAATACACTACCTCGATAGCCCTTATCGAGGATATGATCCAGGGAAAGCTAAAAGAAAAACGATCTTAAAAATTTAAATTCAAAATTCAAAATAAAATTTAAAATTCGAAATTAAACTATAAATTCAAAATTCAAAATCAAATTATTAAATTCGAAATTAAATTCTAAATTCTAAATTCAAAATTCAAAATTAAACTATAAATTCAAAATTCAAAATTCAAAATTCGAAATTAAACTATAAATTCTAAATTTTAAATTCAAAATTCAAAATTCGAAATTAAACTATAAATTCTAAATTTTAAATTCAAAATTCAAAATTCAAAATTAAACTATAAATTCTAAATTCAAAATTCGAAATTAAATTATAAATTCAAAATTCAAAATTCAAAATCAAATTTGAAATTAAATTATAAATTATGAATTCAAAATTCAAAATCAAATTCGAAATTAAATTCTAAATTTAAATTCAAAATAAAATTCAAAATTCGAAATTAAATTATAAATTTTGAATTCAAAATTCAAAATCAAATTCGAAATTAAATTCTAAATTCAAAATTCAAAATTCGAAATTAAATTATAAATTCTAAATTCAAAATTCAAAATTCGAAATTAAACTATAAATTCTAAATTCAAAATTCAAAATCAAATTAAAAATTCGAAATTAAATTATAAATTCAAAATTCAAAAATAGATGGTGGATTCAAACTAGCTGGCACCTCCAACTGAACTATCCGGCAGGGTAACTGAACCTAATTTACCCGAATGGGTAAAACAAGAGTAGATTACCCGGCAGGGTAATTAAGGTTAGTTTAAAAACGGGCTAAGTTTAACTTGAACCACAGTACCGGTGAAGTTTTTTGGATGATTGTACGTTAGGGAAACTTGGACATCGCATGTCAAGGAAGATATGACTTCGACCTGGTGCATTTGGCCAAGTGGAACTGACCGAAGCTACCCTTAAATGGATCCCAACTAGTTAGACCAAGGTTTAGTATTAAGTTCAATGGGTAGGACTATTTGGAAAACCTTGAAGGCATGGTTACTTTAATGAGCTCCTTGTGACTCACCATAGCCCAGAAGTTTATCCAAAGAATGCTTACTTGTTGAACCCAAAGCTAAACCTGAATCTAACACGAAGTTAAACCAGACCCTTAAAATTAAACAATAATTCATCTCACAACAATTATAGGATTCCCTAATTGACAATTTAAATCGGGCGAGATGACTAAGAAATAAAACTATGGCTTAAACTTAAATCAAGTTAATTAATAATTAAATTGAATTATTCTTTTTCAAAATTATTTCAAAAATTGTTTAAAAAACCTAAATTTTAAAATTGTTTTAAAAACTAAAATTTTGAAAATTATTTTAAAACTCAAATTCCAAAATAAAAACGTTAAAACTACCATAGGGTTAATTGCTTGCTAACTTAGATTGTGTAAGATAGAAAATCTAAGGAATCTACTTCAATTAAGCTATCTTTAAATCCATTAAAAAGAAACCAATTCAACAACTTCATGTGTAGGAATTGGATCAATGGATGTTGGATAGTGGATACTCCAGACATATGACTGGAGATAAGTTGAAGTTTATCAAACTCAAGTACAAGAATCTAGGATCAGTTGCATTCGGCAACGACGGTAAACTTAAAGTAATCGGAAAAGGTAATATTGAACTTAGTTCCAATTTCATTATTCGAAATGTTTTATTGGTTGAAAATTTTAACTTTAATTTACTAAGTATAAGTCAATTGTGTGACAGCGGATATCTAGTCAACTTTGATAAATCTGGATGTCTAGTTAAAAATATTGAAAACCCTGAAATTAGACTTAAGGGAATTAGGAAGAATAATATCTACACAATTGACTTATCAATATCCTCAATAAAGTGTCTCTTGACACAACAAGAGGAAACCCAACTATGGCACAGAAGGCTGGGTCACACTAGAAGGCTGGGTCACACTCACACTAGACTCATTTCAAAAATGAGTCAAAATGGTCTAGTTAGAGGTTTGCCCAAATTAAAACTCATTGAAAACTCAATCTGTGATGCGTGTCAAAAAGGAAAACAAACCAAGTCAACCCACAAATCAACCAACCTAGAAAGAACTGACACCATACTTGAGCTCCTTCATATTGACCTATTTGATTCGCATGGAGCCAAGTCACTAAGCAAGAACCAATATTATTTAGTGATAATTGATGACTACTCTAGGTACACATGGGTAAAATTCCTAAAAACAAAAGATGAAACCTATGAAATATTTAGTAATTTTTGCAAATTAACGGAAAATGAAAAAGATACTAAAATTAAAAGAATAAGAAATGATCACGGGGGAGAATTTGAAAATCATAGGTTTACCTAATTTTGTAAAATAAATGGATACCAACATGAATTTTCATGTCCTAGAACCCCCCAACAAAATGGACTAGTAGAACGCAAAAATAGAACACTACAAGAAGCCGCTAGGACAATGTTAAACGAATATAAGTTAAATCATCAATTTTGGGCTGAAGCAATAAATACGGCAAATTATATTCAAAACAGAATTTTAATAAACAAATTTCACAATAAAACACCGTATGAACTCTACTATCATAAAATTCCCAACCTAAACTATTTAAAAGTATTTGGTTGTAAAGTTCACATTTTAAATACAAAAGATTACTTAGGAAAATTTACACCCAAGTCTAACCAAGGAATATTTTTAGGATACTCCTCAACCAGTAGAGCCTTTAGAGTATATAATAAAAACACCTTGAAAGTTGAAGAAACAACTAATGTAATATTTAATGAAGAAAACAATTTACCTAATATAACTGAAAATATTGACATTAATCCAAGAGCTATAGAAGATGATGAAATCCAACCTAATCTTAATGAGACAGAAGAACCAGTACCTGAACCACAACCGAGACCAACTAGAGTAAGTACTTCTCACCCACCTGACCAAATTCTGGGTGACCCAAACCTAGGAGTCAGAACTAGATCATCCTATAGAAACCTTAGTCAGATTGCTTTTATTTCCAAAATTGAACCTAAAACTATAGAAGAAGCCTTTCCTGACCCAGACTGGATCATTGCAATGCAGGAAGAATTAGCACAATTTGAGAGAAACCAAGTCTGGGATCTTGTACCCAAACCCATAGACAAATCAATAATAGACGCCAAATGGGTTTTCAGGAACAAGTTGGATGATCACGGTGATATAATAAGAAACAAAGCTAGGCTAGTAGCCAAAGGGTTTAGTCAGGTCGAAGGCTTAGACTATGATGAAACCTATGCTCCGGTAGCTAGACTTGAATCCATTAGGATGTTATTAGCCTATGTAGCAAATAAAGGGTTTAAGTTATTCCAAATGGACGTTAAGTCAGCCTTTTTAAATGGGTTTATCAAAGAAGAGGTCTACGTAAGCCAACCTCCAAGATTTGAAGACTTAGACTACCCAAACCATGTATTCAAATTAAAAAAGGCGTTATATGGACTAAAACAAGCCCCTAGGGCTTGGTATGAAAGATTATCTAATTACTTAATATCTAAAGGCTTCAACCAAGGACAAATAGATCCGACATTATTTGTAAAAACTATAGAAAAAGACATATTTATAGCTCAAATCTATGTTGACGACATAATTTTTGGTTCAACTAACTCTAAGTTTTTAAAAGAATTTATTAAATTAATGGAAAATGAATTCGAAATGAGTATGGTTGGGGAACTCAACTTCTTCTTAGCCTTATAAATTAAACAAACCAAAGATGGAATCTATGTTTATCAAACTAAATATGCTAAGGAGTTAATTAAAAAATTTTGCATGGAAAATTCAAAAATCATAAATATACCAATGGCAACCAACATTAACATTGACTCTGACCCTGAAGGAAAATCAGTAGACCCAAAGTACTATAGGAGTGCCATAGGTAGCTTACTTTACCTAACTGTTAGTCGACCCGACATACTGTTTGCAGTAGGTATGTGCGCAAGATACCAATCCTGTGCAAAAGAGTCACACCTATCACATGTTAAAAGAATACTTAGGTATATTAAAGGAACTCTAAATGTAGGACTTTGGTACCCAAGAACTTGCACATTTGACCTTTATGGCTATTCTGATTCAGACTATGCCGGGTGCAAGTTAGATAGAAAAAGTACAAGTGGTAGCTGCCAGATTCTAGGTCAGTGCCTTGTAAGTTGGTCAAGCAGAAAGTAACATTGTGTTGCTCTATCCACTACAGAAGCTGAATACATAGCTTTAGGAGAATGTGCATCTCAACTGTTGTGGATGATGCATACATTAAAAGACTATCAACTAGAATACAAAAATACAAAAATCTTTATTGATAATATCAGCTTAATTAATCTCACCAAAAATCCTATTCACTACTCTAGAACTAAACACAGAGGTAAAACACCACTTTGTAAGGGATCATGTAGCTAAAGGTGAAATTGCATTCAACCATGTTGAGTCCAAATCAAACCTAGCTAACATCTTTACAAAACCCTTATCTGAACTTGAGTTCAGTGCACTTAGAAGGCAAATAGGAATGTGTTGGGTAGAATAAGTGTCTTATTTTGTTTTTGTTTTTCAAATTCTAGGAAAAATAAATTTCAAAATTCCCAATTTCCTAGATTTTTCAAAATTCTGGAATTATCCTACGCATTTCCCTTAGAAATCATGTTCCCCTAGAATTAAGCCAGAGCATCTCACAAACACCTAGGTATACCTTGATTGTGATTGAAAACCATAGAACGACGTGAGATACATAGGGTACAGCCTGGACTCAAGAATGCTTATATCTGTGCATCGATATGAGTCTGGGTGTTAAATACGCAATATACATTAATCAAGTTGAGTCCTCCAGCTCTAGTCAAATCTAACTGGACCAAATCAACTTGACTTGATTAACCATGTGAAAGCTGTTGCCCTATAGGCAGTCAGTAAGTAGCTAAAGGTTAGACAGTTGGTAAAAGGACACTCAGTTTTCTAGTTAAGCATGTTTTGGTCTTTAGGGCTCTGATACCTCTTAAAAATCAATCTATTAAACTTAACCCATGCTTGGACTTAAGGACCAACTGACTTCTTAAAACCAAATTTTAGCTACTTTGCTCCCTCCTTGTCCTAAAATTTAAATATTGATTAAACTTAAGCTAAGTTTCCAATTAACCTAAGTTTTCAAAGTTCAATACTTGTAAAAAGCTAAGCTCTTAATTTTCATAACCTTTTTGAGCTAAGCTAACTTTGAAATCTTACTTTGTAAATTCCTGCACAGTTTGTCAAAACTTAAAAAGCACCTTTTTTTTTCCTAAGTAATAATTATAGTGTTACTAGCTTTTAAAATCTATCCAAAAAGCTAACATTTTTCACTTAGCTAAAAATAAGAAATGACTATTAAGTGATCTCAAAACCTAGTTATTTAAAAGACTATTCTTGTCTATTTTTGATATATGGCAAAGGGGGAGAGTAGCAAATATGTAAAATTCAAATTTATAAAATTCAAATTTAAAAGTTAAGGGGGAGCAATAGTTAAGGGGGAGCATATAGTTGGCGCTAAAACTTTAAATTCTTAAGGTTTACTTTAGCAAATTTGCTTTGTTAAAAGTACTCATCTACTCTTAGCAAATTTGCCTGTGTTAAAAGTGTTCAACTATTCGTTTGTTTACTTAACTTTGAATTCGAGTTGCCATAATCAAAAAGGGGGAGATTGTTGGTGCGGGAAGCATCCGACGATCGAACTCGTGTTTTGATAATGGAAAAGGATTCAAAGTTAAGGTGTTTTGTATTCTAACAAATCTACTTGAGGATTTCAGGAAAAGTCCTAGCTACGGTTAGGCAAAGGGAAAAACCCTAGGGGGTGGTAACCCTAGGTCATAGGGGGTGGTAACCCTATGCGGAAAGTCTTGGCAGGTCAATGACTTCAGGAAAAAAGTCCTAGGGGGTGGTAACCCTAGGTGGAAAGTCCTGGTGTCGCGAACCAGGTGAAAGACTGGACTAGCCGGGAAGCGGATGTCCAGCAGAAAGTCCGGAAGCGTCGAGTGCTGAGCAAAAGTCCAGTCGATCTGGAGGATCGACTGGCAACAGGTAAATCTCCTGAGTGGAGTAGGTGAGGACGCGTTCCCCGTAGAGGGAACAATAGGCGTCGGGTCAACCTAGGGTTTCCGGTCAGAAATCCGAAATCAGACCCGGACAGTCCGGAGACTGTCATAACTTCATATTCATACTATTATTTTGTGTTAACTTTGTGTTGCAGGTATTTTTGGATTAACATACTTGCAGGTACCAAAAACACAAAGAAGAACTCGGATGAACAGTGTCCGAGGCGCCTCCATGAGGCTTGGAGGCGCCTCGGGTTCAAAATCCTGAGCTGGCGCGAGGAGCAGGCTTAAGGCGCCTTGGATGGGTTGCAGGTGCCTTAGACAACTTGGAGGCGCCTTGAAGGGTTTGAAGGCGCCTTTAGGTCGCGACAGTCAAAGGTTTATCGCAGCGAGCAGATCGGGATAAAATTCTCGTTTAAGGCGCCTTGGAGCTTGTTTAAGGTGCCTTGAACACTGTTTAAAAGCAGTGGTCGACCAACAGCTCAAATAACACTTTCTCAAGCAATCTTCTGCAACGTGCTGCGAATACGACCATCCCCAAGTGCTGCAAGAACACCCTGACGACCCGAAACTTCAGATTTAATCTTTCGTTGTCGGTATATTTTTATTACTGCTTAAATTGTACTTAGATTGTAATAATCTTTATGAACTATAGTTGTTGCCCACCAAAAGTGATCAGTGACCGCGGGCCTTCGAGTAGGAGCCGAGATAGACTCCGAACGAAGTAAATAACTTGTATTTCTGTGTGCTTGTTTTCTTTATTCTGCTGCGTTCCTTCTCCGATAATTTTTACGATTCCAATACGAACGAAATAGCCGTGAGTGCTATTCACCCCCCCCCCCTCTAGCGCGTCTCGATCCAACAAAATCTTGTTAGTGTAATAATAGAAATTAGAGCATGCTTTGAGGGGAGGTAATCGTTAAAGACATAATTTAGATATGAAAGGAGATTTATAGATGGATGTATGCTCAAAGTTAAGCATTGAAAATAATAGAAGGTTGAGAACCTTTATTGTGATAAGAGGAATAAATCTTAGGAGAAGATTTATGATGTGTGCCAAAAGGAGAGAATATAGGGTTTAATTTAGAAATCCTTATTTATACTTTGGCATGAGATAAAGAAGGAAGTTGGACTAATATGAGTTAGCCTAACTGAATCATATTGTCAAACATAAAAAGGGGGAGATTATTGGTGCAATTATCCTCAAGTTAAGGTTGACCAAGTTGACTAAGCTCTGGTTAGCTCGAGCTTGAGTTTTGATGTTTAATAATGTATGAGAGAAAAGTCAAGTAGGTCAAGGGAAGACTGGATACTTGACTGGGAAAGTACTAACTGAAGGTTTGACAATGAAAAATCCTAACTGGAGGTTTAGCAACAGAAAGTCCTAACTGAAGGTTAGACAAGGGAAAATCCTAACCAAAGTTTAGATAATGAAAGCCATAGTAGGGCTAAGCAATGAAAGTCCTCGTTGGAAACAAGGCTGCAGAAGTTTTAGTTGGGAACTAGGCAATGGAAGTCCTAGCGAGACTAGTTGGTGAAAGACCTAGTTGGAAACTAGCCAATAGAATTCCTAGTGAGGTTAGGCAAGGGAAAAGTCTAAGTGGGTCAAAGGTTGATTAGACACTTGGTGAAGAAGCCCTAGAAGGTCAAGCTTGATCGGATGCAAGGCAACGGGAAGTCCCCAATGAGTCACAGATAACTTTAGGGTTGAACAAAAGAACCGTAAACTCGTATTTAAAGTTTAGGGTTGGGAAATTGATTAGCTCAATCGATTAGCCTAAGGCCAATCGATTGGGAGTTTTTTCGAGAGAGCATGATGAGGGCCAAAATTGATTGGTGAATCAATTAGGCTTAAGGAAATCGATTGGAGTGTTTTCGTGAGAGCACAGTGAGGACCGAAATCGATTAGGCATAGGGGCGAGTCGATTAGGCTAATCAATTAAGAGCTTTTTCGTGAGAGCATAGTGAGGGCCAGAATAAATTGGTCAATCAATTGGGTCAATCGATTAGAGTGTTTTTATGAGAGCACAGAGGGCCAAAATCGATTGTGTCAATCAATTGAGGCAATCAATTGGAGTATTTTTGTGAAGAACAGAAAGCTTCGAAATCGATTGAGTTAATCGATTAGAAACTGGTAATTAATTGGTATGACTCATAAATCAATTAGATAGGCGAAAAAAGTCATTCTACAGATTTTGAATAGTTGATCTGACATGACAATCGATTGGGATAAGGCTAATTGATTATGAGGCTTTTTTTTCAACTTGAGAGAAATTCTAGAAAAGGGGGTGACGATGTTTTTGAGCCACCAATTCTTGAGAAGTTTGAACCGAAGTGTTGCTGCATTTCTAACTGATCAAGAGACATTTTTAAGCAACAAGATAGCAAGCTAAGCAAAATTTCATTATTGTAAAATAATTTTTGATTTCCTTTGTATTTGCTTTTGCTCTTCTTGTTGTATTCTTGTGCCCAAACTTATATGAGGCTTCTTTGCCTTTAAAAAGTTTATGAGAATGAGGCATTCATAGTGAAAATGTGAGTGTGAGTGGACCCTTGAATTAGTCACCTCCAAGAGGTGGATACCATGTAAAATTGAAGGAGCTAGCATTGTGGAGTCTTCACTTTAAGTTTCCACTGTCATTCAACGTCAAAGAAACAAAGAGAGCTATTCATCCCCTCTAGCTCATATTGTGTCCTAACATATATCTTAATTGTAAATTTAATGTAAGTTGATACAGATAATGGTATGTGAAGTAAGAAAAAAAACTTCTAAAGGTTAAACAAACAAAATATTTTTCAATTATATTAGCTTGTACTCCTAATATCAGTCACAAGGAGAAAATGTTCATTGTCATAAGATGTTAAATGATTCAGAAATTTTTATAAAAGTAGAAGAATATTAGGTGCAATTTTTGGTGGTTGATGATACTTTAGGACTTGGACAATTTATGCATCTTAAAAATGTTTTAGTCAATCTTGTGTTTGATATTGATGATATTAGAGGTTAAGGATATGATAATGTATCCAATATGAGAGGGAGATAGTATATAGAAAAGGTTACATGAAATGAACCTTAGAGTTTTTATACTTTTTATGATTGTCATTGTCTTAATTTAGTTTTGTGTGATATGACAAATTATCGTCCTAAGGCTATATCATTTTTTTGGAGTGTACAACGAATCTATGCACTATTCTCTTCTTCTACCAAGCGATGGATGATTTTCAAAGATCATGTGAAGGACTTGACAGTTAAGCCTTTGTCATAAACACATTGAGAAAGTCATGTTGTGATGTAGGAGAATCGATAGATTATTATTATTATTATTATTGGTAATTTTTACTTTTTTTTATATTTAATGTATTTTTGATATCATAGGTATTTTTGTAATTTTTATCTTTTTATATTTTGTATTTTGAGTCCGTTTAGAATTTTTAGGATTAAGTCCATCAATATTTTTTTTTCTTTTTTTAGAATTTTTTATTATTTCTTTACAAGTTAGGAATTATAGTCTATATATTAAAATTTCTTTCTTTTATTTTGATCTTAGGGTCTAGAGTTTATATAAATATCTATTTCGGTGTAAGAGAAATAATCCTTGATTATTAAATAAAATTTTATTTTTTTAAAAAAATTCTGGAGGACATTAGTTATCTCTTCTTGTCTTCTCCTTAAACTCCCCTTCTTGTTAGTCCGCATAATAATTGTTATTCTGCCCGGCGTCAGTTGCTATCAAACAGGTTGGTTCTGATTGAGGAAAATGAGCATCAAATTCAATGGAAGGTCATTGTGGTCATGATCATGATTGTGGTCATGCCAGGCAGGTTTCGGCTTAGGAAGCCTTGCACCATAGTCATAGCCCCAAGATGAGATTGAGGATTTACATAGGTAAGTCGCATATTTAACCCAGCATATGCAGTGACGACGTGAAATCTTAAAGATCATAAGGTACATGGTTGAGAGGATCAACATGAAGCCCTCAGATTTTGAGTTAATCTACCTAAATTTGTTGGTATGTCACATATAGAGAATTTTGTTGATTACATCAACAAAATGAAGTGGTTCTTTAACTATAAGCAAGTTCCATATTGGATAAAGGTAAGTTGATTACATCAGACTCAAGGGTCAAGCATTGGCATGGTGGCAACACTTGTGGCACTCACGAGATAGATGTTGGGACCAAATTCGAAATTCAGTTATTGTGTTTCTACACTCCTATGCACAGTGGAAATTTAAAATTTTATTTGTGATTTAACAATTAAATCAAAGGAGTGTTCATATGGTTTTAAAAACAAACATAAGGATGATCTTTATCTAAGCATGCATTACAATCTAACCGTATAAGTAAGATCCTAAAAGTATAACAAAGATACACTATCATGTGATTGATTCATATAATGCTAATTTAATCATTTTATTTATACATGCTAAACTATCTAAAATAAACATATTAGACCATTTAAGCATAACATAAATAAAACTATTAACATGCATTAACATACATATGAATCATAGTACAAGCATAAACATACCTTCCAAATAGCCTGTGTTTGGGTATGACTCCAACTATTCCAGTTGTAGCGAAATAGCTCCTTGTTGTTGTCACTAACTCGTACTTCCTTCGTCTAATCTAGTCCACGATCGGAGTCCTCTTTCCAACACTTGATCGCACTAGAGATCAAGTGCCATTTTTCGTCGAGATGATCAAAATGACTTCCTCGAAGATGAAGAAGGGGCTGCCCAATTACCCTTCACAAGGGGTTGTCTAATAGCTCTCAACAAGGAGCTACGCCTTCCAAAATTCTGTAAGAAGGTGGGCGAAAATAATACTTCTCAAAGAGGAGAAGTAACAATAAGGAGATGAAACTTTTCGATGGAAGAGAGTGAAGAAGATCTCTATCTTCTTCTCTGAAAGTAGCTGTTGAAAACTCTCAAGAAGAAGAGAGATTCTGCTGTCCCAATTCTCACTCACAGCACCTCACGAAAAAAGAAAAAAAAAACATTTCGTATGTTGCTCTCATCCATCAAGAAGAAGAAAAAACATAACTCTCTTTTCCTCAATTCTTAAATAGCAAGCCAAAAAAAAAATTCTGGAGGTAATGGGTGAGTGGGAAAGTGGAGGAAAAGGAAAAACGTGGATGGGTGAAGGAAAAAGAAAAATCAAAAATAAAAATTTTTCTCTTTTCTTTTTCATTACACGTTGAACCAAATCTCCCTTTTCCTTTTTTTCTTTTATTTTCTTTATTTTCTCATTATGCAATTTAATTATAATTACATTTCTACTTGGGTTTAAATTTTCAAAGTCCAACATCTCTTCCATCTCAATCTATTAGATTTTAGAACTTTTCTAGAACCCAATATTACGAGTCCATTGTAATCATATTAACGATCCAATATCGTTAACCCGGCAAACGTACTTGCTCACTATTACAATAATATAAATCAAATTTATATAGTTTGTGTGGAACTCTTCCACTCTCCTTGTTTTCTATTGATTGGAAATCAATTTAACATTTGATCATATCAAACTTTATTTATCAATACACTGTTTGATCACATCAAATTTTATTCACCAAATTCAACTATTTGAATTTGACTTTCTCAATAGGAGATAGGAAAACCAATACTTGTGTAACCCTCAATGATTCGGGGATATAGCTAGCCGTGGGTTCACAACTCTTTGTGATTCTGGACTATACTTGTTCTTTATTCGGACATACCCTTAATAGCCCCATCCTATGATTAACTCCGTAATTATAGGACGTCAGAACTAATTCTGATTAACACCCAATGAATTATGGTAAGAGCATCTAGCAGCACCACCCCATGATTCCCTAGGTATCACTGAATAGTGCTTGCAAGAACCAGTCGATTATGGTTAACGTATAGTCCGATCCCTTCATCTCATATATCACAGTTGAATCTACAATCATTGGTACATCGAAGATTGTATATTGATTCGATAACCATGTGATTATCTTATAGTGATATCGCATGTGTAATTAGGAAACTCCTTTCCTAAAGTACATCTTACAACTCTGATCAGAGACTTCATTCACTATAGAACAATATATTACATAGGATATCCACACCTGTTGGTGTGCGGTGAATCCCCGACTACAATACACTGACTTCTATGTTTCGTTACTACACCCAATCTCACCACCTGATGACCCTATTAGAGTCGATAAATGAGTCAAAGTGCAACCTCAGCATATAGAGTCTCAGTGTTGTCCCGGGTCATAAGGACTACTAGTGTACAACCACAACCAAAGACTTATCCACTCGATAAATGATAACCACTTGAAAAGTTTGTGTGAGGGATGGTCGATGAACTCATCATATGATCACCCATCTGTATGTTTGAACATCTCTATGTCATTACTAATGAAACATGGTACACTGCATCACAGATGCTAGTCTCTAGCTTAAGGAGCCTTTTATCCTTATTTATTAGGCGGCCCAATTGACTAGGAACAAGTTAGAATATACAATGAATATTGATGTATTTCATGATGACCATCATATGTAGCACCACATCTCACTATAGTATATTCAAGGACTTTATCTATGCATATATCATGTATAAAGATAAAGTAATGCCAAACTGAATTGAATTATATTAAAATAAAGATTGTTTATTTAAAAGAATCCATAAAGCCCTAGCCAACATTTGGCTTTGCAGGGCACCTACTCTAACAATAGATAAGGCAAAACTAAGATCAAAGATTAGGAGAAGATGAAAAGAAAAGATGAAAGATCTCTTTCTTCCGTTTGGGTACACTCAAACTTTGTTCCAAGGATGATTAAGTTTTGTCATAGAGAATGATAACTTCAATGTCCAAGATGACCTTAATGGATTTGAAGATGATTTAGAGGAAGAAGTTGACAAGGTATTTTATGGTGATGGCCCTTAGACTTTAATCATTCGTAAGGAATTTGACCCAGAATAAGTTGATGATCTTGACACTCTGCAAGTTGTGGAAGATGCTATAATTGAAGAGGAATCTTAATATCAAATTGAAGATGAGATTGGGATGACTAATGATCCAATTTATGATAAAGAGGAGATAGACCTAGGCGAAGCGTTGATCGAAGAACAGAAGCTAGCCCACTTTGCCTAACGACAATCAACAACCTGGTTTTTCTATCAATGAAGACTTTAATGGAAAATGTCTGATTTTGGCTTAGCAAAGATGTTGGGTGTGGGGAAAAGCCATATCACTACCCACATGATGGACACTTTTGGGTATGTTGCACTAGAAGATGCAAATTCCAGATGTCTTAATGAAAAGAGTAACATATACAACTTTGGTGTTCTTCTTTTGGAGGCCATTACTAGGAGGGGTCCAATCGACTATCGAGATCCTCCTAATGAGGTAAATCTTGTTGACTGGCTTGTTGAGCCAAAAGTTGTTTATCAAGATATCAAGTCTAATAACATATTGATTGATGGTGGCCTGTACTAGTAGATGGCAAGAATCAACACATTCGAGCTTCTCCAGTTTGGAAATAAAGTTGCATTTGGATCGTTGAGGATTCTTAAAGTCCAGCAACTACTAGTAGATTTTATCGAATTACTTCTAGATGATCTTCCTCTTAGGCTACCTCTTAACACTACTCTGATGCAAGATGATCCACAAGTTTTTAATATTATTTTTGGTAATTTTCACTTTTTCATATTTAAGGGTTTTTTTTAGTATTTTAGATATTTTTGGTAATTTCTATCTTTTGAATTTTTGTAATTTGAGTCCGTTTAGGATTTTTAGGATTGTAAGTTTGTTAATTATTATTTTTCTTTCTTTTAAAATTTATTTCCTTTCTTTACAAGTTAGTAATTGTAGTCTATATATTATGATATCTTTCCTTTATTTAGGTCTTAGGGTCTAGAATATATATAAACATCTGTTTAGCTACAAGAGGAATAATTTTTGGTTATTAAATAAAATTTCTTTTTTTTGAAAAAATCTGGAGGACAGCGGTTATTTCTTCTTTACTTCTTCTCAAACTCCCATTCTCATCAGCTCGTAGGATAATCACCATCCTGCCTACTTATACAGGAGAAAACTACACAAATAAGAGATGCTTTGTACCACTTGGCAAATGATAGAGAAGATCCCAAAAGTGAAGTTGAGTCCTTTTATATAAACTTGCAAATTTTGAATTCTTGCTTAGTGTGGTAATTTGGTACAAGTTATTGCATGCTATCATCATTATGAGTAAATTTCTTCAATATATGGATATTGATATTGCTATCAATCTTTTATAAGGAATTATTCTATGTCTAGAAGAATTTAGAGAACATAGTTATGATAAGGCCATGGTTGAAGCTAAAGAAATGACATGCGAAATGGGATTGAAGTTGTATTTCCATATAAACATATTGTTCAAAAAAAGAAGCAATTTGATGAAAGTAACAGTGATGAAGTTGTTGGTGTTGAAAGAACTAGCTAATTAAACCTATGTTTTGATATTAACAAAGGTTCAAAGTTAAGGATTATTGTAATTTAACGAGCTTAACTAAGTGTGTAAGAAATTCCTAGTTGAGGGTAGGCAAAGAAGTCCTGGTCAAGTAGAATGAGAAGAAATCTTATCAGGTCGAGGACATCGGGCAGAAGCCCGGGGGTCGTAGACACTAGGCAGAAGTGTAGGTTAGTCAAGGATTGAACGTCTAGCGAGAAGTCTCAAAGGTCAAGATTGGATGCTGAGAAAAGGTCCAAACAAGTTAGGAGGACCAGATATTTGGCAATAAATAGACTCTCCTAAAAAAAGTAGGTGAGGATGCATTCCCTATTAAAAGAACAATAGGGGTATGCCCAACCAAGGGTTTCAACAAAATCCAAAAATCATGATCGGATAGTCTCGAGACTGTCTAAAATGGTTTTGTACTTATATTTCAAATGATGTCTATTGTACTAACTCTGTAATGTAGAAAATCAAAGTTGGAGTTAAAGTATTCTAGGCATCTAGAGATCCGAGTGACCAAAAAGGATCCAAGCGCTCAGAATGGCCTAAATCCAGCCATACAAGCAATTGAGTTGGCATGCCCTTGTTGGCTGACACACGTCAGACTCCAAGCACTTGGAAGGGATCCAAGTGCTTAGGAATGGATAGAGGTGACTTGGATAGAGGTTCACCGAGGTGCAACCACGTCAGTGACCTAGACGTCCAAAAGGAGTCCAGGCACCTGGAGATGGATAATCATTGGCAGAGTCAGATCAAATCAGGTTGACTCTAAGTGCCTAGAATGCCCTATAAAAGAATTCTTCAACCAGCAACTCAGTAACCATTCTTCTACAAACAAATGACTTCTAAGCTGCTGCAAAATGCAGTTATGACGCCAAAACACTACTCCAACGACTATGCTCAAGCTTCTACTCTAAGTCATCGGTATAATTGTTTATTTACTTGTACTTCAAATTCATTATTCTTTTGTAAATATTCATACTATTAGTGAATTACCCAAGGAAAGCACTCAATGAGTACGAGCTTTGGACTAGCAGTCATTGGGCTGTGAACCAAGTAAAAAAGAAATGGTGTTAGCTTTATGTTTGTTTATTATCTATTTATTCTTTTCTGCTGAGTACTCTTGAAGTTTTACCAAAAAAGTGAAAAAGTGACGCACGTTATTCACTCTCCTCTAACGCTTTCTCCAATCCTACAATTAGTATTAAATCACAGACGCACTGAATTGGTGCAACCACCATTCAAGCATTTTTTTTATTTCCTTTGTTTTCAGTAATTAATCAGAATCGGTGCAATCACCCCCTTTTGATAAATTATTTTCTTATAATTTTTCGGTTCTCAAAGTTAGTGCAACACCACTCAAGTAAATTTTTTTCCATTATTCTTTTTTTCCGCACTACTAATCCAAGACCTAGTGTTGGTCCATTCTCATTTTTTTGTTTGCGAGATTTATTCTAAATTACCTATCAAGAAGGCTATAATATCGCTCATCCACCTCTCTTCTCTGGTAAGGACTTCGGCTACTGGAAGGGCCAAATGGAGTACTACCTCAAAACTCAGGTGTAGATGTGGATCGTGATCTAAACTGGATTCACACTCCTCACTGAAAATGGAGTACACATCCCCTACGACAAATGGGAAACACTAACAAAGAAGAAGATTGAAGCCGATGCTAAGGCAACTCAGTGTGGTCTAATCAAAGAGGAGCCAAATCGAGTCAGACCCTTCAATAGTGCCAAAAACAATGGAACAAATTGATAGAGCTACACGAAGGTACTTCCGATACCAAAGAAAGTAAGTGTGATTTAATACTTAATAAATTGTATAACAAAAAATTGTAGGAAGGAGAATTAGCAAATCAGCTCCACGTTTGTATCCAAGTTCTCCTCAATGATCTTCAAACAATCGGTCAGTAAAAATCACAATATAATCAGGTATACACTAAGGGAGGTGTATTAAAACTAGACTTTTAATGACTCTTCTAAAATTTAAAAGTCTAGAGGTATTGAAATTAGACTTTTATAAACTCTTTATAAATTTAGTGGTATTCAAAATAGATTTTAAAAGAGTTATAAAAAATCATTTGGTATTCAAACTTGACTTTTAAAGACTCCATAAAAGTTTAAAGGTATCCAAAATTGCAATAGATTTCCAAGGATTCTTAGAAAATTCTTTAGTATAAGTTTCAATGCCTTAGGTATTACCATAAAAAGTAAAAAATTATCTTCCATTTACCTAGAGATTTTGACAAATTTTAATCGCACTAAACTCTCTCAAGATGTCTCTAGGGTTGTCTCCTCTCACGATAAAAAAAACCTCCTCTCACAATCAAAAAATTCTCCTTCAAAGGTATGATTGTTACTATTTTGATTGTTCGTCTATAATTTTTCCCTTATTTCATAACGATTGGTATTGTTTCAATTGTTCGTCTATATATCTACAATTTTCCCCATCCCAATTGGTACCATAAATATATCTGTCTACAGCCTCTAACACCATCTCTAACGATTAGTATATACTTTTTTCAACTCTATGGGTCAATGTACGTAGATATTGAATTATTATATGAATAGTGGAGCAAAATTTTTTGTTTGATTTCATTTTTTAGTGGGTGTTCGATTTCATTTTTTATTTTATGGAGCACAATTTGTATATGGAAAATTAATCGTAGAATTTATTATACCTCTAACGATTACTATTATATGAATAGTGGAGTAGAATTTTTTATTTTTTATTTTATGGAGCACAATTTGTGTATGGAAAATTAATCGTAGAAACTTTGTGCAAAATATTTTTCTTTTGTGGTTCATAGGTGATTGTTTTTGCATCATTCTAACTTAAAATCGACTTTGAAATGTTGCTGATTTTGGATTTATATAATTTGGGGAAAATGGAGCAGCTGCTCTATGTTATGCAATTTCTAATATTCATTTTAGCAAAGAACAAAGGATCAAAGAAGATGTCAATTATTTGTCAATTTTTAATTATACTATGAAGGTAGAAGTCAACACATGATCATGCATTTTTATACATGATGGCTTGCTTTCATAAACATGTGCAAATATGTAACAGAGAATGTATGAACCTTTAGCAGCTTATAACTTTGATTTAGAATTTATATATGTACTCAGTGGGTGGGAGGGGTCTGCCCATGATTGTAACACCCGTAAAATTTCCTTTAGTTCAAAAGAGCAAAAAGAAGTAGAACAAGTGATAAAAGAAAAAAATAAATAGAATTATAAATGGCCTTGGGCTAGGATTGAACCCAAGACCTCTTATATATGATTGGTTAAAGTTGCCATTAGGGTGGTGGTAAAGCATCACATGAGTAATATGAAACAATTCATTATATGTGGAGTTTGTGTGAAGAGATGCTTCAACTTCCACATAATATAAAAGGGAGTTGAAGAGATGAAAACCTAGTTTGTATCTTCTTCTTTTTTTCTAGCCGAATCCTCTCCTTCCTCTTGCTCAAGTTCGGCCAGAATTTAGGGTTTTATGTTTTAAAGCCTTTCAAGGGAAGAATCTAAGAGGAGGATCTCTCCCAAGGAAGGAGTACACTTAGAAGGGCTAACCGGGGAGAGTAAAGCGTACAAGAGAGGTCGTTCTCCCTAAACCCTAGCGGTGTAAGAGTAAGAAATAGCAAAAGAATGTAAGTAACTCTTGTTGGTTGGTCCTAGGAAGATCGTACCAGTTCCACTGTACAAAAATTTTATACAAGTATCAAACCTTTCCTAAACAACCTATTGTGTTCTTTAGAAGTTAAATTAGGAATTGCAGACAGAACTTAATATCATTGATTCCAAATTTAACTTATCTGTTCTTAATGGTTTAGATTTGGATCACAAGCGGAACTTAACACTATTGATCCAAATCCACCTATGTTATAAATTCAATTAAATATTAATTTCTAAAATTAGCTTCCAGAACTGCATGGCGAGGAACATGGCCTTCTTGGATATGGGAGCATCTACCACCGCCTAGACAAAGCCTTTTAAGGAAAGCTAATATTTAATTTCCTTATATAACTCTAGGTTTAACCAAAAAAGAACAATCGAATCACAAATTCGAAAAACAAAGAAAAACACAAACACAAATTACTAATTCGAAAAACTAGATCTAATGCCTCTTGTGTTTGGAATTCTAACAAAGAAAAATAACTAGTATGATGTGGAAGAAAATTACTAGTTATACCTTTTCTTTGCAAGCTAATGACCTCAAGATCTTCTGTCGTATTCCTCACCTCGCCTTGGACGTCATGTGGGCAACGATCCTCCAAGATGATCACTGCCCAAAAGAGCTTCTCCTCCTTATAATATTCGGCCACCACCATCACAAAATAAAAGAGAGCAAAGGGAGAAGAGAGGGAGAGAGGGGCTGACCACTTGAGGATCACCAAGCAAGAGAATAAGAGTTGTGTCTTATGAGGCCTCCTCACCCATTCTTTTATATTACTTGTCCAAGCCAAATAAGGGAAGAATTTTTACAAAAATTAAAATCTTCCCTTAGTTTTTTCTTTTCCCTTTTTCTTTTTCCTTTTCTTTCCTCTTGATTGAATCAATCACCAAATCAATGATTGGCTTGATTTAATCTTGGCCGGCCCCTTGCTTGGGCACCAAGCAAGGGTGGCCGACCACTTATAGGAAGGAATAATAATTTTTTTAATAAAATTTTACAAGAAGAAATCCTCTTATAAAATTTTACAAGTTCTCTTTCCTAAAGTGGATGTTAAAAAGGAAAGTTTTTAAAAATTAAAACCATGTTTCAAAATTTAAAACTTCTCTTCAAAAAATTTTCTTTTTTAACATGAATAGAAAATTTTAATTTTTAAAACTTCTCTTCCTTTTTTTCTAAAACCATGAGGATGGTTAAAAAAGGAAAGTTTTAAAACTTTTAAAACTCTCTATTAAACCATGTGGCCTAATTCAAATAAGGAAAGTTTTTAAAATTAAAATCTCTCTTTTAAAACTTATAGTTTTCTACAAAGAGAAGATTTTAAAAATTCAAAACACCCCTTCTATTTGAATTTATTATGGCCGGCCCCTACTTGCTTGGTCACTAAACAAGAGGGCCGACCCTCTTATGGAGATGGTGGCCGACCATTGCTTGGTCACCAAGCAATGGGCCGGTCTCCTTTCTTGGACACCAAGAAGGGATTTTAATGAGTAGTTTATAAGACACTAATGAGGCTACGATAGGGACCTAGAGGAGAAATTAGTTTTGACCTTCCGATGAGCTTGAGTATTCCGTGTTCGCCCCGAACACACAACTCAAGTTTATCAACAATAACTCATTCCACTAGAGAGTTATTGTTGCACTACCACACCAATCCCAAATTACATTATGGGCTCCTTCTTACTATGAGTGTGTTAGTCTCCCTGTGTTTAAGATAACGAATGTCCACTAATTAATTAAGTTACTGACAACTCACTTAATTACTATCTAACTCCAAGAGTACTACCACTCAACTTCATTGTCATGTCGGATTAAGTCCACCTGTAGGGTTTAACATGACAATCCTTATGAGCTCCTCTTGGGAACATTCTCAACCTAGATAACTAGGACATAGTTTTCTTCTATAATCAACAACACACACTATAAGTAATATCATTTCCCAACTTATCGGGCCTATTGATTTATCAAGCTAAATCTCACCCTTTAATAAGTTAAAGAAATAAATACTAAATATATATGCTTGTTATTATATTAGGATTAAGAGTACACACTTCCATAATAACTAAGGTCTAGTTCTTTTATTAAATCAGTATAAAAAGAACTTACCTAAAATGGTCCTACTCAATACACTTAGAATGTACTAGTGTAATTTATTAGTCAAGATAAACTAATACCTAATTACACTACTACAATACCAATGGTTTGTTCCTTTCCATCTTAGTCGTAAGCAACTGTTTATAATTTATAAAGAGCTGATAACATGATCTTCTGTATGTGACACCACACACCATGTTATTTACTTTATAAATTAATTGAACAACTATATTTAACAAATAAATATAGACATTTGACCAATGTGATTCTTTTATTTCAAAAATAAATGTTTACAAAATAGGCTTTTAGTATTCACTCTAACAATCTCCCACTTATACTAAAAGATTAAGTTGCCATATCTGCTGCAATACATCTGATTCCCATCCCTTCCACATGCCGATCAAAAGCTTTCGCCGGAAGGGCCTTAGTGAAAGGATCTGACAGGTTATCTGCTGATGCAATCTTGGCGACGACAACTTCTCCTCGCTTGACGATGTCTCGTATCAGGTGGTACTTGCGCTCTATATGTTTACTCGCCTTATTAGCTCATGGTTCCTTCGAGTTTGCAACTGCACGGCTATTATCACAATAAATTGTGATGATTTTGGGCAAACCAGGAATCACATCTAAGTCCATTAGAAAGTTCCTGAGCCATACTGTTTCTTTGGCTGCCTCAGAGGCTGCCACATACTTAGCTTCCATGGTTGAGTCTGAAACACATTTTTGCTTAACACTCCTCCATGCAATGGCTCCACCTCCTAAAGTAAAAACATAGCCTGATGTAGACTTATTGTTGTCCCTATCTGATTGGAAATTCGAATCCGTGTAACCCACAGGGAGCAAATCGTCTGCTTGGTAAACTAGCATATAATCTCTAGTCCTTCTAAGGTACTTTAATATATGCTTTACAGCAGTTCAATGTCCTTGTCCAGGGTTACTCTGATATCTACTAACCATGCCCACGGCAAAATAGATATCAGGTCTCATACACAGCATTGCATACATAAGGCTTCCTACAACCGAAGCATAAGGAACTACCTTCATATCCTCTATCTCATTTGATGTCTTCGGAGATATCTCTTTAGATAAGGCTACTCTATGCCTAAAAGGTAAGAAATCTTTCTTGGAGTTCTGCACACTAAAACGAGCAAGGATTGTATCTATATATGAAGCTTGAGATAGACACAACATTCTTTTCTTGCGATCTCTTATAACTTTGATCCCAAGAATGTGTGCACATTCTCCTAAGTCTTTCATATCAAATTGTTTGGACAATCATACCCTTACGTCCGATAATACCTTGACATTGTTGCCAATTAACAAAATATCATCTACGTATAGTACAAGAAATACCACCACGTTTCCGTTACACTTCTTCTATACACAAGACTCATCCGGACACTGAATAAATCCATATGACTGGATTACTTCATTAAATCGGATGTTCCAAGATCTTGAAGCTTGCTTCAGTCCATAAATGGACCGATTGAGCTTGCACACTAGATGCTTTTTGCCTTTTCCAATGAACCCTTCTGGTTGCTTCATATGGATGTTTTCTTCAAGACTTCCGTTAAGGAATGCTGTCTTAACATCCATTTGTCAAATCTCATAATCCATATGAGCAGCAATGGATAAGAGTATTCAGATAGACTTTAGCATAGCTACCGGCGAAAAAGTCTCCTCATAATCGATTCTCTTTTTCTGAGTATACCCTTTTGCAACAAGCCTTGCATTGAAGGTTTCTACCTTCCCGTCTGTCCCTCTTTTCCTTTTGTAGATCCATTTGCTTCCAATGGCGTTTACACCATTTGGTGGTTCTACAAGCTCCCAGACCTTATTAGAATACATAGACTCTATTTCAGAATTCATTGTCTTTTGTCAAGATACTGCATCTAAATCTTGGAGTGTTTCGTCATATGTTTGGGGATCAGGTTCATGTTTACCCGGGATCAAGTCCAAAGACTCTCCCAAAAACATGAATCTCTCAAGTTGCCTTACAACTCTTCCACTATGACGAGGCACTGTTTCTGGTTGTGTATCATGTGTGACATGTGTTGCAGTTTCTTGTGGTACTTCATCTTGTACTGTTGGTCTTAAAGTAGACGTGTCCTCTCTTATTTCTTCTAGAACTATTTCACTCATGGGCTTATGGTTCATTACATAATCTTCTTCTAAAAATTGAGCATTGGTGCTAACAATGATCTTCTGATTTTTAGGATATTAAAACAAACCACCTTTCGTTCCCTTAGGATATCCCACAAACAGACAAACTTTTGTACATGATTCCAACTTGTCAATATCTCCCTTCATCACATGTGCTGGACTACCCCATATCCGGATATGATTCAGACTAGGCTTACGCCCATTCCATAATTCCATTGGAGTAGAAGGAACTATTTTAGAATGTACCATATTCAGAATGTACACTGCTGTTTCCAGAGCATATCCCCAAAATGAATTTGGTAATTCTGAATAACTTATCATCGATCTAACCATTTCCATAAGAGTCATATTCCTTCGTTCTGCCATATCATTCTATTGGGGTGTACCAGGTGCAGACAATTGGGATTGAATCCCGATTTCTGATAAGTAATTCCTAAACTCTCCAAAGAGGTATTCGCCACCACGGTCAGACCGTAGTGTCTTGATACTTTTACCAAGACGTTTCTCCACATCAGCCATATATTCTTTGAACTTATCAAAGCATTCAGACTTACGACGCATCAAGTAAATGTATCCATATCTTGAATAATCGTATATAAAACAGACGAAATATTCATAACCCCCTCTTGCCTGGATAGACATAGGACCACACAAATCAGAATGAACCAATTCTAACACATCTTTGGCTCTATACCCCTTGGCCTTAAAAGGTCTCTTGGTCATTTTACCTTCCAAGCAGGATTCACATGTTGGAAAGTTTTCCAACTCTAATGAACCCAAGAGTCCATCGGCTACAACCCTTTGAATCCTACTTAAGTTAATATGACCAAGCCTTAGATGCCAAAGATATGTTTGGTTCATTTCCGAAGGTTCTTTTCTCTTATTAGAGTTAAAAGATGTGTTATCAATTTCTATATATTGCATTGTGGAAGAAATTGGATTTAAAGTATATAAATTGCCAACCAATGCACCAGAACAGATAATCACTTTATTTCTCTTTATAACCACATTATTACTAAAGGAAACAGAATATCCATCTAAATACAGTTTAGAAACTGAAATTAAATTCTTTCTAAAACTGGGTACATAAAGACAATTTCTTAAAATCAAACTTCTATTCCTATCAAAAGATAAGTAGACGTCTCTCACTGCAACAGCCGCCACCTTAGTAGCATTGCCCATGTAGACGGTTATCTCTCCTTCAAATAGTCGTCGGGTTTCCTGGAACCCCTGCAAAGAATTGCAGACATGATCAGTGGCTCCCGTATCTACACACCAGGTGCTGGTAGATAACACCGCTAAACATGTTTCAACTACTAAAGCATGAGATATACCTTTATTGTTTTGATTCCTACGAGGACAGTTCACCTTCCAATGTTTTGACTGCTTGCAGATGAAGCACTTGCCCTTCGGATTCTTCATTCAAGCTTTTTGTCCTGTACCCTGAGGTTTATTCACCTTCTTTGCTGAAAAGACCTGTTTCTTCTTCTTCTTGCCTTTCGACTTAGAAGTAGAACCATTTTCAGCATAGTGAATCTGAGAATTGTGACGAAATATTCCTTCTGATGCCTGTAGTTCTATCAGAAGTTCCGCCAACATATACTCTCTTTTGTTCATGTTATTGTTCAGGCAGAATTGCTCAAAACTTCTAGGTAGCGTTTGGAGAATTATCTCGACCTAGATTTCCCCATCGATTTCTCCTCCAAGGACTTGTATTTTATTCAGATAAGTCATCATTTTGAGGATATGATCCCTTACGGGTGTCCCCTCAGACATGGTGGCTGTCATTAACTTTCTCATTGCCTCTTGCCTAGCAGTCTGACTCTGGTGCCCAAAGAGTTCTTTGAGATTGTTCATTATATCATAAGCAGTTGGTAAATCTTGATGCTGATGTTGCAATACATTTGATATTGAATACAAAATGTAACACTGCGCCATCTCATCTGCTTTTACCCATTTCTTATGATACTCAATCTCCTCTGGGGTAAAGTCACCATTAGGTGTATCTGGGCATACCTCTGAAAGTACAAACTTATAGCTTTCAGTAGTTAAGACAATATCCAGGTTTCTTTTCCAATCTATATAGTTGGGACCAGTAAATTTATTCTCTTTTAGAATAATGTCCAGTGGATTGAAAGTCATCCTAAGAATCACAAAATAAATTTTGGTCAGGACTCTAAATTTAGAATAATATTGATTCCTCAAACAATACTATTTAAATTTACCAACACCTCAAAACACCGTGAATATTGCATGCCACATTAGTGTAGACGTATACAAATTCAACATTTGTAAGAGGAGGGTGTAACCCATTAATTTTATTATCTTGTCATCCTAACTTTATGACAAATAAAATTAATAGTTGGTTTTCCTTTGGTCACACAAAATGATAGCAGTGACTCCGTTGGGGAGGATACTATTGAATCCGTCTAAGTGTATGCCATTACTTGATACTTAGTCCATTAAATAGAATTATGCCCCTTCAGTTGGAGAAAATCACACGCTCCTAAATAATTTCCTATAACCATCCTTAAAGGAAGTTTGATCTAGTGATCCGCAACAAACCCATCCGTTGTGGAGGGAGGCAGTCAGAGTCAACACACAAGCTTGTTGCATCACTTACAAACCAGTAATGGAGATCATGGAATTTATTAAAATCCCTCTCCCACTTAGTTTTTTTTAAAAAAATTGAGGATTTTAACCTATGCTAGCATACATCACATGCACATAAACATCACAGTAAATAAAAGTAATAAATTTGGAAATTAATTTTCCAACTATTATGGCCTTTTTCATCACTGTCTTCAGTATGCTCCCACCCTAGCTGCTGCCATCTTTAGCCACCGCCATCAGGTCGAGTTGTCGCATCTATCTTGCTTCTTATTCTGCTGCGTCTCTGGTCCTCCAAAAGCACCACGCCTCACAAAGATATGATTTGTGACAAATATAGAATTTTACATATATTGATCCTATATTCCATAAAGGAATGTACATGCATTCTAGATCGAAAAAATAAAATTCTAAAAATAATACAGCTCATGCTGTATTTGATACATACAATCATGCACACAAAATAATGTCCTTGACATGTCCAAGGGTCCAATCACACTCAATATCTAAATACCATAATAGTTGAAGCCTGCAATCACAAAGTTAGCACATCCTACTATTATCCTGCCTAAATTATGTATGACATGTGCATAATTAATTTGAAAACCAAAACACACAGAGGCAAACCCTAGCTCTGATACCAATTGTTGGTTGGTCCTAGAAAAATCGTACCGGTTCCACTGTCCAAAAATTTTATACAAGTGTCGAACCTTTCCTAAACAACCTATTGTGTTCTTTAGAAGTTAAATTAGGAATCGCAGACGGAACTTAACATCATTGATTCCAAATTTAACTTATCTGTTCTTAATGGTTTAGATTTGGATCGTAAGCAGAACTTAACACTATTGATCCAAATCCACCTATGTTATAAATTCAATTAAATATTAATTTCCAAAATTAGCTTCCAGGACTGCATGGCGAGGCACATGGCCTTTTTGGGTATGAGAGCATCCACCACCGCCTAGACAAAGCCTTTTAAGGAAAGCTAATATTTAATTTCCTTCTATAACTCTAGGTTTAACCAAAAAGAATAATCGAATCACAAATTCGAAAATAAAGAAAAACACAAACACAAATTACTAATTCAAAAAACTAGATCTAATGCATCTTGTGTTTGGAATTCTAACAAAGAAAAATAACTAGCATGATGCAGAAGAAAATTACTAGTTATACCTTTTCTTTGCAAGCTAATGACCTCAAGATCTTTTGCCATATTCCTCGCCTCGCCTTGGACGTCGTGTGGGCGACGATCCTCCAAGATGATCACCACCCAAAAGAGCTTCTCCTCCTTATAATATTCGGCCACCACCACCACAAAATAAAAGAGAGCAAAGGGAGAAGAGAGGGAGAGAGGGGCCGGCCACATGAGGATCACCAAGCAAGAAAATAAGAGTTGTGTCTCATGAGGGCTCCTCATCCCTTCTTTTATATTACATGCCCAAGGCAAATAAGGGAAGAATTTTTACAAAAATTAAAATCTTCCTCTAGTTTTTTCTTTTCCCTTTTTCTTTTTCCCTTTTCTTTCCTCTTGATTGAATCAATCACCAAATCAATGATTGGCTTGATTTAATCTTGGTCGGCCCCTTGCTTGGGCACCAAGCAAGGGTGGCCGGCCACTTATAGGAAGGAATAATAATTTTTTTAATAAAATTTTACATGAAGAAATCCACTTATAAAATGTTACAAGCTCTCTTTCCTAAAGTAAACTGCGTGGTTGTGTGTATGTTCCAGCCGCCTGTGGCTGATGTATATTGTGTCTGTAGAAATGTTTCAGATTGTCACCCGTACAGGGGAGGTGCTGCCGAAATTTCTTCGGACAGGGACTTCCCCGAGACGTGACAATTTAGAGGCGCTCACTTGGCTACCAGGATTCATAAACTCTAGTACTTATCCTAGAGATCTAGAGTTCGAATCCTGGGGAAGGTAAAAATCTTCTGGCCAGAGGTGGAAAGACCTTGTGAGTAACGACACGGCCGAGGGTCGTCAGTCGACGACATAAGGAGTCGCCAATTTGGGCCGCCTAAGGGACCGCCAAGGGGCCGCCAAATGGGTTGCCAGTTGGGCCGCCCAAGGGGCTAAGGGGCTGGTTCGTTACAGCTAACTAGCGAATTCCTCCTGCAGTCCCACCGGAAGCCAATCTGGGGATACCTAGTATGGCAGAAGTTCCAGCAGTTACACCTGTAGCCCCAGCAAAGGTAGTGAGGCTAGAAGCATATCTCATCCAGTAGCAGAAATTGAAACCAAAGAATTTCTCTGGCACCAGTGAACCATGGGATGCTCAGGCATGGTTCAAAACCCTGGAGAGCATAATGGAGCTACTAGACTGACCAGAGGTAGAAAAGATAAAGTGTGCCTCCTTCTGTCTCACGGGTGATGCCAGAATGTGGTGGGAACGGGTCAAAGCAAAACGAAAAGTGGATCAAATGACCTGGTTTGACTTCGAGACTGAATTCTTCGAAGAGTTCTTCCATATGCGAGTCAAGAACAAACATTATGATGAATTCACGAAATTCCGACAAGGAAATCTATTAGTAGATGAAGCCATGAAGACATTAATAGGCTGGCCCGTCTCTGCCTTGAACTGGTCAACTCAGAACGAGAAAGGGTTAGACTAATGCTCAAGATGCTGAGGCCAGAAATAGCTTTGAATGTAGCTGGCAGAATTAATAGACCGTAGATTGCAGAAGAGCTGATTAGTAGTGCCCTGATCACAGAGCATTACTTAAATAGTATCAAATAGTAGAAGCCAGTCCTGATTGAGAATAAAAGTCAAGGGAGTTTTGGCACTCAGAAACCCCAGAGCCATGGTTCAACTTGGAAGGGGAGCTTCAAGAGGAAGCAGTGGAGTAATAAGAAGGGAGGATCCGTATGCAAGCAGCCGAAGTATGTTACATGTTCCACGTGTGGAAGGATGCATTCTGAAATCTGTCGCAAGGGCATGAGTGGTTGTTATACTTGTGGTCAAGAGGGGCATCTGGCAAAGAATTGCCCGACCAAGATCAACCTACCTCCCGTACCTATTGTACAACCTGTTCAGTCTGGAGGCAAGCAGGCACAGCTACACTAGATGCAGGCTGAGTTGGAGGGTCCTCATATTAGCCAGGGCAGACAGGAAGCTCCACCAATTGCTACAAATGCTCGAGTGTTCTCCCTTACCAGAGAGGAGGTAGCAAACGCCTCCACAGTTGTCACAGGTCAGATATGCATTTTTAATCAATATGCAACTGTGTTATTTGATATGGGGGCAACCCATTCGTTCGTTTCCATAGCATGCACTGAAAGAATAGGTATATCCCCGGAAGTCCTAAGCGGACAATTCTTGACGACACTACCCTCAGGGGAGATAATGACATCTACGCACTGGCTACGAGCTGTGCCCGTAAAAATTTCAGACAGGGAACTGTACAGTGATCTGATAGTACTGAACATGTCTGATTATGATGTTATCTTTGGGATGGACTATCTGAGCAAGTATGGTGCTTCCATTGAGTGCCGTAAGCGAAGAGTCCTATTCCAACCGAAGGCAGAGTGTACGTTTGAATTCATTGGAGAATTAAGGAGGAGAACCCATAAATTCTTATCGGCTATGAAAGCTCAGAAGATGTTAGCCGTGGGATGTGTCGGGTTTCTCGCTCATGTGGTTAATACCCAGTAAGAAAGAGATCAAAAGATGGAAGAAGTTAGAATTGTATGTGACTACCCAGAAGTCTTTCCGGAAGAATTACCAGACTTAGCTCCGGATAGAGAAATCGAATTCGAGATTGAACTCATTCCTGGTACTCATCCAATCTCAAAGGCACCCTACCGCATGGCTCCGGCAGAATTGAAGGAACTTTAGGGACAACTACAGGAGCTACTCGACAAGGGTTTCATAGCCCTAGTCACTCACCATGGGGAGCTCCGGTGTTGTTCGTAAAGAAGAAGGATGGGTCCATGTGAATGTGTGTAGACTACCGAGCACTGAACAAAGTAACAATCAAGAATAGATATCCCCTGCCGAGAATAGACGATCTATTTGATCAGCTAAAGGGAGCCACAATGTTTTACAAGATAGACTTACGGTCAGGATATTATCAAGTGAAGGTGAAAGCAGAAGACGTACCAAAGACGACATTTCGCACGAGGTATGGGCACTATGAGTTTGTGGTCATGCCTTTCGGAGTAACGAATGCTCCTACTACATTTATGGATCTGATGAACAGAGTGTTTAAAGAGTATTTGGATAAGTTTGTGATCGTCTTCATAGATGATATTCTTATATACTCCGGAACACCAGAAGAACATGCCGAACATCTAAAGATAGTATTACAGATTCTTCAGTAGAAACAGTTGTATACGAAGTTCTCCAAGTACGAGTTTTGGCTTGATCATGTGTCCTTTGTAGGGCACATTATTTCCAAAGATGGGGTTATGGTAGACCTGACAAAAGTAGAAGCTGTGAGCAACTGGAATAGACCTAAGAATGCCAGTGAAATCAGGAGTTTCCTTGGATTAGCAGGCTATTATAGGAAATTTGTAGAGAACTTCTCAAGGATCACATCCCCGTTGATAGCACTCACCGGAAAGAATAGAAAGTTTGAGTGGACCGAGGATTGTGAAAAGAGTTTCATTGAATTAAAAAGGAGACTGACCAATTCTCCAATCCTGACTCTTCCAGAGAATAGAGAAGGCTTTGATATATACAGTGATGCTTCTAAATTGAGGCTCAAAGCAGTATTGATGCAGAATGGCAAGGTCATTGCCTATGCCTCACAACAGCTCAAGGATTATGAGAAGAACTATCCTACTCATGACCTTGAGTTAGCAGCGGTAGTCTTCGCACTAAAAATTTGGAGGTATTACTTATATGGAGCTCAATGTAAGATATACACATATCACCAGATTTTGAAGTATTTCTTCACTCAAAAAGACCTGCACATGAGACAACAAAGATGACTTGAGCTAGTCAAAGACTATGACTATTAAATACTCTACCATCCAGGGAAGGCAAATAAAGTGGCAGATGCATTAAGTAGAAAATCTTGTGTCACTTTACTGTCTACATCTGCTATGTCCCATCCCCTACAAAAAGAAATAGTAAATTTTGGGCTTGAAATTATTTCTGGGCAACTCTCCACTTTGACACTAGTGTCAACCCTGCTTGAGGATATACAGAAAGGGCAGGATGGAGATCCCGAGATTGAGAAGATCAAGCAGGGGATACAGGAAGGAGAAAATAGAGAGTTTCGGGTATTCGACAGTGGGATACTATATCATGGTGACCGTCTCTGTGTCCCTAATCAAGAAGAATTGCAAAGGAAAATTTTAGATGAAGCCTATGGAACATCCGATGCAATGCATCCTGGTTCCACCAAGATGTACCAAGATATAAAGGAACACTTCTGGTGGTTTGGAATGAAAAGAGACATTGCAAGATACGTTAGTACCTGTTTGACGTGTCAACGGATTAAAGTAGAACATTAAAGACCAGGCGGAGTTTTGCAGCTTATCCAGATCCCAGAGTGGAAGTGGGAGGATATATCTATGGATTTTATAGTGGGATTACCCAGAACTACGAA
The DNA here is from genome assembly GCF_018446385.1 of Zingiber officinale. Lineage (NCBI taxonomy): Eukaryota > Viridiplantae > Streptophyta > Magnoliopsida > Zingiberales > Zingiberaceae > Zingiber > Zingiber officinale. The sequence goes on from NC_055987.1 coordinate 40,392,547, forward strand.
TGGTTATGATGATATCTGGGAAATAGTGGACAGATTAACTAAGTCTGCTCATTTCCTAGCTATCAGAATACCCTACTCTATTGAACAGCTAGCACAATTGTATGTGAAAGAGATTATCAGATTGCATGGAGTTCCCAAAACCATAATTTCTAATAGAGATGGTCACTTTACATCACACTTCAGGGAGTGTGTTCAGAGAGCTCTTGGCACTAAGCTACAGTTTAGCACTGCATTTCATCCTCAAACTGATGGGCAAACAGAACGAGTGAACTATGTTTTGGAGGATATGCTACGGGCTTGTGCTTTAGATTTCAAAGGGAGTTGGTGTCGATATCTATGCTTAGAAGAATTCACATACAATAATAGCTATTAGGCTACTATCGGAATGACACCTTATGAGGCTTTATATGAGAGGAGATGTAGATCTCCTATATGTTGGTATGAAGGTGGTGAAAAAAAAGAAATGGGACTCCAGACAGACCTCATCGAAGACACCACAAAAGCTATTTAGAACATCTGCCAGAGAATAGAAACGGCTCAGAACCGGTAGAAGAGCTATGCGGATGTGTGTCGTAGACCGCTAGAATTTGAGGTTGGGGACTCAATATTCCTCAAAGTAGCTCCTATGAAAGGAGTGATGTGATTTAGAAAGAAAGAAAAGTTGAGTCCACGTTATGTGGGGCCATACCGGATCACTAGAAGAGTTGGCAAGATAGCTTATGAGCTGGAAATATCTTAGGAAATGTCAACTATTCATAATATATTTCATGTCTCAATGCTGAAGAAGCATGTTCCTGATGCAAACCAAGTGATTAAGCCACAAACAGTACAGGTTCAAGAAGATTTCAGTTATGAAAGTCGACCTATTCAGATAATAGATCGAGAAGTTAAGAAGCTGAAGAACAAAGAGATAACGTTAGTGAAAGTGTTGTGGCAAAGTCAATAGTATGAAGAGGCAACATAGGAACGTGAGGAAGATATGAGACTGAAGTATCCGCAATTGTTCTAAGTTCGAAGATGAACTTTTTATAAGGTATGGGGATTGTAACACCCATAAAATTTCTTTTAGTTCAAAAGAGCAAAAAGAAGTAGAACAAGAGATAAAAGAAAAAAATAAATAGATTTATAAATGACCTTGGGCTAGGATTGAACCCAAGACCTCTTATATATGATTGGTTAAAGTTTCCATTAGGGTGGTGGTAAAGCATCACATAAGCAATATGAAACAATTCATTATGTGTGAAGTTTGTGTGAAGAGATGCTTCAACTTCCACATAGTATAAAAGGGAGTTGAAGAGATGAAAACCTAGTTTTTATCTTCTTCTTCTTTTCTAGCCGAATCCTCTCCTTCCTCTTGCTCAAGTTTGGTCAGAATTTAGGGTTTTATGTTTTAAAGCCTTTCAAGGGAAGAATCTAAGAGGAGGATCTCTCCCAAGGAAGGAGTACACTTAGAAGGGCTAACCAGGGAGAGTAAAGCGTACAAGAGAGGTCGTTCTCCCTAAACCCTAGCGGTGTAAGAGTAAGAAATACCAAAAGAATGTAAGTAACTCTCACCTGCAGTATAAGTTGCTTCAAAGATGTATTTAGTAATGTCTTTTATGCATGATTTAGAAGATTTATGTTGAGTTATGCTTTAGACATGTTAAGAAAGAAGCTTATCATGTTATGTAAGAAGCCCTCTAAAGTTTTGGGGACTAAGAGCGTGTGTAGGGAATAGCGAATTGCTTCCCATTTAGTTTGGGGCTAAGAAGCAGATTCAAAGGCCCTAAAAGCACTTCCCGATAAGTGTGAGGGGATAAAGTGCACATCAGGTGTTTGTTGAAATGACAAGCAAGTGCAAAGTAAAAGAAAACGATATTAAAAGAAAGTATTTTACTTTGAGATGGCATGTACTGGACCAAGGTCCTTGGGATGGGCTCCTAAATTGCCCCTAGGCATAACTTTGCCTAATAGTACCTTAATAGATTCGGGATTAGCTACTTCGGATCTTATTATGGATGCACGCAAAGTGGTATATTGTCGGGCTCAAGAAAGTTGATTATTATGTTCACTAGTATGTATTATAAAGTTTTCAAAGTTCATTGGTTTGTTAAAGTGAAACCATCATTAAGTGGACAACTTGAGTTATAAAGTGTAGTGTTGATGGACTTTATGATATGCCAAGATTTCTGTTCTCGTTACATTACTAGCATGGTTTAAGTTGATGATTAGCATGATAAACTGGTTTAAAAATACATATCATGTGCATATTTACAAAGCATGTATTTTAGCGTGAACTATACTCAAGTGCATGTTTGTTGTTTTCTTTCCAAGCAGTTTTTTTTTTTAAGAAAGCATGTTCTCTTTAATGCGTAGTTTTTGTGAGTAGATGGTACTTACTAAGCCTTTACTTATAAATTGCATTTCCTTATACTGCAGATAAAGGTAAAGGAAAGATCGAGTAGGAGGGGGTAGCAGGAGCAATGTTTGTTGGTATGTGTGACGGAATAGTGGGAAACGATCTTGGAGGTTGCTAGTGCTTGACTATGTTAGAGTTTGGTACTAATGGATATGTTTTCTTATCTCCACTTAGTATGAAAAATACTATTAATAGTGGTGTATAATGAATTGTAGTTTGGTAGTGATTGGTGTGTCAAAGATTCTCCCTAAAGTTGTGGGATAAAGTGGTAAACCAAGGAGGAGAACAAAGGGGGAGAATACCCCATTATATGTAGCAGGGTGTGACCCCGCATGGCCGTGTCATGGCCGTGTGGAGTCACACGGCCACACCCCTCCTCCTCTCGGTCCAAAGTGTCACGGTCGTGTGGAGTCACACGGCCGGGTACTTCCTCGTCTCGGCCGAGGTGACACGGCCGTGTGGAGTCACACGGTCGTGCACCTATTCTCTGCTGTTCGGGGTGACACGACCGTGTGGTTCCACACGGTCGTGCCCCTCTTCCCTTCGACCGTGGTGTCATGGTCGTTTGGTTCCACACAGCGGTGCCCCTCTTCCATTCGGCCGGGGTGTCACGGTCATGTGGCTTCGCACGGTCGTACACCCCTATGTGACATGGCCGTGTGACCTTCACACGGCTTGGCCCTATGCTAGTCGGGAGCGCTTCACACCTCGATCAACGATCGAAACAAGTTTTAGAGTAGATCTCTGAACTAGACAATAAGTTATGTGTGAAGTAAGATGTGAAGGGAAAAAAATTAGATATGTACGGAAAGTAACACCGGTCCTTGTAAGGTAAGTTACGGTAGTAGAAGGGCGGTCATTACAATGATTCACTTGTGTTGACAGATGCTTTATCAAGAAATAATGGGCTTAAAGTGCCTGAAGGTATTTTTTTGTTCTATATGTTTCTTACTATTTATATTTTTGTAATTTTAAAGAATATATATGTTACTCATTGGTTATTTGATACTACATATATATGGTTTAACAAGTAAATATTTTTTAGTGGATGGCAGGTATCCAAATCGACGTCAATTCTTGGCTCTTTTTCGAAGTGTACGTTATCATCTTCAAGAATTTACTGCGCACTGAAAATACAAAAGAGTTGTTCAATCTTCGTCATGCTTCTTTGAGGAACGCTATTGAGAGGATATTTGGTATATTTAAATCGCGGTTCAAAATATTCAAAACAGCTCCGCCATTTCCATATACAACACAAGAAGAGCTTGTATTGGCTTGTGCCAGATTGCACAATTTTCTTCGTAGGAAATGTCATTCTGATGAATTTTCAATCGAACTAGATAATGAGGTCCCATCATCTTCATCAGAACACGTTTTTGAAGATAACAACTTTAATCAATTATTTACTCAAGAACAACAACGAGCGAATGCTAACTCATGGAGAGAGAGTATAGCCAATCAAATGTGGAGTGATATTGATCATGTTGTCAAAAACAATTAGATTTTTTCCATACAAGACTAATGAAAAAATATTAAATTTTCTCAATATTTTAATAATTGTTTATCTAATTTTGGTATGTATTATTAAAAAATATTGATTAATGAATTATATATGTTGAATTGACTTAAAGAATTAAAATTTGATTTTAATAAATTGAATAATGATTCATTCATCATTTTTCTTAAATTAAAGTTAAGCTATGAAGAATTCACTTATACAAATAAATAGTAAAAAGTTGAAGATGTTATCGTTCAGTTACTAGTTCAAAGAAATCAATAAAAAAAGTGACATAATTATACCAATTACAAAATCTATGGAAATCCACGGAACTCTATGAAAAATATTACAAATGTCTATAAAAATCTTGCAAAAAAGTCAACAAGAGTTTATGAAATTCTGTTTATAAAGTTTGTGAAATTCTATTAAAATCAATAGAAATCTATCAACTCTATAAAAATCTATTATTTTAAAAAATCATTAAAAGCCATTAGAAATCTAGAATGAATACACCCCCTAGATTAAAAGTCAATTTGGGGAAAGTTAAGGTATCAGGGGCAAAACGGGCGTGTTATGTATAAGGAAGCTTAAGGGTTCCGATAGTGTCATGTGAAAACTAATTATATGATTAAAATGCTTATATTAAATGTTCATGGAATTTTTATGGGTTTTAATTATACATGCTAAATATAGCATATACGGTACATGCTTGGCTTTAAGGAATATATATATATAGGGATGAAAATGTGAAAATAATATGAAGGGTGTGAGTTGACTATGACGAAAAGATTATGATGATGATTTATAAAAATACTGTGAGGGAGAAAATCCTATAGGGACTCTATTTATGAGTCAATATCCTAGAGAGAGTCCAATATCAGATTTCCATAGACTACGACCTAGTGATAAAAAAATTTGTTGGAGACCCTGCCACTTATAGGCTAGGGTACAATAACAAAAAAATGATTGTTGATATCTCATCGCTTGATATCATAATTTTATATATTGAGATTGATGAATCGATGATATGATATAACTAATCACTTTCAATGAATTGAATTCATCCTAATGATAGTTATGATAAATGATAAACGCTGAAATGATAGAAAGGGTAATGATTCATGCTATGATGATATGAGGAAATGGTTTTTCATATGTTCACGATTTTTAAAGGCATAACCATTTTTATTAAAAGTATCTTCAGTGTTGCATGTGGATGTATGTATGATACCTGTTTTAATGGTTAGAGCATTCTGAGTTGTCACACTCGTTACGTTTCAATGACGTAGGTGAGGATAATGCCTATGATATAGGAGGCTTGGATGCTATGGGTGGACTGACAGTTCACTGAAGTGGGAGGACCTTGCGAGCTCTTCCGCATTACGTTATACATGCTTAAGCTTATGCATTATGCTTAGGCTGCTCTGATAGGTTGTGAGAGTTTAAAACATGATTTTGTTATTTTTTAAAAGTTATATATATATATATATATATATATATATATATATATAGGAGTGTTTTAGGCCGCGCTTCTATGATATTCATGTGAACAACGAGAACATTGAGAAGATCTAACTTTATGATGTTAGTCACTTAGAAGGTTCAGCCATAGAAAGGATTTGGCCATGAGGATGAAGAGGATGGAGGAAGAACATAAGTCATCCATCAAATGAATACAAAACCCCCTTTTGTATTCATTCACTCAATTAGTCTTAATTGACATTAATTGTCTTAATTGGTATTAATTGTCTTAATTGATATTAATTCTCCATTAATCCAATTAAGTTTTCCATTAATCCAATTAAATCTTGTTCTTTCTTCTTCCTTGGTGAATTCGGGTTCCTCATCAATCCGAATTGACTACAAGAGTCTAATTCAAATTAGACTAAATCCAACAATTGGATCTAATTGAGTCTAATTCAATGAGTATAATTTGGATTAGACTTAATCCAATGGATTAATCCATCGTATGAATCCATCTTCAAATCAACTTGTTCTTTATGTGTGATCCAATAGGTTCTTGTAACGTTGGTAATGTATCCAAATTAACATTTTAGATACATAAACAATAAGTGGCATCTAGCAAGACATCATAGCTATCCAAGTGACGAGAATGTTGAGATCTGACTTAATCTTTCCGTGACTATTATCTTGTATGACTCAATCTCTTTATCCTTGATATCTATATTGATCAATGAGGCATAGATCGTGTCATCCTCTTATCAATCTTTGTATTTCTTGATCTTTAAGTATACACACTCATACAAATAAACTTAATATCTTATATTGACTCATTTGAGCATAGTCATGTATTCTTGTGTCCTAATAATCAAGGGATCCACAGATATCACTTCCGTCATATGGAATGGATAGATCTCATTTACATTACTCATATCCTTCTGTATAACTCATTGCATATCCAGTGATCGACTTTATAGTTCACCCTGTTATATGTGACGTTTGACGATGCCAAAGTATACAACTTCTTATGTAGAGAATGTTAGGACCTTCGGATGCGGCTAGAGAGGGGGGGTGGGAATAGCCGACCCCAAATTCTCTTTTCTTCCTACAATTTAGGTTAGCGCAGCGGAAATAGACAGTAGAAACGAAGATGGAAAAGATCAAACCTCAAACACGACGATATAACGAGGTTCGGAGATGATACTCCTACTCCTCGGCTTGTCCGTAAGGTGGACGAATCCTATCAATCCGTCGGTGGATGAGATCCCGGAAAACCGGCTAATAAGAACTCCTTCTGGGTGGAGAAACCTCACCACAATTCCTTTTGCAACAGCAATAATGGAGTACAAAGAATAGAGCAAGAAACAATGGACAATATGAATGTAAAAACACCCTACCAAGTTTGCTTGTCTTCTCGTTGTCGACTGGAGTCCGTTGATGAAGTAGCAACTTCACGGATCCAACAATAGCAGCTAGAAAACCAGCCGACGGAAGCTCACACGAAGCTTCAGAAAATGAAGAGCTCAGCAAAGCTCAGATCACAGTCTTGAGGAAGAAGAAGATATTTCCACCTTCACTATAGAGGCTTATAAACTGCACTGCGAAGAAGACAAAGAAGAATCCAGAAATCTAGCCGTTGAGTCACAACGGCTAAGCCTGGACCGATCAGACTCCATCCTGATCGGTCCAGGAGGTCCCTGATCGGTCCACAGACTGATCCCCTCTTCTCTGAATCCCCTCGCTTCCTGATCGTTCTACGGACCGATCAGATAACCCACAGAAAGCTTCTGTTGGGTTACTGATCGGTCACCAGATCGATCAGATAACTAAGGTATCACTGGATCGGTCAACAGACCGATCCAATTTCCCAGCTTTAAACCTAAAGCCTTCCTGATCTAGAGAACGAGCTACCGAGCCCTCTCTGACCTAGTCCGGAGAACGAGCTACCGAGCCCTCTCCGACTTCGTCATCCGGTCCAGAGAACGAGCTACCGAGCCCTCTCTGACCTAGTCCGGAGAATGAGCTACCGAGCCCTCTCCGACTTCCACGTCCGGTCCAGAGAACGAGCTACCGAGCCCTCGGAACTTCCACGTCCAGTCCAGAGAACGAGCTACCGAGCCCTCTCCGACCTAGTCCGGAGAACGAGCTACCGAGCCCTCTCCGACTCCATCCAGTCCAGAGAACGAGCTACTGAGCCCTCTCTGACCTAGTCCGGAGAACGAGCTACCGAGCCCTCTCCGACTTCGTCCGGTCCAGAGAACGAGCTACCGAGCCCTCTCTGACCTAGTCCGGAGAACGAGCTACCGAGCCCTCTCCGACTTCCCATGCCAAGCTTCCATACTTGGACTTTTCCCCGTGCCAAGCTCCCTGCTTAGACTTTTCCCGTGCCAAGCTCCTTGCTTGGACTTTTCCGTGCCAAGTCTCCATACTTGGACTTTTCCCGTGCCAAGCTCCCTGCTTGGACTTTTCCGTGCCAAGTCTCAATACTTGGACTTTTCCCGTGCCAAGCTCCCTGCTTGGACCTTTTCGTGCCAAGTCTCCATACTTGGACTTTTCCCAAATCAGGTCAACACAAGTTGGGTCAACCAGGTCAACCTTGACCAAAGGTTGCACCCACAATCCCCCAAGTTCCTATTCTTGTCAAACATCAAAATATAACTTCCCTATTCTTGTCAAACATCAAAATATACCTCGAGTCAGGTCAACTCGAGTCGGGTCACCCAGGTCAACCTTGACCTAAGGTTGTACCAACAATCTCCCCCTTTTTGATGTTTGACAAAAACCATAATCAAGTTAGGTTAACCCGATAACCTAACTTAGGTTTTCCAATAGTTCTCCAATGTTCTTCCTTAAACATTCTCCCAAAACTCCAATGTTCTTCCTTGAACATTCTCTGGACATTCTCCCCCTTTTTGACACACATCAAAAAGAGTGAATCAAGGTCAAGAGTTTCTTCCTAATGAAAGTCCCTTACCTTTCATTGAAACCCTTAATTTCCCCCTTGATACTAAAGTCAACAATTAACTTAGTGATAATCCCATATCACTCATCCTCAGAAATCTTGACGAGTAAAAACTCCCCCTAAAAATCAACTCCCCCTTGACCAATAGGTAAACCTCCTCCTAAAGGTCAACTCCTCCTTGACCATTGGTAAAACTCCTCCTAAAGGTCAACTCCTCCTTGACCATTGCACCAACAATGTCTTGGAGAGTTTCAACCCTTTAGAAGTCTAAAACATCAACTTCCACAGCTGAAATTTCAGACAACAGTCGAAAATCAGCATTTTGGCACGCGATGATCGGTCACCAGACCGATCAGGACTCCACTGGATCGGTCACCAGACCGATCCACACTGCCCTGGATCGGTCCAGTGACCGATCCAGACTTCCCTGGACCGATCAGGATCTCCTCTGATCAGTCCAAGGCTCTCTGATAAGATTTCTGATTTTTTCTCTCGAAATTTAGAAATCCCTAAAAAATTACAGAAAATTCCAAAAATTATAAAATTTTGAGGATACATTCCTCATAACATATATTATCATGGAAAAATAGTTTTCTATGAAAATAACTCCCATTTTTTTAATCTTGATACAAAGTTTGAAAGACTTTGAAATAGCTCAAGGTTAATCCATCTTTGTATCAACTTGCTCAATGATGAATGCTATCACTAGAAAAGCTTCATCAAGGTTTTTCAAATCAATTTTGAAATGATCTTAAACCATTCAATTTAGGACCACAATCTTAGGGCTGAATGTACATGACGTGTACACAAGTTTTCCCTATGATCCTCAAATTTGAATTAGGCTCATCTAGGTACAAGAACTATGCACCTTGATCCTAACTCATAATCCTAATATATCACACACATCTAAGGTGTATCAAACACATCCAAGTCAATTTTGATGTGAGATATGGGTTTAGGTCATCTTAAGCTAAGTTCTCATGCATTTTCTAAACAACAATTTGATCTCCATATCAAATTATGTTTCTATCCTTAAATCAAATTAATTGATCATAAATGCAAGAGATGATGACATGGCATAAAATAATATCATAAGTGGAAACATGTGCCAATGTCATGATGTCATGTCATCAAGTATAAAACTTAAATAAGGCATGACATATAACTAACCTAAGCATTATCATGACATTTCAAATGATAATAAAGTAAATATGATGTCATGACATGGCATATGACAAACAACGTATGGCAAATAACATATAAAGGTATAGAAAATACCTAATTCTAGCCTTTGTTGCCATTTTTGATAATTTTGATCATTTTACCATAAATTCTATATTCCTAAGTGTAATAGACCTAAAATCATATACTAAAGATTTTTAGATCACTATGTGCCAATTAAATTGACCCTAGAAAACTCCTCAAATGTGGTTGGCACATCCTAATCACCTTAGGAATAATTTTTAATTTCATTTTCAAGGCTTGATTACACCTTGAAAATTCCTAAAATGCCATCTTTTGCCATGAGTAGGTTAATTACCTATCCAATTAAGGTTGGCACACCCTAAACCATCTAGCATGAAGGAATCACGCTCCTAGGAACCCAATACCTACTTGAGCTCATTGGGTTCACTAAATATTCACTAGGGATGACTTCCCTAGCAACCCTCCTAATGATCCTCCTAGGCTTTAAAGCCTTGGTCATTTGGGACTCATCAAGATCAACTCTAGGGGTGACTCCCCTTATGACCTTGGTGATGGTCTTCTTAGCCCTATGTCTTGTTCCATAATCGAATGGAACATTATGATAAGCGGGCTTGACCACTTGAGACTTGGGTTTGTGAACCAAACCTCTCATGTCCTTGGGCTTTGGTTTTTGACCCTTAGACCCTAGAGTTGACTTCTCCAAATTCTTAAGAGCATTTTCTAATGTGTCAAGTCTTGACCTCAAGACTTGGTTTTCCTTCTTTAATACCTCAAGCTTTAATTTTCCATTTTTCTTTGAGGTATTCCTAGGCATATGTCTAGTTGTTTTGGGATTCCTATCTAGGTTTTCCCTAACCTTAGATGAGTTAACTCTAAAGTTGGCATTTCTAGCATTGTCCTTATCTAGACTAACATGTTTGGCACCTAAGCACATGTATCGGTTTCTACGGTTATCATGCTTGACAATTGCAATAAAACTACTAGCATGTGTCTTATTAGAATTGCAAGAATGTGCCTTAAAGGATACCTTAGGATTTGCCTTAGCTCCCCCCATAGATGTGCTTGGTCTCTTGTCCTTGTGAGGTTGCCTCCCCCTTGGACATTGACTCCTATAATGTCCGCTTTGCTTGCATTTGAAGCACACCACGTGCTCCTTGCCCTTGCGTATCGGGACTCCGGCTTCCTTGACTTTTGGTGCCGGTGGAGTCTTCCTAATCCTCTTCGGACATTTACTTTTGTAATGCCCATATTCCCTACACTCAAAGCACATTATATGTAATTTACTTGAAATTAAGTTGCTTGAGTTACCTAGGGTTGAGGATGGATATGAGCTCTCTCCTTCATCCCTTCCGGAGGTAGAGGCTTCTTCTTCTTGCTCCAATCTTGAAGAAGAACTCTCCTCCTCTTCTTCCTTAGATGTTGAGTAGCCCTCAACTTCTAATTCCATACCTCCATGATGTGAGCTACTTGGCTCACTTGACTCCTCTTCATGACTTGAATTGGAGCTCTCCTCATGGAACTTAGCCAAGTTGTTCCACAACTCCTTGGCATCGTTGTATCCACCTATCTTACACAAGATATCATTAGGTAATGAAAATTCAAAGATTTTCGTTACCTCGTCGTTGATTATGGATCGGTGGATCTGTTCCTTCGTCCACTTCTTCTTCTCGAGAGGTTCTCCTTCTTTATCCACCGGATGAATAAAACCTACTTGTACAAAATTCCAATTTACTAGGTTAGTCATAAGAAAATACTTCATTCTTACCTTCCAATACGCGAAGTCGTCGCGATCATAGAAGGGTGGAATCGTGACGTCTTCTCCAAGTTGATCCATTCTCTAGCTCGTGCTCCCCCGGGTGTTAATCCGACGAAGAGCGACCTCGCTCTGATACCACTTGTTAGGACCTTCGGATGCGGCTAGAGAGGGGGGGTGTGAATAGCCGACCCCAAATTCTCGTTTCTTCCTACAATTTAGGTTAGCGCAGCGGAAATAGACAGTAGAAACGAAGATGGAAAAGATCAAACCTCAAACATGACGATATAACGAGGTTCGGAGATGATACTCCTACTCCTCGGCTTGTCTGTAAGGTGGACGAATCCTATCAATCCGTCGGTGGATGAGACCCCGGAAAATCGGCTAATAAGAACTCCTTCTGGGTGGAGAAACCTCACCACAATTCCTTTTGCAACAGCAATAATGGAGTACAAAGAATAGAGCAAGAAACAATGGACAATATGAATGTAAAAACACCCTACCAAGTTTGCTTGTCTTCTCGTTGTCGACTGGAGTCCGTTGATGAAGCAGCAACTTCACGGATCTAACAATAGCAGCTAGAAAACCAGCCGACGGAAGCTCACACGAAGCTTCAGAAAATGAAGAGCTCAGCAAAGCTCAGATCGCAGTCTTGAGGAAGAAGAAGATATTTCCACCTTCACTGTAGAGGCTTATAAACTGCACTGCGAAGAAGACAAAGAAGAATCCAGAAATCTAGCCGTTGAGTCACAACGGCTAAGACTGGACCGATCAGACTCCATCCTGATCGGTCCAGGAGGTCCCTGATCAGTCCACAGACCGATCAGGCATCGGTCCTGTATCCCTGATCGGTCTGTGGACTGATCAGGATATAGTTGGATCGGTCCACAGACCGATCCCCCCTTCTCTGAATCCCCTCGCTTCCTCAGATAACATCGCTTCCTGATCATTCTACAGATCGATCAGATAACCCACAGAAAGCTTCTGTTGGGTTACTGATCGGTCACCAGATTGATCAGATAACTAAGGTATCACTGGATCGGTCAACAGACCGATCCAATTTCCCAGCCTTAAACCTAAAGCCTTCTTGATCTAGAGAACGAGCTACCGAGCCCTCTCTGACCTAGTCCGGAGAACGAGCTACCGAGCCCTCTCCGACTTCGTCATCCAGTCCAGAGAATGAGCTACCGAGCCCTCTCTGACCTAGTCCGGAGAATGAGCTACCGAGCCCTCTTCGACTTCCACGTCCGGTCCAGAGAACGAGCTACCGAGCCCTCTCCGACCTAGTCCAGAGAACGAGCTACTGAGCCCTCTCCGACTCCATCCATTCCAGAGAATGAGCTACCGAGCCCTCTCTGACCTAGTACGGAGAACGAGCTACCGAGCCCTCTCCGACTTCGTCCGGTCCAGAGAACGAGCTACCGAGCCCTCTCTGACCTAGTCCGGAGAACGAGCTACCGAGCCCTCTCCGACTTCCCATGCCAAGCTTCCATACTTGGACTTTTCCCCCTGCCAAGCTCCCTGCTTGGACTTTTCCCGTGCCAAGCTCCTTGCTTGGACTTTTCCGTGCCAAGTCTCCATACTTGGACTTTTCCCGTGCCAAGCTCTCTGCTTGGACTTTCCGTGCCAAGTCTCCATACTTGGACTTTTCCTGTGCCAAGCTCCCTGCTTGGACCTTTCCGTGCCAAGTCTCCATACTTGGACTTTTCCCGAATCAGGTCAACACAAGTCGGGTCAACCAAGTCAACCTTGACCAAAGGTTGCACCCACAATCCCCCAAGTTCCTTTTCTTGTCAAATATCAAAATATAACTTCTCTATTCTTGTCAAACATCAAAATATACCTCGAGTCAGGTCAACTCGAGTCGGGTCACCTAGGTCAACCTTGACCTAAGGTTGCACCAACAGAGAACTGTAATGACTTCAGGTCTAAGGACTATTTATACTAATAGTTACATGGAAATATTTATGACACTCATATAACGATCCATGAAACATTCTCACGGCGGGTCATTCAGTACATATTCTCTAATATATATTTATGTGTTAGTCTGATATATCATATTCATAACTTGTGAAATTAAGTCATCCGTTGACTTACATGCTAGTCTTAATGCATTAATATTGTCATTGTATATTAATGTTTGACTAGAAATAATTAAGAGTAATATTTATATGTACTACATGCTCTTATCACTACAACAAAAACCCTCATAGACATCGGTGGAACAACAACAGTTTTAACCAAAAACCGATGTCTTTGAGTATTTTACACCGGTTTTTCCAAAAACCGATGTCTATGAGCGCAGATTTTCGCTCATAGACATCGGGTTTTTAGGCGATGTCTATGAACGCCTTTTTTTTCATTAATAGACATCGATTTTAACAGCGATTTTTAAAATCCGATGTCTATGAACCAAAATTCTGGCGGACTTTCTTAGCGCACTTTTTTTTTTGGGCTTCTTCTCGCCCACCATAAATCGAAACCCTAATCCTCAGGTGCCGATCACACTCCTCAGGCGCTTTCTTTTGCCTCCTGCTCCTCAGGCGCCGATCCCAGCTCCCCCTGCCAACTGCACTCCTCCCCAGCCCCCGGTGCCATCCCGTAAATCGAGTCCCTCCCGCTCTTCCGCGATGTGCCCGTACTCGAGCGCCAGGCGCTCTTTCTCCGCAAACTCCGGATCTGCTCTGTGCTCTTCAACTTCTCTGACACGCTCAAGTCGGCCCGCGAGAAGGAGGTGAAGCGGCAGACGCTGTCGGAGCTCGTCGACCTCTCCCTGTTCACGACGTACGCCCATCGCCATCACCCTTCTGACAGCCCCCACCGGCCCCCTAGCTCACTGCTCTCCTTGATCTCCTTTGTTCATTAACCCACTGAGCTGAACAGCTAGCTAGCTAATAATCGATCCCTCGAGGCTGCTGGTTGCTAGAAAGCTAGATTGCTCCTTTGCTTCGCCATGGCGGACAAAATATAAGCCGACCACTTATAAGGATTAACACGCAGCACAGACAGGACAGCTGGTGTGTGGTTTCAGCTGATCTTCATTTTCCTTTGCCTTTTTCGATATAATCCCCCGTGGATCTGAAAACAACTTCCACTCGATCCCTTTTTTTTTTATCTCCTCCTTACTTGTTAAATGGATCTTGTTCTTTGTTGTCATTGTTGTTGTTCTAGATCATCGGTGGGTGTTTGATGATGAACAGATCGACCTCTAGCTCTGGTGAGGCCTCGACCTTCGTCCCCTCCAGCATGTCTTTTGCTGGGGTGGGAGGAAGCAGCAGCAGCAGCAGCCAACAAACCCCAAAGCAGCAGCAGCATTTCTGGGAGTGGGAGACCAGCTCGTGCTCCCACATCACCGCCCCTGCTGCCTCCAACAACAACCGTTCTTCCTTTTTCCCCTCGGCGGCGGCGGCGGTACCCTTCCAGCACTTGGATCATTACTTCCCAGCGCCGCCACTCCTTCCCATAAACCCTTACTTCGCCTCCCCGGCGCCGCTCGCTGCTGACTACCCTATCAGCCCCATCAAGAGCGAGTTGGACGTGGAGCTCGGCGGCGGCGCAATTGGGCTGAATTTGGGTCACTGGACCTATTTCTCCTCCTCCAACTCGTCGGATCAGGGATTTTATGTTTTCCCCCTTTCTTTGTGACTAGGAAACAGGAGAAGAACTACAGTGAAAGGGTGATGCTGATATACGATGGCCTACATTATGATGCATTAGCTGTATGCCAATTTTGTGGTCGTCTCAGAAAAAGACTGTCACTTTCCACATTTCAGCATAATAGCTAACCTAACTTGCTTTGTTGTAATTCAATATATGTTTCTTGCAGATGTCTTCATATGATGGGGCGCCTGAAGAGTTTGATCAAAATATTTTTTCTGTTAGAAGTGACCGTTCCATTGGACCTGTGGAGAACTTTGCACTTAATTTGGTTAAAGATGCCCAAAAGTAAGTGTTTTCTGTAAAGAGATCATCTTCTTCTCTTCAGCTGCAACAAAATTGGCCTTAGATGAGCATATCAAAATCACTGTGCTTATGTTGTAATATTATAGCTACTTGAGGTTGATACTCAATTTGCATCATTTAGGCAAGCATAAATAAATTCATTTGAAGCTACAATAACCTAAACAATATGTACTGAAAGCCACAAGATGCACAATTTTGTTAGCATTCTCAAAGGTTGCTATAGCGATCAAAATACTAATGTTTTATTTTAGTTTCTTTTGTTAAGAGAGGAATAGATTTAAACTCAAGGCTTTGACGACTTCTATGGCTCAGATGGACTAGGCTAGTTGACACCTTTAAACTTTTCATTGTATATTTGATAGATTTTCTTATCTAGTTCAGAAGTTATCCATTGTAATCTCTTTCCTTCTGATTTGGGTATCCGACTGTGTCTTCGATCTGTTGTATGTGCAAAGCTCGTGAGTAATGTAGCACATTAGGAATATTACATCACATCTGCTTGTTCTAGCCCATGCATAGCTGTCTTCTTTTTTCTTTCTCTTTGCGAGTTAGTATTTCTTGACCCTCTTTCTTCCCTAGACCTCTTCAATAGACCTCTTTCTTCCCACGAGGTTCAGATTGCCACAGGTCCTTGGGAGTGTTTGGCGAGCTAACTTACAGTCACTGCATGAAGGAGTGCTGCAACGATGAGAGATGATGATCCAAAGAAAAGCAAGGCTTTTTTTTGCAAGATAAAAAAATAATATATTTCTCTTCTTTAGTTCTGTTTTCTTCATCTCTAAGATGGTTGATTTGGGCATGCTTTGTTCCCTCAGTTTCTTGGGAGCAGCTGTCTTGGTCCAAGGCCTTTGTTAAAAAATGGTTCAACATCAAGAGCAAAGGTCAGGATAACCATGTCGATGAGATTGCTAGCAAAGGTGTGCCTGATCTCTTCTTCTTATTCAATTCCAGTTTATTTTAATTTTAATACAGTTAGAATATTTTTTCTAGATTGATTGTTTTTGTTGGTCGTCGTATTCTATTGTTGTTATGTGTTTGGTGCTTTATGATTTGTTTGTTTATGATTGTGAACTTGTTTTAATTGATTAAGGGTACAATTGTTATATATACGTATTGATATTAGTAATTCTTAATTTAATATTCTCCTCTATTGTAATATTATTTTAATATTCTCCAAACGTGGATACCACATGTGAGGCAACCACCATTGATGCCTCAATTCTAAACAAACAAACAAAAAAATCTTTTGTTGTTGTGGATTGTTCATTTGTGATACTTGTGGTGTTTCAGGTACGATGAAATGGAGGAATGGTTAGGAATGATTGTTCTTTTGTTGTTGCATGTTACATGCTTAGTGATGTATCTTCTGTGTTGTCAAAAGTTTTGTTGTTTGCTAGAGCTTATTCAACTTAGCATCCTTGTTTCTCCATTTCCCTTCTCCCTTATTCTGATCTCTCTAATGCTTCCATTCACATTTCAGCTATTCGGCCGTCCACAGTGGCTCACTGTCAAGTCACGTTCACAGTGCTACATCGACAAGGTATTGCCTCTCCCCGAGTGTTTGAACTCATTCTTTGTAAACTTTTGACTCAAAGTTGATACTTATTATAAGTAGATAAGAGAAGAATTGGAGAGCAGATCATGTACTATTAGAACAAGGTGTGCTGTGGACAGGCATGCTCTTGGGCCTGGATGTTAGATCTAACATGACAAGGCCAGAAGTTATGAGTATCTCAGAAACATATCGATGGTCAGGGTTCTGGTTTTCACACAACAATGCAACATGGTCAGTTGCCACAGCTTCTTCAGGGTTTGGACTTAGCTGCCTCAGCTTCTGAACCAGGTCTTCAACTTTTGAAAACTTTTTCTGATTCAATCTGGATCTTAAATTGGATGATGGAGCATCATACTTGCCGGTTGCATTGCAACAAACACCTAAATCTTGAATCGTATTGTCTGTTACTGAAAAAGGTTAGGTTATTTCACATGTTGGTATCATTCCTATGGTTAAATGTTAATCTAGTATTTGATGCATAAAGTTATGAGCTTAAAATGATTTATATTTTTTAGTCACCTTTTCCTCTATGATTCCCCTTCAAAATAAGAAAATGACAATCTAGAACTAAATTTCTAAAGTTACTTCCCTATTGAAATAGCAGATAATATGTTTATGCTTACAAGTTGTGTTTTGCTGAGGCTACATAAGCATATAAAAACAAGTTGTTGGTTGGTTTTTCTTTATTTCTATAATATTGGAAGAGTTAAATAAGGGCGTCGTTCAACCGGTAACAACTTTTGACTCAAAGTTGATGCTTATTATAAGTTGATGATAGTTTTGCTTCACAAGCTTTCCACCTAAAATGGTGCAAATTCTCAGGGAGCAGACGTGATGTAACCCAGTGTGCTGATGTAGCTGCTTCAGAAATAAAGCATAGTTAAAGATCCCCAGTAGATGATGCAGTGCTCATTCCTTGCATAAACAAATCCAAACACCAAGCAAGGTATATACAAAAAATATAATGAAGGCCATCTGTAGACACGTTGGAAGGTTTCATACCAAAACATTGTAGTCGTCACCAAAACCTCCAAGGGTCCTTAAATGGGGGAACATAATTTTCCGTAGGAGGGAGGAGACGAAAAGATTCTGCCGTCTTTTGAAGTACAGGGCCCAACTGTTCAGAATGTTACGGATTTGAAAGAATTTTAGTTCTGAAACTGGAATCATATGATCCTGAAATCAGGGAGATAATAACAAGTTGTTTTTTTCCTTGTTGAATAACTTCATTTTAATAATTTTTCCCAAGTCATGCTTTGCTTTACAACCTAACCATCCACAAGCATTGTCAAGCCTTGGCAACATATATATACATGGATTGGTAAGCTTTAGAAATGTTTGATGACAACTGTGCGGATAGTTTATTTTTGTTCCTTAATGAAACTTCTCTTCATGCAGTAACATGATGAGTGTTGCTGCATCATTCTATAAGGTAACTTTAGCAGTTACAACAAGGATATCTGTGCCCTTCAACAACTTGGCTATTATATACAAGCAACAGTTAGAGTACTATATCTGCCTTTTTCATTGCTAGTTTGAGAGTTACTGCATATTGCCTCATTTAATAGAAGAAAGTCATATAATTTGTCTATCATCTTCTTTGCTGTCTTTGCCCCTAGTTGGAAATTGATAGTTCTCTTGTATTACAATAGGGAAATTATGCAGAAGCGATAGCCTGTTACAATGAAGTTCTTCGCAAACTGCTGCTGATGGTCTTGTCAATAGAGGGAACACATTTAAGGAGATTGGTAGAGTTACTGCAGCAATTCAGGATTATATACGTGCTGTGAATATCAGACCAACTATGCCTCAAGCCCATGCAAATTTGGCTTCAGCTTACAAAGATAGGTAATTTCTTCTTTGAATTTGTGCCGGTGTTGGACTATATTAGTATCTTACATCTATGATTCTTCTTTCTATTTATTTGTGGTTGAGATAATTGATTAACGTTTCTCTTTTTAAGCATTCCAATTACTCATCTTGTTACCTGGTGCTCTTACTGCTTTTTCAACTATGATTTTTGGTCTTGATTTACTAATATATTATTTATGTGTTTTTACAGTTTACAAATCTCAAGTACTCCAGAGTTGAAATTGATGAAGTGCGGTTCGAGTGGGCTGAATGCATGCTAGATTACATTTGAAGTGCGGTTCTACCTTGATGTGTTAAAAGAATGTTCTACCTTGATTTTGATATCTGTTAGCTAGCTTTTGATGTAAAAAGAATGTTTGGGTATTTTATGGATATTGTTGTAAGAAGATTATTTATATAATTTGTGAATATTTGTGTATTTTATGGATATTATTGAATGAAGAATATTTGTATAATTTGTGAATATTTGTGTTTTTTTTTGTTATTGTCGGTTTTTCATTGTTTCGGAAATCAAATTGTGCTGTTAAAAAATATACATATTACATCGGTTTTCCACCGCTGTAAAACCGGTGTTATTAACTAATATTACATCGGTCATTTACCGCTGTCAAAAATGGTGTTATTAACATACAATATTACATCGGTTTTACACCGTTGATGAAACGGTGTCGTTAAGTGATACTACACCGGTTAATAACCGATTCGAAGACCGGTGTCGTTAAGTGATACTACACCGGTTTTAACCCGATGTCTAAAATGACAGACTTTTAACATCGGCTTCATAGACATCGGTCGAAAATGAAATAGACACCGGTGGAAAACCGATGTCTATGAAGGTTTTTGTTGTAGTGTATTATCAATTTGACCAATTGATATGCTATAGACTAAAACTTACTACCTAGGACATTATTATATTTATTCATTCGACACTAAACTGAAATAAATATAATAACCAACTTTATCTTTTATTAATAAAATAAAATATGATATAATAATGCCCTATCAATCATTTCATAATTGGTACTAGAGCTAATACTAACAATCTCCCACTAGCACTAGTGTCAATCACTGAAATATCGAATACGTAGTGACCTAGTATGACCATCATGCTTCCTTTGTGCTAAAGTCTTGGTCTAGGAATTCGTAATGTTAGCATCGGTCGACACTCTGCATATCTTCACATCTCCTCTATCGATGCTCTCTTGAATGAGATGGAATCATTATAGTATGTGTTTGGATCACTAATGAAAGCGAGGTTCTTAGCCTGTGCAATAGCCCCATTGTTATCATAATAGAGGTCTATTGGGTTCACTATACTAGGAACAACACCAAGCTCTGTGATAAACTTTTTGATCCAAACAGTCTCTTTTACTACAGCTAAAGCAACAATGTACTTGGCCTCTATTGTATAATCAATGACTGTGTCTTGCTTTGAACTCTTCCAGCTCACAACACCACCATTTATGCAAAATATATATCCCGACTGAGATCTAGAATCATCCTTGTCAGTTTGGAAGCTACTATCGGTTTAACCCTTTATAACAAGCTCTTCATCGCCTCCAAAGATCAAGAAATAATCTTGAGTTCTTCCCAAGAACTTAAGAATATTCTTGACAAATGTCCAGTAACCTTCACCTAGATCTAACTAGTATCTGCTCGTCATCCTTAACGCATATGAGACATCTGGGCGAGTACAAAGCATGACGTACATGATTGATCCTATAACAAATGCATAATGAATCTGATCCATACGGTCCCTTTCTTCCGTAGAAAAGGGGGATTAAGTTTTCGTAAGACTCACACCATGTGTTATCGACAGGAATCTCTCGTTGGAATTCTGCATGGAGAAACGATTAAGCACCTTGTCAATATATGTACTCTGACTTAGACTAAGCAATGTCTTAGATTTATCTCTATAGATCTTGATACCTAAATGTAGGTTTTTTCACCTAAGTCCTTTATTGAAAAATAATTCCCAAGCCACATTTCATTGACTAAAGAGTAGGGATATCATTTCCAATGAGAAGTATGCCATCTATATACAATATGAGAAAGATTACTGTGCTCTCACTAACCCTCTTGTAGACACAAGGTTCATCTCCATTTTTGATGAAACCAAATGCTTTGATTGCATCATTAAATCAAAGATCCTAGCTTCTAGAAGCTTGCTTTAATCCATAAATGGATCGTTGTAATTTAATACCTTTCCAACATGCTCTGGATCGACAAAACTCTTAGGTTGTGTAATGTACACATCCTCGAGTAGATTTCCATTGAAAAATATAGTTTTGACATCCATCTGTCAAATCTCATAATTATAGTAAGCTGAATAGCAAGTAAAATCTGAATAGACTTAAATATCGCAACTGGTGAAAAGTTTTCATCATAGTCTATACTATGAATTTATTTGAATCCTTTAGCTACCAATTATCCTTTATAAGTATATAGATGACCATCCTTGTCAGTTTTTCTTTTAAAGATTTACTTGCACTCAATGGGTTTGATCCCTTCAGGTGGATCAACCAACTCCATACTTGGTTAGTGTACATGAATTCCATTTCGGATCTCACGGCCTCTAGCCATTTCTCAAAATATGGACTCTGTACACCTTTCTGATAAGATGTAGACTCATTGAGACCAACAAGTACTGCATCATTGTGGTCAGACAAGAGAAAATAATATCTCTTAGGTTAATGATAAGTCCTATCAAATTTGCATAGAGCTTGTGCTATTTGAAAAGGTTATTACTCCACAACTTCTTGCAGTGTAACAAAATCACTATCCACAACATCTTGTGGTACCTATTCAATTTTCATCAAGACTTCAGTGCTAGATAGTATATCTTGAATTTCTTCAAGATCAATTTTACTCTCACTAGTTTTTCTAGAAATAAACTCCCTCTCTATAAAGACACCATCTCTGGCAATAAACACTTTACCTTATGTGGGATTATAAAAGTAATATCTCTTTGTTTCTTTGGGATATCCTATAAAATATCACTTGTCTGATTTGGGTCCTAACTTATCTGAGACTTGTCGTCAAATGTAAGCCTCACATCCCTAAATCTTCATGAAAGACATCTTGGAACTCTTCCCAGTCCATATCGTATATGGTGTATTTATGACAGCGTTAGATGAAACACGGTTAAGTGTGAAATAGGTCATTTCTAGAGCATGTCCTAAGAAGGAAGTAGGAAGATCTGTTTGACTCATCGATCGTACTATATCTAATAAAGTATGATTTTTTCCTTTTTGATACACCATTCCATTGTGATATTCCAGGTGGAGTAAGTTGAGTTATGATCCCACACTCAATGAGATGGTCATGAAATTCTTAGCTAAGGTATTCCTCACCTCGATCTGATTGAAGCATCTTAATACGCTTACCAAGTTGGTTTTATACTTCATTATTGAATTCTTTGAACTTTTCAAAGGATTCTGACTTGTATCTCATCATATACACATAGTCATATCTACTAAAATCATCAGTAAAAGTAATGAAGTAATGATAGCCTCCTCTAACTGCTACTCTAAAAGTATCGCATACATCAGTATGTATGAGTTTTAACAAATCATTAGTTCTTTCACTATGTCTACTAAATGAAGTCTTTGTCATCTTGCATTGAAGACAAGATTCGCATACCTTATATGATTCAAAATCAAATGAGTTCAAAAGTTCATCTTTATGGAATTGGGATATGCGATTCTCATTTATATGACCTAAGCGATAATGCCAGAGATATGTTTGGTTCAAATCATTAGACTTAAATCGTTTGGTATTTATGTTATAGATTGGGTTGTCAAAGTCTAAAACATAGAGTCCATTCACAAGATATGCACTACAATAGAATATTTCATTGAAATAAATAGAACAACATTTATCATTTATTTCAAATGAAAAATCTTTCTTGTCCCAACAAGAAACAGAGATGATCTTAGTCAAGGCAGACACATAACAGTACTCTTCAAGTTCTAAAATAAACTCAGTGGATAAATATAAGGAATATGTTCCTACAACTATAGCAGTAACTCTTGTGCCATTGCTTACTCGTAGGTCCATTTAACCCTTTATTAATGTTCTACTATTTCTCAACCCCTGCACATTAGTGCAAATGTGAGATGCACACCCGGTATCTATTACCCATGAAGAAGAAATAGATAGATTGATTTCTATAACATATATACCTGAGGTAGAAGTCTCACTTCTCTTCCTTTTCAGTTCCTTTAGGTATAATTTGCAATTCCTCTCCAGTATCTGGTCTCACCACAGTGGAAGCAGGTTTCTTCCTTAATTATCCCACCTTTGGGTTTAAATGCATGAGTCTTGTCATTGCCTTTGGCTTGGTTCTTATCCTTACCTTTGGGCTTCCATTTGCCTTTGCCCTTTTGCACCATCAAAATGGTACTTGGCTTTGCCTTCTTAAGGTTGAATGCAATAGTTCTCAATATGCTCAACATCTCAGACAATGGTTTGTCAATTTCATTTATGTTATAGTTCATGACAAATTAACTGTAGTTCTCGGGTAATGAATGCAAAATAAGGTTAGTGGCCAATTCTTGACCTAGTGGAAATCTCAATTATTGTAGGTTCTCCACAAACCCAATCATTTTGAGTACATATGGTCCTACCAGACTGGCTTCTTGCATCTTGCATTGAAACAGAGGCTTAGAGATCTCATGTCTTCACTACAAGAAAAACCCTCATAGACATCAGTGGAACAACAATGGTTTTAAGCAAAAACCGATGTCTTTGAGTATTTTACACCGGTTTTTTCCAAAAATCGGTGTCTATGAGCGCAGATTTTCGCTCATAGACATTGGTTTTTTTAGCTGATGTCTATGAGCACCTTTTTTTCATTAATAGACACCGATTTTAACCGCGATTTTTAAAACCGGTGTCTATGAACCAAAATTCTGGCAGACTTTCTTAGCGCGCTTTCTTTTGGGCTTCTCCTCGCCCACCATAAATCGAAACCCTAATCCTCCGCATCTTCCTTTTAGGAGTTACCATTTGAAAGACGAGCAATGGATCTCTCGACGGCGATGTGGATGGCGACCGTCATCGGCGCTGTCGCGGTCTACTGGTTCGTGTGGGTGATGGGCTCGGCGGAAGTGAAAGGCAAGCGGGCAGTGAACCTTAAGATGGGATCGATCATGCGGGATAAGGTGCAGGACAAGTACAAGCAGTACTTGTCCTTCTTTCTCCACTCCAAGGAGAGCATTGCCGCCGCGCCCGACGACGATAATGTCCCTGCCTTCGTCGACACCTTCTACAACCTCGTCACAGACATCTACGAGTGGGGATGGGGGCAGTCCTTCCACTTCTCGCCCTCACTTCCCGGTCTCTACCACTGAGAAGCCACACGCATCCACGAGGAGCCCGCCGCTGATATGAGAGATGGGGATCTCATCTCTCAGATCCCCATCCGAGGTCGCTCGCTCCTCCTTCCCTTCGCTATGACCGACAAAAGGATGGCCGCCCTATTTCTCTTGCTGCTAATCGCGTCCTGCTAATCTCTCTTGCTGCTAATCGCGCTCCGGGGCAAAGTTCGATCGCGCCCTCTACTGTCGCTACGCAGACCCCGTCCGGGACCACGCCCCCGTCATGCTCGGCGAGGTGCTCGACGCATTCCGTTCCCTCCGCCTCCGCTCCTTCGTTAACTGTACCCTCGGCACCGCCGGGCACTCCGTCGCTGTCCATTCGTCCTTCTCCCTCCCAAGCTCTTCGCTCAATTTCTGACCTTTTTCCTTAGCACTCCCATCATCCCTGATTCGCTTTGCGCCGTTCTTTGCCGCAGATCGTAGATGCCCATCCGGAGTTGGAGTTGTTCATGGGAATGGATATGGATGCTTCAATCCATGACCAAGCTCGGGCTCGGATAGAGAAGCTCTTGGCCGTGGATTCACACGAAAGCAAGTTGAAAGCTTACACTCATGTCAGAAACTTCAAGTACATCAAGTCGGTGCTTGGCGGCGTTGATGAGAACCTGCTTGACGTTGGGGTGAACGACATCTTGATGGACCTTGGAATCTCATCCATGCAGGTTATTGTTCAGTTGCACTTCTCATGTTTGATGAATTGCCAAAAAGAACTTACTTTGAATCTAATAAGTTGGTAAGCTATTTAACAGGTGGATGACTCTACAAGAGGATTTAGTGTGCAAGGTGATGGACCTTTGGATATGCGCATGAATCCTCAGGTTAGAGTTCTTAGATGAACTATTTTACTTTGATTATTGAATTAGGATATAAGGCAGTGTGAGTTTTGCACCCCTGCAGTAAAGTAGAATGAATGTGATTTATTCAGTAGGTTGCTTGCCTAATTACTACTTGCCTATCGGAAAACTAAATCAGCGATTAAAGGTGATTAATCATCTCTAGTTTAAGCCATTTTGTTCTCCAAAGAAAGTATCTTTCTTCTAGTGCTCTGTCAAGCAAATGAAACATTTAATAAGAGTGTTGATGCAGGCATTGACAATGAGAAGGCAGTCAAGCTTTATGAAGTTCCACTCATCAAATTCTTGGAGCAGAAATAGCTTTGTCATTTGGGTGGTAAGTTCCTTAAATCCAAAATTTTGTATGAAATTTTAATACAATAGGAAAAGCATACAAGAATCTCTAGCAACATAAGACTCCTTATGAAAGGTAACACCTAACTCCAGTTTATGGATGATAGGTGTAAATGCTCTTTGCCTAAATGATCTTATAGAGCCTAGGAATGTATCTTACTTGTTTCCTTTATTAATATCGTCACATCACATTATGCAGACTTGTTTCTTTCGTCAGTTTAGAGAGTCGGTCGTACGGGCTGACTACCTTACCCTTCGTCAGGGTTTTATCTTGGTATGCTGGAAGTTTTAGACATTTTTATATTTGATATCTTGTTAATTAGTGATGTTGGCTTCATGAGTATAAAGGCCAGAGGTTAGACTCATGGAGTGTGATAATGCATGAGTATAGGATAAAACCTTTATTTGTTAGTTGTCTTTGGGCTTGCCATAGATTGCCATCTTAAATTAATACAAATGCATGCCTACTTTACTTTGGGAATGTTTCCAGATAAAATCTTCTCTTTCTGACTCGCTTAATTTATTCTTCATGGGGGAAAAAAAGGAAGAAGGAATCACTTTTGGTTAGGTTGTAATTGGGCTATGAAGCCAATCACTTACATCTTATGGTTACAATTTCTCCTTTGAAGATAAAAACATTGCATTATAATCTTTATTTCTAAGAAATTTTTTAGTAGTACTTTAAACAAGTCTTCAGTATTTATAGTATGACTAGCATCATTTATTCTTCTAGCTGCTACCAGTGTAGCCACTTCATATGATTTGCTAACTTAATATCTAAAGTGCGCTTTATTTTTTCAGCTCAGGGCATAGTCAGAACTGCCAATCGGACGTACAGAGAGTTTTTATTTATTGGCTGGCATAATGAATGATCACTGCATCTGGAATTGAGTCTTTCTTGAGCATGTGGCAAAGTTATAATGTCTTGGCTTCTAAATGTAACTCTTGCTTTTCTGATTTTCAGTTTATTAATTGCATTTTCTAGTCTCATTCGCATGGCATAGGACTGTATAACCTGTATGCTCGATGTTCAGGTTTTTCTAATTCTCTCCTTTCCATATATTTTCTATGGAAAATTTGTGAGACAAAATCATAGTTTTCCTTTTAGACCAATCAATTTTATGAGAAAACTGCTGATATTTTCAAGTTGATGAAATACTACTTGATATTTTTTTTAATTGCATCTCATTTTCAGTTGACATGTAATACTCTTGTTAACAGAACTAGATCTTGTGCCTACGAACTAAGTAGTGCCCCCGAGAATTTTGAATTGTATGATTTAACAACTATAGTTTTTATTGTTAAATATAGTTGTGGTTGACAACATTGATCAGTAGAAAATACACTTAGTTGCAAAAGGCTTCATCTAGACATTTTGTGAGGATTATTTGGGATATTTTCTCTCGTTGATGGAATTAATTTATTTTACTTAAAACTATTTTTCATGATCACTGGATTCTCCTTGGTATTATTCATGATTACCAGATAGATTTCATAAACATCGTACTAGGGTGTATACAGAGAAATCACTAGGGTATGTTCCAATTTAAGAAAGTTATCTATGCTGTCAAACAAAGTTTTAGAGCATGGTTTAAGAAATCACAAGGTTACTAAATTGATAATCAAATCTTTATTGAGTACAACTTGACAAACTAAGCACCATCAATGTCTATGCTCCATTATGTTCTAGCTTGATGGAGAGAAGTAGAATAAATAGTTATAGACTTCAATATTTATCCCAAATTACCTATATGTTATTTTATGTATGGGATTTGTATCTGATGTAATTTTACTCTTGGTATTAATAATATAATCCCTTATTCTTAGCTGAGTTTCAATTGTTAGAGATGAGTAGCTTTTGTTATTTGGTGCAGATGTTCAATACAGTTTATGTAAATACTAACTTGACACGGTTGTTTCTTTCTTGTTAGTTAGCATACCAAGTTTGTTAGCACCTAGCCCATGCCCTGTGCTTTTACTAGTCTTGCTTTTGCTGATCAAATTACTGGGTCTCTTGGTACAGTCAACTCTTAATGGTTCAACATCTAATCTTGCGGACTCGTCAGGCCGACCCTATACCACATTGTTTTCTGGCCAGTCTGCGGCAGTGCCTGGGTTCCATCCTTCTGGTTAGACATTCCTACATAAACTTTATTAACAAATTCATGTGAAATTTTTCTTGTATGTGGAATTTTGATTATGGTTTGTAAAAAAATAGGTGGTCTTCAAGGATTGCATAATATTCATGGAAGCTTCAACCTGCCAAATGTGCCTGGTTTGCTTGCATCCAGAGAGGCCGCGATGGGTGTTGTACCATCAGGTGGTGTTCAACAACCAGGAGGAAGCATTCCTAGTGGACGGTTCTCATCAAACAATCTTTTGGTTGCATTATCTCAGGTCTGGCATGAGTTTATTTCCACATTACTTCACTGCATCATATGGTCCTTTGAATGTGTTTTATAGTATTGATTCTGGATTTTTTTTTCATGCAGATGCCTCATGGCTCTGGTGTCACAAATAGAGGGGGTATTAATGCTGTTGGAAATCATGCTTTTAGTAGTAGTAATATTAATGGAGTCACTGGGTCAATAACTGGTATTTCCTCAAGTTCAGCTTCTAGGAATCGTAGTTCTGTTCTTGGTTTGGGAGTTTCTCCAGTATTGGGTAATGTAGGGCCAAGACTTACAAGCTCTGTAGGCAACATTGTTGGCAGTGGTAACATGGGAAGAAGCATCAGTTCTGGAGGATTATCTGTGCCCAGTTTAGCTTCACGGGTAAACTTAGCTACTATGCACAGAGCAAGAAGGATAACGTTGGCACTAGTAAGAAACATATTTGTGTACTATCTATTACCTTTTGATGTTGTAAGAAGAATAGTTATGTGTAATTTGTGGATACCAACTTGATGTGCACAATATCTATTATCTTTTATGTTGTAAGAAGAATATTTATGTATTAGTTATATGGATATTGACTTGGTGTGTTTAGATACATCGGTGCATTTTTATTTGTGATTTTTTAGTGAATTAATAATATTAACTTAATTTTATGATTTGTTTGGTGATAATATTGGTTTTTCACTATTTCGGAAATCGGATTTGTGTCGTTAAACAATATTGATATTACATCGGTTTTCCACCGTTGCAAAATCGGTGTCATTAACTAATATTACATCGGTCGTATACCGCTGCCAAAATTGGTGTTATTAACATATAATATTACATCGGTTATACACCCGATGTCGTTAAGTGATACTACACTGGTTTTTAACCCGATGTCTAAAATGACAGACCTTTTACATCGCCTTCATAGACATCGGTCGAAAATGTAATAGACATCGGTGGTAAACCGATGTCTATGAGGGTTTCATTGTAGTGCTTGCTTGTCCTTGATATAGTTGTCCAAGATGTTCAACCATATCATAAGCATTTATGTTCTAATGTTGCTTCTGCAGCTCAGAGTTCATAATGGCAAGAATAAGACATGATACATCTAATGTCCTTATCAGAACCATATCTTGATGCTTCTTATAAGCATCTTTATTAGCTCTCACTACAAGAAAAACCCTCATAGACATTGGTGGAACAACATCGGTTTTAAGCAAAAAATGATGTCTTTGAGTATTTTACACCGGATTTTCCAAAAATCGGTGTCTATAAGCACAGATTTTTGCTCATAGACATCGGTTTTTTAAGCTGATGTCTATGAGCGCATTTTTTTTTTGTTAATAGACACTGATTTTAACAGCGGTTTTTAAAACCCGGTGTCTATGATAAAATAAAATAATTTAATTTTCTCACCAATACTTAGGCGAAATTTGCAACACTTCACTCTTCCTTCCAAACCTAAACCTATATCGCGCCATCCACCGTATACCGTCGCGACGCCGCCACCACTTTCCTCCTCGCCGCTGGTCGTCCAACCATCTCTCTCAGCCTCATCTCCCTCTTCCCCTTCCTTGATCGATGCCCCTTCCTCTCCTGATTAGGATCTACACACGACGCTCTTGCTTCTCCGTCCAACCACATCACATCAACACACGGGCTGTTGAGATCTCACTGCTCTCGTTCGCCACTCATCCAGTCCGCCATTGGATCGGCTTTGTCAACCCTTTATTATCCAACTATCCCCTCTCCTCCAATCCTTCCATTCATCCTCCAAACCCTAGCCTCCTCAGATCTCTCCCATTTAGGATATTTTCTCAAAACCTTGTCGTCCTACTTTCTATTTTTCTCTTGATTTGTTTCTCTTGCAGACTCTATCTAGCCCCAGTTTCCAGTTTTCATCTGCCAAGGTGATTCTTTTCGTTTCCTTTTTAGTTTTTTGGTGCGATTGATGCGTTTTCGTTGTATATTTTGATATTATCTTGTCCTGATCTTTTTTCTCTTGATTCGACATAGTATGGGGGCAGCCAAGGATAACGATGTTTACGAGGAGGATCTCCTGGACTACGAAGAGGAGGAAGAGAAAGCTCCGGATTCGATCGCTGCCAAGGTTTCCGGTGAAGCAGTGAAAAGCTACTATAGAAAGCTCCGCGACGTCCTCATCGTCGTCAATCTTCATCTGAACCACCAAGCGGAAGAGGTGGAGGGCGAAGTAGGATTCATCTCCTCATCGCAGTTGCTATAAGTATTTTTTTTCCATAGAGTTCCAGTTTCATTTCTTCGATTGCTTTACACACACTCCATTTTGGGGTTTATGAGACAGTGAGTATGAATGTCACGCCCCAGAGGAGTCCCTGTCCGAGAAAATTTCGGCAACATCTCCCCTGTACGGTGGACAATCTGAAACTTTTCTACATCCTCACATACCTCAGCCACAGGCGGCTGGAATAATAAAAATAATAAAAATACAACCACACATTCCACGCAGTTTATATAACAAGTAAACAGAAAGATAATACCCTGACTCGAAATCAACCCTACTCCACTACACTCGTAAAGCTCAAATCCGATGAACTCACCTCTTCTGCCGTCCAGGCAGGCATGTAGTAGAATAAATCCAAATCCAAATCCATCGACATAATAAAATCCATACTATGTCCATAAGTAAAATAATCCAAAACATAACAAGTTCAAAACAGTCTAGAACAGAAAAGAAACCAAAAGAAAACCAATCATATCCTCGAGGTCTGCAGGGACCAGCATCTGGAACTCTCTCCTGACAGCACCAACCTGAAAATATCAACAATGGAGGCGGGGTGAGTCCAACACTCAGCAGGTACAATTGATATGCAAAGTAAAGAAATAACACCTAGCACTAATCATGCGTACAGTCTCCTGATAAAAATAAAGATAAATGCAAACCGAAGTAGACAGGAGAGAATCTATACTAACCAGGACCCGGTATAAGGACAAACAGTCCGAAAGGTATAGAAGACCTGTATGCATGTCAAACATAGGTATCCAAACAATATGCAGCATATAAATGCAGCAAACACAATCACAAACAATAAATGCATCATGCATATGATGTCAATGTCATGGTCACCCCTGACGCCAGTCAACCAACTCATAACAAAAGTGGGACCGAGTGGGTAGAGCTGTGACAATCATGCACTCTGCATTGTTGGTGCAACCTTAGGTCAAGGTTGACCTGGTTGACCAGACTCGAGTTGACTTGACTCGAGATATGTTTTGATGTTTGACGAGTTATGACGTGAACAGAAAAGTTGTATCTTGATGTTTGACAAGGATACAAGCTTGGGAGATTGTGGGTGCAACTCGTGGTCAAGGTTGACCTGGTTGACCCGAGGTGAGTTGACCTGACTCAGAAAAGTCCAAGCAGGGAGCTTGGCACGGAAGAAAGTCCAAGTATGGAGACTTGGCACGGAGAAGTCCAAGTATGGGAACTTGGCAAGTGGAAGTCGGAGAGGGCTCGGTAGCTCGTTCTCTGGACTGTGGTCAGAGAGAGCTCGGGAGCTCGTTCTCTGGACCGGATGTGGAAAGTCCTGGTGAATAAAGCCAGGCAGGCGGATAAGTCCTGGTGAGTGAAGCCAGGCAGTGGGAAAGTCCTGGTGAGTGAAGCCAGGCAGTTGTGAAAACCCTAGTGAGTGAAGCTAGGTGAAAGTCCTGGTGAGTGAAGCCAGGTAGTGGGAAAGTCCTGGTGAGTGAAGCCAGGCAATTGGAAAGTCCTGGTGAGTGAAGCCGGGCAAGGGAAAATCCAGATGGATCAAGGATGATCGGACATCTGGTGTTGAGAAGGTCAAGTAGGTCAAGGGAGTGACCAGATACTTGACACGAAGAGAAAAGTCCAAGTGGGTCAAAGGGATTGACCGGACACTTGGTGAGGAGTCTTAGCAGGTCAAGGGAGTGACCGGATGCTAAGCATGATGTACCAACAGGTTAAGGTTGACCGGATGTTGGTTTGGGAGACTTGGGACTTGGTTTGGGCAAAAACCAAGCTCTGGATCGGTCTGCAGACCGATCCAGTGATACGTTTGTGTATCTGATCGGTCTGGTGACCAATCAGATAACAAACAGAAGGCTGTGGGCTTACTGATCGGTCTGGGGACCGATCAGGGACGCTACCACCTGAGGTGGGATCGGTCCAGGGACCGATCAGATTCCACACAGAGAGTTGGGCAACTCCCTGTGAAGCTTTCTGATCGGTCGTGGGGACCGATCAGGCCCTGGTCTGGGGACCGATCAGCACAGGGCCTGATCGGTCCCCACGACCGATTAGGCAAGGCCCAGACCGATCAGGCTTCAGCCTGATCGGTCCACGTCCTAGCCGTTGCGTAGCAACGACTAGTTTCTTGTAACACCCCTAGAAAGCCTAGATAAGAAAGTAAGGATAATGAGAGTATGAAGGTAGTGAAAAGAAAGTGTAAATATTATAAGTTGAATATTAAGATGGGAAGGATTTAGATAATTAAAACTTTATGAAAGAAAATAAAGTTGAGAATATAAATCATCTATATTTATAATACATGGAATTAATGTAAACAAAAGGAAGGAATATGAGATAATATATATGTGTATGAAATATTTATGCATAATGCATAATATGGTGATATATGAATTATTATGTACAAAAGAATATCAATAATATGTTAGAAGAGAAATAGGATTGAACCTTGGACCTCTTGTAAGGAACATGTATAGGATATCAAAGGGGATAGGAGAATTATTGATAAGGAGAGAAAGGACTAAGTAGTTAAGAATAAGAAAGGATTCTTTTTACTTAAAAGGAAAAGGAAGTAAAAAGAAGTAAAAATATACATAACCAAGTTTTGATCCTTGGTTCTCTTGTGGATGCATGCATATGTTAACCAAGTGTGATAGGAGAGGATATTGTAAGAGGAGATAGGAACTTTAATTAAAGGAAAGAAAAGAGAGAAATTAAAGGAAAGAAAAGAGAGAACTCAAGAAGCATTTCTCTAGAATATTCTTATCATTAAAGAGGAGAAATAAATAAGGAGGATGAATCAAGTCAAGTTTTCCTTCCCTCATTTTAGTATAAATATGCATGGAGGGTGGCTTCATCCTCAACTCACTCTCCTCCTCTTCTCCTAGAGGTGCCGAGACACTCCCTCTTTTCTTTCTTTCTTTTTGTTGCCGAGCAACACAAGAGGAAGAAGCCTCCTCTTCTTCCTCCTCCTCTCCACCAAAAGACCTAGCCACTTCTTCCTCCATTGGTGCCGAGCAAAGCAAGCAAGGAAGAAAGGTCCACAAGCAAGTTCTCAACTCTAGGAAACTTAAGCAAAGAAGGTAAGCTTCCCCTCACCTGTGGTACAAGGCTTTTATGTGATTTTCGGAATTATAAGGATTAGAAAACCTAGGAAAGAATTTAAGAAAAATTCGGCTAAAGAAAAGGTTTTCAAATCTAGGATGATTTAAACAAGACCTCATTTCATGATAAGATTTTCTATGCTATGTAGAAGGATTCTTTTCCATGATTTTATACTGATATGATGTATGATCAGAGGAGTATCTAACCCTAGGATTTCAACCAAAAATATTTTAAAGAGGTTAGGAAGATTATTGTCTAACCAAACTAGTGCAAGGTTCCTTCTATGAAATGCTAAGGACCTTTCTATGGATTTCTTGCTTGGAAATTAATTGGAACCAAAAGAAAACTCACTTGTATGTTTCGGACCAGAAAGGTTAAGGGTTAGGAAGACCTTCAAAATTTAAATAAACATGCTCATATGATAGGATATAAAGTTTCTCAAAGGATTTCCTATTGCTAGAAACTCATGAACTCTTTTTAGGGTTTTTCGGCCATGATAAAAGGGATAGCTTAGATTAGCCTAAACAAAAATATTAATATGCTCAAGACCTCTGTGATATTATGATATGAAAGTTGATTAATGCTCTCATGTTTAATTGGAATGTAGAAAATTGGTTACATGATATAAGACATGTAAGATCACAAGAGTCCTAGCTTGTTTATGATCCAATTTTGTGTATGATGTTCTTAGTAACTTTTGCCATGATATTTACTTAGGCTTTCCATGCTTTAGGCCACTTAAGAAACCTAGCTTAAGGACTGGTAGGTTTCGGCCATGAAGGAAAATAAAAGAAAAAAAAGAAAGAAACCTAGGAAATGCTATACATAATGAGAAGAAATGAAATTATGTTATGTAATATGCCATGATATGTTATAGCATAGGAAATGCTATACATAATGAGAAGAAATGAAATTATGTTATGTAATATGCTATGATATGTTATAGCATAGGAAATGCTATACATAATGAGAAGAAATGAAATTATGTTATGTAACATGCCATGATATGTTATAGCATAGGAAATGCTATACATAATGAGAAGAAATGAAATTATGTTACGTAACATGCCATGATATGTTATAGCATAGGAAATGCTATACATAATGAGAAGAAATGAAATTATGTTATGTAACATGCCATGATATGTTATAGCATAGGAAATGCTATACATAATGAGAAGAAATGAAATTATGTTACGTAACATGCCATGATATGTTATAGCATAGGAAATGCTATACATAATGAGAAGAAATGAAATTATGTTATGTAACATGCCATGATATGTTATAGCATAGGAAATGCTATACATAATGAGAAGAAATGAAATTATGTTACGTAACATGCCATGATATGTTATAGCATAGGAAATGCTATACATAATGAGAAGAAATGAAATTATATTATGTAATATGCCATGATATGTTATAGCATAGGAAATGCTATACATAATGAAAAGAAATGAAAAAGGAAATGCATGAAAGATTGTTAGGGACATGATATGATAGTTATGCATGATAAGTTATTTTTGTATGGTTTGTACCAAGGGTGGGCTCCGTAAACGCCCCGGGGTCGATGGAGTAAGACTCGGGCCTCGTCAGTAATGGGCCTCTGAGTGCCCTAGGTCGATGGAGTAAGACTCGGGCTTCGTCAGTAATGGGCCTCTGAATGCCCTAGGTCGATGGAGTAAGACTCGGGCCTAGTATGTATGCATGGTAGGGTTCAAGACTTGCTACCTTGGACCTACCTATGAAGCGCGCGCATTATGTATGTGGTACAAACCGGGATCCCCTCTAATGATGATATTAATTTCAAGTACTTATAAGTATAAGTTTTCAAATTCATGATGCATTGCCTACATATGTGCTTGAATTATCTGATGATTAGATATAATGTCATGTGATATTATGATATGAATATGAATATGATACCCTTGTATGTCGTATGCTTATGATACCTCGCATGATATTGATATGCAATGATATGAATTCGGTTTTAGTGAGTAGGAAAGGAACTTACTGAGCCATGAGTGCTCATAGCTTACTTTCCTTGTACCGCAGATATGGGGGACAGATATTCGGAACGACGGAGCAGCAGGAGGAGCAGATAGTGATGTGTGTGGTGGTGGCTCGGCAAGAACGATTCGGACAAATTAATATTTTTAGTTATATGATCAATATATGCACATTCGAACTAATCAGAATATGTGATATCATGCTTATTTAAATAAAAGGATTGATTTAAAATTTTCCGCTGTTATAGTATAACTAAAGCATGTACGTAAGTAGTATAAGATCGTAGCGCCGCCCTTGGGTAAGAAGGGTGGGCGTTACATTTCTTCTGTGTCTTCTTCGCAGGTTATAAAAGGGATTGAGGAGCTACTGTTCTGTTCTTCTTCTTCCTCTTCTTTCTACTGAGCTGCTGGTGTGCTTTTGAGCTTTGCTGAGCTCTTTGTTTCTGAAGCTTCGTGTGAGCTTCCCCGGCTGGTCAGCTACTGCTGTTCTTCCGTGAAGTTGCTGCTTCGTCAACGGAAACCAGTCGAAGGCAAGCAAGGTGTTTTACATTCATATTGTCGGTATTTCTTGCTGTATTTCTGTACTTCATTCTTGCTGTTGCAAGAGATATTGTGGTAAGGTTTCTCCACCCAGAAGGAGTTCTTATTAGCCGATTTTCCGGGGACTCATCCACCGACGGATTGATAGGCTTCGTCCACCTTACGGACACGCCGAGGAGTAGGAGTTTATCTCCGAACCTCGTTACATCGACGCGTATTGAGGTTTGATTTCTTGTCTTCATTTCTTGTTCTTATTTCCGCTGCGCTAACCCTAGTTTGTAGAAAGAAACGCGAGAATTTGGGGTCGGCTATTCACACCCCCCTCTCTAGCCGCGATCATCGATCCTAACAAGTGGTATCAGAGCAAGGCCGCTCTTCGACGGATCAACACCCGGAGGAGCACGGGCTAGAGATGGATCTCTATGGAGAAGATGTCACGATTCAACCTTTCTACGAGTCTCACGACAACTTCACATATTGGAAGGTAAGGATGATGTATTTTCTTAGGACTAATATGTTAAATTGGTTTTGTGTACAAGAAGGGTTTTCCCCTCCGATGGATGAGGAAGGAAAACCTATCAAGAAGAAGGAGTGGACGGAAGAGCAAATCCGACAATCCGAAATCAATGACGAGGTAACAAAAATTATTGAATTTGCTTTACCTAATAATGTTTTGTGCAAGATAGATAGGTACAACAACGCCAAGGAATTGTGGAACAATTTGGCAAAATTCCATGAAGAGGAG
Source organism: Zingiber officinale (assembly GCF_018446385.1). Lineage (NCBI taxonomy): Eukaryota > Viridiplantae > Streptophyta > Magnoliopsida > Zingiberales > Zingiberaceae > Zingiber > Zingiber officinale. The sequence goes on from NC_055987.1 coordinate 40,428,817, forward strand.
CCTAGTGAGCCAAGTAGCTCACATCATGGAGGAAGCAAATTGGGAGTTGAGGGCTACTCAACATCCAAGGAAGAAGAGGAGGAGAGCTCTTGTTCAAGATCGGAGCAAGAAGAGGCATCTACCTCCGGAAGGGATGAAGAAGAAAGCTCATCTACATCCACAACCCTAGGTAACTCAAACACTGTGATTTCAAGCAAATTACACATAATGTGTTTTGAGTGTAGGAAGTTTGGGCACTACAAGAGTAAGTGTCCAAAGAGGGTTAGAAAGATTCCACCGGCACCAAAGGTCAAGGAAGCCGGAGTCCCGACATGCAAGAGCAAGAAGCAAGTGGTGTGCTTCCAATGCAAGCAATGGGGACACTATAGGAGTCAATGTCCAAGGGGGAGGCAACCTCACAAGGACAAGAGGCCAAACACATGTAAAGGGGGAGCTAAGGCAAACCCTAAGGTAACATTTAAAGCTCATTCTTGCAATTCTAGTAGGATGCATGCTAGTAGTCTTATTGCCATTGTCAATAATGATAAGCATGTTAACACTAGAAATCGATACATGTGCTTAGGAGCCAAGCATGTTAGCCTAGATAAGAACAATTCTAGAAATGCTAACCCTAGAATTAATTCATCTAAGGCTAAGGAAAATCTAGATAGAAATCCCAAATCATCTAGACACATGCCTAGGAATACCTCAAAGAAAAATGATAAATCAAAACTTGAGGTATTAGAGAAAGAAAATCAAGTCTTGAGGTCAAGACTTGACTCTCTAGAAAAGGCTCTTAAGGATTTGACTCTAGGGTCTAGGGGTCAAAAACCCAAGTCCAAGGATAAGAAAGGTTTGGGTCACAAACCTAAGTCCCAATTGGTCAAGCCCACTTATCATAATGTTTCATTCGATTATGGAACAAAACCTAGGGCTAGGAAGACCATTACCAAGGTCACAAAGGGAGTCACCCCTATAGTTGACCTTGATGAGACCCAAATGACTAAGGCTTTAAAGCCTAAGAGGGTCATTAGGAGGGTTGCTAGGGAAGTTATCCCTAGTGAATATTTAGTGAACCCAATGAGCTCTAATAGGTATTGGGTTCCTAGGAGCATCTTCTCTACCCCATAGATGGGTTAGAGAGTGTCAACTCCGATTAGAAGGGTAGTTAACCCAACTTTGAGGAAATTGACACTCAAGGAGCATTTTCAAGGTTTTGAGAACTTTTGAAAATGAAATGGAATTATCATTTACTCCTTTGAAGAGTTAAATGTGTGCCTAAAGATTGGAAATTTCATTTTTAATTTCAATTGGCACAATTTGGGAAAATCTAGAGAACTCTTGAGGAAAAATGAAACATGCCAAGATTTAAGGATAAATTTGATCTTTAAGTAGCATGGATGAATCTAGAGTTCAAGAAGTGTCAAAATTAGGATTTTGGCATATTAGGGCAATCAAGGGTTAAAGCTTAAGTTTTAGCTAAGGCTAAGGATACTTAGATAGGTAATCTAGGTATGTCTTATTCATGCTAAATCTTGCCATGATTGTTTGCCCTCACATGTCATGACATCATGTTTAATTTTATCATTTGATATGTCATGATAAAGCTTAGGTTCTTTATATGTCATGCTTTAGTTAAGTTTCATACTTTATGCCATGACATCATGACATTGGCACATGTTTTCATTTATGATATTATTTCATGCCATGTCATCATCTCTTGCATTAATAATCAATGAAATTGATTTAAGGATAAAAGCACATTTTGATATTGAGATCAAATTGGTGTTTAGAAAATGCATGAGAACTTAGCCTAAGATGACCTAAACCCATATCTCACATCAAAATTGACTTGGATGTGTTTGATACACTTTAGATGTGTGTGAGATATTAGGATCATGAGTTAGGATCAAGGTGCATAGTTCTTGTACCTAGATGAGCCTAATTCAAGAAATTGGGGATCATAGGGAAAGCTTTTGTACAAGTCATGTACATTTAGCCCTAAGATTATGGTCCTAAATTAAAAGGGTTTAAAATCATTTCAAAATTGATTAGAAAAACCTTGGTGAAGCTTTTCTAGTGATAGCATTCATCATTGAACAAAGTGATACAAAGTTTTTGAAACTTTGAGCTATTTCAAAACTTTTCGAACTTTGTATCAAGATTTGAAAATGGAAGTTATTTTCATAGAAAACTATTTTTCCTTGATAGTATATGTTATGAGGAATATATCCTCAAAATTTTATAATTTTTGGAATTTTCTAGAATTTGTTGTGAGTTTCTGAATTTCGGGAGAAGGAAATCAGAACTCGAGTCTGTCCAAGGCTGGATCGGTCACTGGACCGATCCAGAGGGGTCCTACCGATCCAGAGGGGTTCTGATCGGTCCGGTGACCGATCAGGCGTGCTGAATTTGCTGAATTTCGGCTGTGGTCTGAAATTTCAGCTGTGGGAGTTGAGTTTCGGGTTTCTAAAGGTTTGAAACTCTCCAAGACATTGTTGGTGCAATGGTCAAGGGGGAGTTGACCTTTAGGGGGAGTCTTAACTAATTGTCAAGGGGGAATTGACTTTTAGGGGGAGTTTTTACTCCTTAAAAATTTTGAGGATTAGTGATATGAGATTGTCACTAAGTTGAGTGTTGAGTTTAGTATCAAGGGGGAAATTAAGGGTTTCAATGAAAGGTATGAGACTTTCATTGGGAAGAAACTCTTGACCTTGATTCCCTCTTTTTGATGTGTGTCAAAAAGGGGGAGAGATGTTCCAAGGGGGGAGAATGTTTTGGAAAACCTAAGTTAGGTTATCGGGTTAACCTAACTTGTTTATGGGTTTTGTCAAACATCAAAAAGGGGGAGATTGTTGGTGCAACCTTAGGTCAAGGTTGACCTGGTTGACCAGACTCGAGTTGACTTGACTCGAGATATGTTTTGATATTTGACGAGTTATGACGTGAACAGAAAAGTTGTATCTTGATGTTTGACAAGGATACAAGCTTGGGAGATTGTGGGTGCAACTCGTGGTCAAGGTTGACCTGGTTGACCCGAGGTGAGTTGACCTGACTCGGAAAAGTCCAAGCAGGGAGCTTGGCACGGAAGAAAGTCCAAGTATGGAGACTTGGCACGGAGAAGTCCAAGTATGGGAACTTGGCAAGTGGAAGTCGGAGAGGGCTCGGTAGCTCGTTCTCTGGACTGTGGTCAGAGAGAGCTCGGGAGCTCGTTCTCTGGACCGGATATGGAAAGTCCTAGTGAGTAAAGCCAGGCAGGCGGATAAGTCCTGGTGAGTGAAGCCAGGCAGTGGGAAAGTCCTGGTGAATGAAGCCAGGCAGTTGTGAAAACCCTAGTGAGTGAAGCTAGGTGAAAGTCCTGGTGAGTGAAGCCAGGTAGTGGGAAAGTCCTGGTGAGTGAAGCCAGGCAATTGGAAAGTCCTGGTGAGTGAAGCCGGGCAAGGGAAAATCCAGATGGATCAAGGATGATCGGACATCTGGTGTTGAGAAGGTCAAGTAGGTCAAGGGAGTGACCAGATACTTGACACGAAGAGAAAAGTCCAAGTGGGTCAAAGGGATTGACCGGACACTTGATGAAGAGTCTTAGCAGGTCAAGGGAGTGACCGGATGCTAAGCATGATGTACCAACAGGTCAAGGTTGACCGGATGTTGGTTTGGGAGACTTGGGACTTGGTTTGGGCAAAAACCAAGCTCTGGATCGGTCTGCAGACCGATCCAGTGATACGTTTGTGTATCTGATCGGTCTGGTGACCAATCAGATAACAAATAGAAGGCTGTGGGCTTACTGATCGGTCTGGGGACCGATCAGCATGGAGCCTGATCGGTCCCCGGGACCGATCAGGGACGCTACCACCTGAGGTGGGATCGGTCCAGGGACCGATCAGATTCCACACAGAGAGTTGGGCAACTCCCTGTGAAGCTTTCTGATCGGTCTGGGGACCGATCAGCACAGGGCCTGATCGGTCCCCACGACCGATCAGGCAAGGCCCAGACCGATCAGGCTTCAGCCTGATCGGTCCACGTCCTAGCCGTTGCGTAGCAACGGCTAGTTTCTTCTGTGTCTTCTTCGCAGGTTATAAAAGGGATTGAGGAGCTACTGTTCTGTACTTCTTCTTCCTCTTCTTTCTACTGAGCTGCTGGTGTGCTCTTGAGCTTTGCTGAGCTCTTTGTTTCTGAAGCTTCGTGTGAGCTTCCCCGGCTGGTCAGCTGCTGCTGTTCTTCCGTGAAGTTGCTGCTTCGTCAACGGAAACCAGTCGAAGGCAAGCAAGGTGTTTTACATTCATATTGTCTGTATCTCTTGTTGTATTTCTGTACTTCATTCTTGCTGTTGCAAGAGATATTGTGGTGAGGTTTCTCCACCCAGAAGGAGTTCTTATTAGCCGGTTTTCCGGGGACTCATCCACCGACGGATTGATAGGCTTCGTCCACCTTACGGACACGCCGAGGAGTAGGAGTTTATCTCCGAACCTCGTTACATCGACGCGTATTGAGGTTTGATTTCTTGTCTTCGTTTCTTGTTCTTATTTCCGCTGCACTAACCCTAGTTTGTAGAAAGAAACGCGAGAATTTGGGGTCGGCTATTCACACCCCCCCTCTCTAGCCGCGATCATCGATCCTAACATGCATCACTACCCCTGATGAGTGACCGAGTGGACGGGATGCTGTCGGAGTACACACGTACTCCTACCCCAAATCATAAATGGGGGAGCGCAATGCTCTCATCCCCCGGTACGCTATGACGGGGAGGGATCTCTAACGTGCTACACGCTGCGTCACACTACCCATGAGCGGACCAACGGAGCACCGGAAGAGCCAAACTGACGTGCTACTACGCTGTGTCACGCTACCCATGAGCGTCACAACAGAGCACCGAACAGTGATGAAACTGGCAATGTGCTCAATAATAATGGAACAATCTATCGCACAGCATATGATCATGCAAATGGTGCATGTCACTAAGCATGGTAATATACTAAACCAACCTCTGGACATATACAATGAGCACCATAGTGAAATAATCATATCAAGATATACTGATCAATAAGGTATCAAACCTAGGTCCTGAACATGTGAAACATGGTTATATCACTACCCATGAGCAAGAAAAATTAGGTACGAGATCAATACGAGATGCAAACAAACAACCAATCAAATAGGTAACATGTATTGGGCAGTGATTAACCGAAACAAATAAGAAACACAATTAATGCAACATGTTAATTTAATTACTAAGCATATCAAAGACAATAAGTCAAAAGTACCCGCCTCCGAAAATAGAAAGGTCCAATCTGACTCCGAGATACTCATCTCGCGTCAAAGTCCTGTGTTAAATTGCATAGTTTAGCTAATTTAATTATAAACAAATAGCTAAACTAATTTCTAATCCACTGACCAGTTAGGGTTAGTTTCATTAACCCCAACTACACCGTTATACAACTTCTAAACCTAAATCAATAATTATTGCTAACACAACTAGCAATAATCTAACACAAAGATCGAAACCATAAACCTTACCTCAATTCAACCGCTACTAGAAGTCACAAAGTTGTTGCCCAATTAGGATTGTTTACAGCCAGCAAAGATAAATTGCTGCTGGAACAAAACGAACAAACCAAAACAGTAATTAATCCACATTCTTAAACATACAGAATTTCCAACCAAGCTACACCTCACCGTGGATTTGACCAAGGCAGAGAGCACTAGGGCAGTGGCGTCAGCTGGCACAAAAGTAGTGGCAACCGGCGCTAGGGCAGAGACTAAATGGTGGTGCTGATCTTTTCTTCCGGCAAGCTTTTGTGGCAATCCGTCGACGGCGTCAGTACTAGGGCACAGATGAACTTCTGCGTCGGCAGTGCTCGGGCTCGAGGGCAGAGGAAAGGGTGACCGGCACTCTCCGTTCGACGGCGGCAGAGGCAAGGAAGTGGTGTCGTTGGAGTCGGGTGTCGCGGGCTGAGGCTAGGGCACCGGCTATAGGCGCTGCTCCGTACGTCGCCGGCGGCTAGTGCACGGTATACGGCGGTGCTACTCGGGTCGGCGGCGCTGGAAAGGGGCAAAGGGAAAAAGGCTTCGGCGTGAGAGGAGAAGAGAGGAAATGAAGCAGAATAAAAGGAGAAGAAGGGGCGCGGCCGGTTAGGGCAAGGAGAGGGCGCGGGCGGCGTCGGGGAGAAGAAACTGAGGAAACGGCGAAAAATGAAGGAAAAATAAATAAATAAAAGGAATTAAGAAATTCAACTTTTCCTCACTTAAATGGGTAGCCTAAACAGGCTTTCCCGGAACCCAAATCTTATCCCCGTTAACTCGTCCATACGAGCTCCGAAAAATTCCCGAAAAATTTTCAAAAATTCCAGAAAATTTCCTTATCAATATTTGCCTATTTTCGGTATTTTACAATGAAACTTGCAAATAAATGCTTTATGTTTAAAGGTTAGTTAACGATCCTGGTCGACCTCCTTTCTTCCTCCTCCTCCGCTCCTGGTTACGATCTACTTTCCCTTATATTCTTGTACAAATGTTGCTCTCCGTAAGAGAAAAAATAAGGGTTTTGTGGAAGCGATTTATGATTTCTGCACAGTATTTCTTGTAGGCAGGAAAAAAAGAGGGGATTTCTCCCCCTCAAAACGAGTTGCTTTTGCTTTGATTTTTTATTTTTCTGTCGATGTTTTGTTTTTAGAGAAAAGGGATTACTTCCCTAAAATCTACCCTTTTATTGTGTTGATGGTTAGAAATCTATTTTCTTCCCTAAAATCTGCCATTTCCGTTTGCATTTTCGCTCCTTTAATTTACTAAGCAACTAAAGTTTACTAACTTATCAACAGTTTGATTAAACAAGCTCACATTGGCTATTTGAGAATCAATCTCATGGAGCTTTTACTTTGCAGTGATACTTATTGACTATTTCTTGGTAGATCATTGAAACTATCTGAATGGAGGGTATTTTGCTACAGGTAGATTCTTGTTCTCACCCCAAAGGGAGGAGTTGGAGGAGGTCATCCTCACCGAGGCCAATTTTGAGAAGGAGGTTGGCCAGGATCATGCCGCCCTTGTCGAGTTCTACGCTCCATGGTATTCCTTTTTTTTTTCTTTTTTAATTGGATGATCTGCCGAAGTTTTTGGCAACCTTCACCCGAAAGAATCTTTCTGTCAGATCCTTGACGATCTAAATAGTCTGGTTTGTGGTTGTTGATTTTCAGTGGTTCTTGTAGTTTTCGTGATGGATTTGGGGACGCAGAGTTCGCGTTTGATGGAAAATTCAAATGGAGAAAGATAGAAAATGAAATTGTCTCCTATTTATCTTAGCTTATAGTTCAGAAATCGAAACCTACTTCTGTGCCTTTGATGTTGAAATTCTTATTTGCTCTTCACCATTGTTTCTTCTTGTGTGGAAATTGAAACCGCGACTTGTATTTCTCTTTAGAAGATCCACTTGAAATGCACTGTATATGGTCGATTCTCATAACTGCTTGTTTGCCAAGACTATAGAAGATGAATGTAGACTCCATTAAGTATCCAGTTTAAAGCAAAGGATCTCCATGTGTGTGTATTTTAATTGCACAATTTTAGCCCTTCTAATACCATTTTGTCGCAGGTGTGGACACTACAAGAAGCTTGCCCCTGAATATGAAAAGCTTGGATCGAGCTTTAAAAAGGCTAAATCTGTTTTGATTGGGAAGGTTAGCATCATTCTAAATCAGGCCAAGAAACATCATCTCTTTTACTGAATAGGACATGCTCAGATTCCTTTTTTGGTTTTATCTTTTCTGATCATTTTGAGTCTAAATGTAGCACACTACTAGTGTGCTATACTGCCATGTAGTGATTGGAACCAAAAAAGGGTCCTTGGAACCAAAAAAGTGAGTATGATCCTATCCTGGAATTAGATACATCATTTTGGTTTTATGTTTTTCTTTAATCTTTCGCAGAACAGTCTTCTTTACATATGATGCATAATAAATATGAACAACCATGCAGATATGAAGGTCCATGAACTGCAGAAGCACTTACTGAGTTTGTGAATACTGAAGGTGGTACATTGCAAATTATATTTACTAAAAATTCTTGAAATGACAATTTTAGATATGGTCAAATATTATTCTTTCACCTGAATTAATTTTTTACCTTTTATTTGTGGGCTTATTGTTGTAGGAACAAATGTGAAACTAGCAACTATCCTTTCTAATGTAGTAGTATTGACTCCAGACATTTTATCAGATTGTTCTTGATGTAAATAAAGATGTTCTTGTTGAATTCTATGCACCATGGTTAGTGTATTTGCCGAGGTTCCTTTTTTTCTCTCCATTTGTAGCATTAGATACTTTTCCTTATCCACTGTAGACGACTAAGTTTCTTATCTTCAAACAGGTGTGGCCACTGCAAGCATCTTGCTCCTGTGAGTATTTTTGTTGAGACAGGGCTTAAGACCTAGATTAGCCTAAGGTCAAATATGCCATGTTTTTAATTATGAGATTACTAGATCTAACCTGATTTTTTTTTTTTGGTGCAGATATATGAGAAGTTAGCCAATGCATACAAATTGGAAGATGATGTTGTCATTGCTAACTTGGATGTTGATAAATACAAGGATTTAGCATAAAAGTAAGTCTTGAATATGCAATTTTCATATGGTAAAACTATGCTTGCAACATATTAAACTACCCATATGTTACTCTTCTGTTACACCATTCTTAAAACGTGTTGTTATTTTGCCAAGTTTCTCTTGTCAATTCCGCATTTTAGTTTATTTGATAAGAACAAACAGGCAACCTGATTAATGACAATTGGTTAGTGTGGAGGAAGCTAAGAAGAGGATGTATGCGTTAAGCACCACAACTTATCAAGGATTTCAAGCCGTAATGACTGAGGAAATGTCTGAAAAATTTCATGGTAGTCTTTATCGACTTTCTATTTTTCAATTTCTTTTACCAATTGATTATGAAATATTTGTCACACAATTTTTTGGCTCAGGTTTGCCTGGTGTTTTCTTTGTTTTGCCCGATTCATACATTGATCCTGTGAATAAGGAATATGGAGGTGTATTTACTTTAACTCCATATATAGTTGTGCATTACGAGGGTCCACTTCCAGGCCAGCTTTAGATGAGAATGATCGACCCAACTTCTATAGTTCAATGTTGAATGAAGAGATTTACTTTTAGTTGTATGTTCACTAGATATTTGTTTGACTTGTATAACTATTTCAGGCGACAGTATGAAAATGGGGTAATTACTCCCAGGCCACCCCCAATTCAATATAACAGGCAAGGGAGACCAAGATATCAAAACAGAACCGACCAGCCAAATTATAACTATTTCAGCTTTAGTAATCAAGAAGGATATTGCAAAGTTCCCAAAGCCTCCAGTGACTTCTTTAAGATGGAGACCTTCTTTACAAAGAATCATCAATCAGTTGTCACCCTCAGGACATCAAACAAACAGAGATGTCCATCCAGTAATAGATAAAGAGAATTGTCTATTAACAAATAAAACTACTGGGGAAGATTTAGTTAAATCTCTGCACAGAGCAAGAAGGATGATGTTGACACCAGTAAGAAGAATATTTGTGTACTATCTATTATCTTTTGATGTTGTAAGAATAATAGTTATGTGTAATTTGTGGATACTGACTTGATGTGCACAATATCTATTATCTTTTATGTTGTAAGAAAAATATTTATGTGTTGGTTATATGGATATTGACTTGGTGTGTTTAGATGCATCGGTGCATTTTATTTGTGATTTTCTTAGTGAATTAATAATATTAACTTAATTTTATGATTTGCTTGGTGATAATATTGGTTTTTCACTATTTCGGAAATCGAATTTGTGTCATTAAACAATACTGATATTACATCAGTTTTCCACCGCTGTAAAACCGGTGTCATTAACTAATATTACATCGGTCGTATACCGCTGCCAAAACTGGTGTTATTAACATATAATATTACATCGATTTTACACCCGATGTCGTTAAGTGATACTACACCGGTTATAACCCGATGTCTAAAATGGTAGATCTTTTACATCGCCTTCATAGACATCGGTCGAAAATGTAATAGACAGCGGTGGAAAACCGATGTCTATGAGGGTTTTTCTTGTAGTGTCTAGTGGTAGTAGTGAGGGTGGTTCAGGAATAAACTGCTCTAGAACGTATAATTTTCTCTCTTGCTTGCGAACTATTCTCAAGTTTTGGTACCAGTCTAGGAAGTTAGTTCCATTGAGCTTGTCCTTATCAAGGATAGATCACAGTGAGAGTGTATTCGACGTATTAGACAACATGATGATCTACAATAATAAAATATAGAAATAAGTATCATATTTAGATTATTTAATTAAGACTTTAATTAAATAATTCTCCCACTAAATTTGAAAGCTTTGGTAGGAGCTAAGTGATGGATGTGGTTTTACCCACATTACTAGCTCCAAATCCAATCGCGATGATATTCATGTAGGACAAGATTCATATTATACTTTATCTTGAGTTAACTTTGGCTAATCGCCCAAGACTTAGTATAACTTAGGTAGGCAACGATTAGCAATTACTGTAACGCCCGCCCCTTCTACTACCCTAAGGGAGGGACGGGGCTACTTACTTGAATCATACATACATATATATATATATATATATATATATATATGAAAATCATGGCAACGGAAGCGAGTTTTAAAGAATCAATTTGATCATATGCATATCAACTAACCATGGTATGTGAACAATATAATCATATCACATATTAAACATGCTAACAAGCTAATCCCTTCAACATGACAGGTGAACATCCTTGTATTCATGCATATAACTTGATTTAATATCAACCATTTAAGACATGATTCATGATATCATAAGCTTGTTAACATGAACAAGAAGAACATAAGTGCATAACTATCCATACGAGCTCAAGTTATTATCAAAAGCATAAGCATAAGGTCAAAACATGTTTCACATGCACAACTTAGATATATATATATAAGTTTTGAGACACAGTGGATCTATTCCACCATGCCACTGCCACACACATCTTTTGCCCTTCCTGCTGCTCCTCTTAGTGTAGCCATACTTTACCCTTTTCTGCAGTACAAGGAAAACATAAAACTATAAGCACATAGGCTTAGTAAGATTCTTTCCTACTCACAAAACCATAAATCATGCATTAATCATGAAGTGGTGACATGCTCATATAATATCAACTTGCATACTAGTATAAGGTAGGGTCATACTCATGTAATTAATCATAACATAGCATGTGAGAGCTCATACATAAAGTAGTAGCGTGATCGTCAAAGCATCATAAACATATTCTTTCCAAGAAACATCTTACTAACACATAAGAAAACATTTGTCATGAATAAGTATATGCAAGATGTCTTTTTGAAAACATGTGTCATGAAATGAATATATGCAAGATGTCCTTTGAAAACATATCATATAAATACTTGAACATAATCTCAACATGAGGGCCCGGCTTTGTACCACATACATACATGAATGCGTGCATCCTAAGTAGATCCAAGGTAGCTAATCTTGAATCTACTAGGAACTAAGCTCGTTTCATTGACCATCGACCTAGGGGCAACTTAGGAGCCCATCCCTTATTACTAGGCCCGTTTCATAGACCATCGACCTAGGGGCAACTTAGGAGTCCATCCCCGGTACAAGCCATACAAAGTAAAATAACATGTCATGGTTCTTATGATATCATAGCATATCATGTTCTTGTCATATCATGACATATCATGTTCTTGTCATATCATGAAGAGTGCTCTTAATCCCAACTTAAGGGAAGCATCTCTTAGGCTTTTTTTTTCATACATAAGCCTTGCATAAACATAATGGCATAGGGTGCATATAACATATAGCTTATCATAGAGGAAAACATACATGATGGCATAAGTGCACCTAACATATAACATGGTGACATAAAAATCCATATCATATCATGAAAAATCATTATCATGCATGGTTGGGGTTTTGCACTTCCTACAAACCCTAAGTATGAAAACTTAAACATGAAAACTTAAACCAACCATATATAAAAGATCATACATCATGAGGAAGCATAACAAATATAGTTAGGTTTCAAAACTTTTCCTAAACCTTTTATCCATTCTTGGCCGAAACCTAAAGGTAAGATTCCTAAATTTTAATATAACATGAAGTATGATAACTTAAACTAATCAACATATAAGAGATCATATATCATGAAGAAGCATAAACAAGCATGTTTTCATTTCAAAACTTTGCTCTAGGCGTTGTATCCAATCTTGGCCGAAACTTCAAGGTAGGGTTCCTAAACCTTTAATACCACATGAAGCATAAAACTTAACCAAACAACATATAAGAGATCATATATCATGAAAAAACATAAACAAACATGTTTTCATTTCAAAACTTTGCTCTAGACCTTGTATCTAATCTTGGCCGAAACTTCAAGGTAGGGTTCCTAAACTTTTAATACCACATGAAGCATAAAACTTTAACTAACAACATATAAGAGATCATATATCATGAAGGAGCATAAACAAGCATGTTTTCATTTCAAAACTTTGCTCTAGACCTTGTATCTATTCTTGGCCGAAACTTCAAGGTAGGGTTCCTAAACTTTTAATACCACATGAAGCATATAACTTTAACTAACAACATATAAGAGATCATATATCATGAAGGAGCATAAACAAGCATGTTTTCATTTCAAAAACTTTGCCCTAGACCTTGTATCTAATCTTGTCCGAAACTTGTAGGTAGGGTTCCTAAACTTTTAATACCACATGAAGCATAAAACTTTAACTAACAACATATAAGAGATCACACATCATGAAGGAGCATAAACAAGCATGTTTTCATTTCAAAACTTTGCCCTAGACCTTGTATCTAATCTTGGACGAAACTTGTAGGTAGGGTTCCTAAACTTTTAATACCACATGAAGCATAAAACTTTAACTAACAACATATAAGAGATCATATATCATGAAGGAGCATAAACAAGCATGTTTGCATTTCAAAACTTTGCCCTAGACCTTGTATCTAATCTTGGCCGAAACTTGTAGGTAGGGTTCCTAAACTTTTAATACCACATGAAGCATAAAACTTTAACTAACAACATATAAGAGATCATATATCATGAAGGAGCATAAACAAGCATGTTTTCATTTCAAAACTTTGCCCTAGACCTTGTATCTAATCTTGGCCGAAACTTGTAGGTAAATCTCTAGATTTTCAAACAACTTTTAAAACCTAAAACATACGAGGGCAACTTGTACTGCAGGTGAGGGAATACTTACTTCCTTTCACTTAGTTTTCTAATAAAAGTACCCTTGCTTTTGTGAAGTTTCCCTAGGAGAAATCCCTTTGGCTTGGTTTCGGCAATGGTGAAGAAGGGTGCTTGGGTTTTCGGTGGAGAGAAGGAGGGAGGAAGAAGAGAGAAGAAAAAATGGATTTCTCTTTCCCTTTCTTTTATTTATGCTAAATGAAGGAAGAAAGCAAATTCATCTTTTCATTAGGGAGGAAGAAGGCAACTCAACTTTTCCTTCTAAGTGAAGGGAGTCTTTCCTTACCTTTAACTACAATGTTCCTTCTCTTCCTAACAGCACACCCCTGCTGGGGCTACTGGTTATCACATACATCCATCTAACAAGAGGTCCAAGATTCAAACCTTGATTATGCCTCTTTTTGGTTCTATTTCTTTTTATTTTTGAAAAAAAAAAATCTACATAAAGCCTATTTTAATCATGGGAAAATGATTCATAAAATTGCTAGGGATCCTATGGGTGTTACAATTACATTCTATGTAACTCTTGTATCATTCGGTGAACAAGATTGTTTGTTCATTTTTCCATCTTATAAAATCCATATTATAACTCATCTTGAGTTAGCTTTGGCTAATCGCCTAAGACTAGTATAATTTGAATTACATCGCATGAGATATGTCTTTAAGTTCTCAATCCAATTAAGGTAACTTAATAAGTCACACCCAAAATCTAATAGTCGGACATCACAATTGTCCTGTCGCACTCTACCAAGATAAAACAAGTCACTTTGTTTTGGCAAAACTTGACTACAAATTATCAAGGTAGTAGTGAGTACCAAACTTTGGTAGGCATATGAAAGGGATCTAATTACGATAGCTACACATACATCACATACATTCATGGTATATATCAATATATATGCTAATTAAACGTGACATGATTATGACCCCATCAACTACGATATTCTCAAGCCAATGAGAAGATCGGAAGGTCAACCTAGGTTAAAGCATCTTCTCCAAGTGCTTCCTTGGTCGCCGTGTGTTGTTGTCCTTCTCCCTTTTCACCATCCTCCAATAGACTAGTTCTTTCTCTAATTTGTACATTACAAAATCTAAAGAAAGCTCGAGTTACATTCGATGGTAGTCTAAATTTACAACAAGAATGAAAAAGAAGAGGCATGACATACTGATAGTATTATGAATTACAACACACACATCCAATCATATTGAGGTTAATTAAGGGTCATAACCATGCACTATGTCATATAACATTCACAATATCTTTATGACATAAAATCTACTATAATTTCAACAAAGACTTATGAACCGCAATGCCATTGCGGTCCTGTTAAAATCATTGGCAGAAATCTTGTTATTCACAACAATGTTGGACAAGATCTTGCTATTCACAACAATTTCTAGGCTGAGACCATTGACTGAAATCTAACTCATAATCATGCAAATCATAGTAAATATCTCATGCAATTTCTATAACACATATAAAGTCTTACTATAACTTAATATACGCCTTCGCAAGTGGCTCTAATACCACTGTAAGGATCTGGGGCGCTAAACATGCGAAAAGCGCAGTGGAAAACAAATTAGATCCTCTCCAAAAGATCCATGCGAAGTGAAAAATCACATATACTTATTCACTTATCAACTTATAGTCGGTTGACTAGCCTCTTGACCCATTAGGTCTTCATGCCAATTGTTTGGTCCGTAGACCCAACTGGACTTCTTCCAGTTGTCAGGTTCCGCGGTAATCAGACTTCTCACCAGATATCAGATTAACTCTTTGACCTATCTGAACTTCGCACTAGCTATCGGGTCCTGCGAACCTAGCTGGATTTCAGCTTAGTGTCATGTCCTTCAGACTCGTCAACTCCTGCACACTTGGTAAAGTAATTAGATCACAAAAGACCTAACTTAACTTATTTATCATTCATTAAAACCTGAGTTAAACTATTAATACAAATTGCATCAATAGTTATGACTTTTAACAGTTTGGAGTTGTGCAACGTGTAATATATACTGCAGATAGCATAATTGTGCGTTGTGAAAAGTCATTTATTATAGTGTAGAAAGATTATGAAGCTGCAAGCTTTTAATAAATTTGAGAACACTTCAGATGCATTATTTGTTGCATATCTGCTGCAACCTTATTGATTGAGAGCAAGCCCGGCAAAGGCCTGAGGAAGTTTTTATGTGCCCATTGTGATGGTGAAACCTTGGCTATGGTTGACTCAAAACTTGGCAATGCAATAAAGGATAAATTAGAAATTGATTGTCTTCACAACAATGGAGGCCTCCCAGCTCAGAGCATTCTCTACGTTCAAAAGGATTTGGATAAATTACGAAGAGGTAATTAATTAATCGATTGATTAATTAAGTTTTTAATGGATTTAGTAATTAATGGTTAATTGAGGATTAATGGATGAATTGGTTGATATAATTAATTAAGATTGGATTTGATTAAATTAAGGTATGATTAATTTAGTTGTGAATTAAGTAATGAGTTACATATTATGAATTAATTAAAAAAAAGTCAATTAATTAATTAATAGAGTGATTAATTAATGAATAGGATGATACATTGATTATAGATTCTTAGTTTTGCCTCGTATTCTATATTGCTAAGATTCGAGATTGATGTGATCTCACGGATTTAAAGACGGTTGGAACGATCTAGAGAAGATGACATTTGAGGTGGATAATTCTTACTTTGACCTCTATAGTTCTGTTGACCTTAATGCATGATGTTGTTATATATATTTCGTACATAGGAGTTATTGATATCAGCTTGACTCCACTCTATATATTTCTTGAGTTGATCTTTACTTGCATGCACTTGTTTTAGTCAATTTTGATATCTATGCAGTCTTCTTTGTTTCATGCATGTATTGTTTGAGTATTATCGTAGTGTATCTACACCATATATTGATACACGTAGGCTTGTAACCATATGTTAGTGATACTATAGCATAATTGTATACTTATATGATTACATATATGTTAGCGAGACTATACCTACTTATATTGGATAGATATTTTACCCTAGCCAAGTGATACTAGTATCCTACTAGGTTATTTTCTTTAGATAGCCATCTAGGACTACTTGCTTTAGATCCTGTTACTTTATTATATGTATGATGATACCATGGAGTTAGTTGAGATATTATAACTAGATGACTAGTATTCTCTTGATAGGTTTAGTTGACTTGTATATTTTGGATATGATTGTTTATTTTCTACCTCTATATTAGTAACATCATATTGTAGTGCAGAATATCGAGTATCCTACTAGACATTTATTTGTTATTTAGGCTCATGCCTATATGTGAGAGAGTCATCATCAATCATGATGCATATGACTATCCATGGGACCATATGTGGTAGCATGTTTGCCCGTAGTCCATAGCTAGATAGCCACATATATACCCTATCTATCCATGAGACCATCCATGGTAGAGCGTTCTCACATAGAAAGTGATTGTTTGCATACCCTAACTACCCAGGTGACCATCCGTGGTAGAACGTTCTCTCACAGTCAGTAGTTGAGGATCTAAATAGCTACCTCATCATGTTTGCCCATAGGACGATCTGTGGTAGAGCATTCTCCCATGGACACTGATTATTTATACACCCTGACCACCCACAAGACTCATTCATGATAGCATGTTGTTGTGCTAGTCAGGACTTGTTATATACTTACTATATGTCAGTCATATATTTATTCATACAAGTTTAGATGTACTGTATGTGCTCCTAATTGTTGGTTATGTTGGATCGAGTAATTTGCTAGAGGGGGGAGGTGAGTAGCGATTTAGAAAATTATCGTAGAAAATCAAGTACGCAGCGGAAAGATAAAAACGAGAACAGAACAATACTAACACAACTAATTTTACTTGGTTCGGAGCCTTCGTCGACTCCTACTCCAAGGCCTACACTCGTTGAGTGCTTTCGTTGGGCAATCCACTAGCAGTTCGAAAATGTGATTACAAAATTTAAGGTACAAGAACTTTGGAAAATAAATACCGACAATAGTAAAGGAAATAAAAGGTAGCACGTTGTCGAAGTAGCTTCGCAGCATCGCAGGAGCACATCATAGCAGAGCAAGCATTGGAAGATCTTGTTGTGAGTTGTTCTTTGCTCCAGGGCTCACCCTTCTTATATAGGATGCTCCGAGCGCTCGGATCCCTTCCAGGCGCCTGGAGTGTGACGTAGCCTAGCCAACCATAGAGCTCCACGTGGCGACGCGTGATGGGTATAAAGTTTGCATTCTGGGCGCCCGGACCTCTGTTTTCCAGTAACCTGCACGAAAACATTAGTCCGAGGCAAAATGCAAACCTACCCTACAAAACAAAGTGTTATCACAACTTTAAAAAGAATGGTAATTAGATTCTGTCTCACCGAGACCGAAATCTAGTCAAGATTTCAACTTAGAGTTCCGAAATGGTTCTAAGTTGGATTGGCGCCTAAGTTCCCTTTCCGGGAACACGTCCTCATAGTCACTCCCCGCCAGTGACTTACCTTAACTTACCTGCTAGACGTCCGATCAGCCTGTCGACCCGTCTGGACTTCGTGCCAGCTACCCGATCATCCCGTCAACCTAGCAACATTGAGTTAGCATAGTAGATAAAAATAGTACAGTAAACTTAGGGTTACCTCCCTAGGGTTGCCTAGTTTCACTCACTAGGACTTCCATTGCCTGACTTCACTCACCAGGACTTCCTCCACCTAGCTTCACTCACTAGGGCCCAGCTTCACTCACCGGGAGTTCCACCACCTAGCTTCACTCACTAGGGCCCGACTTCACTCACCGGGACTGTTGGATCGTAGAGTTCGATAGAGGGAGGGGGTGAATATCGATTAAAAAAAACTTGTCGAAAGAGTACACAGCGGAAAAGTAAATGCAAAAAGAAAGAATAAAGCAATGCTAACAAGAGTCATTTTTTATTTGGTTCGGAGCCTTTGTCGACTCCTACTCCAAGACCTTCACGCAAGGGTGCTTTCGATGGAAAATCAAGCAATTCGAGTATTTGATTACAAACTAAATTATAGGAATGCTAATAGAAAAGAAATACCGAAAAAAGGAAGAAAACAAAAGAACAGCGCGTGGTCGGAGTAGCTTCGTAGCGTCGTAGGAGCACAAGAGAGCAGATTGTCAGTTGATAATGGAGCTTCAGCCTTGACCCTCCTTATATAGGAGTTTCGGGGTGCTTGGAACCTTCAAGGCGCCCTAAACATGATGTAGCCGAGCTAACCAGGGCACTCCACGTGGCGAGGTGATGTTGAGGATAAGTTTTCACCTACGGGCGCCCGGGTCCCTCCCGGGCGCCCGGACCCCAGTTTTCCAGTAGCTTCCTTCCTGTAAGAAACGTTAGTCCGGAGGCAAATATATAATACATATATCCTACAAAACAAAGTGTTAGCACAGTTCAAGTTTAACAAGTAGAGTATTAATTAGATTCCATCTCTCTGGGACCGGAATCTAGTCAAAATCTCTACTTAGAGTTCCGAAATGGTTCTAAGTCGGATTGGCGCCTAAGTTCCCTTCCCGGGAACGCGTCCTCACAGTTACTCCCGTCTAGTGACATACCTCCACTTACCCGCCAAACGTCTGGTCAACCCTTCGACCCATCTGGGTTTCGTGCCAGCTATTTGTTGGTGCAACCTTAGGTCAAGGTTGACCTGGTTGACCCGACTCGAGTTGACCTGACTCGAGTTGTATTTTGATGTTTGACGAGAATAGAAGAGTTGTATTTTGATGGGAGATTGTTGGTGCAACCTTAGGTCAAGGTTGACCTGGTTGATCTGACTCGAGTTGACCTGACTCAAGTTGTATCTTGATGTTTGACAAGAACAGAAACTTGGGAGGTTGTGGGTGCAACCCTTGGTCAAAGTTGACCTGGTTGACCCGAGGTGAGTTGACTTGGCACGGAAAAGTCCAAGCAGGGAGCTTGGCACGGGAAAAGTCCAAGCAGGGAGCTTGGCACGGGAGAAAGTCCAAGTATGGGAACTTGGCATGTGGAAGTCGGAGAGGGCTCGGTAGCTCGTTCTCTGGACCGGATGTGGAAGTCGGAGAGGGCTCGGTAGCTCGTTCTCCGGACTAGGTCAGAGAGGGTTTGGTAGCTCGTTCTCTGGACCGGACGAAGTCGGAGAGGGCTCGGTAGCTTGTTCTCCGGACTAGGTCAGAGAGGGCTCGGTAGCTCGTTCTAGACTAGGAAGGCAGATTGGAAATCCTGGTGAGTGAAGCCAGGTGAAAACCCTAGTGAGTGAAGCTAGGTGAAAGTGAAAGTCCTGGTGAGTGAAGCCAGGCAGTTGGTGAAAGTCTTGGTGACTGAAGCCAGGCAAGGGAAAGTCCTGGTGACTGAAGCCAGGCAGTTGGGAAGTCCTGGTGAGTGAAGCCGGGCAAGGAAAAATCCAGATGGATCAAGGCAGATCGGACATCTGGTGTTGTGAAGGTCAAGTAGGTCAAGGGAGTGACCGGATACTTGGCACGAAGAGAAAAGTCTAAGTGGGTCAAAGGGATTGACCGGACACTTGGTAGGGAGTCTTAGCAGGTCAAGGGAGTGACCAGATGCTAAGCATGAGATACCAATAGGTCAAGGTTGACCGGATATTGGTTTGGAAGGCGTGGGACTTGGTTTGGGCAAAAACCAAGAGCTGGATCAATCAGTGGATCGATCCAGTGATACACTGGGTTATCTGATCGGTCTGGTGACCGATCAGTGACCAAACAGTATGCTATTGTATGTTATCTGATCGGTCTGCAGACCGATCAGAAAGCGAAAAGAAGTTCGGGAGAAAAGGAAGGGGCATGCATGCTGATCGGTCCCTGGACCGATCAGAGGAAGCTCTGATCGGTCCCCAGGACCGATCAAGGTCTTCCTGGACTGATCAGGATATGTCCTGATCGGTCCAGGTATATCCGTTGAGATTCAACGGGTATCTCCGTCTTCTTCGCTGTCTGCTTTGCAGGTGCAGTTGTAGGTTCAGGCTATATAAAGGAGATCGAGGGCTGCTACAGAATACTTTTTCTTCTGGTCCGAAGCTTCTGCTTCTACTTCTTCTTCTTCCTCTCCTCAGCTGCTACCTCTTGCTTGCGTAAGAGCTTGCTGTTGCTGAGCTTTGCTGAGCTCTTCTTAGCTGAAGCTTCGCGTGAGCTTCCTTGGCTGGGGTCTCCAACAGTTGCTGCTGTATTTGGCCCGTGAAGTTGCTGCTTCATCAACAGCCGACGAGAAGGCAAGATTGTTTGTTTTTACATTCATATTGTTGCTTCTTCTTGTGTATTCTTGTACTCCTATTCTTGCTGGTGCAAGAAAGATTGTGGCGAGGTTTCTCCATCCAGAAGGAGTATATATATTAGCCGGTTCTCCGGGGACTCATCCACCGACGGATTGATAGGCTTCGTCCACCTTACGGACACGCCGAGGAGTAGGAGTATATCTCCGAACCTCGTTACATCGACGCGTGTTGAGGTTTGATTTCTCCGCTTTCGTTTCTATTATTTTTATTTCCACTGCGCTAACCTTGATTTGTAGAAAGAAACGAAGATTTGGGGTCGGCTATTCACACCCCCCCTCTCAAGCTGCGACCATCGATCCTAACAAGTGGTATCAGAGCAAGGTTTCTCTTCGTCGGATTAACACCCAAGGGAGCACAAGCTAGAGAATGGATGGACTTGGAGAAGACGTCACGATTCCACCCTTCTACGATCGCGACGACTTCGCGTTTTGGAAGGTAAGAATGAAGTACTTTCTTATGACTAACTTAGTTAATTGGAATTGTGTACAAGTAGGTTTTGTTCCTCCAAGGGATGAAGAAGGAGAAATTCTTGAGAAGAAGAGGTGGACGAAGGAACAAATCCACCAATCCGTAATCAACGACGAGGTAATGAAAATTTTTGAATTATCATTACCTAACGATATCTTGTGTAAGATAGGTGGTTACAACAATGCCAAGGAATTGTGGAATAACTTGGCCAAGTTCCATGAGGGAAGCTCCAATTCAAGTCATGAAGAGGAGTCAAGTGAGTCAAGTAGCTCACTTCATGGAGGTAAGGAATTAGAAGTTGAGGGCTACTCAACATCTAAGGAAGAAGAGGAGGAGAGTTCTTCTTCAAGATTGGAGCAAGAAGAAGAAGCCTCTACTTCCGGAAGGGATGAAGAAGAAAGCATACAACCATCCTCAACCCTAGGTAACTCAAGCAATTTACTTTCAAGTAAATTACATATAATGTGCTTTGAGTGTAGGGAATATGGACATTACAAGAGTAAGTGTCCAAGGAGGATTAGGAAGACTCCACCGGCGCCAAAGGTCAAGAAAGCCGGAGTCCCGATACGCAAGGGTAAGGAGCACGTGGTGTGCTTCCAATGCAAGCAAAGGGGACATTATAGGAGCCAATGTCCGAGGGGGAGGCAACCTCGCAAGGACAAGAGACCGAGCATGTCTATAGGGGGAGCTAAGGCAAACCCTAAGGTAATCTCTAAGGCACATTCTTGCAATTCTAGTAGGATGCATGCTAGTAGCCTTATTGTTATTGTCAATAATAATAAGCATGATAACTATAGTAACCAATACACGTGCTTAGGTGCCAAACATGTTAGCCTAGATAAGGACAATACTAGAAAAACCAACCCTAGAATTAACTCATCTAAGGTTAAGGAAAACCTAGGTAGGAATCCCAAAACAACTAGACATATGCCTAGGTATACCTCAAAGAAAAATGACAAATTAAAACTTGAGGTATTAGAAAAGGAAAATCAAGTCTTGAGGTCAAGACTTGACAATTTAGAAAAGGCCCTTAAGAATTTAGAGAAGACAACTCAAGGGTCTAAGGGTCAAAAATCAAAGCCCACTTATCATAATGTTCCATTCGATTATGGAACAAGACCTAGGGCTAGAAAGACCATCACCAAGGTCACAAGGGGAGTCACCCCTAGAGTTGATCTTGATGAGTCCCAAATGACCAAGGCTTTAAAGCCTAGGAGGGTCATTAGGAGGGTTTTTAGGGAAGTCATCCCTAGTGAATATTTAGTGAACCCAATGAGCTCAAATAGGTATTGGGTTCCGAAGAGCGTGATTCCATCACGCTAGATGGTTTAGGGTGTGCCAACCTTACTTGAATAGGTAGTTAACCTAATCATGGCAAAAGGTGGCACTTTAGGAATTTTCAAGGTGTAATCAAGCCTTGAAAATGAGATTAAAAAATTATTCCTAAGGTGATTAGCATGTGCCAACCATATTCGAGGAATTCTCTAGGGTCAATCTAATTGACACATAGTGATCTAAAAATCTTTAGTATATGATTTTAGGTCTATTACACTTAGGAATATGGAATTTATGGCAAAATGATCAAAATTATCAAAAATGGCAACTAAGGCTAGAATTAGGTATCTTCTATACCTTTATATATTATTTGCCATGTATTGTTTGCCATATGCCATGTCATGATATCATATTTAATTTATTATCATTTGAAATGTCATGATAATGCTTAGGTTAGTTATATGTCATGCTTTAGTTAAGTTTCATACTTTATGACATGACATCATGACATTGGCACATGTTTTTACTTATGATATTATTTTATGTCATGTCATCATCTCTTGCATTTATTGTAAAATACCGGAAAATAGGCAAATGTTAATAAGGGAATTTTCCAGAATTTTTGGATATTTTTCAGAAATTTTCTGAAGCTTGTACGGACGAGTTAACGGGGATAAAAACGGGGCCCGAAAAAGCCTGTTTAGGTTATCCCATTTAAATGAGGAAAAGTTTTATTTTCTTTTCTTTTTCTTTTTCCTTATTTTTATTCCCCCGTTTCTTTTTCCTCTTCCGCGAGCCCGGGTTTTCCCCCCCCCCCCCCCCCCGACGCCGATTTCCCTCTCAGCCCGACTCCTCCGAGCCCTAACCGCCGGCCACTCGGCGGTTTCCTCCTCCTTCCCCTCTTCTCTACTTATCCCACGCCGAGTTTTCCTTCTTCCCCGAGTGCACCAAGCTCTGCCCCGACGCCAGCGACGCCGGCCTTCTCCACCCGACGCCTCCGCCAGCCACCGAGAGTCCTCCGACCGCCGCCGACTCTTGACCCGAGCACCACGACAGGCTTTGTCTTCTTTTCTCGAAGTCGTTCTCTGCACGAAAGAGGCAAGCCCTAGTTGAGCCTTTGCCGATCTCCTCTGTGCCGGCCTCCTCCACTGAGCCATGCCCTAGATTCACCGTCGGCCACCTCTGCCCTAGCCTCTTCACCGCTGCACACTGCCGCCCCTAGTTGCTGATGCCCTCACTGATCTCTCTGTCAGTTTGATCGAGCCGACACCGTGGTTCCATTTTTCTGTGTTGTGTCTTAGCAGTGATTGAAGGTGAGGGTTTAGAGTTGGTTTTTCCTTTTTGTGCTTTGTTTTGTGTTCTACCGTGAGCAGTACTATGTTGGGTGGTCTCTGATTGTAGGGTCCTGGTCTCCAACAGCGGCTACTCTTTTTGGCAGCACTATCCCTAATTGTGGATTAATAACAGTGGCTGTGAGAGTAGGTAAGGTTTATTGGGTATCTGGATTAAGCATTTGCTTAGTTGTAGATCGTAGTGTACTTGATTTTTTGTTAGATGATTATTCATGTGTCGGTTGATTAGGTTTATGTGTTTTTGGAATTAGGGTTTTTGCCCTAATTTAGGGTTAAAGAATTTATTTAGCTATTTATAGGAATTTAGCTAAATAATCGTATATGTTTGGTATTACAGGACTTTGACGCGAGACGAGTATCTCGATGTCGGATTTGGACATTCCTATTGGAGGCGGGTACTTTTGACTTATTGTCTTTGATATGCTTAGTAATGGAATTAACATGTTTCATTAATTATGTTTCTTATCTATTCCGGTTAATCACTACCCAAATCTTGGTACATGGTTGATTGATTGATTTGTTTTGCATCCCATGTATACTTTACCTGTCTATACATGCATATAGGGGTAGTGATATGCCATGCTTGACCATGTTCAGGACCTAGGTTTTATACCTTCTGTATACCTTTGGATTGTTTTGGATTCGTTGACCTATGATGCATTTTTATATATATGTGGATTAGGTCAGGATATTCTTGTGGTTAGTGCCATGCACCATTTGCATGATTGCATGCTGTGCGATAGTCCGCTCCATTATTGTTGAGCACATCGCTAGTTACATGGATCTGCACACACCACCACTCATGGGTTAGTGGTCGATTCAGGCTGAGTGTGTTGCAGCAGGAACTCTGTTAGGCACCGTTGGTCCGCTCATGGGTAGTGTGACACAACGTGTTATCCGGCAGGGATTCCTCCCCGTCTTTGAGTACCGGGAGATGAGAGCATTGCGCTCCCCCATTTATGATTTGGGGTAGGAGGATAGGTGTACTCCGACAGCATCCCGTCCACTCGGTCACTCATCAGGAGTAGTGACGACAGAGTGCACGGTTGTCACAGCCCTACCCACTCGGCCTCACTTTTGTATGAGATGATCGACTGGCGTCAGGGGTGACCAGGACGCATCATTGGCATCATATGCATGATGCATTTATTGCTTGTGTTTGTGCTTGCTGCATTTATATGCTGCATATTGTTTGGATACCTATGTTTGACATGCATACAGGATTCCTATACCACTCGGACTGTTTGTCCTTATACTCAGGTCCTGGTTAGTACAGATTCTCTCCTGTCTACTTCGGTTTGCATTTATCTTTATTTTTATCAGGAGACTGTACGCATGATTAGTGCTAGGTGTTATTTCTTTACTTTGCATATCAATTGTACCTGCTGAGTGTTGGACTCACCCCGCCTCCATTGTTGATATTTTCAGGTTGATGCTGTCAGGAGAGAGTTCCAGTTGCTGGTCCC
The DNA here is from genome assembly GCF_018446385.1 of Zingiber officinale. Classification (NCBI taxonomy): domain Eukaryota; kingdom Viridiplantae; phylum Streptophyta; class Magnoliopsida; order Zingiberales; family Zingiberaceae; genus Zingiber; species Zingiber officinale. The sequence continues at coordinate 40,453,905 of NC_055987.1, forward strand.
TGCAGACCTCGAGGATGTGATTGGTTTTCGTTTGATTCCCTTTTCTGTTCTAGACTGTTTGAACTTGTTATGTTCTGGATTTATTTACTTATGGACATGGTATAGATTTTATTATATCGATGGATTTAGATTTGGTTTTTATTCTACTACATGCTTGCCTGGACGGCAGAAGAGGTGAGTTCGTCAGTTTTGAGCTTTTTGAGTGTAGTTGAGTAGGGTGGTTTTCGAATCAGAGTATTACTACTTTGTTTGATCATATATAACTGCGTGGTGATATTTTATTTTGTTGTTATTATTCCAGCCGCCTGTGGCTGAGGTATTTGTGAGATGTAGAAAAGTTTCAGATTGTCCACCATACAGGGGAGATGCTGCCGAAATTTTCTCGGACAGGGACTCCTCTGGGGCGTGACAATTTAGTGGTATCAGAGCACTGTTTTACGATCTTTTGTTGTCGCATTCTGGATGTTTGGGATAACCTGTTACCAATTTATTTACTTGGTATCAGAGCGCCAAGTTTGGCGTTACTTGTTGGATTTTTGGATTTTTGGATTTTCGTGATTTATCTGATACCAATTTATTTGGTATCAGAGCGGGTTATGATACCTGCTTTTGGTGTTCTGGAGATTTATCGGATACCGGTAGTTGGTATTCTGGATATTTGCGTTAGTCGGGTTTGTGAGTCAAACTAGGCATTTTCGGATTTTCGATATAGTTATGTTTCGGAATTTCCGTTTCGGATTTATTTGGATTTCCGACGATATTCTCGTTCGGAATTTTGAGGTCAAATTGGGGACTGGACAGCGACGAAAAATCTCCAGACAGCAAATAGGTATGTTTTCATTTTATGATTTTTATACTTGTAGTAATATCTGTAATTTAATTTAACAGATATGAGATGATCTACACGTATTGCTGCGAGACGTGGTGTTGGACGACCACGTGGGAGGACCACGGGATCTCTGGATATGCCAGAGATGCCCACTGTTGATGAGCCTGTCAGTCAGGGACAGACTCAGGATGTGGCGGGAGCGTCGGGCTCTCAAATCCTGATAGCTCCTGTAGAGATACCTATTTTGGCCACACCGACGGTATCCACGCCTACCCTGTTTACCGTACCATCAGGGGTACCATTGGTGTACCCGACATCTGCTCCAGCGCAGCCTACAGCGTATTCAGTACCACCGCCACATGGACCTACAGTGTACCCGACACCAGTGACACCTGTACCCCCAGTGCCTACAGTAGCAGCAGCTGCTCCACATCCGGTATCTTTTCCTACCGTACCTCCAGCTGCCACCACTTTTGTTCCCCAGGCAGTACCACCGACGGCTTATGCTCCGGTATATACAGCAGCACCGGGAGTTCCTCCTCCGGTTTACTCCGCGGTACCACCTGTAGTAACAGCTCCAGTGTTTCCGCCAGCTCCTGCAGCCGTCCCGACACAGCTCACTGATATCGTCGCTGCACGAGCTAGGATTCCAGCACTGGCCGAGTCGATGAAGACTCGTTTCACTCTTTTCCGCGGAGATCTCGATCCGAGTATGGCTCTGTCATGGATAGAGACTATGGAGCAGACTTTTTTCTATATGGCTTGCTCCGAGTGGGAGAAAGCAGAGCTGGCTGCCTATCATTTACGGGATGAAGCTAATGCCTGGTGGGTTACTCAGTGTTCTAGTATTGGTGAGCGCAACGTCACATGGACCAGGTTCAAAGAGGCTTTTGAGAGCTGCTTCTTTCCACTGTCTTATCAGATGGCTCGCCGACAGGATTTTATGAGTCTGAGCTAGAATAATCGCTCAGTGACCGAGTATAATATTGAATTCCTCCGGTTGGTTCAGTTTTGTCCAGAGTTAGTTGCGGAGGACAGAACTCGCATGATGCAGTTTATACAGGGATTGGATGGTTATCTGCATGTACAGCTTGCTGGATTAGGGATTACATCTTACTCTGATGCATTGAATCGAGCTTTGATGATAGAGTTAGCTCGGCAGACCGCATATCCGGACAGGAAAAGAAAGCATACGGGTCAGACATCAGGGCAGGTCCAGCAGACACAGGCGACAGGACAGCCTCAGAGTAGTCGCAGACGGTCAGGTCAGGGTACTTATGGGGCGTCTCGTAGGCCTCAGAAATCAGGGCGGTCTTCTACAGGACGTTCCCGGTTTTCTCAGCAGAACCGGCAACCACCTTCCAGTGATACACATTGTTTCAGATGTGGATCCAGAGATCACCTCGCCTCAGCTTGCTCTCTGGGACAGTCAGTTTGCTATTATTGCAAACTGCCTGGACACCAGAGCCGAGAGTGTCAGCTGAAGGCTCAGCACACAGTTGCAGGAGGGTCAAGTCAGAGGGGACAGTCTAGTCAGTCAGGGGCATATCGAGGGCAGAAAGCTCAGTCTTCACAGCGTCAGCAGGGAGCAGCTCCCTCAGCAGTAGCATTTGGCATACTTGGACAGGAGTACTCCAGTGCTTATGTAGCACCCCAGAGTTTTGCTCCAGGACCTTATTATCCGACTCAGGGGTAGTATCAGACTCAGTCCCAGCCAGTTGCACAGTATCAGTCACCATCCTCTCAGTCTTATCTGGCACATAGTCCAGCAGCGCCTCAATGACAGGCTTCTGCCCAACCGCAGCAGCCGCTGGCAGTGTTACCACCTCCTCCTCCGCCAGAGACTGGTCGTGTTCATGCGATTACCAGAGAGGATGCTCAGCGGGCCGACGGATCCGTTTTCCGCGGTATGATTCCCATTTATTCATTTTCCGCTGATATATTGGTTGATACTGGTAGCTCGCACTCTTTTATATCTCGTACATTTATGCGGGAGATTGGTAGATTGCCCACTTGCAGACCCCAGCGATTGACTGTCTCTCTACCGTCCGGTGATACTTTAGATGTCACCCAAGAGATCAGAGGTTGCCCATTAGACTTTGGCAACATGATACTTACGGTAGATCTTCTAGTATTGGAGATGGTCGAGTTTGATATTATTCTTGGCATGGATTGGCTATCAGTTTATCATGCTACCGTTGATTGCCAGACGAGGGTGGTCACCTTCTAGCCTCCGAACCAACCCTCGTGGAGTTTCACTGGCATCAGAGATGACGACATCTCGATTATTTCGGCGATTCAGGCGCAGAAGCTGCTGTCTCACGGCTGTCATGGTTTTCTGTTATCGTTGATCAGTACTGAGGACAGTAGAAGTTCGCAGCTCTCCGATGTTCCTGTAGTCCGGGAGTACCCAAATGTATTTCCAGAGGAGCTGCCAGGTTTGCCTCCCAGAAGGCAAGTGGAGTTCGCTATTGAGCTGATTCCGGGAACCGCACCGACATCGAAAGCTCCGTATCGTATGGCACTAAAAGAGTTGAACGAGCTGAAGGTTCAACTCCAGGAGCTTTTAGACAGAGGATTCATTCGCCCTAGTGTTTCACCATGGGGTTCTCCAGTTCTGTTTGTCAAGAAAAAGGATGATACTATGAGGTTGTGTATTGACTACAGGCAGCTGAATACAGTGACCATCAGAAATAAATATCCATTACCACGGATCGAGGATTTGTTTGATCAGCTCAGAGGTACATCAGTGTATTCTAAGATTGATCTGCGATCCGGATATCATCAGCTGAGAGTCAGAGACTTAGATATTCAGAAGACAGCTTTCCGTACAAGATACGGTCATTATGAGTTTTTGGTAATGCCATTTGGGCTTACCAATGCTCCAGCGGTGTTTATGGATTTGATGAACCGCATCTTTCTGGAGTATCTGGATCAGTTTGTTATCGTTTTCATTGATGACATATTGGTCTACTCTCGTTCCGAGGAGGAGCATGCACAGCATCTTCGCACAGTCTTGGAGATTCTTCGACGACATCAGCTGTTCAGCAAGTGTGCATTCGGCTATCCTCACGATTTTCGGGACACGTGGTTTCTAGCAGAGGTATTTCAGTTGATCCTCGAAGATCGAGGCCGTCACCGGTTGGGAGCAGCCGAAGTCGATTCAGAGATCCGCAGTTTTTAGGATTGGCGGATATTACCGACGTTTTGTCGAGGGATTCTCGCGTATTGCTATGCCGTTGACACGTCTTACCAGGAAAGGCGTAAAGTTTACATGGTCCGAGGATTGCGAGACAAGCTTTCAGGAGCTGAAGCGGAGATTAGTGTCGGCTCCAGTTTTGGTTTTACCTTCTGGAGAGGATGAATTTGTACTTTACACCGACGCATCTCTTCAGGGTTTGGGCGCTGTTCTGATGCAGCACGGCAGAGTAGTCTCTTATGCTTCTCGTCAGCTGAAGGAGCATGAGAAGAACTACCCAGTTCATGACCTGGAGTTAGCTGCCATCATCTTTGCTCTGAAGCTATGGCGACATCATTTATACGGTATCACATTTGAGATTCTCACTGATCATAAGAGTCTCAAATACATTTTCACTCAGAAGGAGCTTAATCTCCGACAGAGGAGATGGATGGAGTTCCTGAAGGACTATGATTGTGTTAGTTAGAGCCCTAGAGCCAATCATTTGATGATTGTATGGACTCATTGTATCATATTCTTGTATATTAATAAAGGCATTTGTTTGGTTATTATACTTATTTGTATTAGTGCCAAATAGACTAAGTATAATAGCGTCCTTGAGTAGAAGGTTCATACCTATATCAATCGATTAGTTGAATCGATAGTGAGATGATATAGGGAACACTACTCTAAATCATTCCTAGTCGAGTATTAACATTCAGGGACAATGTTAATGCAATAAGACTAGCATGTAGGTCAGCTCAATGACTTGATCTCACAAGTCATGGATATAGAGATATCATGCTGACACATGGGTATACATTGGAGAATGTATACTCAATGACCCGCCATGAGAAAGTATCATGGATCGTTATATGAGTGTCATATACTTTCTCATGTGGCTATTAGTATGACTATTAGTCCTTAGACCTGAAGTCACCATGGATCCCTACATAAGGAGTTATGTACTTTGGTTTTGTCAAACGTCACCCGTAACTGGGTGGACTATAAAGGCGATTACTGGGTATGTAACGAATTATGCAGAGGGATGTGAGTGATGTAGATGGGATCTATCCCTCCCATATGACGGGAGCGACATCGCTATTCTTGATAGAGTGAGACCACTAAGTGCATGGCCATGCCCAAATGAGTCAACATTAGATGTTGAGCTCATTTGATCGAGTGAGTCTACTTGGAGTTCAAGATTTAGATTGATTAGAGGATGACACGGTCTATGCCTCACATTAATCAATCTAGATGTCTAGGATAGAAGGACACTTGTCACATATTGTGAGGAGTCACAATTAGTAGTCACAAGGTGATGTTGGATCTCAACATTCTTGTAACTTGGGTAGCAATGATGTATTGCTAGATGCCGCTCATTGCTTATGTTTCTAAAGGAGTTTAGAAACATTGCCAACGTTACAAGAACCTATTGGGTCACACACAAAGAACAAGTGGATGGAGATTAGGTTCATATGATGAACCAATTGGATTAGGTTCATGTGATGAACCAATTGGATTAGGTTCATGTGATGAACCAAATTGGATTAAGAGTAATCCAAATTGGGCTAATTGAGTTAGACTCAAGTTGATTCATGTGTTCAATGAGTCTAATTTGGATTATGACTCATTGAATCAATTTAATTAAATGAATTAGATTCATTATATTAAGTTGGCTTGAATCAAATGGTTAGATTAGATCAACCATGAGAGAGATTTGGTCAAGTTTGACTTGATTTGAGAAGGAAGATCAAAGGTCAATTTTGAATTGACCATTTGCCACCTCATTTGTGAGTTGGCATAAGGTGGACCATTGATGATGCTCCACATCATCATGGTTGCACATGTGTGTGACACCTCATGGAGGTTACAAATCCCCTCTTTAATGGCCACATTAAATGGGAAGGGGGTTACACACACATGAAGGAGAGTGAATGCAATTCATTCTCATTCATTCCATCTTCTTCCTCCTTAGCTCTCTCTTGCTTTCTCCTCTCTTTTGGTCGTGGGTTCCATGAAGGGAGAGAAGGTGGTTGAGTTGTATTCCAAGAGAAGAAAGAAAGGGTGAAGGTCACAAAAGAGGAGACTACTTCTTGAGTGTAAGAGTTTCCTTTCTTCTTTCTTTTTCCCTCCATTTAAATCCTATCCGAGAGCTCTAGAAAGTGCTAGCACACTTGGGGCTCTCTTCTCCATCCTTTGAGTGTGAGAGACACTCCTTGTTCGTGTGGATATCACTAGAGAAGTATCTACCTTGATACTTTGGAGATCCGACAAGTACCTTGGACGAGCGGGATTTTGCAAGGGCACGCATCGAAGGTAAAATGGTTTTTCCTTTGTAGATCTACTGTAGATCGTAGTATAAAACTCGTATTTGTGTTTTCGAAATTTTTCCTTGCACGGATCTACGGCTTTGGGTGATTCGGGGTTTCCGCGACGCGAAAAGCGGTTTTCGCGGCCCGAAAAACCCAACAGTGGTATCAGAGCCACGTGCAAGGCGAATACGAGTTTGTTTTTGGTTTTATGAAAACTAAAGTTTCTGTAATTTTCTGTAAAATTATGATTTTATAGTTTTTATGGGTAATTTTTCCGTAGAAGCGAAGCACAAGTGTCTCGGCACTTGTAGGCTTCGGCTACCGGAAAGATTTTTCCAAAACGGCTTCGTTTTGCCCCAAATCCATTTGGGACAGCGGGCTTGGGTGCTATTAGATCGCAAAGGAGCAACTCACGATGGTTAGATTGTGAGTAGGGGTACTGCCCCTAACCCCGCAAGGGGATTTGCTCCGCGATTGCACCCGAAATCGCTAAAAACGAACCCGCCGGGAAGATTTTTCCGGCCCAAATCGTTTTGGGACAGTGGGTTTAGGCGCTGTTGGATCGCAAAGGAACCCTCGCGATGGTTAGATCGCGGGTAGGGGCGCTGCCCCTAGGCCCCGCAAGGGGATCCGTTCCGCGATTGCGCCCGAAACCGCTAAACGGGACTGCCGGGAAATTTTACTCATAAAAATTGTAAAAATTAGTTTTAAAATTATAGAAAAATTATGAAAATATATAATTTTGAATTATATATAAATTTTGTGATAGTCATGGCCCAAAACCCAATATGATTGGTTGTGTTGTAATTCATAATATGGCCTGCATGCCGTTATGTGTTTGCGAGTGTTGTATTATATTCGCGACCTGCGCGTCGTGCCTTATCTTATTTTCTTGTTGTAAATTAGATTTAGACTCGAATGTAACTCGAGTTTCAAATTGTAATGTACAAATTGGAGCGGTGGAGGGTCCACACGAGACGGAGTTCCGAGGCGGGCACGAGCAACACAAGGTGGTCAAAGGGAGGAGCTTGAAGAAGCTGTTGACCCTAGGTTGACCAATCGATCTTCTCATTGGCTTGAGAAGATCGTAGTAGGGCCATGACTAAATCACAAATAGATTAATTAATTGCTTGTGTATGTGATGCATATTTAATAAGTAGTTAATTAATTAGTGCCTTACGATTAGATTAGATCTAAGTCGTGCACATGATGCACCCATGCGATTAGATTAGATCTAAGTCATGCACAAGATGCATCCTTCTCGATTAGATTAGATCTAGATCGAACCAACTCAAAATGCCTAACCGTGCCGTGATACCTATCACTACCTCGATCACATGTATTGTTGAATCTGCCAAAGCAGAGCAATACATATTATCTTGGTAGGGTACGGAGGGACAATCTTGGTCCCGCCTATCAACGCATGGATGAATACAAACTCAATTAGATTGAGTATTCCTAGTTACTCGGTTGGATCGAGTCAACTATAGGCATTATTCCAACGGTTGGAAAAGAATAGGTCAAAATCACATCTATATTAACTCTCGGGCGTATTAGCCAAAGCTAACTCGAGTTTTAATATAAATGCGGGTATTGATTCTATAAACAAGAGTTGCATAGAGATGTAATTGGTAATCGTTACCTACCGATCATACTAAGCCTTGGGCGTATTAGCCAAAGCTAACTCAAGGGTTAGTATGATGTGGATCTTGTCCCACAAGAATTATAGAATTCAGTGGGAGCATCATTTAATTAGAGGCCTAATTAGATGATTTAAAAGAATATGATATTTATTTCTGCAAATTTTATGTTGTAGATAACCATGACGTCGAATACGAACTTTTTCTCTCTGCGTTCTGTCCTTAAGAAGGACAAGCTCAACGGAGCAAATGACTGGTGCAGGAACTTGAGAATAGTTCTCACCCAAGAACGTAAAGTGCGTTCTGGAGCAGCCCATTCGGAGGCTCCTCCTGCCACTCCCGAGCTGACCGGGATGCTTACAAGAAGCATCAAGATGACGCATTAGATGTGTCCTGTCTTATGCTCGCGACCATGAACTCTGAGCTTCAGAAGCAACATGAGTTGATGGACGCTTACGATATGGTTAAGCATCTTTGTCACCTATATCAAGGACAAGCAAGGCACTGGAAGAGGAACTCCAAAGAATACCTCGAAGATCTTAAGAAGAAGAGAAATAAGATTTCTACTTCAGGTATACATGTTATAGAAGTCAACCTCTCTATTTCTTCATCGTGGGTATTAGATACCGGATGTGCTTCACACATTTGTACTAATGTACAAGCGCTGAGGAATAGCAGGGCATTGATGAAGGGTGAGATAGACCTACGAGTAGGCAATGGAGCACGAGTTGCTGCTATTGCTGTAGAAACTTATCATCTATCTCTTCCTTCTAGGCTTGTACTAGAATTAGATGATTGTTGTTATGTGCCTGCCTTGACTAAGAACATTATATCAGTTTCTTGTTTGGACAAGAAAGGATTCTCGTTTATAATAAAGAACAAATGTTGTTCTGTCTATTTAAACGATATGTTCTATTGTAGTGCACCTCTGATAAACGGACTCTATATTCTAGACCTCGAGAGCCCTATCTATAACGTAAATACCAAGAGGTTCAAGTCTAATGACATGAACCAAACCTACCTTTGGCACTGTCGCTTAGGTCATATAAATGACAAGCGCTTATCCCAACTCCATAAGGATGGTTTGTTGGACTCATTTGATTTTGAATCATATGAGATATGCGAGTCATGCCTACGAGGCAAGATGACCAAGACTCCCTTTAGTGGGCACAGCGAGAGAGCGACTGATTTGTTAGGACTCATACATAGTGATGTATGTGGCCCTTTCAATGTCGCTGCTAGAGGCGGTTATAGGTACTTCATCACATTTACTGATGACTTCTGGTTATGTGTACTTGATGACACATAAGTCCGAATCCTTTGAAAAGTTCAAAGAATTCAAGAATAAAGTACAGAACCAGCTTGGCAAGAGTATTAAGATACTTCGATCCGATCGAGGTGGTGAATACTTAAGACATGAGTTTCGTGACTACTTAGCTGAGTGTAGGATTTTATCTCAACTCACTCCTCCTGGAACACCACAGTGGAATGGTGTATCTGAAAGGAGGAATCGTACCTTATTAGATATGGTACGGTCTATGATGAGTCACACAGATCTTCCGACATATCTATGGGGATATGCTCTAGACACGACAGCTTTCATTCTCAACCGAGTTCCATCCAAGGCCGTGATAAAGACACCATATAGGATATGGACTGGGAGAGATGCCCAGGTGTCTTTCATGAGGATTTGGGGCTGTGAGGCTTACGTACGACGTCAAGTCTCAGACAAATTAGGACCCAAATCCGACAAGTGCTATTTCATCGGATATCCCAAGGAAACTAAGGGATATTACTTCTACATTCCCAGTCAGCACAAGGTAGTTGTGGCAAAGACTGGGGTCTTTCTAGAAAGGGATTTTGTTTCTAGAAAGACTAGTGGGAGCGCGTTCGATCTTGAAGAAGTTCAAGATGCGAACAATAGCACTAATGCCTCGATGGAAATTGAACCGGAACCACAAAGTGTTGTGGATGATGTTGTTCCACAAGGAGTTGAGGAACAACAACCAGTTTAAGTAGACATACCTCTTCGCAGGTCTGATAGTGTACAGCCTGAGAGATACTCTTTTCTCTTGTCGACCATGATGACATTGTGCTCATAGAGGATGAGCCTACCACCTATCGGGAAGCTGTGACCAGATTCCAGAAATGGCTAGAGGCCATGAGATCGAGATGGAATCCATGTACACGAACCAAGTATGGACTTTGGTTGATCCACGAAGGGGTAAACCCAGTGGGTGCAAGTGGGTCTTTAAGAGAAAGACTGACATGGATGGACTTATCTATAAGGGTCGCTTGGTAGCTAAAGGTTTCAAGCGATTCATGGTATTGACTATGATGAAACCTTTTCTCCGTAGCGATGTTTAAGTCCATTCGGATCATGCTTGCTATTGCGACTTACCACGATTACGAGATCTGGCGGATGGACGCCAAAACCGCGTTTCTGAATGAAACCTACTCGAGGATGTGTACATGACACAACGAGGGTTTTGTAGATCCAAAGCATACTAGCGAGTATGCAAGTCGCATAGGTCCATTTATGGACTAAAGCAAGCTTCTGGGAATCTTCGATTTGATGATGCGATCAAGCAGTTTGGTTTCATCAAGAACGAAGATGAACCTTGTGTCTACAAGAAGGTTGTAGGGGACATAGTTGTCTTCCTCATATTGTATGTGGATGACATCCTGCTCATTGGGAAGGGCATCCCTATGCTTGATCTATCAAGACCTGGCTGGGAGTTGCTTCTCAATGAAGGACTTAGGTGAGGCATCCGCATTCTAGGGATACTGATCTATAGAGATAGATCTAAGAGATTGCTTGGCCTAAGTCGGTACATACATTGACAAGGTACTCCTTGGTTTGCCATGCAGAATTCCAAGAAGGGATTTTTGCCGATGTCACATGGCGTGAGTCTTTCGAAGACTCAAGGTCCCTCTTCTAGAGAGGAGAGAGACCGCATGGATCAGATCCCTTATGCCTCAGCCATAGGATCTATCATGTACGTCATGCTATGTACTCGACCTGATGTCTCGTATACTTTGAGCATGACGAGCAGCTACCAGTCAGATCCATGTGAAAGTCACTGGATAGCGGTCAAGAATATTCTTAAGTACTTAAGAAGGACTAAAGAATATTTTTTAATATATGGAGGCGATGATGAGCTAGCTGTAAAGGGTTACAGTGATGCCAGCTTCTAGACCGATCGGGATGATTACCGATCGCAGTCAGGGTTCGTGTTTTGCTTAAATGGTGGTGCTGTGAGTCGGAAGAGTTCGAAGCGGGACACGATGCTGATTCTACAACAGAGGTTGAGTATATTGCTGCATCGAGGCAGCAAAGGAGGCATTTAGATCAGCAAGTTCATCATGAACTTGGGGTGGTTCCTAGCATCGCTGACCCAGTTGAGCTCTATTGTGACAACAATGGAGCTATAACACAGGCGAAGGAACCTCGCTCACACCAGCGGACCAAGCACATACTACGGCGCTTCCATCTCATTCGAGAGATTATCGATAGAGGAGATGTGAAGATTTGCAGAGTACCTACAGAGGCTAACATCGCAGATCACTTGACCAAGGCTTTGACACAGAGGAAGCATGATGGTCACACTAGGTCTTTAGGCCTTAGAGCCTATACTGATTGGCACTAGTGCTAGTGGGAGATTGTTAGTTAGAGCCCTAGAGCCAATCATTTGATGATTGTATGGACTCATTGTATCATATTCTTGTATATTAATAAAGGCATTTGTTTGGTTATTATACTTATTTGTATTAGTGTCAAATAGACTAAGTATAATAGCGTCCTTGAGTAGAAGGTTCATACCTATATCAATCGATTAGTTGAATCGATAGTGAGATGATATAGGAAACACTACTCTAAATCATTCCTAGTCGAGTATTAACATTCAGGGACAATGTTAATGCAATAAGACTAGCATGTAGGTCAGCTCGATGACTTGATCTCACAAGTCATGGATATAGAGATATCATGCTGACACATGGGTATACATTGGAGAATGTATACTCAATGACCCGCCATGAGAAAGTATCATGGATCGTTATATGAGTGTCATATACTTTCTCATGTGGCTATTAGTATGACTATTAGTCCTTAGACCTGAAGTCACCATGGATCCTTACATAAGGAGTTATGTACTTTAGTTTCGTCAAACGTCACCCGTAACTGGGTGGACTATAAAGGCGATTACTGGGTATGTAACGAATTATGCAGAGGGATGTGAGTGATGTAGATGGGATCTATCCCTCCCATATGACGGGAGCGACATCGCTATTCTTGATAGAGTGAGACCACGAAGTGCATGGCCATGCCCAAATGAGTCAACATTAGATGTTGAGCTCATTTGATCGAGTGAATCTACTTGGAGTTCAAGATTTAGATTGATTAGAGGATAACACGGTCTATGCCTCACATTAATCAATCTAGATGTCTAGGATAGAAGGACACTTGTCACATATTGTGAGGAGTCACAATTAGTAGTCACAAGGTGATGTTGGATCTCAACATTCTTGTAACTTGGGTAGCAATGATGTATTGCTAGATGCCGCTCATTGCTTATGTTTCTAAAGGAGTTTAGAAACATTGCCAACGTTACAAGAACCTATTGGGTCACACACAAAGAACAAGTGGATGGAGATTAGGTTCATATGATGAACCAATTGGATTAGGTTCATGTGATGAACCAATTGGATTAGGTTCATGTGATGAACCAAATTGGATTAAGAGTAATCCAAATTGGGCTAATTGAGTTAGACTCAAGTTGATTCATGTGTTCAATGAGTCTAATTTGGATTATGACTCATTGAATCAATTTAATTAAATGAATTAGATTCATTATATTAAGTTGGCTTGAATCAAATGGTTAGATTAGATCAACCATGAGAGAGATTTGGTCAAGTTTGACTTGATTTGAGAAGGAAGATCAAAGGTCAATTTTGAATTGACCATTTGCCACCTCATTTGTGAGTTGGTATAAGGTGGACCATTGATGATGCTCCACATCATCATGGTTTCACATGTGTGTGACACCTCATGGAGGTTACAAATCCCCTCTTTAATGGCCACATTAAATGGGAAGGGGGTTACACACACATGAAGGAGAGTGAATGCAATTCATTCTCATTCATTCCATCTTCTTCCTCCTTAGCTCTCTCTTGCTTTCTCCTCTCTTTTGGTCGTGGGTTCCATGAAGGGAGAGAAGGTGGTTGAGTTGTATTCCAAGAGAAGAAAGAAAGGGTGAAGGTCACAAAAGAGGAGACTACTTCTTGAGTGTAAGAGTTTCCTTTCTTCTTTCTTTTTCCCTCCATTTAAATCCTATCCGAGAGCTCTAGAAAGTGCTAGCACACTTGGGGCTCTCTTTTCCATCCTTTGAGTGTGAGAGACACTCCTTGTTCGTGTGGATATCACTAGAGAAGTATCTACCTTGATACTTTGGAGATCCGACAAGTACCTTGGACGAGCGGGATTTTGCAAGGGCACGCATCGAAGGTAAAATGGTTTTTCCTTTGTAGATCTACTGTAGATCGTAGTATAAAATACGTATTTGTGTTTTCAAAATTTTTCCTTGCACGGATCTACGGCTTTGGGTGATTCGGGGTTTCCGCGACGCGAAAAGCGGTTTTCGCGGCCCGAAAAACCCAACAGATTGTACCATTAGCTACCACCCGAGGAAAGCTAATGTGGTTGCCGATGCGCTCAGCAGGAAATCTAGAGGGACTTTAGCTTGCCACCGGATTTCGGTTACGGATTTGATTCAGAGTTTTTCTGAGTTAGACCTGGAGGAGCAGGGACCGACAGAGTAGGGTATTCTGGTTACCATGGTTGCTCAGTCGTCAATCAGGACGAGGATCCGAGAGACACAGGCCAGTGATCAGCATTTGCAGTTTATTGGCAGTCAGATAGCTTCCGGGTAGCAGACCGAGTTTACACGAGACGAGAAGGGTATTATATACTTCCGAGGCAGATTATGCGTACCTTAGTCTCACCTGGTCTTACAGGAGCTACTACAGGAGGCACACCGTTCTCGATTTGCGATCCATCCGGGCGGGACTCGTATGTATCGAGACTTGAGGCGTTCCTATTGGTGGAACGGCATGAAGAAAGACATCGCGGATTTCGTAGCTAGATGTCTTGTCTGTCAGCAGGTGAAGGCTGAACACCAGAGACCTGCAGGATTACTTCAGCGGATTCCTATTCCTGAGTGGAAGTGGGATCGCATTACCATGGACTTTGTGGTAGGATTGCCGAGGACACGACGAGGCCATGACGCGATTTGGGTAATCGTAGATCGATTAACCAAATCCGCGCACTTCTTAGCGATTCGGAGGACTGATTCCCTGGATCGATTGGCAGATCTGTATTGCCGAGAGATTATCAGGCTACATGGTGTTCCGTTGAGTATTATTTCGGATAGAGATCCACAGTTTACGTCTCGGTTCTGGCAGAGTCTGCAGCAGGCCTTGGGCACACAGCTCCGTTTCAGTACAACCTTCCATCCACAGACAGATGGACAGTCAGAGCGGACCATTCAGACGTTAGAGGACCTGCTGAGGTCATGTGTTATGGATTTTGGAGGTAGTTGGGAGGACCATCTGCCGTTGGTAGAGTTTGCCTACAACAACAGCTTTCATTCGGCTATCCAGATGGCACCGTTTGAGGCGTTGTATGGTAGACCTTGTCGGACACCCGTCCTCTAGGATGAGGTTGGAGAGGCCCAGCTGTTGGGACCTCATAGAGTTCAGCAGGATGCAGAGTTGGTCCGTACTATCAGACGGAGGATGTCAGAGGCGCAGGATCGCCAGAAGAGTTACGCTGATCGGAGACGCAGACCACTAGAGTTCTCTGTCGGTGACCATGTATTTCTGCGAGTTTCACCCACGAAAGGGGTGAAGAGATTTGGCCTCAGAGGTAAGCTAGCTCCGCGGTACATTGGTCCTTTCGAGATCTTGGTAGCTTACCGATTGGCACTACCACCGTCCCTGTCAGGCGTTCATGATGTATTTCACGTATCGATGCTGAGGAGATACGTACCTGATCCGACACATGTGCTGGCAGATATTCCGGTTCCAGTTCAGCCTGACATTACATATGAGGAGGTTCCGGTACGGATTCTCGACCGGAAAGAGCGTCAGTTGCGGAACAAGACTATCCGACTGGTTAAAGTCGGATGACAACATCATTCAGACGAGGACGCTACTTGGGAGCTCGAGGATACTATCCGAGCTCGATATCCCCATCTTTTCACTTGAGGTATGTGATTTATTTACCGTTCAACATTTATACTCTATATCTGTTGTTAGTACTTGCTGATGGTAGATAACGAAATTTGGGGACCAAATTTTTTATTAGTGGGGGAGAATGTAAAATACCGGAAAATAGGCGAATGTTAATAAGGGAATTTTCCAGAATTTTTGGATATTTTTCGGAAATTTTCCGGAGCTTGTATGGACGAGTTAACGGGGATAAAAACGGGGCCCGAAAAAGCCTGTTTAGGCTATCCCATTTAAATGAGGAAAAGTTTTATTTTCTTTTCTTTTTCTTTTTCTTTTTCTTTTTCCTTATTTTTATTCCCCCGTTTCTTTTTCCTCTTCTGCGAGCCCGAGTCTCCCCCCCCGACGTCGATTTCCCTCTCAGCCCGACTCCTCCGAGCCCTAACCGCCGGCCACTCGGCGGTTTCCTCCTCCTTCCCCTCTTCTCTACTTATCCCACGCCGAGTTTTCCTTCTTCCCCGAGTGCACCAAGCTCTGCCCCGACGCCAGCGACGCCGGCCTTCTCCACCCGACGCCTCCGCTAGCCACCGAGAGTCCTCCGACCGCCGCCGACTCTTGACCCGAGCACCACGGCAGGCTTTGTCTTCTTTTCTCGGAGTCGTCCTCTGCACGGAAGAGGCAAGCCCTAGTTGAGCCTTTGCCGATCTCCTCTGTGCCGGCCTCCTCCACTGAGCCATGCCCTAGATTCACCGCCGGCCACCTCTGCCCTAGCCTCTTCACCGCTGCACACTGCCGCCCCTAGTTGCTGATGCCCTCACTGATCTCTCTGTCAGTTTGATCGAGCCGACACCGTGGTTCCATTTTTCTATGTCGTGTCTTAGCAGTGATTGAAGGTGAGGGTTTAGAGTTGGTTTTTCCTTTTTGTGCTTTGTTTTGTGTTCTACCGTGAGCAGTACTATGTTGGGTGGTCTCTGATTGTAGGGTCCTGGTCTCCAACAGCGGCTACTCCTTTTGGCGGCACTATCCCTAATTGTGGATTAATAACAGTGGCTGTGAGAGTAGGTAAGGTTTATTGGGTATCTGGATTAAGCATTTGCTTAGTTGTAGATCGTAGTGTACTTGATTTTTGTTAGATGATTATTCATGTGTCGGTTGATTAGGTTTATGTGTTTTTGGAATTAGGGTTTTTGCCCTAATTTAGGGTTAAAGAATTTATTTAGCTATTTATAGGAATTTAGCTAAATAATCGTATATGTTTGGTATTACAGGACTTTGACGCGAGACGAGTATCTCGATGTCGGATTTGGACATTCCTATTGGAGGCGGGTACTTTTGACTTATTATCTTTGATATGCTTAGTAATGGAATTAACATGTTTCATTAATTATGTTTCTTATCTATTCCGGTTAATCACTACCCAAATCTTGGTACATGGTTGATTGATTGATTTGTTTTGCATCCCATGTATACTTTACCTGTCTATACATGCATATAGGGGTAGTGATATGCCATGCTTGACCATGTTCAGGACCTAGGTTTTATACCTTCTGTATACCTTTGGATTGTTTTGGATTCGTTGACCTATGATGCATTTTTATATATATGTGGATTAGGTCAGGATATTCTTGTGGTTAGTGCCATGCACCATTTGCATGATTGCATGCTGTGCGATAGTCCGCTCCATTATTGTTGAGCACATCGCCAGTTACATGGATCTGCACACACCACCACTCATGGGTTAGTGGTCGATTCAGGCTGAGTGTGTTGCAGCAGGGACTCTGTTAGGCACCGTTGGTCCGCTCATGGGTAGTGTGACACAACGTGTTATCCGGCAGGGATTCCTCCCCGTCTTTGAGTACCGGGAGATGAGAGCATTGCGCTCCCCCATTTATAATTTGGGGTAGGAGGATAGGTGTACTCCGACAGCATCCCGTCCACTCGGTCACTCATTAGGAGTAGTGACGACAGAGTGCACGGTTGTCACAGCCCTACCCACTCGGCCTCACTTTTGTATGAGATGATCGACTGGCGTCAGGGGTGACCAGGACGCATCATTGGCATCATATGCATGATGCATTTATTGCTTGTGTTTGTGCTTGCTGCATTTATATGCTGCATATTGTTTGGATACCTATGTTTGACATGCATACAGGATTCCTATACCACTCGGACTGTTTGTCCTTATACTCAGGTCCTGGTTAGTACAGTTTCTCTCCTGTTTACTTCAGATGCATATTTTTATCTTTCTTTTATCAGGAGACTGTACGCATGATTAGTACTAGGTGTTATTTCTTTACTTTACATATCAATTGTACCTGCTGAGTGTTGGACTCACCCCGCCTCCATTGTTGATATTTTCAGGTTGATGCTGTCAGGAGAGAGTTCCAGTTGCTGGTCCCTGCAGACCTCGAGGATGTGATTGGTTTTCGTTTGGTTCCCTTTTCTGTTCTAGACTGTTTGAACTTGTTATGTT
The DNA here is from genome assembly GCF_018446385.1 of Zingiber officinale. Taxonomy (NCBI): domain Eukaryota; kingdom Viridiplantae; phylum Streptophyta; class Magnoliopsida; order Zingiberales; family Zingiberaceae; genus Zingiber; species Zingiber officinale. The sequence continues at coordinate 40,471,567 of NC_055987.1, forward strand.
CTGGATTTATTTACTTATGGACATGGTATAGATTTTATTATATCGATGGATTTGGATTTGGTTTTTATTCTACTACATGCTTGCCTGGACGGCAGAAGAGGTGAGTTCGTCGGTTTTGAGCTTTACGAGTGTAGTTGAGTAGGGTGGTTTTCGAATCAGAGTATTACTACTTTGTTTGATCATATATAACTGCGTGGTGATGTTTTATTTTGTTGTTATTATTCCAGCCGCCTGTGGCTGAGGTATTTGTGAGATGTAGAAAAGTTTCAGATTGTCCACCGTACAGGGGAGATGCTGCCGAAATTTTCTCGGACAGGGACTCCTCTGGGGCGTGACATTTATAATCAATTAAATTGGTTTAAGGACAAAAACATAATTTGATATGGAGATCAAATTGTTGTTTAGAAAATGCATGAGAACCTAGCCTAAGACGACCTAAACCCATATCTCACATCAAAATTGACTTGGATGTGTTTGATACACCTTAGATGTGTGTGAGATATTAGGATGATGAGTTAGGATCAAGGTGCATAGTTCTTGTACCTAGATGAGCCTAATTCTAATTGGAGGATCATAGGGAAAACTTGTGTACAAGTCATGTACATATAGTCCTGAGATTATGGTCCTAAGTTAAAGGGTTTAAAATCATTTTAAAATTGATTTGAAAAACCTTGATAAAGCTTTTCTAGTGATAGCATTCATTATTGAGCAAGTTGAAACAAAGTTGAGTTAAACTTGAACTATTTCAAAGTTTTCGAACTTTGTATCGAGTTTTGAAAATGGAAGTTATTTTCATCGAAAATTATTTTTCCGTGATAAAATATGTTATGAGGAATGTATCCTCAAAATTTTACAATTTTTAAAATTTTATGTGATTTTTGAGATGTTTCTAAATTTCGGAAGTAGAAAAATCAGAAACTTCTGATATCAGAGTTGGGGACCGATCAGAGGGGATTCTGATCGGTCCAGGGCACTCTAGATCGGTCACTTGACCGATCCAGGGAAGGTCTGATCGGTCAGGTGACCAATCAGCGCGTGCCAACTTGCTGATTTTTGACTGTTTTGTCTAAAATTTCAGCTGGGAGTTGGTGTTTTGTATTTCTAAAGGCTTGAAACTCTCCAAGACATTGTTGGTGCAATGGTCAAGGGGGAGTTGACCTTTAGGGGGAGTTTTACCTATTAGTCAAGGGGGAGTTGACTTTTAGGGGGAGTTTTTACTCCTAAAGACTTGAGTGATATGGGATTATCACTAAGTTAATTGTTGACCTTAGTATCAAGGGGGAAATTAAGGGTTTCAATGAAAGGTATGGGACCTTCATTAGAAAGAAACTCTTGACCTTGATTCACTCTTTTTGATGTGTGTCAAAAAGGGGGAGAGTGTAGGTTTGGGGAGAATGTTCAAGGAAGAACATTAGAAAACCTAAGTTAGGTTATGGTTTTGTCAAACATCAAAAAGGGGGAGATTGTTGGTGCAACCTTAGGTCAAGGTTGACCTGGTTGACCCGACTCGAGTTGACCTGACTCGAGTTGTATTTTGATGTTTGACGAGAACAGAAGAGTTGTATTTTGATGGGAGATTGTTGGTGCAACCTAAGGTCAAGGTTGACCTGACTCAAGTTGACCTGACTCAAGTTGTATCTTGATGTTTGACAAGAACAGAAACTTGGAAGGTTGTGGGTGCAACCCTTGGTCAAAGTTGACCTGGTTGACCCGAGGTGAGTTGACTTGGCACGGAAAAGTCCAAGCAGGGAGCTTGGCACGGGAAAAGTCCAAGCAGAGAGCTTGGCACGGGAGAAAGTCCAAGTATGAGAACTTGGCATGTGGAAGTCGGAGAGGGCTCGGTAGCTCGTTCTCCGGACTATGGTCAGAGAGGGCTCGGTAGCTCGTTCTCTGGACCGGATGTGGAAGTCGGAGAGGGCTCGGTAGCTCATTCTCCGGACTAGGTCAGAGAGGGCTTGGTAGCTCGTTCTCTGGACCGGACGAAGTCGGAGAGGGCTCGGTAGCTCGTTCTCCGGACTAGGTCAGAGAGGGCTCGGTAGCTCGTTCTTTAGACCAGGAAGACAGATTGGAAATCCTGGTGAGTGAAGCCAGGTGAAAACCCTAGTGAGTGAAGCTAGGTGAAAGTGAAAGTCTTGGTCAGTGAAGCCAAGCAGTTGGTGAAAGTCCTGGTGAGTGAAGCCAGGCAAGGGAAAGTCCTGGTGAGTGTGGGAAGAACTGGTGAGTGAAGCGGCAGGAAAAATCCAGATGGATCAAGGCTGATCGGACATCTGGTGTTGTGAAGTCAAGTAGGTCAAGGGATGGACCGGATACTTGCAAGAAGAAAAAGTCTAAGTGGGTCAAAGGATTGACCGGACACTTGGTAGGGAGTCTTAGTAGGTCAAGGGTGACGGATGCTAAGCATGAGATACCAATAGGTCAAGGTTGACCGGATATTGGAAGGCGTGGGACTTGGTTTGGGCAAAAACCAAGAGGGATCGATTAGTGGATCGATCGAGGAATTATCGATCGATCCGGTGACCGATCGGTAACCAAACAAGATGCTTCTGTGTTATCTGATGGATGCAACGATCGAAGGCAAGAAGTTCGGGAGAAAAGGAAGGACTATGTTGATGTCCTGGACCGATCGAGAGCTCTGATCGGTCCGGGACCGATCGAGTCTCTGGACCGATCGAGATATGTCTGATCGGTCCGGTATATCCGTTGAGATTCAACGGGTATCTCCGTCTTCTTATGTCTGCTTTGCAGTGCGGTTGTAGGTTCAGGCTATATAAAGGAGATCGAGGTACGCTCACCACTTTTTCTTCCTTCACCTTCTACTTCTTCTTCCTCTTCACATTTTCCTATTTAGATTCTTCTTGTTTTCATGCTACTTGCATCTTTTCCTAAAGCTTTTGTGAATTCTTCTTTTCGTCTCCAACAGTTGCTGCTGTATTTGGCCCGTGAAGTTGCTGCTTCATCAACAGCCGACGAGAAGGCAAGATTGTTTGTTTTTACATTCATATTGTTGCTTCTTCTTGTGTATTCTTGTACTCCTATTCTTGCTGGTGCAAGAAAGATTGTGGCGAGGTTTCTCCACCCAGAAGGAGTATATATATTAGCCGGTTCTCTCGGGACTCATCCACCGACGGATTGATAGGCTTCGTCCACCTTACGGACACGCCGAGGAGTAGGAGTATATCTCCGAACCTAGTTACATCGACGCGTGTTGAGGTTTGATTTCTCCGCTTTCGTTTCTATTATTTTTATTTCCACTGCGCTAACCTTGATTTGTAGAAAGAAACGAAGATTTGGGGTCGGCTATTCACACCCCCCCCTCTCTAGCCGCGACCATCGATCCTAACACTATCCGGTCAGCCCGTCGACCTAGATGGACTTCGTGCCAAATGTCTGGTCAGCCCGTCGACCCGTTTGGACTTCGTGCCAGCTATTCGATCGACCCGTCGACCTAGCTAGGCTTCGTGCCAGACATCAGGTCAGCCCGTCGACCTGTCTGAACTTCTCCTGCACACTCGATCAGAGTGTTAGATAACAATAAAACTAACTTAACCTATTTTATTATTCATCAAAACTTGAGTTAGACCGTTAGTGCTAACTGCACCAACAATCTCCCCGTTTTTGATGCAATGACAACCTGGTTAAGTTAGTGATAAAAATGCATGTAAGAAATAAGCATAAGTTGTTAAGTTAGCTTTAAGATAGTTGTTAAGTTAGCTTTTAGATTTTGTTCTATTTCTGTTTGTTTAACTAAATTAACCACCTAACCCTCTCCCTTTGGCATTCATAAAAAAAAAATAACATAAAATAGCAAGGTAACTTAAAAAAAATACAAGGTAAACGAAATTTAGAAATGTAAGTCAGATCTTCTTAGGGGAGTTGAAAACATAGAATATTTAATTTAAAATCTTAGTTAAAAAAATAACTAAGTTTTAAAGTTTTAGAAAGATAACTTTTGAACTTGTAAAAATATTAAAATTTGCAAATGTAACCTAATTTTCGAAATAATCTTTGCAAACATAATTTTCAAATATAGCATTTTAAAAAATGATTATTAGGGCTAAGTCCAATTTTCAAATCAAGTTTTCAAAACTAAATGAGATTTTATTTTTCAAGACTCAGTTAGTAAAATCCAACTTTCAAAACCAACATTGAAACTAAGTAAAATCTCTTTTCAAACCTAAGTTTGTAACCTCCAATTTTCAAAAATATGTTTTTAAAACCAAGTAGCATATAATTTTCAACATGAATATGAAAAAGCTAAGTTGCAAAACCGAGTAAAGTCTATTTTTCAAAATCTCTCCCTTAATTTATTTTTCCTTGAATTTATTACCCCCCCCCCCTCCTTAATTTAACATTAAGGTTTGGGTATGTTAAATTTAACACATTTTTGTACCTAACTGTTTTAGGGGATTTAGTAACACTTATATTATTTATATAATTATTTCTATATCGTTGGTATAATTGTTCATTTAAGTTTGATTAATCAATTATTCTAAAAATAATTGACTTTAGATTCAGGTATAATAAGTTAAATTTTAGTTTAAGGTTAAATAAATTCAATAACAATTAAAAATTTATTGGTTAACTTTTACTTGATTCAATAATTTAATACTTACTAAAATAATTTATGTTTCATATTAATTGATTGAGTTGATTAATGAAAGTGTTCGTTATAATTTAACTTTTCATTTACTTCCTTTTAAGTAGGATTGACTTAGTTTAAGGTTAGTAGTAATTTGAAGTTAAATTTATTAAAGTTATTAAACAAAGTTAAGTAAGGTTCAATTTAAGTCAATGTTTTAAGTAAAATAGTTAAAATTTTCATTAATATTTTAATGTAAAGTCAACATTGATTAAAATAGATTTAGAGTCAATTTAATGTTTTTAATTAGGTTAAATTTAGCTCTTAATCAAGTCAACCTTACTTCTCAAATAAGGTTAGACTTAAACAATTAAGTTTTAGTTATTTACTTATTAATTACTTAATTAAGTTTAAAGTTTAAATTTTGAGTGATTTAATCATTTTATAAAATATCTAACTTTTAAATTATTATTATTATTATTTTTTAAAAAATTTAAAATAATTTTAAAGAAATTTAAGATAATTTAAAGTATTTTGAAAAATAATAAAAGAATTTAAGTTTAATTTTAATTTTTAATCTTAAATTAAGTTTAAATTTTATGTTTTAATTTAGGTATATATTTAAAGTGTATAAGTTATAATTTAAGTTTAAAATTTTAATTTAAGATTTAAATTTAAGTTTTATTTAACTTAAGTATCTTACTTTTAAAATGATCTTTAAAGTTTTTTTTTTTAAAAAAAAATTTAAAGAATTTTTAAAATGAATTTTTAAAGAGTTTTTAAAATAATTTTTAAAGAATTTTTAAAATGAAATTTTAAATAATTTTTAAAATAATTTTTAGAGAGTTTTTAAAATAATTTTTAAAGAATTTTTAAAATAATTTTTTAAATAATTTTAATATAATTTTTTAAATACTTTTTAAAATTATTTTTAAAATGATTTTTAAAAGAATTTTTAAATAAATTTTAAAATGATTTTTAAATAATTTTTAAATAATTTTTTAAAAGAATTTTTAATTAATTTTTAAAATTATTTTTAAATAATTTTTAAAAGAATTTTTAAATAATTTTTAAAATAATATTAAAATAATTTTTAAATGAGTTTTTAAAAATGATTTTGAAAATAATTTTTGAATAATTTTTATAATGATTTTTAAAAGAATTTTAAAATAATTTTTAAAATAATTTTTAAATAATTTTTAAATAATTTTTAAAATGATTTTTAAATAATTTTTAAAATGATTTTTAAATAATTTTTAAAATGATTTTTAAATAATTTTAAAAATGATTTTTAACTTGATTTTAATTTACAAATATTTTTATAACAACTTTTAAGTTAAAAAGATATTTAAATAAATTTTAAGTTAAAAATATTTTTATTAATATAAATGTTAATACAAAATAATTTAATTTAATTTATTTTGATTTAATTTAATTTAATTTAATTTAAGTTAGGTCAATTTAATTTAATTTAAGTTTATTTTAATTAAATTTTGCTTTAATTTTGATTATATTTAATTTGATTTAATTTTATTTTAGTTAGATTTAATTTAATTAGATTTAGTTTGATTCTGTTCGATTTGTTTCGATTCGATTTGAAGTCCTTAGTCATCACACCGATCTATATTTTCAATCAGGGGAACCTATCATTTTTGTGAGATGAAGTTAGGTTCAATTTTTAGGGTTTGGTTTAACTTTGTATTAGATTCAGGTTTATTTTTGGGCTCAACAAATAGACATTCTTTGGATAAACTTCTGGGCTATGGTGAGTCACTTGGACATCATTAGAGTAATCATGCCTTCGATGTTTTCCAAATAGTTCTATCTACTGAACTTAAAAAAAACATCTTGGTCCAACTAGTTAGGATCCGTAAGGGGTAGACTCAGTTAGTTCCACTAAGCCAAATGCATCAGGTCGAAGCCATATCTTCCTAGACATGCATAGACAGAGTTTCTCTAACGTACTATCATCTAAAACTTCACCAGTACCGTAAGTCAAGTTAAGCTATTTCCCTTTTGAATTAGTCCAAATTACCTTACCGGGTAGGTTAGTTTTGGTTACACTGTCGGGTATGTTTGTTTTGGAGGTGCCAGCTATTCTAGAGCCTCCCACTTAATTAATGATTTTCTTTTTATATTTTTATTTAATTTATAATTTAAATTTAAGTTTTAAATTTTGAATTAATTAAATTGGTCAAATTATCCTTCTTTAAAAGAGTGTATTTAATATTTAGATTTTCTTTCAATTTTAATTTTATTAAGTTAATTGAATTGTCTTTATTTAATAGATTATTGTTAATGTTTGAGTTTTTATTAATTTTTACATTTGAATTAATCAAATTGTTTGAATTATCTTTTAAATGTTTATCTTTTAACTTTTCATTAATTGTTAATTTTGAATTTTCTAGATTATTTAATATGCTATCTTTAACATTTAATTTTAAGGTTGTTAAATTTAGTTTTGATTTTATCAAACTGTTTGATTTTATCCTTATATTTTTTTTTTGTTTTTTAAGTTGATATGATTGGTAGAATTTATTAGATTAATCTTATCTTTACAAATTAATTTTTTATCAATTAAATTATCTTGGATTTGGATAGGATTTTCTAGATTGATATTTTCTAGATTATTAAATAATTTATTAAGAAATTTATTAATTTTATCTGGATCAATATATTGACCTTGTAATCTTTATCATTTGAATTTTCATATTTGTTTAGATTTAAATTTGAATTTTTAGGTTTATTAATCATTTTCAGATTTTCTGTATTTTTAAATTAATTAGATTTGTTTTATCATAAAATATCTTAGGGGTATATTTGCAAGTATTGTCAACTATACTATTTTCACATGAATTTTCAGAAATATTAAAATTAACATACATATTATTTAAACTACTATTAGTAGGGGTATTTTGGTAAATATAACTAACCTTGAGCGTAACCCCTAATTCAGTAGGTTTTTCCATTGGATCTGACTCGAGTCTGGATTTAATTTTGACTTGATCATCTAACTTCAACAGCTCCTCATGAAGATTAGTCAGACAGGTCCAAAACTCGTGGGCATCCTTGACTTTTCCTATCCTGCAATTAACTTTGTTACGTAATAAATCTGAAACTAACTTTATTACCTTTTGGTTTGCTTCTGAGTTTTGTGTTGATCTTCTTCGTGCCAAGCCACTATCAAAGTCGTTCATGAAAATGAAGTTTTCCATCTGCATCCTCTATAAATTGAATTCATGTCTCTCGTACATCTTATATGGAGGTGGTTCGTTGATGCTCCGTCCTTCTAGAAGAGACATTGGTCTTGCACACAAGGAAACAAAAGAAAGATCCTAAGACTTGGTCTTGGATTGGCAATGCTAGAGAAAAACAAATATGCGAAAAGAATAATATATATTTTTAATAATAAAATATTTAAAAAAATATTATTACAAATTTTTGAAAATGTGATATTTCGCTAATACCGATCAATGGTGAAAAGATGAGAATGAATTTTTCAAAAATGGTTTTGGAAGGAAAAAATGAAAGGCGTAAGGATATTTTTTAAATCCAAACGATATCTATTTTACTTTTGAAAAGGACCCCCCTTGCTTGATTGGTGGTTGCACCAAATCAGAGCGGTACCTGCTCTGATACCACTTGTTGGATCGTAGAGTTCGATAGAGGGGGGGGTGAATATCGATTAAAAAAAACTTGTCGAAAGAGTACGCAGCGGAAAAGTAAATGCAAAAAGAAAGAATAAAGCAATGCTAACAAGAGTCATTTTTTTACTTGGTTCGGAGCCTTTGTCGACTTCTACTCCAAGGACCGCACACAAGGGTGCTTTCGATGGGCAATCCACTAGCAATTCAAGTATTTGATTACAAACTAAATTATAGGAATGCTAATAGAAAAGCAATACCGATAAAAGGAAGAAAACAAAAGAACAGCGTGTGGTCGGAGTAGCTTTGCAGCGTCGCAGGAGCATAGGAGAGCAGATTGTCAGTTGATGATGGAGCTTCATCCTTGACCCTCCTTCTATAGGAGGTTCGGTGTAACAACCACCCTTCTTACTACTACTCTCTAAGGGCGACTGTTACCTAACTCCTACTCTACTTACTAGTGTCACTTATGCTATTATTAGCGACACTTAGATTTATCACGGTTCAGAGAAATTCCTACCGAAAAATTTCGGCAGAGTCTCCCCTGTACCGGTGACCAAATCTATAATACACAAGATATATACACAGCCACATGCGGCTGGATCACAATTTATTCACAACCACGCAGTAATAAATCATATCATAATCAAAAACTAATCTAGCAACATGAACTAAACTCAAGCTCCCAGAATGAAGCATAATAAGCTACAATGCACATCAAACTCAATCATAAACTCATAATTTCATAACAGAAATAAGGAAAATGAACTAGACATAAACTCTAAATAAATAAGTCTTGCTAGTCCCCTCTGGACCTCTCCATAGTTCAGTCACCACACACATCCATCATCACCACCACCCTGTCGCCTCCCTTCATATCTTAGCTTTTCCTTTATCTGCAGTAGGAGGAAAGAAAACAAGATCTATAAGCGAAAATGCTTAGTAAGTACTAATCTATCTCACAAAACTCGAAATGCATAAATGAAATGCATAAGTGCTGAAACTGAAATAATAAAGCTATCTGCATGTGCTCATGGTATACAGAAAATGAACAGAATACAAATCATACTCAGTATCAAGCAGGATAACAAGAAACTAACAATGTAAACTTAGAATCAAAGAAAACTAACCATTCTTATTTATTCTAAGCTTGGAACTTATTTCATTTCTTGTATCCTTGTGTTAGAAATTAATCTTTTAATTTCTATCTTTTACTTTCTTCTTCTTTCTTTCTTCCTTCTTACTTAACTTTTCTTTTCTTTCTTCCTTCTTACTTAACTTTTCTTTTCTTAGGTTTTCTTTTCTTGGGTTTTCTTTTCTTGGGTTTTCTTTTCTTTGGGCCCAGGCTTAGTACCATCTCATGCGCATTCCCTAATAGGTTGGGGTTGCGAGCCACCAATCCTAAAAGAGCAGACCTCGGTCTACCAGGGCCAAGACCTCGGAAATGGTCACCTGGATTTGTTTAACGACAAGCTCTTGGATGTCGGGTACTAGCCTCTTGCTTGACTTACTTGTTATCTTTCTTATTCTTTTGTCTTCCTTATTATCTTTTATTAAAGATTGTGGGAGTCCTTTAAATATACTTAACAAGTATGGGTGTATAATCAACTAACCATGCTATATAACAGAATAAAACAAGTAACTTAAAGCTTACTGATCATGCTATAAGCTAAACTAAAGAAAGCAATTTAAAGCCTTTGAATCATACGGTGAAAACATGGCAAAGGATGCTATTTTAGTGCTTCTAAACATGCTGTAAAATCAAGTATGGAATGATTCTAATCATGCTATAAATAAAGCAAAAGAAAGCTAATTCAAACTTGCTAATCATGCTATAAAATAGAGCAAAAGAAAGCTAATTCGGACTTACTAAACATGCTATAAAATAGAACAAAAGAAAGCTAACTTGGACTTACTAAACATGCTATAAAATAGAGCAAAAGAAGACTAATATGATCTTACTAATCATGCTACCAAATAGAGCAAAAGAAAACTAATTTGATCTTGCCTTGATGCATACCAGAAGCAATACTTGAAGCAATTACCAGAAGGAATAGATTGCTATTAAAATAAAACATATGTCATGCTTAAAGAATTCTGCACTTAATGCACAACAAACAACAGTGCTAGATGTATTGTTTCCTTCTAACTATCTACTGCAATTACCAAAAACAGACCCAATCCGTAAGCTCCAGATGGCTTGGTTCATGCCCGCAGAAATGCAAATGGCATGGGGCTGTTCTAAGCTCCAAATGAAGCTGTTCATATCCCTATTTTTGCAAAATTTCAAGTTGAACTTGCTGCCCATTTGAGGTACACGGCAGCTACATCAAACCAACACCGCCCAATCTAAGCATCATGCTCACAAACAAAGAGAAGCAACCAAATCTCGGAACCACTCTAGGGTTTCCAACAAGCTCCAGAAAACAGGGAACAAAACCGAAACAAGCAACTCATGGCAGCAAAAGATGTGCAGGTTAATCCGAATCAAAAAGGAAACTAAACCCTAAATCAAACCTGTCCTTCATGCCTAAACTGAACTAACTCTTCTCTTCTTCCTTTAGGGTTCACGACAGCAAACCGAAAACTAAACTTCTTCACGGCAAAATTCAAGAAAACAAGGAAACACCAAAGTAAATTCGGAGCAACTCCTACCACAGGTGAGTAGTACTTACCGCCGGTTCTTGGACTTACAACCGAGGAGGAGGAGGTCTAGGGTTCGAGCGAAACTCCAAATCTTGGCCTCTTCTCTTGCCCGAGCGTTTGCCTTGCCGAGGGAAGCTTGGTTTGTGAAGAACCCTTGAAGAAGAACGCTCACCAGCCGCCGGAATGCAGCCCTAATTTTGGCTTCGTCTTCGCCCAAGCAACGGCGCCGCTGTCGCACGCGAGAACGAGAGGAAGAAAGGATTTCGGGAGAAAAAGAAGAATAAAAATAATCCCCTTTCCCTTAACCTTTTTATAGCTAGGTCTAATTTTGGGTTCCCATTATACTATACCTTAAACTTATTTCTCCTCATATTTGGTTAGCAAAGCGTGCGCAGCCCAGTTGGTTGGCTGTATCCGGTTAGGTCAAGTTCGGCCGGAGGTCTTGGGTTCGAGTCTCACCTTCAACGGTTTTTGTCAAAACTTCTTTCTTTTTGTAAACTTACTAAACGACCTCCAAAAATTACGTAAAAATACTCTAAAAATTTCTAAAAATCTCTAGAATATTTTAAAAGCATTTCCAAATATTTTTTGGACATTTGGAACTCGAAGTAGGGAAAATTGGGTCGTTACAATCCCCCGTACCTTATAAAAAGTTCGTCCTCGAACTTAGAATAGCTCTGGATACTTCTGTCTCATACTGTCCTCCCGCTCCCAAGTGATTTCCTCGTGCTTCTGGTTCTGCCAGACGACCTTCACTAGTGGTACTTCTTTGTTTCTCCATCTCTTGACTGCTCTGTCCACTATCTGTGTAGGTCTGCTCTCATAACTAAGATCCTCTTGGATCTGCATTGACTGAGGCTGAATCACTTGGCTCGGGTCATGGAGACACTTCCTTAGCATGGAGACATGAAATACATTGTGTATTGCTGACATGTCTTGTGGTAAGTCCAGCCTGTAAGCTACTTTCCCAATCCTCTCTATGATTAGGTAAGGTCCTACATAGCGAGGACTTAATTTGCCCTTCTTGCAAATCTCATCACTCCCTTCATAGGAGCGACTTGAGGAAAACCGAATCTGCTTTCAGGACCAGATACGGCCACTATGAGTTCGTAGTCATGCCTTTTGGTGTGAATCTCTGTCTGATTTTCTGGATCGCCTGAGTGGTCTCATCTATCAGCTCTGTCTGAATACCCAGCTCTTCTTCCATTTCTTTTCTCTCTCCTGCTTCTTGCCAGCATATGGGTGATCTGCATTTCCTGCCATATAGTGCCTCATAAGGTGCCATCTTGATGGTGGCCTGATAGCTATTGTTGTAGGTGAATTCACCAACTTCCCTTGAAATCCAGCGCACAAGCTCTGAGCATATCTTCTAAAATCTGATTCACTCACTCTGTCTGTCCATCAGTCTGTGGATGGAAAGCTGTGCTAAACTTGAGTTTGGTGCCTAGTGCATTCTGAACGCACTCCCAAAAGTGTGAGGTGAAGCGCCCATCTCTATCAGAAATGATAGATTTAGGAACTCCATGAAGTCTGACTACCTCTTTAACATATAGCTGGGCTAACTGTTCAATAGAGTGGGACACCTTGATTTCTAGGAAACGAGCAGACTTGGTCAATCGGTCTACTATTACCCATATCGCATCATATCCATTGGTGGTTCTTGGAAGACCTGTTATGAAGTCCATGGATATGTCTTCCCATTTCCATTCTGGTATTGGAAGAGGCTGAAGAACTCCTCCTGGTCTCTGGTGTTCTGCTTTGACTCTCTGGCATGTCAAGAAGGTACTGACATATTTAGCAACGTCTCTTTTGAGTCCTGACCTCCAAAACCTCTGTTTCACATCTTGGTACATCTTGGAAGAACCAGGATGCATGGAATATGGTGTATTGTGATCTTCCTCTAAGATCTTCTTTCTCGGTTCTTCATCATCGGGCACGCAAACGCGACTCCCTAATAAAGAATTCCGCCATCCGTCACTCTAAACTCCGAGTTGTCTTCTTTATCCCTCGCTGATCTTCCGGATGTCCGGATCTTCACTTTGCTTTCTCCGTATCTCCACAAGCAATGTAGACTCTAAGGTCAATGTAGAGACTGTCCTTCGATAATTTCAAGCCCAAAATCCGACAACTCCTTCTGAGTGGCAGGGCTAGTGATGACAAAGACATCTGATGCACTAGATTTTCTCACGAGTCATCCGCCACTTGTTAGCTTTGCTGGTGGTAGAGAATTTCACAACGTAATCTTTGACGACCAACCCACCCACCCACTGTCTCACGTGTTTAAGTCCTTCCGAGTGAAGAAGTACTTAAGACTCACGATGATCTGTGAAAATTCTACACCGGACTCCATACAAATAATGTCGCCAGAGTTTAAGTGCAAAACTACAGCTCGAGATCATGAGTAGGGTAGTTCTTCTCATAGTCTTTGAGTTGTCGAAGCATAAGCTATGACCTTTCCTTCTTGCATGAGTACAGCTCCTAAACCCATTGGAAGCATCAGTAGATGTCGAAACTCTTGTTGCTCTGTGCAACAGTCGAACGGGAGCACCGATCAATCTCTTCTTTAGCTCTTGGAAGCTCGCTCACATTTATCCGACCATTCAATCTCTTGTTCTTTCGGTGAGGGTCATAATGGAGAGGCTATCCCGAAAAGTCCTCCACGAACTTCACGTAGTACCCACTAAACCAAGGAAGCTTCCGATCTCTCCGACGCTTCGGGTCTACTCCAACCGCCCACTTGGTGGATCCACTCAATACCTTCTTTAGAAATAATGTGACCAAAAACGCCACCGATTTAATCGAACTCGCACTGCGAACTTAGCATAAAGTCGCTTTTCTTTGAAGAGTCCGCAGACCATCCTCAGTGCGTGTCACGCCCTCCGGGGTCCTTGAATAGACCAGAATGTCGTCGATAAACACGATGACAAATTTGTCCGGATATTCTCTGAACACTGCTCATTAAATCCACCATAGGTGCATTAGTCACACCAAATACATGACTACCAACTCAGAGTGTCCGTATCTGGTCCGAAGTCGTTCTGGGTATGTCTCTTTCTTTCACCTTCAACTGATGGTACCCAAGGCGTAGGTCTATCTTCGAGAATACTGTTGCCCTCTGATCAAATAAGTCGTCGATCCCGGAAGGGGTACTTGTCCTTAATCGCTTTGCTTTTCTAAAATCTATGACATTAGCATGGATCCGCTTTCTTCTTAACGAACAACTCTGGGGCTCCCTTGAATGACAAGGGTGAATGAAGCCTTTGTAAGTAACTCCTGTAGTTGTTCTCGTAACTCCTTCACTCTGCTGGAGACATGTGAGCTTTTGAAATTGGACCGGTTCCAAGAACCAATTCAATCTCAAATCCATTCATTTATTGGGAGGTAGTCCAGGTAGATCTGTTGGGAATACCTCGGGATATTCACAAACCACCCAAACCCCCTCTTTCTTACCTTCTTTCTGTTCTTCTACACTTACTTGACTGGGGTCTCTGTTTTCCCACTGTCTTGTCTTCTATCTTGGCTGACTTGAACTCTATAAACTCCTCTTAGTGCTTGTTGGTGATAGAACTCTTCATAGAACTCTAACTGAAAATCTGCCCGGCTCATCTGATCGGCTGCTCTCTTGGTCTTTATCCTCTCCCACTACATACGAGCATCTCCAGACAGGCAGAGAGAGGCGCACTTGACCTTCTCGACTTCTGGCCAGTCGAGAAGCTCCATAGTGCTCTCTAGTGTTTTAAACCAAGCCTGGGCATCACAGGGCTCAGTCGTGCCTGAGAAGCTCTTTGGTTTCAGCTTTAGCCATTGTATAATGTAAGCTTTTGGTCTCTGAGGTGCTGTGACGACTCCCAGGGCAGCTGGTGGAGTCTCAGTTACCACTGAAGTGACAGCAGGAGGAGGGGGAGGAACTGCTTGCTAGTTTGCCATCAGATTGGCAATCACTTGCTGCTGCTCTGCTACTTGTCTCTGGAGTTAGGCAACAACTTCAGAGAGATTGGGCTCAGTTGATCTAAGCTCTTCGTTCTCCTGATCTTGGTTCTCGGTACGAACAGTACGGGGACATCCTTTTTCTTAACATCTAATTATGCAAATAAAAAGACTTGGTATCCTTTCTCTAACCCTTCTAATCATACATAAATATGAATAAAGAAAAGGAAAACTAAATCTTCTATCTTACTTTAGTACTCAAAAAAACAAGTACACTATACTGCAGTTAATAATCAGAAAAGCAGAATAAAGAAAGGATTTAAATACTTTCTTACTTGGAGACGGCGAGGATGATGTTGATGTGTGTGTGATGCTGGAGAATGGAACACTGCTCTGATACCAACTGTAACAACCACCCTTCTTACTACTACTCTCTAAGGGCGACTGTTACCTAACTCCTACTCTACTTACTAGTGTCACTTATGCTATTATTAGCGACACTTAGATTTGTCACGGTTCAGAGAAATTCCTACCGAAAAATTTCGGCAGAGTCTCCCCTGTACCGGTGACCAAATCTATAATACACAAGATATATACACAGCCACATGCGGCTGGATCACAATTTATTCACAACCACGCAGTAATAAATCATATCATAATCAAAAACTAATCTAGCAACATGAACTAAACTCAAGCTCCCAGAATGAAGCATAATAAGCTACAATGCACATCAAACTCAATCATAAACTCATAATTTCATAACAGAAATAAGGAAAATGAACTAGACATAAACTCTAAATAAATAAGTCTTGCTAGTCCCCTCTGGACCTCTCCATAGTTCAGTCACCACACACATCCATCATCACCACCACCCTGTCGCCTCCCTTCATATCTTAGCTTTTCCTTTATCTGCAGTAGGAGGAAAGAAAACAAGATCTATAAGCGAAAACGCTTAGTAAGTACTAATCTATCTCACAAAACTTGAAATGCATAAATGAAATGCATAAGTGCTGAAACTGAAATAATAAAGCTCTCTGCATGTGCTCATGGTATACAGAAAATGAACAGAATACAAATCATACTCAGTATCAAGCAGGATAACAAGAAACTAACAATGTAAACTTAGAATCAAAGAAAACTAACCATTCTTATTTATTCTAAGCTTGGAACTTATTTCATTTCTTGTATCCTTGTGTTAGAAATTAATCTTTTAATTTCTATCTTTTACTTTCTTCTTCTTTCTTTCTTCCTTCTTACTTAACTTTTCTTTTCTTTCTTCCTTCTTACTTAACTTTTCTTTTCTTAGGTTTTCTTTTCTTGGGTTTTCTTTTCTTTGGGCCCAGGCTTAGTACCATCTCATGCGCGTTCCCTAATAGGTTGGGGTTGCGAGCCACCAATCCTAAAAGAGCAGACCTCGGTCTACCAGGGCCAAGACCTCGGAAATGGTCACCTGGATTTGTTTAACGACAAGCTCTTGGATGTCGGGTACTAGCCTCTTGCTTGACTTACTTGTTATCTTTCTTATTCTTTTGTCTTCCTTATTATCTTTTATTAAAGATTGTGGGAGTCCTTTAAATATACTTAACAAGTATGGGTGTATAATCAACTAACCATGCTATATAACAGAATAAAACAAGTAACTTAAAGCTTACTGATCATGCTATAAGCTAAACTAAAGAAAGCAATTTAAAGCCTTTGAATCATACGGTGAAAACATGGCAAAGGATGCTATTTTAGTGCTTCTAAACATGCTGTAAAATCAAGTATGGAATGATTCTAATCATGCTATAAATAAAGCAAAAGAAAGCTAATTCAAACTTGCTAATCATGCTATAAAATAGAGCAAAAGAAAGCTAATTCGGACTTACTAAACATGCTATAAAATAGAACAAAAGAAAGCTAACTTGGACTTACTAAACATGCTATAAAATAGAGCAAAAGAAGACTAATATGATCTTACTAATCATGCTACCAAATAGAGCAAAAGAAAACTAATTTGATCTTGCCTTGATGCATACCAGAAGCAATACTTGAAGCAATTACCAGAAGGAATAGATTGCTATTAAAATAAAACATATGTCATGCTTAAAGAATTCTGCACTTAATGAACAACAAACAACAGTGCTAAATGTATTGTTCCTTTCTAACTATCTACTGCAATTACAAAAAACAGACCCAATCCGTAAGCTCCAGATGGCTTGGTTCATGCCCGCAGAAATGCAAATGGCATGGGGCTGTTCTAAGCTCCAAATGAAGCTGTTCATATCCCTATTTTTGCAAAATTTCAAGTTGATCTTGCTGCCCATTTGAGGTACACAGCAGCTACATCAAACCAACACCGCCCAATCTAAGCATCATGCCCACAAACAAAGAGAAGCAACCAAATCTCGGAACCACTCTAGGGTTTCCAACAAGCTCCAGAAAACAGGGAACAAAACCGAAACAAGCAACTCATGGCAGCAAAAGATGTGCAGGTTAATCCGAATCAAAAAGGAAACTAAACCCTAAATCAAACCTGTCCTTCATGCCTAAACTGAACTAACTCTTCTCTTCTTCCTTTAGGGTTCACGACAGCAAACCGAAAACTAAACTTCTTCACGGCAAAATTCAAGAAAACAAGGAAACACCAAAGTAAATTCGGAGCAACTCCTACCACAGGTGAGTAGTACTTACCGCCGGTTCTTGGACTTACAACCGAGGAGGAGGAGGTCTAGGGTTCGAGCGAAACTCCAAATCTTGGCCTCTTCTCTTGCCCGAGCGTTTGCCTTGCCGAGGGAAGCTTGGTTTGTGAAGAACCCTTGAAGAAGAACGCTCACCAGCCGCCGGAATGCAGCCCTAATTTCGGCTTCGTCTTCGCCCAAGCAACGACGCCGCTGTCGCACGCGAGAACGAGAGGAAGAAAGGATTTCGGGAGAAAAAGAAGAATAAAAATAATCCCTTTCCTTAACCATTTTATAGCTAGGTCTAATTTTGGGTTCCCATTATACTATACCTTAAACTTATTTCTCCTCATATTTGGTTAGCAAAGCGTGCGCAGCCCAGTTGGTTGGCTGTATCCGGTTAGGTCAAGTTCGGCCGGAGGTCTTGGGTTCGAGTCTCACCTTCAACGGTTTTTGTCAAAACTTCTTTCTTTTTGTAAACTTACTAAACGACCTCCAAAAATTACGTAAAAATACTCTAAAAATTCCTAAAAATCTCTAGAATATTTTAAAAGCATTTCCGAATATTTTTATGGACTTTTAGGACTTAAAATAGGGAAAATTGGGTCGTTACAATCCCCCATACCTTATAAAAAGTTCGTCCTCGAACTTAGAATAGCTCTGGATACTTTTGTCTCATACTGTCCTCCCGCTCCCAAGTGATTTCCTCGTGCTTCTGGTTCTGCCAGACGACCTTCACTAGTGGTACTTCTTTGTTTCTCAATCTCTTGACTGCTCTGTCCACTATCTGTGTAGGTCTGCTCTCATAACTAAGATCCTCTTGGATCTGCATTGTCTGAGGTGAATCACTTGGCTCGGGTCGTGGAGACACTTCTTAGCATGGAGACATGAAATACATCATGACATGTCTTGTGGTAAGTCCAACTGTAAGCTACTTTCTCCCAATCCTCTCTATGATTAGGTAAGGTCCCACATAACGAGGACTTAATTTGCCCTTCTTGCCAAATCTCATCACTCCCTTCATGGGAGACCTTGAGGAAAACCGAATCTCCTACTGAATTCCTTTACCAAGGTCAAGATAACTCTTCCGTCGCCCCCGGGCCTCGAATCTCTGATTTTCGGATCGCCCGAGTGGTCTCGCCCATCGCCTCCGTCTCAATACCCACTCTACTTCCATTTCTTTTCTCTCTCCGCTTCTTGCCAAGATGGGTGATCTGCATTTCCTGCCATATAGTGCCTCATAAGGTGCCATCTTGATGGTGGCCGATAGCTATTGTAGAGGCTAATTCAGCTAAGCACGTACTACTGCACCAACTTCCTCAAATCTAGCGACAAGCTCCGAGCATATCTTCTAAAATCGATTCACTCGCCTGCCTCGCCCATCTGGGATGGAAAGTCGAACTCGAGTTGGTGCCCAGTGCATTCGAACGCACTCCCAAAAGTGTGAGGTGAACGCCCATCTCTATCGAAATGATAGATTTAGAACCCATGAAGTCCGATTACCTCTTTAACATATACGGCCAACCGCCTGGAGTGGTACACTGATGGCTAGAAACGAGCGACTTGGTCAATCGGTCTACTATTACCCATATCGCATCATATCCATCGGTGGTTGAAGACCACTATGAAGTCCATGGAAATGTCTTCTCATTTCCATTCGTATCGAAGAGGTCAAGAACTCCTCGGTCTCCGTGTTCGCTTTGACTCTACGCTGCAAGTGTACTAACGCATTTAGCTACATCTCTTTGAGTCCCGACCACCAAAACCTCTTTCACATCTTGGTACATCTTGGAAGAACCGGGATGCATGGAATATGGTGTACTGTGAGCTTCCTCTAAGATCTTCTTTCTCAGTTCCTCATCATTGGGCACGCAAATGCGACTCCCCTGATAAAGAATTCCGCTATCTGTCACTCTAAACTCTGAGTTGTCTTCTTTCTGTATCCCTTGCTTGATCTTCTGGATGTCCGGATCTTCACTTTGCTTTCTCTGTATCTCCACAAGCAGTGTAGACTCCAAGGTCAATGTAGAGAGCTGTCCTTCGATAATTTCAAGCCCAAAATCTGCCAACTCCTTCTGCAGTGGCAGGGCTAGTGATGACAAAGACATCGGTGATGCACTAGATTTTCTGCTGAGTGCATCCGCCACTTTGTTAGCTTTGGTGGTAGAGAATTTCACGTAATCTTTGACCAACTCCACCACCCACGCCTCATGTTTAAGTCCTTCCGAGTGAAGAAGTACTTAAGACTCGATGATCCGTGAAAATTCTACACCGGACTCCATACAAATAATGTCGCCAGAGTTTAAGTGCAAAACTACGCTCGAGATCATGAGTAGGTAGTTCTTCTCATAGTCTTTGAGTTGTCTGGAAGCATAAGCTACGACCTTTCCTTCTTGCATGAGTACAGCTCCTAAACCCATCTTGAAGCATCAGTAGATGTCGAAACTCTTGTTGCTCTGTGGAACAGTCGAACGGGAGCACCGATCAATCTCTTCTTTAGCTCTTGGAAGCTCTGCTCACATTTATCGACCATTCGAATCTCTTGTTCTTTCTGGTGAGGGCTGTTTGAGAGGCTATCCTGGAAAAGTCCTCCACGAACTTCATGTAGTACCCACTAAACCAAGGAAGCTTCGATCTCTCCGACGCTCGGGTCTACTCCATTGCCACCGCCCACTTCGGTGGATCCACTGAATACCTTCTTTAGAAATAATGCGACCTAAAACGCCACCGATTTAATCGAACTCGCACTTCTGCGAACTTAGCATAAAGTCGCTTTTGTCAAGAGTCTGCAGCCATCCTCAAGTGCGTGTCATGCTCCTCTGGGGTTCCGAATAGACCGGAATGTCGTCGATAAACACGATGACAAATTTGTCCAGATATTCTCTGAACACTCTGTTCATCAATGAAGACCACTGGTGCATTAGTCACACCAAAATACACGACTACCAACTCAGAGTGTCCAGATCCGGTTCTCAAAGTCGCTCGGTATGCTCTTTCTTTCACCTTCACCGATGGTACCCAAGGCGAGGTCTATCTTCGAGAATACCGCCTCTCTCACCGATCAAATAAGTCGTCGATCCCGGAAGGGTATTGTCTTAATCACGCTTTTCGCTTTCTAAAATCTATCGACATTAGCATGGATCCGCTTTTCTTCTTAACGAACAACTCTGGGCTCCCGGTTGAATGACTAGGGTGAATGAAGCCTTTGTCAAGTAACTCCTGTAGTTGCTCTTGTAACTCCTTCACTCTGCTGGAGACATGCGATACTGAGCTTTTGAAATGACCGGTTCCAAGAACCAATTCAATCTCAAATCCATTCATTTATCGGGAGGTAGTCCAGTAGATCTGCTGGGAATACCTCGGGATATTCACAAACCACCCAAACCCCTCTTCTTACCTTCTTCTGCTCTTCTACACTTACTTGACCGGGTCTCTGCTTTTCCCACCGCCTTGTCTTCTATCTCGCCGACTCAACTCTATAAACTCCTCTTGGTGCTTGTTGGTGATAGAACTCTTCATGTAACTCTAACTCGAAAATCCGCCTACCATCCGACCTACCGCTCTCTTGGTCTTTATCCTCTCCCACTACATACGAGCATCTCCAGACAGGCAGAGAGAGGTGCACTTC